>NC_060138.1:999964640-1001198140 GCF_021461385.2 Schistocerca piceifrons
ACGCATTTTTGTAGACGCTGTGGCAGTTTTTGTATGCCCATGTCATACCAGCTCGCCGCCATGCTGCTCAGATAGTTATGAACCTCTTCTTTCACCTCGTCGTTGGAGCTGAATCGGTTTCCGGCCAAATGTTCTTTCAACCTAAGGAACAGGTGATAGTCACTGGACGCCAAGTCAGGACTATAGGGTGGGTGGGTGATTATGTTCCACTGAAACTGTTGCAGGAGAGCAACAGTTTGCCGAGCGACGTGTGGGCGAGCGTTCTCATGGAGAATGTTTACGCCCTTGCTCAACATTCCTCTTCTCCGGTTCTGAAATGCCCGTTTGAGTTTTTTCAGAGTCTCACAGTACCTGTCAGCGTGCAAAAACTACCACAGCGTCTACAAAAATGCATCAACAGAAATGCTGATTATGTCGAAAAATAGCTAAATGTTCAAGCTCTATACTGATGTAAACCATTGTAAAAATAAACAGGTCTATGTCCTTATAAAAAAATAGGAGACCTTACTTTTGGGATTACCCTCGTATCAAGATGGAGGTGGTGTCTTGCAAACTCTAGATTTGAGTGTCCTGTGTCAGGATTCAGTGCCAGCAGAGAATACCTTAATAAATCGTAAAGAAAATTTCATTTCTTTTCCCAGGATTGAAACTTTTTTACTATATTTGATCCTAATATGTAAATTATCGGTAAACAGAAGCAAAACGGCTTCTTGGATGTAAACTGGAAGGTAATTTATATGGAACAAGAAAAAATTGGACCTAATATTGAACCATATGTCACAGCAGCAGTAATTCCTCCCAACTCACATTTGTACACTACTGGCTATTAAAATTGCTACACCAAGAAGAAATACAGATGATAAACGGGTATTCATTGGAAAAATATATTATACTATAACTGACATGTGATTACATTTTCACGCAATTTGGGTGCATAGTTCCTGAGAAATCAGTACCCCTAACAACCACCTCTGGCCATAATAACGGCCTTGATACGCCTGGGCATTGAGTCAAACAGAGCTTGGATGGCGTTTACAGGTACAGCTGCCCTTGCAGCTACAACACGATACCACAGTTCATCAAGAGTAGTGACTGGTGTATTGTGACGAGCCAATTGCTCGGCCACCATTGACCAGACGTTTTCAATTGGTGAGAGATCTGGAGAATGTGCTGGCCAGGGCAGCAGTCGAACATTTTCTGTATCCAAAAAGGCCCGTACAGGACCTGCAACATGCGGTCGTGCATTACCCTTCTGAAATGTAGGGTTTCGCAGGGATCGAATGAAGGGTAGAGCCACGGCTCGTAACACATCTGAAATGTAACGTCCACTGTTCAAAGTGCCGTCAATGCGAACAAGAGATGACCGAGACGTGTAACCAATGGAACCCCATACCATCACGCCGGGTGATACGCCAGTATGGCGATGACGAATACACGCTTCCAATGTGCGTTCAACGCCATGCCGCCAAACACGGATGCGACCATCATGATGCTGTTAACAGAACCTGGATTCATGCGAAAAAATGACGTTTTGTCATTTGTGCAGCCAGGTTCGTCGTTGAGTACACCATCGCAGGCGCTCCTGCCTGTGATGCAGCGTCAAGAGTAACCGCAGCTATGGTCTCCGAGCTGATAGTCCATGCTGCTGTAAACGTCGTCGATTTGTTCGTGCAGATGGTTGTTGTCTTGCAAACGTCCCCATTTGTTGACTCAGGGATCGAGACGTGGCTGCACGATCCGTTACAGCCTTGCGGATAAGATGCCTGTCATCTCGACTGCTACTGATACGAGGCCGTTGGGATCCAGCACGGCGTTCCGTATTATCCTCCTGAACCCACCGATTCCATATTCTGCTAACAGTCATTGGATCTCGACCAACGCGAGCAGCAATGTCGCGATACGATAAAGCGCATTCGCGATAGGCTACAATCCGACCTTTATCACAGTCGGAAACTTGATGGTACGCATTTCTCGTCCTTACACGAGGCACCACAACAACGTTTCACAAGGCAACGCCGGCCAGCTGCTGTTTGTGTATCAGAAATCGGTTGGAAACTTTCCTCATGTCACCACGTTGTAGGTGTCGCCACCAGCGCCAACCTTGTGTGAATACTCTGAAAAGTTAATCATTTGCATATCACAGCATCTTCTTCCTGTCTGTTAAATTTCGGTCTGTAGCACGTCATCTTCGTGGTGTAGCAATTTTAAGGGCCAGTAGTGTAATATCGCCAAAAGAAGGTGAGTGCTTGTTCACCACACCAAGGAAACTGGAGATGCAAATGAATTTGATGATGAAAGTTGCTACCTCTTTCGTTTGATTTGAATGATAAATGTTTACGAGTACGAACGACCTTGACTACGCAGGATTCGCTATCGAAGGAGCACTGCCATTAATTCTCCATTTCTGCCGCCCTTCTTCTCGCTTTAACGTCGCCATCACGCTTTGACAAGTAGTTGCGACTATTAGCGATTTTGTTGCGCCGCTCGCGGAAGATGTATAGCTGCCGGATGGGCAGGTGTCCTTGTGGACGCCGCAATATATGAGGGGCAGAGCGTTGGGCTGCAGGCAGTCGGCGAGGAGCAGGGCTCGGCAGTCAGCATGGCAGGGAAAATGGCGCTCCTTTCGGCAGGTGAGCCATCGTTAGCACATCTTCAACTCAGTTAAAGAAATTTCTGATGATCACAGTCTGAAGTTCGATACGTGTGACTAGAAATACACTAATTTCCGTGTCCTCTACCGAGGAGAACATGACAAGTGCCACAACCTGATTTCCCAGAAACTTCGCTCCGTGGAAGAGGACTCAAAATACGCGACCAAGTGTCTCATTTTATCCGTAGGCACTCGACCATTTCTGAGAAAACGGTCACCAAAGTTTCCGACGCAATTTAATACGCCCAGTATATGTGCGTATGGCATTTTCAGGGTTTACAATCTTTTTAAATTCTCATATTCTTATGTTTCAATCCTATCTCAATTCTTAACTCATATATTATATTCATAGGTTTATTCTTCAGCAAGACTTGGTGCGTTCCCTTAGATGGTACCGGTCGTAGAAACATTCGAAACACAGAAATTACGAATAGCACAAGCATCGCACAAAGGCTCGTTTGCCACAGTGGCATTCCTTCATATGGCTCTCACTCGGGAAAGAAACGTCCTTCACATTGCTGAAAATTTCCAGCGTCGGCAATAATTTTGCGGCAAACCACGCATAATGGATCACTTTTCCGAAAACTGGGCGCTTACAGCTGATTATGAATAAAGTTACCATACAGGAATTTCACCGAAAACAATTCGCCGACGGAGCAATGCTGACTCCTGTTCATCGGCGACGAAAGCTGGAATTTGCACGCCAGTACCGCAATTGTACGCCCACTGACTGGCGACAGGAAGCGTTTTCAGATGAATACGTTTTGTGCTCCGTGGGACAGATGGCCGTTGGCGTGTACGGCGTGAAACGTCTGAAAGCAAACACTCTGAAACAACTTTATCGTCAGGGGAATGTTTTTGCGGCATTCCATGTGTTACCTCGCCATGTTGGAAGGCACAATGTTTTCCCTCAGCACGATACTATCTACTAGCAGCACAATGCAACGTGGCATACAACTAGCTCTGTATGTGCGTGGATCGAAGAGCAGCAGGAAAAGTTTGCCGTACTTCCCTGTCCAACAAACTCCACGGATTTAAACCCAATCGGGAATCTATGGGGCCCGGCACGCACGCACTCCGCTGGTCGACTCGCTGCGGCTCACCTCGTTACCGTCGCTCGCGCACGCCAACGCCACTAGCCCAACGCCATGTCGGGACGCGGAAAGGGAGGCAAACTTGCTGCTGTGGCCAAGCTTCTGCTCACGCTGGCAGGAGACGGCCGTGGCAGCAACAAAAAGAAACGCAGCCGACCGCTGCACAAGAGGCAGTGCTACCGCTGCCAGAAGATGGGACACGTCGCCAGGACGTGTAGGGACGCAGTCGCGTGTTTGAAATGTGCCAAGGCACGTGACACACGCGACTGCGACTAGCCACCACACGTCGCGCCAACGTGCGTTAACTGCGGCGGCGTGCACGCTGCAAACGCTCGCAGCTGCATATATTTGAAGCAGCGGACATCAACCCCCAAGAAAGCCGTACTTGGAGAAGAGGCAGCCATCCCGCCACCCCCTCCCAAAGGGGGAAACGGGGACGCCGCAGTCCCGCCCAGTGCCACCACCGACGACACCGTAGCCGCCGTCAAAGCCGCGATGGCGGCAGAGAGAGCGGCAATGCAGAAGGAGATCGTCGGTCTCCACCGGCGGCTGCAAGAGTTGCGGGAAGAACTCAGGACGCTACAAAAGAAGACACCCGCCCCCGATGCCACCCCTATGGTGGTACGACAAGCTGGGGTGGATGTGTCTACAAAAACGGACGTCGCCCCGGAACCTGTAGCAATACAGGAAACCGGGGAGACGCCGATGGAAGTGGTGGAGCCTGTACCGCCGCCGCGCCACCGCCGGATGTGGAAGAGAAGAAGACGCAGCAGGATAAACGAGATCAAGAGGGAGGAGGGATGCACTCTGAAGTCATACCTTTTCCGGATGTCACGATCCTGCCAGCGATACTCAAGAAGATCGCAACCATGGTACGAGATGGGCGGTACGACGTCCAAAGAAAACCCTACCTTTTCGCGCAAGCGGAAGGGAAACGGAAGCCACCACTTCCACACAGGCCGTTCGAGCTTCGTGCCGGATATCGGGCAATTAAGCTCGAATTCGTCACGAAGAAGGATCTTCACACCATCAACTCGAACCCAGTCTTCACGCCGCGCGACTGGGGCTTCATCTTGGAGGATGCGGTCGCGCGGCTGAAGAAAGAAGTCCGAGATGGAGAGAGGAAGCTCTCACCCGAGTTAGAGTCTGCACTGAAGAACATCGCGAGCGAGGGAAAGAAGAACTAGTTCAACACCAACAGCCAACGTCACTGCCAGCATGCCTGCATGCTGGCAACCAGGATTTATCACCTATAACACGCAACGACCATCCACAACGAGAGGCAACACTATTCCAACCCGTAAGGATCTTGGAGGAACAGCTACCCACAGCTTAGACTCCAAACCTCGGGCCAAGGACTAAGCCCGTATGTATAGCGTCAGCGCCAGCTACGGGGCCCGGCAATGAAAAACACGAGATCAGGGACAACCGGAAGTCAAAACGAAAAACCTAAATAAGAAAATACTAAACTTACTGGCAGATTAAAACTGTGTGCCCGACCGAGACTCGAACTCGGGACCTTTGCCTCTCGCGGGCAAGTGCTCTACCAACTGAGCTACCGAAGTACGACTCACGCCCGGTACTCACAGCTTCACTTCTGCCAGTACCTCGTCTCCTACCTTCCAAACTTTACAGAAGCTCTCCTGCGAACCTTGCAGAACTAGCACTCCTGAAAGAAAGGATATTGCGGAGACATGGCTTAGCCACAGCCTGGGAAATGTTTCCAGAATGAGATTTTCACTCTGCAGCGGAGTGTGCGCTGATATGAAACTTACTGGCAGGTTAAAACTGTGTGCCCGACCGAGACTCGAACTCGGGACCTTTGCCTTTCGTGGGCAAGTGCTCTACCAACTGAGCTACCGAAGTACGACTCACGCCCGGTACTCACAGCTTCACTTCTGCCAGTACCTCGTCTCCTACCTTCCAAACTTTAAAGAAGCTCTCCTGCGAACCTTGCAGAACTAGCACTCCTGAAAGAAAGGATATTGCGGAGACATGGCTTAGCCACAGCCTGGGAAATGTTTCCAGAATGAGATTTTCACTCTGCAGCGGAGTGTGCGCTGATATGAAACTTACTGGCAGGTTAAAACTGTGTGCCCGACCGAGACTCGAACTCGGGACCTTTGCCTTTCGTGGGCAAGTGCTCTACCAACTGAGCTACCGAAGTACGACTCATGCCCGGTACTCGCAGCTTCACTTCTGCCAGTACCTCGTCTCCTACCTTCCAAACTTTACAGAAGCTCTCCTGCGAACCTTGCAGAACTAGCACTCCTGAAAGAAAGGATATTGCGGAGACATGGCTTAGCCACAGCCTGGGGAATGTTTCCAGAATGAGATTTTCACTCTGCAGCGGAGTGTGCGCTGATATGAAACTTACTGGCAGATTAAAACTGTGTGCCCGACCGAGACTCGAACTCGGGACCTTTGCCTTTCGCGGCCAAGTGCTCTACCAACTGGGCTACCGAAGTACGACTCACGCCCGGTACTCACAGCTTCACTTCTGCCAGTACCTCGTCTCCTACCTTCCAAACTTTACAGAAGCTCTCCTGCGAACCTTGCAGAACTAGCACTCCTGAAAGAAAGGATATTGCGGAGACATGGCTTAGCCACAGCCTGGGGAATGTTTCCAGAATGAGATTTTCACTCTGCAGCGGAGTGTGCGCTGATATGAAACTTACTGGCAGATTAAAACTGTGTGCCCGACCGAGACTCGAACTCGGGACCTTTGCCTTTCGCGGGCAAGTGCTCTACCAACTGAGCTAAGGTCCCGAGTTCGAGTCTCGGTCGGGCACACAGTTTTAATCTGCCAGTAAGTTTCATATCAGCGCACACTCCGCTGCAGAGTGAAAATCTCATTCTGGAAAGAAAACACTAATGTGTCTTCATTCACTTCTGTGAGCTGCCGACGTATTCTTTCCTCTTTGCCCTGATACACCTTCGTCCTTGCTTTAGCCATCTTCCGGAACCGGTACTTTGTACTTTCTGCTTCTACATCTACTTCTACATCGATACTCTGCAAACTACTTTGAAGCTTATGGCAGAGGGTACGTCCCATTGTACCATATTATGGCTTCTTCCCGTCCCATTCACTTATACAGCGCGGCCGGCCGGAGTGGCCATGCGGTTCTAGGCGCTACAGTCTGGAGCCGACCGACCGCTACGGTCGCACGTTCGAATCCTACCTCGGGCATGGATGTGTGTGATGTCCTTAGGATAGTTAGGTTTAATTATTTCTAAGTTCTAGGCGACTGATGACCTCAGAAGTTAAGTCGCATAGTGCTCAGAGCCATTTTTTTGAACTTACACAGCGCGACAAGAATGATTGTTTAAATGCCTCCATGCTTGCTGTCAGTAGTCTTATCTTGTCCTCACAATCAATAAGTGAGCGACATGTAGAGAGTTTGGGTATATTCGTAGAGCTATCGTTCCTGAAATACTGTAAGTAGGCTTTCTCGAGATGGTTCACGTCTGTCTTCAAGAGTCTGACATTTCAGTTCTTTCAACATATCTGTGACATTCTTATGTGGGTCAAACAAACCCATGACCATTCGTGCTACCCTTCTCTGTACATTTTCAGTATCCCTTCAATCCTATCTGGTACAGCTCCCGCACATTTGAGTAATATCTTAGGAACGGTCGCACAAGTGATTTGTAAGCAATCTCCTTTACAGACTGGTTACATTTCCTTAGTACTCTATCAATAAACAGACTTCATTCTGCTTTACTCATGTGATCATTCCACTTCATAACCCTTCTAAGTGGTATACCCACGTATTTTAAAAAACTAAAAACCCGCCTCGATTGCAAAAAAAGCACCTAGTGTTAAGTGTTAACGCAGGTTTCGGCGTAGATAACTACACCTTCTTCAGAAGAACAATAAAACCCACAAGTGCCTAAGAAGACCTTTGTCAATGATTAAAAGAACACCATAGCTATACATTTATAAACGAAAAAGAAAAGGAAAACATAAACAGTACATATGTACAAAGTCAAAACCACTACTTAACTTAATGGTGTATGCTCCAACTTTGACTTTATACATATGTACTGTTTATGTTTTCCTTTTCTTTTTCGTTTATAAATGTATAGCTATGGTGTTCTTTTAATCATTGACAAAGGTCTTTTTAGGCACTTGTGGGTTTTAATGTTGTTCTGAAGAAGGTGTAGTTATCTACGCCGAAACCTGGGTTAACACTTAACACTAGGTGCTTTTTTCGCAATCGAGGCGGGTTTTTGGTTTTTTAATATATTAACCAACGATTGCTGACGCGCTGCGATGTTGAAGCTTCTTATACCCACGTACTTGTATGAGTTTGCAGATTCCAAATGCGACTCACTAGTGTTATTTCATAGGATACTATGTTTTTCTTTTTGTGAAGTGCACAATTTTTCGACTTTGAACATTTAAAGCAAGCTGCCAGTCGTTATACCACGTTGAAATCTCAGCAATGTCTGACTGAATATTTGCACAGCTTCCTTCAGACTGTACTTCGTTGGAAATAACTACATCATCTGTGAAAAGTCGGAGGCCACTATCAATATTGTGCGCAAGATCATTAATGTACAACATGAACAGCAAGGGACCTAACACACTTCCCTGAGGAACACCTGAAGTAACTTCCACATCTGTCGATGACTCTCCATGCGAGATAACGTGCTGCGTCCTCTCTGCCAAGAAATCCTTAATCCAGTCACATATTTCGTCTGATACGCCGTATTATAGTACTTTTGATCACAAGCGTAGGTGTGATACTGAGTCAAATGCCTTTCGGAAATCAAGAAATACTGCATCTACCTGACTGTGTTGATCCTTGGATTTCAGATGTCATGCGAGAAAAGTGCGAGTTGGGTTTCACGTGATCTATGTTTTTGAAATCCATGCTGGTTGGCATGGAGGAGTTGTTCTGCTCGAGATACACAGTTATGATTGAGCTCATGATATGTTCAAGATCCTACAACAGTGGAGATTGGGCGGCAGTTTTGTGGATCACTCACTGTATACGGCTGTGACCTGTGCTGTTTTCCAACTACTGGACACGGTTTTTTGTTGAAGAGGTCGGCGATAAATTATAGTTAACAAACGGGCTACCACAGCCGTAAATTAGGTATAAAATATGATATGGGCTTCATGGGTCCTACGGCTTTGCTCAGTTTTTACGATTTCAGCGCCATTTACACTAACATCCATTTCACTTATTTTCTCGGTGGTACGAGAAGTAATCTGCGGCAGTACTCCTAGGTTTTCCTTTGTAAAGGAGAATTTGAAAACAGAGTTAAGCATTTCTGCTTTTGTTCTGGTATCCACAAATTCGGTTCCTGTCTCGTCTGTGAGTGTCTGGACACTCAAAATGGTTCAAATGGCTCTGAGCACTATTGGACTTAACACCTGAGGTCATCAGTCCCCTAGAACTTAGAACTACTTGAACCTAGATAACCTAAGGACATCACACACATCCATGCCCGAGGCAGGATTCGAACCTGCGACCGTAGTGGTCGCGCGGTTCCAGACTGTAGCGCCTAGAACCGCTCGGCCACACTGGCCGGCGTCTGGACACTACCTTTGGTGCCGCTAACAGCCTTTACATACGACCAGAATTCCGTTGGCGTTTGTGAAACTTCATTCGAAATATTCTGCTGCGGCAGTCATTGGAAGCTTCAGGCACTGCTCTCTTCACAGCTGAACGTGTGGCATTCAGCGTCTCTCTATCTACAGCCATAAGCTCTCAATCAGTACGATCTGTTTCTTTAGAAAATTCTTTATAGTGACTGCAGATCATGGATGTTCTCTCCCATCACGAACTGTTGTACTGGACAGGACTACATATCTGTCTAGCTAATTGTCAACTGTTCTTTTAAACTTGAGCCATAGTTCCTTTACATGCTCCTGTCTGAGCTAAAAGTTTCAAGTTATTCACTAAACATAATACTACTGCTTCTTTACCTAATTTACTGAACATACTTGTTTTAGTTGCCCCTTGCATTTTGGTAATCACCGCTGTCACAACCAAGTCATGGTCACTGATACCAGTTTCGGTGTAGATATCCTCAAAGAGGTCAGGTCTATTTGTTGCCATTAGCTGTAATGTACTTCGCCGCGCGTGATGAGCCGAGCGGTCTAGGGCGCTGCAGTCATGGACTGTGCGGCTGGTACCGGTGGAGGTTCGAGTCTTCCCTCGGGCACGGGTGTGTGTGTTTGTCCTTAGGATAATTTAGGTTAAGTAGCGTGTAAGCTTAGGGACTGATCATCTTAGCAGTTAAGTCCCATAAGATTTCACACATATTTGAACATTTTTGTAATGTACTTCCTTCTTGAGTGGGGTTCCGAACCGTCTGTTCTAAGTAGTTTTCAGAGAAGGAATTTCGTAATGTTTCACGCGGTGTCTTGTCACACCCACCAATAACAATACTGTAATTGTCCTAGCGGACTGATAGAGCGTTAAAGTGTCCTTCGATGATTACAGAATCATTAGGGAACTTTCGTACAACTGAACTGGGTTTTCTCTAAAGTTTTCGGTTACATCAGGTGAGTCTGGTGGCCGATAGGAGGATCCAGTTATAGTGTTATGCCCACCCTTGATACTTAATCGTACCCATACAATCTGGTATGCAGCTTCAGTTTCTAACTCGGTAGGTTTGAGCTTCTTCTCTACGACAACAAATACGAGACCTCCATTTCCCATTAGTCTGTCTTTTCGATATATACTCAAATTTTTAAATTCACAAGAAGAGGACGTATACTTGAAAAAGGCCTGGAGATACAGGAAGATTCCAGTTGGATTACATTACAGTCAGAGATTCCGAAATCGGATATTGAACTGTAAGGCATTGTGTATTGAACCGGGGAGCTAGAAACGACTGAGAGGTTTCGTACCTGCCGTAGCCCTCAGTGGTTCAAAACCCCACAACAGGCTACAGCAGTCCACTCACCCCTCCGCCGTTCCACACCGAACCTAGGGTTCGCCGAGCGGATTCGTGCCGGGGACTGGCACGACTTCATCGCTCAGGAAGCAGCGAGTTGGACTAAGGCATACTCAGGAGCATATACAGACTCGAGTCACCAGTTAGTAATGATGAACAGTATACTGTAGTTTAAGAAATCAGTTCGGAAAGATAAAAGTTAAAAGAAATGAAATACTGAAGCACTCAGGAACGATGATATGGGTTTGAAGTTCTCTAAGGCTATAGATATGAATACCACAATAAATAGTCCATTAGAAGATGAATGTACATCTCTAAAAGTGGCAATCACAGGAGACGGACACATAAATTTAAGTACAAGGAAAGAATTTGCAAAGACACTTTATGTATCGGAAGAAATACTTCATTGGGTCTCCGGAAGAAGAAAATACAAAAAGATCAGAAGAAGTCAGGAACACATCAATATACAAATAAGTCAGTTAGGAACGAAAGAAATAGGAAGTGCAGAGAAGCCTAGGGGAAATAGCTGCAGGAAAAATGTGAGAAATCTAGAAAGAAAAAAATTGTGATCGGAGGGACTAATTCTGCATACAGAAAAGTCAAAACAACTTTCTGTGAAATTAAAAACAATTGTTGGTGGGAGTCTTCTACTAAAGAACTCAGAAGAATGATACAAAGAATAAAACTTCTAATGCAATAATTAAAATTATTCCTCATCGTAATCCAATGGATACAAATCCTGTAAGAGTGCAGAGAAAATTCCATTTTTAAATGCGGAGGGGAGAGTGAATAGCTGGAAAGAGTATATCTAAGGCCTCTATGAGGGAGAGGAGGTCTTGTCGTGATAGAAGAAAATATGGGAGTAGATATGGAAGACAGGGCATCTGCATAATTCCGAAGATAGCAAGGGCGGGTAAGTGCGAGAACTATCACATGGTCAGATCAGCAGCAAATGTATCCAAGTTACTGACAAAAATAACATGCAGAAGAATTTAAAAGAAAATTGAGGATGTGCTGGATGACAATCACTTTGACCTCTGAAAAGGTTACGATAGAAGTATCTCTGACATTGCACTTGATAGCGGAAGTAAGGCTTAAGAAAACCCAAGACACGTTACTAGGATTTGCCGACCTACAAAGTATTTGACAACGCAGAATGGTGCAAGATGTTTGAAAATCTGAGAAAAAAAGGGAATGGAAGAGTAATATACAACATGTAGAAGAGCCAAGAGGGAACAGTAAGAGTAGAAGACGAAGAACGAAGTGCTCGGATTAAAACGAATGTAAGACAGGAATTTAGTCTTTCGTCCTTACTTTTCAATCTATACTTCTAAGGGTCAATGATGAAAATAAAAGTTTTAAGAGTTAGATTAAAATTCAGTGTAAAAGTATATCAATGACATGACACGCTGATGACATTACTGTCGTCAGTGAAAGTGAAGAAGAAATGCAAGACATTTTGAATGAAATGAATAGTCTGATGATACAGAATCTGGACTGACAGTATACTGAAGAAAGATGAAAGGAATGAGGAATAGCAGGAATGAGACAA
The DNA here is from genome assembly GCF_021461385.2 of Schistocerca piceifrons. Classification (NCBI taxonomy): domain Eukaryota; kingdom Metazoa; phylum Arthropoda; class Insecta; order Orthoptera; family Acrididae; genus Schistocerca; species Schistocerca piceifrons. The sequence continues at coordinate 999,976,855 of NC_060138.1, forward strand.
TTAGAAACGGCGAAACGGCAGAACAGATATAGAAAGGAACGTGTGGAAAACAATGACAAGAAGAAAGAGACAGGATGATATAACATGCCTTAACACATCAGGGGGTGATGTAATGGGACCTGAAAAAGCGCAAATACTGCAGGGGACGACAGAGATTGAAATATAGTCAAATAATTCAGAATGCTAGGCGCAAGCGCTATTCTAATATGAAGAGGTTGGTACAAGAAACGAATTCCTCATGGAAAACAAACTGTAAAACGTAAAGCACTGGAGTAGTACTGCATTTCTTGTTAAGGTAGGTCTTGGATGAGATATGAGTCCAGTGAGATGGTGAGTTGACTGAAGAGTTTAGACTTCAAATCATTTCCTACTAAGTAGGACAATATTTGATGCTCAGGTTATCAGCGGCTTGTAACCATACATTCGCAATTATCTCGCAAATGATTTGTTTGCAGACCCATACTTACTGGAGCGTTGCTTCTATTATCTTATACTTGCACCCATGCGGTTTTCGCTACTACTTACGACGCACCCTGTCCAGAAATATTGGGCTTGTGGAAACTTAGCACCCTTCTCAGCCGTGAGCCCAATGGGGTTATAAGGGCCTGAAACCGGCCCTGCCTGCGAGTTCACTTATCGCAATAAATGGAGCTACCCTTCATCAGAAAAAAATAAGTTTTTCATGATCGACCTCTCAAAAATGCACAGATTGTACAACCAGCAAGGACGTTGCCAGAGGGGGAGGGAAAAGCTCCAGGGGGTGCGGACCCCCCCCCCCCCCCCCGCCCCACCACCACTCACCTAAATGAAATACACACGAGCTAGTTGTCGTTTAGTGAAACTGAAAGACATTTTGATTTTCACTCATACGACGAAAACGGGATATGTACTTATCAATACCCAACAAGGCTAGCGATAGATTTGAACTATTATGCATCCATAGCACTATCAGCTATCGCCCTTCTCTATTTTACCCAAGACGAATTGTTGGCCTTGTTTGAGCTCGGTTGTTTCTTTTCTGATCAGTTCCGTTCTTACTTGCAGTTGAATTTAATATAAGTGCTACCGTTTATTGTTTTTGTGTTGTGTGCTGTTCAAAATGGTTCAAATGGCTCTGAGCACTATGAGACTTAACTGCCGTGGTCATCAGTCCCCTAGAACTTAGAACTTCTTAAACCTAACTAACCTAAGGACATCACACACATCCATGCCCGAGGCAGGATTCGAACCTGCGACCGTAGCGGTCACGCGGTTCCAAACTGTAGCGCCTAGAACCGCACGGCCACTCCGGCCGGCTGTGTGCTGTTGTAATAGTTTCTAATTACGCATAAATTTGTAACAAGAAAGAAGAAGAAAACCAGTTTTGATTCGTCCGCCACCGTTATTGTAAGTTAAAAATATGTGCGCGCTACTATTCTAGGCTAATTACCTATATATATAGAAGTTTGATGTTAGCACTGGAGTCGTTATTTGGAGGCTGGTAGAACTTCGAGGTTGCAATACACAACAAATCACATTAAATTAAAAGCAGTGCATAAAAATACACTTGGATTTGGCTGCGTTGATCAACAAAAATATCGCCCAAATGGCGATGGTTGCATTTCTTTAATAATTTGCTCAATATTTTATCATTAGTAGCCGAAAAGGCAATCTATCGCCCAATCTGGGCACCCGGAACTCCGATGCGGAGATATTTGTGAAGAGTGGATGGGATATGTGATGACAGCAGATTCTATGGTTCGTTCGTTTCTAAAATATTTTTTCAGTAGGCTGCTTGCGTTCGTCCGATCCGACAGAGACTTTCATTCCTCCCTCCCCTTTTCGTCCAAAATCTGTTTACGCTCTTGTAACAATATAATAACTGAAGCCAGCAATTCCATGCACAATTAAATCTTAAAATTTGGACGTATTCATGCACTGTCAGATGAATAAAACTGCACAATTAAAGGAAAAACTTGCAATGTCAGAATTCGTTGTAATGCATTTTATCTTATCTTATTTTAAAGCAATGTAGAACAACCAGATTTTCTAAATTCTCCACCGATTTCGGGTAGCTCTGTGTCTTGAGCCGCTGAGCTAGCAATCCCTGGATTCGGGAGGCGAGATGGTTTGAGTCCATCCGCCGGCAACCTTGAAAATGATTTTCGGTGGTACCCCTTTTTCAGATAAGCCAGATACCGAGGTTGATCCCTTATTGTAAGCCACAGCCAATCCCTTCCGCACACCTTTCTTTCTTAACGGATTCCAATTCCCTTCAAGATGCACGCCCTCTGCTTAAACGCAAAGGGCTGCCTTGAAGGCGAGTCGAACATTTCTTCGGAGACACCCAGCACTGAAAGCCATATGATAAATAAATAATATTCCAAATGCTCTTCATTTAGGCTCCTGCATATGTCTGTTGGGATAGTCTTTAATGCAGAAAATGATCTTTCTTATATTGAAAGATATGACAGATACATACCTAAATGAGGAAATTTGGAAAAGTATAAGGCTGAATAGTTCCAGATCCTTCGCATTTTCGCCACCATAAGCTATTCTAGCTTTTCTGTCGAACAGAGATCTCTCTATTCCAAAAGCCCTGTCGATGATAATCACAATTTCCGAAAAAAATTAGTGTTCGTGTAATCCTAGTCACTTCCTCAGCTCAGATCCAGACTGAAAGAAAAAGAGTGTAAAATTACCTTCGATGGTGAGAGGAGATAAGAGAATGTCCGCTTCCTAGTGGCTTGCCAATATACAGCACCCCTAAGTAAAGAGATTATATTTTCGCTTAGTGGAAACTCCGTGATCAATTTCGAATAAAATGGTTTATTGTTCTTTCTAGAAATTTTCAGAATAAATGAAAAACATGAGTCTTTGTAAGATCGTCTTTAACAAATCGGAACCTCCCCCCTTGACAAAATCCTGGCTACGTTCTTGAAACCAGTTGGAGAATTGATGTCAAGCAACTATCTATGTGGGTCAACCAATGAACTACCGATACTATGTAAGGTTTCACTTTAAGTTCATGCCAATCTCTGTGGGTAGGAGCTACTAGCACAGCAATGTGAAGCGCTAAAGGAAGCAACGGTTTTCTCAGTCTTCTTTCCAGGACCACTCCTAACTCGTCTTATTTGTTCTTGATTATATATATGGTTTTCTGTTTTATTTATCATGCCAGAAACATGTATACCTGAGCCCTTTTCAGGGCCACAGTTAACGATTATATCTATTAACATAGAAGGCATAACACCAGCCAAAGAAGAACTGCTACGAGAACTATGCAGTCAGCACCAGTGCCATATACTGTGCATACAGGAGACACATAGAAGTTATGACACACGCAGACCAAAAATAGACGGAATGCGTCTCGCCATCGAAAAACTTCATGATAAATATGAAAGTGCTACATTTGTTCATCCAGATCTTATCCACAGCTTTCATGGAGGAAAACAACATTGAAATTCTTACTCTAGAAACAGTTAATTGCACCATTACATCGCTTTATAAACCACCTGGTGCTGAATTCATTGTTAACAAATCACCCAGTTTTCTAAATAAACATGTGCAGGTTGTGATCGGCAATTTCAACTGCCATAGTACCGCTTGGGGCTAGGATTATGAAGATTAGAATGGGACAGCAGTACAAGTATGGGCAGCAGCAAGCCACCTGACTTTAATCCATGATGTAAAACTGCCTGGATCTTTTCAGCGGCGGGTGCAGGCGAGCTTACAATCCTGGCCTAATTTTTGGTAGCAACAGTATCAGCCAACAGTGTGTAAAATCTGTCTGCTCCCCAATACCCAACTCGCAGCATAGACCAATAACGCGTCAGTTATTTGCTGCCGTTAAGACCACAGAAAGTACCCTTTCGGAGGAGGTTTAATTTTAAGAAGGCTGATTGGTCAAGATTTGCGGAACTACTGGACATCGAAGTATCTTATATATAACTAATGCCCGAATGCTATGACACCTTCACGGCGGCTGTAAGGAGATATTAGAGAATGTCTATCCCTCGCGGCTGTCGAACATCTTATATCCCCAGGCTTACTTTAGACCAAGCTATCCTACTAGTGGAATACAGCTACGTATTTGATGAAAACCCTTTCAGTGAAGCAACTGTGGAAGCAGAGAACAAGCTTATTTCCTCTATAAGGGAGACAAAAAGGGATAAGTGGATAAAAACTAAAAAAACTTGGATCTGAAAAGAGACAGCCATAACGCTCGGAGACTATCGGGACGCCTAAACAATGATCCGACTAAGACCATTATACATCATAATATCACTGCCACTCAAATAGCACATCAGTTACTGATGAGCAGGAAGCCAATACACAAGTCACAAAAACTGAGATTGCAAAGAGAAGAGGAAGAGGAGAATGATAAACTTACATCATCATTCAGCATGGAAGAACTACAGAAGGCTATCAAACAAAGTAAAAATGGCAAATCAGCTGGCTTGGATGATAACGAACCGAGAAAAACAAACACTTCGGCTTAAATACAAAGAAATGGATCTCCAACTTTTCGATATCTGTGTAAGCAGCGGAAGAGTCGAATGATCGCTTTACTGGAACCTGGAGAAGTAGGAAATGATCCAAAGAATTTTAGACCAGTTGCACTACTTTGTCATCTTAACATATTGCTGGAAAGACTGAGTTTAAATCGCCTATCACCTGCAATTGACCCCTCACTTATATCTCAGCAATCTGGATTTCGCCCAGGTAAAAGCTGTACTGGACAATTTCTATATCTCACACAGTTTATAGAAGAGGGCTTCGAATCTCAGAAGGTGACAGGAGTGGCATTTGTTGACTTATCAGCAGTGTATGATACGGTCAACCACCAGCTACTACTAGTCAAGGTCTACAGTCTGACCAAAGATTTAGGTCTAACCAGACTCATCGCCTCCCTTCTGCAGAATCGCAGGTTCTTTGTTGACTTTCAAGGACAGCATAGTTGATGGAGATAATAGAAGAATGGCCTCCCACAAGAAAGTGTTTTGGCTGCAATTCTGTTTAATATATTCAAGAACTACCAACCTATAGCCCCAAACACCAGGAGCTTCTTATATGTTGACGTCCTCACTCTAGGCCCCCAGAGTAAAGATACTGAATCAGTGGAGAACAACTCCACGAATGCCCTTGAAGATCTATCCAGATACTACAACACAAACCAGCTTAAACCAAACCCTTCAAAGCCCCAAGTGTGTGCATTTCATTTGAGAAACAAGGAAGACACTCGCAAGTTGAAAATAGTATTGTCTGGAGTCCAAATTGAACACTACAAGACTCCAAAATACCTAGGAGTGACACTTAACAGATTTCCCACTTTCAAAAAGCACTGCATGAAATACAAGTGAAAAAGTTTCCTTCAGAAACAATCTCCTATAGAAACTGGCTGTATCACAGTGTGGGTAGTCAACCTGACGCAATCCGAACATCTGCAATGGCACGATGCTATTCTGCAGCAGAGTATGCCTGTCCTGTTTGGTACAAATCAACTAATGCCAAACAGGTGGATGTAGCTCTCAATGAAACCTGCAGAGTTATAACAAGTTGCTTGAAATCTATCTTAGTCTTAGTAACTGAAATCTCTCAGGTTGCCCTACTAATTCTCCATCCATGGAAAACAAAGTATTATTTTTGTATAATTTTTTTAGTTATTATGCCCAAATTTACAAGATGTTTCTGTTCAGTATTGTGTTGGGTAACTTAGCTAAAATGCAACAATAGTACAGTAGGTTATGTCAGGTGTTTTTAGTATGCATTCAACCATTTTATCCCTGTTTATCTCAAGTGGGGCAAATCGGGGCTCATACAGGTGCCTATGGATAGGCATTTTTCCGTCAATCTTTCTGTGAAGCAATTGTGATTTTCTTTGTAGTGACAGTTCTGGCTGTGCTGGCATGCCTCAAAGAAGCCAATGGTGCCTGTGACTATAACTGTCCACAATACGTATCACCCATATGTGGAAGGGACTCTTATGGTACTGGTACCACATCTGCTTTCATCAATTATTGTGAAATGCAGCGTTTCAACTGCAGAAACAATAAAAGTGAGTACAGTAAGGTTGATTTCTTCATGTTGAAACTTAATTCCCAAGATTTTCTATCTTCTAAATGCTTTCAATTCATTCTCAAGGTTAACTATGTCTGAGTTAGATTACCAATTTCAGATACTTTGTTTCACCATAGATGGCATTTCCTTCCAAAAATGCAAGCCGCAGTAGATTGAAAAAAATTATCAAATGACTACAAAATTGCTACTTTTTCTGTCTTTGGTGGTATTTCTAAAACGATATTAAAATCCTGATCTGGACTGTAGCATCTTCCTTGAACTCCATTTGTAATCAGTCAGTCACTCAAGCCATATTTGCTGACATTTGTAGGTACACAATACTGACATCCATCTGTGAACATGAAGATAAGAAAAATCTGTCTTTATGACACATGTAAAAATTAGTTTATGATAACTACTCATTGTAGGTATTTAACTATTAATGGAAGAAAAAGCAGCAAGGGGACAAACTCTATTTAATTATTAATGTCATTTTTAGCAGCTGCTTCTCTTGGTTAATTCATAATTTTGAACATCATTTGACATCTCCCTAGGATATCCTTCTTGACAGGACATATCAAAAACAATGAGTGAATAAACTTATGATTTAACCAAATCTAATATTTAAAAAAGGTAACCAAATAATATTTTCAGTCTATTTTCTGCTTATTTATGCCTTACTTTGCTAACATGCACATACCAATACATCTCAGATAGTTTCACTGATGAATACGGGATGCTGCCCATGGCAGTAGATCTGAGGAGGATGAAGTAGATATTTATTTCAACACAGAAAGCATTGAGTTGAAATGTATTAGTTACTTATATGTCTGCTGGCACAAATCATATTCTAACAATTTTCATATCATTACCAAATGTTACAGGTACTGACAAATTTTTGTGTGTGTTAATGACAATTTATATGCAGAAAAAAAGAAACAATGAGGAAACTGTGATACACTTATTCTTAGCTGATAATATATTTTCTGTTCCGTCATCCTGCTAATATGTATCTTTCAATTCTGTTGTCCAATTCAACTCTGACTATGAAGAATGGGAAACAGATGCAATTAATCCCCTAGCACTGGAATTTCCATAACCAATTTTATGTTTTACCAACACAAAATTTCCAAGTGATCCAATTCAGGATTCTCAGTACAAGACTACTTGTGCATGAAAATAAAGATGACTGTACAAGTTACTGTTTCTTCAGACAGTCTATCCTATGTTTTTAAAAATATATTTTAAGTTGCAAATGTGATGAGGTAGATCTATAACTAGAAATAAGTTTCACCTTCACTAATTTATTAACGTAACCTGAGAAGGAAACAATGACCTCAGAAACCTCAAGCTTCAGTATTAGCATCTAATTATTTCTGCTGACCATAACACACTTCTCAGACATATGCATTGAACTTTTTAAAATGTATGCACAGTGATTTTATATTAGCTTTCTATGGTAATCTCCCATAATTGTTGTTGATAAAATTCCTTGGGCCATTTTTCCAAAAAAAGAAAATTATTTTAAATCATCAAAAGTACATCACTGAAAAGTCTGTAAAACATCTAATGTGCACCTAACTAAGAATTTCTACAATGTCAGAAATTAATATGTATAATAACACTGAAACCACAAGAACCTTCTTAGTCTCCCAGAATATTTATATTTATCTTTAAGTAGATAATACCAGCTGGTTCCTTCATCACCTGTAATTTTTTAAATGGTAATCCTTTTGTCAGAATGTTACTGTAGCAAAAATCCATCATTTTTCAATCAGTTTATTTGTTTTAGATTTAGAGATTAATTACCATGTGTTATTTTTCTTCAGAGAGTTGATTTCTTCCTCCATATTTTTCCGTTTCTTCAGAAATTTTTGACCGCATTGCTTCTTTGTAATTTCTTGGTGTCCCAAAAGAAGCAACAGTCATGACTCATGGGCAGAATCTTCACAGTAACATGATGGTTTCTTCAAATTTTGCTTTTGACATTAATTGTAACATCCTTGTCTCCATTCCTAGCTTCTAAATTCCTCTTGACTTTATTTATTTATTTATTTATATCCCATAAATCCAATACTGTGAGGCATTCGCATGGATGTAGGACATGTCAGAACTATTACAAATAATACAAAAGGAACACATAGAAGTACCTCTTGCAAGAGGATATCTGGTATAAGATATAATACACTTTAATAGGTATAGAAAAAATTACATTAAAAAATGGTAGAGCTTAATAGCTAAATGAAAGACACAGTAATGTTAACAGTGATTGTGAGTATCATAATGCACAATAGCACATCAAATTAGTAAATGAAAAAATCAATTACAGTTAACTTTACTGAAATATTCTTCTACCGAATAGAAGGAATTATCTAATAAATACTGTTTGAGCTGTTGTTTAAATTTGGGAAGCTCATGAATAAGTAATTTCAGTGATGGTGGGAGAGCATTGAACACCTTGAAGCTCATGTAATGGACTCCTTTTTGTGCAATAGTAAGGTTTCTTGATTCATAATGGAGGTCCATCTTTGTCCTGGTATTGTGGGTATGGTATGAATCATTGGTTTTGTACGATTGTCCATTTTTACCAATGAAACATAACAGGGAGTAGATATATTGGAATGTAGTTGTCAGTATCCCTAATTTTCTGAAAAAGTTCCTACAAGAATGTCTAGGCTGGGCTCTGCTCATTATCCTAATAACTCTCTTTTGGGCAATGAATATTTTTTTGGCATGCTCCTCCATGTCATAGAAATGTTTTCTAACCTCTTTCTAACTTACACCCACACCATGGTTCATTCATTTTATTGATTATCATCCTCAAAATCAATATTTTTACATTCATTTTCTATAACCTCTTCCTTTTCACCTTCATGTGACATTTCAACAACTCTTTTCATGTTTGATTCAGTATTTCTGTAATTGTTTGCATTTGAATTTCACATCTCTGCATACAAAGATACACCTTTATTTAAGGAAAATAAATATGATACCCATCATATCATAGCCAACCATATATGCTTTTGAACACTTGGCATCAAACTACTTTTTCTTTGCTCTGGAATCTTTGCTTATCATTCCCTTCCAAATATCAGCAAATTATCAAAACAATCTTCCTTCTTCAAAAATATCTTGACTGGAGTTTTCCATTTAATTTCCTTGGTACCAAAATGATTGTATGCTGCAACAAATGTTGTGTCACCAAACAATGCTTTTGGTAGATATTCAGCCAAGCAGAGCAAAAAACTTGCCATCTCACACAGGAGTCTATTTCCCCATTCAGTAAATCCATTCTACTGAGGAGTATTGGGGCAGTAATTCTTTCAGTCCAACCTATATAACCTGTTCTATAAAATATTGCACCTGTCACAATGCTGCTCTCAGATGTGAAATGAGTTAGTTGCTGTTCCTAAGCAACCGGAAATCACCCTGACTACCCACAAGCAACAGGAAGCAGCTGCAAATGTGTTGTTGGAAGGGCTACCAAGAGTCATGTATCAGAGACACATAGTTATCCCAGATACTATTCTCTTCTGTGTCTCTTGTCATCTATAAGAAATATGGAATCTATCACCATTCGTCTGCTGGACTGTGAGTAGCATGTCAATGCTAGATGTCATGCACTGCATAGGGGAGACAGGGACGAGGGACAGCTCAGGATGTTACACTCATCTCCCATGTTAGGGTAGGTGTGACAACATACCCTATCTCAAAATTAGACTATAACAGATACCACAGAAATGACTCATGTTGGAAATGTATTGGAGCAAATGGTAACAAATAGACCTGACCTATTTGAAGATGTTCACACAGAAACTGGTATCAGTGACCACGATGCAGTTGTGGCAACAATGGTTACCAAAGTACAAAGAGCAACTAAAACAAGTACAAAGATTTATATATTCAGTAAACTAGATAATGAGGAACCAGAAACTTTTAGCTCAGCCAGGAGCAGGTAAAGGAACTATGGAACAAGTTTAAAAGAATGATACACCTAGTAGAACAGTTAATGATGGGAGGGATTCTCCATGATATGTAGTCACTGTGAAGAAAGTTCTAAAGACACTAAAGAAAAAGTGTGAAACAAAGCATAGGGCTGTGGATAGAGAAATGTTGAAAGAAATGAATTTGGTTGTCAAGATGGCAGTGCACGCAGCCTTCAAAGACTTTTGTAGCAGAAAATTATTGATGGATCTTTTGCAAAATCTGAACAAATTCTGGTTGCACATAAAGGCTGTTAGTTGCACCAAAGTTAGTGTCCAGTCACTCACTGATGAGATAGGAACTGAAATTGAAGGTATCAATGCAAGAGCAGAAAAAAGAAAATCCAAGAGTAAAGCCTCAATTTAAGTCTTGTGCCACTGCAGAGATGAGTGAAATAGATATCAGTGTCAGTGGCATTGAAAAACAGCTGGTGTCATTTAAATTAAACAAAGCTCTAGGGGCTGATGGAATTCTTATACCAATCTACAAAAAATGCAGCAGAAATGACCCACATAACTCCTATCCACCATCCTTGACTTCCATTTGATGTAGAATTTTAGAACACTTAATTCAAATGAATGAGGCAGCTCACACAGAATCACCACTGCCATGGCAACCAGCATGGACTCCAAAAACATTGATCATGTGAAACCCGACTTGCACTTTTCTCAGATAATATCCTGAAAGCCAAGGCTGAAGGCAGTCTGGTAGATGCAGTATTTCTTTATTTCCAAAAAGCATTTAATTCAGTACCAAACATATGACTGTTATCTTAAGTACAATCATACACGGTGTCAAGTGAAATTTGTGGCTAGATTAATGATTTGTTGGTGGGGAGAACACATCATGTTATCGCAGACAGAGAGTCATCGACAGATGTAGACTTATCTTCAGGTTCATCCTATGGAAGTGTGTTGGGACCCTTCCTATTCATGTCATATGTTAATTACCTTATAGACAATGTTAAGAATAACCTCAGACTTTTTGCAGATGATGCAGTTATCTGTAATGAAGTACTGTCAGGAAGTAGCTCTACAAATATTCAGATCTTGATACATTTTCAAAGTGATGCAAAGATTGGCAGCTCATTGTAAATGTTTCAAGATATAAAATTGTGCATTTCATAAAATGAAAACAATAAAAAAAGAATAGTATCCTACGACTACAATATCAGTGAGGCACATTTGTAATCAGTCAACCTATACAAATACCTGGGTGTAACAATTTCTAAGGACATGAAATGGAATGATCACATAGTCTCAGTGATAGTAAAGCAGGTGGTAAACTGTGGCTTCTTGGTAGAATACCAAGGAAATTCAATCAGTCTACAAAGGTGTTTACATACAAAACTCTTGTGCAACCCATTCTAAAATATTGTGCAAGTGTATGGGGATACTGAACAGATATAAAGAAGGGCAGAAAAAATGTTCACAGGTTTATTTGACCCAATGGAGAGTATCACAAAGATGTTGAATGAATGGAATTGGTATATGTTTGAAAATAAATGAAAACCATTCAGTGAAACTTGTAAAGTTTCTAAAACTAGCTTTAAGTGATGATTCTAGAAATATACTACAATCCACTATGTACTGCTCCCATAGATATCCTGAAGACAAAATTAGACTAACTACAGCATGCACAGAAACATTTATGCAATCGTTTTCCCAATGCTCCATATTTGAATGGAAAGGGAAAAAGGTGTATTAAATGGCACAATGTAAAGTGTCCTCTGCCATGCACTTTGCACTGGTTTTTAGAGAATAGATGTAAATATACATTTACATCTTTTTTATGGAACTCATTCACATCATCTGTACATAATTCTTCCACAGTAACTTCAGCCCGAGTCTTTATCTTTGTAATAAGCAGTGTCAACTTTTCTTTAATTTTAACTTTGTGTCACAAAAGGTATTTTATCATGAAGCTGAAATAAATCATCTTCAAAAACAGCAAAGTATCAGTGTAGCTATGTATCATTTCTTCCATTGGTTTTCAAACATATATGTAAACTAATTCTCCAGGTAGCAGTTTTCTGCGCTCTTTCACCAAACACTAGCCAATTATGTTTACCATAGAAGCACTCCTCACTAAAGACACCATCAGTTGTTGTCCCTATACCACGCTATTCCAAAAACTGGGGCACATAGCATTTATTTTGATAATTCAGCTTCCATGTTGGCTATGTAAGATGTCATCCGCCTCAGCAACAGTACAAGATTTTTCTTGATGAACACTCTTCAAAGCGTAACTTTAAAGTTCATTTTCATCACAGGATACAGAAAGTGCAATATTACTTTTAAAAATACTCAATATTGTGAAGGAAAGTCGCCACTCACCATACAGGGGGAGATGCTAAATTGAGGATAGGCACAACAAAAAGACTGCCACAAATAAAGCTTTTGGCCAGTAAGACTGTAGTCAAAAATAGATGACAGACACACACATACAGACACTCATGCAAATGCAACTCATGCACGCATGACTCACTGCTACTCAGCATCTGTGCTATATGGTGACTGGCAACTTTCCTTTTCACAATATTGTTACATTACATCCTGGATTTTCCATTGTTTGATTTTAAAAATAGTCACAATTTGCCATCATTTTCAGTTACTAGAACTATTTTCTTTTGTGCAGCTTTTTCAACAGAAAATAAGTTACAAGATCCATCTGAACAAAATCAATCATCTTCCAAATATTGCGTTATTTATTTCTGTCCATTGAATAGCGGCACATCAGTCCTGACCTTTATCAAATGCCGCAGCTGTACATCATTTTTCGTACTGTCCATCTTCACTGACGTTACAATTGGGTAACATGTTGTGTACCAATCATGTCCATTTGTTATATGATGTGTTGCACTACTGTCAAAATGCGACTCGTCACAGTCCAGTTTGTTTATGGCTACAGAAAAATTGGTGCATCCCAAGATTCAAAGTTTCTTCTGAGTTTTTAAAATGTGCATATGGTGACCATTTCTTGAACTTTCTGTTCAAGTGTCACAAGTTGGCAACATAGCACAGTCTTTTCTTTCATCCATGCTATGCACTCATTTGATCGTAAGCCCTTTTTCTTACATCTAAAAGAAACCTATCCTGTGTTGCATTGTTTTCATAAGTAACAAAATTTGCCGCGTGCAGAGCATTTTCTATCTTCATTCCTTTTATAATGAGGTTTTTTGTGATATTTACTTCAGCTGCAGTTTTATTAGGCCTTCATTGTTTTTTACTAACTTCCATTTTCAACATCACTCTTATAGCAACACTTTCATCATCACGATGTGTTATTCTCAACTCATACGCCTGAAGTGAAAACCTGTAATCTAATTTTTGAGGCTCATGAATAACATAAATTTGTGTAGTGTACAGTGTGTTAAGTGATTTAATTCTACTTTTAAGTGTGTAACCTCTGTGGTAATGTGTGATAAGTGTGGATGATGTTGTAGGATAGTCAGAGAGGGAGTAGTATATGTCAATTGTGGGTTGGAGCTTCACTTGGTTGATGATTATGGGGAACTGATTGGGGGACTTAGTGAGGCTCTCCCATGGAACTGTATGCTCTGCAAGAAAGTCAAGTGAATCACTGAAGAGGAGGCGAAGATTTGTGTCCTCCAGGCTGAATTCAAACATGTGAATTTGGAACTAGGTATGTTGAAGGGGAAAAAAATCATTGGAACTGTGTAAAAGTAAAAAGGGAACAGCTCCTCAAATTCTTCATCTAAATTTGAGCTTACAATATCAAATAAATTGGACTTGTTACCTCATAGTAGAAGGGTAGAGCCTCATCCAGCTGTAGGTCACAGTAGTGGGTTGCAGAGTTTTAGCAAAGACGAAAGAAACTAAATGTAGGTCAGTACCAAAAAAGAATAGGAAGGAAAGAGTATTGCTGCTAGGTAGTGGCCATGGGAGGGGTGTAGCCCAGCTGGTACAGGATGTATTAGGAACATGGTGCCAGGTCACAAATATTGTGAAGCCCAGTGCTAGCCTTAGCCCAGGTAACTGAGGGAAATTGGAATATGTGCAAAGATTTTGACAAAGGATCAGATTACTGTTGTAGATGGAGCAAGGAACGAGAATGGTAATTGCAGCATTAGGGGTGACCTGGATGAAATAGGAGTAACAACTACACACACTAACATGAGTTTTGTGGAGGTCCTAAAGCACCATGACCAGCCCTGGGTAACAATGCTGTGAACCACGTGAACTCTGAGTTGAGCAGGCTGCTGCTGATTAAAATGAAGTCCCATATGAATGCAGTGCCTGTTGCTACAATTGGGAGATGGGATATAACTAGACTAGACATATTCTAATGTAGACAAAGCTTACACTAGAACAGGAAAGGGCAAGAAAGCTGGCTGAGTTTCTTGCTGAAAATGTGTGGAACACAGGGAAGGGGAAGCGGGGGGGGGGGGCAGTGACATCCTCACACAAAGCAAGATCCCTGTGGTTACTGGTGTCAGAGAAGCACCTTTTTTAGGTTATAATCAGGATTCAGGCACCCTGCTTTGAAAGAAATCAAAGTAACTGAAGAAGCCCACAAAATGCTTAAGAATGTACAGAAAAGTAAGGTCACCTTATTTAATTAGAATATTGGAGACTTGAGTAACAAGGTGGAAGAGCTTGATGTCCGCATGGAAAACTTAGAGACCGATAAAAAAATAGACATCCTGTGCCTGTCTGAGCACTACATAACCATAGGGTTCGATAAGTGACACCTAGGGGCAATAACCAGTGATAATAGTAACACATGGTGAGGACATAGTACACAGAGCAGAAACTTTAAAATATGTAGGTGTCCATAATGATGAGGCTTTAACCTGGAAAAAGAACATTTTGGAACTCCTAAAACCATTTAGTTCTGCCACGTTTGCACTTGGAATGATGGCAGATTTTTGGGAGAGACAAATCAGTGACACATTTTGCATATTTTCATTCTTAATGAAGCTCCTTGGGCTCCATAAATTGTGTACAAAGTTCGTCATCATCAATTGACATATGTAACAAAGACAGCTGAGTTTAAATATCATCAAATTTGGCTAGATGATCTTGGACACCACACTGCACTTCCCACAAAAAATTGGATAGATAAAAAAGCTACTCAGCAAGTGCTGAAAGGAGAATACATATCTAAAAGGTTATGTCAGAAATTAGTAATTCCAACAACAGTATGTAGTGAAACAAGAGATGGACAATCAGTTACTGAACAGGATAACATCTCTACTGAACTGAATGGAAGGACTTTAAATGAGTCACACATGGTATATATTTCATAATTGTTCCAGAAATATATAGAGAGGACAGGTACAAACAGTGTAAGAGGAAAACCACAGTAGTATTTTGAAAAATCAGTACCATAAAATTCAATAATATGAATCTGTTGCCAACTTCTTCTTTCAAAAACTAAGTAAATCACATGTTTTCTCAATAATAAAATCTCAAATGGATTTGATGGAATTTCCAATTGAGTGCCAAATATCACAAGTTCTGTCTTATCTGAAATATGTAATGCATTACTAATTCAAGGCATTTTTCCAGAGAAACAAAAAGCTGTCATTGTTAAAAACCTCTTTAAGATATGTGATTGGAGAGATGTCAATAACTACCAACCCATTTCCTTACTGACATCATTTTCCAAAATTTTTGAGAAGCTGACATATTCTTGTATAGTATCTCACCTGAGCAACAATAGTATACTCAGCAAATCACAGTTTAGATTTCAGAAGAGTTGCTCTACTGATGACACCATTTACATGTTCACTCACCAAATGTTACAAGCATTAAATAACAAAACAGAGCCGGTTGGTATTTTCAGTTATTTATCTAAGGCCTCTGACTGTTTATCTCCAAGATAAACAAAAGTTTTATGGGACTGATGGCACAGCAACCAACGGATAATGCCATATCCCACCAAAAAAATGCAGAAAGTTGTGCTTAGTAATTCAACCACGTGACTACATGGCTGAATTACTAAGCACAATTTTCTGCATTTTTTTGATGATATATGACATTATCCATTGGTTGCTGTACCATCAATCCCATAAAACAGGATATTACTCTAACTGGGGTGGAATCATATATAGGATTCCGCAAGGCTCAATCTTAGGTCCACTATTGTACCTCATCTATGTAAATGATCGTCTGTCTAATATGCAACAAGCAGATCTTGTTCTTTTTGCAGATGATATGCCTATTGTAATCAGTTCCAGCACACATACAGCAGCAGAAGAATTGGTAAAAAAGATTCTTGAAACTATCATTGACAGCTTTCTGTGAATAGTATTACACTCAGATTTAAAATGACACAACATATTGTGTTTTGCACATCTATAGGCACTACACCAATGATAAAAGTAACACATGTTAAGGAGAAAGGGTTAAAGAGGAAGGAAGAAGGGTGAAGGAAAAAGGTTGATGAGGTCTAGGAAATGGGGAGAGTTCAGGAAACTCACCCAGAAAACCAGATCATGGGAGACTTGCTGGACGGGACAAGAAGGAGAGGCTGATTGTTGAAGAATGCTCCAGATGAGATTTGAAAAACTGAGAGCTTATACGAGGAAGGTAGGGTAATATGGAAGACAGAAATTACTGACTAAACATCATGCGCAAGTTAATAAGAGTGGCAAGGTACAGGCCTTGTATGTGGTAAGAGATTGAGGGGGGGGGGGGGGGAGGGTAGAAGAGGGGGGAATAGACAGGTCATAAAATAAAAGATATATAAAACTAACAGGGCATGAAGAAAGGAATAGTTACTAACATGAAATGCTGGGACAGAAGAAATTAGCATAAATTAAGACCAGGTGGGTGGTGGGAACCAAGGACATGTTGTAATGCCACCCAAAGTTCTGAGAAACTGGTGTCTGGCAGAAGAATCCAAATGGCAAGTCTGGTACAACAGACACCAAGGTCACGACTGTCATGCTGTAGGGCATGCCCTGCAACAGGATATCGTATATTGCCAGTATGCACACTCTCTGCCTGTACCCATTCATCCTTAATTATAACTTGGTGGTAATCATGCCACCAACATAACAGCTGGTACATGGTGTGTTGTTTCACAGGTGGCTCTCCCTTTGATGGAATACATATTGCCAATTACAGAACTGGTATACAAGGTGGTAGGAGGATGCGTAGGGCACATCTTACAGCAGCAATCCTCAGGGGTAGGAGCCATAGGGTAGGAAAATGAATGTAGAAGGAGCACAGGATCTGACAAGGATATTGTGGAGATAGGGAGGTCGACAAGAAGCTTTTCTAGGTCTCATGCACAAAATGTTGGACAGAGTGGACCTCATTTCATGTCATGATTTTAGGAACTCCCCCAATTTCCTAGATTTCACCAGCCTTCAACCGTTCTGCCAGAAGAAGGAGCCTCTGAGTCCAAAAGCTTACAAATTTTGATACCTTTTTCATGTGTGTCCTCCTGCCACTGCTTGCGCTGTGGGTTTCTTACCTGTTGAATTACACTGTATAGTTTCAGAAATTGATTACTTTCATTCACAAAATATTATGAAATTTGTATCAAAAGAAACCAATGCTTTTCTCCCAGTGAACATCATAAATTTTATGCAGTTTGATCAAAATATCTCTGGTGTCAAGATGGTGGCTTGATGTCAAGGAACAAAATTAGGCATTTATTCGCTTTCCCATTACTTTCTTCCATGCAGCAAGACTGGTTTTCTAATTCTTAGAATGTTGTCCTGGTTTAATACACTCATTACACTCTAAGACTGTGTTTATTATAATTTGCTAGTTTCTCCCACTTTCTTCACCAGGCAGTTTTTAATTTTTTAACTTTTTGTCTGCCACTGCCCCATCTTTTGTACTTCTATAACATCAAGTTATCATCCAGACCAGTGACGACTGTCACATTGTACGGCTGCAAACTTTACCAGCTGTGCTCTGCTATGATGTTGACAGAATTATTCTAAAACCTCAAAAGTGTGATGATAGTGAAAAGTTCATCGAATATCCAAAGCTCATCTAACTGTTTCTATGATGTCATATCACAACCTAAAACAGTATTAATATACACAATAATATTGAAAACACAAGTACTTTCACAGGTTTGTATAGGCTTAAACACACGCTTTTTCTTAAGGTAAAAATTTTTCTGTTTCCAGGTTTTGTGACCACTAGTCGAGACCTCTGCCCTGCATTAAAAAAACACTAACAGAATTTGTCTTTGTATATCTTCTTTCCTGCTTCATCATGTAGCATGAAACAAAATTTTGTAATAAGTAATTGTAATTGAAATAAAACACTTTATTTAAAAACTGAGTGTTTTTTCTCTCTTATTCAATGGGCATCTATAACTGCCGCAATATGAAGCTAAATTTGACATTTGAACTGTTTATTAGGTTTTCACAGTATGACTGATTGATGGTTGGAGTCCAGGCAGTGAGAACTATCACCAGAACATCATAGACATCAACATTTCTTTTTGTCAAATTATTATGGGCTACAATTCTTAAATCAACAGAAACATACTACAACATAAAGAAATGTTTCTTGGGAGACAATTGGTGTCAGGTTGGCGGAAAAAGAAAATGTATTCACTTTATGACAGTAACTAGTCTGTAATGAGGTCAACATTTTGTTATTAGGTGCACGGAAATGTGTATGGTCAAAATGTGTCATCAAAATGCGTGCTGCTTTTTCAGTAATCTTATTAATATAAAATGGATACTGTGTATCACTGTGTGTGGGGGGGGGGGGGGGGGGGAGGGGGGGGCGGCATAAATGGTACTGAGAGACACTTTGAAATGTAAATGTTTCCACTGTGTAATCAACTGATGGGCAAAATTTGTTGCATTCAGTTGTGCTTCTTTAGAGCCCTTGATGAGTGAAAAGTTTTTCAGGTTTCTTGTTAACTACAGACTGATGAAGTGAGTATGATTTATTTATTAATGAATGTGAAAAATAAGTCTCTAATTTGAGACATAAGTCCAGGATACTTTCATAAGATTCCAAACTGAAATGGCTGTAAAGCGGTGGTATCAATTTGTTGCAAAATTGGAGCTACGGACAAAAAGGAAATACAATGTAATCATTTACTCTCAGAGTTGGCTGGGCCCAATGTCCCTTATCTCAACTACAATAACTAATAATTGTAACATGCATATACCCAATGTCTTTAATTTATAGACTGTTCTACCATATGTCCTCTAAATTAAGCATAAACCTCGGTAATCATTATCACTTGGATAACATTATTTTACTACACTCAGTTACATTTTGACAATAATAGTCATAGGAAGTACAAATTTTGAATTAAGTATCCAAATGAAATAATTGAACTGTTGGTGAAAACATTATCATGCCAATATTGAAAACTGTACTGCGGAATGAACGATAAAAAGTGGAATGGGTAGAGAATGTTTGGCACCCGTACTCAAAGCTCCTTAATTCAAAAATGAAATGTGTTAGGAAAATGATATGGAAGAGCTAGAATGGCTACAGAGATAGCATTGAGTAGAAGCCACTTGAAAGCACCAATATAAACAGTAATGTTGTTGTTGTTGTTGTGGTCTTCAGTCCTGAGACTGGTTTGATGCAGCTCTCCATGCTACTCTATCCTGTGCAAGCTTCTTCATCTCCCAGTAACTACTGCAACCTACATCCTTCTGAATCTGCTTAGTGTATTCATCTCTTGGTCTCCCTCTGCGATTTTTACCCTCCACGCTGCCCTCCAATGCTAAATTTGTGATCCCTTGATGCCTCAAAACATGTCCTACCAACCGATCCCTTCTTCTAGTCAAGTTGTGCCACAAACTTCTCTTCTCCCCAATTCTATTCAATACCTCCTCATTAGTTATGTGATCTACCCACCTTGTCTTCAGCATTCTTCTGTAGCACCACATTTCGAAAGCTTCTATTCTCTTCTTGTCCAAACTAGTTATTGTCCATGTTTCACTTCCATACATGGCTACACTCCATACAAATACTTTCAGAAACGACTTCCTGACACTTAAATCTATACTCGACGTTAACAAATTTCTCTTCTTCAGAAACGATTTCCTTGCTATTGCCAGTCTACATTTTATATCCTCTCTACTTCGACCATCATCAGTTATTTTACTCCCCAAATAGCAAAACTCCTTTACTACTTTAAGTGTCTCATTTCCTAATTTAATTCCCTCAGCATCACCCAATTTAATTTGACTACATTCCATTATCCTCGTTTTGCTTTTGTTGATGTTCATCTTATATCCTCCTTTCAAGACACTGTCCATTCCGTTCAACTGCTCTTCCAAGTCCTTTGCTGTCTCTGACAGAATTACAATGTCATCGGTGAACCTCAAAGTTTTATCTTCTTCTCCATGAATTTTAATACCTACTCCAAATTTTTCTTTTGTTTCTTTTACTGCTTGCTCAATATACAGATTGAATAACATCGGGGAGAGGCTACAACCCTGTCTCACTCCTTTCCCAACCACTGCTTCCCTTTCATGCCCCTCGACTCTTATAACTGCCACCTGGTTTCTGTACAAATTGTAAATAGCCTTTCGCTCCCTGTATTTTAACCCTGCCACCCTCAGAATTTGAAAGAGAGTATTCCAGTTAACATTGTCAAAAGCTTTCTCTAAGTCTACAAATGCTAGAAACGTAGGTTTGCCTTTTCTTAATCTTTCTTCTAAGATAAGTCGTAAGGTTAGTATCGCCTCACGTGTTCCAACATTTCTATGGAATCCAAACTGATCTTCCCCAAGGTCCACTTCTACCAGTTTTTCCATTCGTCTGTAAAGAATTCGTGTTAGTATTTTGCAACCATGACTTATTAAACTGATAGTTCGGTAATTTTCACATCTGTCAACACCTGCTTTCTTTGGGATTGGAATTATTGTATTCTTCTTGAAGTCTGAGGGTATTTCACCTGTCTCATACATCTTGCTCACCAGATGGTAGAGTTTTGTCGAGACTGGCTCTCCCAAGGCCATCAGTAGTTCTAATGGAATGTTGTCTACTCCCGGGGCCTTGTTTTGACTCAGGTCTTTCAGTGCTCTGTCAAACTCTTCATGCAGTATCTTATCTCCCATTTCGTCTTCATCTACATCCTCTTCCATTTCCATAATATTGTCCTCAAGTACATCGCCCTTGTATAAACCCTCTATATACTCCTTCCACCTTTCTGCCTTCCCTTCTTTGCTTAGAACTGGGTTGCCATCTGAGTTCTTGATATTCATACAAGTGTTTCTCTTCTCTCCAAAGGTCTCTTTAATTTTCCTGTAGGCGGTATCTATCTTACCCCTAGTGAGACAAGCCTCTACATCCTTACATTTGTCCTCTAGCCATCCCTGCTTAGCCATTTTGCACTTCCTGTCAATCTCATTTTTGAGACGTTTGTATTCCTTTTTGCCTGCTTCATTTACTGCATTTTTATATTTTCTCCTTTCATCAATTAAATTCAATATTTCTTCTGTTACCCAAGGATTTCTATTAGCCCTTGTCTTTTTACCTACTTGATCGTCTGCTGCCTTCACTACTTCATCCCTCAGAGCTACCCATTCTTCTTCTACTGTATTTCTTTCCCCCATTCCTGTCAATTCTTCCCTTATGCTCTCCCTGAAACTCTCTGCAACCTCTGGTTCTTTCAGTTTATCCAGGTCCCACCTCCTTAAATTCCCACCTTTTTGCAGTTTCTTCAGTTTCAATCTGCAATTCATAACCAGTAGATTGTGGTCAGTAATGTATGACTTCTTAAAGCATGGAACACAAGTAATTAAACTCAAAAACAAATCTTACACTTTTGTCATGTTAAATATGTGTTAAATGGTAAGAGGTGATTAGCTAGTTATACAAATTATTATCTGTCTGCTACTAGAGAAAACTCCCTTTCTGCCTCTACATAATTTTTCATTTTTTCTCGTCTTCCTTTCACTCTCT
Source organism: Schistocerca piceifrons (assembly GCF_021461385.2). Lineage (NCBI taxonomy): Eukaryota > Metazoa > Arthropoda > Insecta > Orthoptera > Acrididae > Schistocerca > Schistocerca piceifrons. The sequence goes on from NC_060138.1 coordinate 999,998,760, forward strand.
CCTTTTATAGCATTTGTAATTCACTGATACTTTTTAATAAGTTTCAGCATAATAGAGAACTCACAGTTTTATTGAATAATCTTGTGAAACAATAAATGACTTCAAATTATTTGAATGCAATAATAAAAATTTTATAAATATGTGCAGCAATGTTTATTTTTTTTATATATATACACAAAACAAATTATTTTATATACACTTCTGTTACTTTGTACTATGAAGATATGCCTGAATAGAACTACACTGAAGATTCAGGCATGAAAATTAAATTATTTACATTCTAACAGAAGTTAGTACATTTTTGCTGTTAAAGGTATTGTCACATGAGATCAAAAGCAAACTTTCATGACAGGATTACATGGAAGTACATCCACATTATGTGACTACCTTTACACAGTGCAATCATAATAATTACAAGCAAAAATGCTGACTCAAAAACAGTCTTGTATAATAGAGTGAGAAAAGCTATCAGCTGCTTGACAGAAAGTCAACCTGAATGTCGACACGATTCCCTGAAGCAATATCTGTTGCACTAGTGGTTACTTCAGTTCCTCCAAACACCATGCAAATCTGAATTTCTCTTGCAGGTCTCTCGGTGTGTGAAAGATCAAGTTTCAGTGTTCCACATCGTCTCACACCTGGCTCTGTCACATACTGGGGGGGAAAAAAAAAAATTACAATACACTGCAAATGCTTGCATTACAATAAAATTGGCTGAGAAACAATCTACATATATGCTTTTTTCTGCTTAAGGCAGCACCTCTCATAATGAAAATGATCCACATATAAGTTATTGTAGCAATAAACCGTAGAAGCACTGGTGTTTTGATTACACTCATCAAAGTAATCCACTCTGTAACACTGTGTCAACAGAAATAACATGTATTTTGGAACACCAGCTACAAAAATCAGAGGAATCCCCCCCTCCCCCCCTTGCCTCCAAAAACAGGGGAACATAATTACCTTTTTGGGAAGGAGGGACGGGCACAGAGGTCATTGGTCTGGTTTGATGTCGCCTGGCAAGAATTCCCCTCTTGTGCCAACCTCTTCATTTAACAGTAGAAATAACACACAATGACTTCAATTATTCACTTGGTGTATTCCAATCTCTATCTTTACCTACAGGTTTTGCTCTCTGTTGCTCCCCGTTGTAACATGAAAATTATTTTCTGGTGCCTTAACACACATCCTATCTCCCTGTCCCTTCTTTCATACGCTGATTAAAATTACTTTGTGACAGACAGATTGCAGTAGCAGGGGGCAGTGTTGCCATTGTGTAGCCAGCCACACTCTACAAGGCACTGCTCATACCTACAAAACAGGCAATACAACAAACATGTATGACTCAGGAAAGGCAGGTGGCCAGTACCACTTGACTCACTGAAACTTCAAAACAAAGTAATTTTAATCAGAGTACAGTCAGTGTTTTGCACATATTCCTTTCTTGTCAATTTTGTGGAGTATCTTCTCATTTCATGTCTTCTAATTCAACTTAATTTTCAGTATTGTTCTGCAACACTGCAAACACTTTGATTATCTTCTTCTGATTTTTCCACAGCCCATGATTCATTTCTATATAATGTTGTGCTCCAGATGTACTTCCTCAGAAGAGTATTTCTCAAATTGAGGCCTATGTTTGATACAAGTAGACTTCTTTTAGTTCCTGTGCTAGCCTACTTCGTATCTCTAGTTATGCATTATTTTGCTTCCAAGATAGCACAACTGCTCCACTTCATCAACCACTTTCCCCTCAAGTTTTATGTTACCTTTATGGTTACTGCAATTTCTGCAACTCCACATTCTATCTTCAGTTTACTTAGTCCATATCCTGTGCTCATTGGACTCTCCATTACATTTAACGTGTCAGTACCAAATCTTATCATCAATACGATGGATGGGGAGGCATTGGAGAGAATTAGTCAGAGATGGTACATGGGTAAGCATTACACCTGCTTCAGATCCAGAGATAAAGATAGTAGTTTTTCTCTCTTAGTGAATAAGCTTTTTCAGAAAAGTACAGTTTTTAATCACACCTAACATAGAGAGGGATGTTAAATATGTATACAAATGAACACATAGTACAGTTGATTATACAGGGAGCTCTAAAATTGCCCTTACAAACTTCTACAACTTGTGGTGGGGACTGTGCAGAGAATATTCTGAATTGGAATTCATGTCCAGAAATGTATCATTTCTGTGCAGCAGCCATTTGAAAACATGTTTGCTAGATAGGCATGCAGCAGGGTAGTCATGGTGGGTGGCTGCTTATGCCAGATCACCTAATGCCATCTGACATCTATCCAATTTCTCTGACCTGGTTTGAGCCTCATTCACATGTATTTAGATGTCTGTGAGCTTAGAGTAATATGGTTGAATATATGTTTTCAGAATAAACCAACATGACCTTTCTGCATGGCAAAGCTCACACTAATGGAAAAACAGCTCGTCGTCGTAATCAAGATCATTACAGACAATATCCAGCTCCATCACATACCCTTTTCACCACAATTACACAGATGTTTTAATGTATTAAACAATAGACACTCTAGGTAGGAATATCATCAATGTACGAAAATACAGATTGCTACATTCCATAAAGAAGACACGTTAAGTTGCGGACAGGAACAATTAAATGACACTTACATAAAGCTTTTAACCAAAGCCTTCATCAGTAAAAGAGAGACACACGCCATCCATGTACATAAGCAAACACACCTCAGGCACACACGACTGCCAACTCCAGCATCTTGGGCCAGAGGGGGTGGGGAAGGGGAAGAAATAGTAGTGTACAGCTTTGGAGAGAGATGAACACTGTCTGGTGGTGTGTGCAGGGACTAGAATCCCAATAGGTGCAGCATTGTCAAGAGGTTGTGGGGCAGGGAGTGGAGGAAACAAGGAGCAAAAGAGGATAGGAGCAGGGAAAGATGAGCAGATGCATTGGCAGAGAGTGCCAAATAAACAGGCTGAGAGATGACAATGGAGAGGAGATGAGAGAACAGTGGGGGTGAAAACTGTTAGATGGAGGATGTGGGGACAGTATGTCACTGTATGTTGTGGCCAGGATAATTATGGGAGAGGAGAAGGTGCTATAAGGATGGCTCACATATGCACAGTTCAGAGAAGCTGGTGGTTGAGGGAAGGATCCAGATGGCTTGGATAGTAAAGCAGCCATTGAAATCAAATGTGTTATGTTCAGCTGCATGTTGTACCACAGCGTTGTCTACTTTGTTCTTGGCCACAGTTTGGTGGTGGCCATTCATCCTGGTGGACAGCTGTTTGGTAGACATACCAATATGAAAACTGTGCAATGATTGCAGCAGAGCCAGTAAATGACATGGCTGCTTTGACAGTTGGCCCAGCCCCTGATGGGGGTAGGATAAACCTGTGACAGTACAGGAAGTCCTGGGTGGGTGGATTGGGCTGGTTTTGCACTTGTGTCTTCCTCAGAGGTATGATCCTTGTGGTTAGAGTTTGGGATTGGGAATGACGGAGGGGTGGACTAGGATGTTGTGGAGGTTGGGTGGGTAACAGAGCACTGTTTTAGGAGGGGTGGGAAATATATTGGGTAGGATGTCCCTCATTTCAGGTCACGATGACTGGTAATCAAAGCCCTAGCAAAGGATTGGTTCAATTGTTCCAGTCCAGGGTGGTACTGGGTAATGAAGGAGACACTCTCTGGTGTCTGAGTCCAACAATCTGGACAGCTCGCCACAAGTCATGAACGAAGATGACAGCCACTAGGTGAACCCCCTATAATCTGCGAGTGCTGCTGTCACCACCACAGTGCAGTGTGCGGGCCACGCCTGCCATTCCAGCGTATTGGCACTCAAGGGGGCTCCATAAAGCCGCCAGTGCATGGGCTCCAAGTCAGTCATGTTCTGACTGTGCTCTTATCCTCTATACCATATGCATTGTTGTTGATTCTTGAATCTTGATATGTCTCAGCCCTCAATCTGGTTTACTCTATGGACTTGTCTACTGCCACATCTGTTCATGGTTGTTGTTGTTTTCATCATTTGCCATATCCATTTATGCTTGTTATTGTCATCCTTCACTGTCTTTCTGTGGGTTTGGGCAGCTCACCGTCAATGCCCTAAGCTGGTCGGCCTGTAGCTCCCGATCTGATTACAGTTACTAGAATTGGTGATGAGGTAACAGGTTAATAGTGCATTATAGATGCGGAACTTGTACAGCTCATGGAACAGCAACAGCCACTCCTGGAGCAACAATTGCAACAGCAATTCCATCAGAAGTTCCAGCAGCAAACGGACCTTTTGTGTCAGGAAATTTAGCTACTATCTGACCGATTGCAGGTACAAAGTTCACAACACGCATTTGCAGCGGCTGTAACAGCACTTTTGCCACTTTTTGGATTTCAGATGACTCTCCAATGGTCAATCTTCCTCTCATGGGCTTCCCCAGAGATGGTTGGCTCCCCTTTCAAACCTGGTTGCCCTCACTTTTGAGGAATGTGTCTATTGCTGTTGACCTATAATTCACAATGGTTCCATGTGGTTGCATCATGCCTTGAGTTCCACCAGTAACACAAGCAACCTGGCCAGTCTTATCAATTGTGGGTGATGGATTTGCAAGGTCTGAGCCGTTGTTGCAATGTCGTGGTCCAATTGCCTCCTGATCCAGATGTTCCTCTGCAGCCCTCAAGCTCAATAACCCCCCCCCCCCCCAGGATGACATACTGAAAATCGTGCACTCTTTCGAGATTGCACAGGCAGAAAATGACCTCTGAGCAGCTAGCCTAGCCACGTCGGCACAACCAGTGGTATCTGCCTTCTTGTCCTGACTGCTTTGTGAGGCAACAATGGGCAGACTGCCCTGATCAAGGGCACACTGCACCCGTTGCGGCAAGGATGAACATCTCCGAACTGTCTACCGTCAGCTGTAAGGTCAGAGTAACCCTACTCCTAACTTGTGTCATGGGACAGTGAATGAGCTTCAGGCCATAGTTCCCCAGGGCAATCTTTGTTCCCCCAAGTTATTTATTCATCTCATGATTTTTTGTCAGGGCGTTCGTTTTCAAGTCGACATTTTTGGCCTGGATGCTTTCTCGCAGTTTGGGTTCTCCATCATGGACAAAGTTCAGGTCTTCTCTGACAGGGTTCCCTTCCAGGAAATTGGTGACCTTTGTGCCTCTTTCACATATTTTTGAGCCAGGCTTGGGCTGTGTCATTGATTTTGAGGCACATATTTCCGTATGTCCACATAAATTTTCTCAGCATGTTATAGTCTTAGGTGGAGATTTCAATTTACCAGATATAGACTGGGACACTCAGATGTTCAGGACGGGTGGTAGAGACAGAGCATCGAGTGACATTATACTAAATGCACTATCCAAGAATTACCTTGAGCAATTTAACAGAGAACCGACTCGTGGAGATAACATCTTGGAAATACTGATAACAAACAGACCCGAACTTTTCGACTCTGTAAGTGCAGAGCAGGGAATCAGTGATCATAAGGCCATTGCAGCATCCCTGAATATGGAAGTTAATAGGAATATAAAAAAAGGGAGGAAGGTTTATCTGTTTAGCAAGAGTAATAGAAGGCAGATTTCAGACTACCTAACAGATCAAAACGAAAATTTCTGTTCCGACACTGACAATGTTTAGTGTTTATGGAGAAAGTTCAAGGCAATCGTAAAATGCGTTTTAGACAGGTACGTGCCGAGTAAAACTGTGAGGGATGGGAAAAACCCACCGTGGTACAACAACAAAGTTAGGAAACTACTGCGAAAGCAAAGAGAGCTTCACTCCAAGTGTAAATGCAGCCAAAACCTCTCAGACAAACAGAAGCTAAACGATGTCAAAGCTAGTGTAAGGAGGGCTATGTGTGAAGCATTCAGTGAATTCGTAAGTAAAATTCTATGTACCAACTTGACAGAAAATCCTAGGAAGTTCTGGTCTTACGTTAAATCAGTAAGTGGCTCGAAACAGCATATCCAGACACTCTGGGATGATGATGGCATTGAAACAGAGGATGACACGCATAAAGCTGAAATACTAAACACCTTTTTCCAAATCTGTTTCACAGAAGAATACCGCACTGCAGTTCCTTCTCTAAATCCTCGCACAAATGAAAAAATGGCTGACATCGAAATAAGTGTCCAAGGAATAGAAAAGCAACTGGAATCACTCAACAGAGGAAAATCCATTGGACCTGACGGGATACCAATTCAATTCCACACAGAGTACGCGAAAGAACTTGCCCCCTTCTAATAGCTGTGTACCGCAAGTCTCTAGAGGAAAGGAGGGTTCCAAGTGATTGGAAAAGAGCACAGGTAGTCCCAGTCTTCAAGAAGGGTCGTCGAGCAGATGCGCAAAACTATAGACCTATATCTCTGACGTCGATCTGTTGTAGAATTTTAGAACATGTTTTTTGCTCATGTATCATGTTGTTTTTGGAAACCCAGAATCTACTCTGTAGGAATCAACATGGATTCCGAAAACAGCGATCATGTGAGGCCCAACTCGCTTTATTTGTTCATGAGACCCAGAAAATATTAGATACAGGCTCCCAGGTAGATGCTATTTTCCTTGACTTCCGGAAGGCATTCGATACAGTTCCACACTGTCGCCTGATAAACAAAGTAAGAGCCTATAGAATATCAGACCAGCTGTGTGGCTGGATTGAAGAGTTTTTAGCAAACAGAACACAGCATGTTGTTCTCAATGGAGAGACGTCTACAGACGTTAAAGTAACCTCTGGCGTGCCACAGGGGAGTGTTATGGGACCATTTCTTTTCACAATATTTATAAATGACCTAGTAGGTAGTGTCAGAAGATCCATGCACCTTTTCGCGGATGATGCTGTAGTATACAGAGAAGTTGCAGCATTAGAAAATTGTAGCGAAATGCAGGAAGATCTGCAGCAGATAGGCACTTGGTGCAGGGAGTGGCAACTGACCCTTAACATAGACAAATGTAATGTATTGCGAATACATAGAAAGAAGGATCCTTTATTGTATGATTATATGATAGTGGAACAAACACTGGTAGCAGTTACTTCTGTAAATTATCTGGGAGTATGCGTGCGGAATGATTTGAAGTGGAATGATCATATAAAATTAATTGTTGGTAAGGTGGGTACCAGGTTGAGATTCATTGGGAGAGTCCTTAGAAAATGTAGTCCATCAACAAAGGAGGTGGCTTACAAAACACTCGTTCGACCTATACTTGAGTATTGCTCATCAGTGTGGGATCCCTAACAGATCGGGTTGACGGAGAAGATAGAGAAGATCCAAAGAAGAGCGGCACGTTTTGTCACAGGGTTATTTGGTAACTGTGATAGCGTTATGGAGATGTTTAGCAAACTCAAGTGGCAGACTCTGCAAGAGAGGCGCTCTGCATCGCCGTGTAGCCTGCTCACCAGGTTTCGAGAGGGTGCGTTTCTGGATGAGGTATCGAATATATTGCTGCCCCCTACTTATACTTCCTGAGGAGGTCACGAATGTAAAATTGGAGAGATTCGAGGGCACACAGAGGTTTTCAGACAGTCGTTCTTCCCACGGACCGTACGCGACTGGAACAGAAACGGGAGGTAATGACAGTGGCATGTAAAGTGCCCTCCACCACACACCGTTGGGTGGCTTTCAGAGTATAAATGTAGAATGTAGATGTAGATGTATATGCAGTGTGCCTGTTCTGTCATGCACATCCTTTTCTAGTCTCCTTATGGGCGGCCATCAAGCTCGAACCTGATCGCCTGCAGATGCTGGGGTCATATTACCAGTCAAAACTAGTGCTTGGGCCATGCCTCTGGTCACAGTCTAGAAGCCTAATATTCCCTCCTGCTTTGTGGAGATTTTAAGTTGATGATCGATGCCCAATCTCTGATGGAACCTATCCCCTACCACGTCAAGACCTCATCTCAAAACCTGTTGAAGGTGAATGTTTTTCTACAATAGAACTTGCTGGTGCTTACTTATAGATTCCACTTGATGAGGAATCGCAATGCATTGTTGTCATTAATATGCCTTTTGGCTTATACAAATACAAGCGTTTGTCATTTGGGACCTGCTCCAGCAATCTTCCATAGATACCTGGAACAGTTAACAATGTCCATCCCAGCTTATACCAATTACCTGGATGACTTAATTGCTACTGGTGCTATGCGCAAAGACCACCTGCGTAACCTCTGTACCCTATTTACTAAGTTGCGTGATGCAGAGCTCAAGTGCCACTTGCACAAATGCCAGTTTTTCCAGGAACAAGTGCTCTACCTGGGCCACTTGCTCATCAAAGACGGGATTTAGCCCACTCACCATAATATTTCTGCTACTGACTCTCTCCCACATCCCCATAACCTCTAGGACTTTGCAGGACTTTTTTTGGGTGGAAAGTGAATTATGATTCTAAGATTCTTCTGTAAGCACCACACATTTTGCATTCTCTCAACCAATTGCAGAAGAAAGCGTGTTCCGTTTCAGTGGTCGGAGGCCTGTGAGCAGGTGTTCACACAGCTGAAATGCACATTATGTTCTGCACCTTGCCTTTCCCCCTTATCCCCATCATGCCCCCTTGCTTTGGTTGTGGACACTTCTCTCTATGCCATGGCTGCAGTGTTGGCACACCATTGTGATTATGGTATGGAGCAACCCATCAGCTATGTATCCAAAACAATGACACCTGCCCAGTGCAATTACTCCCAGATCAAGAAAGAAGCATTGGTGATCATCTTTGCTGTGAATAAATACGATGTGTACCTATTTTGGTCTTAGTTTGCACTCATTACAGACCATAAACCACTCGTAGTACTCTTTGGGCCACTCTCTTGGCTTCCCGAGTGGATGGCTTAGAGGATCCAGCATGGGGCTCTTTTCCTTAGCTCCTACAACTACAGCATCAAGTACAAGCCTACTGCACAACACGCAAATGTCGATGCCCTCTCCTGTTTTCCCTCAGGGCCAGAGCCAGTGTTTGACCTTCTAGAGCTCTCCCGTTTTCACATCGACATGAAACGACAGCACACCTTGGATGGGTTTCCCATTACTGCTACTCACCTGGTGACAGACATGTGCCACTAATGTATCATTGGCCATTGCACACTATATCCTCCAAGGGTGGCCAGCTTATATTTCCAAGTTCGCTGCTCCCGAGCTCTGGGCCTGGGCTCGCCTCTCTCATTATGTGTCCGTCATCTCCAATGTGCTTCTGCTGGATGCGGGGACAGGTACCCACCGTGTTGTCATCTCAACTACCTTATGCACTCACATCTTGGAACCACTCCAGCGTGGGTACTGGGGTACATCTCAGGTGAAAGCCCTTGCCTGGCAACATGTCTACTGGCCAGGACTGAACAAGGATGTGGAGGCTCAGTGCACCGCTGTTCTGCCTGTACTCAACATCAGGCTGTTCCACCCCAGTCTTTTCCCTCCTGGCCTACTCCCCATCCTCCTTGGGATTGCATCCATCTAGATTTTGCTGTCCGTTTCCTCAGCTCAATGTGGCTTATTGTTGTGGACACTTATTCAAACTATCTCTCCGTGGCCAGCATGGCGTCCCCCACCACTGCATTCACGCTCAATGCACTTTTACAGATTCTCACCATTGAAGGGCTCCTCCTCTCCATCGTCACTGATAATGCACCCCAATTCACTTCTACAGCCTCATACCCTTCTCCATCTCCTGGCACCCCAACCCAAGGAACCCCAGACCCAACACATTGGACGATACCCTCCTGGTTCACTCATTTGGGCATGTTCCTATGGGGTAAAACCCTCATTGATGCCAGTTATGGTGGTGGCCAATCATGGGCGGCACCTTATGATGGTTGATACCCCAAGAGGTTTGGAGTGTTGGAACATGAACCAACTCCGTCCCCGCCTCCAGCCTATTCCTCCAGCAGAGGATTACTCTCAGTTTCTCAGTTGGCGACCATGTCCTCACTCATCCCTCCTCCTCGAGAGTACTATTTGTGCTCTAGCACACTGTCGGCAGCTCCTATAGGTGATAGGTGCATGTATGTAGTTTGAAACATCACCACTACCTCCATCTGCTCCATGGTCATCCACCATACTGCGGTTCCCCAGTGCAGTGCCTGATGTCCCATGTTTCTTCTCCCAGCTGGCGGCTTCCATTGGTGGGACACCACATGTTCACCTCCCAATGCATTGACCCAAGCATTTCATGCCCTATGCACCTATTTCAGGGGGGAGGAAGGGATATGCTGTCTTGGTCCAATAATTTGGACAGCCCACCAGAAGGTGTGGATACAAACAACAGCTGCTAGGCGGTGCCCATATAACCTGTGAGCACTGCTGTCACCACCACAGCACTGTGCATGGGCCACACCTGCCACATCAACCTAACAGCACTCTTAGGGGCCCTATAAACCTGGCAGTGCAGGGGCTCCATGTCAGTCATGTTCCAATCTGACTGTGCTCTTGTGTTCTATACTATACGCATTATTGTTGGTTCTTGAATCTCGCTACGTCTTGGCCCATAACCCAGTTTATTCCGTGGACTTGTCTACTGCCATATCCATTCATGGTTGTTGTTGTTGTCATCATTTGCCATATCCGTTTGTGGTTGTTGTTGTCATTCATAGCTGTTTATGTGTTGGTTTTGGCGACTCACCATTGATGCCCTTGGCATCGTGGGTGTGTAGGGTATCACAGGGATGAGGAGGGAGATGGATTAAGGGAGATGTTCTGAGAAGAGCCTAAGGCTTTAAGCAGGGATTGGAGATTGTGTTGGACTTCTGGGTTGGGATCAATCTGGCAGAATTTTTATGTAGAGGACGCAGATTATTAGTGGAGGATATCTGCCAGGTAGTCACTGTGATTCATAACAACAATGGTGGAACCTTTGTCTACAGGTATGGTGATTAAGGTAGGATTTTTACCTTTTTGGTAAAAAGAAATGAACAGATAACTTTGTGTGTTCTTCAAAAAATTTGTAATTACAGTTTCATAAACTAATATTTACATATGCACAAACAGTAAAGAACATTCTTTATGTTTAACAGCCACAAAATAAAAGCCCATTGACGATGCTCAGGCTGCAGTGAAACATGTTTGGGATAGAAAACAAAATGTGTTTTGCTAAAGGCAGACCCCAAACAAAAACATATGTAGGGTAGTTCTGGCAGATAGATTGGCGGCAAAGAAATGCTTCCATTGCAGGGACTGGGAGAAGGAGAATAGGTCTTTGACAAATCCAGCAAGGTTAAATTTGGGTGTGGGGCTGAAGGTGAGGCTATTGGATGGGACTGGCACTTCTGTGGAGCTGAGGGGTTTGGTGGGAAGATTAACAACATAGGGTTGTGGTGGAAAGGTTAACACCAGTGTTATGGGAATATTTTGGCTCTGGATTTGGTGGAGAGTAGGTAGGGATTTTTTGGGGATATGGGCAAGCTGAAAAGGTCAACCATGCATGGTTTACCTGCTGGGAGGGGTGGATGAGGAGGAACACTGTGGGTATGATAGCGATTAGATAGCGGTGGCCTGAGGCGGCAATAGGATGTCAGCAGATTAGACAACTTATGGAGGTGGTGTCTCAAGTGCTCTTCCAGGTGCTGAAGAGCAAGGAATTCAATTTCAGAGATGTAATGTGTGCAGTAGAGATTGCAGAGTAATAGTCTCTTGCAGAGGGAACAGAGGTGGTTCTGGGATGCTTGTACCATGCAGATGCGGTGTTGCAGTACCAGGTATGTGAGGGTGAGACCATTTGGGGGGATTCCATGGTAAGGGCAGCATTTGAGAGACAGGAAGTAAGATTGGGTTTTAGCCAGGGAGTGGATACTTTTCTGACCTGGTGGAGAAAGATGGAGCAAGGGTCCACTGTGGCAGGAATTGTGTAAAGGAAACGTGAATGACACAGAAATGGGCAAAGTAGGTGTTGATGGATGTGAGAGGAGCTGGATAAGCGAAAAGAAGGGTAAAAATGCACAGAAATATGTGAAGACAGGTACAGATGCGCAAAATTTTAACACATACATAAAAATTCGCACTGATACATAAAAATACCCAAAAATACATGAATCCACGTAAAAATATGCACAAATATGAAAAAAAAACATTAGATTACCTATCATCATGCCCAGAAACGAGTGACATCCTACACAAGATTTCCATTTCCTACGCTCCTAAAGTGATGTTCCATCGCTCACCCAATCTCTACAACATCCTAGTCAATCATTATGCCACTCTCATTCCGAGCACCTTGCCACAGGGATATGATCCTTGTGAGATGGGGCTGCAACCCAGCTGCAAAACCTTCCCAATCCACCCACCCAGCAGTTCCTATTCCAGTCCTGTCACAGGTATATCCTACCTTATCAGGGGTCAGGCCAATTGTCAAAGCAGCCATGTCATTTCCTAGCTCTGCTGCAATCATTGCACACCTTTTTATATTGGTATGACTACCAACCATCTGTCCAACAGGATGAAAGGCCACAACCAAACTGTGGCCGAGAGCAAAGTAGACCAACCTGGGGCACAACATGCAGCTGAACATAATACACTTGATTTTAATGGCTGCTTCACTACCTGAGTCATCCGAATCCTTCCCTCCACCACCAGTTTTTCTGATCTGTGCATAGGTGAGTTATCTTTACAACACATTCTCCACTTCCATAATTATTCCGGCCTCAACCTACAGTAACATACTTACCCACATCCTTCACCCAACAGTTTCCACCCCCCTCTGTCCTATCATCTCCTCCCCATTCTCATCTTCCACTCTGTTTATTTTCCGTCCTCTGCCAATGCATCCACTTGGCTTTCCCCACTCTTCTGGTTTTTGATCCTTTTTTTTCCCAACTTCCTGTCCCACAACCTCCTGATGCTGTGCCTGTTAGGATCCTGTTCCAAGCACACTCCACCAGACAGTTTTCGTCTCTCTCCCCACCCATACACTACTATCCCTTCCCCTTCTTCACCCCCTTTAAATTGCTGCGTGTATCCCGTGTGATAGTTGCATTCTGGCCTGACATGCTAGGGTTGGCTGTCGTGTATGCATGAGGTGTGCTTGCTTGTATATACGGATGGTGTGTGTCTCTATTTCACTGATGAAGACTGTGTCTTTTAATTGTGCTTGTTGGCAACTTAATGTATCTTCTTCACGGTTAGTAGCAATCTGTCTTTTTCCACGTTGTTTTAATCTGTTACTTATTTACTACTGAATGTATTCTCAATGCATTTTGCAGACACTATCCATAAATAATAGTGAAGGTATCTGCCAAATTATATCATTCTATGGCACATAGTTTAGGAGAAATAGTGCCACAGACATAAAGATGCACGAAAAACTAGCTTTTGAATTTAGAAACTGCTCATATATCTTGATGCCACAGTGTGGTCTCAGTAAGACAACTCACGCATGTGTGTGTGAGTTGCATTTGCATGAGTGTGTACATGTGTGTTTGCCATCCAATTCTGACAAAGGTCTTACTGGCCAAAAGCTATATTTGTGACAGTCTTTTTGTTGTTCCTATCTACGACTCAGTATCTCCGCTATAAACTGATATACATTTCATGCTAGAGCAATATTCCAGCACATGTCAGACAGAAATCTTTTTCATAAATGAGCTGTGTTGTGGCTCGCGTTGGTGCCGTTGGTAGGTTGGCATCATGTAATAGGGATAGTCGCATCTCTATTTCTTCTTGTGTTTACTAGTGCCACTATGTTTGTTAGCGTTGTCTGTCTGCAAGTGGCAACACCAGTGGTTATCGATATCTAGTACTGTGGTACTATCTTTTTAAGGACATCAAGTGTTTTCCAGGTTGGGTGTGTCATTAATTTGGTTGGGACAGAGCAGCAGTGAAGTCCGGCAGCTAGCATTATCTGTCTGCGAATGGCAGCAGCAGTGGTTATCGATATCTAGTACTGTGGTACTACCTTTGTAAGGATGTCAAGTGTTTTCCAGATCAGGTGTGTCATTAGTTCAGGTGGGACAGAGCAGCAGTGATGTCCAGCAGCACGAGGACATGCCGGGACATGCAGGCACTAGCGGATCAAGGGGCTGTAGTTGCAAGGGCTACAACCTCATTGTCCACCGGACCCAGGATGTTTGAGTTGAGCGAACATTTTACCAGCAGTGAAACCTTCACTATTTTGAGATCATCCCATTTGTTTGCACGTTGCTGCTCGCAGGGTTGCTGAGATGAAGAGCAACAAGTGGAGTGATTGGAGTTGGCAAAATTAATTAGCCGTCCTCCTCTTATTATTATTAATCATTGAATTCCTTGTGTTTATTGATGAAGTTCAACCAGTGATATCTTTCTCCTAGTGGCCGCTAACGCCCCAGTTACCAGCCCTGGGGTTAACGTATTTTCACGGCAGTGTACCTTTCCTCACCTTGCTGCTGCTGTCCAGTAAAGCATGTAGTTTGACAGCCTTCTTGATTGTGGTTCAGACATTTTGTTCTTTTGGACTACCTTGGTCATAGTGGTTACTTCTGCTTGTGGACGTTGTGAACACCAGATTCTGAAGACGTAGATGTTAGGTAGAATTTGCAAGAGTGTTGGTCTGCGTTTTAACTGTCACTAGTTTTAGTTGCCGTCCGGTTAAGTGAATACAACTCTTGGCTGCCTGTCTCATCGGTTACGAAGTTGAGCGACTTTCCCAGGCTGATCCTTGGAGCACTGTCTGAGTCCCACTTCTCTCTTGGTTTGATCAGATTATGACGATTGCAGTTTTTTTTCTAATATTTTAGTATGTCTTGGAGAAGTTTAACTGTTTTTAAGAATTTGCTATCCAGGCCTTCAGTTGTTAAATTGTTTTTTGAGTTATTACTATTAGGGCCTTCAGCTGACAAATAATTTGAATTTCTGGTTGATAATGCCTTCAGCCATAAATGCTATTTGTCTAAATAATTTTCAATTAGTTATTGTCTCATAATAGTGAAATTATGATAATCATGTTTTTTAAAAAAATGTTTTAGAATCTCTTGGAGAAGTTAACTCTTCTTAAGAATTTACTATCCAGGTCTTCAGCCATTAAATCATTTTTTGAGTTACTACTATTGGGGCCTTCAGCTAAGAAATAATTTGAATTTCTGGTCAATAAGGCCTTCAGCCGTGAGTGCAACTTGCTTAAGAATTTTTTTATTAGACATTGTGTCTTAACAGTCAAATTTGGTAATAGTTCCTTATTGTCAACCTCATTTGCAATTGGTTCCAAATAAAGTGTACATGGGAAAAAAAGCCTTTCCCTAAGTGCCATATCTCAATAAGTGTACTGTAGTTTTCCTCAGTAAACCAAAGTTCACTACTTGTGTAACTAAATATTCATGATCACTCCTGACCATATATCCATGTATTACTAGTTTGAACAACAGGAAATCCTAGATGGAATAAGAGCAATATAAGGTATGATAGACTGCTACTCACTACATAGAGGTGGCCTTGAGTGGCACCATGCAGAGAGAAGATTGCTAAATATTATTGGACTAAGTCCTTCATCAGATGTAGACAAACACACACACTCACACACAGACACAGACACACACACACACACACACACACACACACACACACACACACACACACACACATACACACACACACACACACACACATATACACGCACACACACACACCTCCACTGTCGTCTCCACTTGCTGAGACCCAACAGCAACTGCAGCAAGCAGAAATCTTGGCTGCGGTGGATAGTTTGAGTACAGAAAAACTGTGGGGTGGGAATGTAGAGAAACAGCTGGGTAGGTATGGGGAAGATGCTGTGGTGTTGCTTGTAGGACGTACAGGACGTGGCTGGGTCAGGATAGTTTACCGCTTGGTACAGTGTCAGAAAGCTCTGGCACCTGTAGATGACAGTAGCCTTGTGTGAGCATGAGTTACACACATGTGAATGTGTGAGTGTTTTGTCTACAACTGATGATGGACTTAATCTGATAGTTGGTAATATCTACTGTCTCATTTCAATATGTCTGTCTGTTAATCAATACCTTCTCTATGTGGTGGGTAGCACTATATCCTATTTTATATGTTATTAACCAATGAAAAATCCAGAATGGAGTGTAACAATATTATGGGAAGGGAGTCTCCTACTCACCATATAGTGGAAATGCTGGTAGCAGATAGGCACAACGAAAAGACTCTCACAATTAAAGCTTTCAGCCATTAAGGCCTTTGTCAACGGTAGACACATACACACACACACATGCAATGTGTGTTATTATTAGTTCAAGTTATGACTATCTGATAAAAATTATCCAGACACCTGTTATTGGAAATTAATATGGGGTTGTCCATCACTCATTTTTATGAAATCCTGAACTCTGCTGAGCACACTTTTAATAAGGTGTCTGATTGTCTGTGGAGGAATGACAGCCTATTCTTCCATATGATTCAAAACCAGAGAAGGCAGGGATGTCAGAAACTGATGTCGGGGATGAAGTCAATGCTGTAAATCAACCCAAAGGTGTTCCACTGGGTACAGGTCAGGACAATGGGCAGACCAGTCCATTTCAGAAATGTTATTGTCCATAAATTGTTGCCTCACAGCTGCTGCTTTATGACAGGGTGCATTGTCAGGCTGATGTAGTCATCATCTCTAAACTGTTTTTGTACTGTATTGGGTACAAAATGCTGTAAAGTATCTTCATATTATCCCACATTTGATGTTTTATTAAGTGCAATCAGGGGATTACACCCTAACTATGAAAGACACCCCCACACTATAACACGACCTCCTTTGTACCTCACTCTTGGTGCTACACATGGTGGCAGGGACATTCTCTAGTCATTCACCAAGCCCAGACCCTTTGATAGCACTGCCCCTGCATACAGTGTGCTTCATCACTCCAAATCACTTGCTTCATTTCGCCCATTGTATGGTGATATTGCTCTTTACACCACCTATGGGTCATTTAGTATCGTTTACAGAAATGTGTACCTTATGAGTAGCTGCTTGACCGTAGTACATCATTCCTTTTAACTTCCTACACACAGTCAATGTGCCAGCTGGATTATGTTAACATTGTGGAACTCATGAGTGATTCCTTCCACTGATTTCATGTGATTTTTTACAACCACCCTCCACAACGCATCCAGTACATAAGGTCTGCCTGGTTTTGGTTTAGCTGTGGTTGTTGCTTCACATTTCCATATCACAATCACATAACCAACAGTCAACTTGGGCAATTTCAGAAGAGTCTAAATATCCCTGATTGATCTGTTACTCAAGGAACACCCAGCGACTAGTCCATGTTTGAAGGCATTGAGTTCTTCTGGTGACCCATTTTGTAGCTGCTGCTTTTCTAGAGACTAAACGATATTCCTTGCCTCCTTTTATACTGCTGGCTCCACTACTCATGACATCTAGTGGTCAATTCTGCATTACATAGGGATTTCTAAATTCTTTTCACCAGACAGTGTACACCCAGTTTGACTGAATGTTAACCCTGTAGTTTTCACTAGAAACACCTTCTTTTTTTTCCTGGTAATCACGTGTGAACTTTAAACTTCCTACATTTAAAGGCAGTATAACTGCCAATGTCTGCTAAATTATGGTGTAATATACATCACCAACAGTAGTGACCATCATCATACTTTCTTGATACACATCCACAGTTTTTATGTGAATATGCTGCATCAAATTCAGATAAAATTCCAAGCTTTTGATGACATACTCCATCATCATCATCAGGGACAAACTGAGCATCATGGTGAGGTATCCTCTTTTATATCCACAGCACATTCAAGGGTGGTGTCCACTACTTCCATAGATTTTGCTTGCGGTCTCTGTCTAACATTGCTCACAGCACTATCGATCGCATCAGATGGTGAACTCTGAAAAGTGTTCCTCTGTATTTTATGCTTGTCACGTGCAAGCTTCCATGCGTTTGTAAGTGCACAGATGGTGTTTCTATTGAAGCTGTTGTCACAAAGTCTAAGTTCAACTGTGATGAGAGAAGAAGTTGAAATTAAACTTTGTGAAAACTTAAATAGAGACACCTGCTAAGCACTTAGTAATGCACAGAAGCGTGCATGTGACAAGAAAAAACACAGGGGAATACTTCTCACATTTCACTGCCCAACATGATGGATAGTGCTGCAAGCAATGCTAGGTAGAGAGTGCTAGCAAAATCTATGGATTTAAAGAGCACCGTCTTTGGAAGCACAATCATGACATAATGCAGCCCCTCAAGGTGTCATCCTGTGGGTATAAACAAGGGAAACTTGCCAGTTCAAGACAGTCGGTATTAGTCCCTGATGAAGATAACAGTGGGCATCATCAAAAGCTTGGAATTTTATCTGAATTTTACACAACAAGTGAACCGAGAAACTTTTATGCTAGGACACTGCCTTGAAAAACTTCATAGCCATCATGTGTGCATCATTTCCAATAACATCAGGCATCTCTTCCAGTTTAAATTCCTTACAAAAAGGATTGTGAGGGATACATGTGAAATGACTGAGCTGATAAACTCATCTGAACCAAAATAAATTAACATTGGAGAGGCAGTAATAATTTTTGCTACTTATTTTATTTTTCTTTTATACATGGAACAGGATGGGCAGGAGACGTGTATGTTTGCTATATATATTTTTGCTTTAATACATACATGCCATTAGGAGACACTTCCTATTTTTTATTGTGTCTGTCACAGCAGTATGAGATTATGGTTGGGAACAGCGAATTTTCATCACTCAGTATAACTGGCAACATATAAAATTAAAATATGGCAAACTACTACCATATCACTCTGAATAAATGCTATCAAATAATGAAAATTAACTGTTGGTTGGTCAGCCAATGCAGAGAAGCAAAGCAGAACATCTTCAATTTTCAGTATTAATTAATTTCTGTTTGCTTGTGACTTCACTGTAGAAGTTGGTGGAATATGTACCGATACGTTGAAATCAGGTTTGGCAACTTTAATTAAATCCACATACACTTGTACTTGGAATGATACTTTCAACAGCTTTTTTTAAATAAAGTAATTTGGGCTAAGATTAAAATCCCCAAGTCTAAGCTCATTAATTTTGGAAACAAATTGAATATTGGCTAAATGAAAACCAGAAAGAAATAAAGCGCCAAACACTTAAACAAAATTCCTTGTGCAGCCTGCTAAACAGCTTATTGTTTTGAGTGTGCTTCAGTAAATAACACAATAGTCAATATAATGCATTGCTTTTAAGTTATTTAGCATTGAAATTGGCCAATCACATCATTGTGCACACAAATTCAGGAAGCAGCCTGCCAGAGGCGGTGTTGCCAAATGTGTTCTTCATTTGCCTTCCTCAAACTGAACAAACATGGCTTTTGCTCACCTACCTTAAATTTAATTTATTGTTTCCAAAAAGGCACATTTTAACTGGTAATAAGCATTCCAATAATTGTAACTCATGGACCCAAAGATGTCTGTGCATTTCTGCTTCTCTTAACAGTTATTTCTCTGCACAACCTGCCGTGCAATGACTTTACAAGCTTTCCAGGCTTTTTCTAATCACCTTTATTTATAACTTGAACTGCATAATAGACTGGTTCCTATTTTCTTTCCCAAATTCAATTAAGCATTTAGATTCAGCTGACAAATGGATTTACTTTTAAAGTAATAACACACGTAACAATATGTGATCAAATTATGTGTCTTGCAACTGGGTTTTCACACAGGCTTGCTCATGTAAGTGATTAGCCTTACATGGTGAGAAAGGTATCGGTGGAGTGTGATGTTCTGAATTCTAACATAGCACATGTCAGTACAAGCCAGTACTCCAGCATTCATCGACTTAATTTCTAACTGCTGCCAACCTCAGTGATTTAACAGATGACACTATCATGCTGAAATCATGTTTTATGTGTCAATTGAGGAATAAATAATGTAATGGGTGTGTTTAAACATTAACATCTTTGTGATAAGCTTTCACAAAATTTGTTATTTTCATATGTAACTTATACCACAGTTCATGAGGCAACTATGTGTCTAAATGGTCACCACTGAAAGACAAACATAGCAATGTTCCCCTGGCACAACTGAGCACCACATAGTCCCTATCTTCCTTCTCCATTTCCTGCACTCCCTTAAGGATGAACCTTCTCTTAGCAGTGACAAGTTAGAGGACTACCTGTTTTTGTAAATATGTAATTTAAAGTGCAAAGAAGGCATTTCAACAAAATTGTTTTTCTTTTTACAGAATTTGTACCTCACAAAAAGTATTCTTGGATTCATGGTTAAAGAGGGAAACTTTGAGGGAAGGAAGTTGTGGTAATTAAACTGATGCATCAACTATTTAAGAAGAAAAGGATACACAAACTGGTATTCCTTCAAAATATAATAATAAAGAAGATGTGAAAAAAAAATCTGATGAAAGCTATTTGAAATCTGGATTCATGTGTACTGGCGAGTCAGATGCTCTTGTTGCTGTGTGTGTTTTGTGTCAAACAAAACTTGTGAACAGTTCTTTGATCACAGCCAAACTTCACGGGCACTAAGAAACAAATTGTGCTGATCACAAGGGAAAAAGATATTCACTTTTTAAAAACATAATGTGACTCAACAGAAAAGTCTAAACATCAAACAATTACTTTTTCAAAAACTGAAGATGTGGCCAAAGCATCTTACTATGTAAGTTACAGTACTGCACTTAATGAAGAAGCTTCTTCAATTGGAGAAAACCTTATTAAGGCAAATGTAGGAGACATATTACCATTGGTTATTAATTAGAGAAACACCAAAAAAAAAGTGGTACATTTATATAACAATACTGTTTCATGATGCATCAAAAATCTTTTGGCTGCTATAGCGAAGGAGTTGATTTATTAACTTGGGCTTTGCAGTGAGTATGCACAGCAAACAGATGAATCCACAGAAGTTGCAGGACTAGCTCTACCACTAGTATTTGTACACTACACATCTGATAAAAGTATTGTGGAAGATTTATTCATGAGTGCATATTTATATGAAAAAACAACAAGAGAAGGTATGTTGAACTATGTTAATGATTAATAAAAGAAGTGTTCTGATATTTGCTCAGATGGTGCTACAACCATGATCCAAAAAACCAAGAGAGCTGTATCACTTATACTGCAGGTAGCTACAAGAGCTGCCAGCAGCCGTTGTACTTTGCATAAGCAAACTCTAGTAACAAAAGAATGACCACTGATTTAAATTATGTTTTGGATGAAGTGGTCGAAATGATACAAGGTGGAATCCAAAATTTTTGGGACTGGTGCTGCCATCTGGAAAGTACAAGGTGGAATCCAAAATTTTTGGGACTGCTGCTGCCATCTGGAAAGTAGGAGTAGTAGATCTTTGCACTGCCAGGTGGTGAGAACTGCATATCTAATGAGTCAGTGTGTAGAGTGACCTTCAGCTGGGAGGACATGTTGCGTGTCCACCGTCATTTCCATAATACTCTGTGTTTGGTGTGTGGTGATTTATGATGGAAGGCACAGCATGTTGAAGTGGGCACAGACCTTCGTCAGACCACATCTGATGTTCCAACCTTCTGGTCATGGGTTATCACTGTCGACGAGAGCTGGATTTATGGTTATGACCCAGAGACAAAGCAACAATCGTCACAGTGGAAGAGCCCGGGCTCTCCAAGACCAAAAAAATGTGAGACAGGTGAAGAGCAAAGTGAAGAACATGCCCATCATTTTCTTTGATACCAAGGGAATTGTACACAAAGAATTCATGCCACTCAACCAAACAGTGAATTCCACGTACTACTGTGACATTTTGCGATGACTCTGTGAAAATTTATGGCGACGACAGCCCGAACTTTGGTGTCAAGAGAACTGGCTGCTGCATCACGACAACACGCTCTGTCATACGTCCTTGCTCACCAGGATCTTTTTGGTAAAAAACAACATGGCAGTTGTACCCCACCCACGATACTCACCAGATATGGCACCTTGCGACTTCGCACTATTCCCAAAACTGAAACTCATTGAAACGCCATCGTTTTGACACTCTAGGGGGGATTCAAGAACCATTGCTGGTGGTGATAAACACCGTCAAAGAACAGGACTTCCAGAAAACGTTTGTCCAGTGGCAGAACCACTGGGACCAGTGTGTATGTGCGGATGGGAACTACTTCGAGGGTGATGGTGACCATTAGTCCAAAGGTAAGGTTTTCAACAGATGGCAGCACCAGTCCCAAAAATTTTGGATAGCATCTTGTAAATTATGTAAAATCTCAACCACTGCAGGCCAGATTGTTTAAAATTATGTGCGATGAAATGGGAAGTGAACACAAAACACTTTTAGTACATACAGAAGCGTGATGGCTATCCAAAGGAAAAGCACTAGTGGGACCTTATGGACTTTGTACTGTGTTATTTACATTCTTTAATGTGCAAAATAACTAAGTATAATATTTTATTGAAGTTTTAATAAATCCTCTGTGGTTGATAAAACTCACATATCTGGCATAGTTATTATGGAAAATGGATTTTGAACCTAGGAATTATCCTGATTAATCTTCAGGAAATATTGCAAACAAATTTTTTCCAAGTCATGTAAATGCTCTTGATGTATTTTAAAATTTTCGCATAAATCAGGAAATAAATTTTCTGAAGAAAGCCAAAATTTCAATTTTCTCTCAAAAGATCCACTTTTGTCTCTTGTGTTAAGAATTATAACACTAGAATGAGATATTCACTCTGCAGCGGAGTGTGCACTGATATGAAACTTCCTGGCAGATTAAAACTGTGTGCCGGACTGAGACTCAAACTCAGAACCTTTGCCTTTCACGGGCAAGTGCTCCACCGACCGAGCAACTCAAGCATGACTCATGCCCTGTCCTCGCAGCTTTACTTCTGCCAGTACCTCGTCTCTTACCTTCCAAACTTAACAAAAGCTCTCCTGCGAACCTTGCAGAACTAGCACTCCTGAAAGAAAGGCCCGCGAGAGGCGAAGGTCCCGAGTTCGAGTCTCGGTCCGGCACACAGTTTTAATCTGCCAGGAAGTTTCATATCAGTGCACATTCCACTGCAGAGTGAAAATCTCATTCTGGAAACATCCCCCAGGCTGTGGCTAAGCCATGTCTCCGCAATATCCTTTCTTTCAGGAGTGCTAGTTCTGCAAGGTTCGCAGGAGAGCTTCTGTTAAGTTTGGAAGGTAGGAGACGAGGTACTGGCAGAAGTAAGCTGTGAGGACGGGGTGTGAGTCATGCTTGGGTAGCTCAGTTGGTGGAGCACTTGCCCGCGAAAGGCAAAGGTCCCGAGTTTGAGTCTCAGTCCAGCACACAGTTTTGATCTGCCAGGAAGTTTCAATTATAACACTCTTTCCTTGTAAGGGCAAGTTAAAGTTTATGTGAAAATTTTAATATACATGTAGAGCATTTACATGACTTGGAAAAAATTCTTTTGCAATATTTTCTGAAGATTAATCAGGATAATTCCTTGGTTCAAAATCCATTTTCCATAATAACTATGCCAGCAGGCATAGTACAAGAGATTATCAAAAATAATTGACTTAGTAGGTGACTCTGATTTATAGCAAAAGCACAAAGGTCAGCCATAATGTAATTTCTGGGTGAATTTATCAGAAGAATAACTAAGCTTATCAAAACAATCTATCATTGTTTTATTCTGTTTATCACTAAATATTTATGTGAAGCAGTATTTTCTTATTTTCCTGCAATAAAAACAAAATTCAGGAACTGGCCTGACACTGCACGATGTATTAGAGTTCAACTTTCTACTATTGTACATGATATCAAGAATATTTGCAATTTAAGGACCCATAATCACCAGAGCCATCATGGTCTCACTGCTATTATTTATGATTTAAAACTGAAGTAATCACTTATTAAAACATTTTTAGCATTTTTAAAAAATGTTATTAATTTCATTAACCTTCAAAATAAACAAGGTGTTTTATCAAAGTACCATGTTTCAAAATGTTCCCTCAGAGGCTAAGTTTAGGAACCTCTGTGCTTTGGTGAGTGGTTGTCTTTCCCTTATTTTATAATCTATATACATGTGCACTTTGCCAGAGATAAACACAGTTCTTATCTCAGGACTACAGTTGGCACAGTGCTTACCAATGAACCATCTCTAACCTCTCTCTGACATCTCCAACTTCTTCTTGTCCTCACTGCAGGTGGACCTCCTTCTTTCTGTGGTCCAACTGACCTGCCTTTCCTTTTTAACCTTCCCCATCCTATCCCTCTCTTCTCCCCAATGAAAGAACTATCAGTTCCAAGAACTAGGTAGTATGATCCTTTGACTTTTTTATGTCTTATTAGCAAAACTACACATTGTGCCTCCTGAAGGTAAGTAGTGGACATGAAGTCTGTCTCATAATTCTCACAAAGGCAATTCACGGATAGGTTCTACATCTACATCTACATCTACATTTATACTCCGCAAGCCACCCAACGGTGTGTGACGAAGGGCACTTTACGTGCCACTGCCATTACCTCCCTTTCCTGTTCCAGTCGCGTGTGGTTCGCAGGAAGAACGACTGTCTGAAAGCCTCCGTGCACGCTCTAATCTCTCTAATTTTACATTCGTGATCTCCTCGGGAGGTATAAGTAGGGGGAAGCAATATATTTGATGCCTCATCCAGAAACGCACCCTCTCGAAACCTGGCGGGCAAGCTACACCGCGATGCAGAGCGCCTCTCTTGCAGAGTCTGCCACTTGAGTTTGTTAAACATCTCTGTAACGCTATCACGGTTACCAAATAACCCTGTGACAAAACGTGCCGCTCTTCTTTGGATCTTCTCTATCTCCTCCGTCAACATGATCTGGTACGGATCCCACACTGATGAGCAATACTCAAGTATAGGTCGAACGAGTGTTTTGTAAGCCACCTCCTTTGTTGATGGACTACATTTTCTAAGGACTCTCCCAATGAATCTCAACCTGGTACCCGCCTTACCAACAATTAATTTTATATGATCATTCCACTTCAAATCATTCCGCATGCATACTCCCAGATATTTTACAGAAGTAACTGCTACCAGTGTTTATTCCGCTATCATATAATCATACAATAAAGGATCCTTCTTTCTATGTATTCGCAATACATTACATTTGTCTATGTTAAGGGTCAGTTGCCAGTCCCTGCACCAAGTGCCTATCCGCTGCAGATCTTCCTGCATTTCGCTACAATTTTCTAATGCTGCAACTTCTCTGTATACTACAGCACCATCCGCGAAAAGCCGCATGGGACTACCGACATTATCTACTAGGTCATTTATATATATTGTGAAAAGCAATGGTCCCATAACACTCCCCTGTGGCACGCCAGAGGTTACTTTAACGTCTGTAGACGTCTCTCCATTAATAACAACATGCTGTGTTCTGTTTGCTAAAAACTCTTCAATCCAGCCACACAGCTGGTCTGATATTCCGTAGGCTCTTACTTTGTTTATCAGGCGACAGTGCGGAACTGTATCGAACGCCTTCCGGAAGTCAAGAAAAATAGCATCTACCTGGGAGCCTGTATCTAATATTTTCTGGGTCTCATGAACAAATAAAGCGAGTTGGGTCTCACATGATCGCTGTTTCCGGAATCCATGTTGATTCCTACAGAGAAGATTCTGGGTTTCCAAAAACGTCATGATACTCGAGCAAAAAACATGTTCTAAAATTCTACAACAGATCGACGTCAGAGATACAGGTCTATAGTTTTGCACATCTGCTCGACGACCCTTCTTGAAGACTGGGACTACCTGTGCTCTTTTCCAATCATTTGGAACCTTCCGTTCCTCTAGAGACTTGCGGTACACGGCTGTTAGAAGCGGGGCAAGTTCTTTCGCGTCCTCTGTGTAGAATCGAATTGGTACCCCGTCAGGTCCAGTGGACTTTCCTCTGTTGAGTGATTCCAGTTGCTTTTCTATTCCTTGGACACTTATTTCGATGTCAGCCATTTTTTCGTTTGTGCGAGGATTTAGAGAAGGAACTGCAGTGCGGTCTTCCTCTGTGAAACAGCTTTGGAAAAAGGTGTTTAGTATTTCAGCTTTATGCGTGTCATCCTCTGTTTCAATGCCATCATCATCCCGGAGTGTCTGGATATGCTGTTTCGAGCCACTTACTGATTTAACGTAAGACCAGAACTTCCTAGGATTTTCTATCAAGTCGGTACATAGAATTTTACTTTCGAATTCACTGAACGCTTCACGCATAGCCCTCCTTACACTAACTTTGACATCGTTTAGCTTCTGTTTGTCTGAGAGGTTTTGGCTGTGTTTAAACTTAGAGTGAAGCTCTCTTTGTTTTCGTAGTAGTTTCCTAACTTTGTTGTTGTACCACGGTGGGTTTTTCCCGTCCCTCACAGTTTTACTCGGCACGTACCTGTCTAAAACGCATTTTACAATTGCCTTGAACTTTCTCCATAAACACTCAACATTGTCAGTGTCGGAACAGAAATTTTCGTTTTGATCTGTTAGGTAGTCTGAAATCTGCCTTCTATTACTCTTGCTAAACAGATAAACCTTCCTCCCTTTTTTTATATTCCTACTAACTTCCATATTCAGGGATGCTGCAACGGCCTTATGATCACTGATTCCCTGTTCTGTACATACAGAGTCGAAAAGTTTGGGTCTGTTTGTTATCAGTAGGTCCAAGATGTTATCTCCACGAGTCGGTTCTCTGTTTAATTGCTCGAGGTAATTTTCGGATAGTGCACTCAGTATAATGTCACTCGATGCTCTGTCCTTACCACCCGTCCTAAACATCTGAGTGTCCCAGTCTATATCTGGTAAATTGAAATCTCCACCTAAGACTATAACATGCTGAGAAAATTTATGTGAAATGTATTCCAAATTTTCTCTCAGTTGTTCTGCCACTAATGCTGCTGAGTCGGGAGGTCGGTAAAAGGAGCCAATTATTAACCTAGCCGACATGAGCAACCACCTGCAGATGGGTGCACCCTGTACCCTACATGGCATCTGGAAGGACCCTTTCCACATCTGGAATGACTCCCCCCGGTATGCACACGGAGTGCACATTGGTTTTCTTCCCCTCTCTTGCTGCCATATCCCTAAGGGGCCCCATTACGCGCCTGATGTTGGAGCTCCCAACTACCAGTAAGCCCACCCTCTGCAGCCACCCGGATCTTGCAGACTAAGGGGCAACCTCTGGAACAGGACAAGCAGCCATGTCAGGCCGAAGATCAGTATCAGCCTGAGACAGAGCCTGAAACCGGTTCGTCAGACAAACTGGAGAGGCCTTCCGTTCAGCCCTCCGGAATGTCTTTCGCCCCCTGCCACACCTTGAGACGACCTCCCACTCTACCACAGGTGAGGGATCAGCCTCAATGCGGCAGTATCCCGGGCAACCACAGTTGTAGTCCGATCGGGGGATGCGTGGGACGAGCTGGCCGTCCCCGACAAACCCCCATCCGGAACCCCATAGTGATGCACATTGGCAACAGCCTCAAGCTGTGTCACCGAAGCCAACACTGCCTGAAGCTGGGAGCGAAGGGATGCCAACTCAGCCTGCATCCGAACACAGCAGTTGCAGTCCCTATCCATGCTAAAAACTGTTGTGCAAAGAACGTCTGAACTAATCTACAGAGAGCGCAAACAAATCGACACAAAATTTAAACGGTTATTAAAATACAAGATTGCCTAGTAAATGCAGTAATGCTGCTACTTGCGCACTGCTGACACACTACTCGGCGGCGGAAGGAGACTACGTGATTTCACACTATTCAGGTACTAAAACGCGATGCTACAACTCTCAAATACTATAATACGCCAGAAATTTATGAATTAGACAATGCAAGTACCAAAAACACGCAAAGAAATTAAGAATTAAACTATGTAGCAAATGAGTGAGCTAGGTGTATACGACTTGCTGCTGCAGCTGCATATCCAACGACGGCAGGGAGCACACTGACTGTGACCAACCGACACTGGCCGTTCAAAACAAAAACAGAAGACAAATGACTACGCGAATTTACACTATTCAGGTACTAAAACGCGATGCTACAACTCTCAAATACTATAATATGCCAGAATTTATGAATTAGACAATGCAAGTACCAAAAACACGCAAAGAAATCAAGAATTAAACTATGTAGCAAATGAGTGAGCTAAGAGTATATGACTTGCTGCTGCAGCTGCATATCCAACGATGACAGGGAGCACACTTCTCATGGCATATACCTCCACACACCCAATCCGCCCACCACCCCCAAGAACCAGGTACAAAGAAGTGCCCCTTCATCACTGAGTACCACCCAGACTGAAACAACATTCTTTGTCAGGGCTTTGATGTACCATCATCATGCCCTGAAATGGAGGACATTCAGCCAAAGATGCTTCCCAGTCCCCCCAAAGTGGTGTTCCATTGCCCAACTTCCACAACATTCTAGTCAACTTTTATGCCATTCCCAATCTCAACCTGTTGCAAGAGGGATCATATCCCTGTGGAAGATCCAGGTGCAAGACCTGTGCAATCCACCACCCAGCACTTCCTTTTCCAGTCCTGGAATCATTGCACAACTCTTATGACTACCAACTAGTTGTTTAGAGGATGAAGGGTCACCACCAAGCTGTGACCAAGAGGAAAGTGGACCATGCTATGGAAGAACCTACAGCTGAATATAACATGCTCAGTTTCAATGGCTGCTTCATAACCAGGCCCATTTGGATCCTCACCTCTGCCACAGTCTTTTAAATAAACTCTGTGGATAGGAGTCATCCTTACAAGTGCTGCCACAATCTGATACCTCCACACTCCACCAGACACCACTCTTCTCTCTCCCCTATTGTACACTGCTGTCCCTCTCTGTTCTCTGCCCCACTTCGGATTACTGCTTTCCTTCAAGGCATTGCTGCATTTTGGCCTGAGTGGTGAGAGATAGTAACATGTGCGCATGTCGTGTGCTAGCTTGTGTGAACATGTATGCGTTTTCTTTTCTGAAAAAGGCTTTGACTAAAAGCTAAATGTTTAACAGTCTTTTCAGTGTGCCTATTTGCAACTCAATGTGTCATTATTTTTGCATTTTCATAATATTGCTTTTAATTTATGAAATGCATAAATTATATTGGCTTGGAAGTATGTGCAGGCAGAGATTATTCTTTTTATCTTTACTATTAAATAGTACTAACAAAATGATTTACCTTTGCATCTTCTGAATCTACACAATAAATATTAATTACTGCTGAAGACTGGTCAGATTTAGCAGGAGTATAGCGTCGAACAACTGCTTCTCCAACATTGAGGGGCTGCTCTGCTTCAACAAACTTGTCCAGTACATCAGCACACCAACGGACACCATCCTTCTCAATGAGTTTTTCTATAAGGAAAAGCAGTTACATTTAAGCAAATGAAAATCACAGCTGTATTTATTATTAAATAAAGAACAGACATATTACAAATATTGCAAAATTGTTATTAATGATCATATTCTGTAGGGACCAAGCACAAAATAATGTGCTACAACAATTTTTGAACAAAATAAAAGTGTACATGGATTTGTAATGAGACAGTAAGAAACTTCCTTAGAGATATCATCAAAAAATTACTTGTGGGGCATTTTAGGATCTTCCCATATATGGGCAGTGAGTTGGGTTCACACCTGTGTTTTTTAATCTATGAAAATTTCTATTTCTTCCTATTGTTTTCACCAAGCACTTATCCAAAGCTATTTCATTGCAAACTGATTTATAAATGCAATGAAAACTAAGTTTAATATTCCAAAACAGTTTCCAAATAAATACATTTTCCGAGCTGGTTGTATCATCATAAAGTTCTGTTTAGTATTTCACAGCATGTTTGAAGGACTCAGCTACTAATGTTCAAATGGATTAAAAAGTATTTCTTACATTGTTGTTCATATGAATATGAGGAACTGATCCCTCAAAATGAACTATGGAGCAATGAGTATAGATTTTAGTGTTCAGTTGATTGAATGTGCTCTCATTTACTTTAGACTGTTGTTTCTCAGTCAGCCTAACATAATTTTTTGTGGCTTGCAATAAGTACCTTATGTAACAATCTTCTCAAACAGTTCTAGAAAAATAACAGTGATTCACAGGTTCCAGAAATAAATATTGTTTGTGTTTTACTATAGATGATGTGCCTTGCTGTGTAAAATTCACAAGTGTTCACACAAACAAAATGTAAATTGGATCAATACATTTAAGGATTGTTCAAAACCTCAGCTCAGGCTCCTTTGCAATTAGAAATTTGTCTCATTTTGTTGGCTCTAAATCAAACTGTGGTATATCAGGTCCAATAAACGTGTGAGCCACTGCAGCTGAGATAAAAGAAGTGTTTGATCAGGAAAATGTGCAATTTTGATAACCAGTTAGCATGCAGAGGACACCACAGTTCTAATAACATGGGTACATAAGGGCAAATTACAGCACTAGGTAAACACTGTCACAAATTGGTTTCTCAGTGCCACATCATTATGACTTGAGAGAATGATCCTATGGAAACAAAGAAATTGAAAGTGCAAATACAGAGCTGCAAAATATTTACAGGCAGTTTGAAAATGTAACATTTGTGAACATAAACAATTTGGGGAAAAGGTTCAACACAACACATGGTTTTCATCTAAATAGACATGGGGAAAAGTTATAGTAACAAAAATTTTAGATGTAGTAAATAAAATCTCAAATGTGCAATGTGATGGTACAGGAGTCATACTTCTCGTGGACAAGAAATGTGTGTTACCTGCAGACTCAAATTGTAAATCTGCTGTTAGTGAAGCTACAACCCTACAATACAAATGTGTGATTTTGATTTGTTGTGTAAGAGCAAACACCAGCATCAGAAGCAGCAACAGCAGCAGCAGCAACAACAACAACAACAGTAGCAGTAGCAGGGCCCGCAACAACTGGGGCAGCAGTACAGCACAGCTTAAGGAGGAAGCAAAAGCAAAATACATCTGTGTCACTCAATGACAGTTTTTTATGGTTTCAAGCCGGGAAAAAAATAAAATGTGAACAATCAGCCTGACAACTTAGAAGTAAGTCATAGTAACATCTTATTTCCAAACTTACAAGTAAAACAGAAAAATATGAACTTGGTTCTTTTTCATCAAAATGTACAGTCACTAACTAATAAAATAAAGTGAAATCCAAATCCTCTTAGTACACAAATTAAAAACTAACTCATTATTGTGTCTAACAGAATGTTGGCTTGATGAGGACAAGTTACATATTGTGTCCCTACCTAACTTTGTGCTAGGTGATTATTTCTGTAGAAAAATTCTTAAGCTTGGTGGCAGTTGTATATTCATAAGCAATAATATAACCTTTGTAAATATAAAATTTCCTGTTGAAATAATGAAGGAAAAAGATGTAGAGCTGTCAGGAGTTGAGACAGTGGACACTAAACTAGCCATTATTTGTTTATACAGAGATCCAACTGGTGACATAAATACTTTCCTAAAAAGTTTAGAATATTCAGTTAACATGCTAACACAAAGAAATAGAAGAGTTATTCTATGTGGTGATTTTAATATTGACTTTGCAAAGGACACCAAAGAAAAGAATGAATTACTGAATCTCTTGCAAACGTTTAACATGAAGTCTACTGTAGAAACAGTACCTCATATCACAAAGACTTCATCCACCATGATTGATCAGATATTTGTAAATTTAGAAATGAACTATAAAACAGAAACACTTAACACGGACTTTGGGGATCACACAGCTCAAAAACTCTCTCTGAGTACAGAAACTGAGCTGCAATTTAAACACTGCCTAACCACCACCAGTAAATGGAAATGAGCATTTGGCATCATTGGCCAGGAGGCCCCATACAGGGCAGGTTTGGCTGCCTTGGTGCCGGTCTTATTACATTTGACACCACACTGGTCAATCTGCGCACCAGATGGGGATGAAATGATGATGAAGACAACACAACACCCAGTCCCTGAGTGGAGAAAATCCATGACCCAGCCTGGAATCAAACCCGGGCCCCTTAGGATGGCTGTCCGTCACGCTAATAGAAAATACAGTAATAAAAATATAAATCACCTTCTCCATTACCTGATCACAGAAAACTGGGAAGAGATTTATAACTCCAAACACACAGATGGAAAATATAATAACTTTATCAGTAATTTTTCTACTATTTTGAATTGTGCTTCCCTCCAACACAGAGGAAAATATGCAAGTAAAACAAAAAATAAATGGATCAGTTTTGGGATTCCAGTATACTTAAACAAAAAAAGATTACTACACAGATTGTCCAAACAGCTCACGTAACCTGAATTTGATACTTATTACAAAATCTATAAAAAGATCTTCAAAAATGTTGTCAAACAAGCAAAAATAATGGCAAATTACATACATAGAAACTTCCACAAATAAGATGAGACCATATGGAACATTGTAAGGAAGGAAACTGGAGCAGAACAGACAGATTTCGGTAATATTAACTGCCTAATGGAGAAGTCAGCTCTTATAACTGAACCTACAAAAACTGCAAATAAATGTAATTCCTACTTTACACAGATACCTGAATATCTTATAAATCAAAATTTACAGTGTACTCCCAGAAATCACTCCAGATGTGCTATAAATAATAAATCTATTTTTCTATACCCCACAAATGAAAAGGAAATACTTTCTATAATCAAAGAACTGAAGCCCAAATTCTCTGTTGGTACTGACAATATCCCTGACTACATCGTGAAGAAATGTGCTCCCCTCAGAGCTGGCAACTTGTTGACATCCGTAACTGTTCTCTATCAGAGGGGGTGTTCCCTGAAAAATTGAAGACAGCAAAAGGAAAACCTCTCTTCAACAAAGGAATAAAAGCAGAAGTATCAAACTACAGGCCTATTTCACTACTATCTGGTTTTTCCAAAATAATTGAAAAACTCTATTACAAAAGACTAATCAGTTTCATAGAAAAAAATAATAACTTCTCAAATACACAACACAGATTCCAAAAATCTAAATCTACTGAGACTGCTATTTTTGCATACCTAAATGAAGCCTTAAAAGCAATGGACAGCAAAGAACTTATCTCAGCCATATTTCTAGACCTCTCCAAAGTATTTGATGTCATTAATCACAAGATCTTGCTTAAGAACCTTGAATCTGTAGGTATTAGAGGCCCAGACTATGAATGGATCAAATCATATCTCCAAAATAGATAGCAAGTAGTTGAGATTTCAATCCAAGAAGGGAACAAGATAAAGTCCTACTGCTCAGAAAAGCAGAGCATTAAGTACAGTGTACCCGAGGCTCCATTCTGGGACCAATTCTTTTTCTACTCTTTGAAAATGACTTAGGACCAAGTAGTCAAAACCATAACTACATAAAATTCGCAGATGACACAAATGTGATAGTAAAAGGAAGGACCAGAGAAGAATTTTTGCATGAGATTAAAAAGTGTACCACCCACATTATAGACTGGTTTTCTGGAAACAATTTAATAATGAACACAGAAAAAACAGTTACAATGTACTTACACACACTGCAAAATAAATGCTCACTAACACCAGACATACAGTTGTTTACCAGAACCCTTGAAAATGTAAGCTCTACAAAATTTCTTGGAATATGGATCCAAGAAGATCTAAGATGGATCCAACATGCAAAATACATTACAAGTAAATTTAATACCATATTTTACACTATCAAAATTCTTTCTGGTTGCACATCAAAAGAGACACTAAAAAATGTATACTTCACCCAGGTGGAATTGTTATTGCAATATGGCACAATCTTTAGGGGAAATGCACCTGCCAGCAAAAGTTGTTTTATTTGCCAAAAGAGAATTGTAAGAATCATAGAAAATTCTGCCGCAAGAAGCTAATGCAAGCCATTACTTAAGAAACATCACATCCTTTCACTAGCATGTCTATATATCTTACAAGTAATAATAATTGTTAGGAAAATCTTAGAAAATAGTAACAGTGTTGTATCGATTAACCAGAGTATCTATCTGTATAAGACGAGGAGAAAGCAGGATATACATGTTCAACATGCATACGCAACACTAAAACAGAATGGACCACTGCAAAGAGGAAACAGACTGTACAATAAGCTGCCTAATAACATTAAAACAATAAAAGACACTTCAAAATTTAAAACTGCTGTCCATAAATATTTATTGCAAAAGTGTTGTTATAGTATAGATGATCCTGGAACATAAAAATTTGTTCTGTCAATGTTCTGTACTTTGCATGTAAACCTGAACACCTTAACACAGAAGTGTGTCACCTTTTCTGTTTTACTTCAGTAATGGATATGGAACTTTTGAATTTCCATGTTATTTGCTTATATGTTTATTTCCCTTAATAATGTGAACTTATTTAGAAATAGTGTGTAATTCTGAAATTTTCACAAAATATGCACCTATAGACTTTTCTCTTTCTTGGCATTACACATGTATTATGTGAACACTTGTATCATTATAAGATCACTGCCTTAATCATTTTAACCATGTATCATCTCATCTCCATTTTTGACTTCTACATCTACATCTACATCTACATTGATACTCCGCAAGCCACCCAACGGTGTGTGGCGGAGGGCACTTTACGTGCAACTGTCATTACCTCCCTTTCCTGTTCCAGTCGCGTATGGTTCGCGGGAAGAACGACTGTCTGAAAGCCTCCGTGCGCGCTCTAATCTCTCTAATTTTACATTCGTGATCTCCTCGGGAAGTGTAAGTAGGGGGAAGCAATATATTCGATACCTCATCCAGAAACGCACCCTCTCGAAACCTGGCGAGCAAGCTACACCGCGATGCAGAGCGCCTCTCTTGCAGAGTCTGCCACTTGAGTTTATTAAGCATCTCCGTAACGCTATCACGGTTACCAAATAACCCAGTGACGAAACGCGCCACTCTTCTTTGGATCTTCTCTATCTCCTCCGTCAACCCGACCTGGTACGGATCCCACACTGATGAGCAATACTCAAGTATAGGTCGAACGAGTGTTTTGTAAGCCACCTCCTTTGTTGATGGACTACATTTTCTAAGCACTCTCCCAATGAATCTCAACCTGGTACCCGCCTTACCAACAATTAGTTTTATATGATCATTCCACTTCAAATCGTTCCGTACGCATACTCCCAGATATTTTACAGAAGTAACTGCTACCAGTGTTTGTCCTATATCATCATGTGTTTCTCTGCACACAATGTGTGATCTACAGGATTAATAAAATTACAATCACAAAACTACTTAGCAGTTCAAACTGCAGAAACAGGCCATCAGAATGATGAGAAAGTCACAAAAGGCTCCACTGCATTAAAAAAAATTGGGTGTTCTGATATCAGGTGAAAACATTTTATTAAACTACACTTTTTATGAAGAAAAACATGGATCAATATGCAACGAACAGCTCCATACATTATCACCAAACCAAATACAGAAGTTGCTTGTACCTTGACAGAAAGTATAATGTTTTGACCCAAACCATTACGTTTTACCAATGAGTCAAATTGTATGATAAAATGCAAAAAGATCTCAAAAACATAAACAAACTACATAAATTTTAAAGTATGTTTAATAAAGATAGTTTTCACTCATTTAAAGAGTTAATGTAATAAAAATTATTACAAATAAATAATCAGGCTGATCAAAAACAAAAGAACAAAAATTATATACTGCTTTTATAGATTAGAGGACCAATAAAAATATAATACAAAGAATGTTGGAACTATGCTTTTATGCCACGGAGGGGGGAAAACACACACACACACACACACACACACACACACACACACACACGGGGGGGGGGGGGGGGGGGGGGGGGGGGAGGGAGAGAGAAAAAATTAAAAAGATTACAGGGATCTGATTGGAAACTCTTTGCTACTAATGACCTTAACATTGCTTTTGTGCCTGATTGTCCTGTTCAAGGGCATCTAAAGTTGTTGATGGCCAGCTTTGCATTAGTTCTTTCAATAAAATTCACAGTAAGTTTAGAAGGCCATAGTCAACAGGAACCAGCTTTAAATGGTTACTCTAGGGATGTATACAATCATTTTGTTCACAAAGGGATCATGAGGATAAGATTAGAATAATTACTGCAAACACAGAGGCATTCAAAACAATCATTCTTCCCATGCTCCATACATTAATGGAACAGGAAGAAAGCCTAATAACTGGTACAATGGAATGTACCCTCTGACATGCACCTAGTGGTGAATTGCAGAGTATAGATGTAGAATAAGTTGCTCCTAATACCCAGAGAGCTTTGCTGATTTAAAAGTAAAAGCAATAATAAATCAAACAATGGAAAATCAAGGATGGAATGTAACAATACCAAAGAAGGAAAGTTGCTACTCACCATATAGCGGAGATGCTGAGTCGCGATAGGCACAATAAAAAGATTCACACAATTAAAGCTTTCAGCCATTAAGGACTTTGTCAGCAGTATACACACATACACACGCACACACAGATTAGACTGCAGACATTTGAAAGCTTTAATTGTGTGAATCTTTTTATTGTGCCTATCATGACTCAGTAACAATAAATGATTCATCTGACCATGATGGTCAGTTCTTAACCCTTTAACTGCTCTGGACGTGTTAACGCACATGCCTTTGTACCTGTCCCTGTGAACTCTGAACGTGTTCACATGCTCCACCAGTCCTTCTACCTGGTACTCTGAATGTGTCTATGTGTAGACACATTCAGAGTACCAGGTAGAAGGTCTGGTGAAGCAAGTAAACACGTTCAGAGTACACAGGAACAGGTACAAAGGCGTGTGGGTTAACATGTCCAGAGCAGTTAAAGGGTTAACAATAAATCACACCAACCAGATTGAGTCTTACAATACAAAATAAGTGCAAAGGAAACATAACCACTGGCTGGGTAAGAGTATTTAGAACTCATTTATAGGGAGAACATTGGAAAGAGATTTACAAAGTAGACAGTGTTGATGAGTAATTTAACTGTTTCTTAAACATATTAGTTCAACATTTTCAGATGTGTTTTCCCCTAAAGGATAAAGTGTAACCAGAGACAAGGAACTGATACCCTGTGGTATTCAAGTTTACTTTGCTATCAAGAAAATTCTTCCTAATGCAGAGGGAAAGTTATAAGCAAAATTCAATATTGTTGCCATAAATATTGTAAAATCCTTCAGTCTATTATCAAACCAATAAAACACGTGTAATACATACAAAAATAAAACACTCACAGAACAATGCAAAAACAACTTGGAGGGTTAAGAGACAAGAAACAAACAAAACTGGTAAGGCAAGTAGCAAATGAGAAAATAATTAAATCAGTGGATATCAATATCAATGATTACGTCTTAGCAGTCGCAGCCCAACAACTAAATACAAATTCCTTGGATGTACATGAGAAGACACAGTTCATACAGTAAGAATATGTCATGATTTGTCAAAATTTGGCCAGATTGAATCTGAAACCTGGATTTTATGCATTTTGTAAGCAGTCACTTTAACTGTTTGGCTGTTGGAGCAGAACTATAAGCCAACCTCAAGCTTTCATTGTCACTGACGGGCTGTAATTTACACTGAGGTGATAAAAGTCATGGGATACCTCATTATATTGTGCTACACCTCCTTTCACCTGGTGTAGTGCAGCAACTCTATGTGTCATGGACTCAACAAGTCGTTGGAAGTCCCCTGCAGAAATATTGAGCCATTCTGTGTCTGTAGCTGTCCATAATTGCAACAGAGTTGTCAGTGCAGGATTATGTGCACAGACTGACTTCTCAATTATGTACCATAAATATTCAGTGGGATTCATGTCTGGTAATCTGGAGGGCCAAATCATTCACTCAAATTGTTAACAATGTTCTTCAAACCAATCATGAATTATTGTGGCCAGGTGACAGGGTGCATTGCCATGGGGATATAAAGTCCATGAATGGCTGAAAATGATCTCCAAGTAGCCCATAAACATTTCCAGTCAATGATCAATTCAGCTGGATCAGAGGACCAATTCCATTACACATAAACACAACCCACACCATTGTAGAGCCATCACCAGCTCGCACAGTGCCATGTTGCGTCAGTGGCTTCATAGGGTCTGCAACACACTCAAACACTACCATCAGCTCTTACCAACTGAAACTGGGGCTCATCTCACAAGGTCATGGTTTTACAGTCTCTGCGATCCAGCTGATATTGTCACAAGCTCAGGAGAGGTGCTGTAGGTGATGTCGTGCTGTTAGCAAAGGAACTCAATCAGTCATCTGCTGCTATAGCCCATTAAT
Source organism: Schistocerca piceifrons (assembly GCF_021461385.2). Lineage (NCBI taxonomy): Eukaryota > Metazoa > Arthropoda > Insecta > Orthoptera > Acrididae > Schistocerca > Schistocerca piceifrons. The sequence continues at coordinate 1,000,036,823 of NC_060138.1, forward strand.
GCCACATTTCACCACACTATCCTAACGGATATGTTCATTGTGCATCCCACATTGATTTCTGTGTTATGTCATGCAGTGTTGCTTGTCTGTTAGCACTGACAACTCTATGCAACAAACGCCACTGCTCTCATCGTTAAGTGAAGGCTGTCAGCCATGCATTGTCCATGTTGAGAGACACACTCTTAACACAGGATCTTGAAATACTAAAATCCCTAATGCTTTTCGAAATGGAATGTCCTAAGTGTCTAGTTCCAACTACCATTCCACATTCAAAGTCTGTTAATTCCTGTCATGTGGCCATAATGACATCAGAAATCTTTTCACATGAATCACCTGAGTACAAATGACAGCTCCACCAGTGAACTGCCCTTTTATACCTTGTGTACATGACACTACCACCATCTGTATATATCTATACCACTATTCAATGACTTTTGTCACCCTTCAGTATACAAATACTACATCCAAATATTTCACCATTTGGGTGTGCATCCGTGACAGCAATATTTTATTTTCTGATCTTTCAGCTGCTAATTATACTGTCATCTTAAAGGTGAAAATAATACAATCACTTATTTCCTATGTGGGAGTATCATCAATGGGGAAACGGATCTGGCAGAGGATTGTAGCTACCTTCCCACAGGGGATATATGACTTGAATTAAAATTGCTGAAATGAAATGATGTGACCAACTGGGGATAAAACCAAGGAAGATGCAATGACGTGATATGGCATCAATGAAAACCACACAGAAACACTAATATGCAATGTGTTAGACGGAGACTTTCGTAGAGTGCAAGACAGAGGTATAGCGTCGGCTGTATTGCATTTCACAACTTGGCGTAAGTCTGCCGCAACAACACGTAACTCTGTCGCAAGAACACCTAAGGGGCGAGTACGACAGATAAGTCAGCACTATAAGTGGAATGAATGTGTTCATTACAAATGAGCATGACGTCAGGACGTCACTCGTGCTTCCTTTAAATACGCCAGCTTTGATAGCAGCAAGGAACTTGCACTCACAGTTAGACTTGCAGTTAGATGTGTACTGGGTCGCTGCGTAGTGCTCAGCTCGGTGATCAACATGTTAATCTTTATTAAGGAGATGTTGCAGTAAAGGCAGCCCATCCAGCAGCAGACGTGAGGGGGCAGTACTAGCTCTGGTCCTCTCTGCTGCCACTGTCAATCATCAACCCAGGATTAGCAGACATCACGGCAGACTCGCTCGCTGCCAATGCTGACCACATCAGTGAGCCGTCGTTGAGATCGTTTGGGGCCTAGGCCCTGTGCATCCGCCATCACAACCGGGTGAGTCGACGACGCTGGGGGATTGGAGTCCATTCCACCCGTCCACCACGGACGAGTCACCAGGAGGAGCAGGGAAGAAGACGGTGTGGGATAGAGTACACTCCACACTACGAGAACGCTTCTGGTGCTGACAGCGCCAGGGACTCCAACCCGGAGCCTCTTGCTGTCCGCAGCTGAGCCGCCGCCCAGCCGGGCGCCGCCAGCCACGCGCGACTGAAGTAAGGGCATTCCTCCGCCACGTCACAGCACACGGTGCTGCGCTAGCAAGACAGCGCGGCCCAGTTCTGGTGTCATCACTACGAGTCAGCGAGGACTCGGGGAAGGTCGTTGATATCACCGAGCCACATTGTACTCGGCAGGAATAAAGTTGTTATGAATGAGTAGTGTTTCTTTGGCGTTTCTGACCCTTCTACAGCCATTTACTAGCATCCTGACAACTGGAGAGGTCACCGCTCGGCCATCCAGTCCACCGTAGGCAACCAGGACCACCGGGGCGCCTACAGATTTGGTGTCAGTAGTGGTTGCGCCCACTGCCTACAGATTTGGTGTCAGAAGTGGTCGTGCCCACTGCCTACAAATGTTATGAATATATCATTACAAATTAATCCAAGTGCAGTTACAGGGGTATACAATTAGAGTTGCCACTATTGAATATACTTTATACATTCAAATATTCATCATTAGAATGAAAGCAGTGCTGTAAACACAGTGCTAAAATTTTTCAAAGGATTTTACATCAGTAATTAGTTTTATATTTTCAGAAAGTTTGTAAAAAAAGTTTAAGTTCCACATGGAAGTGCCTTTCTGGCACTGGGATGTGTTAATATAAGTTAAATGTAGATTTTTGTTGTGTCTGATGTTACAATAATGAACTTAATAGCTTTCACAGTCTTCTATCCTTAACTACACATTTATTTTTAATAATGCAAGAGTCTCTGTAGTGTAGATACATGATAAAGGAAAAATAATTGAGATTTTAAATAGTGGTTTATATGAAACTTCACGTTTGCATCTTCTCATAATTCTAATGGCCTGTTTTACAGGCTGAAAGTACTGATTGCTCTATTTCCCTAAAATAAGACCTCATGTTTTGGACAACAATGAAACTATGCATGACAAGCACTTTTTACTGTTGTATCACATAAAACAGTCACCCATCGTTTCATAGCCATCAATGAGTTTTTGCCACTAGAGGCACTCTTTGATTAGCACCAGCAGTAGTTTTGTTTATTCACACTCCATGGGAGTAGAAAGTGAGAATGCATTTGCTAATAGGCACATCATGTCTATAGTTAATTTAGTGCAGTTAATAAGTCTCAAGCTCTTGCTTATTTTCAATATGTATCTGTAAGTAAATGTCTACTGTTCAGAATTATACAAGTATCAATAATTTGAGTGCTGTTATGGCTGATTACCTGAGCATATACAGAAGTAGTCTGTATAGTTACTGCCAAAGGCACTTCAAGATATTCAGCCTACAGAAACTAGAGAAAGAAGTATAAACTGTTGTGACCAACCACAGAATTTTAAGAAATTAAAATGAAGACTCCATTGGCACTGAAGGTTTGACAGTGTTACAACTTGCTGATGAATTACTGTCATTCTAGACTCACAATCTGGCACTCTGGTTTGTGCAGGTGGAAGTTAGTTTTCATTATGCAGAAATAACCACAGATTCTATGAAGCTTTCTCTAGTGGTCAGTCTGCTCAACCACCACTATATGGCCAAAGCAGAAGATGTAAGCACAGCACCGGATTTGTGCAGTAAGCTACAGATGGAGTTGATTTTCTGAGTGTCTGCATCACAAGAGGACTGTATGCATCAAGTGTTAACACAAGAAGATGTTCCAGACAGGAAGTTATCACAGTACCTTTAGCACCTATACTGTGAAGTCAATGCAGGAACTGTACCTGACACATTACTTTGTAAACTCTGGGGTAGCCATCTTCCAGCTCAGGTTAAAGCCATGGTAACATCTCAGGCAGAAATTCCATTGGATGCCATCACAGATCTGGCTGATAGGATTTAAGACCCAATAATTTTGCCATCAGTCAGTACACTAATGGCACAGTGCAACAGTACCTCTTGATTGGCACTGAGGCGGGTGGGTTATGTTTGGCTGTCAGATAAAGCAGATGCTCTGGCTAGTTAAATGACTCAATTGCTGAGTTGATGTAGTTACTGCAAGACTAGAGGTTGTTACTGCAGGAAGTCATGCATTTGTCCAAGAATGAACTCATCAGTTCTAATTTACGCAGAGTAGTCAACTACAATATGTTGGTATCACTAAAAATTTGGGGATAAGGTGCCACATTCTCCTCACCTTGAATCTACACAAACACATACATGCATCCTAATGCCAGACAGTCTCTACATCCCTATGCTAGTGGGTGGAAGACCAGTTTTGAATATGGCTCAGACCTGTGCATTTTTCGAGGGATTTTTCTGTATAATTGCCAACCAGCTTTGTTCTGCCACTAACAGTCGATCAATAGCCACTTACGGAATGGATCATATTGAGCTGGACTTGGGGCTGCATTGTGCCTTTGTCTGGAATTTGTTATGAATGCCACAGAGCCTATAATTACAGCCAACTTCCTGGTTCAATGCCATCTTTACCTCATGCAGCAAATGAATGGCTGATCATCAGTGTCACCCGATTTTCTAGGCTGGATTCCAATGAAGTGCAGTGATTCACAGTGCCAACCTAGTGGGATAAGTCAGAACACTGTCCATTTTATCAAAACTACTGATGACCCCAGTACCCAAAAAGAGTGGTGTGTAGCACCTGTGTGGTGATTACCATGCACTGAATGCAACAGCAGTTCTGGACAGATGTCCAGAGCCAATACTGAGTGACTACAGTTCTGCTCTCAGCAGTGCAACTGTGTTTAGCATTCTGGACTGTGCAAAGGCTTTTACGCAAATTCCTGTAGCAAACAAAGGCAGTCCAAAGACTGCTATAATTACTCCATTTGCCTTAATTGAAAGTCTTTAAATGACTTTTTTTTTTGGGCAGTGCCAGTCAGTCATGGCAGAGGTTCACTGATTCTTTGCTGCAGGCACTGTCATTCTGCTTTGCATATTCGGATGATATATCTGTCTTTTCAGCCACAGAATTAGCAATGCCTGGAGGAGATGAGCAACACATTGTGGTGTAAACCACTACTAATTATGTGTCCAGTAAACCTCAGATCATCTGCAGGGTGATGACTGCTACCAGTGAAAGTGAAGATTCCATGGTAGGAAACCTTCAAGGAGCAATGCCGTTTCTTGGAGATGATGAATGTTTACCATTGACATCTGCTCCACTCAGCTGACTTGCAAGAATCACCAACTTCAGCACTTACTGCCAAGACTAAAGGGAATCCGCCTATTCAATTGAAAGATGAAATGAACTCTGCTTTTAATGCAGTGATGCAAAGTCTAGCAAATGCTGCACTCCTGGTGCACCCTCCAGTTAACACACCATTCATGTTAATAGTTGATGCTGTTGGTGCAGTGATGCAGCAATAGGTCAATGGTGATTGACAACCATTTGCCTTCTTCTTCACAGTTGGAGGCCAGAGAATTTACAATATGTACCAATCACCCAAGCTGCTTATCTGTGGCTTCAGACAGAAAAACGACAAAATGTTCACCATGATAGTACAAGCACTTGGAATTTATTTTGCTCAATCCAGTACTGATATCTGCCACATTCTGAGTCAAAACAACATGGTCAACAACTGTCTGTTGCGAGTTAATAGCATAACAAATTTTACTGATTTTGTTCAGCTCACAGATACACAATAATCTGATGAACTCACAAATCTGCTGCACAATGTACTGTCAAGCCTTCAATTACAACTTTCTGAAATTCCTAGCTCTGATGTTAAACTATATCTGACATTTCCTGTATATACAAATTGTAAGTGTAATGTAAACGTAATGTTGATGAGTCCCCAGCACATCAGATCTGTGACTTGACTTTGTATGTTATGGGATAGTAAAAATTCTGATTATGATTCTTTCCATTGGAAGATCTCCCTTGTTTCTGCCACCTGCACTCTGCATACATCCTTTAACAGCCTTCACAACCCATGCCATCCTGTCATTAGATCATTGACACACCTGGTGTCAAAACTTTTTGTCTGGCTTTGTTTGCAGAAGAATTGTCATCAGTGATGTTTTGAGTCCACATCCTGTTTCTAACAGTTAATGTTATCTACTGACTGCCATCAACTGTTTTATCCATTGGCCAGAAGCTATAGAAGTGCCTTCATTTCAAATTGCGTTTCCAGCTTTGGTTGTCCAGTACGTATTAATACGGACAACAGCTGACAATTTGGATCAGTATTATTTAACCAACTAATAATAATAATAATAATAATGATAATAATAATAATAATAAAGATTTTTATTGTCTTTAGGCCATTACAGCAATTGACAATGTCAAATGAAGTTACAATTTATAATACAGTGTGATAAGGTATTGACTACTGAAATATTTTAGCTTATATTACAATAAATGTAGAGTGGGTCATCTGTTGGATTACTGCATTTTACAGTCGAAGAATTCATTGATATCATAGAACGGGTGGGCAATAAACCATTCATGCAGTCTTTCTTTGAATGTATGTTCAGGAAGATCCTGTATAGCATGTGGCAGCTTATTAAATAGTTTGTACCCTGTGACTTCATAGCTATTTATTGATTTTGATAGTCTGTGGTAAGGCGTGTATATGTGTTTGATGCTTCTTGTGTTATAACAATGTACATTTTCTCTACATTTCACATCTTGTAGGTTCTTCTTCGTAAAGATTAAGACATTGTATATATAGAGGTTTATTACTGTCATAATTTTTTGTTTAGTAAATAAGGGTTTGCAGTGAGCCTTATGTGAAGAATTTGTAATTATCCTAATGGCTTTCTTCTGCAATAATAGGATGTCATGTATATGACTACAGTTACCCCACAAAATAATGCCATAGGATATTATACTTTGGAAAAATGCAAAATAAGATGATCTGATGTATGTTTCAGGTACACAATTTCTGAGTTGTCTTAATAAATAAATTATTCTAGATAGCTTACTACTAATATAGTTTACATGTTGGCCCCAGGATAACGTTTTGTCTAAATAAACTCCCAGGAATTTAACAGAACTAGGGTCATCAGATAGTGAGTTTTATTTTCATTTAGCAGGAAACCATTTGCTCTGAAACAATATGCTGCATGAGTGAGTGTATTTTCAGCACAGGTTTTAAGATCATTAAGATTGTTACTGCTATGAAAAAAAGTCGTATCATCTGCATACAATACAATGGTGAATCTAATAAACGAGGGGAGGTCATTGATCATCAGAAGCAGGAAGGGCCCCAGTACAGATCCCTGAGGCACACCTACATTAACATTTTCTATGTTTGACATTTCCTGACTAACACAAACTACCTGTTTACAGCTGTTGAGATAAGCTTTTAATAGTCTGAGACTGTTTCCTTTGATGCCGTAGAATTCTAGTTTCTCTGGTAGTGGCGTGTGCTCAACACAGTCGAAGGCCTTGCTTAGGTCACAGAATGAGACCTGATCAAAGCCTTTGTTCTCAAAAACTTTGAGGATGTAACTGACTACCATGTTGATTGCATCAATGGTCGACAGATTCTTCCTAAACCCGTATTGTGTAGCATTAATTATTCCTAGATTCTCAGAGTGAGATGATAATTGTTGGTACATGATGCATTCTATTACCTTGGAGAATGCGGGTACTATTGAAATAGGTCTGTAACTAGATGGAGAGTCTTTATCTCCCTTTTTGTATACTGGGACGATCCTAGACAGTTTTAACTCATCAGGAAAATATCCCTCAAGTAACCACTTGTTTATGCAATGGGTTAAAGCGTACGGAATGCAATCACACACTTTTATTAGCAGGTTGCATGATATGCCAAACTAAGCAAATTCTGTAAGCTCTCCATTACCAGACAGTCAGTTACCCCTCATCAAGCAATGACAGGGAAGAATGATGGCACTGTTCTTTAAAGGCTGCATAAATGTGTCATTCCATCAGCTGAACAACAGTATTGCCTATGGTCTTTCTCATACTTTGCACTACTTACAAAATGGACTTAGATCAATTGGCAGTGGGGCTTATATATGGTGAAACCCTGCCCGGTGAATTCATTGATATGAGATCTGCACAACTACCGGATCATGATCCATCAGATTTGATTTATCACCTAAGGAACCACATGGCACACGTCCATTCACATGAAGCCTCCTGATATGGAACAGTACCTACCTTTGTGCATCGCAACATGCAAGGTTATGTTGCATACAGACAGTTCAAACCATCTTCACAAACTTCATATATGAGCCCACATCTGGTTATCAGTGAAGGAGATCGAACACTGGATATAGTACAAAATGATAAAACTACTACTCTTTCAATAGACAGTAAAAGTAGTGTGCTTATTTCCAGAAATGCTAACTACACTTGAGCCTCCAAACCATCCTCAGCCTCAAGCACAAGTTCTGTCACCAAAAACAGATGTACAATCTGAGTGAAGATGCATTCTCTTTGTCAAGTTCATCTTCCAGCAAGGTACATGGATGACAATCCACTTCTCCCTAGAGGGGTGGCGTAGTGAACAAAATTGTTGTCCACTGCAGTTCGTAGCCAACAGTGAGTTAACATGCCAGCAACCAGAGTCACTGTTTGTTTAGCATCAGTACTTGTTTCAGTTATTGATGGTAGACAGTGGGGGGTAGGCAATGAGAACTTCTTTGTTAAAACAGACACACATCATGCCTAGCATTAATTTATTGCAATGTATAAATCTCAATGTCATATGTATCTTTAATGAGTATCTATAAATAAATGTTTATTGTTCGGAGTTATAAGAGTTTGAATAATTTGAGTGCTATCATGGCTGATGTAGCTAAACACACACATTAGTAGTTCAGGCACTTATTGCCATATCTGCTCTGACACTGTTGACTCACTACAGCATAATTTAAGTGTCCAGAGTGGTGGCAGATTTTGCTTAATTTTACATTCAAATATTCTATTCTCATTTCATTTTATTGATTTTCAGCCATATGCCTAAGAATTTAGTCTCTCTGCTGATATCAACTGGTTCATCATTGATACAGTAGTGGCACTGTTTACCTATTAATTCAGTTTACTTGATTTTTCACTTAGCAAAATTGTGATGTCACCAGCAAACATGATAGTTTTATAAACATTCACGTTTCACTTTATATCACTGATGTATAGAAGGAAGAGACATGGCCCCTTTAGTGATGCTTGTGTCAAGAAGACATATTAAATTAAATTATAGCCTGATGTGTAATAGTTTTAAGTTTTTTGTTAGTGTGTGTGATACTGGCTGCTTGTTTACAATTACTGTGAAAGAAATCAGTCCAGCTGTTAGACAGGCCTTGAATACTATATACAGTTAAAGCTTTGAAAGAAGAAGCTCAAATGATACACCATGTCAGAGGCTTTTGACAAAGCAGTAATATGGTGGACTTCTTAATTCTGAATTTTCCAGGGGCAGATGTGGACTCTGACCACAATTCACTGGTTATGAACTATACACTAAAACTGAAGAAACTGCAAAATGGTAAGAATTTAAGGAGATGGGACCTGGATAAACTGAATGAACTGGAGGTTGTAGAGAGTTTCAGAGAGAGAATTAGGGAACAATTGACAATAATGGGGGAAAGAAATACAGTAGAAGAAGAATGGGTAGCTTTGAGAGATGAAATAGTGAAGGCAGCAGAGAATCAAGTACGTAAGAAGACAAGGGCTAGTAGATATCCTTGGGTAACAGGAGAGATACTGAATTTAATTGATGAAAGGAGAAAATATAAAAATGCAGTATATGAAGCAGGCAAAAAGTAATACAAATGTCTCAAAAATGAGATCGGTAGGAAGTGCAAAATTGCTAATTAGGAGTGGCTTGGGGTCAAATGCAAGGATGTAGAAGCATATATCACTAGGAGTAAGATAGATACTGCCTACAGGAAAATTAAGGAGACCTTTGGAGAAAAGAGAACCACTTGTATGAATATCAAGAGCTCAGATGAAAAACCAGTTATAAGCAAAGAAGGGAAAGCAGAAAGGTGGAAGGAGAACATAGAGGTTATATACAAGGGTGATGTACTGAAGAGCAATATTATGGAAATGAAAGAAGATGTAGATAAAGATGAAATGTAAGATATGATACTGCATGATGAGTTTGATGGAGCACTGAAAGATCTGAGTCAAAACATGGCCCCGGGAGTAGACAACATTCCATTAGAACTACTGATAGCCTTGGGAGAGCCAGCCATGACAAAACACTTCAATCTGGAGAGCAACATGTATGAGACAGACGAAATACCCTCAGACTTCAAGAAGAATATAATAATTCCAATCCCAAAAAAAGCAGGTGTTGACAGGTGTGAAAATTACCAGAATATCAGTTTAATAAGTCATGTCTGCAAAATACTAACAATTCTTTACAGACAAATGGAAAAACTGGTAGAAGCCGACCTTGGGGAAGATCAATTTGGATTCTGCAGAAATGTTGGAACAAATGAGACAATACTGACCCTATGACTTATCTTAGAAGATAGATTAAGGAAAGGCAAACCTCAATTTCTAGCATTTGTAGACTTAGAGAAAGCTTTTGACAATGTTGACTGGAATATTCACCTTCAAATTCTGAAGGTAGCAGGGATCAAATACAGTGAACAAAAGGCTATTTACAATTTATACAGAAACCAGATGGCAGTTATAAGAGTTGAAGGGCATGAAAGAGGAGCAGTGGTTGGGAAGGGAGTGAAGAAGGGTTGTAGCTTATCCCCGATGTTATTCAATCTGTATAGTGAGCAAGCAGTAAAGGAAATGTAAAAACATTGGAGCAGGAATTAAAATCCATGGAGAAGAAATAAAAACTCTGAGGTTCGCCGATGACATTGCAATTCTGTCAGAGACAGCAAATGACCTGGAAGAGCAGTTGAAAGGAATGGACCGTGTTTTGAAAGGAGGATATAAAATGAACATCAACAAAAGCAAAACAAGGATAAGAGAATGTAGTCAAATTAAATCAGGTGATGCTGAAGGAATTAGATTAGGAAATGAGACACTTAAATTAGTAGATAAGTTTTTCTACTCGGGGAGCAAAATCACTGATTATGGTCAAAGTAGAGAGGTTATAAAATGCAGACTGGCAATAGCAAGTAAAGCGTTTTTGATGAAGAGAAATTTGTTAGCATCAAGTATAGATTTAAGTGTCAGGAAGTCTTTTCGGATAGTATTTGTATGGAGTGTAGCCATGTATGGAAGTGAAACATGGACAATAAATAGTTTAGACAAGAAGAGTATAGAGGTTTTTAAAATGTGGTGCTATGGAAGAATGCTGAAGATTAGATGGATAGATCACATAACTAATGAGGAGATACTGAATAGAATTGGAGAGAAGAAGAATTTGTGGCATAACTTGACTAGAAGGTATCAGTTGGTAGGACATGTTCTGAGGCATCAATGGATCACCAGTTTAGTATTGGAGGGCAACATGGAGGGTAAAAATCATAGGGGGAGACCAAGAGATGAATGCACTAAGCAGATTCAGAAGGATGTAGGTTGCAGTAGGTACTTCGAGATGAAGCTTGAACCGAATAGGGTGGCATGGAGAGCTGCATCAAACCAGTCTCTGGACTGAAGACCACAAGAACAAGATGAATCTAAAATAACTGAGTTAAATGTTTTCTTATCATGAGTCTAAAACATCAAGTTAATCTTTTTATTGAATACTGTAAGTGTTCAACCAATTTATTTCATTCTACAGATGTTTTCTCCTGTTATGGGTTAACTACACTCCTGGAAATTGAAATAAGAACACCGTGAATTCATTGTCCCAGGAAGGGGAAACTTTATTGACACATTCCTGGGGTCAGATACATCACATGATCACACTGACAGAACCACAGGCACATAGACACAGGCAACAGAGCATGCACAATGTCGGCACTAGTACAGTGTATATCCACCTTTCGCAGCAATGCAGGCTGCTATTCTCCCATGGAGATGATCGTAGAGATGCTGGATGTAGTCCTGTGGAACGGCTTGCCATGCCATTTCCACCTGGCGCCTCAGTTGGACCAGCGTTCGTGCTGGACGTGCAGACCGCGTGAGACGACGCTTCATCCAGTCCCAAACATGCTCAATGGGGGATGGATCCGGAGATCTTGCTGGCCAGGGTAGTTGACTTACACCTTCTAGAGCACATTGGGTGGCACGGAATACATGCGGACGTGCATTGTCCTGTTGTAACAGCAAGTTCCCTTGCCGGTCTAGGAATGGTAGAACGATGGGTTCGATGACGGTTTGGATGTACCGTGCACTATTCAGTGTCCCCTCGACGATCACCAGTGGTGTACGGCCAGTGTAGGAGATCGCTCCCCACACCATGATGCCGGGTGTTGGCCCTGTGTGCCTCAGTCGTATGCAGTCCTGATTGTGGCGCTCACCTGCACGGCGCCAAACCCGCATACGACCATCATTGGCACCAAGGCAGAAGCGACTCTCATCGCTGAAGACGACACGTCTCCATTCGTCCCTCCATTCACGCCTGTCGCGACACCACTGGAGGCGGGCTGCACGATGTTGGGGCGTGAGCGGAAGACGGCCTAACGGTGTGCGGGACCGTAGCCCAGCTTCATGGAGACGGTTGCGAATGGTCCTCGCCGATACCCCAGGAGCAACAATGTCCCTAATTTGCTGGGAAGTGGCGGTGCGGTCCCCTACGGCACTGCGTAGGATCCTACGGTCTTGGCGTGCATCCGTGTGTCGCTGCGGTCCGGTCCCAGGTCGACGGGCATGTGCACCTTCCGCCGACCACTGGCGACAACATCGATGTACTGTGGAGACCTCACGCCCCACGTGTCGAGCAATTCGGCGGTACGTCCACCCGGCCTCCCGCATGCCCACTATACGCCCTCGCTCAAAGTCCGTCAACTGCACATACGGTTCACGTCCACGCTGTCACGGCATGCTACCAGTGTTAAAGACTGCGATGGAGCTCTGTATGCCACGGCAAACTGGCTGACACTGACGGCGGCGGTGCACAAATGCTGCGCAGCTAGTGCCATTCGACGGCCAACACCGTGGTTCCTGGTGTGTCCGCTGTGCCGTGTGTGTGATCATTGCTTGTACAGCCCTCTCGCAGTGTCCAGAGCAAGTATGGTGGGTCTGACACACCGGTGTCGATGTGTTCTTTTTTCCATTTCCAGGAGTGTATAATATCTATACAAATTGTGATGGTGGCTTGTGCCATATTCAAGTGTAACAACACATTTTGGGGTTCAATGAAAATCAAATAAAAAACAAATTGCTCCTTATGTTAACACTTTTCAGTGGAAACACAATTTGAAAGTGGAGGGTTATCAATAAAAGTGTTGAATTTTTTGTTCGATTTTTAATGCTTGAAAAAGTTTGGCAATTTTTCTTTTGTTTAGCATGTTATTGACATAAATTATGTTATTATGACTACAGCATTTGGTTAAATTTCTTAAATAAATTCCATTCCCAATACTTCCTTTTACATTTGTGCTTAGAACTTGAACTAGTTGGTAATGAATACCACATTAAAATCTTTAGTGATGTGTTGAATGAAGCCTTCATAACTTGGAATTTTCTAAAGATATTACAGTAATGCATGTTACTAAGATAGAAACATCTGCTTCTGCTTTTATGCTGCATATTGATGAAAAGTTTAGAATGACATCTCTATATTTAAAACAAAGTAAATTTTAAAGTCTCCATAAAGTTTCAAAATAGGTTTCAATTGATTTACCAATATTAGGGAAGGGATAGACTTATATACTCCATAAAAAAGGCACACTGAATTACAGACAGACACAACACAAAGACTGTTACACATCTAGCATTTGGCCAAAGCCTTCTTCAGACAAAATACACAAACAACAATGGAAAATCCATGATGGAATGTTTGCGTGAGTGTGTGTGTATGTGTGTCTGTTGTCTATTTTCAACAAGGCTTTGGTGGATGAAAGTTCATTTTGTGACACTCTTTTTGTTGTGCCTATCTGTGACTCATCATCTCTGCTGTATGGAAACTACAAGAACATTCGTACAAACAAGCACACCTCACACACACACATGAGCAATATGTCTGGCAGCTCAGAACAGAATGCATTCCAGCCCGTCTGCAACTAACTCAACATATCATCTTTACAGTGAATAGCAATCTATCCTTTTCCTAATATTGTTGATAGTCCAACCTGGAGCTTCTAATGTTAAATTTCAGCAGATATATATTGTTTAGCAGTTATTAAAATTATTCAAGAAAGGCTTAGTACACAGTAAACAGAAGCAACAATTAAGTTGAACTTCGAAATTTGGTTCACTCCTGTTCTTGGTCTATATAAATGATTTACTGGAACGTTAAAGGACTATCAAGAAACTTTACTGTTTGCTGAAGACACAATATACTGATAAAGGGCCCAAATACATACATGTCAGACACACTCAGGACAATAACAGAACACACTTACATCCGATTCACAACCAGGAGTTTAATCCTTAATCTTGCAAATCTCATGCTATACAATTTCAATCAAATAAATATATCTTCCAGGTACCAAAAGTAGAGCCTCCAAGTGTGAAGCCACAGGGCACCCAGATGGGGAATAAATTGAAGTGACACCAGCATGTTGATAATTCAACCCATGAGCTCAATTTTTTCTGCTTTACACTCATAAACTTCTCTGTGTTGACCCTCAGACAGGATTGTTAGCACACTTCACATATTTTTACTCAGTTCTGTTCTATGGCATAAAGTTTTGAGGGATTTCAGCTAAGGAGAAAAATATATTTATTCTACAGAAACACAGAATAAGATTATTATGTAGAGTTAATAACCAAACATCTTGAAGAAGCCTCTTCGGGAATATAGGGATTTTTCACTTACATGTCAATATATATTTTGCCAAATATTGTTCATGGTTAACACTTCGAGGACTGGGCAGCTAGGTTCTCAATCAACTGGCTGATACTGCACTTTTTCACAGTTTTTCTGAATTTTATGCAGCCACTTCTACTGCACTGAATTTAAGTAAGTTTATAACATTTGGAAGAATAGCCCTTTTTTTCTATGAAATACTGGAAAGAAACACTTACACTGGTGACATTTTTTGTATTGAAATGAAATTTTGTTGTTTTAATTATAACTACAATTTTTTTGTCTTTCATTTAATAAAAGGAGATAGGATCAGAAATTGTTGGTGCTAAAATTAAAACTCTATGAAAACATAGTTTTGTTATTGAAAATTACTTAGTTACAATTGCCTTAGTATTTTCAAAGCATTTTGGAAGACCTACATGACATTTTTCACAATAGTACCTGATATCTTTTCTTGCCACTTTCCCAGATGTGGCATTGTTTCATTCTATGCAAACTTTGCATCTGCTCTATGCTCATTTGAACATTTCGGTAGCCAGAACTAATTTACCAAAATATCTTCCAGTGAGTATGTTCACAGGTGAACTGTTTTGAGTGGACATTAACTGAAGTAGGTCTTCTTATCTCTGCCAATTCGGTAATAAATTAAAGAGGATGTTTACTAGTGGCTCTCAACTTTTTTTATGTAAAACATATGAATTTACAACTATCATCAAAAAATATGAAAAAAGTTTCTTCAGTCATGCTATTTTCTTCCTCTCAAAATGGTAGTAGCCCATTAGCTTGTTACTGTAGTTCACACCAGCCTTGTTTTTATCATAATTCAAAATACTGTAATGTTTCAGTGTTTTCATAATTCCTGACATAGTACTGAGAGTGATGTAGGACGCAGTCATTCTGTGTTTTGTCATCAAAAGAAATACATTTGTGATGCCTTTCAATTTCACAAAAGCAAAAGGCCTCTTCTGCAAAATGAATGTCCATTGTTTTTAGCTTTTGGAGAATTAGATATTTTTCATTACTGAATCACAAAGTCATCTCGAAAATAAATACAAAACAAGTATCAGGTAACAACCAAGGCCCTTTGCACTTCATGTGACCTTGAGAGGCATTGTGCATGGTGATACGGAGAATGTGATAGCTGCAAAGCAAGTAACACACAACGTTGTCTGTATTCCTTCCTCGCCAAAATCAGGGACAACTGTGTGTTCACCCTCCCACCTGCCTCCCCCCACAGAGTATCTTTATACAGATGACAGATCTTAGACAAATGTTGTAACACACAAAGCTGAGAAATGGCTCACATAGGCCACATCACTTACCTTTTTGGAATATAATCCATGCAATGTAGGAGTATGATGCTTGTCTCCTAAGTGTTAATAATGAAAGTGAATTTAGGAATCAACTCTGCAGTTCACAACCACAATACTAGACATAGAAATAATTCCCATATAGAGAATGCATCCATCTCTAGGTCTCAGAATGGAGTTTTATACTTTGATCCACAAGTCTACAACAGGTTGCCAGAGGATAACAGGCAGGAAATTGAAAAACCCAAAAATTTTCAAAAACAACCTTCCCCACTCTGTAAGTTCTGCTTAGCTCAAATATTTGTATTAGACATATCACACCCACTCCCCTCCCCCAGAATATAGGCAGCTGATAGTGGTCTGTGTAAAGTTACATAAATGCTTTATTTGAAGTATTAGATAAAGATAGCAGCTAAGTAGTACAGGAAGAGGAGCAGTGATATTTTTCTTAAAGCATACATATATATAATATATGCATACGTAAAGTAATATATAAGCAGTTACCATAATTATCAGTGTGACTAGATTAATGCTAGTCATAATTTGTTGTTATAGTTGAGTCAGAGTGAGTTGAGTCCTGATAGCTGCAATGGGCTGGATGCAGCAACTTGACAGGCCTACCTCAACAGATAATGTAGAGTGATTTTGTAAAAACTTTTATGGCAATGCCTCAGTGTTGTTGCAGTTCTTTAGATGGCTACTGTTTTCACCTGCAGTCATTAGTGCTTTGCTGTTAAAAGCTGGCAACAGTGCTATGAACTGTCGGGGATTTACTTAATTGTCTCGGCTATAGTAGCCTGTACTTTGTAGAAGTAGCCTGTTAATGTATACTGTGACTCATTCCCCATACATGAATGGTTTCCTCCATGATGGGATTTACATAACATAATATGTGAATGAATGAATGAATCTATCAACCAGGTCATTCCCCTTTTGTAAATCACTACACCAGCCAGATTGCTACTTTTTTTCCAGTGGCAAGTACACAGAATGAAATTCATTATTTTTTTGAGCTGAACTGTTTTTGGATTAATGCAGTACTCTGAACTGTATACTACTAAGATATCCTTTAGATCATTTTTTTAAATTTTGACAATCTTATTGCCTATGCCTGCCACAGCCATAAGAGTCCTTTTACCAAGAAAGTCCAAACTGATGGCCATCAGTTGCAACACATCCCTCCAGCTATGCACACTGTTGGGTACTGTGTTTGATTTAAGATTAGGCTACTCTAATCTAACATTTCATATTATTTAGATCTCCTTACAAATGACATCAAGCAAATTTCCTCATAGATAAATATTTATTGCTTGCACATCAAATGAATGAACCAGCCAGTTGAAAAATCCTCTTTGGCCTTTCCAGTGTGAGAGAACATTTGTTTAAGACCAGCTGTAGAACTCCTGAGATTTGATCTAAGTACTGGTCAAGCTGTTACAATATAAAACTTGCTTTACAGAAACAGACCACAGTGGCTGTTTTTTGTCTATTAATCCATAGCTTGTCTCATTACATCCCTGAAGGCTCTCCTTCATGAAGGGATTTATGGAAAATGGTATGTGTGTGAATCAATGAGTGAGTGAGTGAGCGAGTGAGTGAATGAACATGTTCCTTTTTGTACGAAATAGAATGACCTCTAATGTGTCAGGATGCAGCAATCATTTTGCTGAGAAAGTGTATTATATTTGTAATCCAACCAACACATTCAGCTTCATCGTAAGATATCATGGATATGGCCCAAGGAATACACACCTAAATAATCAAAATTTCAATTGTCTAAGCTACTAGAGATTGTTTAATATTGTAAACCAGTTTTTGTGTTTTGATGAGTCTCCTGTACTTTAAGTTGTTGTTGTTGTTGTGGTCTTCAGTCCTGAGACTGGTTTGATGCAGCTCTCCATGCTACTCTATCCTGTGCAAGCTCTTTCATCTCCCAGTACCTACTGCAACCTACATCCTTCTGAATCTGCTTTGTGTATTCATCTCTTGGTCTCCCTCTACGATTTTTACCCTCCACGCTGCCCTCCAATACTAAATTGGTGATCCCTTGATGCCTCAGAACATGTCCTACCAGCCGATCCCTTCTTCTGGTCAAGTTGTGCCACAAACTTCTCTTCTCCCCAATCCTATTCAATACTTCCTCATTAGTTATGTGATCTACCCATCTAATCTTCAGCATTCTTCTGTAGCACCACATTTCGAAAGCTTCTATTCTCTTCTTGTCCAAACTATTTATCGTCCATGTTTCACTTCCATACATGGCTACACTCCATACAAATACTTTCAGAAATGACTTCCTGACACTGGATGTTAACAAATTTCTCTTCTTCAGGAACGCTTTCCTTGCCATTGCCAGCCTACATTTTATATCCTATCTACTTCGACCATCATCAGTTATTTTGCTCCCCAAATAGCAAAACACCTTTTCTACTTAAAGTGCCTCATTTCCTAATCTAATTCCCTCAGCATCACCCGACTTAATTAGACTACATTCCATTATCCTTGTTTTGCTTTTGTTGATGTTCATCTTATATCCTCCTTTCAAGACACTGTCCATTCCATTCAACTGCTCTTCCAAGTCCTTTGCTGTCTCTGACAGAATTACAATGTTATCGGCGAACCTCAAAGTTTTATCTTCTTCTCCATGAATTTTAATACCTACTCCAAATTTTTCTTTTGTTTCCTTTACTGCTTGCTCAATATACAGATTGAACAACATCGGTGAGAGGCTACAACCCTGTCTTACTCCCTTCCCAACCACTGCTTCCCTTTCATGTCCCTCGACTCTTATAACTGCCATCTGGTTTCTGTACAAATTGTAAATAGCCTTTCGCTCCCTGTATTCTAGTCAACATTGTCAAAAGCTTTCTCTAAGTCTACAAATGCTAGAAACGTAGGTTTGCCTTTCCTTAATCTTTCTTCTAAGATAAGTCGTAAGGTCAGTATTGCCTCACGTGTTCCAGTGTTTCTACGGAATCCAAACTGATCTTCCCCGAGGTTGGCTTCTACTAGTTTTTCCATTCGTCTGTAAAGAATTCGTGTTAGTATTTTGCAGCTGTGACTTATTAAGCTGATAGTTCGGTAATTTTCACATCTGTCAACACCTGCTTTCTTTGGGATTGGAATTATTATATTCTTCTTGAAGTCTGAGGGTATTTCGCCTGTTTCATACATCTTGCTCACCAGATGGTAGAGTTTTGTCAGGACTGGCTCTCCCATGGCCGTCAGTAGTTCCAATGGAATATTGTCTACTCCGGGGGCCTTGTTTCGACTCAGGTCTTTCAGTGCTCTGTCAAACTCTTCACGCAGTATCATATCTCCCATTTCATCTTCATCTACATCCTCTTCCATTTCTATAATATTGTCCTCAAGTACATCGCCCTTGTATAGACCCTCTATATACTCCTTCCACCTTTCTGCTTTCCCTTCTTTGCTTAGAACTGGGTTTCCATCTGAGCTCTTGATATTCATACAAGTCGTTCTCTTATCTCCAAATGTATCTTTAATTTTCCTGTAGGCGGTATCTATCTTACCCCTAGTGAGATAGGCCTCTCTCTTACATTTGTCCTCTAGCCATCCCTGCTTAGCCATTTTGCACTTCCTGTCGATCTCATTTTTGAGACGTTTCTATTCCTTTTTGCCTGTTTCACTTACTGCATTTTTATATTTTCTCCTTTCATCAATTAAATTCAGTATTTCTTCTGTTACCCAAGGATTTCTACTAGCCCTCGTCTTTTTACCTACTTGATCCTCTGCTGCCTTCACTGCTTCATCCCTCAAGGCTACCCATTCTTCTTCTACTGTATATATTTCCCCCATTCCTGTCAATTGCTCCCTTATGCTCTCCCTGAATCTCTGTACAACCTCTGATTCTTTTAGTTTATCCAGGTCCCATCTGCTTAAATTCCAACCTTTTTGCAGTTTCTTCAGTTTTAATCTACAGGTCATAACCAATAGATTGTGGTCAGAGTCCACATCTGCCCCTGGAAATGTCTTACAATTTAAAACCTGGTTCCTAAATCTCTGTCTTACCATTATATAATCTATCTGATACCTTTTAGTATCTCCAGGGTTCTTCCATGTATACAACCTTCTTTCATGATTCTTAAACCAAGTGTTAGTTATGATTATGTTGTGCTCTGTGCAAAATTCTACAAGGCGGCTTCCTCTTTCATTTCTGTCCCCCAATCCATATTCACCTACTATGTTTCCTTCTCTCCCTTTTCCTACACTCGAATTCCAGTCACCCATGACTATTAAATTTTCGTCTCCCTTTACAATCTGAATAATTTCTTTTATTTCATCATACATTTCTTCAATTTCTTCGTCATCTGCAGAGCTAGTTGGCATATAAACTTGTACTACTGTAGTAGGTGTGGGCTTCGTATCTATCTTGGCCACAATAATGCGTTCACTATGCTGTTTGTAGTAGCTTACCCGCATTCCTATTTTCCTATTCATTATTAAACCTACTCCTGCATTACCCCTATTTGATTTTGTGTTTATAACCCTGTAGTCACCTGACCAGAAGTCTTGTTCCTCCTGCCACCGAACTTCACTAATTCCCACTATATCTAACTTCAACCTATCCATTTCCCTTTTTAAATTTTCTAACCTACCTGCCCGATTAAGGGATCTGACATTCCACGCTCCGATCCGTAGAACGCCAGTTTTCTTTCTCCTGATAACGACATCCTCTTGAGTAGTCCCCGCCCGGATATCCGAATGGGGGACTATTTTACCTCCGGAATATTTTACCCAAGAGGACGCCATCATCATGTAATCATACAGTAAAGCTGCATGCCCTCGGGAAAAATTACAGCTGTAGTTTCCCCTTGCTTTCAGCCGTTCGCAGTAACAGCACAGCAAGGCCGTATTGGTTATTGTTACAAGGCCAGATCAGTCAATCATCCAGACTGTTGCCCTTGCATCTACTGAAAAGTCTGCTGCCCCTCTTCAGGAACCACACGTTTGTCTGGCCTCTCAACAGATACCCCTCCGTTGTGGTTGCACCTACGGTATGGCTATCTGTATCGCTGAGGCACGCAAGCCTCCCCACCAACGGCAAGGTCCATGGTTCATGGTTAATGACTTGAATTGTATGTTATGAGACAATAAACTTCTACTTCTACTTCTACTACACCATGCTATGAGTGGTTCTAACTGTTGGCCAACACCTATAGGGCATAATGACAATTTCTTTTGAATTAATGACACTAGAGCCATGTAGCAAACATAATTGTAGTTCAAATCACTATGCACTCAGCTTCATAGCAAAAATAGTCATTGTTCTATTTAAGAAATGAGCACATTCTGCAACTAAAATAATATATTTTCCATTACTTCCGGAGTCACTGCATATGCTAACTTCATGATACTGTTTGTTTTTACTTTTATTCTGTGAAAATTGCTTATCAGTTACTCACGTCATTCAGGAAATGTTCACTGTGATAGTTTTAGGTGAATCACATTTTGCACGCAAGATTAAGTAACACCGGTTTAGTTTTTATATTATCGAAAAACTATATAAAAAAATTACTGGAAAGAAAGCTTCATGTGTGTGTGTGTGTGTGTGTGTGTGTGTGTGTGTGAGATCACAAATGAGACAAAAATGCAGAAATCATTACTGTAGGCACAGATTCTGTAGCTATATTTCTGGTTAGAGTAGTTTTTAGCCCCAAATTATGTAAACATATCACCACTAGGAAATATTTACCTTTCCGATGTACTCCTGGTATAAATGGCTTCAGCACACCTATTGCATATGTCTGCTTTGAATATCTGACTGTAATTACTTCTGGATTCATCCCAAACAAAACAGCTCCTTTCAAAATCGAAAGTCCCATTTCCTTAAATAAAATAACATAGCAATTAATAATCAAGCAACTAATTTCTCAGTTTAATCAACACTTATAACTAACAAACTTCATACATCAATAATCTAGTTTCAAAACACTCATTTTTATTGAATAAAAGTAGAAAGTAGATCATCATTTCTTATTCTATTTTTATCTAATTAGTTGACTTCAGCATAAATGGAACATCACTTATGGCACAAAATAGTGCATTAAGTGATAGAATAAACTCTGGTGATGGTAATAAGATCACATTGTGTAATGAAATCACTTGCGGCATTATACTTGATGCACGTTACATTTATTGCAAGTTACTACATTGTTTCATCTTTCTTGATGTATGCTGCCAGCACAACTGTTATAAAAATGATGAATTCTGCCACTGTACAGCAGTTTCTTCAAGGTGTTCTGAAAATATATTGTTTAAAGTAACTGATGCTATAATTGCAAACAGAAGCTTTTCCTTTGGTATTGTCAAGATCTAATGATGTATTGGTAAATGGCACCAGTGCCTATGATTCTCACAGGACACTCAGAATGTACATGCAGTGCTCTTCATGGAATGGTATTACAAATATGTTATATGAATTGCTGGTAAACCTGTTGGGACCAGCCCATATTAGCCTGCCTCAGCCACACTGGTTCATGTAGCATGAGTAGACTTAGTCTGGTTCAATTTGCCAGGTCCTACTCTACCCTGGTTGGCCCACCTGGCTTCACTTTACCAGGCTGGCATTGGCTGAAATAACTGATTGACTTGTTAGCCTATAAAGCTAACACCACACATCACCTTATGTGTACACTGGCTTGTAGTTTTGCTAGCTTGAAATTAAAGTTATTCATCATCATAATTAATTGTTTTGTTTTGTTTTGTTTTCTTACAAAATAACTGTTATCACACACTTTTTTGCAGTTCCTCAGATGCAATTGCGGTTTGGTCCAGCATGGTAGAAGAGCACTCTAATGATCAACCCAGGGGTGGAAATGGTTTTTTCTGAGTCACAGAGAAAATAGTACATCCACAGAGCTTTTTATCCATGTCAGATTAAGAATCTGGTAAATGAACAGAAGGACAAGTATCATTACAGTTGTGGATACAGAATCACTGCATGAAAAGAACTACCCATCATTGTGTTCTTTTAATTAGCATTGTTTAATTTGAACTATTTTGATGTGGATGTAATCTAGTGAGAGCCACTAGAGTCACAGGGTGGTACTGTATGAATGCTGTGAACATGCTTCCATCTCAAATAAAATAATGGGAAGCTACTGAGTCTATCTTAATGTGTCAACATGTGAACTTTTAGATAGTGAATGGAAAAAGTACTCAGAGGAATGAGGTCAGGAGGGAGACATATTTTTGGATAAAATGTTCTCGGTTAACTTTCCATGTCAGATTAGAATAAAATCTCAAGCTTTGATGTTTTAATTCTTGTACCAGTCATTTCACTTCTTATAAATATAGTTACCTGGTTTTAGATGTACAAAATGAAACTACACCAAAGAATAAAAGCCTGTAATCAAAGAAGACCATATTTGGTGACTGAGCTTCTGAGAATGCCACACTTGAGAATGTCAGTATGTGTTTTGAAGATAAGGTGAGACTGCACCAAAAGGCAAGCAAGCCAGACAGCTTTTCTGCTGGAAATTATTGGTAGGCATGAAAGATTTTAGCCATTACTGCTGCTACTTTATTTTGAGAAATAAGTTCAGGAGCCCACACAAAATGTAAATGATTGTAATGACAATTAGACACCTTAGCAAAACTTACTTCACTTTTTTGTGAGCAGAAAATTTCCATTCTACATCTGCATCAATACTCTGCAGTCCACCTTACGGTGCTTAGTGGAAGGTACCCCTTACCATTAATAGTCATTTCCTTCCCTGTTCCACCTGCAAATAGAACAAGGGAAAAATGACTCTTTATATGCCTCCATATGAGCCCTAATTTCACATATGTTATCTTCGTGGTCCTTATGCATAATGTATGTTGGAGGCATCAGAATTGTTCTGCAGTTAGCTTCATATGTCAGTTCTCTAAATGTTCTCAATAGCGCTTTTCAAAAAGTTCATCACCTTCCCTCCAGTAATTCCCATTTGAGTTCCCCAAACATTTCCGTAACGCTTTCATGCTGTTCAAACATACTGAAAACCAATCTAGCAGCCCACATCTGAGCTGCTTCAGTGCCTTCCTTTAATCCAACCTGGTATGGATTCCAACACTCAAGCAGTACTCAGACATGACTGTGTCAAGAGGGACACTATTAATACTGTATCTGAACATTACAGGTTTGTTTTTTCTCCTCATCCACATTAACGTACATTTTTCTACATTTAGACAGCTGCCATTCATCATACCAACTAGAAATTTTGTCTAAGTCATCTTGTATCCTTCTGAAATCACTCAATTTTGACATCTTACCATACACCACAGCATCATCAGCAAATAACCACAGAATGCGCCCACCCTGTCCACCAAATCACTTATGTATATAGAGAATAACAATGGTCCTATCAACTTCCCTTGGGCACTCCTAATGATATCCTTGTTCCTGACGAACACTCGCCAGCAACAAAACCATGCTGGATTCCATAACTTAATAAGTCTTTGATCCCCTCACATATCTTTGAGCCTATTCCATATGCTTGTACCTTCTTTAACAGCCTGCAATGGAGCACCATGTCAAATGCTTTCCAAAAATTTAGAAATATGGAACCTGCCTGTTGCCCTTCACGTTATATCATGTGAGAAAGGGGCAAGCAAAGCTTCACATGAGTGATGCTTTCTAAAACCATGCTGATTCATGAACATAAGCTTGTCAGTCTGAAGAAAATTTATTATATTTCAACTGAGTATATGTTCAAGGATTCTGCAGCAAACTGATGTTAGGGATACTGTTCTGTAATTCTGCAGATCCATTCTTTGGCCATTTTATACACAGGGGTCACCTGCACTTTTTTCCAGTTGCTTGGGACTTTGTGAAGGATGAGAGAGCCACCATAAATGCAAGCTAAGAAAGGGCCAATGTTGTTGAGTGCTCTTTGAAAAACTGAATTGGGATTCCATCTGGACTTGGTGACTTATTTGATTTCAGCTCCTGCAGCTGTTTCTCTACCCCAGGGATACTTACTAATATGTCACTCATACAGGAGTCTGATGTTCAAATGATGACATGTTTGTATCCTTCTCCCTTGGTGTCTTCAACTGACGCACTACACTGTTCATCAAGTGACAGGATGGAAGCCTTAGACCCACTTAGCAATTTTACATAGGATCAGAATTTTCTTGGGTTCTCTGCCATATCTTTTGCTAAGGTTTGATGGCGGTAGTAATTGTATGTTTCACACACAGATCTTTTCTCAGATTCACAAATCTCTATTAACCTATGCTTGTTGTGATCTGCATATTCTCTTTTGAACTGAGAGTACAACAGCCTCTGTTGCCTCAGTGTTTTCCAAATCATTTTGTTAAACCATGGTTGGTCTTTTCTTAATCCACTTACTAAGCAAATAATTCTCCAGACCATGATTTACAATCTGCTTTAACTTTGTCCATAATTCCTCTATATTGATCTTACTGGAACCAAGTGATGTCACTTCACTGTCTAAGTAAAAT
Organism: Schistocerca piceifrons; assembly: GCF_021461385.2. Taxonomy (NCBI): domain Eukaryota; kingdom Metazoa; phylum Arthropoda; class Insecta; order Orthoptera; family Acrididae; genus Schistocerca; species Schistocerca piceifrons. Next base: position 1,000,061,866 of record NC_060138.1, read on the forward strand.
GCTAACAACTGCTTATCTGCTCTTTCTAACAGAAACACTCTCCTAGCCTTCTTAACTGATTTATTAAAATTTTCCAGTGCAATATCAGGCCACATCCAGTGCTTCCTTCCTGTCAAGTTGTACGTCATCAAGTGTACACGTCATGGAGCAGCTGGGATACTGTAGAAGATGTTCCATGCCAGTACTAAAGACCCTCTTGTGGAATTTAAGTCTCCAAAGTCCATATCAAGCACCATGTATGGGGTGCAACTAATCAAAAGCATGATTAAATTTTTCTGTGTGTTCATACGCAGTTCTTTTGGATTCATGATTTGAGAATCTGGCTACTTTACACAGCTTCCCCAGTAGTGTAGGTTTCATGCATCCTGCTTGTGTTATTTAGAGATATGACACGCCAAATCCTATGGGAGAAGCTCGGAATGGGCACTAGTTCAGTCGTAAACTGGTGGAGGCATCGTTGTAGAGGCTGTCCAGTTGATGGTCACTCTGCAGTTCCTGGTCAACATCCCCAAAGTTCACAGAAGCAGAGACAACCGCACCAAACTCAGGACAAACAGTTTGAGATGGTACTGTCCATCCCAGAAACATGGCGAATGTCTGTGGAGAACTATGAGACATATTCCAACTGGAGGGGCTGATGCGGCAAATGTTTGGTGTTGTTCATGTGTAATGCATGAATGATGGGCTTCTGGTTGGTATAAATAATGAAGGAAAGGGCTTCTACTGATGGGCGGAAGTATTTTACCTCATACACCACAAGCAACTCACAGTCATAGGCACATCAAGTGTGCTAGCTGCAAGCTGGTTGCTGGTACTTTCTTATAGCTCCCAAGTCCCGCTCTCCAAGAGGGTATCTGTATGGCAGCTGCTTACAGGTTAGTGGTACTCTGGGTGGGCCAGTTTCTTTGCCACATCCACACGCTGTGTCCAGGACGTAGGACTTGCAGAAAGTAATTTACAGAAAACATGTCTGCACAATGAGACATTGCACAATATATGTGCTCAACACTGTTCCCAGGGAGTGTACACTCCTCAGTGATTGAGCAAAATGTCCAATCATGTAACTGCCAGAGAATGATGGCTGACTGAGCAGATGAAACTGATAATTATCTTCCCAGCCCATGGGGCACCGTGTACTTCATGGTCATGAAGCAACAAGATGGACAAATGGACAGCTCTGTCTTAATAATTCCTTGTGCATTGTGGGGATCTCACATTGAGTTTTAACCACATGGCCTGCATCAATTACCATTGCCAACTTTGGCCCAAGTAAAAAGATATTCGTCTGCATTGAGCTTCTTCTTTCTTCTTGTAGACAAAGTAAATGGCTTATCTGGAACAAGGGTCCCATAGGGAACTTTAGCAAGTAATCCTGTACTCTCTGCTATACTCCAAGTCTTCCAAGCCAAAATGTTGGCATCAGGGAAAGCTTCAAGGCCACCATAGCCACTGCCCCAAACAACGGCCATGGTCAGCCACGTACTGCCTTCAAAAACAGCTTGTATATCACGGGTGAACTCCATTCGTAGTCCATGAAAAACATTAGGGCCACCCATAAGCTGCTGTTTATTAAACTGTCCACTCAAATCAATGTCTATTGCTCTCAGTGTTTTATACACTGGAGCACTGTGTCACCAGCGATGATGATAGGCTCATTGCAAAGGCATTGCTGAGGCCAACTTTAGCCCAGATAAAAAGATAGTCATCTGCATTGAGGTTCTTCTTTCTTCTTGTAGACACAGTAAGCGGCTTATCTGGAAGAAGTGTCCCATAAGGAATTTTAGCAAGTAATTGTGTACTCTCTGCTATATTCCAAGTCTTCCAAGCCAGGATGTTAGCATCAGGGAAAGCTTCAAGGCCACCACAATCAGGTTTTCATAACATTTCTTATGTCAACTTTCTTCATTGAATGCCAAAATATTTCATTGTCTCCCACTTACACAGTGTGAAATGATCACTGTAATGAAGTAAGAGATGCGCAGAAGGATTTAGGGTTCATTTTCCCCACATGCTATTTGAGAGCAGAATGTAAGAAAATAGTGTGAAAGTAGTTTTATGAATCCTCTGCTAAACACTTAAGTGTGAATTGTAGAGTAATCTTGTAGATGTGGATGTAATGCCTTGACAAAACCTAAATTCAGTCAAGCAGTTCTTTTCATAGAAAACAACTAAATCAAGTGTTCAAAATGTGAATGACATTCTAATTATATATAATTATTTGGTCAGATTCTCAACAAAATTGTTTACTGTATAACTGTGTAGATTTCTATCATATTAGAGAATGCATACATAACTTTTTATTTTTATTTTATTATTATTATTTATTTTCAGGCTGATGCACAGAACTTACAAGAAACATAAGCTTCCTGATTCTTGTTTGTTGAGACTAATCGCTTGATGAGATATTCTGTGATAGCAACGTTTGCAATGCAAGTATTTTTCAATTATATAGTTGAACTTTCTTATAACAACATCAGTTACAATGACAACTTGGCTATTTCTATGTTATGGCACATTCCTCATAACGAACATACTTCTCTTCCCTGCTTAATACAACAAATGTATATGCATGTACATCACATATAACATAATTTTCAGCCTCAGTTAGCAACAAGATTTACCAAGAATTAGTATACTGTAGAATGAAATCTGTTGTTGTAATATGGCAACCTGGTGTATTATTCTCTCCTCCCTTCTATCAACAATTGGCGTACTATAGATTCCTTATCTCATTGTTACCCTAGCGCATTCATACTACAGTAGTGGTGACAATTATAGAACTCATCACCAGTGCACGTGATGTCAGTTACCATAGCAATTTGTTATGAAATGCACACATTTTAAAACAGCACAGCCCATAAAAGATAAGTTTTAATGGTGGAAAAAAAGTGAAAGTGATTCATGAAATCAAGAATGGAGTTAAAAAAGGTGACGTGTGTCATCAATTTGGCCTTGTAAATTCCACAGCCCAAAGATTTGGAAGAAAAAGGATAAAATTGTTACTGCATTTGAAGAAAATGGACCCAAAATTAAGTGGTTACAAAAAGCTCAACAGAGGAATGTGGATGAAGTGCTGCTTAAGTGGTTTAAATAGCATTAGTGGACCTCTCCCTATGGTGAAAGCAGAGGAATTTGCCAGTAAATTAAAAGATGAGGAATTTTGTGTGCATCGAATGCTGGATTGACAGATTCAAGCAATGTCAGCACATTACTTTTGGCAAAATGAGTGGTAAAACCAACAGTGTGAATACTGAAACAATCCAACGATGGCTCACTACCATGTGGCCTACAATTCATGAAGGACGTGTAGACTGCAACATCTTTAATGCAGATGAGACTGGCATTTTCTTTAAATTGACACCTAACACAACTCTGAAATTCAAGAATGAAAAATGTTTTGGTGGTAAGTTGTCTAATGAAAGAATAACAATTCTGGTTCGTGCTAACACATATGGAACTGCAAAGAAACAATTGTTTTGTGATAGATAAATTAAAAAATTCTAGGTGTTTTAAGCATGTAAAAAATCTGCCAGTACACTACAAGGTTAGTAAAAAGTCCTGGATGACCTTTGAGCTTTTTGAAGCCAAAATAAGGTACTGGGATCGGGAGCTCACAATTCAGAAGAGGAAGATACTGGTTCTTGTTGACAACTGTCCAGCACATCCTGTATTCTCTGGTTTGGAGAATATTAAGCTTGTTTTTCTTGCTGCAAATACGACAAGCTTATTGTAGCCCATAGACCAAGGAGTAATTAGGAGTCTTAAATGCCCTATCATGAGCTCATATTATTGAAAATGATACAATGCATAGCGAGAAAGCAGAATTATTCTATCACACTGATGTATCCAATCAGATGCATTACCACAGTCTGGAGCTGGATCACAACCCAAACCATCAAGAACTGTTTCTGTCATGGGAGGAATCACAACTGAAGGAATAAATGGCACCAAAACTGAAGACATGTTCAATGACTCTGATGTCTGCTGCTATCTGCATTGCTGCCAGAAATCAGCTGTGATATTCTCAGTCAGTGCAACTATTAAACATATGTAACAGTATGATGACATTGTTACAATCAAAGTGCAAACTGAAGACAAAATTGCAAATGAAGTGAAGAATCAGGTCCACAGTGACCTTGAAATGGGTGAGGGAGATGAAGAAGAAGAGGAAGAAGAAAGAAATGAAGTGCCTGTCCCTACTGGGAGGGACACTTTAGAAGCCACTAGAATTGTAAACATATTCTATGAAGTGAGGGGAGGAAGCAGTGAAACTGAAAATGAAATAATGAACATAGAATGTAATTTTGAAAGTATGTATTGGGCAGAGTAAAATGACTGATTACTTTACTCCTAAATAAAGACGTTTGGTGAATATTTGACAAACTGTTGCATGTACTGTGTTCATGTAAGCTTAAGAGTGAATACTGTACGTAAAAGAAAATAAGGCTAAATAAATTTGTTCTTTTCCATTTGCTATCACAATAGACTGAAAATACAAATCTCATTTACAACTACACTCATTTATATCAACCTAATTTTCAATGTCCTTTGGATGTTGTTATGGCAATGCTCCACTGTATTTTGTAAAATCTCTTGCATGGAAATGTAAATGTACAAGTGACTATTTATGCTGTGGCAAAACAGCCCTTGCAGCTTTAGTTTATCCTACACACTAGGGAAGACTGCATGGAACATTTTGAAGTTTCAAGGTGTAGGTTAGATGGGCACTGCAGATGTAGTTCATGGAGTGAGCAATGCGGCCTGTGTCTGGTCCCGGCTAATGAGTGCAGTTAATGAGCAATGGATAGCCTGGTCTGGGCTAGCCTGGTGCCATGAAGGACTGACTGAGATTGTAGTGGGCTGCCGTGGGCTAGCAGTCTACAATGTCTGGATCTGGTTGAGACCATGTACGTCAACAATTAGGATAGTGGGTGCATAGTGCATATAATTAAAACAGCGTACCTCATTTGTACTTTCAGTTGTTTATAGCTAATTATAAAGATCTGTTTTTACTTATATTATTCTGCAGTACATTTCCCATAAATCTTTATTTAATTTTTCAAGGAATTCAAAGGAGCAGCACTGGGTGACAAACACGCTGTGACAACCAAGTCATATGTATCTGAAGAACTGAATTACTAGATATCGGTAGCCACTCCATGCATTAATTTTTCCATTCCTGAATAACACTATGTGTTGATAAAATGTGGAGGGAAAAGATTTATGCTTACCAAGGAACAGCAACAGGCATGGCACAAACTACAGTTCAGATGTATTTATTTAAACACTAGTTTCTAGATCTGAATATTTACTCCATGAACAACAGAGAGGAATGATGTTTGAACCCTAACACTGGTATCATTTTCCTTTGTGCTTTTGTTATATCTCAGTTTGAATAAACAAAAGCTTCCTCCAAGTTAAAAAATGTCAGGAGGATCCACTTAATGAAGCTGAAATGATTACAATCCAATGCCACATCCATTTTTCTTTCTATTCCTCAGGGTATTATTCTGTTAAACAGCATTCAGGCATGAGACACTGAAGTTAGTATGTGATAATTCAGTCTTTCATCAAGCAGAATGTTTGTTGATTTTTATCCATGGATCATGTTTTATAATGATATTATCATGTGTAAAGAGCACTAAGAAAAATGTGTAGATTGTTTGCTAGTTCAACGCACACACAGAAGAAATAGCTCTTGTAATAATAAAATGACTATAAATGTAGATTGATAAGCAATGGAATCAACATATGGAACAATATATATCTTACAGAGTACAGACATTAACAAGATGGCGCTCGGTACACAGTACAAGATGGCGCCCAGTACACAGTGTAACGACACATCGCTCTGCCACAAAAAGGAAAAAACTATCAGTTCTCTGTGTAAACAGTGCAACAATCGTGTAATGAAAGGTATCTAATGCGTAAAGTGCAATTTCTGGCTGCACGAAAAGTGAGCAAAAGTAAGCCTAAAACTCATAAACGACGATTCTCCGTGGACGTGCCCAGTATGTTTACAAAGTGAAACAACCTACCTAGAAAATACGATCAAATCAAAGGACGAAATAATCAGACTGCTGCAAGGTGATATTAAATTGCTTAGAAGTGAAATTGTGTCTCCTAAGGAAGTAAACGCGAAGTTACAAAGTGATTTGGCACCCTGTATTTGTGGGAATGAAGTACCAAACACGGAAAAAAAACTGTGAAAATTGTAGTGTGCAATCTACGAATCCTGTGCCTAGTGTAGAAAGGAACAGTGAAAATTATCATGGGCAAAATACAATCGAAAAAGACGCAGGGTTTTTAAACTGCGGAAAATCTGTAAGTAAATACAGCTGGAAAACAGTGACATATAATAAAAGGGTGAAACGTGAAATTGCCCTACAAAAGCAGAGTAACGAAAAGGAGTTCTTTGTTATTGGCGATTCTATATTAAAAAATGTAGTTTCACCAAACTGTGAAATAGATGTTCGCCCTGGTATCTGACCTCATCAGCTCAACAAACATTTTAAAAATCTCTTAAGTGCAAAACAGTTACAACTAAAAAGGGAAACGATCCAAAGACCAATTACGAAGGTGTTTTTATTCATTCTGGGACGAATTCAATACGAAGCACCAGTCAGGGAGAAATTGTAAGTGAGACGAGAAACATCATTCTTTCAGCCAAAGCACTGTACATAAACTCAAGATTGGTTATAAGTGGAATTCTGCACAGAAGGTCAGTAAGCAGTTCTTATATAAGCAACATAAACAGTGCAGTCAGGGAACAGTGCGACGAATTCGGGACAATATTCGTTGACCCCAACAAATTTTTAAGTAACAAATACTTGGGAAAGGATGGTGCACATTTAAACAGACTACGCTCAATGAATTTCAGTAAAATGGTTACAGACATCTGTAAAATCATCAAGAACAAGGGAAACTGATACTGTGTGGAGGGGGTGAAAATTCAAAAGTGAAAATTGAAAATAAAAAATATCATCCAGGCAGAAATTCCAATATAAATATAAGTACTAAGGCTAGTAAGTTTCAGAACTCGTGTTTAACTCCAAACTTGACGGTATTTCATCAAAATGTACAATCCAACAAAGTAAACGAATTTCAAATTTTGTTGGAAAGTGACATGAAAAACACCTCTGTATTATGTTTTACTGAACACTGGCTTGACAAAGAGAAACTTCATATGCTATGCATTCCAAATTTTGTATTGGGTAGTTATTTTTGTCGTAAATTGTATAAACATGGTGGTAGTTGCATTTATGTTAAAAATAGCATAAATTTTAAATGTATGCCATATGTAGAAAACTATCCATAGAGAAAGATATTGAGGTAAATGGAATTGAAATCACAGACGAAAAAATTGCTATAATTTGTTTATACAGGGCGCCAACTGGCAATATTAACATTATGTTAAAGAACCTTGAAAATATCTTACACAATACAACACAAAAAAATAGAAAACTAATTATATGTGGGGATTTCAACATTGACTTTGCAAGTGAGTCTAATCAAAAAACTGGTTTACTGAACCTCTAAGCAGCTTTCAATTTAAAGGCTGCTACAGAAACGCTAACACACATCACAAAAACCTCAGCTACAATCCATGATCAAATATTTACAAATGTGTCCTTGAAACATACAATACAAACCCACAATACAGGCTTTGGGGACCACACAGCCCAAGAAATTAGTATAAGATTAGGAAAACCGCTTAGTTCAACTGAATGCCTAACTACTACATCTAGGAACTATAATGACCAGAATATACAACATTTCCTTAACTATCTGTGTAAAGAAACTTGGTAAGTTCAATAAATTCTTTAATAGTTTCAGCTATTATTTTGAACTTTGTTTTCCACTCCATAAAAAGACAGTCACAAAAAAGGATCTGAAAATAAAATGGGAACAACAGGGATACAAATATCTGTGAAGAAAAAGAGACTACGGTACTTCATGAAATATCTAGACAGCACACCACATCCTCAGAGTGTGATTCCTATATTAAGAATTACAAAAAGATTTTAACTAAAGTCATAAAAGAAGCAAAAAAATGGCAAATAGTTCCTTCATAGCAAATGCACAAAATAAAATGAAAGCCATATGGGAGATTGTAAGGCATGAAACAGGAGTAAAACGGAGAGAATACCTTAATATCAAACTGAATGAAAACACTTCTGTAATATCTGATCCCCAGCAGATAGCAAATAATTTTAACTCATATTTCTCTGAGGCAGCTGAGATTCTGGTGAAGCAAAACTTTCAAAATGCTGCCACTGCAAATCAGATTAAAACTATCCCTAGTAACAAGTCTCTCTTCCTACACCCAACAGATGAACAGGAAATGCTAAAAACAATAGGGGAGCTATTTTCCAGACCACATCATTAAAAAATGTGCACCCTTAGTGGTTAAGCCCATGGTAGATGTATGCAATAGTTCACTTTCTCAGGGAATCTTCCCTGAAAGGCTAAAAATAGCTAAAGTGAAGCCATTGTTCAAAAAGGGTGAAAAACAGATATAACAAATTATAGGCCAGTCTCTCTACTATCTGTTTTTTCTAAAATAATTGTAAAAATCTTTTATAAAAGACTCGTAGATTCCATTGAAAAAAATAAACTTTTCCCAGCTACACAGCATGGTTTCCGAAAATGTAAATCCACTAAGACAGCTATTATCGATTTCTTAAATGAAACTTTAAATGCATTAGATAAAAAAGAACACATAGCAGCAATATTCCTAGATCTTTCAAAAGCATTTGACATCATTAACCATAGTCTTTTGTGTAGAAAGCTAGAAAATGTTGGTGTCAGAGGCCCAGCCTAGGAATGGGTAAAGTCATGTCTACAAAACAGACACCAAATAGTTGAAGTCTTGTACAAAGAAGGAAAAAAATTAACTTCCTATCAATCAGAAAAACAGTGTGTTAAATACGGTGTGCCGCAGGGTTCCGTGCTAGGACCAATCCTGTTCTTGCTGTTTGTAAATGACCTGGAACCATCCAACCCTAACTATAAGTACATTAAATATGCCGATGGTACAAATATACTTATCAAGGGAAAGACCCAAGAAGAGCTCCAAAATGAAATAAAAAAGAGCACTACACATGTATCAAAATGGTTTGCAATGAACAACTTAATAATAAACGCACATAAAACAAACACTATGCATCTACACACAGTGCAGAATAAACAGCCTTTAACTGCAACCATAGAACTGTTATGCAAAAGACTTAAAATTGTAAATAGCACCAAATTTTTGGGAGTTTGGATCCAAGATGACCTAAGATGGCAGAAACACACACAACACCTATGTAGTAAATTAAATACCATTTGTTATAGTATAAAAATTCTTGCTGGATGCACATCTATGCAAGCCATAAAAAATGTGTACTATGCCAAAGCAGAATCATTACTAAGATATGTTTTAATTTGCTGGGGAAATTCAGCACCCGGCAAAAGCTGTTTTATTGCACAAAAAAGAATTATAAGACCCATGGAAGGCTTAGCACCTCGATCTTCATGCAAACCCTCATTTAAAAAGCTTCATATTATTCCATTACCATGCCTATATATCCTAGAAACAATCATGTTTATAAGGAAAATTGTAGATGAAAATAACAAGATTGCTCCAAAAAACCAAAATATCCATTCCTACAACACAAGAAATAATCAAGATTTACATATGCAGTTTTCACATACAACACTAAAACAAAAAGGACCCTTGCAAGCAGGAAAAAAACTGTATAACAAACTACCTAAAGAAATTAAGGCAATAACTGGCATGCATAAATTCAAAACTGCAGTGAGTGACTACTTGCTACAGAATTGTTACTATAGTGTTGATGAATTTTTATCTAAAATGTAAATATGTGAAAATTTAAATAGTTTATACAGTTACGGCCAAAATAAGAAATGTGTACATTAGATTTATCTGTGTATTATATGTGGTCTATTACATATATGTGTGTGTCTGTATAATCAAGGCCAAAAGTATGAAATGTGTGCATGTAAAATTTATTTGTGAAATGTTATTCCCATATGTTAGAGTTATATTGCTATATACTGAAAACCATACAACAGCTTTTTTCTATTAAACTTTATTGCAAATTATTTGACTTGTTCTATATCATTATGTACCACTGTACAGTGTATGATTCACAGGACCAATAAATATACAATACAATATGTCCTACTACATGATACACTAAGAAGCACAATTTACATAAACTGAAGGTACACTATTTTTAAATGAATTAGCACTAAATATCAAATGTCCAATATTCAGTTTTACACTGAACTGTACATTCTTTTCTTCTTTCTTTTCAGTACCGTTATTGGTCTTGCTTTCAACACAACTTAGGATGCTGATTCACACATGTGCACCAAGCAGAAAGCCAACAGAAATATTTTCATACAGAAACAAAAAAGCTTCACAATAAACAAAAATAAAAACATAGTACCTCTTGAACAGCACCCAAAGCCTGTGACAAGGAAATGTTTATTCAGTTTCCTAATTTTAATATACATTTTTGCTGTAGATTTGTCTGCGTGTATTCCTCCACATTACGCCAGCAGCCAGTGATCTCGTGATACACTTCCTAGTTTACATAAACACAGGGATATGAGGGATCCATCTGTTGTGCAGGTGATGGGTGTCCTCTTCCTCAAAACAAGAGGGTCCCTCTCATCCCAGGATCTGAGTGACCTGCTCTGCCTTCTTAACCTTTGCCAACTGACCATTCTTTCTTTATCAAAGAAGGAACTAATACTTCTGAAAGCTAGTATAGTTTTGTGTACTTTTATATGTGTCTATTGGCTGATCTCAATATTTTGCCTCAAGAAGTACTGGGAAGCAGTTCTGTCTCATAATTTTATATTGCAAGTAATGTTAGATAACCTACCTACCTCTTCAGTTTCTATTTGCCCAATAATTTAAACTTTCTAACTTCCCACAAGCCAACTCACTGAAACTTAGTTTTATTCACCTTTCTCTTAATAACCTCCTACTCAGCATCTTCCATCTTCATGCATCCAGTTTGACAATGAGCCTACTTCTGGATGAGTTAACAAAGGAAAAGAAAAATGTGTGGAGTACATTAGCGATTGTGTCTCCAGTTATTATACTTTGACTCATTCAGTTTGTGTGATGTACTTTGCAGATATACACAGATGTGACAAAAGCCATAGGATACCTCCTAGTATCTTGATGGACCTCCTCCTCCATGGCATCTTGCTGCAACTCGACATGACATGGACACAACAAGTTGTTGGAAGTCCCATGAAGAAATACTGAGCCATATTGCATCTACAGCCATCCAAAATTGTGAAAATGTTGCCAGTGCAGGATTTTGTGCATGAACTGACCTCTCAATTATGGCCCACAAATGTTCGATGGGATTCATGTTCAGCAATCTGGATGGCCAAATCATTCACTCAAGTTGTCCAGACTGTTCTTCAAACCAATCATGAACAGTTGTGGCCTGGTGGCTTGGCACATTGTCATCTATAAGCTTTCCATTGTTGTTTGGGAACACGAAGTCCATGAAGGGCTGTAAATGGTCTCCAAGTAGCTGAATTTCCAGTCAATGATCAGTTTAGTTGGACCAGAGGACCCAATCCAGTCCTTCTAAAGACATCACACACCACTATGGCGCCACCACCAGCTTGCACAGTGTTTTGTTGACAAGTTGGGTCCCTGATGTTGTGGGGTCTACGTCACACTGGAACACGTCATCAGCTCTTACAAACTGAAACTGGCACTCATCTGACCACACCATGGTTTTCCAGTTGTCTAGGGTCCAACTAATATGGTCACAAGCCAAGAAGAGGTGCCCCAGGTGATGCCATAGTCCAATAGTCCATTAATGCCAAGTTTCACTGTACTTCCTAATGGATAAGTTTTTCATATGTCCCACACTGATTTCTGCAATTATTTCACTTTGTGTTGCTGGTCTGTTAGCACTGACAACTCTACGCCAAGGTTGCTGCTCTCGGTCATTAAGTGAAGGCTGTTGACCACTGTGTTGTCCGCAGAGAGAGGTAATGCCTTGAAATTTGGTATTCTCAGCACACTCTTGACACCGTGGGTGTGGAATGCTGAATTCCCTAATGATCCCCGAAACTGAACGCCCCATGCATCTAGCTCCAACTACCTCTACACATTCAGAGTCTGTTAATTTCCATTGTGCAGTCATAATCATACTGGAAACCTTTTCACATGTATCATCTGAGTAAAAATGGCAGCTCTGCCAATGCACTGCCCATTTATACCTTGTATACATGACACTTACCGGCATCTGTATACATGCATATTGCTATCCCATGACTTTTGCCACCTCAGTGTACAGTATAAAGCACAAAATATCAGAGGTACAGTGACTTTAGTTTTGACAGGGTTTGTAAAATGCAGGGCTTGCTCCTTCTAGTCCCTAAATTCCCTCAAAACTTCACGAAGAAAATGTTGAAGCCACGTCTACAATAATTAATTGTAGTGACAAAACAGATCAGCTAAAACACTTTGAGAAAAGCAGTGGCACAATTAAAATAATAAGAAGAATAAATGATGAAATGAAGACAACATAAGTATGCTGCTTTGATGCACCTTAAAATTTCAAATATTAGAAGCTGTGAACCAACTGAGTGTTGCCAATGATAGTTCAAATGAATTACTTTTTTTTTTACTGGTATGAAGTGCTTATAAGATCTTGTTTGTACATCTATCTCTCAGTGAATGCTCCCTTTCTATCATGACTGGCTACCTCTACTCATTCCATTGTTTTTACTTCTCATGTTTACATACCTGAGGTATGATGATATGAACTTTGCTTCCAAAAGACTGTTGCACTTCGTTCTGCAAAATTGGTGATTCAGCAAATCCTCCAACAAGAAATAAATATTTTATTTCACTCACAGTTGACTTGTCAAATACATCTTGAATGTACTGTAAGTAAAAAGAAACTGACAATTAACCACTAATATCTAGCTGATAACAAATACCATGTTATTTGCAGTTTTGTCACTTGTGCCTGTCACAGATGCTAATTACAATCTCAGGCAATGATGTAGAACAAGTAAGTTTGATAATTATAAATATGTGGAAATGTGCTGACCATTTACAATATTGTCTTAAACCACATTTTTTCTTTTTGATTAATACTTCAATGTTCTCTCTCTCTCTCTCTCTCTCTCTGACACAGACACACACACACACACACACACACACACACACACACACACACACACACATGCAGAGTATATTATTACACATTCAGAAATCCTTCTGCGTATCAGAAGGATTGTCAAGCAAGTGTGATTTCAGTTTGCATTCAAAGTTAATTTAATTATCTATTAAAACTGTACATCACTGTGTACATAGGTGGGCAAAGATTTCTGTGCCACACTAAGGTGGAGTGAATGATAGTATACATAAACTGTGATTGATTTTTGATAACAAAGTAAAGAGGTATGAGATATCCTGTTAAGCTCTGCTCATCAATCCATACACTGCGTCAAGTTATACACTATCAGGCTGATGCGACCACTGCTGGTTACTACTGTGGCACCTCCCTAAATTCTAAAAATACACGCATCCCACAGTCTGCTCCAGCAGATGACTCTCCCCCTGCAATCACACCTAGATACTCTCCAAAGCACCCTCTCCATAGTGGACACCTACTGACAGGAATATCTCCCCCCCCCCCCCCCCCCCCCCACTATTGCAATCTGCCTACTGGGGCTTCTATCCAAAATTCCTGTCAGCATGGAAGGCAGGCATCCTTAAGTGCAAGTAGTAAATGGTCAATGCAGCATATTAATGAATGCTCCATCTTTTGTTTGTGAACTAGTGCTTTTGCTTCAGAGATTTCGTTTGTGGACCAGAGCCTTCAATGAGGACACAAGGGTTGTTGTTTGATGGTTATTTCACAACTAATCTGGCGAGTTGGCCTTGTGCATTGCTTAGGACAGATAGCTGGCCATAATTCCACATGCAATGACAATTGTAAACACCTTGTGTATATAGTTGTGTAGGCTTCTGTGGCCAGAGTCAGTTAACATAAAAGTTTTCAGAGTATTGTACCATGCCATAATGTAAAGACCTATACTGGACAAACCAATGTTTTATTAAAACACAGTATGAGACTCAGAAATGTTTTACACTCTGTACATTGTACTGCTTTGTGTCAGCACTGAGTGTCCTCATGTATCATTCTGTTCAATTTTCACAAAGGTTTGGATCTTCCTTCATGTGCTACATTGTCTCACCACTGAGCCTCTTTTATTTTTATTCACCATTTACCATGGCCTCTGCTGGGACGAAATTTTAGTATTTTTGAACTTGTGTAAATCTGAGTGAAGGCTCCCACCTACGAACTTCTTTTATGTATGTTTCTGTACAGGAACTGATGAACTGCTGTGCAAATCACACCTCAATTGTTTGTGTACAGATCATATCTTTCCCTTTATCTTTTTTTTAAACAATACGTAGTAGTTTGTCTATCTAAATAAAATCATCCACAAACCTTTTTGTTGCTTCACTGGAAAACGTGTTCCATGTTGTTTCCTGCCTTCGCCTTTTGACCCCCTTAATTTTCATTGCTCAGTAGCTGTGATATGTTGTGTTGTGCAGCAAAACACTTATGGCACTGCCAGCATTACCACACTGGTGACCCTGACTTCAAGGATCTTCTTCTATCACCCCTGTTCCCTACATGCTCCATGCAGCACACCTTCCCTGTCAGGCTACCACACATGCACTTCCTTGTCACTTCACAAGTTCCATGTTGGTGTTTGGTCACTGTTTTCACACCACACCTGCACTCTCTTGTGTGTAAAGTGTACATCTTCCCCCCACCCCCTGGGCTGAATTCATCCTGCACTCATGCCTGAGATGCAGTCTATGTCGGGAAGCAGTCCCACCTAGCACACCCCTTAAATGTTGTTCATGGCAGAGACTGTTTTATCCAGTCAGGCCCCTGCACCTGTCCTGTTAAAACCACTGGCACAGGCAGACAGTTTAAATCAGTCCCTCACCCAGTTTGTACAACTCTTGAACGCTGGTGTGCCTCAGGTACTGGTCCCACCACCAAACCATCAGTCGAACAGACCCTCCACCCACATCTGTACATTTGACACCTGTGACCCGTGCCCATGATTTCCCTCCTCAGAGGCAATCTTTGCTGGGTCCAGAATTATGAGCAACACAACAAAGTTCACCCTTATTGTTGCTGTGCTCAAGCATGCTGTCATGACTGAGGCTCTCGACATCATCACCAACCTTCTGCAGTTCAACAACAACTGTAAATTAAAAGAATGCCTAATCGTGCACCGAGCGAGGTGGCGCAGTGATTAGCACACTCGACTCGCATTCGGGAGGACGACGGTTCAATCCTGTCTCCAGCCATCCTGATTTAGGTTTTCCGTGATTTCCCTAAATCGTTTCAGGCAAATGCCGGGATGGTTCCTTTGCAAGGGCATGGCTGATTTCCTTCCCAATCCTTCCCTAACCCGAGCTTGTGCTCCATCTCTAACGACCTCATTGTCGACGGGACGTTAAACACTAACCACCACCACCATCTAATCATGCGATTGGTATCATCAGAAATGCAGTGCTCCCAGGTGCTACTTTCTTCGTAGAAGTGTTCTGAGATGAGCCCTACCCAGCTCCTGCAACACCCTTATCCCCTAGCCCTAACCCATGTCTTACTGGACATGCTTTTATTCCAGAAGTGGAATTCTCACTTTCCTGCCGCAGTCTGTAGGGATATTGACACTGTCATCATTCTACCTGATCAGGTGTTTAACTCTCTATGTTACTGGCCACAACTGCTGTCTGGATGCCTTATCCCCCACACTCGACTCTGACCCTCTCTCGCACTGTGGCAATAAGACACCCAGCTTCCCTGAAGTGCTGCAGCTTGTAGTGGAGCCCCCATAGCCTGTGTCCAAGGGCACGCAGTTAGACCTAGCACATTTGCCCCAGCTCTATACAGCCCAAGGACAACTACCAACATGCACGCCCATGCAGGCACATTAATAACTCCCCACCAAACCACCCAAGAGGCTGGAGAAACCACCTGATGCCAAGTACATGTGCTGGTATCACAAGCGCTTTGGCAGTGATGCCACCAACTGTTGGCCGCCATGCTCTTGACACCAAAATGCAGTCAGCGATGGGCTTTAATCCAGCACTTTCACCAATTTCTTTTCCCAATGCTTGCTCCTCACCCCCTCTTGTCCCCCTCCTAGCATCCACTGCAAGGCGCACTATGATATGATGCAATAAACTTCAACCACTTCAGGCCCATCAATTCACTGCCACACCCATGCTCTACTGCTGGACAAGAACAGGTTTACACAGACAGAAACCAAGCCCTTCACTGGTGCTGGTCCTCCACACTTCATTTAGCACCTAAGAAGGATAGGATTTAGCATAGTTGTCGTGATTATCAGAGGCTCAATGCAAGAATTGTTCCAGACCATTGTCTGAACCCACTCTTGCATAGCTAGAGTGACAAAATTTCTGCCTCTGCTGTCATTACTAAGAAAGACTGCACAAAAGCTTTCAGACACACAATGATAGCACAATACTACATTGATAAAACGGCTATCATCACATCTTTTGGCCTCTTTGAAAACCTCTTCATGATCTTTGCCCTTTATAATGCTGTACAGGGCTGACAACATTTCTTAGTCAATGTCCTCCCTGGTGCTTGGACAATATTCTTATTTTCTCTCGAGGCATGGCCAAACACCGTGAGCACTTCAGGGAAATTTCCACCTAATTGGAAAAAGGAAGGGTAATTCTCAACCTAGAACAATGCATTCTCAGGGTAACCAAAGCTGAATTCTTAGGGAGCACCATTTATGGTTCTGGCTCAGAACCACTGCCCAAGCAAGTCTGCACTATCTCTGAAATTCCACATCTCATGGCATATAAGCATCTTTGCAGAATCCTAGATATAACTAATTTTCTTCACTGCTTCCTTAAAAATACGGCCTCTTAAATCATTGTAAGTGCCCCCCCCCTCATCCACCCCCCCTCTCCCAAATAATAATCTTTGCATATATTAACTATGATGCTTTTTGTAAAATCACTGTGAGTACACTTCCATATTGTTATCATAGTCTTCAGGAGGTTCTTACAAGGAAGGAATGGAGCTGAAGTACATAGATGGCAAGGACAATTGGAAAGTAATGTTTCTCAAAGTTGCTGTATAATTTGGTGCTAACTCTGTGTTAAAGAATTGTGATCAATAAATATTTTGAGTTTAAATTAAACATCTTCAATATCATCATCAAGTGTGGAGTGAATGTGGAATGGTGAAATTATATCTGAAGGGGAGTAAACTAGCTTTGGTACTAACTGGCTAGTTCAAAATTGGCCCCACGACCAGGATCGAAGCAGTTTGGGTTAATAAACTAAGGTATTTAAACATGAAAAACATGGCACAACTCCATCATCTTTGAATCCAGGCAGTCTTAGTCTACTCGCATACATGGAGTCAGTGGTGCCAGTGTACCATGCAGAAGCAGAGTCACACCTGCACAAGAACATGTCTTCATTGGCTTCTCATGGTATGCACACAGCTGTTTTGACATGCGGGGTGATGTGTTGGCAGTGCAGCATACCAGTGTGTTGTTGCTCCAAGATTGGTCAGTATGGATGTGAAAAATGGAAATTGTTGTTTGGATGACACAGACTAAGGATAGGAAGTTATTATACAAGAACCAATAGTAGAGGATATTTGTAACAATGACAGTTTTGTCTATCACCTATCTAGATATCCTTGAGAACTTTCTTTTCCCATACATGGAGACTGATTCAAATGACTTCATTTGCCAACAGGATGGGGCACTGCCACACTGGCAGTGCAGAAATTTTTAAATCAAAGGATTACTGAACGAGGGATCGCTTGCACTGGACCAAATGATTCAGCCTTACATTACTGGCCTCTAAGGTCACTGGACCTGACTGTATGTGTTTATTTCTTGTGGGGGGGGGGGGGGGGGGTCTATAAAAGGTTCTGTTTATGTGCCTCTGTAACCAACAACAATGAATGAACTGAGACATACATAACAGCAGATGTAGAAGCTGTAAATCAAGACATACTCGCTGCAGCATAGGAACAATTTGAATGCTGCATCAACATATGTCATGCATCTCAGGGGGGGGGGGGGGGGGGGTCGTATTGAACATCTATGAAAAGATGTGAAAAAAAAAGTTTTGAGTTTCCTGCTCAGCAAACAACAAAATTCATTGTATATATTTATTAGTTTCAGAAATATAGAAGTGCCAATTTCTTCTACAGGTAGGAAAATAACTAGCAATCTCACATTTATTTTGCTACCTTTGCTAAACTGGGTGAGGTTGAAGTTATGTATGAATTATTTTGTAGGAGGATTTCATGGGTAAATGTAGCTTCATTGGGAAGACTTACTTATTTGTTCATTTGAAGGGAATTTACACTCTACCTGTGTGGTTAAAGAGATCCAATTTGTTAAGTCTTTAGTTTATAGTATTCCCTGTACTAGTAACACTGTTTAAGAAATGTCTGGCTAGGGCAAAAGAGGTTTCTATATATCTGTGCCAGTGGATTGATGTGTGCATCAGATACTAATGACAAAGTCATTGGTTGTGGTTCACATTCTTGGAACAATTGACAGGGTACTGGGCTGAAATTCATTGGTGAAGAAGCTACCAACACAATACTACTTATGCAGGGGAGACAACTGAGGACTTGTGTGTGCCAGATGGACCATTTCATTGTATTGAGTGAGTAGAGTGCCATAATCAATGGACTGAATGTAACACTTTTTGATGTTTATTATACTTTATATTATTATCACTTAATGACTGTCTTATGTGGGCATGAATGTACATATTCTGTGTGCATGGTATGTGCAATTTTTAACTAGGTTAAGTATGAGGAAGAAAATTTAAAATATTGGTAGAAAATTTTGTGATGGCCAGTTTTAACACTCAGTTCTATTCAGTTATAATTAAGATGGATGTTAACTGGCACTGACTTTTTGCCATGTTATATTTGCAATAGTCCAAATTAAAAGTAACTGGGAAGTAGTGAAACATTGCAAGTGCCTCCTCCATGCCAGGGTGGAGTGCTGACTGCCTCAAATACTCCTGTGCCCTCAACACTCCATTAAATTGTGAAGGCCTCAAATATGCCCTGTTCACTGATACCGTACTAACTCAATTACTTCAGGACCCAAATACTGACTCTGGCAGAGACCTGCACATTTGGTGCAAAATCATTTCTGACCCCACACATAAAGATGGGTCTAAAGACTTCATCAGCACCTACCTTCCCCCTGCCTTCTGCAAAACCAGCTTTTGACTGCCCCAGGATGTCCTCTGCTCTTTTCCAGTAATCTTCCTTCTGGCCTGGCATCCAACAGAACTGTTGCACCTGTGTCCCATGTCAGTATGGTAAAGTAGGCTGTCATGTTAACATGTCCACTGCCCCATTTCCCCCTGATGGGTACCGGTTCTCTCATGTTCATGCCAGCTGCTGCTATTGTCACATGATAACAGATCCTTTTAAGCACTGGCCAGAAGCTGTCCCAATCCCAGACATTCAGCCAAACTGGTTGCTGTGGCATTCATCAAAGCGTGGATTTTGGGTTTCAGTGGCTCCTGCTACATAACATCATATTGTGTGTACCAATTCACTTCCAGTTTATTCAGAACTGTGTCTGAGACTTGTAGCACTATTGTCCATTTTACTACTAGCTACCACCCTGCAGTCAATGGAATGGTAGAATGTCTCCAGTGTATATTACAATTCACTCTTATCTGCTACATCAGGGAATGGTCCACCTCCCTGCTCCTGGTCCTGTTAGGTTTTCAGGTGGCTCCCAAGGCTGACTTGGAGGTATGTGCTGCTGATATGGTACACAGGTAGCCCCTAGTCCTCCCATCCAATTTTATTAAGCCACAGCCTCTTCCCCCAGTTACCTGTGCCCAGCTTACATCCAGCAGCTTCAAGCCAGTATTATACTCCTGCAACTGATGCCTCCACAGCACTATAGCGAGTATAAGACTTTTGTGCACCATGAGCTTGCATCATGCACTCACGTGATATTACACATCAGTACCTGCCAGCCACAGCTACACCCACAATACATTTTGTTGTAAAATGAGGTGACGACCTCATTTTGCAGCAAAATGGCAAAACATTTTCAGTGCATCTCCACAGTGCCCTTTCATTTGTATCCATTGACAAGTTAAAGCCAGCTTACACAAACAGCCTCAACAATGGCCATACACTGTTGATGCTGCTGATGCAGCCCCTATCCCTGAAACCACTGGTGCCGCCCCTGATTTTGCCCTCAGCAGTACTCCTAACATACTGGTTGGCACCTGGGACCCACTCACAGCCAGCACACTACCCTTTGCTTTACCTCCTGCTCAAGCTTCTCAGCACACAGAGTCTAACACTGAGCCTGCAGTGACCAACACTGAGCCCATAACCTCACCACTGTAATCCACTGAAGTCACAGTCACCATTCCTCTTGCAGACCATAGTCACAACTGCAATTGCTAACACAACCTCCAGCAGGCCAGAGTTAACACCATACCATGACTTCACAGCAGCACCTTACTAGGGTGTCTGGCAGACAGCAGCAACAACAGCAGCAGAAGCACTCACCAGTGGCTGCGCACTCTGATGTGTGCTACACAACATGTGGTGGCCACACAGTGCATAGCCATATATGTCCTGTCTGCCCGAGTACCAACACCCACCCCCGCTCAGTGAGACTGCACTGCATCTCAGCTCCTAGTGCTGTCTGATGCCTCCTCCACACACAACACTGTGCCACACAGCACCTCCTTTCTCAAGCTGCGGGTGCACCCACATCGCACCTCATCAGGCGTGCCATTGGCTGCGCAGTCCAGTGCACCTTTCTGTCCGTAGACTGTTGTATGTTCCAGACTGCTGCCCACCGCCATGCACAGCACACCACTGTTGTATGCCATCACCACCGGTGTTCCACCCTGGCTGTTGGCAGTGGCCAGCTGTTTTCCCCCACTGGATACCATACCTTTATGTGCTCCTGTCAACATGGCAGCTGTCAGGCGCTGTAGACCTCACCCACTGCCTGCCCACACCACTGTCAAGAACACTCACTGCCATGGCATCTGCACTAGTGTTTTACACTCTGGAGCTGCATTCGCTGTTGTTACCCTGATAGCCTCCTCTCACCGTCTGCCCTAGCAGATGTCTCCCCCCTTGCAGTCACAACTAGATGCTCTCCACAGCACCAAGGCCTTAGGGGATACCTTCCAATAGGAATGTTTATTCCCCACTACCGCAATTTGTCGTCTTGGGCTTCTTCCTGTAATTCCTGTCCATGTGTGAGCCAGGCATCCTTCAGCATGTGCTTGTAGTGAATGCTCGATGTAGCATATGCAGGAATGCTTCTCCATTTTTTGGTTAACAAGACTTCTTGTTTGTGAACCAGTGCTTCTGTTTGTGAACCAGGGCTTTCATTTGTAGACCAATGCCTTCAAGAAGGACCCCAGGGACCACTGCACAGTTGGCCTTCTGTATTACTTAGGGCAGAGAGACAGTCATTAATTCCACAAGCAGTGACACATGTAAACACCCTGTACATGGTATTGCTTTATGTGAGTTCCAAGTGCTCACGTGGACCATTCCATTGAATTCTCACACACTCTTGGTTCTTCCTTCATGCATGATGGGGCCCCATCACTGTGTCTCTTTTAATTTTATTCATTATTCCCCAGGGCCTCTGCTAGGGCCAAAGTTTTAGTGTTTACATTAAATTTTCAAACTTGTTTAAATCATTGTGAAGGCTCCCACCCATGAACGTAACATGTCACTGTTCCTGTACCAGAAATGATGAACTGACAACCCTTGCTGTAAAAATTGCACCTCAGTTACATACAGATCATAACTTTCCCTTCGTATTTATTTGTTTCCCTTTAATTTTCATCATGATATAGATGAGATGTGGGTTGTGCAGTGAAACACTTGTAGTGCTGCCAATGTTACTGCACTAACAAGAAATTATGACTAGTGCTAATCTACTCTAAGTGATAACTGTGGTAATTACTTCTAAATTCCTTTACATAGAGTAGCTATGGTAAAAAAAAAAAAAAAAAAAAAAAAAAAAAAAAAAAAAAAAAAAAAAAAAAAAACCACTTTGAGATAGGCCACTGCATCTTCTCCTGGACTACTCAGTTGCTGTTTTTATCTAATACTTCAAACTAACTAACTGTGCATCTTTACACAGACTTCTGTCAGGTGTCTGTGTACTGGAAAAGTCAGGATCTATAATGCAAATGTAGAATTATGCAGAATTTACATTGATGAGTTCACATATTCTGATAAACTGTAGGAGTCAGCAATGTATTCTTTTAGGATGTTTTTGAATATTTTTGGGGATTTTCTATTTCCTTCCTGATATCCATCAATAACTTGTTTTGGGTTTTTTCACAAGAATCTTTATTCTGAATCCTACAGACAGATGCGTACTTCTATGTGGGAATTACTTCTACTTCTGGTATTGGGGTTGTAAATTGCTGTGTTCCTCCTAAACTCACTCTTTCTGTTAACCAAAAATAATATTAGGGAGTTTATGTACTGATGTTTAAGTAAGAATCCCCACATGAGAAGAGTCTTCTATAATATGTTCAGTTTTCAACGTTACGCATTAGCTATTTGTTGTGAGCTCTCAAGTTTTCTCAGCTCAAATGATTAATAGTGTGCTTCTGGGTGTTCTACAAAGTTGTTTCCATTTTATTCACAATATTTCAATGACCCAACCACCCACCTTCTACAGGTGTAGCGAGTTTTTTTGTTATATGTACTCACTGTTTGGATTCCAACCAGTATGTGAACCATTGTTGGTCCCAAGCCACTATTAATGGCTGAGTTGGATTCCCAGAACCTAATATGCCCTTTGATACTATTTTGTTTTTCAGAACTTGCACCGATATTCAACAAAATGTGGATTCTCTCAGTGTTTTCCAGTTCAGATTGATGTGATGGTAATTTTTCTGTCATCTTTATTTCCATAGATTCCTTAAGTACACTGTCCCAGAAACCTGGCATCTGCGCCGTGATACTGGTCTTATTACATTTCATTTCATGATTATATTTGAGTCAGTGCTCATTGACAGCTGATTTGCTTGGCTGATTCAGTGGTGTGTCCTTGATGTTTCAAGCAGCTCTTCTCAACTGTTCCAATAGCCTGTCCCACATAAAACATTTTATATTCATTTGGAATGCAAACCAGCTTTTTGAGATGTAGCTCATTTTCAACATTACAAAGAAAACTTTTTATATCGGTTGAAGTGAGCTAAATACGCTGGATACAGTGTTTTGGTACACAGATTATCAAACTGAATTTTATGAGCACCCCATCTAATTGTTTAATGAAGGTTAAAAATTTTCTTTTGGGACCCTATATACTGTCTGAACAGTTAGCTTTTATGTTTCTGAGTCTATTACTGAAGTATAGTGCTTGAGCCTAATACTGAAGTTCAGTACTCCAGGAGCTGGTGATGGCAGTAATCATTAACATCTATAGTGTGAAAAATTATTTTTGTAAATAGCCACTCCTCTTTCCCTCATATAATGCCTACAGCAATGTGCTGCCAACCTGTGGCCAAATAGGTTCTTCTGTTCAATTTCTGTGACTTCCAAATGATGTTCTGTTATGGATAGAACATCTGTAGAAATACATTTTGATCATTCACTGTCCTCTCTTGATACAGGAAGCTCATTTTTCTTATTCAACAGTTTTCTCATGTTTTAATGAAAAATTCCAAATGTATTTTGGCTGTTACTACTTGTACTGATCAAGCTAACACTTTTTGTTTCTCCTTTGATTGCTGCAACTGTGCCTATGGTTATTTGGCAGCTCTGTCTTTCAGATACATAGACTTTAAAAAAGGCAAAGTGAATAGACTTAAAATAACAATAATTGTATGGAGAGCATCCTGGTTACACTGAATGCTTGTGGACATTAGCTGTATGACATCATAATGTGAAGATTCATATGTAGACCACACCACATATGGTGTGACTATGTAATGGGCAACATATCAATCAGAACCATAACTGACCTCCCTAAACTATTGACAATTCATGAAGCTTTGCATTTGTGTGTTCTAGAGAACATTTCATATAGATTTTGCTATGTCATTCAAGAGTGACAGTCTGTATATCCAGTTGTTTACTGGATTGTCTACAAGAGGTCATAAAGTGGATATCACATATTATCCTTATTAGACGCATTTGTGCAACAGACATTTTTGTTCTCAGTGACCAAACTCCAAAATATATTGTCATAAGATGTTACTGAATGAAATTGGGAATAGTATGTCCCTTTTGATGACATTTTCATCTCCAAAATCTGATATTATGTGTAACATGAAAAGTAGCAGAGTTTAACATGTAATTTGGTGGATAAAAAAATCTACTCACCAAGCAGCAGCAGAACACATATGTAAAATAAGGTTATAGTTATGCATGCTTTCAAAGCTAGTGGCTCTTTCTTCTGGCAGAATGGTTGAAGAGGAAGGAAGAGGGGTGAAGGAAAAGGATTGGAGAGGTCTAGGAAAAGTGTTTCCTTCCCATCCCATCTGGTAAGTCTCCCCTGACATGCAGTTCTGGGTGACTTCTTCAAAATCTACCCCTTTTCCTAGACCTCTCCAGTCCTTTTCCTTCACCACTCTTCCTTCCCCTTCAACCCTTCTGTTATAAGAAGGAGCCATTGGCTCTGAAAGCTTGCATAATTTTAACCTTATTTTATATGCATGTTCTGCCACTGCTTGGTGAGTAGATTTTTTATCTATCCAATTACCATATACTGTCAAAAATTGATTGTTTTCAGAGTTTAACATGTGTAATATGGACTTCCAGTTCAGGTTATTATTAATATAAACATCCAAGAATTTTAATATTCTGTTTCATTTATTGATTTATCCTAATGCATTAATCTAATTGTTTTGGTCTGGCTGTATGCAGTACAAACCTGCATGTACTGTATTGTATCTAAACTAAGTGACAGTACATTTGCAGAGAACCAATTATTAATTTTCAAGAAAATACTATCCACATTTTCAAGAACAACAGCAGACCCAATGTAGCACACCACAAACACACTGTAGACCCTTACTTAAACAACTAAAGATACTAACAATACCATCTATATAATTTTAAAATGCCTGAAAATGATCAATAAAAATCACTGTATTCTTCAAACCAACTCTAGCTACCATAATCACAATACAAGGCATTCTAAAGATGTACACACTTCCCATGTAGCAAAAATCAGATGTCAGAATCATGTGAACCACTTAGGAATAAAGCTTTTGCAAGCACTTCCATCCCAAATTAAGGAACTGGAAAAAAAAGTAAATTCAAGCTTTAAGTAAAAAAATAAATGCATCTACAGTGTCAATGAATATCTGTCTGAGACAATAAATTGAAACTTTTGTTTGCAGTCAATAATTTAAATGAATTTAGATTTATTTTCAAATTATGAAATACAAATAAAAATTCTGTTAAATTCCACAAATACATTTTTGTTTGAGGCACAGAAGTTATTATTATCTGTCTTACTATCTTTGTTGTAGAGGGACCTAAAAACAGTACATTTCAGGTTGTCTGAAAATATACCACATGGTAGTGATAATTTGCATTTGTGGCTGAATACATTACACTTATGTGAAGAACATTCATTTTAGTAATTCACCTGAGACATTCTCAACTTTGTCAGAGTTTTTGCTTTTGAGGAAGTTAATTGCATTCTTGATTTGTGGACAGTACAAGTATAAAGCAACAGACCACATGTAAGACTACATGTAAGAAACAATTCCAGTGCCATATACACTCCTGGAAATTGAAATAAGAACACCGTGAATTCATTGTCCCAGGAAGGGGAAACATTATTGACACATTCCTGGGGTCAGATACATCACATGATCACACTGACAGAACCACAGGCACATAGACACAGGCAACAGAGCATGCACAATGTCGGCGCTAGTACAGTGTATATCCACCTTTCGCAGCAATGCAGGCTGCTATTCTCCCATGGAGACGATCGTAGAGATGCTGGATGTAGTCCTATGGAACGGCTTGCCATGCCATTTCCACCTGGCGCCTCAGTTGGACTAGCGTTCGTGCTGGACGTGCAGACCGCGTGAAACGACGCTTCATCCAGTCCCAAACATGCTCAATGGGGGACAGATCCGGAGATCTTGCTGGCCAGGGTAGTTGACTTACACCTTCTAGAGCACGTTGGGTGGCACGGGATACATGCGGACGTGCATTGTCCTGTTGGAACAGCAAGTTCCCTTGCCGGTCTAGGAATGGTAGAACGATGGGTTCGATGACGGTTTGGATGTACCGTGCACTATTCAGTGTCCCCTCGACGATCACCAGTGGTGTACGGCCAGTGTAGGAGATCGCTCCCCACACCATGATGCCGGGTGTTGGCCCTGTGTGCCTCGGTCGTATGCAGTCCTGATTGTGGCGCTCACCTGCACGGCGCCAAACACGCATACGACCATCATTGGCACCAAGGCAGAAGCGACTCTCATCGCTGAAGACGAGACGTCTCCATTCGTCCCTCCATTCACGCCTGTCGCGACACCACTGGAGGCGGGCTGCACGATGTTGGGGCGTGAGCGGAAGACGGCCTAACGGTGTGCGGGACCGTAGCCCAACTTCATGGAGACGGTTGCGAATGGTCCTCGCCGATACCCCTAGGAGCAACAGTGTCCCTAATTTGCTGGGAAGTGGCGGTGCGGTCCCCTACGGCACTGCGTAGGATCCTACGGTCTTGGCATGCATCCGTGCGTCGCTGCGGTCCGGTCCCAGGTCGACGGGCATGTGCACCTTCCGCCGACCACTGGCGACAACATCGATGTACTGTGGAGACCTCACGCCCCACGTGTTGAGCAATTCGGCAGTACGTCCACCCAGCCTCCCGCATGCCCACTATACGCCCTCGCTCAAAGTCCGTCAACTGCACATACGGTTCACGTCCACGCTGTCGCGGCATGCTACCAGTGTTAAAGACTGCGATGGAGCTCCGTATGCCACGGCAAACTGGCTGACACTGACGGCGGCGGTGCACAAATGCTGCGCAGCTAGCGCCATTCGACGGCCAACACCGCGGTTCCTGGTGTGTCCGCTGTGCCGTGCGTGTGATCATTGCTTGTACAGCCCTCTCGCAGTGTCCGGAGCAAGTATGGTGGGTCTGACACACCGGTGTCAATGTGTTCTTTTTTCCATTTCCAGGAGTGTAGCTTCTTACATGTAGTCTGTTGCTTTATCCTTGTACTGTCCACAGCTATCTTCTGAACTACTTCCAGGAACTGGCTGTTAACATTTTGTCTACCTCATGGCTATAATTTATTATTTGGCTGTTTTCCTTCTTGACTATAATTTATTGTTTGACTGTTTTCTTAAAAACAAAGTCCTCTCATTCCTTGAATGATCTCCTGGTATCCCTTATGATGTAGTCTATATAAATTTAACTTTTTGTCTGGAAGATAATGATGACATGTTGAGTTGCAGATAGGCACAACGAAAAGACACTTACGATTTAGCTAACAGCCAAAGTCATCTCCAGAAAAGGAAACACACAAAAATGTTCATATACACAAGCAAGCACACCTCACTCACATGACTGCCATCTCTGGCAGCTCGAACTGGAATGCATTCCAGTACAAGTTGCCAGAGATGGCAATCATGTGTGCAAGGGGAGTGCTTGCTTATGTGACTGTGTGTGTTTCTTTTTCTGAAGGAAGTTTTGGCTGAAAGCTAATTTGTAAGTGTCTTTTTGTTGTGCCTGTCTGCTGCTCATCATGTCACCTTTATGATGAGCAGGAATCTGCTTTTCTTTATATTATTTATTGTTTTGTCTGGGTTATTAATTTCAGATATTACACAGATCTGAAACTTCCTGGCACCTTAAAACTGTGTGCTAGATCAGTACTCAAACCCAGGATCTTTGCCTTTCAGGGGCAAGTGTTCTATCAACTGACCTATCTAAGAATGACTCGCAACCAGTCCTCACAGCCTTATTTCCGCCTATGCCTCATCTCATACCTTCCAAACTTCACAGAAGTTCACCAGCAAAACTCGTGAGACTAGCACTCCTGGAAGAACGGAAGAAGGATGGGTTGTGATTCATGCTTGGGTAGCTTAGTCAGTAGAACACTTGCCCATGAAAGACAAAGGTCCTGGGTTCACATCCTAGTCTGGCACAGTTTTAATCTGCTAGGAGGTTTCATATAAAGCTAACATCACTGCAGAGTGAAAAATTCATTCGTTATACAGTTTTATTTTTGTGCTTTAAAACAGAACAGTCTTTCCTATAATATGAAATCAATTCTACTTCTTTGTTTGCCTAAATGATTTTCTGTAATTTCCTTTCCTTGCACATGATATTTAATTCCTTTTTTAATCCAAGACCTTTTAGAAAATCCAAGACTTTTTAGATTTCTTTTTTGTGCCATACTTCATTGTTTTCTTGGGAAAGTAGCTGTTAAAAATTGCTATTAATACCATCAAAAAATATATTAAATTTGGAACTGACACCTATTACTTTATACACATCCATCTATTCAGTATCCTATAAAGTTGACTTGGAAATTTTTGTTGCTTGCTCATTAATTAATCTTAATCTTTTCCATACCACATTGTTGTAATCAGGCAAGTTATAATTATTAATAATAGCTGTGCTTTATGGTCAT
The DNA here is from genome assembly GCF_021461385.2 of Schistocerca piceifrons. Taxonomy (NCBI): domain Eukaryota; kingdom Metazoa; phylum Arthropoda; class Insecta; order Orthoptera; family Acrididae; genus Schistocerca; species Schistocerca piceifrons. The sequence goes on from NC_060138.1 coordinate 1,000,090,625, forward strand.
ATAGGCAATTCACTACTGGATAAACATTTATGTCACTGATTAAATGTTCACCTACAAATATGTTGTCTATTAATGTCCAGTTTTCCTAGGAGATTCGTGTGAAGAAAATTAATAAAGCAGGTGTTAAAAGTGTTAAGTAATTTCTAAATCATTTATTTTCTCTGAATCTTTCATAAAATTAATATTAATGTCCCCAAAGACTATTATCTACTTTCTTTATCCTGCTAATTGGTATAATTATGTAACTTTTTCAAAATAAATTGAAAAACTCCCGGCAGATATCTGTATATTGTAATAATTATTAACAACTTTCCAGTAATGGCAGTTCATAAGCACAGGCTACCAGTTATTGATCTGAGTGGAAACTATTGGTTTCAACATTTTTGACCTTGATAATACTGTTGAAATTCATGACAACTCCTCCTTTCTGCATGTTTTCCCTCCAAAAATAGGTTGCTAGTTCATAATCCCCTACATTTAACATATGGATTCCAATATTTATGAGGTGCTCAAACAGACATAATACATAAACTTTATTTTGACTTTCTAGACCATGTAAACAGACAAGATGTTGAGCATGGACTACCTTGAGAATATTAGAGACAGTTGGCTGAAACAGCTCTCTCATGAGGCTAGCATTTATTCTTAGCATTCCTTGTGATGACCAGCTTATGTCTTTTCTTCCACACTTCTTGATTGCATGATCAATCTGTAAAAAGTCAGTGTATTAACTTTTATTACACAATATTATTCATAAACATGCAGGTACGACACTGAGATCGTAAAAAAAGTGTGGTAGTTACAAATTATGAACATGATAGAAGTTCTCAGCAATAACTGCAAGCAAGATACAGTGAAAATTATTCTGAAATACATATTTTATTTGGTTGTATATTCAGAGAGTAGATTCCTGGGAGTTTGCTGAGTTTTGAAACGCATCCTGGAGGCCCTGGACAGGTTCCATAGCAATAACTGTCTGACTTCATGAATTTGGTCCCTGAATGTTCACAACTATATCAAATCGCTGCCCCTTCAACACAAATTTCATCTATGAGAAAAGTTAGTTTGGTGGGTACTGTTTATGAGAACTACTTATTTTTGGCCAAGAGTTTTCATATGATGACTCTGAAAACACATATCCATTGTAATGGAGTATCTGATTATTTATGTGGCACTCTTTTTGTTCTTTGCCTCATAATACTCATGATATGTCATAGAACGTCACCATTAAGTTCTTTACTTATTGTTTGACCTGTCAATAGAGATCATTATGAACATCTCCTTACTTTCAAAAAAGCAAATCCATATGGTCTTAACTATGCTCTTCGTTTGAAAAGCTTTATTTTGGATAGCATGAAGAAGGGCTCTTTTGTGAAAATGGATGCTTAGTTTGAGAGTCATAGTCATAATCCCATCTGTCAACAGTTTAAAAAAATTGTGGTATCCCTTAAAACTATTGCTTAAGTTGCTGGATATGTACATCTATTTTACTTATGCACCTCATCACTGTGGCAGAAACTTTGTCACAATTCTCTGAGTTTAGTCCTGTGACAAAATTTGCTGACATGTTTCATGTTGAAGAGATATGGCATCTACAATCCCACAGGACCAGATTGCTCATGTCCCTCAATATTTTTCAGTGTAACAATCACCTCAAACATTCACTGTTATCAATAAATGTTTGGTCAAATTTTAAATTTCATCAATCACATCAGGCCATATTATTTTTCCTTGTTTCTAATGATTTTGAGACATCTGACATCATTTCACTGAGTGTTACAGCAAATCAATTTAAACACAGGCCCCACTTTCCTAGGGAGTTTCAACATATAAATTTTTTTTGGTCTATGACAACTGCTCAGAAATGCAAATCGAATATGTATTAATAACCTAAGAAGAGAGAGAGAGAGAGAGTGAGAGAGGGAGAGAGAGAGAGATTGATTTTTGTTTGAGATTTTTACTTTAAGTCATAACTGGTACCTGAATTTTGGTTGCTACCTCCTTGAATGATCAGCTTCTGCACCAGTTGGTGACGTATTACAATATGGAGGAATTTATTGTTCTTTAAGGTTTAAAATCTGACTCTGTTAGTTACTTGGCCATATTGCAGATAGCTTTGAACCCAAGTTTTCCTAGCTTTTCATACCAGGGAACCACTGTTGTAAGTAAATAAGATCAAACAGCAATCTGCTTTTTGTGAGAAAAGGAGATTGCTTAGCACACAGATTTCCTTCAAACTACACATCCTGCTACATCAAAATTGGTCTGAGGAGTTCAGCACCATACTATTGTACAAGAACATAATCCAATTACTATAATTTAAGAAATTATGAGAGGTTGTTACTCATTGAATGGAAACTATAGAGAATGTATTTCTTTTCCTGTGTTTTAGTGAACTTTATACCCTTACAATTCTGTCGATTGCTAGACGGCAATGACAATGACGTCCACCTCCTTTTCCAAAAACAAGATATTTCTATTCTTCACTTCCAGAAAATTTGTGTACATAAATGTTTGGCAACTCTTACACATATTTTACTTGGTTTTATCACTAAAATATCAATTTTCATTAAATGTAACAGTACGTTCTGAGCGACAGCCTAGCAACACATCCTCTTTCACAAGATACAAATTAACAGTTCTCTTTTTTTAAAAAAAAATAAATCAATTGTCTTTTTTTTAGAGTCCATACTCAAAGGTTCACAACTACTATCATTGTGGGGATTGCTCGCTAAAGAGTTTGTTGCTGTCCAGCTGCACTTCACTTCACTTCAAGTACTTTTTTAATCAAATTTATATTTACGGTATTTACATACATTACTGAGCTTCTCAGAATAAAATCAGACACAAATTAATTTAAAAAAAGGGGCAGTGAGGCTCACATAACATTACAAGGGGTTTACTGTAAGAACTCTAAGAGCAGATACACTATGTGATCAAAAGTATCTGGAATCCCCCGAAAACATATGTTTTTCATATTAGGTGCATTGTGCTGCCACCTACTGCCAGGTACTCCATATCAGCAACCTCAGTAGTCATTAGACATTGTGAGAGGGCAGAATGGGGTGCTCCATGGAACTCATGGACTGCAAATGTGGTCAGGTGATTGGGGGTCACTTGTGTCATATGTCTGTATGCAAAATTTCCACACTCCTAAACATCCCTAGGTCCACTGTTTGCAATATGATAGTGAAGTGGAAATTTGAAGGGACACGTACAGCACAAAAGCGTACAGGCCGACCTCGTCTGTTGACTAACAGATGCCGCCGACAGTTGAAGAGCGTCATAATGTGTAATAGGCAAATGTCTATCCAGACCATCAGACAGGAATTCCAAACTGCATCAGGATCCACTGCAAGTACTATGTCAGTTAGGTGGGAGGTGAGAAAATTTGGATTTCGTGGTCGAGTGGCTACTCATAAGCCACACATCACGCCAGTAAATGCCAAATGACGCCTCACTTGTGTAAGGAGTGTTAACATTGGATGAATGAACAGTGGAAAAATGTTGTGTGGAATGACAAATCACAGAACACAATGTGGTGATCTGATGGCAGGGTGCGGGTATGGTGAATGCCTGGTGAACGTCATCTGCCGGCGTGTGTAGTGCCAACAGTAAAAACAGGAGGTGGTGGTGTTATGTTGTATTTGTGATTTTTTATGAAGGGGCGTGCACCCCTTGTTGTTTCACCTGGCACTATTACAACAAAGGCCTACATTGATGTTTTAAGCACCTTCTTGCTTCCCACTGTTGAAGAGCAGTTCAGGGATGCTGACTGTATCTTTCAACACAATCGAGCACCTGTTCATAACGCACAGCCTGTGGCAGAGTGGTTGCAAGACATTAACATCCCTGGCCTGCACAGAGTCCTGACCTGAATCCTATAAAACACCTTTGGGATGTTTTGGAATGCCAACTTCATGCCAGGCCTCACTGACAAACACCGATACCTCTCCTTAGTGCAGCACTCCATGAAGAATAAGGTGCCAGTCCCCAAGATACCTTCCACCACCTGATTGAACATATCCCTGCAAGATTGGAAGCTGTCATCAAGGCTAAGGGTGGGCCAACACTGTATTGAATTTCAGCATTACCGATGGAGGGCGCCATGAACTTGCAGTCATTTTCATCTAAGTGTCCAGATACTTTTGATCACATAGTGTGTATTCCAAGAAGAGCCAGGTAAAACATATTGCTTCATTCCACATGTACCTTGGCCGAATAACCTTGATGGGAATTAAAACTAATAAGAAGGTTTACCAGTTCACACCCATTTGCTAATGTAACAAGTAAGTGGCAAATGACAGTGGTGTCAGAAGTGTCCTCCACAACATATCATTGGGCAGATAATGAGTATGTGTGCATGGATGGGAATTAAATAGTCTAATTGATTGATCTGAATAATAAAATAACCTTTGAGAAAAAAAGGTACTATATGAGGACTCATCAACAAAGACAGGCTGATTTTTTCACAGATGTTATTACTCATTTCAATGTTTACATGATCTTTTTCAAATCACTCCACCCCTACGTAAATACACCTTTTATAGTGCCTCTGCTAGTCCTTGAACACATTCTCTGTCAGGTCCTTGAGAATTGTCTCAGTTTTCTTGAGCATTGCTTCAGAGAGAAATGCATCCCTTCTATCAGCAAAGAGACACAAAAAAATATCCTTCCTTCGTATCTACCCAGCAATTTGCAGTGTAGGGTACTTCTGCTGCAACTGTCATTTGCCTCTTATTTGTTACATTTGCCTTCAATAACGGGAATAAAAAAAAAAGCACAGGGTGCAAGATCAGGGCTATAAGGCAGATGATATGGTACTCAGGTAAAGTTGAACTGAGCCAGGTGATGCATGACTTGATGTGCGACGTGAGGCTATGCATTGTCATGGTGAAGTCGCCAACCAGTAAAAGACAGTTCTGGTCACTTCCTTGCAATGTGCTTCCTCAGTTAAGCCAACACTGACATGCAATATGCTGCTGTAACAGTAGTGTGAGGGAGAACTGCATGCTGGTAAATCATTCCATGATAGTCAAAAAATGTGATCACCATCAGTTTCCCTGCAGGTGTAACAACTTTCCCCTTTTTTGGTGTTGGAGAACCTTGTGATTTCCACACTGTACTGACTCATTTTCCTTCAGGATCATAATAATGCAGCCATGACTCATCACTGGCAATAATCAATCTGAGAAATGCAACCCTGTATCAGCAAAAAGAGGCAACACCTCATGGCTTGTCTCCATTCATACAGTCTTTTGTTTCGGAGTCAACAGATACAACACATTACAGGCACAAACACAAGTCATATGGAGATGACCAAGCATAATCATGAAGACTCTGCCATATGAAGTTCTCTACACTTCACGGAGGTTACATAATGTTATCTGTTGACCCTTGCAGACAATCACAGCAGCTGTCTTGAAGTTGACTTCAGTCACATTAGAAGGAAAAATACTAGGCCCACCTTGATTAACACAGACAATTCAGCCTTCTCTTAAGTCTTTGAACTAGCTAAACATTGTTGCATGGGTTACAGGTCTTATACACACACACACACACACACACACACACACACACACACACACACACACACACACACACACACACACACACACACTGAACGCTGTCTAACTTGTGGATACACACTGTGATGCATTACTTTAAGTTACCGGTACTTAACATTATAGATAGATTTAATGTGAATGTTACACTCTAATTAGATACAATACAAACAAACTGCCTAATTAAAGAACTGCCTCAAGAAACAGTAAGTAATATAATAAAGCTAATTAAGGCTGGGAAGATACATAAAATGTTACCACATTCTCTTGCTTTGTAATTTTCTTTCTCAGTTCTGTGTTCTACACACATGTTATAGCTATAGGAGAAAGGAGGCAACATCATTCATACAGAGAGAGTCAAAAAAGTAGAACTAACAGAAACATAATACTGTTTCACTGGTGAAAGATGTTGCAAACAAATTTTTTGTTGAAACTTTCTGGCAGATTAAAACTGTGTGCTGGACTGAGACTTGAACTTGGGACCTTTGCCTTTCACATGCAAGTGCTCTTCTATCTGAGCTACTCAAGCATGACTCATGACCCCACGTAACAGCTTTAATTCCACCAGTACCTCATCTCCATCTTCCAAACTTCACAGAAGCTCTCCTGCAGACCTCGCAGAACTGGCACTCCTGGATGAAAGGATACTGCAGACACACAGCTTAGCCACAGCCTGGGGGATGTTTCCAGAATGAATTTTCACTGTGCAATGGAGTGTGTGCTGATATGAAACTTTCTGGCAGATTAAAACTGTGTGCCGGACCGAGACTCAAACTTGGGATCTTTGCCGTTTGCGGGCAAGTGCTCTACCATCTGAGCTACCCAAACACAACTCACCAACTGTCCTCACAGCTCCTCACTGGTACTGGCAGAATTAAAGCTGTGAGGATGGGTTGTAAGTCAAGCTTGGGTTGCTCAGTAGGTAGAGCACTTGCTCATGAAAGGCAAAGGCCCTGAGTTTGAGTCTCAGTCTGGCACACAGTTTTAACCTGCCAGAAAGTTTCATATCGGCACTCACACTCCTGCAGAGTGATTCATTCTGGAAATTTTTTGTTGTGATTCTCTTTACAGATGGAAGAGCATCCTTTGCAGTGTCTCAGATGCAAAACTGTACATTAATTCTGGCACAAAATATTAACTAGAAAGTGAGGAATAACAATTACATAATGCTACACATAAAAACTGTAATAACGCCAATTCTTAGTTTCAGAACGAATGGGAAAAATCCATTAAAAATCATTTTTCACTGCCAAAGCGTGCTCGGGTAAGCAGAAAATATGGGTTCAATATCGAGTACACTTATCTGTCACCTGAACCATACCATGCAATGAACAGAAAGCAATAAAAGATTATCCTACTTTTGAACAACAAATAATATTTTCAACAACCAAGATAAAGTTGTTAGTAAAATATTGTCTGTAATGTTACTGAGGAAAATAGCCCTTCATGCCCCATATAACATCTATAGAACTAAGAGAAATGTATCAATGTTTAATGTACTAGTTTTAGTCCCCATGCTTTCTGACATCATCGTAAAGAGTTAAGTGAATATAATTTCAAAGCAAGTGATTTTTCTCTGTCTTCAGTTACTATGTTCCTATTGACATGGCATTGTCTGCCTCCACAGCTGGGTGGTCAGTGCATCTGATTCTCCTGTGGAGGACCTGAGTTCTCAGCACTGCCAGAAATTTTTCCTCATAAGAGGACTGGAACAGATTCCACTCAGCCTCATGATGTCAACTGAGGAGGTACTTGAAGATGAAGTAGTGGCTCCAATGTCTGCAAAGCCTCCATACCACATCCAAATGACAGGAATGGCAAAGGATGACAAGGTGGTCAATCAGTTGTAGTTGGCCTGTTTGTAGCCAGAACAGTGAAGCTTAATTTTTTCACTTATTGGGACAGTGAATTTCATTTACATTATTGTTACCTGTTCACTAAGACTGATGTCATTTCTCTTTATCCTTGGATGTTTTGTTTTATTTTTATGCATAGCTTATGCTTTCTGTATTCTGTGTGGTGCAATGGACTTCATAGTATTCTTGTAAGAGCAATCTTAATTTTTGCTTATGGTTAGGCATCTCCTTCTTTTCCTTTCCTATCAAAGATAACTGTCTAAGAAGTTAATCTGTGTAGAGATAAAGTATAGTTCTATGATCCAAGCACAAGATACACTTGTTATAGAAGGTACTGTGCTCTTTATGTAGCACAACATTTAACTGATTATTATTGAAAATCTGAACATACCTCTTTTCCTTTGTACTTCCTGTAATAATCAATAAAGGAGAAAGGTGGGAATATGTTAAATGGAGTTTCTCTGTAAGGGCTCGCCACACGCTTTCGTGCCTCAAAACTGACCATCAGTTCCACAAAAGCTGCTGGCCTTTTCAGTTTGAACTGTTCCATAAACTCCTCACCAAATACTTCATCCAACAAAGCTTCAAATGCATGATCAATTCCTGGAAGAGAATTTATTTTATGACGTGTACACAGAAACTGACACAACACTTGGAAAGAATATCAGCTATGATAGTTATTAGTAAATGTTTTCTGTTAGTTACACCTGTGATCAACAGACGCAGAATGAAATTTGATAGAACATGTAACTAACTAATGCTTACATTTAACTTGCTAACAGTAGAACAGATTTCTTCAAATACAGTGTTGTGTAGCATGGCAACAGTTCATTGTAGATTGTCCATATTTAGAGAAGAAAAATAAGTGAGTATTTTGACAAGTAATTATTTTTGAGGATGTTCAGTTCTGATGAAATATTACCTTTGTGTCTGTTTAAGCTAAATTAGTTTCAGAGAATAAAGTTTTTCATCAAATTTCTGCACATAAAGGCAAAGAACCAGTTTTGAAAACTGATCCAGCATGCAGATTTTATCTGTCATACTGATCTACATTTACGATAATTGAATTATGTCCACTGCGTCAAAAATCCACCATTGAGTTAACTAAGCAGCACTATATTAAAATGCTTGACACATAATCCCGAAGAAGCAAACTAATAGTTTAAGTTACCTACTGCTTGACAATGTCAGGCATATATGATTAGCTACTGAGTTTTACATTTTCTTTAGATTGCTGAAGAAATTCTGGTGGATCCCACATAGACTCTCTATCTTATTTCACCTTCTGCCTCTCTTACTTCTTGAAGGTAAGTTGAGCTTCTGTCAATGAGAACGTTTGCATCAATGTCATATTTAACTGGAACAAAATCAAAATGCTATCTTGTCTGAAGCAGAGAATGTCATTCAAGCAAAACCCTGTTTCATTAGTGATGTTGATCTTCTAGAAATAACAAACATCTTTAACAGGTATTATATAGCTGTACCAGATAAATTGAGAAGACTCAATAAAATGGATGAAGTAAGTAGAAGTCCCCAAAAATTCTGCATATAAATCACACCATTCAGCTCAGTGTTGCAACCCTGTTGTCTGAACACTCATAATCAAATAGTGTGCAATGCAAGTGCCTCCAGATTGACCTAGGGAGGTTGCCTTAAACCTGGACAGATGGCACAGCAAGTGCTGTGCCTTATGCACAACAGCCCAATATAAGGCTGGCATGCAGGGCTGTCAATCTCACTTACACTTACTTGCTTATTGTATGCTCACCTACAAGACTGTCAATTGATGTGTTGTATGATTATGAGATGTTGTACTGTTCTATACTTCATTCAGTGTTATTGTGGATCTTTTCATGTGGAAGGAGAATAAAACTTGGTTGGTTACTTCTGATATTGTGTCTGTTCAATGTTACAACATACTTGGTGACAAATGCAGTGTTCTACTCCATGTGTTTTGTTTGTTTGATTTGATATACAGCCAACATGTCAGTGGAAGCAGGTCTTCAATCTCTTATTGAACAACAATGAGCTCTCGCCAACCAGCATCAGGATCTCTCCATGGCACTAAATAATTTGGCAGCATTGTTAGATGCGGGAGGTTCCACTGCCATTGACACAACTCCCACCATTTCCTCTGTGTGATGATTCTTTAGAAGATTGGGATGCATATGAAAAATATCTTCAGAAACATTTTCAAGCTTTTGGTGCAAAAGTGCGCCATCTAATTCATCAAATGCAGCTCTCTTCATGCTTTCATCCAAACCCAGTGCTGTTTTCCTTTGTTACTATTTTATAATGCATTACTATACTCAGTGTCCATCCTTCTTTCTCTTCTTTCCTGTGTTTCTCTTGTTGCCTTACAAACCACATTGTACACTCTACTGAGTCACATTGTATCAACCATCTCAGCTGCACACAACAGATGGCTACAAGACCACACTGATTGTTGGTGCAGCATCTTATGTCCCACATTGCACCTTCCAATATCATTAAATCTATACCTTCACATTGATCACTCTCCCTGTGTTACCCTCGCATATTTTCAAATGTTATTTCCCGCATCTTTCCGGTGCCACACAAACTTGTATCTCATCCTACCAACACCCGCCCACTCCCACTCCCTCTCTTTCCCCTCTCTATTCCATTTCACCTAATCTAGTCACTTCTGCCATCCTCCTTTTGACACATATCCACCCATAGGTTTACAACCCACATTATAAATATTTTTGTTTTTCTATTTATCTCATTGTGACTTCACATCAATTTCAGTTGGTTTTCACCTTTCACTATCAGCCTACTCCCTCTGATTTCATCTTGTTTCCTCTTATTTCATTGATTTCTTCTTTTGTAATTTTTCCCACATGTTTGAAGATATTTTTGTGAATTTATTTGGATGTAATTTTACGTTATTTATGTATTTTTATGGGTTTTTCCACCACCATGGATTCTTGCTTCTTCCATCTCCATCAATACAGAAAAGGTTCCTTATCCCTAGCCAGAACCCAGTACGATGTATTGTTCCTTCATTGTTGTTTAGCTCATGGAATCCCCCCAAATTGCCTTAACATCAAATTACCCATTTCCGGCTGCCACCATTCCTTCCACAAAACCATATCAATCAGGCCGAAACCTCCTTGCAATACTTACTCTACATCTGTGATATTTCCTGCTTTGCAATCCCAAATTTCTGAATCCCATAACACACATTGAAACTCTTGTCCTCCAGGAACTAAAGTAACATGCAGAATGCCACCTCAAATAGTTCTCCAACCTGGTCACTTCCTAGTCTAATCTTGGACTACTACTGCCCACCACCCCTACAGCCATCTCCAAATCTCCCTCACATCCCCTCATAGCTGACAAACCCTGTCTCGCAGACATACTACATCTACCCCATCCTCTAAAACTCCCTCTCACCACCACATATAATCCAGAACGTAAACAGACCCAAAGCACAGTCTTGAACATTTCTTCCAAAAGCCTTAGCCTTGCAGAAGTATTAGTCCTTTCCAAAGGCCTCACCTTTTGCCCCACCCCCCCCAAATTCAGTCATGCAGGGATTGTTAAAGACTGTCTCTCCTTTTCCTGGTCACTACAGTGGAAACTCTTTTTTGCCACTGACCCTACCAATCAGACTCAATGCAAGACCAATGTTGAACCCTGTCTGCCTCAGTTCACTCCTCCATCCAGCCATGATCCACCCCTGCTGCCCTCAAATCACCCATTGTTAACTCTGCAGAGTTTCTTAACATTGAACCTTCCCTCATGATCACTCCCCAAATCCCTTAACATGCAAACTAACCTTACACTCACAAAAAGATCCACAATTCACCGCCTAAAAACTGATCCTGTTCTTATAATCCTACCTGCTGCCAAAGGCTCCACCAGTTTTGTTTTGAACCTCAAGGATTACCTGGCAGATAGACTCCACCAGCTGTCAGATTCATCCACCTACAAATCCTGCCACAGTGACCCCATTCCAGAAATCCAGCAGTCAGTAATAAGGTATGGAATTGCGTTTTGGGGTAACTCAAACCATATGCGTCGAATACTAAAACTTGAGAAAACTGTCATTAGAAATACGCACAATGTAGGGCGAAGAAAATCATGTTGCCCACTCCTAAAAAATCTAAGTATATTAAGTGTTCCCTCACTATACATATACGAGCTGATTATCTTTGTGCACGGTAACCCTGATATATTTGCAGCAAATCATTTTCAGGATGTTTACAACACCAGAAATCAAAATAATTTTATGCCGCCCACCAACTGTTTAAAACTTTACTCTCAAACCCCACATTATATGGGTATGAAAATTTATAAAAAAGTGGAAGGAAGAGAATTGCTCAGCATAAATTTAGAAACACTGAAAAAAATACTTATATGAGAAACTAGTGCAGAAATGTTACTATTCAGTAGAATAATTCATAAATGATGATCTGAAAATTTGAGCAGGAGAGAGCAAATTCTTAGGACTGTTAATCTTAAAACTTTGTTACTTTTGAAGAAAAATTATTAATTGCTTAATTAATTAATTATTCAGTACTGTATATTATATTACTGGTATTATAAGGAAAATTGTAAACCAGTTTTTGCATTTTGGCAGATCTCCTGTACTTTAAGTCAATGGCTTGAAATTATTTGTTACGAGACAATAAACTTGTATTTCTATTTCTCCAGTCTCTCCTCAAATCCTTAAGCCTAGCACAAAATCTCTCCCCGGCATCCATCTCTCTCTCCTCAACCCTATCATTCCCCACACTCCTACCTTCTACATGCTTTCTGAAGTCCATAAACCCAACCACCCAGGATACTCCATTGTGGCCAGTTACTGTGCCCCCACTGAGAAAATTTCTGCTCTTGTAGACCAACACCTTCAGCCTATCACCCACAACTTACCCTCCTATATAAAAGATACCAACCATTTCTTCCACCTACTATCCACAGTTTCAGTTCGTTTACCACAAGGTGCCTTGCTCGTCACTATTTATGGCACCTACTTTTACACTAACATCCCCAATGCTCATGGTCTTACCACTATTGAACACTTCCTGTCCCAATGCCTGATGGATTCCAAACCAACCACCTCCTTCCTAGCCACTACATCCTCACCAAAAACTACCTCTCCTTTGAAGGCATTACCAACAAACAAATCTATGTTGGCTATGGACACCGACATGGCACCATCACTTGCCATCCTATTCATGAACCATCTAGAGGAATCCTTCCTAAACACCCAGAATCCCAAACTCCTCACCTGGTTCACATTCTTTGATGACACCTATTCACATTCCCTCATAACCTCAACACATTCTCATCCATTTGCTTCACCTGGTCCTATTCAACCCATCAAGCTACCTTCCTCAATGTTGACCTGCACCTCAAAGATAAGATGGCTACATCAGTACCTCTGTCCATATCAAACCTACCAAACACCAGAAATACCTCCACTTCGACATCTGCCACCTGTCCCATAACAAGAAGTCCCTTCTATACAGACTAGCCACCCATGACCATCACACCTCTAGTGAGAAGAGGTCCCTCTCGAAATATACTGAGAGTCTCACTGAGGCCATCACAGATCGTAATTACTATCTCAACCTTGTACAAAAGCAGATCTCCCATCCCTTATCTTTCCAGTCACCCAACATCTTCCAAAGCCCCACTGACTGGCTACAGAGGAGCATTCCCCTCAAGGACTGGAGCAACTGAATTACATTCTCCACCAGAGAATGCCCTGAAATGAGAAATGGTTTACCCACTATCCTTCCCACTCCTCCCACAGTGGTATTCTGCCACCCACCAAATGTACACAATATCCTCTTCCATCTCTATACAACCCCTGCTCCCCTTGCCTCATGCCTCATATTTCTGTAATAGACCTAGATGGAAGATCTGTCCCATACAACCTCCCGTCACCACCTACTCCAGTCCTGTCACAAACATCACCGATCCTATCAAAGCCAGGGCTACCTCTCAAACCAGTCATGTAATTTACAAGCTAAGCTGCAACCACTATGCTGCATTCTATGTGGGCATGACAACCAACAAGTTGTCTGTCCACATGAATGGCAGCCGACAAATTGTGGCCAAGAAACAACAGGACCACCCTGCTTCTGAGCACACTGCCTAACATGACATCCTTCATTTTAATGACTGCTTCATGGCCTGTGATTGATTGATTGATTGATTTCTTTATTAATCCATGTAACAATTTACATTGTGTGGATTTCGTCAGCAAAATCATATACAATACAATATACCTACAATTATACACATAAAATTAGTATTTACACACATTTTTGAGGTATCTTAAATTAGTTTTATATCCTTGTGTAATTTGTAATTTTCTTATAGTACTGTACAATTTTTGATTACATATCATAATTATTTCCTCATGTATTACAATGCAGGCTACTTTAATTACACTTCTGGTATGATTTTTTTTTCTAGTAATTTAATTGAAAGCTTCGTTGCTTTGGTAAAAATAAAATTGGTTCTTTTTGTCATGACAGAATAAATTACTATTAATCACACCAGATTTGTCGGAGAACAGCAGCAACATGTTTAATTGACCCAGCTTTAAGAAATTCTATTACCTTTTAGCAGAAAATTCGTGCGGTACTCTCCGACGTTAGAAAATGCGTGGTGTTCCATTCGGAGCAGGAGGCGGCTGTCTTTTCTCCTTCGCGATATTGAAAATTACTAAAAAAAATGAACAGAAACTTTTTTTTTTTTTTTTCGGAGGAAGATCGCGCGGAGAAAACAGACGGAAGTTACATGAAAGAAACCTAAGGGACCAACTAATTGGATTTGTACGAACATATAAACGGAACTGAAAGAACTTGGAATAAATACTATAACTATGTCGTCACGACAGCCTCCTGTTCCGACAGAACACACGCTGGATCATAAGCTGCATAAATCTTTTAAACAGAAAAGATTATCACAAGTATAATTAATGAAAATAAGGTTGAGAGATTTTCTTTGAAATTAAATAAACTTCAAGGCTTCAAGTATTATATTATGAAACGGAAACTTACATTAACATGGCCACCCATTGTGGCGATGGAGCGAATTTTCACGATACACATTCTCGCTTGTTTGTGGCTACATATATTTTTAATCACTTAAACTCTTAAATCTACAATACAATGATTATATCAGTATGGAGCACAATACTTTTGCGTCCGACTCGCAACACATTCACAGAACAGCTAGACAGCGGTGTGGCTCCCTGCAGAAGTAAAAACTGGCAATTGTTATTTTGAAACATAGGTGCATCGGTTTTTTTTTTTTTACTGATCGATAGCAGCGTATAACAGTTTATAGCTATCGTGATATTCTGCGCTTTTCAGGAGCGCGGCAAAGATATCTGGTTACAACATTCATTGGTATATGTTAGAAGTTCGCACATACTGACGCAAATACAGAAAAAAAAAAAACTTTTACATATTAAAAATCGCAGTGATAAAGGCTGTAATGTCACACACTACATGTTTTAATTCAGATACTCCATTACTGCGTAATAACTTTTATTTAATAAAAAAAATTTTAGTTTTGTTTTGAACTGTCCGATTGTGTCAATATCTCTTATTTTTTGGGGTAATTTATTATATAATTTAACAGCATTGTACAACAAGCTCTGCTGAGTTTTAACTTTATTTTTCCTCTCTAGATGCAGATTGAATTGGTTTCTAGTTTCATAGCTGTGTACTAATGAATTTTTCATATAGCAGTCAATATTTTTTTTACATACATAACACTTTGAAAAATGTATTCACAGGGGACAGTTAGGATTTCCAGCTTTTGGAAATGTTCAAGGCAGTGAGCCCTACTGCCACTCTTGGTTATTATACGAATTGCTCTTTTTTGTAATTTGAAAACTATTTGAATATTTTTACTGTTGACTCCCCAAAATGACATCTGTATCCTTCCTACCAACACCAGCTTTTCTAAATTGTGCAGGTGGGAACTCACCCTGCAATATATCGTATGTTCCTGTAACCCTACTGGTCTCTACCTTCGTTAGTCATTGTTCTTGCCCTTCACCCACTTCCCTGTCCCCATTCCAGCACTACACAGCCTTCTATTCCACAAATGCACCCAATCTTTTTACTTCTCTCCTTTTCTGCTAGGAATGAGATGGAGAGTGGGGCAGCTAGGTGCAGTTGGAAGGCAGAGAGCGGGGGTGAAAGGTGAGGTTAGCAGAAAAGAAGTAAAAAGATTGGGTGCACTGGTGGAACAGAAGGCTACTCCCAGCAGCACTTTACTGACCCCCACTCCTACACAGCTATCCCTCCCTCTCCTTGCCCCAGCCTCCTCCTTACCCCCACCCAATTGCCTCTCCCATAATGCCCTGCTGCTCGCAGTCTGGCTCCAGCTGCCAGAGACTGTGGTCATACGTGTGTAAGTTGCATTTGCGCGTGTGTGTGTGTGTGTGTGTGTGTGTGTGTGTGTGTGTGTGTGTGTGTGTGTGAGATCTATTTTTGACAAAAGCCTCATTTGCTGAAAGCTAACTTTCTGACAGTTTTTCTGTTTTGCCTTTCCACTACTCAACATCTCTGCTATAAGGTGAGTAGCAACTACCCTTTTCAGTATATTGTTCTCTTCATGCTTTTTCATGCAGATGGTCCATAACTATGATCACAGTTCCAGACAAAATCCTGTATTTTCTGCTTATTCTTTTTAATGTGCCTAAATAGTCTGCATTCCAATACCATAATCAGCACTTAGTTTTGCAGTAGTTTCCTCATTCTCAAATCTTTGAATTAATTCTAATTTTTTTAAATTTCAACACGTTTCTTTTGTTTCTCCATCATCTCTTTAATGAATTTCTTTTAACTTGCTTCATTGATACTGTTATGTGAGTTGAACATTTACTAACGATTTTCAAATCAATGTTAGTTTGGTACTTACTACAGGGTGATTCTAAAGTCATTATACATTTCAGTGGTATAGTAAGTCACTATACATTTCAGTGAAATAGTAAGTCACTGTACATTTCAGTGATATAGTAACAGAATATTTGTTTCTTGCAGGTTCTATGATAGAATGCTAACCAAATAGAAACGAATCACTGTTGTTTATGCTCATCTTCGTGGAATCATGGAATGACGTATGAACAGGTGCGGACAGACTTTGCCCGTTGATTCCAGAAAACAAGCCCCACCAGTCTTGCTATCAAGACCGAGTCAATAAATTCCAGCTTACTGGTAGTGTTGCAGGTGAAGAACATCCAGGGAGGCTAGCCATAATGCCAGACACCGTGCAAACTGTGCAGGATGCGCTCACACGTAGCCCTTCTGCATCTACCAGGAGACTTAGTAGGAAGCTTGGTATTCCTCAAACCACTGTATGGAGAGTTCTTAGTTACAAGCTGCATAAACATGCATACCATATCCAGTCATACATAAGCTTGAAGCAGAGGACTACACAGCCAGACAAGCTATTTGTTATGATATGCTACAAGCTGTGGAAAATGATAATTTGATGCAAAATGTCTTGTTCAGTGATGAAGCTACATTTCATACCTGTGGACATGTGAACAGACACAACTACAAGATCTGGGCAGATGAACAACCAAGTGTGCTGCAGGAGTGGCAATGGGACACAGCAAAAGTGAATGTGTGGTTAGGGCTAACGAGGTCAACAGTGTACTGGCCCTTCTTCTTCGCACAACAAACCATTACTGGAACCACATACCTATATATGTTAGAACAGTTTTGGAGCCCCAGTTGATATCTGATGGGATTATGGATGCTGTTGTTTTTCAACAGGATGGTGCACCACCCCATTTTGCCCTCATTGTTCAGGATTATCTGAAACAAGCATTTCCTGGCAGATGGATTGGTCGTGCCTCTCCACGGATGTGGGCACCCTGCTCTCCTGACTTGACACCCCTAAACTTTTTTGCATGGAGGTTTATCTAGTCAAAGGTATACCCGGTGAAGATCTACAGCACTGAACACTTAACACAGTGGATTCGAGCTGCAGTTGCTGAGATTACACCAGATATGCTTGGGCAGGTTTTTCGGTCTGCAGTGGAGAGCTGGGGGATGGGCCAGACATGCAAGGTGGTCACATTGAAATGTACTGAAATTATCTCCTATTGTAACATAAGTTGCAGTGCCATTACAAATTGGTTAATGAAATTTGTTTAAGTACGAAATGTACAGTGAGTTTAGAATCACCCTGTATTTTGTTATCAACATGCCAAATGTTCACAAACAGGAGAGTGTGGTGGTGTTCTGGCAATATCAGTTTTTCAAGAGAGGGAGTCAGACACAAAAATTGAGATACCACGTGAAGAATGGCTGAACTTTGGCAACAGTCAGAAAAGAGCAGATGAATCATGATGGGAGGCAGAGAGTGAACTGGCTCTGGCTGTCTTTGCATACAACGCATTGTGCTCCTCCTGTATTTTATGCACAGCACTCTTAGACAGTTGTTCTTGCCACTTATTAAACTAATCCACTAACTTCTGGAGAGCTTTACTGAAAGTTGTTATAGAATACCATTGTAGTGAGTGTATTGTGTGTTAACCGTGGGCCTAGAAACGACGGAGAGGCTCCGTCCCCGCCGCAGCCGCAGTGGTCCACAACACCACGATGATTACCGCAGTCCACTTCACCCCTCCACTGCCCCACACCAAACCACTCTTTCAGGGTTATTGTGTGGTTCAGCCCCTGGTGGATCCCCGCAGAAAACATCTCACACCAGACGAGTGTAACCACTATGTTTGCATGGTAGGATAATGGTGATTTACATGTAAGTGGAGAACTTTTTGCACAGCAATCACTGACATAGTGTAACTAAGGCGAAACAAGGGGAACCAGCCCACATTCACCAAGGCAGATGGAAAACCACCTAAAAACCATCCACAGACTGGCCGGCTCACCAGACCTCGAGACAAGTCCGCCGGGCGGATTTGTGCCGGGAACCAGATGCTCCTTCCCAATCCGGAAAGCCATGTGTTAGACCACACGGCTAACTGGGTGGGCCTAGAATACAATAGTGTGCAAATTAACTAGGACAAGTTCATATTTTACAAGTAATTGAAGTTGGTTAGCTCTAACCATTTTTATGTGCCCAATTGTTGGACTCTTGCTGGACTGCTGTTGCCTTGACTGTGAACAACAATTATAGGTCTCCTCCAGCTCAGTTGAGTGCTCGTATGTGTAGCAACGGTGAGTATTATTTCTGTATTCTTGACAGGAAAACTTTGTATTTGTATTAAAATGGACATTCCACCTAAGAACTAGGCAAAAATAGTTGTTCTTCATGAACACACATCTATGACTATAAGAGACATTGCTTCTGTTGTTGATGTGGAAAAATCGAGGGTTTCAAGACTTATTAGGGCATATACTGATATTATTCCATTGTCTCCAAAGAGAAAAGGGAGATATAGATAAAAATGAAAAGCCACCCCTAGAATTGGCAAAACTCTACGTATAAACAATAGAATTAATCCTCACAAGACTCCTAGAGACCTTCAGACAGATTTATTGGCTACTGATGTTGAAACTGACTCATCAATGGTATGTTGTAATCTTCTTGAATGTGGGCAGAAGGCACAGAAGTTAATAAAGAAACAGTTGTTAACAGCTGCCATGAAGAAAAAATGGTTGACATGGCCAAAATATATGTCTTCGAACTCTAATGACTGGAAATGTGTAATTTTCAGTGATGAGTCATGCTTTGTTGCTCAAGGGTATAGACAAGAACTATCAAGTGAAGCACCCATGGTGCAGTGAGAGCTGAACATCTTGAACAGACTGTAAAATACGCTTCCAAAAAAAAAAAAAAAAAAAAAAAAAAAAAAAAAAAAAAAAAAAAAAAAAAAAAAATGTTTTGGGATTTCTTAACTGCAAGTGCCCTGAAGCACTAATTCCAGTTGATGGTATGATGAGTTCCACCAAATACATGTAAATCCTTAAGTACATGAGTGTGCCATTTCTACGCACTTTTGCAGGTGGTGGAGGAATATTTCAATATGATGTGGCCTCATGTCACTCTTCTAAAGCAGTCAAGGCATTAACAGAAGAAAACAACATTAGTGTGCTTCAGTAGCCCGGTAATTCACCAGACTTAAATTCTATCAAGAATTTGTGGAGTATTGCAGAAAGGCATCTTGATAAAATGGACTGTTCAACAAAAGAAGTCAAATCTATGCCACAACATATTTAGAAGCTCATTAAAACAAAAGGAGGTCACATTAGTTATTAATAATCAGTAAGCTACTAACTGTAGCATACATATAGTAATAAATGCACACAGTTGAAGTTTAATCATCTTGTCTAATTAATTTGTGCACAACTATATTTGGAAACCAACACATCTTATCCATTAGGCTGTCTACATTACTTTGAGCAATTTTTTAGTATTTTCAACCAACCATAATTTTTCGTTAATTTCTCAATCAGGCAATATTTCTAGTATTGAACAACAACTCTACACACTTGATATTATATATGATAAGCAAAAATAGCCGTACTATATCCACCCTGGTTAATGGAACAAATAATATTTCTTTAAAATGCCCTCCGTTTTCAGATCTACAATGGTCCTACTCCTATACATACTCTTTCCATTAGTCAACATTTGCATATCTACATAGCCACTCAAACAACCCTTCAACATGAATTCATGTTAATAATAAATGAAAAGCACCAGTTTGCTTTTGTTCTGCATATTTAGAAGCTCATTAAAACAAAAGGAGGTCACATTAGTTATTAATAATCAGTAAGCTACTAACTGTAGCATACATATAGTAATAAATGCACACAGTTGAAGTTTAATCATCTTGTCTGATTAATTTGTGCACAACTGTATTTTGAAACCAACACATCTTATACATTTTCAACTTATCTGGCAGTTACAAACAATTTATATCAAAAGATCTTGACATGTTTGTGCTGTTTTACTTGTTAGTGTTAGTACCTATGTTATGTAATATAATGTATTGTGTCAAATAAAGCAATATTGTAGAACAAAAGCAAACTGGTGCTTTTCATTTATTATTATAATGTTGTTCTACCAAGAACCAACAGAAGATTCTGTTAATATGAATTCATGTTACTTACATTTTGATATTTTAGTCTTATTTTATTTGATTTCTTCTTTACTTCATATTTCTGTTTTTCTTCTTATTCTACTTTCACCAAACTGGAGGCTTATGCCTACAATTTGATGTCAGAGCTCCTGACCTGATTTAAAGTAAGTTGTCAGTAAAAATTATCAATACTTATTAAATGCAGTTGATTTTAATTGCACAATGTCACAGCAGATTACTACTTTACATGGCAGTCAGCTGATATGAGGGGTCTACTGCACCATATTCTTAAGCATCCTTATAGACAGAGAGCTCATCAGGAACATCATATGTTCCAACATTCAAAAATGTTTTCCTCAGTTACATTTGTCTATAGGACAGTTTCAGCTACTTGTTGTGTCAGTGTAACAAACTCCAAGTACTTTGGGTGTTACTACTGTTATGTATTATTGAATTAAGTTATGGGCAAATTTAAATATATAAGACAAAAATCTTGTAATGTACTATCTGTCTCTCTTTGCACACAATGCATTGGCTCCTCCTGTGCTTCGTTCACTGCACTTACATATTATTGTTTCATGAAATTCATATCTTTTCTAAAAAAGAAATTTCATTAGTTACTACCATTTCCAACATGCTTAATTTGTCAGGATTCTATGTGGCTGACAATCCTTTGAACCATGAAGTTAATAAGATGTGCCATGATTATAAAATAAAAAGAAATCCTGATGTCAAACATTACATACAGAATTTCATGACAGAATAAAAATATGTAAAATACTGTGGTATGGAAATCTTTTCTTTATAGCCAAACAAAATTATAGGTCTGCAAATTAACAAGATATTGTTTAAAAATGAAATAAACTTTTACCAGAATGAAAAATGCTCCTATCATAGCACAAAAATGGCAAATATGTTCTGGGCAGAGTTTGGGATCTAAAAGAAGGAAACTACCTTTTCAGCTTGTCTGGCGGTTACAAACAATTTATATCAAAACATGTTGACATATTTGTGCTGTTTTACTTGTTAGTGTTAGTACCTACGTTATGTAATATAATCTATTGTGTCAAATAAAGCAACATGATATATCATGTTGATGTCATGTCCTATGACACGATATATGCCATCATGTCATGCAACATGGCATTTCTCACATCATGCAGTGTGAGACAATGTCATTAAAGCTTAGGATGCATGCATCCCCACTCTGGGATACTTCCCAGTACAGATGCAACTCCATAGATGCATCCCACTCTCTAGAAGCATATAAATTTGTGTGTATCTGTTCTTACAGTCTCCACCATACACGTAAAAGGACATGGGCTTTGGTGAGAAATGTTATTTTCAGGGAAAAAAATCAACACCTCCGCCCCCCTTCTCACGCCAACACCCAGAAATAAAAAAATTGTTTTAGCATCCTCCCAGTATCAAATCCACTTCCAAAAATTTCAACCCCCCCCCCCCCCTCAGAAAAACTTTCTTAGTTATTACATGTATGCTTGTATGCTCCTCAGCCATAAGATATTATGTATAGTTTACTACAGCTGGCAAATCTCCTGGATTTTGGACACCGGATTAGGCATGGATGTGTGTGATGTCCTTAGGTTAGTTAGGTTTAAGTAGTTCTAAGTCTAGGGGACTGATGACCTCAGATGTTAAGCCTATAAACCGCAAGATGCAAGTGTGCCAACAACTTGCAGCTAAGAGAGCTCACTGCACTGGGAAAGTAAGGTTAACTTATAAAAAAATGCAAATATGTCAAGATGTTTTGATTTAAATGTCTTTGAAGCTGCCAGATAAGTCAAAAAGCTAGTTCCCTTCTTCTACATCCCAAACTCTGCTCAGGACATACTTGTCTTTTTTGTGTTATGAGAGGAGCATTTTTCATTCTGGTTCCCAACTTTCATTCTAGCATAATTTTAACATTAGACAGCCACACCTTGGCAAACAGTGAAGATTTTTGTTGACTTTGGCAATAATTGATCCTGTATAGGTTTTTTTTATTGTCTTTCAAACCATGTTGCTTATATCATGACAATGGAAAAAGCTTTCACAAAACAACAGGGCAACTATTAATTATATGTATTTGAATCAGTTTGCACAAGTTTAAAACACAGAAGTGGCATGCTTCAAAAACCTTCCAGAAAAATGTTTCTTGTGTGTAAAATCCAAATAAAGTAAGTTTCTTTTAAATGGTTAAAACTTACCCTAGACCAAGGTCCAATACACTGGTAGAGCAATTTTGAATCATCAGTCTTGCTACAATCTGTAGTTATTTAACAGCACATACAAATGGTCCCATTAGGTGAGCATTAATGTCAGCCAAATTAAAATCTTTTGCAAAAGAAATTAATCAGATTCTACAATTTACCTGAGTGCTAGATGTGGTTCATCATTCAAACCTTTCTTAATATAGCGTAACATAGCCACAGTAAGACAGATGTTCAAATGGCTATACAAAAGGCCACTGGTGCCGGCCACTGTGGCCGAGCGATTCTAGGCACTTCAGTCCGGAACCACGGGGCTGCTACAGTCGCAGGTTCGAATCCTGCCTCTGGCATGGATGTGTGTGATGTCCTTAGGTTAGTTAGGTTTAAGTAGTTCTAAGTCTAGGGGACTGATGACCTCAGATGTTAAGTTGCATAGTGCTTAGAGCCATTTTGCCACTGGCCTGGGGTAAGCCAAAAACTTTATACCCCATGTTACTAGCTCAAGTAGGAACCAAGCACCAAGACCCCCCCCCCCCCCCTCCCTCTCAAAACTGTGATTCTGCATACTTATTTGTTACAATGCTTCTGTGCTGTAATGCTTAACTTGATAAGATTTTGTTGTTCGGATTTTTTTTAAGAGAAAAAGATGGGTCTCCTTTCTTTGTTTGCTACAGCTTCATGTTTTGATTAGTTAGACAGCAGATGATATCTATGTAGTTAAGTTATTGTTACTAATTTTTCCCTTTCTTTGTTGCTCTGGTTTTGTACTTTTTTTTCAACCTGTTTTTCCTCCTTCTCCTCTTCCTTCTCCTTCTTCTTCTTCTAAATCAGCCACAGCATCTGTAGTGGCCCTTAAAATCTTACAATAAGGTTCTTTCATGTTTCATTTCATTTTCTATGTCATTCAAAAATGAATATTTTGACTCATTCCACAACTTTGCATCATACATCCACAATGTACTTTTTTAATTTTTTAACTCCTCATTGGCTTTTAAGTCCTTTATTGTATGTAATGATCATTCATTTCCCAACAGTGAAACAAGAAGAAAAAGCTGCAAATCAACTCATGGCACTTAACGTGTAACCAACAAAGTGTTCCAACTCATCTTAAGCCAAGGAAGAGCTCTATTCTTTGGAGAGTACCACTAGTTGGCCAAGTTGAGACCCACCATCTGTCTCTATGGTAGGACACTCTGCAAAATACAGACTTGCATCCCAAAGAGGAAATCACACAAGGGCAACAACTAGAGTATAGTACATGGAGAGCACTGAACAGATTAAGAGGGAGTTGCAAAATGCAAAGTACACAGGGTTCAGTGGACCTACTCTGAAGATGACTAGTGCGAATGTGGAGAATTGCGATGACTGAACATTTACTCATGTGCCCACATTTGGAGTTTGTCTGCATAGCAGAAGATCTATTTTTGTGCTATGACAAGGCCGTTAAAGCTGCAGAGTTTTGGAGGAAGAGAATTTGCCCGGACATCTAAATTAAAATTTATTACTTAGAACTACCTGTTATCTGTCACTCTGTAATAATCAACAACAAACTTGGCAGTATTTATACTTTGTCTGCACATGACAAAATTAATGGAAACACTCTAAATTCACCAAATAATATTTGTAATTAGTGCATAGCTTTTTCAAATTTGGCAAAAGAACTTATTAATTCAGTGCTGGAAAACTGCTGGTTCTATGTAACTTATTGTATGCAAGATTCATTCAGGCAGAATTAGAAGCACACCCATCACTGGAATGGTGATCACACTGGAAATCCCACACTAATATAATGAATGTGGTAAATATAGAAATGGCCTGAAAAATGCCAACTGACCACACAACAGCTTCCACCTGCTTCAAAAAACCATTCAGTGTAACAATTGGTGGTAGGAAGCAGTTGAAGAATGACCATGTTATTGTTTGGCTGACACAGTCTGGTTTACTGGCAGGTCAAAAATAGAAGGAGGTGCTGATGCAGGATATATAGGGTACAGTCGAGACTACACAGTGCAGTCTCTTTAGGGAAGTGGGCCATGGCATCCCAGGTGGAGATATTCACTATCAGAGAATGCACGGATTAGAATCTACTCAGCTACTGCAATGATCAACCCATGCATCTGGATCAAAAATCATTGCAGAATGCCATGATTCCCTTGTGAGGCTATGGGAAAGCAACAGGGTAAACCTGCAGAGGGTCCTTGGTCATTCAGGAATTAATGGTAATGAACAAGCTAATAGACTTGTCAGGGCAGGATTGATAACTCCATTTGTTGGACCTGAACCTGTCTTGAAAGCAGTGGTAAAATCTAAACTATATAGCTGCATCAGGAAGTAGCACATAGAATATGGGACTAAGATCAAAAACACATACATGGCAAGCTGATGATCAGGTTTTAAGAAAAGTTATGCAATTCCCAGGCTTGAACAAGAGGCAGATTAAATTCATAGAAAGTTTAATGGCTGGCCATGGGGCTTTCAGGAAGCATTTGCACTTGATGGATATAGAGAAAGAAGCCCATAAGTACAAACTGTGTGGTGAAGTCCACCTGCTTAGCTGAGTGGTACCATGTTTGCCTATGATTCAGCAGGCCCAGGTGTAGATTTTCTTGGCTCATGGATTGGGAGTTGTGTTGTTCTCATCTTCCTTTCACCATTATGTGCAAGTCGCCCACTGTGGCATCATCTGAAATAAGACTTGCATCCCAGCGGCTGAACTTCCTCGGATGGGACCTCCTGGCCAACAATGCCACATGATTATTTAATTTCATTGTTGTTCTTCCAAAGTGAAGTACTGGACGCCAAAAAACCCAAAAATTTGGGCCATTAATTCATGAACAAATTATGTCTAACAAAGCTCTAGTAAAGGGTGTCCTGCTACTCTTCAAGAGGACTGATTGGCTTTATTAGAGAGTCAGTTAGAGAAATGCACAATAGATGTAGTTTTGGTGTGGGCAACAGGGGGCTAAGACCGCTGTTGTTTTGTCTCTCTGATTAAGTCAAATCAAATCAATAGACCTATCTGATGTGTGTCACCTTTGTAATAAATCAGTAACAATCCTTAACAATATTTATACTTTGTCTACCCAAGTCTGTGTTAAAGCAAACAATCTTTCTACCACTTAAATTAACTTTCAAACTCTCTAAGCAATATGTGTAATTAATGCATAGCTTCTTCAAATTTGGCAAGGGAACAGGTTAATTCATTGCTAACATCACTAGTGCTGTGTAGGTCATTCTGTGAAAGATTCGTTACAGCATTGCAGAAAAAGGGTCATTTTTGTTACTTAAATTTATGGGCATGTTATGCTGAAGTTTCCACTTTTATTTATGCAAAATAGACACAAATATTTTCTAAGGTGTAGTAATTATGCTAAAATGAGACATTTTTGTTCAACTGCAGACTATGTATCACTTCTGGCCAAAAAATTGAGTAAAGATATAATGACAAGGACAATACATAAAAAAATGTAAGAAATCAGTAACCTGAAGCAATTTGAAGTACACAGTACTTCATTTAGCCATTTCTGGTCTCAAGCATTAGCTCATCTTATAACAAAAGCATAAATATTTTGTCCAAATTATGTTAATGTACCCTTTGTTTTTTCTGCTTGTCTGTTCAGTACAAATTTTGCAATTGGTTTTAAACTAACTTCTCAGTAAACTAGTCACTTGAAACTTTCAACACAGCTCTGAACTTGATGGCAAAGCAATACTAATTCACTTTCTTGTATGATATGTGGTGCAGGGTACATTGTGTACCGCTGCTATTTTTCCTTTTTCTTGTTCCAGTTGTGGAAGTTTTTTAGTAAGAACAATTGCTGATAAGCCTCTGTGTGAGCTTGATTCTCTCTAATATTTTACCTTCATGGTCTTTCATGAGATATACATAGGAGGAAGCAATATATTGGTTTACTTAGATAAAGAGAAACTGAAACAAACCCGAAATTTACCACATGTCTGTTGTAACTCATCAAAATGTGAAAATAGATTGAAAAATTTCACACACACAAGACTAAAAAACAGAATATAATTATTTAAATAAACAACTTTTTAATATAACACATTTTTAAAACAGGCTAAAGAGTATAAAGTAATTTCTCCTAATCCAACACAGATTCCTAACACCATACAAATAGTCCTGAAAATTTGTGACAGTAAACTTCTAAAAGTTATGACAACACCTGTAAAATTTAAAATGAAAATGTGGAGTGCATGTATTAGATGATAGTAAGGATTGTAGAGTGTAGCTGTCATTAAGAAAAATCACACAGCAGCTAATATTGTCACAGAAGAAGCTGAGTAGTACTGTGGTGTAGTGGTTATGACATTAAACTGAGAAAAGGAGGGTTGTGTGTTCAAAACTCACCTGGACTGTACCATTTTAATTTCTATATTCACTTCAAGTACATTCTAGAAGTACCCTCAAATGTCAAGAATGTTGTACTGGAGTGTTCTGTAGCTGTATATATACTGTATTTGTTCTGGCCGGAGGCTGTTTGCTCCGCACTCTTGTATGTGCACATGCTGAATAAACCTTCGTTAAGTGAAGTTAGTGTTTGGCATTCATCTAATTACACCTTATTCTACATGAAAATATCATTTAAAGTATAATAAAACTTTTATTGA
Organism: Schistocerca piceifrons; assembly: GCF_021461385.2. Taxonomy (NCBI): domain Eukaryota; kingdom Metazoa; phylum Arthropoda; class Insecta; order Orthoptera; family Acrididae; genus Schistocerca; species Schistocerca piceifrons. Next base: position 1,000,117,938 of record NC_060138.1, read on the forward strand.
CTTAGGTGAACTATTCATGAAGTAATTATCTATTAGATGCACCCTAAATTTTTCATTTTAAATTTTACAAGTATAGTCATAGTTGTTAGACATTCACAAGCAAATATTTCTGGTAGTATCTGTATGGGATTAGGAATCTGTATGTTCCCAGGAGAAATTATTTTACATTCTTTAGTTCATCTTAAAAACATGTTATATTAAAAGTTTTTACTGAAATAATTATTTTAACATCATTCTGCAGTCTAAAGAGTTGGGTAGCTCTACAGCTTTCACAACTAAAATAGTAAGCAAACAAAATTCTGTTCCTGAAAAGGAACTGAACTGAATTAAAATTTGTGGGTCATGTTAATAATACGAATAAATAAACTTATGGAAACAATTTTATGGAATAAAATATTGTATTACAAGAAACTTTGTAGCTCATATAACTCACAAGCATGGACAGTAGTTTTAATTCATTAGTGATAGGTCTGTCACTTTGTTTTATTTTACACAAGAAATAACTTGAAATCATGTAATGTAATGAGAACTGACAGTACATATCCCTTACACTGCAGGTTGAACATCAAATACATCTGAATGCTTTGCACTGACATCATGTTATCTTGTTCCATCACTGGTGATTTCATCCCCGTAGACATTCATTTCATTTCATAAATAATACACCTGTCATTATGGAAGCTAAGATAAACAACATCTTTCTGTTTATGGAAATGATCTTGCTTACCTATGGATCCCCATGGACCACCAGTAGCTCTGTGCAGCTCACGCAAAGTCCCTCGACTTGAAGACAGTTCATGTACAGTGATGTCCACAGTACCCCCTCCACAATCCACCACCATGTAACGGGTGCCTTAAAATAATAAGTTAAGCACTGTTACATTTAAAAACTAGTTATGATCAAATTCACTTTCAGTTGATGGTACTAAACAAAACTCCTTGAAGAAAGGATACAGATTTTCTCATTTTTTGAATGATACTGGTTTCAGCTATTACAACTTCTTATATGAGTGCAAGTATGTCCATTTCATGCAGGATTTGTATGTGAGAAGTTTCAGCTAATTTTCCTTCCAGACACCTGTCTTTTAAGAGCAGACATGACTTGGAAGTGCTTAATTCACCTCCCCCCTCCCTACACCTTTAAATTTACTTTTAGCCCATGAATTTAATGTAAATATACATTCTCACAATGCCATTATGTAGATATGGGACAGATTTTAAAATGTACTTTTCAAAATTGTTAGCATTTTAAACTGTTTGTGCTGGATGGGAGTTTGTTATAACATATCCGTCTTATCTTTATCAGGTCCTTTCAGATCCTTTAAGGCTTTTACTACAATTGTAACTTTTGCTGAATGAAAGTCTTTGTTTAACAGAGCTGTACATTTTATAGTAAGAAAGAGGCTTATGTACAATGTAAGTGCCACTAATACTTTGAGTTCTTCAATTTTATTTTGACAGACTTCTATGGTACATTTCCTTATGCATCTTTTGTAATTTGTAATTTTAAATTTCATTGAATGTCCATGTGAACTACTGTGTACCATATTGGTATATGGTACAATATGTTTGGATAAATGAGCCTTTGTTCTTAATATTAATAATAATTTTTCAGTGTTGTTTTCTTGTTTGAAATTTAGTATAACTTGTTTTATTTTCATTGAAGTACATTTCCATCCTTTGATGCACTCAAAAGCATCCTTTTCTAGATATTTCAGTGTATTCATGCTTACAATTACATATATATCATCAGTGTACATGACAACTGCCTTTTGATTAATACCATTAACTAAGCCTTAGTAGAATATGAGTGGAATAATAGGGCTCCATTTCAGTGTTTACGCAGTTCACATTGCATGAATGAGTAATCTTTTTATGTTACTTACTAGCACAACATTGATACAGCATGCATAAGATGGATGATAAAAGAGACAGCTGTAACTGAAGTGACAACAGTTAGTGGACTAAGTACATTGAGGAACACAACCAATGCAAAATGACCACTGAACCTCAACAGCATACCACAGCCCATACCACTGAGTACTGAATACTCTCCATATACAAAATAATCCCAATCTCAACACAGTTATGCCACAAACCATGTTCACACAACCTTTTTTCTAGTTTTGATATAAGCTAACATAATATAGAGTACTTTTTTTAAACGTGCTTCGCCCATCACCATTCTCAATAAGGGATGCTGTTGAAAATTATTTATATTATATTACATTTACTAAGCCATTAAATAATGAATCCAACCTGAATCCTCAAGTTCTTCAAAAAGAGGCAGATCTGAGGATATTTCAACATGATGCAGTTTCTGTGTCCTGCAATATATAGATGCTGCTTCTGGTTCTAGTGCAATGATAAGACTCTCTGGATGTTCTTTGTCATAGATATTTGCCTGCAAGTAAAATAATTTAACTTTTAACAACATAGTACATATTAATTGTTTTTACTTTGTCATTAATAATTAAAATGACTCATTAGCTAAATGCTATGGTGATTACAGTGTGGATGACAAAAATGAAAGGAGAGCTTGATTAAATTTGATTGACAGAATCAATTTGATGTACACTTGTTGGTTTGCCATCATCTGAAGACTTCACTGTGAGTTTTGCATAAGAGTTTGTGTATTTTGCAAATGTTAGTGCCTAATCTGAAAGTCGTGTTTAGTTTCTTTCTTTCATGTTTCTGAGATGTGGAGTGGGCTACTAAGTGCACCTGCTGCGGGTGGCTGTAAACTGCAGATCATGCCTGCATAAATGATGCTTGCCACCTGTGTTCACAGGCCATCCTCACCTCCTACAGGCAACTGGCAGAACTCATGAAACCAGCAAGTCTCACACATGGGGTGGAAGCTGGGTGTTTCACCGCGTCATTCCCAAAACCAAACAGCGTCCTCTGATTTGGAGCTGATTGGAGGGCTTAATCAAGAGGTGCAGACAATGTTGTGATGATCTCGGATGTTGTTTTCTTGACCTCCACTATCAAGTGGAGAACTGTAGGGCTTCTTAATGTATGATGTGCAGGTATGGGTTTTTAACTCTTCCATAGGTCTAATAAATTATGTATTGGATTTGGAGAGGGAACAATATTGTCCCCACTAATTCCATGTAGCAGCAGTTATAATTGCAGATCAGATAAAGAAAATGTTGCTACAGTATTAGCTGCAAGAACATCAATGGAAAGGTCCCAGAACTAGTTTCACTTATGAACATTTATAATGTCCACTTAGTACTAGGGACATAAAGCTGGCTATAACCAGAAATGAAGAGCAATGAGAATTTAAATTCTGACTGGAGTGTATATTGCAAATATAGGCTGGTTGCCAATAGTAGAGGGGTATTTATAAATTGAAAATATACAATAATTTCTAGTAAGTTAGTACAAAATCCAATTGCAAAATAATTTGGATGAAGGTACACTTTTAAAGATGAATGAAACATAGTAAATGGGTATCTCAGCATCTGCTGTAGTGGAGCACTACAGGGCAAATTTGGAAAACATCACAGATAAATTTCCTGATCATGTTATAGTGTTAGGAGGGGATTTCAACTTTCCAGTTGTAGACTGACAGACTCAATTGATTAAGGTGTGTGGAATAATAAGGGGCTTATGTGATAATGTTCTAAATGCCTTATCCAAAAATTACCTTGCCCAATTAATCAGAGAGCTGACTCATAAGGGTAATGGCTTGGATCCCCTGGTTACAAATGGGACTGACTTTTGGTTCAGGTAACCTACAGTGGAAAACTGGTTATCATAGTGCTGCTATAGCATCCCTGACTAAGAGTGTAAGTGGGAAAGTTAATAAAGGAAGGAAAATATTTCCGGTTAATAAGTGCAACAACAAACAGTATTTAAATTATCTGAGCATTGAATGTCATTCACCTCTCAGACTAAAAATGTTTTTAGTGTAAATGAAAAAAATGCAAAAGTGTTTAACATCACAATTTTGGCAGCTACACACTGAACAAAGTTGTAAGGGGTGGAAACACTTGCCATGGTTTAACAACTATGTTATAAAGTTGCTTCAAAAGCAAAGAGAACTTCACTGGAACCAAAGGCTTGTTGACAAACAAAAGCTGAACAGAACCAAAATGAGAATAATGTGAGCCAAAATATTCAAAAACGAATTTCTATCTTTCTAACCAACACAAAATCTTAAGAAATGTAAGTGTTACATTAAAATAGTAAATGGGCCCACCCCATCTATTCAGTCACTCAGTGATGAAACTGACACCAAAACAGAAGATGACAGAGATAGAGCTAAACACTGAATTCCATTTTCCGAAAATGTTTCACTGAGGAAGAAGTGTTATGGTTCCCCCTTTCACTTACTGCACTAACACACAACTAAATATCAGGATAGAAAATCAGCTAAAATTTTTCACCACATGAAAGAAAGCTGGACCTGATGGGATATCTACATAGTTTTACATAGAGTATGTGAAAGAACTCACTCTTCATCTCACAGCAGTCTATCATCGGTCACTGGATGAATGAAGCATCCGAAGAAATTGGAAAATGCACAGGTCATTTCACTTTGAATAAGTGATGACAGACAGATGCACACTACTGTACTCCTACATATATCTTGTGAAAAGACCATAAACATAAAATTAGAGATATCTGAGGTTGTGTAGAGCCTTACCAGAAGTTGTTCTTGTTGCACATTGTTCACGAGTGGAGCAGAAGAATTAAGCAGTAATAGAGGGCGGGTGGGGGTGGGGGGGTGGGGGGGGGGGGGGAGGTGTGAGTGGGGGAGGGTAACAGTTGTGCTCACCACAATATGGCATGCAGAGTAAAGATGTAGATGCAGATTATGTAGATGTAAGATGGGGACAAATGAGTTGAGTTTTGTGCTGTTATTAAACATTTTTATTTGAAGTTGTTCTGAAAACTTGTGCAACTCTAAACCCATCTGGATGAGTTTAACATAAAATTGCACTCTGATCCAGGATGTGGGAGCACAGTGGTATCACCGATACCACTTTTACACATGGAGTACCTATTCTCACTAGTACAATCTGCATAGGCAGAATTTGTCAAATGTAGGACCCAACACCACATAGGATGAGCCTGCACCACCTTATCCTGTATGCTCTGGACCCTTTCCTACATGTACTGATTTCAACTTTAAACAAGTATCATTATCTGATTGAGTGTAGAGTGCTGATTTAGCAATTTCTGTATTACTAATCTATCAGTGATGCAGTGGCTGTTGCAGATCAGCAAAGAAATTGTTGACAGCTAGTGTTTAATGTGATGACTATACATCTCTATTAATGCAGATGATATTCATGTACAGTTTGTCATGATGGAAGAGTACTCAATAATTCATTGTTGGTTCATTACAGCTCATAGAATATTAGAGTATAGCATCTTTTAATAGAGATTTACAACTTCCTTGAGTCAGTTGGCTATCTAATTTAAATAAACAAATGGCACAAATATGGTGGTATTTTACCCTTACAACATCTCATAGCAAATTAATCTCCTTCACTTCAGAATTTCTGTATTTTTAGTCTGTTTATTTCTTGGGTATTAGCAGTTAACCATGTTGTTGCTTATATGGTTACAGTCCACATGCTATCAATGTATATTGGTGGCTGGGAATATTTGTCATCTGTCAGGATTATATATATTTTCTTGAAAATTTTGCTTAAATAACTTGTAGCAACAAGTGCAATTCACAGAAATGACATACCAGACCAGCAGCTTCCCTGAGGAGCTGCCTTGCGGGTGGTTGCCAAAGTGCAGGAACTGTGAGAACCCAGCGAACTGACTGTTGCGACATTTCAATGCCTGGCTGCTGTCGTTCAACCTCCCTCAGGGCCTCACCTCCAAGATAACGCAAGGCATGTGATAAGACAGTCAGAGCGGATACATACCTTCCATTAGCAGCTTTCACCATAGTGGAGCGATCTATTTTCTGTAGAAAGAAATTTGCAGTATCAAACAGTTATTTCGTATCACTAAGTAAAATGTACTATAAGGAATATTCTAGTCACTTATGCCATAAATTGGAAAATAACTGTGACACCAAAATATATCAAACACACAGTCAAAATGGCAGTAGTTCACTGGGGTTAATGGTACAGAACAAGGTGGAACAAATATGTGTCATAATCTGTGCTTTGTGTTAGTATTCAGTTGTTAATGCTGTTGTTGTTGTTGTTATCTTCAGTTAAAAGACTGGGTTGATGCAGCTGCCCCATGCTAGTCTAACCTGAGCTAGTTTCTTTATCTCTCTGTAACTGCTGTACCCTCCACCCGCTTAAACCTGTTTGCTTTACTCAGGCCTAGGCCTCCTATAATTTTTGCCCTTCACATTTCCGCCCATTACTAAATTTATTCATTTATGCCTCAGGGGGATGTATCCTAGAAATTAGCCACGCTGTACCAGAAATTTTGTTCCTTCCTGGTTTGACTCAATACCTCTTCATTAATTAGCCAATGTACCCATCAAAACTTCAGAATTTGTCTCTAGCACCACATTTCAAAACCTATCTTTTTCTCTGTCCTAAGGGAGGAACTAATAGTTCTAAAAGCTAGGACAGTGTTGTGCACTGTTATATGTGTATGAGGTTCATTCAAATGAAACCTGGTCAGTGCATCTACCTTTGTCTTACATGTAAGATGGCACCACATAATGGTGGGTATCGTGGTGCCATTTATTGGTAGAGAGAGTGATGCGTGTGCACCATTTGATGTTGCATAGCGCCAGTGTGGTTTCATGCCAAACAGAAGGTGGTCACACAAATTATTGTCCACTACTGAACTGCAGGAGAGTAAGCAGAAACAATGAGGAGTGATTCAATTGTTGGTGGCAGAGGAAGTCAGAGGCCTTGAAATGTATTGCTGGATGAAGGCTGCGTGTGGTGAGTACAGCCTGAGTCATTCGAGTGTTGTCCAATGGCATTATCCTCCTGCATGATAATGCCTGCCCACACATGGCCAACGCAGTGAAGGTGGCACTGCAGCAGTTTTGGAGGGAAATGCTAGAACATCCACCGTACAGTCCTGAGCTTTCACCACGTGACTTTCATGTGTTTGGACCTCTAAAACAAGCTATTCACAGACATCAATTCTCAGTGAACAACAAGGTGTGTGACTGGGTCCAGGCATGGATCCAACAGTAACCTATTAGCTTATTCAAGGATGGAATCTACTGGCTAATGTCACAATGGAATAAATGTGCCAACAGTTTTGGTGACTATCTTTGAGTATGCGTATTGTGTATAATCTCATTTTGTAGTTAATAAAATCATTACCATTACTTTACATTAGTGACTGGGTGTCATTTGAATGCCCCTCATATATCAGCAGTACTAAATATCTTTCTTACCTAAGGTTGATACTGACCAGCAATTCTCTTTCATGGTTTTATTGCTTTTTTTAAGTTAATTTTCCTTTTGATACTGTTTATAAGAATTATAATTTAACATGAAAGACCGTCCTTTCTTTACCTCTATTATGGCCAGAAATTAAAACAAATGTACATATCAATACGAGATTACTGGTAGTAGACATATTTCACAATGGATCAATTGCTCAACATAACCATTAAGTGATTGAGATAACTCTAAAAGTAAATTATTCATTCATCCACACATAAACGTCCCAACAATGCATGTAAAGCAAATGGGAATTGAATTGTTGACAAACATTTGGTTTTCTTCATTTAATTTAAATCTAAATCTGGCTGTTCCTACATTATTCTACTTCACAGTTTAAAAAATTCTCCATTTATCGTAATGAATTGTTTCAGGCTTTCTTTTGTAAATCACTTTTCACCAAGGCACAACTTTCATTATTTGTCCACATCATGTTACTGCAATGAACTGATCAAATTTCTCAACATTTTGACACTAAAAATTTTGGTATATTTTAAGATCTCACATAGTCTAAATCTGACAATATGATTTAATTAATGTATGTAGAGCTTCTGTTTTTGCAAATATGTTACCTGATTGTTGTGAAGGACCATCTTGAATTTATCAAAATATAACCATCTTTTTGCTTCCTGTGCATCTAGGTCATGAAAGAAGTCTCTTGCCATGAAACCAAATGAATGAAATTCTTCTTTAGGAGTAAGGAGAAGTGTTGTTGGTATCTTATGGTTACTAATTCCTGCATCACCACCTACAAAATGAGAATTGTAATGCATTATCTCTAAAGATGACCAGAAATTGACTTTCTGCATCTATCTTCCAATTTATAACTGCTGTAGGCCTACTGGCCCAAATACAAATCACTTATCCCTAAAATTCAATCACAAAAATAAGGTGCAGCATCTATGAGACCCTACAAATTCCAGTACTGTTCCATACCACAGGAACGTCTACCATAGTGATCGTCCCTTTAGCTCAAAATGAAGCAAAAATATTGTTAATGTTTGGAAATTAATAGTTGTATATAGGCTAACAATGTAATTGTCTTGTTGAGATTTCATTTAGATTGTTTTTACATATAATTTTTCCCACGTGGAATGTTTCCTTCCATTATATTGAATCATTTAGATTGTGACTAATATTGTGCTTACAGTTCTGTTATTTTGCACAACAGGAAAGACACCGTTTTCTCTAAGTAAAGAGTCAAATTTAGTCTTGACCAATGAGTGGTAACACTGAAAGAAAACTGTCACCAAACTTCAGAATTTGATGCAGTTATGATGCAAATTTGAAACTCATAGTTATTTATTACACAAAAAGTACATCTAATAGAGAGCCTGGCAAAAAGTATGGTGCAGACAAATCTAATGTCTACTGCTGGATCATGTTATGGCGTAGAGTCTGTGCCGGCACACCAATCAGGAACAACAGAGAAGAGGAGGCTGTGAGAAGAGGTCAGCCAATTGCACACTGACCGACCTCCCTCCAGGATGACAATGCGACAGCAGCAGCCCTTAGGTGAAGAGGATATAAGCACGACGCCAGACTGGTGGCAGCCCACACTGATAGCAGCTTCAATGTTAACCACTTCATTAGTCAATGCATCATAGCTGCTTCATTAGTATTCTCTATGTAGCACAGACTTGTGTTTGTCTATTCTGAAAAAGTCAGATTTTTTGTATGTTGCCTTTTCTTGTGACACATATATCAAAGTTAAGTATTGTAATTGGCTTGCTGTAATAAAACTCATTAATACAAGTTATTTGATTGTTTGTCTTGCAAACCGAGTACACAGGATTCGTAGACGTAGCAAGATGGCAACAAGGTGAATGAACAAAATGGTGACAAAGATGTCCAAATGACAACCTGTTAATGTTCAAACACTGAGTCAACAGCTGCCACAGATTGCCTCCATTTTGTTTTGTCGTGGGCATTTGTGTTTTGCTGGTGCCTTAATTCTACCTTGTCTTTTCTTTGCAGGGGTGTGTTTGCATGTTTAACAGTGTCTCTAATAGTGTTTTTTCACTTCAGAACTTTCAGGTGGGCACTACAGAAATTTTCTTTGCTTGTGTGCTTATTTTTCTTGCTTGCATTGTCTGTTTATTACATTTGCCTCTTTCAAAATGAGTAATCCACCTCTCCCACCCCCTGTTCAGGAAAATCAGCTGTAAGTGATAGATGCAATGCAGCTAACACAGATGTTTCAGTTTCATATGTAGCATATTGCAACCCTTCTAAACATGGTACAGCAGTTACTCACCAACCAAGTGACCAACACCATGCGCTTAACTGACCAACATGCCAAAACTGTAGTTCCGAGTGCCATAATGCCTTTTCACCAGTTTAACAAGAAAGAAGAGGAACAGCTTGCATGGTTGCAACTGTATGAGGCCCACATCATTGCTCACAAAGTATTAGGTACTGTGAAGCTACATTACTTTTTGTCAATGGTAGGAAGCGCAATCTTTCGCCTCATTCAGAAATTGTTTCCTAATGACACTTTGAGTGAATTTTCCTGTGGTCAGGTTGAAGGTTCTATAAGTAGCTATTATGACCAACAAGTGAATGTGGTGGCAGCTAGGTACCAATTCTTTCATTTCAAGAAATGGTCAGAACAAACTTATTACAAGCAGGTAACAGATTTGTGTGGTATGATGAGGAAATGCAAATTCAAATGTGTTTGTGGTGATTTATATTCAGATGTTATGTTGTATGATGTGATTGTGTACAGTTTAACTGATGTCAACCTTAAAGAACAGATTTTGAAACAGTCAGATCCATCATTTCATCACATAGTGCAAATTCTATACTTCTAAGATTCAGGTGCCATAGCGGCCAATAAATTTGAGCAACCACCAATTTGTCAGGTTGAGTCATATCTTGCTCACAACCAGCCCAGTAGGCAGCAACAGCACGCATGCATCAAGTCATGTAAACAGTTCTCTAAACAGGCAGCTACATCAGTGAAAAGAATTAAGTCATGCTCACAGTGCTATTCATGGCGCAAATGCCAAGATTTCCCATTAAGCCAAGCACAGTGTTACACTTGTGGGAAGAAAGGTCATGTACAATATGCATGTTTGATATGGAACAAACATAAGAATTCCACCCACTCACAAAAATCTAGTCACAAGGCCCATGAAATCAATGCAATATATTCAAAGCCTGCTGCAGAAATTAGCAAAACTAAAAAGCAAACAGTTTGTTTGGTGTTACACCAGCCCAACAAATCTTTTGTTCAATTGCATCTTAGTGGAGAGCATGTGAAGTTTCATTTGGACATGGGTGCGTCTTTACATTGCTGAATCATACATAACACATGCAAGCTATTAGGCTCGCCATGCCTGTCTAAAACCAGCATGCAGCTGACGGCTTATAATGAACAAGACATTCTCATTCTCAGAAAATGTACTTTGCCTACACAATTGTGAGTATATATTTGGCCTTGATTCATTTGATTTGTTTGGGCTTCAAATTCAGGACAATGTGCTGTCAGTAACCGCATTCAATGCCAAAGACAGTGTGAAAAAATTCCCTGAACTCTTTTCTGAAGGTATGAACTTAAAAAAAATTGCAAGACAGCAGAGCTATTGTACCCATAAAAGCCAGTCAGTGGGCAAGTCCAGTGGCTCACCATACCTTCAGGTCGCATTCACCTCTGTGTTGACTTTAAGTCTACAGTCAATCCGTTAACTGTTACTGATACTTATCCATTGCCGTGCCCAAAGGATCTCATGGGCAGATTAGCTGCTGGTTGCTACTTTTCAAAAAATTGATTTGCACAGTGCATATCTTCAAATACCACTAGATGAAGAATCTCAAGCTGGCCGCTGTTCTAGGTGCTTCAGTCTGGAACCGCGCGACCGCTACGGTCGCAGGTTCAAATCCTGCCTCGGGCATGGATGTGTGTGATGTCCTTAGGTTAGTTAGGTTTAAGTAGTTCTAAGTTCTAGGAGACTGATGACCTCAGATGTTAAGTCCCATAGTGCTCAGAACCATTTGAAGTATCTTAAGAATCTCAAACCATGTGTGTTGTGAACACTCATTGGGGCTTATTTAAATATTTGCATTTGCCTTTTGGCAGTGCTTCCACACCCACCATTTTTCAGTGGTATTTGGAACAGCTGACTGCTCAAGTACCAAACTGTTAAAACTATTTGGATGATACTGTCATAGCAGGTCGTACACCTGAGGAACACATTGCAAATTTATGAGCTTCGTTTTGTGTGTTACCTGATGCAGGACTGAAGTGTAGACTGGACAAGTGTGATTTTTTTCAACTAAACAGTCAAGGTGTACATCCTGTGCAGTCACATTTATTAGCTGTATGTGACCTCTCAGTTCCTCGCAGTGCCACAGAATTGCAGTCAGCCTTAGGGAAAATGAACTATTATATTTAGCTCATACTGAATGCTACACAAATCACAGCTCCATTGCATTGCTTGCATCACAAGAACATCCCCTTTGTTTGGAGAGATGAGTGCCAAGAAGCTTTTCAAAAACTCGAAGATGCATTGCTCAGTGATTGATACTTGGTTGACTGTGATCCTGACAAACCAGTTGTGTTGCAAGTTGACGCTTACTCTTATGGAATCGGTGCAATGCTTTCACACAGATTTGGTGATAAAGCAGGCCTATTGTTTTCACATCAGAAGTGTTGTCCAAAGCAGGGTGTAACAATTCACAGATAGAGAAAGGATCTTATCTCAGGGAAAATTTAATTATAAGATCTAATAGAGAAAGAGGCATTGGCTATTGTGTATGGTGTCACCAAAGTCCACCACTATTTGTATGGCAAAAGATTCAACTTAGTAATGCATCACAAACCATTGCAGTCTTTGTTTCATCTGATGAAGCTGGCTCCTGTATGAATCACACAAAAATTGCATATGGGCTTTTTTGTTGTCTCAATACCAGTATGATATTGTGTACGGTCTGACAGCTCAACATCGTAATGCGGACTGATTTTCACATCTTCCAATTGGCTCTGATACAGACTGTGATGCTTCTTCTGTATCTTGTTGTCACATTGATGGTCACGATTCTGAATTGCTTTAATCCTTTCCTCTAAACTATAGGAAAATTCCACAGACCATGGAAGCTGATTCAAATTTGAAGATTTTCCTAAAATACAGTCTCACATCTTGGCTTTGCTCACTGTGCAGCATAAAGAATACTTCGCACATCAGCATAGCCTCACTATACAGCAATGTGTGATTCTTGTTCAAAATGACAGTGGACAGTCCCATGTATTGAATTGATCCCCAAAGCTTTGCAAAAAGAAGTGTTACAGTTACTTCACCAAGGACCCTGGGGGATTGTTCTTACAGAACAGTTAGCACATAAACACTGTCCTTGGCAGCGTATGAACACCCAAAGAGAACAGATGGCAACAAAGTGTCATGCATATGTGGAAAATCAGTCCACTCCGCCACAAAAATTCTCTGCTTGGCTTAAGTCAAAATCACCAAGACAGCATCGGCACATAGACTCTGTGGTCCTTTTTGGAACATTCGTTGGCTGATTGTGGTAGACTCTTATAGCAAGTTTCTACATCTACATCTACATTTTCACTCCACAAGCCACCCAATGGTGTGTGGCAGAGGGCACTATGTGCCACTGTCATTACCTCCCTTTCCTGTTCCAGTCACATATGGTTCACGGGAAGAACAACTGCCGGAAAGCCTCCATGCACACTCAAATCTCTCTAATTTTACATTTTTGATCTCCTCGGGAGGTATAAGTAGGGGGAAGCAATATATTCGATACCTCATCCAGAAACACACCCTCTCAAATCCTGGACAGCAAGCTACAACGAGATGCAGAGCGCCTCTCTAGCAGAGTCTGCCACTTGAGTTTCCTAAACATCTCTGTAATGCTATCTCGCTTACCAAATAACCCTGTGATGAAACACGCCACTCTTCTTTGGATCTTCTCTATCTACTCTGTCAACCCGATCTGGTATGGATCCCACACTGATGAGCAATACTCAGTATAGGTGGAACGAGTGTTTTGTAAGCCACCTCCTTTGTTGATGGACTACATTTTCTAAGAACTCTCCCAATGAATCACAATCTGGCACCCACCTTACCAACAATTAATTTTATATGATCATTCCACTTCAAATCATTCCACATGCATACTCCCAGATATTTTACAGAAGTAACTGCTACCAGTGTTTGTTCCACTATCATATAATCATACAATAAAGGATCCTTCTTTCTGTGTATTTGCAATACATTACATTTGTCTATGTTAATGGTCAGTTGCCACTCCCTGCACCAAGTGCCTATCCACTGCAGATCTTCCTGTATTTTGCTGCAATTTTCTAATGGTGCAACTTCTCTATATACTACAGCATCATCTGCGAAAAGCTGCATGGAACTTCCGACACTATCTACTAGGTCATTTATATACATTGTGAAAAGCAATGGTCCCATAACACTCCCCTGTGGCACGCCAGAGGTTACTTTAACATCTATAGACGTCTCTCCGTTGAGAACAACATGCTGTGTTCTGTTTGCTAAAAACTCTTCAAGCCAGCCACACAGCTGGTCTGATATTCCATAGGCTCTTACTTTGTTTATCAGGCGACAGTGCAGAACTGTATCGAATGCCTTCCGGAAGTCAAGGAAAATGGCATCTACCTGGGAGCCTGTATCTAATATTTTCTGGGTCTCATGAACAAATAAAGCGAGTTGGGTCTCACACGATTGCTGTTTCCAGAATCCATGTTGATTCCTACAGAGTAGATTCTGGGATTCCAGAAATGACATGATACGCGAGCAAAAAACATGTTCTAAAATTGTACAACAGATCGATGTCAGAGATATAGGCCTATAGTTTTGTGCATCTGCTCAATGACTCTTCTTGAAAACTGGGACTATCTGGGCTCTTTTCCAGTCATTCGGAACCTTCCGTTTCTCTAGAGACTTGTGGTACATGGCTATTAGAAGGGGGGCAAGTTCTTTCATGTACTCTGTGTACAATCGAATTGGTATCTTGTCAGGTCCAGTGGACTTTCCTCTGTTGAGTGATTTCAGTTCCTTGGACACTTATTTCGATGTCAGCCATTTTTTCGTTCATGCGGTGATTTAGAGAAGGAACTGCAGTGCAGTCTTCCTCTGTGAAACAGCTTTGGATAAAGGTATTTAGTATTTCAGCTTTACGTGTGTCATCCTCTGTTTCAATGCCATCACCATCCCAGAGTGTCTGGATATGCTGTTTCGATCCACTTCCTGATTTAACGTAAGACCAGAACTTCCTAGGATTTTCTGTCAAGTCGGTACATAGAATTTTACTTTCGAATTCACTGAACGCTTCACGCATAGCCCTCCTTATGCTAACTTTGACATCATTTAGCTTCTGTTTGTCTGAGAGGTTTTGGCTGCATTTAAACTTGCAGTGAAGCTCTCTTTGCTTTTTCACTAGTTTCCTATCTTTGTTGTTGAACCACGGTGGGTTTTTCCCATCCCTCACAGTTTTACTTGGCACGTACCTGCCTAAAATACATTTTATGACTGCCTTGAACTTTTTCCATAAACACTCAACATTTTCAATGTTGGAACAGAAATTTTTGTTTTGATTTGTTAGGTAGTCTGAAATCTGCCTCCTATTACTCTTGCTAAACAGATAAACCTTCCTCCCTTTTTTTAATAATACTATTTACTTCCATATTCAGGGATGCTGCAAAGGCCTTATGATCACTGATTCCCTGTTCTGCACTTACAGAGTCAAAAAGTTTGGGTCTGT
The DNA here is from genome assembly GCF_021461385.2 of Schistocerca piceifrons. Lineage (NCBI taxonomy): Eukaryota > Metazoa > Arthropoda > Insecta > Orthoptera > Acrididae > Schistocerca > Schistocerca piceifrons. Next base: position 1,000,133,090 of record NC_060138.1, read on the forward strand.
TTGTTATCAGTAGGTCCAAGATGTTATCTCCACAAGTCAGTTCTCTGTTTAATTGCTCGAGGTAATTTTCGGATAGTGCACTCACTATAATGTCACTCGATGCTCTGTCCCTACCACCCATCCTAAACATCTGAGTGTCCCAGTCTATATCTGGTAAATTGAAATCTCCACCTAAGACTATAACATGCTGAGGAAATTTATGTGAAATGTGTTCCAGATTTTCTCTCAGTTGTTCTGCCACTAATGCTGCTGAGTCAGGAGGTAGGCAAAAGGAGCCATTTATTAACCTAGCTCAGTTGTTGAGTATAGCCTCCACCCATAATAATTTACAGGAACTATCCAATTCTATTTCACTACAGGATAAACTACTACTAACAGCAACAAACATGCCACCACCGGTTGCATGCAATCTAGCCTTTCTAAACACTGTCTGTGCCTTTGTAAAAATTTTGGCATAATTTATCTCCGGCTGCAGCCAGCTTTCCATACCTATAACAATTTCAGCTTCAGTGCTTTCTATCAGCACTTGAAGTTCCGGTACTTTACCAATGCAGCTTCGACAGTTTACAATTACAATACTGACTGCTGCTTGGACTTTGCCCCGCACCCTTTGAGACTGTTGCCCTTTCTGTACTTGCCCGAGGCTATCTAACCTAAAAAATCGCCCAGTCCATGCCACACAACTCCTGCTACCTGTGTACCCACCTGTTGGGTGTAGTGGACTCCTGACCTATCCAGTGGAACCCAAAACCCCATACCTTATGGTGCAAGTCGAGGAATCTGCAGCCCACACGATCGCAGAACCATCTCAGCCTCTGTTTCAGACCCTCTACTCGGCTCTGTACCAAAGGTGAGCTCTGCTTTCATCCCACTAACGAGACTGCAGTCTTCACCAAATCAGATAGCCACCAGAAGCCAGAGAGGATTTCCTCCGATCCATAGTGACATACATCATTGGTGCCAACATGAGTGACCACCTGCAGATGGGTGCACCCTGTACCCTTCATAGGATCCGGAAGGACCCTTTCCTCATTTGGAATGACCACCCTCTGGTATGCACTCAGAGTGCACATTGGTTTTCTTCCCCTCCCTTGCAGCCATATCCCTAAGGGGCCCCATTATGCGCCTGGCGTTGGAGCTCCCAACTACCAGTAAGCCCACCCTCTGTGACCAAACGGATCTTGCAGACTGAGGGGCAACCTCTGGAACAGGACAAGCAGCCATGTCCGGCTGAAGATCAGTATCAGTCAGAGACAGAACCTGAAACCGGTTCATCAGACAAACTGGAGAGGCCTTCCATTCAGCCCTCTAGAATGTCTTTCGCCCCCTGCCACACCTCGTGATGACCTCCCACTCTACCATGGGTGAGGGGTCAGCCTCAATGTGAGCAATATCCCGGGCAGCCAGAGCCCAAGTCCGATCGGGGGATGTGTGTGACGAGCTGGTCGTCCCTGACAAACTCCCGTCCGGACCCCCCACAGTGATGCCCATTGGCAACAGCCTCAAGCTGTGTGACCGAAGGCAACACTGCCTGAACCTGGGAGTGAAGGACATTTCCACTGAATCCATTTCCCTCCTCACACCTATGACACTCTGCACACCCACCTTCTTCATGCTCCCCAAAATCCACAAACCCAACAATCATGGATGATCCATTGTAGTTGATTATTGTGTCCCCACTGAAAGAATTGCTGCACTAATTGCCCAACACCTCCACCCAACTCCCTGTAATCTAGCCTCCCATGTCAAAGACACCAATCACTTCCTTTACTGACTCTCAACTATCTTTCTGGATCCCTACTTGTCACTGTCCCTGCCACCTCACTAGATACCAACATCCTTCATGCCCATGGTCTTACCACTATTGAACACTACCTATCCAATGTCCTTCAGACTCCAAACCCATTACTTCATTCCTCATACACGTTACAAACTTTATCCTAAGCCACAACTACTTCTTATTTGAAGGGAATGTATATAAACAAATCCACGGCACAGCCATTGACACTCACATGGTACCTTCCTATGCCAACCTTTTTATGGGCCATCTAGAGGAGACCTTCCTAGCCTCCCAAAACACCAAGCCCTAGTCTGGTTCAGGTTCACTGGTGATATCTTCAAGATCTGGACCCAGGGCCAAAAGACCCTATTTTCATTCCTTCACAACTTCGACACCTCTCCCATCTGCTTCACATTGTCCTTCTCAACCCAGTGTGACACATTCCTGGATGAGATGAACTCCTTTCTGATGAGAGATGGGATGACCTCCTCATCTCTGACGGCTCCATCCAAAATGCCTCTGTCCACATTAAACTCACCAACCACCAAAAAATCCTTCCCATATAGCCTGGCTATCTGGGGATGGCATATTTGCAGTGAAAAAACCTCCCTTGCTCAGTGTTCTGTGGGTCTCACCTAGGGCTTCACAGACAGGCACTATCCCCCTGACCTAGTCAGCAAATAGATCTCCCATGCCATTTCCCCTCAACCCCAATCCTCTCACAAACCCCCGGGAACCAGCCACAAAGGAGCATCCCCTTTGTCACCCAGTACCACCACAGACTGGAACAACATCCTTCACTAGAGCTTTGATTACCTATCATCATTTCCTGAAATGAGAGACATTCTACCTGAGATACTTCCCACCCCTCCCTAAGTGGTGTTCCATCATCCAATCAACCTCAACAACATCCTAGTGCATCCCTATGCCATTACCAATCCCAACCCCTTGCCACAAGGGTCAGAGCCCTCTGGGAGACCCAGGTACAAAACCTGCCCAATCCTCCCATACAGCCCTTCCTATTCAAGTCCTGTCACAGGTTAATCCTACCCCATTAGGAGCCGGGCCACCTGTAAAAGCAATCATGTCATTTACCAACTCTGCTGAGATCATTGCACAGTTTTTTATATTGCTATGACTACCAACCAGCTGTCCACCAGGATGAATAGCCATCCCCAAACTGTGGCCAAGAGCAAAGTAGATCATCCTGTGGCACAACATGCAAATGGCTGCTTTGCTGCCAAGCCATCTGGATCCATCCCTTCACCACCAGCTTTTCTGAAATGGGCAGATGGGAGTTATCCTTACAACACATTCTCCAGTCCCATAATTATCCCGGCCTCAACCTACAGTAACATACTGTCCCAATAACCTCCAGCAGTTTCCACCCCCTCTGTCCTATCATCTCCTCTCCATTCTTGTCTTCAACCCTATTTATTTGCAGCCCTCTGCCAATGCATCTGCCTGTCTTTCCCTGCTTCTCTTCTTTTTCGTTCCTTTTTTCATCACATCCCTGCCCCACAACCTCTTAACACTACATCTGTCAGCAGTCAGTCCCTGCACGCTCCATCAGACAGCATTCATCTCTCTCCCCATCTGTACACTACTCCATTTGCCCTTCCCCTCCCCCTCCAGACAGCTGCTTGCATCCCATGTGATGTTGCATTCTGGCCTGAGATGCTGGAGTTGGAAGTTGTGTGAACATGAGTTGTACTTGCTGATGTGTGTGTGTGTGTGTGTGTGTGTGTGTGTGTGTGTGTGTGTGTGTGTGTGTGTGTGTGTGTGTGTGTGTGTGTGTGCATGTGAGTGTGTCTTTACTGATGAAGGTTGTGGCCGAAATCTGTATATGAATGTCTTTTAATTGTGCTTGTCTGCTGTTTGACATATCTTGTTTATGGTAAGTTGCAATCTATCTTTCCCTATATTGTTGTTCAGTAAGAGATCTATGCAAGTATTGGACACCTTCAAGTGCTGTCTCAGACCTGAAGTAAGAATGAAGTTCCTGTACTGGAGACTGATCTGGAGATAGTACTTCAAAACTGCAGCTATTGATTTAAGAATGGTATCCAAAAACAGTTTTCTGATTGGGGTTTTGAAGGGATGATGATGCATTCACTCCATATGGCACGACTAAAAAAGTATCAGCCAACCTTAGGTGTCATGCAGATTCTTTCTTCGCAGCTACAGTATCACCATATTCTATCACCAAAGTCATCCAGAAGTTTGTGTGTACAGTGCTCTGGCTGGTATCAAGGAAAACACACTTTGGGAAGAGAGTGACTAAAACACTGATAGTGATGAAAACATTAGTGGTGGCTAAGTTAACAGTGATATACACGAAGACTGTGATCAGAAGGCTGACACTTCTGTATTATTTATCTGCATTATAACATAAAACATGGATTAAGAGAGACCATACTGTGAACAGTTTTTTAAATGTTTATCATGAACAATTTATCCACTCAGTCCCCCCTCCCTCCCATCCCCCTCCCCTCAACAAAGTCAAGGGTACAGCTTATATTTAGTACCTATTTAGGTGCGGCTTATATTCATGTCAGTAAGTTCCATTTATTTAGATAAAATTTTATATTTTTGGAAAATCTTTAATAAAATGCCATAAATGAGAACATGTGACAATAATAATACAAACAGGAAAGGGAGCTATGAAAGAAACTAGAAAAATTAAATAATGACATTCCATAACACTTCACTTTGCCACAGTAACATACAATATTCTGAACATTCTACATGATGTATAACACTCTGACAATACAGGTTCTGTATATATCATTTTTCATGATAATGGACAGCTGTAAATCAGACTTACCTTGTGGACGTCGCATGATGTGGATTCGTTTGGTGGGATCTGACCTGAAGCTAAATGCATATCCACTGTATGCAGTGCCCAAGTCAACAGCAATAATAACTTGTACATGGCAAGAATCTAATCTCATGCAGCATCCTTCTGATATAAGCATCTCTTCAACATGGTTGAAAGCCTCAGGTCCATCTTCCTGTCTGAAGGAGCCAGATGAGAGCACCATATGTGGGCTTTTCCTAATAACATAATGAAAATTCATTAAATAATGAGATTTATTCATTCATTCACCATGTTTCATAGATCACATCCAGGATGAAAACCTGCAGGAATGTAGAACAATTCAAGATATACCTTATAAAATGAGAAGAAACTGATAGAAACAAGATCTACTCACTGCGCTAATGGTAGACTGTCTTTACACAGCTCTATACTGATTGAGCTTACCCATGCTAAGATTAAAATACCAAAACTGAAGACCTCCTGTGTAAACAATATGAAGGGGCAGTCAATGAGAAATGAAGTTATCACATGTAAAATGTGATATGTGGTGTGCTTTATTCATATTAGATGATAGTTCAACAATAAACTGAAAAATGGCAGGTCTATTCTGGTATATTCTCACCAATAGCAACTCTGTCATTATGTGTGCATGTAAACAGTGGTAACTGCCAAAAACATGGTTTCAATATTAATAACATGTGCACTGTTATGCTAGGTAAATACTTTTCAGGGAATATTAGTGAACATATCCAAGGATGATTTAGATAACTATGACTCGGATAAAGATCATGAAACATAAATGTGTTTCAAAAATTGTTGCTAATCAAATATATGTGAATAATTATTTGAGTAAGTAAACATTGTTAAACTGTGTTCCTTACCAAGATTTACATCAAATTATGTGACAGTGTAATGGCAAATATGTTATTGCCTTAACATTTATATATTATAGAAAGGTGACAGTAAAATTAATTTTATATTGTGGTATATCATAGATTAATTTTTGAGACTGCCATGCTTTACTATCACAAAAATTAGCAAAGCAAATATTAAAATGATAGAGTCTTTATGGTAATATTTCATTAACTTTCCAAGCAAGTAAACAGTGGTAAGCCAGTGCTAACCCAAGTTAAGTGCACTCAGTTTGCAAGTAAAATAATATGAGCTATCCTTTTGATGTATTTTTGAGAGTAAAATTTTGAACAGAATTTATGATTTTAAAATATGTCATTGCTCTAGGAATAATTAGAAACAAAAACTTACCTGAATAAAAAAATCACAATGGATGTACTTGATGTAACTTTTTCAGGAGATTTTATTGAAACTTTACTGCACAACTCCTCAAAACAACCAACTTGTCTCTTACCATTGTTTACAACCCACATTGTCAATTAGTTAAAAATACTGCTAGTTTGAAGAAGAAAAGCTGTTAATTCATAAGTTATATTTAATAGCTGCTGTTAATATGCATTTCACATTAATACACAGCCAGACACAGAAAGTGAAGCACCCAAAAGACGTGGTAGGATGTCAATGTAACTTCATACATTTATGATTCATTCCACATCATTATGATTTATCATGCAAAACGATCCATGGAACATGAAGCTAACTAACTGCACACCAGCAGCAGGTATGTAAAAGATTACAGTTTCAATTCTCTGTGACAGGTAGAATAGCCACCAGTGTGCAGTACTTTTGTTTGTATTTAGTGTTGTTACCAGGCAGGGTATGGCATACAAAGGGGGCGGACAGCGTCAGATATTGAGTGATCATTTTGAAGGACATGGAGATGCCACATGCTCATGCGAGATAGTGTTATCTGCAACTGATATAGTTTGAAACGGGTCACATTACGAGTGATTAAATCATGCAATACCCAGATTTGTGGTGCACTTAGGTGTGACAGTGACCTGATGTTGGATTGCCTGAGAACATGAGGTCAGGCATACTCATTGTCAAGGTTCTGGTTGACTGAATCTGACTGTCATAAGGGAGGATCACCACACTGTGCATGAAGCACACCATACCCCTTCACGTCTGCATCTGCCATCCAAGAACATTCTGTGTCAACCCACCAGATTGGTCAGAGACTAGTAGCAGCTAGACTAATGAATTACCATCCCATGCATAGGCTGCCATTAACACCACAACACAAATGGCTGCATTTACAGTGGTGCCTTGAATGGGAAACATTGACTATACTGAATGGCACTCAATTGTGTTCAGTGATGAATCACAATTCTGCACTACCCTAGATGCCCATCATTGATGAGAATGGGGTGACGAGGGCAGAGAGACCATTCTTCCAATGTTTTGGAGAGGCACAGCATTATTACATCTCACATCTAGGTGTGGGGAGCCAATCAGTATGACTTCAGCTAATGGCTGGCAGTGATTGAGGGGACTGTAATGGGCTGATGGCACACTGGTACATTACAGACATCCTGCATCCTCATGTGTTGCCTCTCACATAACAGTATTATGGTGCCATTTTTCAACATGACAATGCTTGACCACAAATGGCATGTGTCTCTATGAACTATCTGCATGATGTTGAGGTACTTCTGTAACACAAAGATCACCAGATCTGTCCCCAACAAAACACGTGCAGCACCAGCTCTGACATCATGCCTGTCTCACTGACAGTATCTTTGATATCAAGGACCAATTACAACAGTTGTGGACCAGCTTCCTTCAGAGATGGATACAATGGTTTTATGAGACTCTTTCCAACAAAATCAGTACAGGTATCCAGGCCAGTGGTGTGAAACTCCATACTTATAAGTGGGCTCATACTGTCAAGTTCCTTGTAAATTTGACTCAAGTTTGCAATTACTGAAATAACACCACATTTCTTCCCAACCCATGAAGTTTCATTTTGTTTCCCCTTTCCTTCCAGATGTTTCACTCTTTTTGTCTGGCAGTGTAGTTGCACACTGACACTGATATTTTTGAAAGAAAAAAAAAAACATTACGAACATTTGTAAATAACATTTATAAACCCTTTCCTATTAAAAAACATGAAAATGGTGATTCCAATGTATTTCATTGTAGTTTCTAAGCTGTTATATATAGAACCAAATACAAATAATTAAAGTTATGAAAGTGAAAAATGATTTGAAATAGATGATTTTGATTGTATAGGAGAGCGCCAAATTTCCGTTTTTTTTTTTGCTGCTGTTTCCACATCTACATCTACAGCTACATCTACTTGGATACTCTGCAAATCACATTTAAGTGCCTGGCAGAGGGTTCATCAAACCACCTTCACAATTCTCTATTATTCCAGTCTCGTATAGTGTGCAGAAAGAACAAACACCTATATCTTTCCGTGTGAGCTCTGATTTCGCTTATTTTATAATGGTGCTCATTTCTCCCTGTGTAGGTTGGTGTCAAGAAAATATTTTTGCGTTCAGAGGAGAAAGATGGTGATTGGAATTTCGTGAGGAGATCCTGTCACAAAGAAAAATGCCTTTCTTTTAATGATGTCCAGACCAAATCCTGTATCATTTCAGTGACACTCTCTCCCATATTTCGTGACAATACAAAATGTGCTGCCCTTCTTTGAACTTTTCGATGTACTCTGTTAGTCCTATCTGGTAAGGATCCCACACCACCCAGCAGTCTTCTAAAAGAGGCCGGACAAGTGTAGTGTAGGCAGTCTCCTTAGTAGATCTGTTACATTTTCTAAGTGTCCTGCCAATAAAACTTAGTCTTTGGTTAGCCTTCCCCACAACATTTTCTATGTGTTACTTCCAATTTAAGTTTTTCTAATTGTAATTCCTATGCGTTTAGTTGAATTTACAGCCTTTAGATTTGACTGATTTATCATGTAACCATTTGTAAATAACATTTCCTTTCAGCACTCATGTGGATGACGTCACACTTTTTGTTATTTAGGGTCAACTGCCAATTTTTTGCACCAGTCAGATACCTTTTCTAAATCATTTTGCAATTTGTTTTGATCTTCTAATGACTTTATTAGCCAATAAATGACAGCATCATCTGCAAACAACCTAAGACGGCTGCTCAGATTGTCTCTCAAATCATTTATATAGATAAGGAACAGAAAAAGGCCTATAACACTACCTTGGGGAATGCCAGAAATCACTTCTGTTTTACTCGATGACTTTCCATCAATTACTATGACCTGTGACCTCTCTGATAGGAAATTACAAATCCAGTCACATAACTGACACAGTATTCCATAAGCATGCAATTTCACTACAAGCTGCTTGTGTGGTACAGTGTCAAGCATTCCGGAAATCCAGAAGTATGTACTCGATCTGAAATCCCTTGACAATAGCATGCAAAACTTCAGGTGAATAAGAGCCAGTTGTGTTTCACAAGAATGATGTTTTCTAAACCCATTTTGACTGTGTGTCAATAGACAATTTTCTTTGAGGTAATTCATAATGTTCAAACACAATATATGTTACAAAATCCTGCTGCATATTGACATTAGTGATATGGGCCTATAATTATGTGGATTACACCTACTACCTTTCTTGAATGTTGGTGAGATCTGTGCAACTTTCCAGTCTTTGGGTACAGATCTTTCATTGAATGAATTATTATATGTGATTGTTAAGTATGGAGCTAATGCATCAGCATACTCTGAAAGGAACCTCATTGGTATACAGTCTGGACCAGAAGACTTGCTTTTACAAAGTGATTTAAGTTGCTTTGCTACTCTGAGGATATTTACTTCTATGGTACTCATGTTGGCAGCTGTTCTTGATTCGAATTCAGGAATATTTACTTCATCTTCTTTTGTGAAGGCATTTCAGAAGGCTATGATTAGTAATTCTGCTTTGGCAACACTGTCTTTGATAGTATCTCCATTGCTGTTGTGCAGAGAAGGCATTGATTGTGTCTTGCCATAACATACTTCACATACTACCAGAATCTCTTTGGATTTTCTGCCAGGTTTCGAGACAAAGTTTTGTTGTGGAAACTGTTTTAAGCATCTCACAATGAAGTCCATGCTAAATTTCGAGCTTCTGTTAAAGATTGCCAATCTTGGGGATTTTGCTTCTGTTTAAGTCTGGTTTGTTGGTTTCATTGTTTTTGCAACAGTGCTCTGACCCGTTTTGTGTACCAAGGAGGATCGGCTCCATTGTTTGATAATTTATTTGGTATAAACCTCTCAATTGATGCCAATACTATTTCTTTGAATTCAAGCCACATCTGGTCTACACTTGCATTATTAGTTTGGAAGGAGTGGAGATTGTCTCTTAGGAAGGCGTCAAGTGAATTTTTATCTGCTTTTTTGAATAGGTAAATTTTTCATTTATTTTTGGATGATTTGGGGGTTACAATATCCAATCTCACTATGACAATCCCATGTTCACAAATCCCTGTATACATTTCGATGCTCATTATTAACTCAGGATTATTTTTTGCTAAGAAGTCAAGTGTGTTTTCATTATTCGTGTGGGCTCATGAACTAACTGCTCGAAATGATTTTCAGTGAATGCATTTAGCACAATTTTGGATGATGTTTTATGCCTACCTCTGGAATTAAACATGTATTTTTGCCAACATATCGAGGGTAAATTAAAGTTACCACCAACTATAATTGTATGAGTCAGGTATGTGTTTGAAATCAAACTCAAGTTTTCTTTGAACCTTTCAGCAACTGTATCATCTGAATTGGGAGATCGGCAAAATGACATAAAGAACACTCAAAAATGCCCAGAGAATGTACAGAAGACTGCAGAAGGGGAAAAAGAGATAGATTAGGTATTATGAAACATGCTTTGCAGCCTGGAGACCATCACATTTGATTAGATAAAACTCAAGTCCTGGCTACCATGAATGGAAGTGGGTGTAAAACAACTGAATGGTATCAGGAGTCCAGTGTTGAAATACACTGCCTGTAAAAAAAGGGCAAAGATACATAAGAGGAGGAAGAAACGAAATTAAGCTTCACAGGTTCAGAGGGTGTGTGACACTACTTAAGTGCTAACAAAATTGAATTAAATTTGCAAAGAATTTAGCAAAGAATTTATCAGTATAATGTTGCATCCTCTCTAGCTTGGATGCAAGCATTGATTTGGTTAATAAGGATGTCATAAAGCCTTGTTATCCTCTCCTGAAGCAAGTTAGTCTACAGCTGTTGCAACTACCTCTTGATTTCCAGGATACTGGCACTGGGATGGGGTTGATGTTCAATCTGTTTGGAAACGTCTTGTTGGGGACAGATTTGGGGATCTTGCTGGCCACAGGAGTACCTCAACATCACACAGACAGTCCATAGAGACACGTGACATGGGAATAAACATTGTCCTGTTCATAAATGGTACCAAGATATTGCTGTATGAGTTGTAATACATAGGGGAGCAGGATGTCTGTGACATATTGTTGTGCTGTCAGAGTTCCCTCAATTTCTATCACCTGTAACCTGAAGTCATACTAAATGGCTCCCCACACTATGATGCCAGGAGCAACAACATTGTGCTCCTGCAAAACCTTGGTAAAATGAGATCTCTCTCTGGGTCATACAGGGCAGTACAGAACTGTGATTTATTGTTGAACAAAATGCAATGCCATTCTTCAGCAAAACATTCTCCCCAGATATGGTATAACTCCAAATGCAGCCATTTTTACTGTAGTAGCCTATGCCTGGGCAAATAATTCCTTAGTCTGGCTACTGCTAGTCTCTGACCAGTGATGTGGGATGACACAAAATGTTCCAGGGAGTCCACTACTCATTCTTGGATGGCAGGTGCCAATGGAAAGAGCTTAATAGGTGCTTGGTGTACAATATGGCAGTCCTCTCCTGTGTTGCTCATTCATGATCGACCGGAACATTGACAAGTGTGTCTGACTTCATGTTCCTACACAGTCCAACATCAGGCCACTGTCACATCTGAATGCCCTGCAAATCTGGATACTGCATAATTTGACCATGTAGCCAACTGCACACACCAATGAGGCCCCTTTGAAATGCTGTCAGAAGCTGATAACACTGTTTCACAGTAGAAAACAGCCTCTTCCCATCCTTCACAGTGATCACTCAGTATCTGACAGTATTCATTTCCCTTATATACCCTACCAGGTCTAGTAACAACGCAAAACATGAGCAACACTAGTGCACTCTGGTGTGTATGTGTACAAAGTTACATTGACATTCGACCATGTCTTCTGAATGCTTCACTTTTCTTGTCAGGGAGTGTAGATGTGTACCAATATTCAGATGGGGAACAATAGCAATAGTGGATGACAGCAACCAACAACAGCAATTGCTCTACAGTTTTGAAAACATGTTTCATCATGTTAATGCATGGGAGCATGAAGAAAACTAAGTTGATAGTGAGTTAGGATGTTTGTCTCACATTCACAGATGCTACAACTGCCACTGAAAATGTCCTCTGCAGATGAGGACAAAACTGTATACTCCTGTAAGAAAATAATTTAATCACAGCATAACATCCTAGAATATCTTAACAAGGTGCCATTTCTGATTATGAAAATTAGTGTTTTACACACACAATAGGATTATACCTGGTGAATCACTATGGTCCTCACAGCAGCCTTTGGCTATCAGCAAATTATTTCACTTCAAGTTTCACAGTAAGTGTTCTCTTTTAAAAAATCCCAAGGCCAGCAGTTGTTTCTGGTTCATGGCTGCTCATATTTCTGTCAATCCTCTGAGTTAATCTTTCTTGTATTTGTATTATCTGAATTAACTCAATTAAAAAAAAAAGATCAAATGGAACAAGTTTCCCATTGTTTTCTATAGGTGTGCTAAATAGTGAGTACAGCAACAACTTCCTGTTGTATGTATCACTGAAATCAAGGAGCATTTTGGTGTTTTTTATTTATATAACTATCAAGACAATTGTGAAAATAGTGTTCAAAGATTTAGAAAACAGAGTCATTTCAAAGAAAGATTATCCAGTTATCAGTCAAATTATTTTGGGGGATAAAATACTTAATCAAGTCATTAAAAACACCATGTCCTTAAGAGTAACTTATTTGATTTTCACTGTCAATACATGAAGGGTACAAATATGATAAAAATAACAATAATAATAGGTTTGTTACTGCCATAGACTCAAATATTGCAATAAGTACACAATACATATACAAATTAGACTGAATGTTTTTCATAACTGCTCCAAAAATGGAAACTTCTCAATACAATGCAAATAATAATTGGAAAGCCAGATCACCAAATACTTTCAAGGCAAAGTAGTGTTTGGTCAATAGGTGCATAAAAAATAAGGGTAATCGTCATTCCTCCAATCTTTCATGCCTCTTCAGAAGAGGAAGTTTACAGTACTCACACTTATAATAACACTGCATTACTGGTTTTTGCCAGTGATCTAGAATGAGGAGATGTAGATGAGAGGAATTGTGAACAATGGGAAAAGAGGGGTAGAAGCTTGCATAACGTATACAGAGTGTAAGACATGCAGAGAAATCATCAGTCTTCACATATAAGTTGCAGGATATAATTAACAGTAATTCTGGATTTTTGGAATCAGAATAATTAGTTTATTATCAAAGGAGAGATTTATACATGGCATGTGAATTTTTCTAATAATCCTACATCATAAACAATGAGGAAAGATTTTAGGAAAGTATATGGCATTGGATTTAGGGCCAAGATAGCGCATCTGCCCAGAAAGAGTTAAAAGGAACAAGAAGCCACCTGAGTCTTCTAGAAGCACAATCACATTGCAACTGTGTCCCGTGAAGAAAAAAAAGAAAATAAATGATGTGATTTAGGAGTAAGAAACATGGAGAAAAGGGGGAATTGAGGAAATAGTAACCAGTAATTCCTTGTGTACAATATTACTGTTAGTAATTGTTATTATTATGATCATTATTGTCCCAATTATAAAGAAAAAACAGCAATAAAATGGATAGCAGCAAATGATGATAGATACAAGTGAGGCTTACAAAGTTTGAAACTATCAGGTTAGTTAGTTAGTATATCACAAATTTAAATGCTTGGGGATGTGAACTGAGGAACTGGTGACAGCTGAAAGTGTGAGGTACACAACTATTGGAAATCAAAATGGAAAAATTCAGTCAGAAAATACTCATGTGTCTTCATTTTTATCTGTGAGCTGTCACGGAAGTCTCATCTCCTTGTCCTGATACACCTCCTCCCTTGTTTTATACAATCTTCTGCTGTCTTCCAGTAACTCATACTGCTTATGTAATCACTTGTGTCAGTGATGGAATCAGAAGTATGAGCCTCACCTTTGCAGCTGTAGCATGCAGCAGAAAGAGAAGCTTAGCAGCTGTGATATTATTTTACCTGTTTGACACACAGCACTTCACTTTAAAAGTGAGTCCTGGTCTGCCCTGTCAATCATTACTTGCTGTAACTACTCTTTTCTGATACCCAGATTTATCATTAGTTATGGCCTATTCTACAAATTGTTGTTATCAACTATTTGAGTAAAAGTAATTTAGTAATTTTGGGTCAGAATTTAGCAATTTGCTGAAAATACACATGGATTTTAAAATGCTTCCACATGATTGCAGTAAATGGAATTAACCTTCTAATGATGAAAACCTGTAATTTTTCCAAACAATAGTTACATTTTGCACCATATAAATAATTTAAAAGTATTGTTCTTACCTCACAGGAGTTAGGTCTTCTTGAACACCTGAATCCAAAGACTCATCTGTACATGTGCAAACTTCATCTGCACAGCTGTCTTCTGGACCACAGGCTGAAACAAAGTTATGTCTTCACTTTCAGCGATTTCTCTTAAATATTAGTGATTTTCATAAGCCCATGAGCAAATTATGTTCTGTTTTCCTACATAATTTATTGAATATTATTACAGAGTATCTAACTGTTTATCACACCCTGTAAGAGTGATTTTTCTTCTGAGGAGGTAAATATGAATTCTAACAACTTTTCAATTCCAGCTAAACACTTTAAAAGTTTGATCTTTCTGGAAGATTTGTCATGAAGAATGTTAAAGCTCACATAAAAATGGTAAATGAATTTTGAGATTGCAATGGAGTAACTGCTAGAAAAATGAAAAATAAACCATAATACACAGATACTACTCCAAAAGAATTAGAAAGAATTTGCAGTAATAAAGCAATATCCTGAGAACTGTGCTGTAAGTATGAAAAGTAAACATGAAAATTTTCTTGTGTTTCATCACAGCAGAAATTAAATTTGGACACCTGCATCTAGTAGATTAAATTAGCATAAAAAGTTTTGTTTTGCCAATGTTTTCATTAATTACTATACATATATGTGTATACCTATAGTAAAATAATAATATATGTGCTAAAATTGTAATTTATCCTGTAACTGTAATTGCAAATGTATGCTGATGTACCCAGTATTGCTCTGAACAGTGATTAAAGGATGAATAAATAAATAAAAATGCATAATAGTTCAGACAGATAAGAATGAGTTTAGTCACTATGATTAGTGGTTGTTTTTTTCGAGAGGTTGTCACAGAATGAATAGTCAGTATTCAGAAGTATGACAGGAATCATCATTTGAAGGGAAAATCTTCATGTACATATGCCCTATTCTCAATGGTTTCAGAGATGGAACACATTTAATGTACATTGTCATTTATTTTCTCTATTATTCAATACACTGTCATTCTTTACAAGACACCACATTAGTGTAGTGGAAGTTGAGACAAACAATTTGATGTAGGTGGAGACGTGGATACAGGAGATTTGTGTTATATTAAGTCAGAAAACTACATCAAACTGGCCTACAAAAACTACCTAAGCTACATTGCTTGCATCTCACACAAGATTTTCAACTTTCTGACAATATTATGATATGGATAGTTGCTACTCACTATACAGTGGAGATGCTGAGTCACAGGTAGGTATAACAAAAAGGTGGTCAAACAAGTAAGCTTTCGGCCAAAAAGGCATTCATTGGAATGGCTGAGTCTAGCCTTTGCAGCCAGCAACTGCTGCCATGAGTGTGGGAGTTGCATTTATGTCAGTGTGAGTGTATGTTGTCTAATTTTGATGAAGGCCTGTTTAGTCAAAAGCTTTGTTTGTCAATCTTTTTGTTGTGCCTATCTGCAACTCAGCATCTCCACTATATGGTGAGTAGCAACTGTCCTTTACATAATATCACAATTATTAGATTCTGGATTTTCCATTGTTTGATTTTCAATATTCTCTCACTCTATTCATCCAAACTATAAATACTAGAAAAAATGAATAAGACCCTTCTCACAGAAAATTTAATGTAGGTTAATTTTGTAATATGACATTTTCAGTAGAGGCAGTTTTTAAGTTACTCAAGAAAAATGCGCAAAAGTGACATTAAATGTGTTCTACCTGGGAAACCATTCAGAACAGAGCATATGTCTAGATGAAGATTTTTGCTTCAAATGAGTATATCCATAAATACTGACCATCATTTCTGGGATACCCTTTATGTTTCTATTGCCTTCTCTCTTCTTACCTGTTTTGTTCTTTGTTGTGCTTTTAGAGCCATATTTACAAATTAATTTACAATGTGAATATAAAATGATTTGTAACACATCATTTATCATGCAAATGATCTGTTGTGTTGTTGTGGTCTTCAGTCCTGAGACTGGTTTGATGCAGCTCTCTATGCTACTCTATCCTGTGCAAGCTTTTTCATCTCCCAGTACCTACTGCAACCTACATCCTTCTGAATCTGCTTAGTGTATTCATCTCTTGGTCTCCCTCTACGATTTTTACCCTCCACACTGCCCTCCAATACTAAATTGGTGATCCCTTCATGCCTCAGAATATGTCCTACCAACCGATCCCTTCTTCTGGTCAAGTTGTGCCACAAACTTCTCTTCTCCCCAATCCTATTCAACACTTCCTCATTAGTTATGTGATCTACCCATCTAATCTTCAGCATTCTTCTGTAGCACCACATTTCGAAAGCTTCTATTCTCTTCTTGTCCAAACTATTTATCGTCCATGTTTCACTTCCATACATGGCTACACTCCATACAAATACTTCAGCATTCTTCTGTAGCACCACATTTCGAAAGCTTCTATTCTCTTCTTGTCCAAACTATTTATCGTCCATGTTTCACTTCCATACATGGCTACACTCCATACAAATACTTTCAGAAATGACTTCCTGACACTTAAATCTATACTCAATGTTAACAAATTTCTCTTCTTCAGAAACGCTTTCCTTGCCATTTCCAGCCTACATTTTATATCCTCTCTACTTCGACCATCATCAGTTATTTTGCTCCCCAAATAGCAAAACTCTTTTACTACTTTAAGTGCCTCATTTCCTAATCTAATTCCCTCAGCATCACCCGACTTAATTAGACTACATTCCATTATCCTTGTTTTGCTTTTGTTGATGTTCATCTTATATCCTCCTTTCAAGACACTGTCCATTCCATTCAAATGCTCTTCCAAGTCCTTTGCTGTCTCTGACAGAATTACAATGTCATCGGCGAACCTCAAAGTTTTTATTTCTTCTCCATGAATTTTAATACCTACTCCGAATTTTTCTTTTGTTTCCTTTACTGCTTGCTCAATATACAGATTGAACAACATTGGGGAGAGGCTACAACCCTGTCTTACTCCCTTCCCAACCACTGCTTCCCTTTCATGTCCCTCGACTCTTATAACTGCCATCTGGTTTCTGTACAAATTGTAAATAGCCTTTCGCTCCCTGTATTTTACCCCTGCCACCTTTAGAATTTGAAAGAGAGTATTCCAGTCAACATTGTCAAAAGCTTTCTCTAAGTCTACAAATGCTAGAAACGTAGGTTTGCCTTTCCTTAATCTTTCTTCTAAGATAAGTCGTAAGGTCAGTATTGCCTCACGTGTTCCAGTGTTTCTACGGAATCCAAACTGATCTTCCCCGAGGTTGGCTTCTACTAGTTTTTCCATTCGTCTGTAAAGAATTCGTGTTAGTATTTTGCAGCTGTGACTTATTAAGCTGATAGTTCGGTAATTTTCACATCTGTCAACACCTGCTTTCTTTGGGATTGGAATTATTATATTCTTCTTGAAGTCTGAGGGTATTTCACCTGTTTCATACATCTTGCTCACCAGATGGTAGAGTTTTGTCAGGACTGGCTCTCCCACGGCCGTCAGTAGTTCCAATGGAATATTGTCTACTCCGGGGGCCTTGTTTCGACTCAGGTCTTTCAGTGCTCTGTCAAACTCTTCACGCAGTATCATATCTCCCATTTCATCTTCATCTACATCCTCTTCCATTTCCATAATATTGTCCTCAAGTACATCGCCCTTGTATAGACCCTCTATATACTCCTTCCACCTTTCTGCTTTCCCTTCTTTGCTTAGAACTGGGTTTCCATCTGAGCTCTTGATATTCATACAAGTCGTTCTCTTATCTCCAAAGGCCTCTTTAATTTTCCTGTAGGCGGTATCTATCTTACCCCTAGTGAGATAGGCCTCTACATCCTTACATTTGTTCTCTAGCCATCCCTGCTTAGCCATTTTGCACTTCCTGTTGATCTCATTTTTGAGACGTTTGTATTCCTTTTTGCCTGTTTCACTTACTGCATTTTTATATTTTCTCCTTTCATCAATTAAATTCAATATTTCTTCTGTTACCCAAGGATTTCTACTAGCCCTCGTCTTTTTACCTACTTGATCCTCTGCTGCCTTCACTACTTCATCCCTCAAAGCTACCCATTCTTCTTCTACTGTATTTATTTCCCCCATTCCTGTCAATTGCTCCCTTATGCTCTCCCTGAATCTCTGTACAACCTCTGGTTCTTTTAGTTTATCCAGGTCCCATCTCCTTAAATTCCCACCTTTTTGCAGTTTCTTCAGTTTTAATCTACAGGTCATAACCAATAGATTGTGGTCAGAGTCCACATCTGCCCCTGGAAATGTCTTACAATTTAAAACCTGGTTCCTAAATCTCTGTCTTACCATTATATAATCTATCTGATACCTTTTAGTATCTCCAGGGTTCTTCCATGTATACAACCTTCTTTCATGATTCTTAAACCAAGTGTTAGTTGTGATTATGTTGTGCTCTGTGCAAAATTCGACCAGGCGGCTTCCTCTTTCATTTCTGTCCCCCAATCCATATTCACCTACTACGTTTCCTTCTCTCCCTTTTCCTACACTCAAATTCCAGTCACCCATGACTATTAAATTTTCGTCTCCCTTCACAATCTGAATAATTTCTTTTATTTCATCATACATTTCTTCAATTTCTTCGTCATCTGCAGAGCTAGTTGGCATATAAACTTGTACTACTGTAGTAGGCGTGGGCTTCGTATCTATCTTGGCCACAATAATGCGTTCACTATGCTGTTTGTAGTAGCTTACCCGCATTCCTATTTTCCTATTCATTATTAAACCTACTCCTGCGTTAGCCCTATTTGATTTTGTGTTTATAACCCTGTAGTCACCTGACCAGAAGTCTTGTTCCTCCTGCCACCGAACTTCACTAATTCCCACTATATCTAACTTCAACCTATCCATTTCCCTTTTTAAATTTTCTAACCTACCTGCCCGATTAAGGGATCTGACATTCCACGCTCCGATCCGTAGAACACCAGTTTTCTTTCTCCTGATAACGACATCCTCTTGAGTAGTCCCCACCCGGAGATCTGAATGGGGGACTATTTTACCTCCGGAATATTTTACCCAAGAGGACGCCATCATCATGTAATCATACAGTAAAGCTGCATGCCCTCGGGAAAAATTACGGCTGTAGTTTCCCCTTGCTTTCAGCCGTTCGCAGTACCAGCACAGCAAGGCCGTTTTGGTTATTGTTACAAGGCCAGATCAGTCAATCATCCAGACTGTTGCCCTTGCAACTACTGAAAAGGCTGCTGCCCCTCTTCAGGAACCACACGTTTGTCTGGCCTCTCAACAGATACCCCTCCGTTGTGGTTGCACCTACGGTACGGCTATCTGTATCGCTGAGGCACGCAAGCCTCCCCACCAACGGCAAGGTCCATGGTTCATGGGGGGGGCAAATGATCTTTGGATCATGAAACTAAATAACCAACCTATCCCTCTCCAGCCTTCCCCCAATCCACTTCACAGAAACTTTTCCACATTGACTCACACACCCTACTGTGAAATTATGGGAAGCTCTTGATTTAAGCTCTGATGATCACCATTTGAGTATTTTACTTATGTTAACCCCTCCCCTCCCTCCACTGCAGCCACCTCCCCCACCTTCACACGTCTGTCATAACTTTCTTTTGGTTCTGTGCCACCTTTTCTGTTAATTGTTTGTTACTTTAATTCCAAGAGAATCCTGTCTTTTTCCTCCAAATTTATTGTTTGAACACTGTTCAGTTTCATTTCAGTTGGAATATTTTCTATGTACATTTCTACAGGACTTATTTTTCAGTCAGTGACATATTTAACAGATTTTGCAATTGTTTCGCTTCAACATTCCTGTAGCAAGTGACTCACTGTTTCACACAATGGAGATCTTCTTATCAAACAGTGCCACTGATAAGGCACTTTTAGTCATCACATAGCTGTTATACTGCACTAATCACCACATTTACATAATAATTATACATGTAGAAGTACATGAAGAGCAGCCAAAAGGTATAGTTAGGAAAAAAATAATCAGAATTTAATAAAATTTCATTTTGAACTGGCTGTCAGAGACTGCTTGTTTAAGTGTAGACCAAAGAGTGGCAAGAGCCTAATACACTCCTGGAAATGGAAAAAAGAACACATTGACACCGGTGTGTCAGACCCACCATACTTGCTCCGGACACTGCGAGAGGGCTGTACAAGAAATGATCACACGCACGGCACAGCGGACACACCAGGAACCGCGGTGTTGGCCGTCGAATGGCGCTAGCTGCGCAGCATTTGTGCACCGCCGCCGTCAGTGTCAGCCGGTTTGCCGTGGCATACGGACCTCCATCGCAGTCTTTAACACTGGTAGCATGCCGTGACAGCGTGGACGTGAACCGTATGTGCAGTTGATGGACTTTGAGCGAGGGCGTATAGTGGGCATGCGGGAGGCCGGGTGGACGTACCGCCGAATTGCTCAACACGTGGGGCGTGAGGTCTCCACAGTACATCGATGTTGTCGCCAGTGGTCGGCGGAAGGTGCACGTGCCCGTCGACCTGGGACCAGACCGCAGCGATGGACGGATGCACGCCAAGACCGTAGGATCCTACGCAGTGCCGTAGGGGACCGCACCGCCACTTCCCAGGAAATTAGGGACACTGTTGCTCCTGGGGTATTGGCGAGGACCATTCGCAACCGTCTCCATGAAGCTGGGCTACGGTCCCGCACACCGTTAGGCCGTCTTCCGCTCACGCCCCAACATCGTGCAGCCCGCCTCCAGTGGTGTCGCGACAGGCGTGAATGGAGGGACGAATGGAGACGTGTCGTCTTTAGCGATGAGAGTCGCTTCTGCCTTGGTGCCAATGATGGTCGTATGCGTGTTTGGCGCCGTGCAGGTGAGCGCCACAATCAGGACCGCATACGACCGAGGCACACAGGGCCAACACCCGGCATCATGGTGTGGGGAGCGATCTCCTACACTGGCCGTACACCACTGGTGATCATCGAGGGGACACTGAATAGTGCACGGTACATCCAAACCGTCATCGAACCCATCGTTCTACCATTCCTAGACCGGCAAGGGAACTTGCTGTTCCAACAGGACAATGCACGTCCGCATGTATCCCGTGCCACCCAACGTGCTCTAGAAGGTGTAAGTCAACTACCCTGGCCAGCAAGATCTCCGGATCTGTCCCCCATTGAGCATGTTTGGGACTGGATGAAGCGTCGTCTCACGCGGTCTGCACATCCAGCACGAACGCTGGTCCAACTGAGGTGCCAGGTGGAAATGGCACGGCAAGCCATTCCACAGGACTACATCCAGCATCTCTACGATCGTCTCCATGGGAGAAAAGCAGCCTGCATTGCTGCGAAAGGTGGATATACACTGTACTAGTGCCGACATTGTGCATGCTCTGTTGCCTGTGTCTATGTGCCTGTGGTTTTGTCAGTGTGATCATGTGATGTATCTGACCCCAGGAATGTGTCAACAAAGTTTCCCCTTCCTGGGACAATGAATTCACGGTGTTCTTATTTCAATTTCCAGGAGTGTACATGATGATAGTTATTTTTTGTCACAACCAACAACTTCTGTACGTGAGCCATCTTCAGCTTTATTTAAGCTTCCAAGCACGTAAAAATACCGAAACAGCAGTAATGTGCTACACTGAACAAATAATCAAAAATCTGGAAAAAGATTATAGTGTAGTAGGAGTAAATTTAGACCTCTCCAAAGCTTTTGACACGGTGAACCAGGACATTCTCTTAGAAAAATTGGAATCGTTGGGTATACATGGGATAGGAAAAAAATGGTTTGAATCATACCTAAAAAACAGAACACAGGTTGTAGGACTGACATCAACTTACTCCAACCACAAAATAAATTCAGTATCAGAGGCAAAAAATGTAGAAATAGGAGTACCACAAGGCAGTATCTTAGGGCCCATATTGTTTCTTGTCTATATAAATGATTTTCACACCTCAGATGATGCAGCCAAAGCAATAATATTTGCAGATGATACTAGTGTGGTAATAAGTGCACCAAAGCAGTTGCTACCAACAACTGCTGATAAAGTACTAAATCACATCCACTCTTGGCTCAATGCAAACAGGTTGACATTGAATGTAAATAAAACAAATTATATGCAGTTTGGGAAAAGATGTCAAAATGTAAATCTTGATCTGGTGTGGGGTGACAAAGCCTTAGACAGAGTGACATCCACAAAATTGCTGGGGATTCATGTGGATGAAAACTTAAATTTTAATCACCACGTAATAAAACTTGCACAGAAACTTAATTCAGCCTATTTTGCTCTCAGAATAGTTGCAAATGTTTGTACCTCAGAGGGTGCCAGAATGGCATATTTCGGCTATTTTCAATCTCTTGCTACCTACGGAATAATATTTTGGGGTTCCACAACAGGGCGCCTAAAACAAATTGTTTTGTTGCAGAAGAGGGCCATCCGAATAATAACTCACAGTCATCCACAGACACACTGCAAACCCATACCAAAAAGCTTAGAATACTTACTATACCATCATTATACATATACAAATGTGTATTGTATGTCAGGACCCACATTGCAGATTTTCAGACAAATGCCGACTTTCATAACTACAATACCCGTAATAGCGCAGCACTCCATACTCAGCGAACAAAAAGAACGAATACACAAAGGCATGTGAGCCATATCGGTGCGAAACTGTACAACGTACTGCCAGTCAACATCAGGAAGTTAGAAGATGATGACAAATTTAAAACAGAATTTAAAAAATTTCTAGTAGAACAATGTTTTTATTGTGTAAATGACTATGTAGCTCAATAAATATTTTCTGATGATATTTATAAAGGCAAAATGGAAAATACTCAATATGTAGGCCCTACTTAATCATTCATTACCTAATCATTCATTACATTACATACTTAAAGGACAGCTGTTGTGTGATGTAAATATATACTTAAGCAGTGTGGTGTATATAAGGACTTGCCGTTTAGGGAGGACAAAACTAAAGCCTTATGAAAAACAGACTATGCATTTAAAATAACAAGCAGGGATGTACATAGGCTATATTACTTACATTGTATTATTATTAACCTCATTGTATTATTTTGTTTTGTATTTTTTTACGTACATATTGTTTGTGTCCATTTCTTTGAAATGGCTTGACAACATCCATACAATATTTATTGTCAACAGATGGATAAATAAAATAAATAAATAAAATAAATAGCTGAGAAGCAACTCAGAATTCCTATTGACTACATCCCATGTCAGACATTGAAATAAAATAAACTAATTTACAAGTAAAAAAAAACATAGCAGCCATTTCAGTTTGTTTTTGTATAATTCAAATACAAAAATGAAGTAAGTATGTCCCAGAAAGCTAGACAACATTTCACTGCTTTGCTTTGATAGTGGCACAACTTAAAAAAACTCGTTTGTGTGTTTTCTGTAAAAATAAAAAAATAAAAAAGAGGAAAAAAGTACTTCCATACCAAAGATTTATCACGTCAGCCATCATATTTCTGTTGTTCGTGGTTTGCCACTAGATGGCACATGTGCCATTAGAATATGGCAATTATTTTAAGAACGAGTCTGCATTATATTTGTTTCTTTGAAAACAAGACATTTCAAGTTGCACTGATGTTCATGGTAAGTTCTATCATTTCTTATATCATATTTTATCATTAATAAAATGTTATTTTGAAATGCGCCTCTACCAATGATTAAATGAAAGTTTTGTTAGGATCATTTTCGAGTTGTACCTATATATAACCAATTAATTTGACCTTAAATCATTTACTATTTTTCTTTTTTTTATATTTTGATAGTGAAAGCATGTAGTCTTCCCAAGCGAGAACCCCATTAATATTAATCCTTTGCAAAGTCTCCAGTGCAAATGTACCAGATGACAATGCAAATATCAACGAAGCCTGGAAAAATGTTTGTGAGAACAATCTGGCAGGTAAGTGTAATTTATCTAAACAGTTAAGGATAAAATTATGTAATTATGATATGCCAGAAGATAATTTTTTCCTCATATCAATTTTGTTAACAACTATTTGAATTTTACACAAAGTGACAATAGTTTTAACATTGTTTATTTCATTTTTAGTTGGGCCAATGGATGTGGGAGTAAATAAGGTAGAAGTAAACAAGGCAAGCAACCCACATAAACACTTGGCAAATGAGGAACATTATGAATTAGTATTTAATTCAGATGATACTGACACTGGCACCAACTACAAGAACAGGAGCACTAATGAAAATTCATCAGAATCTGATAATGATCTCAGGCACAGGAATGGTAACAGCACTGAAACATCAACTGCAATGAAAGTAGGGAGAAAAAGAAAACAAAAAATGTGAACAATTGGTTAAGTCATTCTACCAAGAAGCTTACAAATACTGGTAAGCTATACATTTCCCACAGAACTAAGAAAGAAGTAAGGGACAGTGAATTAAAAGAGGCTTGCCCTGACAAATGTAGACTGAACCATAGGGAAAAACTTACCGAAGAGGAAAGAAGAAGGATTTTTGATAATTACTGGCACCTGTGGGACTTATATAGAAAGTGAGCCTTCATAGCTCTGAGCATGTTTAAAGCCATGCCTACATATCGATTGCCTACTTTCTCCACATATGTGTACACCATAATTACCCTATCATGCAAACATTGGGGTTACATGTGAGACTTTTTTTGGGAGGGGGGGGGGGAGGAGAGGGGGAGGGAGCTACATGTGGGCCAAACTGCAAAATAACTCTGGGTTCAGTGTGGGGCGGCGGAGGGGTGAGTGGACTGCTGTAGCTTGTTGTGGGGTTGTGTACCACTCAGGCTACAGCGAGGATGAAACCCTTGCATTGTTTCAAGGTCCCCACAATACCTGGAATGCCTTGCAACACACTGTTCAGGAGAGATCTCCACCCCATCGTACTCATATGGATTTATGGATAGCTCTGCAGGATTCATGGTGTAGCACTACTTCAGACATTAGTCGAGTCCATGCCATGTTGTGTTGCATCACTTCTGTGTGCTCGCAGCGGAACTACACAATATTAAGCTGGTGCACCTGTTTCTTTGGCTCTTCAGTGTATGTTGCAACACATTTCCAGTTACACTGCGAGAATGTCTGAAAAATAACAAACGACCTATGGCTTTTGCTGTGCCTGTGGTTTGACGGGAGCCTACAAACCATACAGATGACTGCTATTTCAGCTATTTTAGCTTGAGTCTTCGATCTGCTAATCGACCCATTCTGAATTCAGATAGTTTACCAGTTCCTACACCACCCAAAAATTTTGTGTTTGAAGTAGAAAATGAGGACAGAGTGCAACAAGAAAAAGAAGCAGAAGAAAAACCAAACAAGCCTTCCGCAACCCGTGATTCTGATTTTTAGGGAAAAGATGATAAACTGCATACACTGAGTCGAGCGGAATTGAGTGGTCTCATTAGAGACCTTGACTTTCCAAAGAAGGCAGAAATTTTTGGGCCTCGACTAAGGCAATGGAATCTCCTCGAAAGTGATGTCACAGTCTCACAGTACAGAAAACTTCACATGGAATTGCTTCCCTTTTTAGAGAAGGAAAACAATCTTGTTGTTTGCTGCGGCATAATGGCTTGATGAAATCTTTGTTTCTGAACCATGATCCAACTGAATGATAAATCGTTTGAAAGCTGTGTTGCTTCACAATGGCAATGGTTTTCCTTCTACTCCTGTTGGTCATGCTTTTCACATGAATGAGACAATGCAGATACGACAACCCTCTCGGACTCAATCAAATATGATGCATACAAACAGAAAATCTGTGGTGATTTAAAAGTCATTGCCATACTCTTAGGAATGGAACTGGAGTACACAAAACATTGCTGCATCTTATGTATGTGGGACAGTAGGGATAGGAAATCTCATTATATTAAAGCAGACAAACCTGCAAGAAATCTTAAACCTAGCGAGAAAAATGTCATTGCCAAGCCTCTCGTGGACCCAAAAGACATTCTTCTTCCACCCCTGCATATCAACCTGGGTTTGATGAAAAATTTTGTCGAAGGTATGAACCAAGAATGACGGGCCATTAAGTACATAAGAGAGAAATTTCCGAAATTAAGTGATGCAAAAGTTAAGGAAGGTGTTTTATCGGACCACAATTTGAGAACTTGTAAAGGATCTTGCATCTGACCAAGTTTTGGAGGTAAAGAGAAAGGACGCTTGGGAAGCCTTCCAGGGAGTTGTTCATGAATGTTTAGGCAACAAAAGAGATGATAACTACACTCAGTTGGTGGCAGTGCTCCTGCAACATGTCCCTTGAAATTCATTTTCCCCACTACCCACCTGGACTTTTTCCCTCCTAGTTGTGGAGCTGTCACTGATGAAAATGGAAAAAAATTCCATCAGGACATTTCTGTTATGTAAGAAAGACATCAGGGCCATTGGAATTAAGCAATGCTTTCGGATTGCTGTTGGTCTTTGTTTAGGAATGCTTCACAACTCCGTTGCAAGAGGCAAGCTAAAATATGACGTTCTCATGCAGCCATCACATAATTCTCTTCAGACCCAACCCTCAGCAAGGTATTCTTCCAGCAATTTAGAGCTCTTGAAACGTAAACCATCATTTAGAAAAATTCAAATATACTTTCAATGTTGTTAGCATATGTAATTAATATGTTTCTTTTCCACTTAATCCATTAATATGAAATATTTACACCTAGTGTGTCTCACAGAAACTAAAGCAAGAAAAATTTTTCATTGTCATATTTGTTTTTCTCTACCCAAAATTAGTAAGAATTGACTCATAAAGTTGGCCAGTGTAATTGTAAAGGGAACTTATGCAAAGGAAAAATAAGGAAACTCGATTTATTGAACTCCAAAAAATAAACGAAATTAATTAGACAGACCTGGGAATGAGGAGGTTTCAGGGGGGGCTCAACCTAAAAACAGAACCACAAACGTGAACACAAAAAAAAACCTAATGAAAGTACCAAGAAAACATAATGCAGTACATGAAAATGAGGAAGAGAATGCCAGTGTTACCCACGAGGGAAAAAGCAACCGACCAAACATTGGCATCACCAACGGTGAAAAGAACAGCATACCTAACATCGGTATCGTCTTCTTCAGATGACCTACATAAATCAACTGAATGGGATACTATATTACCAACAGTGAAATGAATAACATACGCCTAATTTAACATTAGTATCCTGTACACAGTTGACCTATACAGGCAGTAATTGAAACCGGTAATAGTGAAGTGTAAAAGTTTGTGAGATCAAGATGGACCTTTGAAATAAAGTGCCACAACACGGTCACGGACTCATTTTGAGTCTTTATGTCTTCAATTGAGAGCTATATACACTCCTGCAAATTGAAATAAGAACACCGTGAATTCATTGTCCCAGGAAGGGGAAACTTTATTGACACATTCCTGGGGTCAGATACATCACATGATCATACTGACAGAACCACAGGCACATAGACACAGGCAACAGAGCATGCACAATGTCGGCACTAGTACAGTGTATATCAGCCTTTCGCAGCAATGCAGGCTGCTATTCTCCCATGGAGACGATCGTAGAGATGCTGGGTGTAGTCCTGTGGAACGGCTTGCCATGCCATTTCCACCTGGCGCCTCAGTTGGACCAGCGTTCGTGCTGGACGTGCAGACCGCGTGAGACGACGCTTCATCCAGCCCCAAACATGCTCAATGGGGGACAGATCCAGAGATCTGGCCAGGGTATTTGACTTACACCTTCTAGAGCACGTTGGGTGGCACGGGATACATGTGGACGTGCATTGTCCTGTTGGAACAGCAAGTTCCCTTGCCGGTCTAGGAATGGTAGAACGATGGGTTCGATGACGGTTTGGATGTACCGTGCACTATTCAGTGTCCCCTCGACGATCACCAGTGGTGTACGGCCAGTGTAGGAGATCGCTCCCCACACCATGATGCCGGGTGTTGGCCCTTTGTGCCTCGGTCGTATGCAGTCCTGATTGTGGCGCTCACCTGCACGGCGCCAAACACGCATACGACCATCATTGGCACCAAGGCAGAAGCGACTCTCATCGCTGAAGACGACACGTCTCCATTCGTCCCTCCATTCACGCCTGTCGCGACACCACTGGAGGCGGGCTGCACGATGTTGGGGCGTGAGCGGAAGACGGCCTAATGGTGTGCGGGACCGTAGCCCAGCATCATGGAGACGGTTGCGAATGGTCCTCGCCGATACCCCAGGAGCAACAGTGTCCCTAATTTGCTGGGAAGTGGCGGTGCGGTCCCCTACGGCACTGCGTAGGATCCTACGGTCTTGGCGTGCATCCGTGCGTCGCTGCGGTCCGGTCCCAGGTCGACGGGCACGTGCACCTTCCGCCGACCACTGGCGACAACATCGAAGTACTGTGGAGACCTCACGCCCCACGTGTTGAGCAATTCGGCGGTACGTCCACCCGGCCTCCCGCATGCCCACTATGCGCCCTCGCCCAAAGTCCGTCAACTGCACATACGGTTCACGTCCACGCTGTCACGGCATGCTACCAGTGTTAAAGACTGCGATGGAGCTCCGTATGCCACGGCAAACTGGCTGACACTGACGGCGGCGGTGCACAAATGCTGCGCAGCTAGCGCCATTCGACGGCCAACACCGCGGTTCCTGGTGTGTCCGCTGTGCCGTGCGTGTGATCATTGCTTGTACAGCCCTCTCGCAGTGTCCGGAGCAAGTATGGTGGGTCTGACACACCGGTGTCAATGTGTTCTTTTTTCCATTTCCAGGAGTGTAGGTGAACTGAAAAGCAGGATACTAGTTTTACTTACATAAAAGAAAACAACATACCTAATACAGGTATCTGTTTTTCTGTAGATCTGTGATTACCTGTCGCGAAAAAACTGCAATTCTTACATTGGTCTCCTGTACTTCAGTTGACACGGATATTTCCTATTGCAGAGAAAACAACACCACTAAAATTGGCATCCTTTTTTTCAATTGACATATATATTACCTAGCGTGTAGAAAACGACATGTGTAGCATTAGTATCCTGCACTTCAGCTGACCTATATAGCTCAGCTGGAAAATAGGACACTAATATTATCCATAACGAAATGCACGACACACCTGACACTGGTATCCTACCTTTTTAAAGTTATAAGATTACTAACTTGTATCTAAAACGTCATCTATTGAGTAGGAGGAGCTGTTATTCAGAAATTCTTTTAAATTGTTTTTAAATGCTGATTGGCTCTCTGTCAGACTTTTGAGGTTATTAATAACAAATTTCATAAGTGAATGTATGCATTTCGAAGCTACTGTGAATATCCCTAGTTCCATAAATAAATGTCCGTTGGGTTCCAGCTATTATTCTGATTGCACACTTTTGTCCAATGGGTACTTTTTTCCTTAAAGAGGAATTACCTCGAACTATGATGCCATACGAAAGCAGTGAATGAAAACAGGCATAGTAAGGTAATTTAATTCTATGTTTACTGTCGAAATTTGCAATAACCATTATAGCATAAATAGCTGAACTCTAACTTTTCAGCAGATTATCAATGTGTTCCTTCCAATTCAATCTCTCATCTATGCACATGCCTAAAAATCTGTAATACTTTGCCTTAGCTACAGACTTCTGTTCAAACTCTATATTTATTAATGGTGTTGTGCCTATTACTGCACAAGCTGTATATACTGTGTTTTGTCGAAATTTAATGAGAGTCCATTTGCAGAGAACCATTTAATAATATTCTGAAAAGCATTAATTACAATTTCCTCAGCTAATTCTTGCTTGTTGGGTATAATTACTGCATTTGTGCCACCAGCAAATTGTGAATATACTGTAGAGTGGCAAGTCATTAATATATATTTAGACCTAACATAAACCTTGTGGGAACTCTTTCTTGATACCTCCCTAGTCTGAGGAATCTGCTGAATTTTTTCGCATTATGTAAACTGTTTATTTCAACCTTCTGTAATCTCCTAGTTAAATATGAATTAAGCCATTTGTGCACTGTCTCGCTCATACAACCATACTTAAGCTTATCTAGATAGCATTTTATGTTGAAAAGCCTTTCTGAAAACCAAATCAGCATTTTGTTAGTACTTTATTTTTACAAATATATGAAGCTACTCTTGAATATATTACTTTTTCATGAATTTTGGATAAAGCTGTCAGAAGTAGGTGGCAGCTGTTGGCATTCGACTATCTCCCTTTTTATACAATGGTTTAACAATAGTATATTTCACTCTATCGGGAAAAATGTCCTGTTTCGGTGAGATATTACATATGTAGCTGATAACCCTATTTATTCGTTGGGAACAAATTTTTAGAACTTTGTTGGAGTTTCCATTGAAGCAATTGAAAGACAGACTGTTAGATTTGCTACCGGTATGTTCGAACAACAGTAAATGTTGCGGAGATGCTTCGGGAACTGGAGGGAAGTCGGCGTTCTTTTCAAGAAATACCATTGAGGAAATTTAGAGAGCCGGCATTTGAAGCTGACTGTCGAAAGATTCTACTGCCGGCAACATACATCGCGCGTAAGGACTACGAAAATAAGATACGAGAAATTAGGGCTCACAAGGACGTACAGACAGTCGTTTTTTCCCTCGCTCCATTTGCGAGTGGAACAGGAGGGGAAATGGCAAGTAGTGGTAAAGGAGACCCAAACCGCCAAACATCGTCAATGGCTTGCGGAGCATCTATGTAGCTGTAGATGTAGATTCCATCAGTTCTACGCGAGCTTTTACTTTTGACTGAGTTTATTATTTTCCTAACTTCAGAAGGAGAGGTGGGTAGATTTTCAACTTTATCAAATCGCGTTGCCTCTTCCATAAATAGCTTTGCCTCTTGTAATGAACAGCTTGATCCTATTTCCTCCACCTTCAAAAATGATTATTGAAATTATTTTCAACCTCGGTCTCATTGGTAACAAACTTTTCATTCAGTTTGACGGTAATACAGTCTTCCTGTGCTCTTGGTTCCCCTGTTTCACTTTTAATAACATTCCATCCTATCCCAGCACGACGAAGACCGTCTTGACAGCTTTACTTCTGCCAGTACTTCATCTCATACCTTCCAAAGATAGGCAAAGGTCCCTAGTTCGATTCTCGGTTCGTCACATAGTTTTAATCTACTAGGAGCTTTCATACCAGCGCACACTCCGCTGCAGAATGAAAAATTCAACCTAGAGCTTTACAAGGCCCTCGACAGATCGACCCGTGGCGCAGACGTAAAGGAAATTAATAGCTCGTTACCATTAAAATTCCTTCAGAAGAGGATGGAGAAACAGTTTTATCTATAGTGCCATTATGGGAAAGGTGTGCATATTTACCCTATCTGCTACGTCTGCTATTGCAGAGGCTGCTTGCAAGTTGGGACAAGTGAGCTTTGATGAGTGTCGTTAACGCAGATATGTACACCTCCTTTAGCTGCTTTCCACTCAGATAACGTTCCGGCGGAGGCTAAAGATTTTCTAACACAGAAACATCACTATAAAATGTGTGTCTTAAAGACATAGCCGCTAATTGTTTCCCTGTGCTTACAGGGCTTGTTAGTCTACATGTATTCCGAACCCTTTGAGGATCCATTGCAGTGCACAGGCCATTTTGTCGATGAGATTAGTCTTTCCTCCGCTTGCTGTCAAGACTGTAACTGTCTGGGAGTTGAAGCGTCAAACGAGATGCTGGCAGTATTCCTCTGAAAGACGTCACAGTCCATTGTTCCTGTGACTCTGAGCACTATGGGACTTAACTTCTGAGGTCATCAGTTCCCTAGAACTTAGAACTACTTAAACCTAACTAACCTAAGGACATCACACACATCCATGCCCGAGGCAGGATTCGAACCTGCGACCGTAGCGGTCGCTTGGTTCCAGACTGTAGCGCCTAGAACCGTTCGGCCACTCCGGCCGGCAATGTTCCTGTGGACTGGTCCTTTTCAGACTTAGCAGACAACACGAGTGTCTAATGGCTATGTCCGACCTCTTTAGGTTTTTGATGGCTCGTGGAGAGAAAACAAAAGCATGACTAAAGAAGTCATTTGGATTAGAATTACTGCATGATATTCCGCTTTATCAATGATCAGTGCGAAATTGTTTTCGCTCCTCTAGCGACGTGGTACGGTACCGTGGCGCGGGGAGGTCAAAATACCTCAATTCCGACATCTAGTGTCACTTAAAACACGATGTTTTAATCATTTTTACTGAATTAAAAAATCGACGAAGACATGGCAGTAACTTGCCTACATGAAATTCGATTACAGCTTTGTAATTCTCTGATCAAACGGAACCGTTTAACGCACATCAAGATAAGATTTTGATTTTTAATTAGTAATTTTTGTAGTGATTTTTGCTTTGTACGTTTTTAGCCATTTTCATGCGTTTCAAAACAGCTCAATGAGCTATTTATAAACTCAATTTGCATATTATCAGAACCAACAATTTGTAAGGGACTCCCAATGTGACCTGGATACGCTGAACAATCTGTGTAGTTAGCTCTCAATATAACTTAAGTTTATACAATGCTTCATTTGAATCACTACCCAAGTCGTACTTCTGACGTAGGGCGTATCTGCCGCCATGGGAATTACGTCAGTATCAACTAGAATAAAAACTACAACCTCGACTAAAATTGGGCACTTTTTGGCAGAAGCACTTATGTGGTCTCTACATCTACATCTACGTGATTACCCTGCTATTCACAATAAAGTGCCTGGCAGAGGGTTCAATGAACCACTTTCAAGCTGTATCTCTACCGTTCCACTCTCGAACGCCACGCGGGTAAAACGAGTACTTAAATTTTTCTGCGCGAGCCCTGATTTCTCTTATTTTATCGTGATGATCATTTCTCCCTATGTAGGTGGGTGCCAATAGAATGTTTTCGCAATCGGAGGAGAAAACTGGCGATTGAAATTTCAGAAGAAGATCCTGTCGCAATGAAAAACGCCTTTGTTTTAATGATTGCCACTCCAATTCGCGTAGCATGTCTGTGACACTGTCTCCCCTATTTCGCCATCATACGAAAGGAGCTGCCCTTCTTTGTACTTGTTCGATGTCATCCGTCAGTCCCACCTGATGCGGATCCCACACCGCACAGCAGTACTCCAGAATAGGGCGGACAAGCGTGGTGTAAGCAGCCTCTTTAGTAGACCTGTTGCACCTTCTAAGCGATCTGCCAATGAATCGCAGTCTTTGGTTTGCTCTACCCACAAAATTATCTATGACATCGTTCCAATTTAGGTTATTTGTAATTGTAATTCCTAAGTATTTAGTTGAATTTACAGCCTTCAGAACTGTGTGACTTACCGCATAATCGAAATTTAGCTGATTTCTTTTAATACTCATGTGAATAACTTCACGCTTTTCCTTATTCACGGTCAATTACCACTTTTCGCACCATGCAGATATCTTATATAAATCATTTTGCAAGTCGTTTTGATCATCTGATGATTTTACAAGATGGTAAATGACAGAATCATTTGTAAACAATCTAAGACGGCTACTCAGATTGTCTCCTATGTCGTTAATATAGATCAGGAACAATAGAGAGCCTATAATACTTCCTTGGGGAACGCCGGATATTACTTCTGTTTTACTCGATGAGACGGTTATTGTCGTGAGGGTCTTGGCAGACGCTTTAGCAGGTGACATACGTGCCTATGTTTCCAAGGTTGCACCGCACAGCATTTTCTTATGGCAACAATGACTCGGGAAAAAAGATATTTCAGTGCGTCTATTGCATTGTTTATGTTCAGAACAATAATAAACCGAGATTATTCCAAGTTTATCTTTGTCATTCATAAAGTTAAAAGACCACCTCAAATATACATATAAAGCCACAAAAGTACTTATAAAGCCACGGACCTGCAGTCCTGGACAAGAAGATAAGTACATCCAAGGAAGTCGAGTTTGGCAATCTATGTTATCAGCTGGTGCCCGATTTAATGTCATTTAAAGCAACTGGGCGAGCGTAATCGGCACCTACGCATGCAGAACCTCTTTGGGAGTTCGTTGCTTGGCTACAATTTCTCTGGTGGCTCCTGAAATGGCGCCTTTGCGTCGCCTTGAGTGGCATTTAAGCGCGCGCGCAACTCTATCATTAGTCTGTCTGCTGGGGGTTGAGTAATATGGAAGGATCTGGCCGGACCACGGCCCGGGCTTGTTAGTCGCGGACATCCACTCACTGGGTATGCTTCATGCACGTTTTCTTTGGACTGCTTGCGTACGTCTACTGCCGGTCGGGGTGGCCAAGCGGCTCTAGGCGCTACAGTCTGCAACCGCGCGATCGCTACGGTCGCAGGTTCGAATCCTGCCTCGGGCATGGGTGTGTGTGTGATGTCCTTAGGTTAGTTAGGTTTAAGTAGTTCTAAGTTCTAGGGGACTGATGACCACAGATGTTAAGTCCCATAGTGCTCAGAGCCATTTGAACCATTTTTTTACGTCTACTGGAGAGTCGGTGCTCCATTCCGTCCGTGCGGCGCCGAGCCATACGCTGGAGTTCGATCAGTCCTGTTTCTTGTTGCTTTGTTCTTCTGGACCCGATGCAAGAAGAGCACTATGCAGTTAAATGTTCTCTCGCAGTTCGTGAAAACCCCTGTGCTTTGCTACCGAATTTCGTTTTATGTTCTTGCCGTAAGTTGACTTGGCTTTCACAGTTTACCCTCGTTTCGTAGGAGCTCTTAATACGGATCTGCATCCCGGTAGCCGGCCGCTGGTGGCCGAGCGGTTCTGGCGCTACAGTCTGGAACCGCGCGACCGCTACGGTCGTAGGTTCGAATCCTGCCTCGGGCATGGATGTGTGTGTTGTCCTTAGGTTAGTTAGGTTTAAGTAGTTCTAAGTTCTAGGGGACTTATGACCTCAGCAGTTGAGTCCCATAGTGCTCAGAGCCATTTTTTTCTTTTTTTTTTTTTTTTTTTTTTTTTTTTTTTTTTTTTTTTTTTTTTTCTTTTTTTGGCATCCCGGAAATAAGGGCGTACCGGTGTTAGATTGCAAGTGAGCTTGCATTTTATCGTGTTCTGTTTGCAAGATCTTTGATGTATGCGTGCACTGCGGGCGTGTACAGTTTTCGGGTTTAAGTTTTTCTTAATATTTTTCATTGCCAATTAAGGTTCAAAAAACCACGTCTCTGGTGTTTTTATGATGTTCTGGAAATTCTGCTTTTTTTTAACCACAAGTATTTGCAGGTAAAAGAGGCTCAGTTGTCTCCTCTCATTTCTTCTGTTATGTTTGGGGCCCGCTGGCTATTTCCCATTCACGTGATGTAAATTTGGTGGCTTTTTCGGTGTAGAACCTGAAACAAACGGGTGACTGCCTGGGGCGTTGGCCGAGTTCGAGACGATTACCGTGTTGGGCCTAATTCATATGCTTCAACACCTTTATTGCCTTGCATTTTTTTGTTCTATACTTAATTGGTAACACATGATGATTTGTCTTTGAACTCTTTCGAACTTTAGACGTCACATACTCGATTATCTCGTGGCCATTGATCTTTCTTTCATATTGTGAAACTATTGTTTAATTCAGTAAATGCCTCTGGGACTATTTTATAGTGCTTATAGAGTTTAAAGAATTCGCCTGGTTTTGATTTAAAAGGAATTGTGTTCTGTTATAGAAACTGTTGTTTAAAGTTTTGCTCACTGATGTGGAGCATTCCTCTGAGCTTATGGTTCGTCTCATTGGCGAATAAACGTTGGTTGTCTTTGTAATTTAAAATTTGGCTTCTGTGGTAAATAAATAAAAATGTTTAAAGATTATTTTCTTTATGCTTAGCACTTTACCAATCCCAGATCCTAGCTCCCTACCATTTCAGTGAAACTGTAAGTAGATCTCAACACCGCCGCAGTTGACGAAAACTCCTCGAGAAAATATGAAAGAAATATTACATGTTGCACGTCCTGCAAGAGTTGCACATATAAAGGCTGAGAGAAAAAAGAAAAAAAAGTCACAGTTTTCAATTGGTGCATCAGATCGACCACAGCGTGTTCTTTCACACATATTACAAGCACACTGAACAAAATTAATCGTCCCAGCAGATATCACGCTAATATGGTGCAACACCCCCTGCAGCCTTGATAATGGCTTCAACTCAGCAAGGAAGAGAGTCCATAACTTCATTCAGGTATACCACATCCAGGTGAACACACTTATTGATGATTATATCCAGGAGAGCTAACTTACTGCGTGGATGTTGACTGCTATGCTGCTTAGCTGTTACAAACAGCCTGAGACGTTTCGGTACAAGCGTGTAAGGTGCCTATTCGTTCGTCAAGTTAAGGACGCAAGTGTGCATCCCCTTGAACACCGCTGTTGTCACCTTGATAGGCGGCAGCTGTGACAGTATTCCCATCGTGACGACGCAGTAGAAAGGGCAACAGATGGTCAACGAGAGTGTAAAAATAAACACCATGATTCACCTCCACGGTAAACTGAACGAGTGGGTTCAAAATGGTTCAAATGGCTCTGAGCACTGTGGAACTTAACTTCTGAGGTAATTAGTCCCCTAGAACTTAGAACTACTTAAACCTAACTAACCTAAGGACATCACACACGTCCATGCCCGAGGCAGGATTCGAACCCGCGACAGTAGCGGTCGCGCGGTTGCAGACAGTAGCGCCTAAAACCGCTCGGCCACCCCGGCCGGCTGAACGACTGGTACTGGGTCGTGGTACTGAAACACCCTGAAGTATTCGCCTTATACTTTGCTGGTTAACCCGTTGAGAGCCAACAATACGAAAAAAATACAATTTTAAGATTTTTCACAAGATTAAGCTTTACATCACAGTAAACAACGAATACAAGAAGAATTCGCCAAAAAGTAAACAATTGTTTTAAGGAGGTGTTTTCAATTTGGAATATAATTTAAAAATTTTTCACAAAATTAACCTTTATTGTCATAGTAAGCAACTATTACAAGACGAAGGTTATAGAAAGTAAACAATCAGTTGTTATAGGAAGGGAGTCGCTCTCTCTCTCTCTCTCTCTCTCTCTCTCTCTCTCTTTCTCTCTCTGTCGTGTGCTGGCCTCGCTGATGGATGCAAGTCTTTTTATTCGAAGCAATATAGGCGACTTGCATGTCACTGATGATGAAGACAACACAACACCCACTCCCCAAGCAGAGAAAATGTTTGCCCGACTTTGAATCGAACTTCAACCCCTCCAGTTAGTGAACTGCCGCACTGACCCAGCAGCTACCGAGTGGGCTTTGTGGAGGTGGTTTTACTTTGGAAGTACTGGGACACACAGTTTTCAACTAGCCATGATTTCATATGATATATTTTCCATTTTTCCTAGACTAAATCCTACATTGCAGAACTACCATGAACTCATAATGCCTAAAGTAAATTATAACCCTAAACAACAAACAAAAGTGGTTCTAAAATTTAATAATTTATATAAAAAATGTAACGGACGATAAAAAATTTCTGTTCGAAGGCCCTTCAGCCCAGACTCGGTATGCCAGTCAGACAAAATCGCCGTGAGCGTTGAGAAAGTCATTCCACCGCCGAACCCCGCTGAAGATAAACCGTTTGATAAAACACTGTGTTCTGTTTCGCGAATAAGTCCGTAACTACCTGCTGCACATTCTCGTATGACAGGAATCACCGACCCATCAAGGCCCTTTTTGAAGAGACCAGAGGCGTGATAGTCGTATGGGAAGCTATCAGGTCTATAGGAAGGGTGCTAGAGAGTCTCCCAGTTGAGTTGGCGTTAACTTTTGCGTTACGACATTTGCAATACGGGGACGTACGCTATCACGGACCTTGACGCACTATTCTCAGCAATGATAACATGTTGCTCGATACACCTTCTTAATGCTGCAATGGATGTCTACCAGTGTTTGTCTTCGGCACCAAAGGAAAGGATGATTGCACGTTAGTTTTGTTTGGACGCATTTGGTAATAACGTTGCCATAATTCACATTTTCACATTTACTGCATACCTATCGGAAAGACATAAGTGCCAAACTAATCTCTTGCCTACATGTCGGTGCTTATATACCAGCATCGGAGTTATGCAACGTTGCATATACGCTACAGCAACACCCTGAAACGGAAACTTTTTGACAACCCGTTTTACATACTGCCCAAGTAGTTCCATTTCGAAACTTCTCATAAAAGCAGTAGTATAAATTCAGATTTGCATTATAATAACTTTAGATGTACTTACTTTCACTACCAATGATCTCCTCAAACTGTTCACTATAAAAAAAGAAACCCTCATTCTACAGTCATGTAGCACCATCTCCGCGCCGATTGTTGCTTTGAACGCTGCTAAGTGACTGATACAATGCACTACATTCGTAGAAGTACCACAGTTTACCTCTAGATGTGTCTGTCTCACAACAGTAGCGATGGTTTCATGGAAAAAACACTTCTACTTCAAAGTAGAAATAATAAGATGGTGGTTTGAGGCAAAAACCACGTGTGCTCAGAGGGTTGAACTCCTCAATGGGTGCACTCAGCGGCTTGTATGATTTGAAAAGAAGCAAAAATCGAGACTCATCGGATTGCACTATAAACGTGCAGTCAACTACTGGCCAATTTCTGTGTAGTTTGCAGACGAGCAGTTTTCTGTACCGCTGTGAGATAGGGCCTGTTGCGAG
Organism: Schistocerca piceifrons; assembly: GCF_021461385.2. NCBI lineage: Eukaryota > Metazoa > Arthropoda > Insecta > Orthoptera > Acrididae > Schistocerca > Schistocerca piceifrons. The sequence continues at coordinate 1,000,171,786 of NC_060138.1, forward strand.
ATATCCATTGCAAGCAGTTTCATTCGTAATGTTCACTCGGAGACTGGTTAAGAGGGACCTACATTCATTGACACCGACTGTCGTAGACAATGCATGACACTCGTTTCCAGTCACAGTCGCGTAGGTTCTTTTTACGACCACCTGTCAAATGTTGACGACTTAATTTCTTGAAGTTGTTATGCTTAAGGCTGTTGGGAGCCATCAAGGGCGCTTCACGATAGGAAATCAGTGACACAATGCAGAGACCTGCAAAAGTTTTAGCTTTTAGGTTATCGGAGCTAAATGGTAACATTAGAGCCCTAGAAATTGCAGACGCTCTAGGCAGCTGCCCCAGGAGAGAAGTTTCATTTCAGAGAATTAACTGGTAACTCCATCCACCGCCTAAACGCTGCTGTAAGGCATCACAGTAGAAGACGGCCAAGAAAAGGGACATCTTAGCAGAGGTTGGTTGGTTGTTTTGGGGAAGGAGACCAGACAGCGTGGTCATCGGTCTCATCGGATTAGGGAAGGAAGTCGGCCGTGCCCTTTCAGAGGAACCGTCCCGGCATTTTCCTGGAATGATTTAGGGAAATCACATCTTAGCAGAGGCAGCAAGCATGATACTTGCTCCTAAAAACAGCAACATCACTGGGTTTACACAAGTTAGAGTGCTCTACGGTAGGCTCCACTCACAAAGGGACGGAGGACGGGGCCGAGTGACGTAAAATACTTCTGTTGCTGGCCATAATAGGTTTCCAGCTGAACGCTGATGATAGCAAAGTTGAAATTTGTTAATGCGAAATCCAGAAGAATCTCTACCTACCGAGTAGGAGAAGGGGAGGAATTCAAATTTGGTCGGCCAGAGGAAACGTTGAGGTGCCGAGTGACTCACCAGATTGGCCGAAGGTTGTTAAGTGCCGGTGGATTGGTGGGTCGACTACAGGTAGGGAGAAATAGTGCACCTCCACGGTTCTTTAAAAACCCACGTTTTTGTGTTAAGAGAGAGTTCTCAGACAGATCTCTGGGGCGCCGACTCCGTGTCGCTCCGTAAGCTCCGACATGTCTGTTTTTCTCACTTGGAGTGATGCTCTCAAGTTCGTACTGAACGTGCTGCTACTGTTCGCTACTTCTGTTAGCAACAACCCCCCTGGCTTCAGACACTGACTTTGCTGTGGCAACCAGTCGGCTCCTTTGCTTTTTCTAATGTTTAGAATTAGCTTTCAGCGTAGAAGTTAGTTTCATCGCAAATAAGTAGTGTTAATCAGACCCCTGAATTCCATGAGTCTCCTATTGAAAATATGCTGTCGAGTCCCAGAATCCGCGCCTCTCGTAGATGCCTCTGAAAGTGTTTGGCGCTGATCCAAGTCATCAGCCTGCCTTCACTGGGAGTTTATCTTCCAGCATTTGTTCCTCACCGTTCGGAAATTGAAGACTGATCTCAAACCCCCTGTCTTCCCTCTATCCTGTCAGGACAGGACTCATCGTTCTTACTCCATATGGCGTGGTTGCGAGTGGTACACCATTTCTTGTAGTCACGTTAGAATGTACACGTTGATATGTCAACAAGCCGAGCGACTTTATTTACGCTGTGGTCATGGGCACATCCGAATACGATATATGTTTCTGGCATGTTGTCACCTCGCCATGTTGCTTCATCTTACTGCATTGGTGCCATACAGCCGACTGGCCCTCTCACACCACTGCTTCATTGCTATGACTTTTATTGCCAGTGGAAGATCACCTGGTACCAGGACAACACCAGCTACAGATCTCCAAAGCAACCAGTGTGCTCATTCATGGGCTGAATAAATTTTTTTTTCCGGTGAGCTTTCATCCTTTTATTTAATCGGCAAGTTGATAAATTCTTTTCGGACTCTATACGTAAATGTAAAGCACTGCAGGCTGCATTTCTCTCCTGCCAAGAAGAACTGAGCAATGGTCGCGCGTTTCTAAATTCATCCGACGCCTATAAGAACCATACAGACGTGAAGCTAACGAACTTTCGTTGTATTACGTGTTTTTGGAACCTACACCACGTTGTTAGCGATGGGTCAGATACAAGCATGGGCAGCGCCAGGTCTTATCTGGCTGTCTGTGTGTATCTGCGAGCTGGCGTGCCTCGCGCAGTACCGAGGTCGAACCAGCAGGTAGGAGTTGTAGCGTGCGATGCGGGGCAATCGACCCACGCGGCTGCAGGCGCAAAGGTCGCGCGGCGCGCTCGCGACATGCGATGCAGCGGTTACGACTGGTGGCCCCTCGTCACCACTCCCACATAGAGGTCTGTGTTCATTTCTCGTATCTGGTGCTGCTTATCGGAGTCTAGGTGGGCCATTACGCACCTAATAGCACTCCTTGGTAATGATTAATGTATGTCTGACCTAGGAACTTATTTTTAGAATCCACTGTCGTTTGTTGGCTGCAATTATCTCACTCCATCTTACACATAGCCACAAATCTTCCGGGAAATTTGATGCGTTTTTCCATCTTTTGTTCGTTTAGTGATAGGCTTTTATCATTATACGAGGGCTTTTTATTTTCATTTTCAACCTTCGACCGGTAGCGAAATGGAAACCACAGCTAAAATCAAAAATGTTTTATTTATAACATTTAGCTACACCTTCCAGCTACTTTCCTACATAGTCGCCGCTCCGTCTTAGGCATCTGTTGTAGCGTGGTACCCACTTTTCAACATCTTTTCAACAGAAGACAGCCACCTGTGATTTTCGCCAATTCCCTACGCTGGTCTGCAGCTTGTTGTCTGCGTAAAAATGCTGTCCTCACAGCCTGTGGTTCATGTGAACAAAGAAATGAAAGTCAGAGAGCGCCAAGCATGAGCCGTATGGTGGGTGATGAAACAGCTGCCACCGAAAACGGTGCAGGAGCGTCTTTGTTGCCCCTGCACTATGCAGCCGAGAAATGTCATGAAGAAAGAAACGCATGGCAGTTACGTTATGTGGGGTGCAGGCAATTAGGCGAAATCCTTCAGCAGGACTTCACACTTCGTCGGGAGACACTATTTTCTAGGAATCTTTACAAGCTCACTGTGCGCTCAGAGTTGAAAAGTGAGACGTGATGCGATAGATGGGCATAGTAGAGATACTGCGCAACGCTACTGTGCAAAGCTTCACGGGATTGTCACTGTGGTCTTAAATTTGCGACCGATCGGAGCTTGGAAAAAGAGAGAGAGAGAGAGAGAGAGAGAGAGAGAGAGAGAGAGAACAATAGCCCTCTTATACCTCTACCACGTTGAGCACTTCAGCTGTCACTAATGTTAACGATTAATAGAAACAACTTTAACAGAGTGTTAATATTCATTACTTATTACTCATTAATAATACAGCTGAGGTGCTTTTCGTTATTCATGAGTCTTGTATACCTTTTACACACCAATTTAGTAGGTCATGGTTGCAAAACTTTAACACGAATCCGAAGAAATTTGACATCATAAAACTAGAGTACGTGATCTATTTGAAATACACCCTTTTAATGACCGTGTTTGGTAGTTTTATGGCAGTTGACTGGTTTTGATTCTAATAAGTCATCCTCAGAAACAGTATCTTATTACGAAAGTAACATGTTCTCGTCTTGCGCTCATTTTCGTCACTAATCAGTTGATGTTAAGCGAGGACGGTGAGCGCTAGATGACGACGTGCTACTTTCCCGACTCTTTAGAGTCCATACCGATTAACTGTCATAAACCCACCAAATGCGATTAAGACGTCTGTGAATAACTGACTGTCTAACGCGAATTATTTTCTGAAGGTTAAAAATTGCACCGTATTATACACAGCTGCACTTTTTTACTTCTATTAAAGACCATCGATTTAGGTCACGAATCTGACCGTCCTTGGGTCACAAAAAGGTATGCAGCAAAAACGTATGTAGCTAAGCATTGTACAATAAAAATATTCCACTCTTAATGTAGCTGCATCCGTGTACCATGACACGTAAACACTGAACATGCTTGTGCCAGCTCTTTTTCACGCACCTTGAACCAAATAAGGATCTCTTGAACAAAATAGTGCTGCACAAGCTTGTTTAATGTTTACATGACATAACTGTTACACATGGGCTGCTATATTAAGAATGGAATATTTTAAGAGTTTCATTGGGCATTTCAGTTGTGCAGTGCATAGCTGAATAACTTTTTGTGATCCCTAGATGGTCAGATTCATGCCTGAAATCTATAGTCTTCAATAAAAATAATGAAGTACAGCTGTGTATTCTACGTCGCAATTTTTAACCTTTATCAAAACTGTCTAGCACCGCATACACAAAACATCTCTTATTTTCAGAAGAACGGAAAGACTGATAGAGGCTGAACTTTGGGGAGATCAGTTTGGATACCGGAGACTAGTAGAAACACTTGCCGTAAATCTGAAGACAGATTGAAGAGAGGCAACGTAAATTTACAGCATTTATAAATTTTGGTAAAAGCTTTTGATAATGTTCATTGGATTACACTTTTTGAAATTGTGAAGGCCTTAGGGATAAGAGTAAGGGAGATAAAGGCTATTTAAAACTTGTACAGGAACCAGATCGCAGTTGCTGGAACCTGCGGACATAATGGGAGGTAGCACTTAATAAGGTAGTGAGACAGGACCGTAGCCTATCTCGCATGTTACTCGTCATCCACTTTGGGCAAGTATTAAAGCGAACCAATGTTCAGGGAGAATATTATAAATTTACCGAAGACGTCAAAGAACATGGAATAGTAGTTGAACTGTATGGACGGTGTATTGAAAAACTTTATAAGAGGGACATCAAAGAAAGTGAAAGAAGGGCAATGGAGCGTGGTTGAATTAAATCGAGCGGTGCTGAGGGAATTAGATTAGGAAATGAGACACTAAAAGTAGGAGACGAATTTCGTTATCTGGGGAGCAAAATAACTAACAATGTATCAAACAGAGAGGATATAAAAAGCAGATTGACAATAGTAAGAACACCATTTCTGCAACCGAGTTAGGTGGCGCAGTGGTTAGCACACTGGACACGCATTCGGAGGACGACGGTTCAAACACGCATCCGACCATCTTGATTTAGGTTTTCCCTGATTTCCTTAAATCGCTTCAGGCAAATGCTGGGATGGTTCCTGTGAAAGGGCACAGCCGATTTCCTTCCCCATTCTCCCCTAATCCGAGCTTGTGCTCCGTCTCTAATGACCTCGTTGTCGACGGGACGTTAAACGCTAATCTCCTCCTCCTCAGTTTCTGAAAAAGATAAATTTTTCACGCTTGGTATAAATTTAAGTGTTACGAAGTCTTTTGCGAAGGTATATATATGAAGTATGTCTTTGGATGAAAGTGAAATGTTGACGATAAATAGTTGGTTGGTTAGTAGATTTGGGGGACGGGACCAAAAAAACGAGGTCATCGGTCCCATCGGGTTCAGGAAGGATGGGGAAGGTAGTGGACCGTGCTCTTTCAAAGGAACTATTCTGGCATTTGCCTGAAGCAACGGTAAATAGTTCGGACAAGAAGAGAATAGAAGCTATTGAAATGTGGTCCTACGGAAGAATGCTGAAGATCAGATGGATAGATCGAATAACAAATCAAGTGGTGCGTAATCGAATCGAACTGGGAAGAAAAGATATTTACGACACGACTAAAAGAAGGAATTAGTTGACGGGCCACATCCTGAGATATCAAGGAATAGTCAATGTGGTAATAGAGGAAAGGGTGGGGATGTAAAACTGTATAGAGTTACAAAGGCGTGACTGCAGTGAGCAGGCTCAAGTGAATGTGGACTGCAATAGTTATGCAAAGATGAAGAAATCTGACTAGGATAGAATAGTTTGAAGAGCTGCATTAAACCATTCTTCGCAAAGAAGAGCACAACAACAAAAACATGTTATGCGTCTTTGAAAATTTGATATATTTGAACAAAGTCTTGCTCTACAACTTTTCCCATTCGCTGCTTCTGCCAGTCCCTAGTCCTTATTACCTCGATGCCTTGACTCATTTTACTCCAATATTTTCTTCTATTTGGAAGATTTTGATACACTTCTCATCCCACTTATTTTTTTCTGGCCATTTATTGTTTTACATTCTTCTATAGTTGCACATATAAAACTGCTTGTTACGATGGCGGGTTATCAATATCAAGTGAGTTTGAACGTGGTGTTATAGTCGACACACGAGCGACGGGACTCATGATCTCCGAGGTAGCGATGAAGTGGGAACTTTCCCGTACGACCATTGCACGAATGTACCGTGAATGTCAGAAATCCGGTAAAACTTCAAATCTCCGACATCGATGCGTTCGGAGAAACATCCTGCAAGAACCGGAATAACGAAAATTGAAGAGAATCGTTCAAAGTGAGAGAAGTACAGCCCTACCGCAAACTGCTGCAGATTTCAATTTTGGGCCGTCAACAAGTGTCAGCGCGAACCCTTCAACGAAACATCTTCGATATGGGCTTTCGGAGCCGAAGATCCACTCGTGTACCCTTGATGACTGCAAGACGCAAAGCTTTACGATTCGCCTGGAACCGTCAACACCGACGTTGGACTGTTGATGACTGGAAACAGGTTGCCTAGTTGGATGAATCTCGTTTCAAATTGTATCGAGTGGATGGACGTGTACGGGTATGGAGACAACCTCATGAATCCATGGACCTGGCATGTCAGCAGGGGGCTGTTCAAGTGGGTGGAGGCTCTGTAATGGTATATGGCGTCTTCATTTGGAGTGATATGAGATCCCTGATACTAGATACGACTCTGACGGGTGACACATATGTAAGCATCCTATCTGATCACCTGCATCCAATCATGTTCATTGTGCATTCCGACGCACTTGGGCAATTCCAGCAGGACAATGCGACACCCCATACGTCCGAAATTGACATATCGTGGCTCCTGGAAACACTCTTCTGATTTTAAACTCTTCAGCTAGTCACCCAACTCACGAGTCATGAACATTATCGAGCACGTCTGGAATGCATTGCAACGTGCTGTTCAGGATAGATCTCCACCCCCTTGTTTTCTTATGGATTTACGGACAGCCCTGCAGAATTCATGATGTCAATTTCCTTCAGAATTACTTCAGACATTAGTCGAGTCCATGGCACGTCGTGTTGCGGCACTTCTGCATGCTCGCGGGAGCCCTACTCGATATTATGCAGGTGTACCAGTTTTTTGTCTCTTTAGTGTAATAAGTGAGTGTATAATAATAACTGAGTTTGTAATAATAATAATAATAATAATAATAATAATAATAATAATGAAATCGAAGTGGAGGTGGGTGGGGAAGTTAAACAGACGAATTGAGCGGAGATGGACTGCTTTAGAATCGTTGTACGCACGTCAAGATGACATCGAAGAGCACAATTCGTTTGGTTTTGTCAAGATTGTACGATCGTTCTGAAAGAATGCCAAGATCATCCGACATGAGGTATCTCAGTGTTGTTGTCGCCAGTGGAAGTCAGGTTCACATGCTGGTCTTCCTGTTTTCGTATGCAGGCAGCATACAACTCGGAGCCGGACCGCCGCATAGAGGAGCAGCATTTGGTGATCGCAAGGAGACCAAAGCTCAGATTATGGCGGTACCGTAACCTTAGTGTGAGCTGTGGCCATGAGGAAACAATTATTGGAAGCTTTGCTTCGAGCAACTGTGTCGCATGGTGAGCTTACTCACACATCAGCGTGCAAACCACCTGTGATCGTATAGAGACAGACGCAATGGACGGTACGAAGTTTTGTTTAGTGATGAGAGCAAATTTGATATAAGCGTAGCGAAGTACTTGGCAAATAAGATAAGACATCCGGTAGACCATACAGCGTCGTATGTTTGGGATTCTGGACGCTTCGTTGAACGCTTAAGGTGTCCACCGAACTTTCTCAAAGACTTAATGATGGTCTTTATGTCAAATGCTTGTCTACCAACGTACCAGTACAGGGCACGGTGAATATTTTATAGGGACGTGTTCCGCCGGTCACGTGACATCTAGTGCGGCACTGTCTGAAGTCCCCTTACTTCAAGTGGAAAGGCAAGTGTTACGTTGTGATTTACTAACCGCGAAAAAATACTAAGCAGGTTTCGTAATATGCTGTCAGTATTCCTTGGACCGGAGGTGCGAGAGAGAAGTGGTAACCTCTAATAATTTAGGAATATATAAACTTGATGCACATAGATCTCACTATTTGAGGATAAATTACTGTAGAGATTGAATAGCCCTGATATTCTCGGGATTGGTAGTAGGGAGTGGAAAAGGAAGCATAGTATGTCAAAATGCTTTCGAAAAGGACTGACATAAGCATCTCTTAGTTTTCGGGATACTGAGAGTAATTGGTGACAGTCACGAAACATTTCATTAGAGAATGGATATGAACTAGATTAGTATAGATAATCGAGAGAGACCGGCGTGTCTAATCCATAGTTGTCAGGTCGCTACAGTAACTGGTGAGAGTTAAAACTAAGTTTCCTCGCTAGGATTGGGAACAGGAGTGAAAATGAGGTGTTAAAGTTGTTCATTTTGTCCATACACCCTCATGGTCACGCGAGAAATTAAAATTATAATAGTATTTTGTTCTACCAACAATTCTTCTCGTCCAGTAGCATCTTTGAACGTAACATTAGCTTAACTGTCCGCCCCTGGTAGCTGAGTGGTCAGCGCGACGGAATGTCATACCTAACAGCCCGGGTTCGGTTCCTGGCTGGGTCGGAGATTTTCTCCGCTCAGGGACTGGGTGTAGTTTTGTCCTTATCATCATCATTTCATCCCCATCGACACGCAAATCGCCGAAGTGGCGTCAACTCGAAAGGCTTCCACCAGGCGAACGGTCTACCCGACGGGAGGCTCTAGCCAAACGGCATTTCCATATCCATCAGCTTGAGTGAAGATCTCCTTGCCTTTGGTTATTTAGTTTATGCTCTCCGATTCTCCCGTGTTGCATGCCTCTTTTCTTTGCAATAGCCCATAGGGTCCCCACAAAGAAGGCTCATTGCTGGTGGTAGCTGGAGTTATGTGCAGCAAGAGTCCACGGTTTCCTCTCTCAGCGGTCCTGATGTTACAAACCACTCGATTCGAGTTCAGCTTACGGCAGTCTGATTGATTAGTCCTAGCTGATCTATGTGGGTAAAGAGAATCTTTGGGTGGATCTTGCAGAGGGTAATGGTCGTTTCGCAACAATTCCCGCAAATCTGACGTCATTTTGACGTCACGTGCAGTATCGATTATGGCATGATCGGCTATCGATTTTGTGATAAGAAATAATATGAATATTATTGCTCCTCGATTCACTCGGAGCAATTTAAGCTGCCCTCTTAGGTTGCTGCCTAACCATACACTCGGAAGTCGCTAAATATTCGGAAATAAAGATACGAATATCTGCGTGAAGAAAAAATACAAATTTTATTGCAGCTCGTTTTATTCGCAATGTTTAAAGCTGTACCCTTAGGTTCCTGTCTAACCATAGCCTCGAAAACATCACACATTCCTACATAAACAGAGAAATGTTTGCGAGAAGAAGAATATGAACGTTAATGTTCCTCATTTCACCTGCAGCAATTTAAACTGTCCTCTTAGGTTCCTGCCTAGCCACACAATCGAAAGGTGGCACATATTTGGAAGTAAAGACTCAAGTATTTGTCAGAAAGAAGAATATGAATTTTATTGTTGCTCTTTTCAGTCGCACAAATTTAAGCTGTCCTCTTAGGTTCCTGCCTAACTACGCACTCCTAAATCGGTAAATATTTATTTCATACTTCGTTCTCAGATCAGATTGAATGTAAATAACCGCTAACATTGCAGCATATGCTCTTATTACATTCATAAGAAAGTAACAGAACATGTTAACGACGTTAATATGAAAGAAAATAATTGCGTGTAACGGGATGCGAACGAACAACTTTCGACTCCAGAAACCAGGACTTCATTAACCATGCGATGTTTGACTCTGGTCTTGGTTATCGTATGCTATCTTGAAGGCTTGTATCGTTGATGTATTATTAAGTGACATTTAATGATAACGGTTTTGCGTTTGTGATAAATTTTCAATGCTCCATTACATTGAAGCGGCATACTGCAAATTATAAAACATGTATGTTTATTGTTAATTTGTAAATTATTGACGATAATGACTCAGTCCTAAGAGAGCTCTCTTATATGAAGGCCTTAATCGTCGATAAATCACTACGTGACATTTTATCACTGCAATAGTTACAACAAATTATTCCAAGAATGACAAATTTTGAATAATCTCCAGGATGCGCGCATGAAATCTTGTAAGAGGCCCGTATCGAATGCTAACGAGGGTCGATAACCGATCATGCGGTTGTCGATATTGCCGCGTGGCGTCAAAATGACGTCACATTTGCGGTAATTACTGTGTTAACTCCTTGCAGACCCTCAATGCAAAGATAGAAAGTCAGAGAGCTCGAAGTAGACAACCGTAGCTAATAAGGCAATCGGTACGTTCAAAGATGCTTCTGAAGAGGGAGAAAAATCGTCTTCGGAATAAATAAAATATTATAATTTTCCAGTTATGACTGAGAGCATGTACAGAAGAAGTGGTAACCTGCGTTGTCATAAAAAAATAAAAAATTAAAATAAACAAAAAGTATCGAAAGGAAGAAATACACATGATGAAACCCTAGTTCCTAGAATCACTAGAATCATTGGTATCGGTCAAGATCACATTTATGTTCACTGTTAATCGGAGAGAACATAGGCCATATACAGGGTGGAGAAAAATTGTGTCACGAAATTTTAACCCTGGATAGCTCTTGGTAGTAGGAACCAAAATTACGAATGTTGTGTAGGTCGACAACGCACAACTTTTAAACTATGGATACTTGGCGCCACGCATTCCGATTGGTCGCGGGATTGCCCTGTTGCCAGATGCTCTGGACAACGAATGGCCGCGGATGCTTTGCCTGCCGGATATCGCAATGTATCCAAGGCGGCCAGCACGCTCGGTGGTAGCGCGCCAGCCTTCCACTCTGGGGGTCTGGGGACAGGGTCCCGACACATCCATTGTAGTTTCTTGATAAGACGTACCGAGAACAAACCGGTCAACAGCTGTTAGTTCGCGCACAGAAAGTCTTTTACAAATTGTGTCGGCCCTGAAAAGGGCCTTTTTTTGTAGCTAGGACATTGTTTACTTAAAGCAGGTGCTCGAACTGGCGACCTCTGACGCGACATACGTTTGGTAACGTCGAATGGTGTTTTGTCGGACTCTTTCAAAGATTCCTGGCATTGCCGTGATGTGATTGGCGGCATGCTGAATGTGATCCATTAATTCCTCTTCGTTTCTAGGTGATTCGCGTCCGGGTGGGTGAACTAGAATCTTGAAGAATCTCCACAGGAAAAAGTCTGGTAGCGTGAGGTCTGGTGATCGCGGGGGCCATGTCCTACGAGCACCTCTGCCAATTACGCGGCCGTCGAAGAGTTCATTTAAATATCCGCGCACAGTACGACTGCTATGCGCTCCCCATCATCCTGCAACCACATGTGTAGCCGTATGCTCAGGGGAAGATCTTCCAGCAGGCCGGGTAAAGTCTCTTGCAAAAAGTGAAGGTAATTTGCCCCGGTAAGTCGAGGAGGTAGACAGAACGGTCCAGTCAGATGGTCACCCACAATGCCTGTCCAAATGTTGAGCGAAAATCGTTCCTGGTGTCCGGTGGACGTACGTGACGTGAGGATTTCCCCTTGCCCAGTAATGTACGTTTCGAGTGTTGTGAAGGCCTTCCCGATAGAAGGTGCACTCGTCGGTAAACAAGACAATGGCGGGGAAGTCAGGATCTCGAGCAACACGTCGCAGAAACCACCGGCAAAACCATAGCCTGTGTTCATAGTCCACCACAGGATTTAGGTCTTGGACAGGCTGAAAACTAAATGAGTGTTGGCCGTCATTCCTCAACACCTCCACGACTAACCGCTGAGTTAGCCCCATGTCGTGTCCAACCGCTTGAGTACTTATCGTAGGTGCTTCCTCGGAGTGCTCGAGAACAGTCTTTTCAAATGCACTATCCCGTCGTGTTCGAGGTTTTCCAGCGTCGCCATGATATACCCCTAACGACCCCGTTTCGCCAAGTCGACAGTGAATTGCAGTAAACGTTGCGGGCGTGGGTGGCATCTTGCTGGGTACAGTTCCTCATTCAACCGTCGAGCTTCATACGCATTACCGTCGGATAGTCCATAAACAAAAACTATATCTCGTTGTTCTTCAAACGAATACTGTGCCGCCATGCTTACTGTATGACTAAATCACAGGTAAAGTGTGAGCGCTCCGAAGCGGAGCTTACATGTGAATGCCTCTGACATGGGGTCGAGACAAACAGCAAGGCCTCTTCGACACGTGAGCGTATGACATTGGGGCAGTGACGGGGAGAGGGACGTTTGTATGTGTGAAGCGACAACCATAGCGCTGTCCGTCAACTGACGAACGGCAACAGGGCAATCCCACGGCCAATTGGAGCGCGTGGCGCCAAGTTTCCGTAGTTTAAAAATGGTGTGTTGTCGACCTACGCAACATTAGTAATTTTGGTTCCTACTGTCATCAGCTATAAAGGGTTAAAATTTCGTGACCCAATTTTTCTTTACACTATATAACATAGACCGCGCATGTCCCTATCTCTGCCATGTAAACGCTTCAAACGAACATCTAAGTCACGTGATTCGGGGTAGAAAGCCGAGTTCCTGTCATTAAGCACTGACAGTTGCAGTGTCTCTCATTTATAGCTGAAATCAAGCACTAATTTTGACAATTCACCAAACTGTAGTACTACTAGTATGCATTTAACGCAGCTTCTCTGAAATTCCTGATAATAAGCAGTGGTTGTTGGTTTTACATGTGGTCAAGTTGAAACGTATTGACAATTCTTTTAACAAGCAACAAGCAACAGAACGACTGTTCTTTTGTGAATATTTGCTTTTTTTTCACTGTGTATTCCTGTAGTTCACCGCTTCCACAGAAGTAGAAAACAAAACAACGATTTCGAACGCAGCATTAGTTTTCTAACGGTCCCACAAGAATATATGGGAAATGCTCTAGTAAGGTTTTGTAAGAAAGGAGTTCGTTTATGAGCATAATGTTAGGTAATTACACAAAATTAGCATCTATATTTTCTGAATTTTGCTTAATTCATTACAGACACCGAGGCTAATATCAAGATAGGAAGCTTAACATATAACAAAATGTTGATTATTCTGGTTAGTGAGCTAGATGTTAACGATATTTCGCGTCAAAATCTTAGTCGTTCACCAAGTTTTACATCCAAGGACCAACATCCATCCTGACTTTCAACTTATGGAAATACCTCTGCAAGTATTTTAAAGTAAAGTAATTCACTTACACAACTGAGATTTTCGTCACATTACCGAATCTGTAGGATGCAAAACAAGACTAATCTGAGCATACGTGAAGGTATTTACTTCTGCATCTAGTAAAAAGCATAACATTTGAACTGTAACAAAAATGGCATAAATTGTGCACTATAAAAGCGTAATGACATGCTCGGCTTCGTGCCCCGTGTCAGGCGACTTAGATGTTGGTTTCAGTAAAATGACGTCATAAGCAGTCTATGTTATGTATGGTCTTCGGGACAGAACGACCAGAACTTTGTAATCATCGGAAAAGTTGTAGAAACTAGTAGAATTTGTAGGAAATTAAAGACGAACTAAAGGTGCAAGAGGTAATATTCCCATGGCTTCCTGCGGACGAATAAGTAATTCCACAAGGTCAAGTAGCGAATAAAACTTCATTTGTGTGGGAACATTGGTATACTGTGTTTATACACTACTGGACATTAAAATTGCTACACCACGAAGATGACGTGCCACAGATGCGAAATTTAACCGACAGGAAGAAGATGCCGTGATATGCAAATGATTAGCTTTTCAGAGCATTCACACAAGCTTGGCGCCGGTGGCGACACCTACAACATGAGGAAAGTTTCCAACCGATTTCGCATACACAAACAGCAGTTGACCGGCGTTGCCTGGTGAAACGTTGTTGTAATGCCTCGTGTAAGGAGGAGAAATGCGTACCATCACATTTCCGACTTTGATAAAGATCGGATTGTAACCTATCGCAATTGCGGTTAATCATATCGCTACATGGCTGCTCGCGTTGGTCGATATCCAGTGACCGTTAGCAGAATATGGAATCGGTGGGTTCTGGAGGGTAATACGCTGGATCCCAACGGCCTCGTATCACTAGCAGTCGATATGACAGGCATCTTATCTGCATGGCTGTAACGGATCGTGCAGCCACGTCTCGAACCCTGAGTCAGCAGATGGGGACGTTTGCAAGACAACAACATCTGCACGAACAGATAGACGACGTTTCCAGCAGCATGGACTATCAGCTCGGAGACCATGGCTGTGGTTACCCTTGACGCTGCATCACAGCCCCTGCGATGGTGTACTCAACGACGAACTTAGGTGCACGAATGGCAAAACGTCATTTTTTCGGATGAATCCAGGTTCTGTTTACAGCATCATGATGGTCGCATCCGTGTTTGGCGACATCGCGGTCAACGCACATTGGAAGCGTGTATTCGTCATCGCCATATTGGCGTATCACCCGGCGTGATGGTATGGTGTGCCATTGGTTGCACATTTCGGTCACCTCTTGTTCGCATTGACGGCACTTTGAACAGTGGACGTTACATTTCAGATGTGTTACGACCCGTGGCTCTACTCTTCATTCAATCCCTGCGAAATCCTACATTTCGGCAGGATAATGCACGACCGCATGTTGCAGGTCTTGTACGGGCCTTTCTGGATACAGAAAATGTTCGACTGCTGCCCTGGCCAGCACATTCTCCAGATCTCTCATCAATTGAAAACGGCTGGTCAATAGTGGCCGAGCAACTGGCTCGTCACAATATGCCGGTCACTGCTCTTGATGAACTGTGGTATCGTGTTGAAGCTGCATGGGCAGCTGTACCTGTACACGCCATCCAAGCTCTGTTTTACTGAATGCGCAGGCGTATCAAGGCCGTTATTAGGGTCAGAGGTGGTTGTTCTGGGTACTGATTTCTTAGGATCTATGCACCCAAATTGGGTGAAAATGTAATCACATGTCAGTTCTAGTATAATATATTTGTCCAATGAATACACATTTATCATCTGCATAACTTCTTGGTGTAGTAATTTTAATTGCCAGTAGTGTATCTCATTTTCCACTGTCGTAAGTTTGCACTATGCTACGTTTCGAGACGCACACGCGGTAGCTCTCGTACTGCCTGTGTCGGGAACCACATTTTTCCTCCAGCCGTGCCAGAATAACATGCGCCGACGGGAAGCGTTAGCTCTGCTAGGTGAGAGTGTCAGGACAGGACGCGGGCAGGAAGTGCGGTCGGTGCGCGGCGCGGCGCGGCACTCAATGCCGGTTGCAACACTTTGCTCCGCTCTGGGGCGCCTCCGCTCCTTCTCAGCAACCACTACGCTGGATGGCTGCAAACGGGACACCTTTGTTCTCCAGCCGGGAGCTGCCTCTGTCTACGCCAAGATACGAGGGCTGTTTTCATGGTTTCTTGCCCCAGTCGGTACAAACGGAACTCTTGCACACCGTCCAGTCATATTAATGTGGACACTTAGCAAAAGCCTGAGTAACCACCTTCTGCAGCGCAGACCGCTGCCCCAGACGTGCAGGAAGGTACTGAGAGGGATGTGGGGCCATGGCGACCCCAGTGCCGCGGCCAGGTGTGCGAGGTTTCTCGGTTGAGGATACATGGCGCGCTCAGCCCGATCAAGATGGTCCAACAGTTTGTCGAATGGGTTTAAACCCGGGGAGTTTGGTCGCCGAAGGAATACGGTAAACTCATCCTGGTGCTCTTCGAAACAAGCAGGTACACTGTGAGTTTGCATTGTCCTGCTGGTGGATGCCATCGTGCCGAGTAAAAACGAACTGAATGTAGGAGGCGATGTGGTCTACAAGGATAGATGCATACTTGTGTTGATCCACTGTGCTTTTCAGAATGATGAGATCACTCAGGGAAACTGCTGCGGAGGCAAAAGGAACTTCACAGCAAACATAAACATAGCCAAAGCCTTGCAGACATACAAAAATCACGCGAAGCGAAATGTAGTGTGAGGAGGGCTATGCGAGAGGCTTTCAATGAATTCGAAAGTAAAGTTCTATGTACTGACTTGGCAGAAAATCCTTTTTCCAAAGCTGTTTCACAGAGGAAGACTGCACTGTACTTCCTTCTCTAGATTGTCACACGGATGACAAAATGGTAGATATCGAAATAGACGACAGAGGGATAGAGAAACAATTAAAATCGCTCAAAAGAGGAAAGGCCGCTGGACCTAATGGGATACCAGTTCAATTTTACACAGCGGTGTACCGTAGGTCTCTAGAAGAGCGTAGCGTTCCAAAGGATTGGAAAAGGGCACAGGTCATCCCCGTTTTCAAGAAGGGACGTAGAACAGATGTGCAGAACTATAGACCTATAACTCTAACGTCGATCAGTTGTAGAATTTTGGAACACCTATTATGTTCGAGTATAATGACTTTTCTGGAGACTAGAAATCTACTCTGTAGGAATCAGCATGGGTTTCGAAAAAGACGGCGGTGTGAAACCCAGCTCCCGCTATTCGTCCACGAGACTCAGAGGGCCATAGACACGGGTTCCCAGGTAGATGCCGTATTTCTTGACTTCCGCAAGGCGTTCGATACGGTTCCCCACAGTCGTTTAATGAACAAAGTAAGAGCATATGGACTATCAGACCAATTGTGTGATTGGATTGAAGAGTTCCTAGATAACAGAACGCACCATGTCATTCTCAATGGAGAGAAGTCCTCCGAAGTAAGAGTGATTTCAGGTGTGCCGCAGGGGAGTGTCATAGGACCGTTGCTATTCACAATATACATAAATGACCTTGTGGATGACATCGGAAGTTCACTAAGGCTTTTTGCAGGTGATGCTGTGGTGTATCGAGAGGTTTTAACAAAGGAAAATTGTACTGAAATGCAGGAGGATCTGCAGCGAATTGACGCATGGTGCAGGGAATGGCAATTGAATCTCAATGTAGACAAGTGTAATGTGCTGCGAATACATAGAAAGATAGATCCCTTATCATTTAGCTGCAAAATAGCAGGTCAGCAACTGGAAGCAGTTAATTCCATAAATTATCTGGGAGTACGCATTAGGAGTGATTTAAAATGGAATGATCATATAAAGTTGATCGTCGGTAAAGCAGATGCCAGACTGAGATTCATTGGAAGAATCCTAAGGAAATGCAATCCGAGAACAAAGCAAGTAAGTTACAGTACGCTTGTTCGCCCACTGCTTGAATACTGCTCAGCAGTGTGGGATCCGTACCAGATAGGGTTGATAGAAGAGATAGAGAAGATCCAACGGAGAGCAGCGCGCTTCGTTACAGGATCATTTAGTAATCGCGAAAGCGTTACGGAGATGATACATAAAGTCCAGTGGAAGACTCTGCAGGAGAGACGCTCAGTAGCTCGGTACGGGCTTTTGTTAAAGTTTCGAGAACATATTACTCCCTCCTACGTATATCTCGCGAAGAGACCATGAGGATAAAATCAGAGAGATTAGAGCCCACACAGAAGCATACCGACAATCCTTCTTTCCACGAACAATACGAGACTGGAATAGAAGGGAGAACCGATAGAGGTACTCAGGGTACCCTCCGCCACACACCGTCAGGTGGCTTGCGGAGTATGGATGTAGATGTAGATGTAGACGATTCTTGCAGGGTGTTTGCTATCAGACGTTTCATCTACATCTACATAATCTACACTCATGCTCATAAATTAAGGATAATTGCAGAATGTGGTGCCACACGACGTGGCACTACACAAAACTGGCGCTAATAGCATAGGCACATAGGGAACACACACGACACAGATCTGTAAGTCCACGGTATTGGTGATAAGTTGAGAAAACCGTCCCGAAGCACATGTGCTTCAAAACGCCACTGTTTCCTGCGCATGTACCCCGACATCAATATGGAATATGTTCACCATGCACACGTACACAGGCCGCACAACGGGTTGGCATATTCTGGATCAGGTGGTCGAGCAGCTGCTGGGGTATAGCCTCTCATTCTTGCTTCAGTGCCTGTCGGAGCTCCTGAAGTGTCGTAGGGGTTTGAAGACGTGCAGCGACAAGTCGACCGAGACGTGCTCGATGAGGTTTAGGTCTGGAGAACAGGCAGGTCAGTCCATTCGCCTGATATCTTCTGTTTCAAGGTATTCCTCCGCGATGGCAGCTCGATGGGGCCGTGTGTTATCATCCATCAGGATGAAGGTGAGACCCACTGTACCCCTGAAAAGGCGGACATACTGGTGCAAAATGACGTCCTGAAACACCTGACCTGTTAAAGTTCCTCTGTCAAAGACACGCAGAGGTGTACGTGCACTAATCATAATCCCATCCCACACCATCAAACCACGACCTCCATACAGGTCCCTTCCAAGAACATTAAGGGATTGGTATCTGGTTCCTGGTTCACGCCAGATGAAAACCCGGCGAGAATCACTGTTCAGACTATACCTGGACTCGTCCGTGAACATAATCTGGGACCACTGTTCCAGTGACCATGTACTGTGTTCTTGACACCAGGCTTTACGGGATCTCCTGTGACCAGGGGTCAGTGCAATGCACCTTACAGGTCTCCGTGCGAATAAACCATGTCTGTTCATTCTTCTGTAGGCTGTGTGTCTGCAGAAAACTGTTCCAGTGGCTGCAGTAAGGTCCCGAGCAAGGCTACCTGCAGCACTCCGTGGCCGTCTGCGGACCTGATGGTGGGATATCGCTCTTTTTGATGTGTTGTACACTGTGGACGTCCCGCATTGTAGCTCCTGGACACGTTTCCTGTCTGCTGGAATGGTTGCCATAATCTTGAGATTACACTTTGTAGCACACGGAGGGCCCGTGCTACGACCTGCTGTGTTTGACCAGCCTCCAGTCGCCCTAGTATTCTACCCCACTAACGTCATCAATATGTGTTGTTTGAGACATTTTCAACACACAGTCATCATTAGCGCGTCTGAAAACGTCTGCACACTTACTCGCTGCACCGTACTCTGACATGCACCAACACACCTCTGTTTATGTGGACTGCTGCCAGCGCCACCGTGCGACGACCGCAGGTCAAATGCACCGCATGGTCATATGTCGGGGTGATTTAAACCAGCAAACTGCCCACCAGAGCGTCATTTCTCCATGTATCAGCATTATCCTTCATTTATGAGCATGAGTGTACATCATACTCCGCAAGCCACCTAATGGTGTGTGGCGGAGGGTACTTTCGATACCTGATGCTTCCAACTCTGTTCCACTCGCGAATAGTGTACGAGAAGAATGATTGTCGGTAAGCTTCTGTATTGGGTCTAATTTCTCGAATTTTCTCCTCGTGGTCAATACTCGAGATGTATGTGAGGGGGAAGCAATATGTTGTCCGATTCCTCCGGAGAAGTGCTGTCCCGAAATTTCAATAGTAAATCTGTCCGTGATGTTCAACGCCTCTCTTTTAACGTCTGCCAGTGAAGTTTGTTTAGCAACTCCGTAACGCTCTCTCGCCAGCTAAACGATCCCGTGACGAAACGCGCCGCTCTTCGTTGGATCTTCTCTATCTCCTCTATCAGTCCTACCTGATAAGAATCCCAGATAGACGAACAACACTCAAGAATCGGGTGAACAAGCGCCTTATAAGCTACTTGTTTCGTGGTTGAGTTAAATTTCCTTAAGATTCTTCCGATGAATCTGAGTCTGGTGTCTGCTTTTCCCACAATCTGTTTTATATGGTCATTCCACGTAAGTTCGCTCTAGATAGTTATACCTAGATATTTTACGGCAAACGCTGTCTCCAGCTGTTTGTCATGAATACTGTAGCTGTACAGTATTGGATTTATTTTCCAATGTATGAGCAATATGTTACATTTATTTACGTTCAGGGTCAACTGCCAGAGTCTGCATCATTCATAGGTTCTCTGGAGATCGTGCTGCATATTCTTCCTACCATCTGACGTTGCTACTTTGGTATAGACAACTACATCATCTGCGAATCGTCTTAAAGAGCATCCGACGCTTTCTACTACATCATTTATATACTGGGTGTTTCAAAATGAACATACCGGTTTTAAGGCGTTGTAGCATTTATTACTTTCAACTTACAATTTTCAATAATACACCAAATGAAAGATCAACTCAAACAGTTTTGTTTATTTACCTGTGTGCAATGGGAAGAGTATAGAATGACAAAGAGTGACTGAAAAACGTGTTGAAAGAGTGCGAGTCTTTCACGCTTAGCCCCAAGAAATATCCCCGCGGAAAGTTTATGGTCCTTTCTTTTTCGGTGAATCAACTGCAACTGATGTTTCTTATCTTGGCATGCTACAGCTATGGCCCGTGCCTCAATGGGAATTAGCTGAACAACACATCTTTATTTGGGAGCAGGATGGTACGCCGCCTCACTGACGTAACTCAGTACGCAACTGGTTAAACGACGTTCTACCCGACCGGTGGATTGGGCGCAAGGGACCGGTTGACACAGCATTTTATGGATGACCTCCACGCTGACACACGATCTGACGCGATCATGTGTATGTGCCTCCGATACCAGCTGATCTATCGGACTTAAGAAACAGCGTTATTGCAACAGTTACTCCTGACAATTGCTCAAGGTTTCGGAACAACTCGTCTATCGACTCGATGTGTGAGCGGTGTTCACACTGAATAATTGTAAGAAAAACTGTTTGTGTTTCTCTTTTATTTGATATATGATTTTTAATTTTAAGGTGAATGTAACATGTTCTGCCTGCTGGGGTGGCCGAGCGGTTCTAGGCGCTACAGTCCGGAACTGCGCGACCGCTACGGTCGCAGGTTCGAATTCTGCTCGGGCATGGATGTGTGTCCTTAGGTTAGTTAGGTTTAAGTAGTTCTAAGTTCTAGGGGACTGATGACCTCAGAAGTTAAGTCCCATAGTGCTCAGAGCCATTTGAACCATTTCTTGTAACATGTTCTACAAAGCCTTAAAACCCTTATATTCATTTTGAAATA
Source organism: Schistocerca piceifrons (assembly GCF_021461385.2). Taxonomy (NCBI): domain Eukaryota; kingdom Metazoa; phylum Arthropoda; class Insecta; order Orthoptera; family Acrididae; genus Schistocerca; species Schistocerca piceifrons. Next base: position 1,000,192,747 of record NC_060138.1, read on the forward strand.
CATTGTATATTACAAACAGCAACGGTCCTATCACACTTCCCCGTGGTACTCTGGATATTACCTTTATATCTGCCGATTTAGTTCCGTTAAGAGCGACGTGTTGAGCTCTACCTGCAAGAAAGTCTTGAACCCAATCACAGGTCTGCTCCGATACTCCGTAAGCTCGTATACCACAACGTACACACCAACGGTCATCTTCTGAAGTGTGATTCATACGGAAAGGCCATTTGTTGCCTTCAATGGACGTACAGTTGTATTGCTGTGCTAATTCCAGCCTTCGTCGGCGACGAACAGCACTCAGTATGGATGCATGAACTAGGCTCCTATTGTGGAGGCCCATACGCAGCAACGTTCGCTGAACGGACGTTGAGGAGACACTGTCGGTAGCCTGTTGATCCATGTGGGCCGTCAATTGCTCAACAGTTGCACGTTATTCGCCCCTACAACATTCGCAGCCGTCGTTCATCCGTTATCTGTTCCCCTTGGTGCACCACAGTTGCCAAGGTGCCGGTTTTGGATAGCGCCATTTTGCCATACACAGTGTACTTTAAAAACGTCGGCACACGAACAGTTTACAAACACGTTTCGGAAGTGCCTCTACCCTTCGCCGGAAAGTCAATGAGCATGCCCTTTTAGACCTCAGATAAATCGCTCCGCTTCTGTATTAAGTCAAAGCCTGCGCTGTTTTCCGCGTCCCCCGACACGGTTTATACAAGGTGGAACAGAAATATAAGGCACAAACTGCACGACACGTTCCTCAAACGCAGACGAACAACTTATGTTATACGAATATGGGTCTGGAAACGCTTTGATTCCATGTGACAATTCATTTGCTCCAATTCCGTAATTTTGGGGAACACACACGAACAGAACGGTGTTTGCTAAAGTTATCGAGAAGGTTGTATATACAAGGTTACTGGAGCAATTAAATTCACATAATTTGCTGTCAAATGTACAGTTTGGTTTAAGAAATGGTTTAACAACTGAAAATGCTATATTATCTTTTCTCTGTGAGGTTTTGGAGGGATTAAATAAAAGGTTGCGAACGCTAGGTGTTTTCTTTGATTTAACGAAGGCTTTTGACTGTGTTGACCACAAGACATTACTGCAGAAGCTGGACCATTATGGAGTAAGGGGAGTAGCTTACAATTGGTTCGCCTCTTACTTTAACAACAGAAAGCAGAAGGTAATTCCACGCAATATTGAGAGTGGTAGTGATGTTCAGTCCCAATGGGGCACTGTTAAGTGGGGCGTTCCCCAAGGGTCGGTGCTGGGGTCACTGCTGTTTCTTATTTATATAAATGATATGCCTTCTAGTATTACAGGTGATTCAAAAATATTTCTGTTTGGTGATGACACAAGCTTGGTAGTGAAGGATCTTGTGTGTAATATTGAAAAATTATCAAATAAGGTAGTTCATGAAATACGTTCGTGGCTTGTGGAAAGTAATTTGATGCTAAATCACAGTAAGACTCAGTTTTTACAGTTTCTAACTCACAATTCAACAAGAACTGATATTTTGATCAGACAGAATGGGCATATTATAAGCGAGACGGAACAGTTCAAGTTCCTAGGCGTTCGGACAGATAGTAAGCTGTTGTGGAAAAGCCCATGTTCAGGATCTTTTTCAGAAACTAAATGCTGCTTTATTTACCATTAGAACAGTATCTGAAATAAGTGACAGTTCAACACGAAAAGTAGTCTACTTCGCATATTTTCATACGCTTATGTCATATGGTATTATTATTTTTATTCTAAAAGGGTATTTTTGGCTCAAAAACAGGCTGTTCGAGCAATATGTAGTGTAAGTTCGAGAACCGCTTGTCGACCCCTATTCAATAGTCTGGGAATTCTGACATTGCCCTCACAGAATATATGTTCTTTAATGTCGTTTGTTGTTACCAATATTAGCTTATTACCAAGAGTTAGTAGCTTTCACTCAGTTATTACTAGGCAGAAATCAAATCTGCATGTGGAATGCACTTCCTTGACTCTTGTGCAGAAAGGAGTGCACTATTCTGCAGCATCCATTTTCAATAAGCTACCACAAGAGCCCAAAAATCTTAGCAGTTGCCCAAACGCTTTTAAGTCTAAACTGAAGAGTTTCCTCATGGCTCACTCCTTCTATTCTGTCGATGAGCTCCTGGAAGATCTGAAAAATTAAGCAAATTCCAGTATTACATTGTTGATTTTCTTTATTTAAACTTACGAATTGTCGCCTGAATACGTTTCTTGTACTTCATTTTATCTGTTTCTACTATCGTGTTATAATTTCATGTATTGACTCGTTCGATGACCATGGAGACTTCTCCTTAATTTGGTCCCACGGAACAATAAATAAATAAATAAAAATAAAAACGCATCAGCCTACCACACGCACCTCTTTTTCACAGGAGATGTTGAATACGCCCTCCGGGGGCATTGGCACATGCATCACCCTGCCGTCATCGTCAATCCAGGACGTGCGGATATATGCCTGGAGTATTGCGTATGGTTTCGCAGCCATCCATGATACGGTCACGGAGACTCTGAACATCTAACATCTTGTACTGAGACTTGAAACTTCCTGGAGTCTTGTACTGAGATTCCATACACAAGAGCTTCCAAATGCCCCCAGAAGTAAAAGTCCAGTGGGTTTAGCTAAGGAGAGCGTGGAGGAGAGGCAATTGGTCCATGACTACCTATCTATCTTTCACCGAGTCTTATATTTAGAAGCCGACGGATATTAGCACTAAAATGAGGAGATGCTCCATCGCGCATGAAGTACATGTTTTGTCGCACAGCTAAAGGCACAGCTGCTAACAGCCCAGGTAGAACATTCTCTACGAAATTATGATAACTTTGTCCGTTGAGTCTGGAAGTAAATAAGTGAGACCCTACCAGACAGTCACCAACAATGCCGGCCCAAGCATTGACTGATAATTTTTGTTGATGACTTGCTTCAACAGTTGCGTTACTATTGACGTCTTCCTATAAATGCCGATTGTGAAAATTTACGAGCATAATTTCCTATCATTAATTAAAACTTCCGGGCTGAATTGCCGTGGTCCATATATAAAACTCCTTCTCCTTCCTGACGTTTCGTTGCCTACTGCGGGCAACATTCTCTGAGGTGAGTCGTCAGGAAGGAGAAGAAGATTTATATATGGCCCACGGCAGTTCAGCCCGGAAGTTTTAATTAATGAAGACGCCGGCCGTGAAAGCTTACATGTTATGATAATTTCCTATGTTTAAGGAGTAGTAGAAAATGAGATGTAACGTGGAAACAAAGCGTTCCCAAACCCATGTTCACATAACATAATTTCTTCGTTTACGTGTGAGGAATGTTTCCTGTAATTTTCGCTGCACGTTTTTGTTATACCCTGTATACCCTGAACTGCTAACGCTGTCACCTGCCGCCCTAAAGCCCTAAAACCATAGCGTTGTCACCTCCCGTCTGTGAGTGGTAACTGCACGTTGACGTCGAACATACGCGGTGGTCACACTTAGGTGACTGAACCGTCTAGGAACACTTTGTTGTCCGGATGTCTGTTTGTCATTTTGTCCGACTGTTAAGAACACTTTTTCCAGGAAGGGGTAGAGGTGTGAACTTGAAATTTATGTCAAACTCCGAGGTCGATTGTTCCTTGGCGGCGTAAATAATTTCAGCTTCTAAGCCAATGCAATCAAAATTTACGGCCATGTAAGTCACATATTTTGGTACTTGCAAACTCACTCATCAGAACCTATAGGTCAGGGTGTACAGACTTTCTAGTGCTGAAGGCCGCAACCCCCTCACTGTGGCTATGTAACGGCCGCAAGAAACCAAGAAAGGAAGAAAGAAAGAAATAGTTCACATTATTTGTTTCACAAATATTCAGTTTATTTAACAAATGCAGTTACAAAAATGTATTTTACGGAAACATTATTTATACAATTAATTTGAGACATGACACTTCACTTACTTTACAATCGCTGTGACGTTTGGGTTAATTTTTGCACTTTACGAGAACGAAGGCTAAAGGGGTTGGCCGCTGTCTGCGCATCCCTGTTACAGGTGAACTGTGTATATATATTTCGGGCCTAATGGTCCAGGGGTAAAGCGTGTGCCTGGCATCCGATAGAGCGTGGGATTGAATCTCAGTCGGGCCATGGGTTTTTCAATCTTCGTTTCAATCTAGCTTTCACCTCTCAACGATGTGATGAGTCTCCAGATACAATACCTGTTTCGGATTCCACGTTAAACTGTAGGCCCCCGTTCCCCGGTTGGTTAACTGGGATAAGTTAGCGACTCGCAAGTCGCTGAAGTGCATCAGGTCATTGAGCCAAACGAAATTATTGTCATTGTCTATATACATACACTGACGAGCCTGCTTAATAGCATGTTTGACCGTCTTTGGAAAGAAATACATCACTGTTCCGCGTATCAGGGATCCGACAGTTTGTCGGTAGGTTTCTGGAGGTATGTGGCATTAGATAGCTACACACAGGTTATGTAAGTCGCTTAAATAACCGACCGCTGTTGTGAGTGCGCTGCGGTGGCGCCTGATAACGACCCAGATGGGTTCCATGGGATTTACATCATTCGAATTTGGTCGCCGGGACACCAACATGAGTTCACTGTAATGCTTCTCAAACCACTGTAACACGCTTCTGGCTCCAAGACAGGAGCAGTTATACTGCTGAAAGATGACATCACCGTCGGGGAAGACATGCAAGCGCAGGAGAATGTCTCCCGCAGCATAATACTGCTCCCATCGGCTTTCGTCCGTGGCGCGCTGCGCTGCACGTTTCGAGCCGCCGTTCATCTCAATGATGGCGTTTATGGGGCGACCATCGATCTAGTGTAACAAAAATATGGTTCACCCGAAGAGCCGACATGTTTCCATTGATCGACGGTCGAATCCTATTGGTCCCGAGCCCACTGCAGTCGTAATCGACGATGTCGTTGGTTCAATTTGCGAACACATAGGGGTAGTCTACTGCAGAGCTCCACGCTCAACAATGTACGATGAACGGTGGGCTCCGAAACACTTGGGCGTGTACCAGCATTGCGCTGTCTCGGCAGAGATGCAGCAAATCAACATTCCACTTTACAAAGCAGGCAAGCCTCCGGACACCACATTCTGTAAAGAATCGTGGACGCCTAATGGTAGTTTCACTGTCATTCTCCCTATTCTCGTAGCGACGTGAACATTCGACCAGCTTCATCGTTTTCGAAACACTCGCTCACAGGCTCTGCGTAATAATAATCTACCCTTTGTCAAAGTCGCTTATCTCAATGGATTCTCTCATTTGCAGCCAATATCTTCTCTAGGGTCTAAGGGTAGCGTCTTTCACTCGTAATAAAAACTGTTTGGGTCCTGGGTTCGATATCAGCCATTGCTTAATTTGTGAATAAAGTCATCGGCAATGGCAGCAGCAGACTTTTGGTGTAATGTGTCACCTTCGCTCTGTTAACGGCCTTTTCAAAAAAGGTGGAGGAGCAGACGAAGGTGCGGGACACCCCCATGTCCTTGGGGTAGGAAACTACCCCTAAAAGGCGGCAGAATAAGCAGTGATCAACGGAATGAGGAGAAATCAATAGAAACCTTTGCATTCAACGCCTGTAATGTATATCCAAGGACAGGTGGCCAACTGTTTAAAAACGTGCCATAACGATTTCACCATCAGCAAAATATTCTGAAGTAATACCCCGGTCGAATGTGTGGCAAAGGACAGCCAAGAAGTGACAACGAGAAAAAGATAGAACAACCAACAAAGAATAACATTCTAGAAGTCGGAGTAGACTGTCGAGGAGGGGTCACATCCTTCCCAGTTACTACAGGGGCACATGTCTGGATGATTGATTATTCTGGCCTTGTAACTTATATTAGCCAACATGGCCTTGCAAACGAGTGAAAAAAAGGGAAAGCTACAGACGTTATTTTTTCCGGGGACATGCAGCACCATTGTATGGTTTCATGACGAGGGCACCCTCTGGAACCCAGTAAGAAGAAAATGATGAGAAGGAAAAATAGTGGGAAGACACCGACTGGCAGAAAGGAATGAGAAGTGAAGTCGCCTGGTCGAATTTTGCAACGAGCACAATTTAATCATTTCTGGTTTAAGTCTCATGAAAGAATGTGGTATACGTGAAAGAGACTTGGAGGCAGAGGAAGATTTTAAATATTTTACATAATAGTAAGACAAAGATTTCAGAACCAGAATTTAAACTTCAAAACATTTCCAGGGTCAGACGTGGACTCTGGCTATTACTTATTGGCTATGAGCTACAGACTAAAACTGAAGAAACTGCAGAAAATTAGAAAATTAAGAAGACTGGACCCGAATACGTTGAGGTTGTTGGAATTTCTAACGGAGTATTAGGCACCGATTGACTGAAACAGGGGTAAGGAACACAATATAAGATGAATGGGAAGCCTTGAAAGATGCGATAGTGAAGGCAGCAGAAGCTGAAATAGCCAAAAGATAAGGAGAATTCCTTGGATAAAGCAAGAGATATTGAGTCTAATAGATGAAACGAGACAATATAAAATCCCAGCAAATGAAGCAGGCAAAAAGGGATACAGAGCCTAAAAATCAGAATTACAGGAACTGCAACGTGACAAACCAAGGACTGACGAAAAGAGAAATGCAAGGATGTAGAAACGTGCATGATTAGGGAAAAGACAGACGCAAAGTTCAGGGAAATCAGTGAGACTTTTGGAGGAAAGAGAAGCATCTGCGTATATTAAGATCTCAAATGGCAAAACAGTATTAACGAAAGAATGAATAGATGTGTGGTGGTCCGTATACTTAGGTAGTCTGTATAGATAGTCTGTATAAGGGATACAAATTGAAGATAATATTAGACAAGGAGAAGGGAAGTAAATGAAGATGAGACGGGAGATACGATACTGCAGAGCTCCAAAAGATCTGAGTGGAAACAAGTTCTTTGAAGTAGACGATATTACCTCAGAATTATTGAGACCCTTGATAGAGCCAGCCATGGTAAAACTATTCCAGCTTTTACGCAAGATACATCAGACGGACCAAATACCCCCGAATTTCAAGAAGAATGTAGTAAGTCCTATAAACAAGACAGGTGCTGTCAGGTGTGAGTATTACCGAACCGTTAGTTTAATAAGTCATTACTGCAAAATACTGATATGAATTATTTGCAGAAAAATCCGTTTGCGTTCCGGAGAACCCGGAGAAATGTAGGAACACGCCATGTCATACTGACCCTTCGACATAACTTAGTAGACTGAAGAAAGGTAACCTTACGTTTATTGCATTTATAGATGTAGAGAAAGTGTTTGACAATTTTGACTGGAAAATACGGTGAAATTCTGAAGGTAGCAAGGGTAAAATACAAATAACAGAAAGTTAATTATCTACAGCTTGTACAGACACCAGATTGCTGGTTTTAGAAAATTATCTACCGCTTTTACAGACAACAGAATGCCGGTTTTAGGGACGAAGTACAACATGAGACGTGACGCCTCTGCGCGGGCGCACGTCAAAACGAACTTTTTACAAGCGAGCTAGCATGTGAATCGGACATTTGTAGACGCTACAATCCACAAAAAAATAGGGGGACACCGCTATGGTGCAAATGCTAAGTTTCTTGGACAGCGTAGTTACGGAGTATATCGAAATAAATTTTCGAAAAATCTAATAAATTGGAATTTAGGTTTCAGTTTGAAACAGTTTGAACCGGCGCTCTAAAACGTCGCTGGCCACCACAGCCGCTATAGCTAGTAAACGCTAAGAGAATGTGCGTTTCAGAGATCAGTTCGAGCTCTGAAAAAAAAAGAACATCAAAAGACAAAGTGGGCATCGAGATTGGCACTCACAAGCAGCCCGCTAAGAGAATGTGCGTTTCAGAGAAGATCAGTACGAGCTCTGAAAAACAAAATAACATCAAAGATCAAAGTGGGCATCGAGATTGGCACTCACAAGGAGTCCAAATCGGATTTTTGTAATATTTTTATACAGGTTGTAACGGGTATAAGTGTATATATTTTTATACGTCGTACCTTAATATGCATACTCATCTGAGTAGAACAGTCTTCCCCATACAAGTCTCAGTTTGCTACCCGATGTTTTCTGCACAGTCGTAACTGCACCACAAAATGGACTACATCTGTCAGTATAGACTAATCGATTTGCGTCAACGTGTGCACACTTCAACACCTGACCTGATGACCAGGGGAGAATAAGCGTTGATGGGTTGTCGTTGCCATATTTACTTGAAGCTACTAACCAACCTAAAAACATACGACTTGTAAAGTTATAATTATTAGTCTCAGATGACGTAAATGCTGATGTAATATTGTTCAGTGCACAGTCTTCAGTCACCAGTAGAAATATCTGCACTCATATCCGTTACACAGTGTATTTACGGTATGTGAAGATCAGAACTCAAATATCAATATCACAAAGTAGTTCGACGAACCTCTCAAAAATCCTCGAGAAAATCGACTTTGAAGTTTTTAGGGCGACTTAAACGCCCAATGGTAAGTTTGATATTTCGACAGGTAGCGTGACTGGGCGGTACGTCGGCACGGTAGCTCAGCGTGTTCGGCTAGAGACCTGGTTGGCCTCTGTAATAAAAAAACTGAGTGAAACGATCAACAAACGAACTCGAACGCATGTCATGTGACGTCTGCAACGACCAAACACAACGATCAACAACGAACAAAATGAAAGAGAGAGAGAGAGAAAGAAAGGTGGTAAAGTGATCGGCTGCCATGTAGAGGGTCTGGGTTCTATTCCTGGCAAATGCAAATTTTTGAACAAAGGTCGATGTTATACTAGTATTTTCATGATACATAATACACAAAAAACAAAAAAAAATCAGTAGCGCTCGAGACTGGTAGTCGCTGGATTGACTTTTCCTTCAGTTCGAAAACCCATGTCATTTAAGTACAGGGTGTGACAGGTGTAAGTGCCGATATTTTTATTGGTGAATGAGGACAGTGCACTACACAACATACATCAGTATCTATGTCATTTGCAAACTAGTAATTATAGATATTGAAAGTCATACTTTTTAGTTTATTTAATATCTCCAAACACATGTGGCAAGAGCATGACATTAACGCTTATTTTTCCCTAGGCAGCAAGTCAGATGCTGAAGTGTGGACACTTGGAAGTAAAACCATTACTCCATACTGATAGGCATGGTCTACTTAGTGGTGCAGTTATCGCCATGCAGAAAACATCATGTCATAAAGTTTATGATGTGTTTCTGAGAAGACTGTTCGATGCAGAGGAATACCGACACACTGATATTTGTACATATTAAGGTACCATACATAAAAATATCTTCGCTTATATCCGTTACACCTACTGTAAAATTCATCAAATATATCATAATTAACACATGTGCAATTGCCCTTTTCATGAAACACACTGACTTCTTATTTATAATTACATATCACACAAATAATTCCTGTTTAAACTACAAATACAAATTCTTAATTACTGATCTTTTATAAAAGATTGGTACAAATGAACGCTGGCAGGGCTAGGACACACAACAACATCGTGTACACAGTGTTTTGCGAAGTGGAAAAACGATTGCAAAACTGAAAATACGTAAAGTACGTGTAATATGAGTGTGCAGTGCCCTCGGAACGAGAAAGAAGAAGGATCAGCCACAAAAAATTTGAGTAATAACAGACAAGTACATAAAACATGTTGCCACACCGAAATCACGTTTTTTAAAATATCAAGGCTTAGGTTAACTCACTGATAAAATTCACATTTACATCTTTTGATTTGTAGATGATAAGCTGTTAGTGCAGGACTCATACAGATAGTCCTGCAAAACCATATAATGTAATTCAAGGTAAGAATAAAAACGAACAAAAACTGTCCTTAGTCATCATTCTGTTGGATCAGTTACAACCTAAAATCTGTTCATTTTTACAGTTGTCCAATAAACAAAACCCACTGAGGATGGCACAGAGGTACTGAAATATGTTTGGGTAACAAGAAGAAACAATGTTTTGCATACAAGGTGGAACCTATATCCCATAATTAAGTGCAATGCGCATTCAGAGAGTATTATTTTATTATGCAGAGGCCACTTTTTAGCTAGGAACTTTCTCTTTATCAACAGAAATTACATTTTTCCAAGTTAGCATGTTGGGTTACATGGAACATCTAAGAGATCTGAGGCAACTGTTCTTCTTTCTTCTAATTGTTCTTATGCGCCCGCTCCTTATCCACTGAAAACTTTGATCCCACTTTCAATAACTGTCACTGAAAAAGAAGCTGTCCAGGTGGGACGTCATCTATGCCGATCTGTTGTCCATGAAGAGTCAAATTAGAAATCGGGCTAAGGGCTAAGTAACCCGAAGGCAACAAGGATTCTAACGGCTACAATCTAAAACGGAAGAAATCAGAAACCTCTTAACAAACGAAGAAATTACAATTTATTTCGGGGGATGACTGAAGAGGTGATGATGAGTCATTCCATTCTGATGTTTGCACATCGTATCGTCTATTGCACTGTGAGACAACTATGCCGAATATCTCTTCTGCGACGGAGAATTTTTCGAACGGCGAGATATCTGTGTGCTCTGTTTGGCTTGCTCTCTGTAGGCCCATTCCGATTTTACTGGCACAATGAAGGAAGACTATATTTTTGCTATTTGCAGATGAAAGAGACAGGGTTGGCTTACTAAACACCAAAATTATATGGTACTATGAGTAGTGTATTGTCTAAGCCTCATTAAATCTTTTTTTACCAAATGTAGTTTATTTATTATTTTTTAACCGACTATTAAATACTGGCCAAGTATTTGATATTACCCTCCATTTGAAACATTTTTATTTCACTTCTTTTTAATAAGAAAATTCTTTGAAAATTACTGTTGCTCAACATATATGAGCGGACTTCATAAGGTAAGTTACACATTACTGTATTATGGCAAGCCAACCAACTTTTTTTGAACACTGCATTACACTACGAAGTGACGCAGATACATCACACTTTTTTCATCATAGTCGCCAAGTCTCTGTAATCTGCGGTCGGAACCATGTACCTCGACGATAGAAATCCACTCATTGGTTACAGTCCCATTCGACAACCGCTATGTGAACGTTCTCAGCATCTGAAAATCTCTTAAACGCCCCCCCCCCCCCCCCCACGATTTTCTTTCAGCTTGCTGGTTTTCTGGACATTGCCGTCTGCGGTCGGTGACAATGGCCTTCCCTCCCGATTAGCATCGCTCACTTCTATGCTACCTTGCTCAAATGACCATTCACTACGGGTTAGGCCGACACTGTATTTGGTCCACGCACCACTACAAAGTGAATCTGTGCGCAATTCAGACATTTTGCTCGGAAAAATCGTACTGTCCCGCGTACTTCATCTTTGGAGTACGCTTCCATTTGCCATGCCATTTCACTCCCGTACTGTAAACCATTTGTTATTCATTATTCATAACGCAGCACAACTGTGTCTGCACGAAACACAGAACATGTAGGCCTATTCTCTTCTGGCCTTACGACATTCTCTTTGCAAAAGGGTCTTAGCCTGGGAGAGCAGGTGTAACTTACTTTCTGAAGTCCCTAAGTAACTTACTTGAGTAAGCAACAGTCGTTTATCGTTTTGGTTTTGGGCATTTTAATCATTGTGGTAGTAAATCTTGCTCACAAATGTAAATGGTATTCTGCAATACGCAAACACCTGTGTGTTTCACCTAAATACAGTAGATCCACGTGTGCTTCCCACAAATCACCACCGGGTGCGTGGCTCTCGTCCAATTCGAATGTGGGTGGAACGCCTCTTTGCGACAGTTTCAGCACAATTCCAGCGTGGGTCCTATTTTTAATCAAGCCAAGACTGCTCTGGAAAGGGGTAATGTTTAAAAATGTGAGCAACCATGGTTAATAATCGTCAAGATTTCTCCACAAACAAGAGTTTTGCTGCTAGTAGGAAACTATCGAAGATTAGAGTTTAACACCATGCAGACAACGTGACCGTTAGAAACGGAGCATTAGTTGTGATAGAATAAAGATGAGGAAGGACATCCATTTCAAAGGAACCATTCCGGAAGTTGCCTTCAGCGATCTAGGACAAGCACGGTAACCCCAATTCTACATGATTAGACGGAGAATTGAACAGGTGTTCTGTAAAATAGAAGTTCTGCGCACTAATCATTGCGCCCCCGGAAATGAGTACTCCATTCTTCGGATAAGTGTGTGATTCAAACTTATGAAGGTGCGGTACATTTCACCCATAATATCTCAGTGCTACTTGCACTCAAGTTGTAAGAAGGGCACAGAGTGTCAGAGTGTCGGCTAAGTTCGTGAAGTCCTGATGAACGAGGGAGGCTACTCAAATTCTTTGATGCAGAACCGACGCATGCATCGGCTTCTGCAGCATTTAATATGCTACGAAGAATCATTTCAGAGCTTTGCGCACAGGAAATGTTCGTCCTAGGTCAGAGAATGTCGAACACGAGACAAAAGTGTGCCTACGAAGGATATTAACTTCTCTCTTGACGTCACGCAGATACATTGGCTTATGACAGCAATGTTTCAGTACGCTGGTCTTTTGTTACCTTAGGTGAATAGTGTAACCTCGCAGAGAAAGTTATCTTGAAGTATAAACAGAAAAAAACTTCACACTATCTTGCTTGCGTGATAGATGATAAAAATGATATTTCGGGCTTTTAGAAATGCTTAGTCACTGCCTTAGAAGTAGTAAGTTAGTATATTATGAAACTGTGTCTACGCACAAAACAGAGAAATACTCTTGTACATCCATAATAGAACAGCAGACACAATATAATGCCAGATTTAGAATGACGTGTAACCTTAGAAGTAGCAAATTTGAAAAGGACAACGGTCCATCTGAGTGATAAGAATATTCCAAAGTGAACTCGTAGATCTAGCCACGGAGAAATGCTATCATCTGAGCTCCAATATCCTCTGTAATGAAGCAAGAAGTAACATCAACCCTTAATGAAATATTTCCACACAAGGAAATGCAACTCACTGTTATTACTAGAAACGGAATTGACAGACTGGAAGTTTTTGTTTCATTCATTTAACTTACAGCGCATTAGAGATAAAAGTTTGCTAAAATATTCGAAAGTCAGGTAAGCGACTTCGATTCGGTAGGGAAAAATATGTTGTCGTTCTATAAATGAAATACTGCGGCAATGAGAGTGAAATTTCACCGCAAGATGATACAGTGTTTACTAATGTGCCTCTGCGATACGAAATCCAGGGCATGGTTAGTGAGACAGCACGCAGTCTAAGGGATTGTGATGGCCTACAGTTCGATTTCTATCCGCATTTTGCTTTCCATTATTTTAGTTGTCCAATTTCTGTCGATTCAACTATCAACAGTTGTTCCTTGTTACCATAAAAGTCCCGTGTCATTGGACTAAAATTTTCCAGACCTAAGAATTTTACCATTTTGTTGTTTGCTTAGAAATCCAAACTGTTTCTTTCGTAAAATAATCTGTTTGTCAGAATTTTCATTGCTATGTATTTCGTCAAAAACTTGGGAACACTTGGTAGTCTTTTTTTTTTTACCAAGGAGTGTTTCTCTCTCATCAACTTGTCTCTCTTTTTGTACTTTCTACAAAAGTTACACATTTTATGTCGGAAGGAGAACCGCGACCACTATGTCAAAAACTGTTTGTATTTACCGCTTTGGGATTACCCATCTCTTTCCGACTTCTAAAAGTCCATCTAGAAGCCTAATCTTTCTACTAAGTAACACATCCAACAAGAATATTATGAATACGAAACTAGCGATCCCGGACTGACAAATAAAATCTCTTATACTTTCGTAGGTTTATTGCTGGTTTGATAATTCTTTCAACCCACCGGCCTCTTCTTTTGATTGATCTTGTGCTTGAACTATGTCTGCTAACAACCCGCAAAATGTTTGGTGCTACTTGACAGCACAAATAATAACGGTTGAAACAGTAAATTCGTATTCCGTTGAAATTTGTTTCAAATACTGTTCGACCACTGTCGTTTAGGTTGCGCATAATTTCCTTACGCCGTTGAAAATTTAGTGAGGGTGATTCCTCCTCCGTCGCTTTCGTGTAGCCGCCTAGATAACTCTGAGGAGGTAACCTATCTTTTCTTCCTTGCAAGGAAGGAATGGCAAAAGAGTCACGTAGAATTATAGTGGTGACGGGGAAAGTATGAGTAAACAGATGACATTGCCAGCTATATATAACCAACAGGTGAGAAAAGCTTAACAAAATCGAAACGAAACAAAATCTAAAGAATCTAAAAAAGGAAAACTAACTGCTTTAGATAAACCAACAACAAAGAAAGCTCGCAGACTAATATGATATTTGTACGGTACTGAAGATGTGTGTACAGACTAATATGCATCACACAAGGTAAAACACCACTGTTAGTTGTATCGACGAAATCTGAAAATATGAATTTCTGATATAGGAGAAACATGGTTTAACTTTTTAATAACTGAACGCTTGATCATTTGAATAAAACCATAGTCACGTTCCTTCTTTTTCGAAACCGAGGACGCACGAAACTTAAGATGATCGTAACAAAGAAAAAGAGACTATAGCATGGCGTCGTAACCAGTGTCAATATATGTAGCTGAACGTATTAGCCCGTCTTTTGTGTGACAACGCACGAGGGTACGCTGAAAAGTAACGCCATCGAATCTTTTACATAAAAACTCTTTAAATAAAACAAGCGTTATTAATCTTCTACAGCAGTCCTCTACCGCTACATGGCTCCGAATCGTAGCGTGTAACATGATGGTGTGTAGCATAACTATGTCGGCGCTTGAGAAACAGCGTGCTGCAATTGAGTTTCTAACCACAGAAAACGTTCGTCCATGCATGGACCATCCTGTTCTCAGCATGATAATGCCAGACCACACACGAGCGCTGCAACATCTGCAACGAGCCGACACCTTTGATTCACTGTCATCGATCATCCTCCGTAAAGTGCCGACTTTTCCCCATCTGATTTTCATTTGTTCCCAAAACTTAAAGAACATCTTCGTGGAGTTCACTTTGATAGTGGTGAAGCGGTGCGAGCAGGTTGTCGCTCCGTCAAAGAAATCAACAAGCTGCTCTCGCGTTAGGAGAAATACGTTCGTTGCCATGGTGACTATGTTGTGAAACGAATGTGTAGACGTGAAGAATAAAGATGTAGAGTGTTAATAACGATTGTTTTATTCAAAAAGCTTTAAGAGTTTGACCTTTAAAAATACCGAGACAAGGATTGCTTTCCATCACGCCGTCGTAATTGTCTCTTTTTTTAAAAAGTCGCTAGTTTAGGATAGCACAACAATGCAGAGAAAATAGTCAATACTTCAAATAGAACTAACACTGCCATGTCTGTAATGATCGTCGAAGATAACAAAACTATGAAATTCCGTAACTCTTTTGGTTTTTCAGTTCGCCATTTACTGGGCTCTCGGCAAAACACACTCAAAAATGTTTCGAAGTACAGCGCGTAATTTCTTGATGGAACATGAGTGACACTCCTTACCTGGTTCCTGTGGAGGTGGCGTGGACACCAGGCAGAAGTATCGGCCTTTGGAGACAGCTTCCTCATCTCCTGTTGATGTGAGCCTATCCAGCGGTAGTGGGTACTTCTTCTCGTCGTTTGGAGTTTCAGATTGCACGTTGTTCTCGTAAACTCGAGGACTTTTCACTTCTTCGTACAGCGCAGCGGACTCTTGCTTCACCGTCTCCCGCTTATCGCCCACCGGTACTTCGACAGAACTGTGCGACCTGTGACTCGAATCTGAACTGAGATTTTCGTTGGACTCGCCCTCTTCCTCGTGTATTATGCTCATCATCGGGTTGTCGTGAAACCACGGACGTAGCGTGTGAGGAGCACCGTCGCCGGAGTGATCGTTTTCCGGGAACTCCAGTGACTGGTTCGACCCGTTCGAAGAAGATTGGTCCGATCGGTTGCGCGAGTCATCCGACGGCACGGAACCCTCTTCGTCGGAAGTCTGCACGGCCGCGTCCAGGTAGCAGTGAGGCCCACGTCGGCCGTCGGCTATAGCCGGGTACGCGTGAGCTTCTTTCCACGACTGGTCCTTGTCTATAAACTGCAGCGACTCGTACAGGTTGTAGCCGTAGGCCTCTCGGTAGTCGGCAGTAGCTGGTCGAGTGTATTCGGACACATCTGCGATTCTTCCGGGGTGAGCAGCAGCGCGGTAGACCTCGCGCACTGTCGGGTCTGACAGACTGCCGACGGCGAAGCAGGTGGAGAAGCCGTCCACGGTGCCGAGTTTCCGGTGATCGGAGTCCTCGACGCCGGGTGGCGAGTCGCTGTCGCTGCTCACGCTGCCGGTCGTCGCCTCTGCGCGGTGGTATGGGTGGTGGTTCCTGGGGTAGCTGTACAGTTCCTCCATCACGGCCCGGACGCCGGTGTAGTCGTCGAGCGACTGGCGCGCGCACTGCCCGGAGGCTAATATATCCTCGAGCGAGCCGTCCCCCGGCAGGTAGAGGCTGCGCGGGCGCGCGCCGGCGGCCACGCACAGCCCCTTGTGCTCCAGCGGCGCCGGCCCCTCCTCCTCCTCTTCGGCGCCCTCGGGCCAGCGCGTCTGCAGCGGCATGGCTGGCCAGGAGCCGACTGACTGGGTCTGTGGGCCTCGCCGCGCGCGGGCCGACCGTCACGCGCCACGGCGCCGCACCGTCCTTATGTAACTGACCGCCTTTCGCGCTCTGCCTGCTCTCTTGCCTGCTGTTGTTTTGCTGGACCATCCGCGCATCCGCCCCGGCCACGCCGAGACACGCGAGGCTACTGCGCAGCGCAACCAGTAGCGCACTGCTGGAATATTCGAGCTCTTTCTCCGGGTCTCTGCGTATGTGACGCCTTGTGGAGGGAGGACAACGGGACAAGTCCTTCTGCGGTCGACGACATTACTTCTACCTCAGCTTCGACGACGTGACGGACTGGAAGGGGTAGCGTAGAGGTTAGCGACTCGAACTGTGAATAGGACACTCAGAACGCAAGACAAAAGAAGATCGCGGAACTAGGTGCGCCCACGGTGTTACCCGCGGTTAAACAGTTACTTATAAAGCAACTAGCCGACTACCTGCCGTTGCGCTGGTATGTATTTATCCTATTCTCCTGTTAGTCCATCTACTCCTCTCCCTCCCCCCCCCCCCCTCTATGTCAATTTGCTCCTCCCCTTTTGTCCATCTCTTTTCTCACTCCTTTAATACCATCCCCTCCTCTGTCTCTGTCAATCTCCTCCACCCTCTCTGTCAATCACCTCCTCCACCTCTCTTCGTCCATTTTCCCACGCCTCTCTGTCCATTTCCTCTCCCTACTCATCTCCTCCACTTTCATATCTGTGCCCTTTCCTCCCCTCTTTCTGTCCATCTTCTCCTCTCCCCCTTCTCTGTCTATTTCCTATAACCCCTTCTGTCTGTTCATTTCCTCCTCCCGTATCTTTGTGCCTAATCTCTTCCTCCCCCTATCTCTGTCCATTTCCTCTCCCTATTCATCTACTCCACTTTCATATCTGTGCCCTTTCCTCCTCCCCCCCTTTCTGTCCATCTTCTCCTCTCCCCCTTCTCTGTCCATTTTCTATCCCCCCACCCCTTCTGTCTGTTCATCTCTTCCATATCTCTGTGCCTAATCTCTTCCTCCCCCCCCCCAATCTCTGTGCATTTCCTCCTCTTTCCTTTCTTTGTCCATCTCCTCCATACCCCTCTCTCTGCCCATTTCCCACTCCCCTCTCTCTGTCCACCTCCTCCACCCACACTCTCTGTCCATAACCTTCTCCCACCTCTCTGTCCATCTGCTCCTCTCCTCTCTCTCTCTCTCTGTCAATCTGCTCCTCCCCATTGTCCATCTGCTACTTCCCCCTCTGTACATCTCCTTCTCCCAGTCTCCCCGTTCATCTCTTCCACATTCCTTTCTGTGTCCATCTGCTACCTTCTCCTCTCTCTGTCCATCTCCTCCTCTTCTGTTTCTCTGTTCATCTCCTCTCTCCCACCTCTCTATCTATTCCTAACCCTGACTTTGTCCATCTTCTCCTGTTTCCTTTCTCTGTCCATCTCCTTCTCTCTCATCTATTTCTCCCTCCCCTATCTCTACCTCCTCCTCCTCCTCCTAGCTGTGCCTATCTCTGTCCATCTCCTCATCGCCCTTCTCTCTCAACGTTATCACCCCACCCCAACAGGAGTTTGGTGCTTGTTACACCGCAGTATTTGTTTCCAGATTGTAACTAATATGTGTACCAAATTTGGTTGAAATCATTCCAGGGGTTTAGGATGAGCTTTCCACCCATGGCTTTGCCGGCTCACGCACATATTTCACATGTATTTAACTTATTTCATGTATATTGGTACACAGATTTGACATGTCTCTCTAGTGAATTCCGCGCTGCAGTTTCATTTTCTCGCAGCTCTACATTTATGATGTCATACCTCCTGAACTATGGGTCGTACAATGATATAATTCTGCAGGTATATCTACTGGTGGCTACTGTCTGTGAAATTCGTTTTGAAAAGTGTTAGTTCTAAAGAAGTGAGGTATTTAAATTTTATGCATCATGTGGCAACTTTTCACGCATCTCAGTATTTGATATCATATCTCCGGAACTGTGTGTCGTACAATGACATATTTTTGTAGGTACATTGAGAGACGTATATGCATACTATCCGCAAAGCGTGTTGCGAATAGAGTTAGTGGCAAACAAGTAATAAATTTGAACGTCATAAATGATGTGGCAAATTTTCAAGAATTTCAGTGTTGATTACTTTATACCTCTTGAATTATTTGCCGTGCAATGATGTAATTTTTCTGATGCATTCAGAAGTATATGTAACTACTGTCTGTAGAATCTGTTCCGAATACAGTTTGGATGTAAGAAACTTATGGTCAGAAATGTGTGTTAAGTTTAAACAGAACTATGCCCATTCTACGCATTTAGTAGACTAAATGAGACACCAGAATGCTGTAGTTTGAAAAACTTTTATTAACAGTAGAGTGCAATTTAATAATTTAAGCTACACTACTGTAGAGTAAATATTCAATATGACAACCATCTACTTCATTATACAGGGTGTCCCAGCTATCTTGTCCACCCAAAATATCTCTGGAACAATAACAGCTATTGGAAATCGACTTTCACCGGTATCAATGTATGGCTGGGGCCCATGAATGTACATATTTGGAAACATTCTAAAACGAAAGCATATGTGTCTTTTAACACAAACATATGTTTTTTTAAATGGACCTCCTACATTTTTTCTTCTGCAATCCATAGCATGACAAAGCACATACACAATGGCGTTGATTGCATCGCAATATTCCCATTATATCCCGAGATATTGAGACGCGAAGTTGACGCTTGAAACACCCGACATGCGCTGCTAGCGCACGTCCTGAGGCTCAGGCGTGAACCCCGTGCTGCCCGTAATCGCGATGTGATTGACATGCGTAATCACACTTCCATACTTATCAAGAGGTCCGAAACGAATAATACGGTCTGCTGCCATCTCTGTAAGATTGCACAGTCGTATCAAACACTTTAAAGATGCGCAGAAGAAGCTCAGGTACTATTCTTACTGCCGCTGACTACACAACGGAAAAAGTGAAGAGGAGCAAGGTCAGGGGAGCGCGTTGGTCAAGGGATTGGACATCCCCTTCGAATTCATTAATGTTCACACTAATCATGTATACATACCCTGGAAACTGAATCGTTCCAAAGCATTTCAATAAAAGAATCGGTCAAATGATGTATGAAACATGTAACTAATAAACTGTTAATGTTATTATTAGTATGATTAATATCTCAGTGAAGCGCTGTGGGTCATTTTGTGTGTTTATGTTACCTTAAAACATCGATACATATGTATTAGACAATTGCTCTTCTGGAGCTATTGACTCTTGTAACATATAAATTGTCATTCATAAGTACCTCCAAGGTTTCAGAGGATGACTGGACGAAAACTGTAAGACATACAGAAGAATGACACGAATGGTTCAAATGGCTCTGAGCACTATGGGAGTTAACATCTGAGGTCATCAGTCTCCTAGACTTAGAAGTACTTAAACCTAACTAACCTAAGGACAGCACACACATCCATGGCCGAGGCAGGATTCGAACCTGCGACCGTAGCAGCAGCGCGGTTCCAGACTGACGCGCCTAGAAACGCTCGGCCACAACGGCCGACTAAAAATGACACATGCCAGTGGACAGAGCATTACTCCAAGTTTCGATCTGCAGTACGCGCCAGTACGTAGTTGCACTGGCGGGTCGTCTCAGAACGTGTAGGCATTAAAGGGGTGGACAAAAGTATGGAAACATCAAAAACACAACACATTTCCATGTCTAATACGGTGTAAGAAAGCCGCTGGCATTCAATACAACTTCCAGTCGTCTCGGAATGGGTAAATACAGGTCCTGTATGGTTTTCGAAAAGAAACGCATACCATTCTTCCTACAAAACAGGGCCAAGTTCAGGTAACGATGACGAAAGTCCATAGCGGTCATGAACCCTTTTCTTCAAAGTACATCACAAGGGCTTAATAATATTGAAAACTGGTGACACCTTTAGTGGAGATGCGACAACTCATCCTCTTGCTCACTTAACCAGTCCTGGGCGATGATAGATGTGTGAAGAGGGGGCTCTGTCGTCTTACAACACAGCATAACCATTGGGGAACAAATATTGTACCACGGGACGAACCTGACCAACCAAAACGGTCACATGACTCTCGGAAGTTATACGACCTCTCAAAGAACCAATGAGGCCCATGGAATACCACTATATGGCTTCCAGTTCATCACCGAAAGCTCGCCCTGTTTCACTCTTAGGAAGTAAACTCGGCCAGAAGTTGTAAACAGTGTGCACCAAGACTCATCCGACCAAATGACTGTGTTCTATAGCTCCACAGTCCAAGTTTCCGTCACCATTTTCTCGTGTTATGGGATTTTCCATCGCTGATGAGTAGCTTTGTGATTCCAGCTCGCCTTGCAGGTTCCTGCTTATGGGGCTCCCTTCTCGTTAGTTTGGTACTGACACGGGTCGCGAGTGCGACATTCACTTCGGCAGTGACTTTTACAGCTGATGTTCTCTTACTTTCCTCACAGTCCTCTTCAATGACGGTTGTCACGACCACTTGACACACACTTTCGTCCGCGTTGTGACTTATCGGATGATGTTCACCCGCTTTCCCTGTATGCAGTATAAATCTTCGATATGATGCCTCTTGAGACTCCAAACACTTCGTCTACTTTCGGAAATAAGCATCCACCATACAAGCACCAACAGCACCAACAATTACTGACACTTATCAAATGGGGAATTTGCCCAGTAATTCTCCCAAAGCAGTCTTAAATGCCCAAAATCTGGACATTTATAAAAAAAGTACTTTTCAGGTCTTTTAATGCTAGAATGTACAGTGAAGCGCAAAAGAAACAGCTATAGACAGGCGTATTCAAATACCGAGATATGTAAACAGGCAGAATACGGCGCTGCGGTCAGCAATGCGCATGTAAGACAAATGTCTGGCGCAGTCGTTAGATCGGTTAAGTGAGTTTGAAAGTGGTGTTATAGTCGGCTCAAGAGTGATGGGACACAGCGTCTCGGAGGTAGCGATGGAGTGGGGATTTTTCCGTACGACCATTTCACGAATGTACCGTGAATATCAGGAATCCGGTAAAACATGAAATCTCCGACATCGCTGCAGCTGGAAAAAGATCCTGCAAGAACGGGACCAACGACGACTGAAGAGAATCGTTCAACGTGACAGAAGTGCAACCCTTCCGCAAATTGCTGCAAATTTCAATGCTGGGCCATCAACAAGTATCAGGATGCGAACTAGTCAACGAAACATCATTGATATGGGCTTTTGGAGACGGCGGTGCTCGTTTACCCTTGAAAACTGCGCGACACAAAGCTTTACGCCTCACGTGGGCCCGTCAACACCAACATTAGGCTGTTGATGACTGTAAACATGTTGCCTGGTCGGACGAGTCTCCTTTAAAATTCTATCGAGCGGATGGACGTGTACGGGTATGGAGGCAACCTCACAAATCCATGGACCCTGCATGCCAGCAGAGGACTGTTCAAGCTGTTGCAGGCTCTGTAATGGAGTGAGGCATGTGCACTTGGAGTGATATGGGACCCCTGATACGTTTAGATACGACTCTGAAGGTGACACCTATGTAAGCATCCTGTCTGATCACCTGCGTCCATTCATGTCCAGTGTGCATTCCGACGGACTTGGGCAATTACAGCAGGACAATGAGACACCTCACACGTCCAGAATGGCTCCAGGAACATTTCCACTGTCCGCCAAAATACCAAGACATGAACGCTATTGAGCATATCTGGGATGCCTTACAACGTACTGTTCAGAAGAGATATCCTCCCCTCTTAATCTTTCGGATTTGTGGACCGCCCTGCAGGATTCACGGTGTGAATTCCTTCCAGCACTACTTCAGACATTAATTGAATCCATGCCACGTCGTGTTGCAACACTTCTGCGTGCTCACGGAGGCCCTGCACGATATTAGGCAGGTGCACCAGTTTCTATGGCTCTTCATTGTATAATTTATCAGTTAAAATAAGGGATGGGATGATACACCTAATATCGAAAATTAGTAAATGTTTACACTTATACCTACGTAATTCATTCATTGTCTTTATACTAAGAAGGAAAAGAAAGAAGAGAGCAGATTTCATAAAACTAGAATTCCAACTTGACGTAGGTAAACATTGCCCTTACGTCATCGCTTTGTAATGTAACACACTTTATAGTCCGTGCCAAATCTCTGAATATTACTGAAGAATGATTATTAATAACAAAATTACTACAGAGTGTATTAAACATCTGGCATATGTTTCTTGATGATAAATGTGTTCTTACGTGTTTAACTGTTTTCAGTAAAAAAAACAGCTTTAGTGTCAGATGCAGCGACATTTGAGTCAGATCACAGTTTCCTGTTCTGCTCCTTTCTTTATCTGCTTCCATATGACTGCAGTGCCGTGAAAATAAAATTGACCCCATTATATACATAAAAAGTTGTGTTTACAGTCCAATTTATTTCCCCTAATTATTCTCCCCTGACTCCCTTTGATTATCCAACCACTAGACAAGTAGGCTGTTCAAAACAAAATATCAGCGTGAAGTTTTGTATAAGCGCCACTTATCAGTTAAGCTTTAAAATGCACAAATGCCCGGGCATTGATGAATTTGGGGCATTTGTCCAAGAATTTATTCCGGACATTTGCACCAACTCGTAAACGCCCAGGCAGTTTACACCACTACACTTGCAACGTATTGAGCACATTGCACTGGTGCCTTCGTGGTGAAATACAACACTCTACCTGTAGCCTTGGCTATAGTCTGCATTTATATTCAAGCACGCGTTTCTCGCGGTTTTTCCATATTTTTTCCCAACCCCTGTATCGTCAGTCCCATGTTGTTTTGCGCGCCTGCAGATAGGTAATCCAATAAACAGACGTACGAAGTGCACTGCTGTCGCCCCTTTCTGGGGCAATTCATGTCATCGACTTCACTGAACTGAAGCACGTATTGACGTTCACGGCATTACAAACTGTGCCCTACTGAGTACTTGTAATGTCAGTTAGAAACTTGAAGGGATGTTTCATCCGCTGACATGAATGTTCTGAATGTCTTGTTGTTTTCATGCAATCGCTCTTGAAACCCTATATACGTCGTTAGCTCAGAGCGTGCTTAAGTTAGCGACAGATATACATGTCGCTAGCATTTAAAGGGCTAATGGGTCAGGGAAGATTACACAGCCTTTGCGTGCTGTGTGACGCTTACAGGTGGTTTTCATTATCAAATACGCCACCAGAAAAAAATTAGTACACCCATTTAGAGGTTTCCAATTCACTAGCAATTTATTGTTGCAACGGTGCATGTAGAGTATACGAAATGATTACACTTACAGATCAATAGCACAAACAGTTCTGAGGTACCATGCTGAAATCCCTATACTAGTACATAGAGTAGACTCCATGGGCGGCAATGCAGGTGCTATCTCTGGCATTCAGTCGATCGTACAGATGGCGAATACTGTCCTAGGATACGTCGTGTCACACTTGCTCAACCTGTCCACGTAGTTCTGTAAGAGTTGTGGTTGAAGGGTCGCACGAGTCGTTTCTCGTCCCATTATATCTCACACGTGTTCGACTGGGAACAAGTCCGGAGATAGTGCTGGCTAGGAAAGTTTCTGCCGTCTTACAGAGGAGGTTGAGTGTCACGGGTAATATGTGGAGGAGCATTATCCTGTTGGAACAATACTTCACCTTCCTGTTGCAAGGCCGGCCGGAGAGGCCGAGCGGTTCTAGGCGCTACACTCTGGAACCGCGCGACCGCTACGGTCGCAGATTCGAATCCTGCCTCGGGCATGGATGTGTGTGATGTCCTTAGGTTAGTTAGGTTTAAGTAGTTCTCAGTTCTAGGAGACTGATGACCTCAGAAGTTAAGTCCCGTAGTGCTCAGAGCCATTTGAACCTCTTGCAGGAGCTGCAGAAGAACGGGTCTAACATCATTCTGCACGTGCCGAGCACTGGATAGTACGAGATTTATGGCTTGTCACACACCAAACCACAAGATCTGCGATGTGGCCAGTGTGTCTTGGTCGAATGCACTCTACGAGATAGCGCTAACCAGGTCAACGTTGATCGTCAGTTACGTGCTGGCAGGATCTGCTTTCATCGTTGAGGACCGCGGTGTGCACGTCGTTGCTGTGGCGTTACTGGAAGGCGGGCTAGAGGTGTGTCCGTAGTTCCACTGCTAATAACCGGTTTGCAACACTTCGTGTTGACGCGTCGGGACTCAACAGTCTTTTTATCTGTGGTGTGGTCACTGTACAATCTTCCACTGCTGCCCTTACAAGATGACGATTCTGGCGGGCGTCTGTGCTGCATGGACGTCCAGAACCTCGTCTACGGTTATGAAAGTGTTCACGTGACCACTGATACCAGCATCGTTGCACAGTTGATGCAGCACGTTTACATTGTTGGACAGTTCTCCGAAAGGACCATCCCGCTACTTGGAAGCCCTCAGGTTGACTCCTTTCAGACTCGCCCAGTTGGCTGAATGTAGCACGAGTGCGTCTCCGTGACATGATTGCCTGCAAGCTTCACACGTTTGCACCACACAGTCCCTTGTGGCTGTGAGTATTCTCTATTAAAGGGTAGACACAGATGGCGCTTTGATAGCAATGCCACTACACTATCCGTTGGCAGATGACGTTGAAACCATTATCAGTAAGTCTACTATCCCGAATATGGCGTATGCCGTCATCTGACCAAAATCGAAGTCGTCTTTCCAGGTATACTAATTTTTGTATCCCTCCTGGATGGCGGTGCCTGGATCTGCTCCGGAAAACTGGAGGGTAGGCCGAATGTAGGAAATGGGTAGGAGCAGGAAAAGGTGAAATGCTTCGGTACTGCGTTTAACTTAACATAACATTTAATAGCGAATATTAGTCAATGACATACGTAACTTTGCACTGAAGATGAGCACGTAGGTGCGAAGCCGTACAGGTATCAACGCTAACAAAATTTACACAGTCAAACCTGTAGTGGCTCGCCCACTATGAAATACAAACAATGTTGCTTGGTCGTCTGCTCGGCATCAAATGGGTAGAATCTGGAGCGGCGCTCGTAGAGCTGCACAGCGCCGGCTAGAGGGCGCTGTCGTCTGTGTTGGTGTCGTAGTGCCAACCTACGAACTTGCACCTACGCCGTGGCATCGTAGCTATCGATACCACACTAATTTTTTTACGGCATTGTATTAGCGAGGTGTCTCTGTGATTAACGCACTGGTATTGCATTCGGTATGGCAGTGTTTCAGATCCCAGCCCATAAACCAGATTCCCTAAACAGTGAAAGCAGATGCTACAATAGTCTCTTCAAAAATGATTCTGCCGATTTCATTACCAAATCTTCTCCAATCTTCCTTTCTTCCTTGCTATTCAATAATTATATCATTCTTATGCACAACCTATTTTTGCCGTTTCGTGATATAAATTCACGCCATAAATGATGATAACCTTGAATGGACATTACTGTTGTCAACAGTAAGTACGTGAACGAGTGCAAAAAGTTTGCTTGCAAACAAAACACACAGCGTATATCGTCGACATTTGCATATCGTCATCAATATAACAGAAATACTTACATATATGGGGAGAGGGGGTAAAAATCAACGAAAAAAAAAATCACTCTAATCAACCTATGGAGACCACGGTCCTCTCAGATCAAGATCTCAGGAAATTGAACAACCT
Source organism: Schistocerca piceifrons (assembly GCF_021461385.2). Taxonomy (NCBI): domain Eukaryota; kingdom Metazoa; phylum Arthropoda; class Insecta; order Orthoptera; family Acrididae; genus Schistocerca; species Schistocerca piceifrons. Next base: position 1,000,218,986 of record NC_060138.1, read on the forward strand.
GAAGAATTTTATCAGTGGAATTCAAAATCACCAAGCACACTCTAAGAACGAAAAAAAGACGCACCACGAAAGAATGACCCGAATAGGACGAAATCGGTAGATGTGATGTATATGCGTAAACAGATTACAATTTGTAAGCTCTTTGTATATATCAAAACATGTGGTGCGTGGTAGAAATCTTCTCAGTGACAAATTTAAAGTGTTTAGTGAGAACAATTTGCATGTGCAACAATAAGAATGCAGTGGGAATGCATTTACATCTGTTGGACGAATGTTATGGAAACAAACACTCCAAACCGACGTTTCACGAAAATTAATCTGTAAAAAACACACAACATGTCATAAAGAAAGCGTGAAAGCCGTCTGAGGATGAATCACAACGATTCGAAACCGGTAACGGTGCCCATTGAATAAAGGAACTGAAAGTAAATTTGTGGCTGGTTGCTGTCCTAACACCATCAACATTCGTCTTCAAACAACAGCCACAGTCTCCATCATGTTATCATATGACAAAATTGCAAATTCAGAATGGGTGTATGGTACGGAAGTATTTTTGTTTCTTCATTAACGTGTTCAAGAAACCAATCTAGCATATTTTTAGCATTGCATGTGTGGAACTATTATCGCGGAAGATTAAATTCCATGCTAGGATCAGTACCTGCATTTTACTGCACACTATCAAAAACAAAAGTTACATTTTATTTCAGTTGGAAGAAGATAGTCTGGATTAGCCGCATCGTTTGGTGTTATTCGTAAGTAAACACGTGAAACAGTACAGAACACAGTAATATTAACCCCTGGATGACAGTACACGGCTTTATTGTTTTTCCGGTCCAAGTTTTATGCTCCTTGCACTATCAAAGCTTCTTGCTCCATTCGCGTGGTTGACAATAAATATAGCAACAGCATTTCTACCATTAATAATTTGCTATACGCACCCTTTCCGTTGACATTCTGTTCTCAAGATGCATTCTAGGCACAGCTCTGACTTCCGCAGCATCTATACCTGCAGGGTGACTTAACTGGAACTTACCACATAGAATTTTCTCTTTGACATCTGCAGTACCTGAGAGCAGCCTGAGATTGTTAACTAACACTTTCCGCCGAATCATTACTGTTTAATATGAACAGCAACGAAAAATTCACAGTCCCGTGAGGCGCACTAGATTTACTTCACTGTCTGTAGATGACTCTTCTGCAGCCTGCTTGTCACGAAGTTTTTGATCCAGTCGCGAAGATGACTCGATATCCTGTACGAAGGTATTCGTATCAGTGGCACAGTATTTGTTGGGGTACTAATAATCGTTGTCAATGGTTACTCGGGATCACCTCACACGTTCCCAAATTGGTGTTGATAGAAGGGTCGCAAATCACCTATTAGTGCGAGACAATAAAATCGTATTTGGACTCAGATACACATAAAACACTGATTTCATTGCAAGAGTTGGAGTCGTGTAAGTCAATAACACTCCACGAAAAGACTTTGTAAGCGATCTGTGTGTTGTTTAAACTCGAGTCTGCATAAGAAAATTTCCCTAATTAAAATGCCACTCTGCGTCTACGAACACTGACCCATGAAAGTATTATTGAAATGCGATCTGACTTCTTTTCAAATTAAGTTAAACAGGTATCATATACTTTTTGCACTGCTTAATTAATGGGCTTAAAATGTTAAAACACACTGAAATTATCCGATTTCCTGTCAATGAGTCCATCACTTGATTATGAAAAGTTTCAAATGCTTCACCCCAAAGACGGAGCACGTGCTCCGAACATGCTTGGCTCACAATTGTAATTTGAACACTTTTCTGCAAAAAGAATGAAAATATTGAATAACAAAAGACGCTGAGCGGAGCTTGCTGTAATATTTGTTGCTCTTACAATCTCGACGAAGATTTAGCTTCCAGAGCTCCAAGGAACCGTACGAAAATGCGCTAGTAATATTATGCTGAGTGAATGAGTACAGTCTGTGCAAAACAAATTTCTTTTGACAGATAATCTTGCAGAAAATTTATAATCCAAGACCACATAGTTCATGGAAAAGAATAATATAAATGCTTTCAATCTGATACTGGTGAGTGATAAGTCTTGGGCCTTTTGAGGCGCAATGAGAACACAACCCAGGTAAACAATGTAGAACAGTTTTGTTGAAAAGTACACAAACCAGAATATATCTTCGTTGGAGAAAAGTTAAGCACTGCAATAGTTTGTGAAAATTCTGGATTAACACTGAATTTACACTAGTCGGAACTAAGACTGGAGGCTGTAATGACTTAACAAAGTTAATATTGATTAGGAAGGAGAGCAAAATAATGTGAATGTCGAAGGCCGATAGCAATTTCTTGGTTGTCTCCAATGCAGAGGCCAAGCCCTGGTGGTGGTGGAGGCAGTCTGACGGCTCCCTCGGACGGAAATGGCTGGCGCGACATGGCGTCGTACGTAGCAAAGGTTCCGATCAAGACAGTGTGCATGATTGAAGTTGTCATCTGATGTAGCCCCTTTGAGGTTATACCGCTGGTACAGCATTGCTGTTAGTGGGGTTGCCAGCTGTAGCAGCCTGTAAACAGCAGCCCTATCCTCCCCCTCCCTCCCCTTCCCACGAAGGGTGAGTGGGGGTGACACATCTAAATGTCCAAGGAACCTGGGGCCTCTTTGTTGGCCGCCAGTGGAACTGGTGACCCTGAGGGACTGAGGTCGATGTCCATCGTAGACGGTGTCTGGATTGACGACAGGTTGTTCTTGCCAGAGGTCGGAGGATGTGAACCCTGAGGCTGTTGTGGTTGTTGTATAGTGTGTGCAAAGTCCCAGAAGGGGGGCTGTCTCATTCAGAAACCGAGGGCGCACCTAGTAGAGACGCTTGAGACAACTGGAGACTTTGTGTAGTCGTACTGTCATCGTGGCCTGTCCCAGTAAATGGGTGTCCACTACCAGAAACTACTGAAGGCCATTTGTGGAAAAAATAACGCCCGAGTCATCTTTGACGGAATAACGATGTCATCAAAACTGCTGTTGGGGAGACGGCGTTCTCGTAGGATAGATAGTTTGCAGCGGTTCTAGCGACAGCAACGTGCACTTCTTCTTCTTCTTCTTCTTCTCTTTTACGGTAGCCTCCGTTGTCAGGATCTTTCTCTATCTCTTCGTCCTTGGCACTTATAATTTTTAGTCTCTAAGGGCAGTCTCTCGCTACCTATTCTTCTAGGTGCTCGTTCCATTTTCTTCTATAACCTAGAATTTTACCATTTAGACAAAACGTTTTTAGTCCTTCTCTAATATATCTTGATCCCTTGGTATGCCTTCTATTGTGCAACAGTTAAATCGTTTCCGGAATTTTATTTCTTGAGACTGAATACGGCTTTCTTGCTTTTTACTAATCGCCCAGGTCTCACTTCCGTAGAACAGTTTGGGGACTGCAACTGTTTTGTAGAATTTAATTTGAGTATCTTCCCTGCATTTGTTTTTGATGTTTCTGCCAAATGTTTCACATACCCTAATGAATTTACCAAGTCTAATTTCTATGTCTTTGCTGCAGCCATATGATATCACATCCTAGGTAACTGAAGTGGTTTAGCTGCTCTAAAATCTTCTGATCTATCACTATTTTGGTTCTAATGTGTTCTTTCTGCATGAAGGCCATTGTATTAGTTTTTCTGCTGATTGATTAAAAGAAAGGCGTTTATCGTTGCGACGGAATATTCTCACGAAATTACAATCATCAACTTTCTCCTCCGAATGCGAAAATATTTTGTTGACACCGACCTACATAGAGAGGAACGATCGCCACGATAAAATAAGGGAAATCAAAGCTCGTACGGAAAGATACAGTTGTCCATTCTTTCCGCGCGCTATACGAGATTGGAATAATAGAGAATTGTGAAGGTGGGTCGATGAACCCTCTGCCAGGCACTTAAATCTGATTTGCAGAGTATCCATGTAGATGTACACTCCTGGAAATGGAAAAAAGAACACATTGACACCGGTATGTCAGATCCACCATACTTGCTCCGGACACTGCGAGAGGGCTGTACAAGCAATGATCACACGCACGGCACAGCGGACACACCAGGAACCGCGGTGTTGGCCGTCGAATGGCGCTAGCTGCGCAGCATTTGTGCACCGCCGCCGTCAGTGTCAGCCAGTTTGCCGTGGCATACGGAGCTCCATCGCAGTCTTTAACACTGGTAGCATGCCGCGACAGCGTGGACGTGAACCGTATGTGCAGTTGCCGGACTTTGAGCGAGGGCGTATAGTGGGCATGCGGGAGGGCGGGTGGACGTACCGCCGAATTTCTCAACACGTGGGGCGTGAGGTCTCCACAGTACATCGTTGTTGTCGCCAGTGGTCGGCGGAAGGTGCACGTGCCCGTCGACCTGGGACCGGACCGCAGCGACGCACGGATGCACGCCAAGACCGTAGGATCCTACGCAGTGCCGTAGGGGACCGCACCGCCACTTCCCAGCAAATTAGGGACACTGTTGCTCCTGGGGTATCGGCGAGGACCATTCGCAACCGTCTCCATGAAGCTGGGCTACGGTCCCGCACACCGTTAGGCCGTCTTCCGCTCACGCCCCAACATCGTGCAGCCCGCCTCCAGTGGTGTCGCGGCAGGCGTGAATGGAGGGACGAATGGAGACGTGTCGTCTTCAGCGATGAGAGTCGCTTCTGCCTTGGTGCCAATGATGGTCGTATACGTGTTTGGCGCCGTGCAGGTGAGCGCCACAATCAGGACTGCATACGACCGAGGCACACAGGGCCAACACCCGGCATCATGGTGTGGGGAGCGATCTCCTACACTGGCCGTACACCACTGGTGATCGTCGAAGGGACACTGAATAGTGCACGGTACATCCAAACCGTCATCGAACCCATCGTTCTACCATTCCTAGACCGGCAAGGGAACTTGCTGTTCCAACAGGACAATGCACGTCCGCATGTATCCCGTGCCACCCAACGTGCTCTAGAAGGTGTAAGTCAACTACCCTGGCCAGCAACATCTCCGGATCTGTCCCCCATTGAGCATGTTTGGGACTGGATGAAGCGTCGTCTCACGCGGTCTGCACGTCCAGCACGAACGCTGGTCCAACTGAGGCGCCAGGTGGAAATGGCATGGCAAGCCGTTCCACAGGACTACATCCAGCATCTCTACGATCGTCACCATGGGAGAATAGCAGCCTGCATTGCTGCGAAAGGTGGATATACACTGTACTAGTGCCGACATTGTGCATGCTCTGTTGCCTGTGTCTATGTGCCAGTGGTTCTGTCAGTGTGATCATGTGATGTATCTGACCCCAGGAATGTGTCAATAAAGTTTCCCCTTCCTGGGACAATGAATTCACGGTGTTCTTATTTCAATTTCCAGGAGTGTAGATGTAGATGTAGATCTCCATCTCATGCAAATAAATTCCTTTCGTGAAGGTCCTCCTACCTAGGTATATATTTTCCAGAAATTCTGCTTTCCGTATAAGCATTATTTCATGTATGTAAATCTTAAACAAAGTTGGTGAGATATAGCAGCCTTGTTGTATTCCTTTGTCAGTTGGTATATCATTAGTCATTTTCCTTTTGAGATCTAGAGTGATAGACGTGTTCTTATACAAACTTCTTATCACATTTATTACATGTTTCAGAAATTCGCGATTCGTCATTATCTTCCAAATTATCCGTCTACTGAGACTGTCAAAATCTTTTCTTAAAATCGGTAAAAGCAATGTGTTTTCATTTATTATATTCTCTGCGTTTTTGTATTACGTATTGTAAAATAAAGACTGCGTGTATCATAGAGCGTTCTTTCCTAAAACCCTTTTGTGTCTCATGCGGTGCTACTTCCTTTATGTTTTTAAGTCCTGTGTTTAAAATCGTAGTATGTATCTTGTATACCGAGTCAAGTAAACTCATTCCTCTGCAGCTGCTGCATGGGCTTTTGTGTACTTTTTTATAAACTGGTACCACTCTAGCAAACTTCCAGTTTTTGGGATACTCTTGCTCTTCCAACATTCGTTTAAGAGATGCAGCCGTCGTAGATGTAGCGTCATTAATCCATAATTTAGCAATTAAGCATTAATACCATTTCTTCCTGTCACTTTTCTGTCCTTAAGTGATGCTAAGGCAGATGTTATCCTGTGAGACTGTATTTCATGCAATCCCTTGTCATCTATTGTTTCAATTTCAGTTTATTGTTCTGTAACGTCATAACAGAATCCTTTGTAATAATTTACCCATTGTTCTTCTTTAGTACTGTTTATTTGCGTCTTCTGTTTTTCTGTTTTGTTTAAAGCTTTTAGAACCTTATAGGCCATTTGCTGACACTCGTGGATGTCATTCTCGGCATTAGAAATAAATCTATTCCAATTTTATTGATGTGCTTTTCGTACTACACATTTTCCAATACTTTTTCTCTCCTTACACAGTTGCATTTTTTCAGCTGTGTGGTTGCTTAAATATTTTATGTTTGTATCCTGTGTTCCTTGACAGCTGTTCTTATATTTCCATTCCAAATTTTTAGGCCATTTATATTCCTTACCTTTTTTTTTTTACCGAAAGTTTCTTCTGCTTGCTTTACATATCACATTCTTTAGATTTTGCGATTTTTCGCCTATATTATCTCTAGTTTGCAAGTTTGCTAGCACTTTATTTAATCTGATTTGGTAAAGATGGTTGATGGTTTCTTCTTCAAGAATTTTTAAATAAAAATGCTTTGATCTTTTTGGTTGCGTATTTGTTTTGTCATTTTCTTTCATTTCGCAAAATGATCTATTCTGGAGATTACTATAAAATAATCTGATCGCATATCTTGTCCTCTATAAATTCTTGCATCCCTTATTTGACCCGCTAGCTTATCATTTACTAAAATGTAGTCAATCATTGATGTAAGACCTCTACTGGCCCAAGTATGTTTAATTATATCTGTTTTCTTAAAAAGTCAGATTGTTATTTTTGGAATATTGTAAACGGCAAAATCTCTAACTATTTTACCATTTCTTTACATATCGGTTCTCCGAACGGCCCTGTAACATTCGTTACTGCGATACTTCCTCTTCTGTCATTGAGATCATCCATTATGATAATCTGATCAGTAGCACTGTATTTATTCAGAGTCTTCTGCAGTTCTCCTTAGAAGGTTCTAGACTCACCATTTTCTCCCTTCTTCTGGTGCATAAATGTTATTAAAGCTGGCGTTGCCTCTTCTGAGTTTCAGTCTGACTGTGAGAGATCTTTCGCTTATGTATGTGCAATTTTTGCAGGAGTAACGCCACACCTTTGCTTGCTTTTCGTTTTGTTCCGCTGCACTATAAAGCATAATGTAATCGCCTACATATTTATTGCCTCTCATTTTGAGCGTCAATATTCATGTCTTTTAGTATATTTTATAGTTCTATCTCTTTTTTGGAAATTGCTGTGCTTTCCAGGTTGCTACTGTGATATCACATTTTTGTTCGTCATTTTTCGGGGCTTCGTCATTAACCTTTGAGACTACCCTTTTTCCGAGGTACTAGGAGTAGTGCGTGTTTTCCGAGAGTTGGTTACCAGACATCTGCTCAACCGCCTTTCTAGGAAGACCAGATCTCGGGGTTAACTTCCTTAGCCGATACGTTCTGGTTAGTTAAAGGTGCCAGAAAACTCGCAACGTGCACTTGAGAGTCGAAATTTTCTAGTATTCAAGCCTTTAAGCGGTCCTTTAGCTAGGGCCTGGGGCTCCATTTCCTTGTGAAGTTGCTGCAGTAAATGATAAATTTCCGAGCCTTTAAAGGCCAAGAAGAATGCGCGCTGCTGCATGCCACCTGCGATACCATGGGCCAGGAAACGTTGCCCTATCGTGGCTACGTCGTTCGCCAAGGTCTCTATCTACTGGTCAAACATCTGGAACGGCGCTCCTCTGAATAATTTCACCAGTGGATCGATGCGAGACAGCCGGTTGGACGGCTCGGGGTTGGATGTGGTGATGGTAGTAGCATCTTGTCCACCACCGTGTGCAAGGCCTGTTGCATGTTTCGGGGTAGCAATGACACTTGGGTAGTAACATCCGAAGGGTTAGGCATGGTGGAGCAAAAATTCACGATCAAGGTATTCGTGACGTAGGAGTCACACGCACACTGGCACTCTCTACCGAGGGCATAAAACACGTGTGAAAATGTTGGTTCACAGAGAAATTCCACATCACCACTTGCTAAGTTTTTCGCCAGTTGAGACGCAATGAAATTGCAGTCCTTATGAACAGTGTAGAACGGATTTATTGAATAGTACATAAACCAAAATACTAAGCTGGAGAAGCTTATCACTACAACAGTTTGTAAAAGTTTGGGATTAGCACTGAGTTTACACAAGTCGGAACTTTGAAGGCTGTAATGACTGAACAGTCGAGGTTAATACTTACTGCGAAGTAGAAGAAAATAATGTTATGAAAGTCGACGGCTGATATCGAGTTCCTGGTCCTCTACAATGTGGATGCGAAGTTCTGGTGATGGTGAAGGTACACACTGGCTGCTCCCTCGGACAGCAGTGGATGGCGCGACAAGGCGTCGTATGTAGCAGAGGTTCCGATCGAGACTTTGACTACGTAACTACGGGTGCAGTTGGCACGTGGGCCAGAGCTCGACGGAAGGTGCCTCGGATCGTCTTTGCGCTGCTCTAAATACCCAGGCAGTGTAGAGATACTAGAGGAGCAAAGTGCGATCACGTGGACAGTGGACGCAAGCAGGTACAGCGATCTGTGGCGATGCTCGCGCTGCCACCTGCTGGCCGAGGCAGCGTGCGTGATCCGACCTCTGTCGTCTGTTGATGAAATCCGTTGGAGGTTAGACCACTGGTATACAATTTCTGTTAGAAGGGTTGCCAGTCTGTTGTGGGTACAGCTCGTACGCAGCAGTGAGGAGGATGAATGCTTCCAGAACGTTTGCTTACCAGTTATTGATCATTTCAATTCAAAACGTATCTCATTTTACATGGAAGAACGTGGTTGAAGTTACATGAAACGCATGGTATCTATACCACTGGACGACAAAGACTTAATTCACAAAGTACTACCGAGCGAGGTGGCGCAGTGGTTAGACACTGGACTCGCATTCGGGAGGACGACGGCTCAATCCCGCGTCCGGCCATCCAGATTTAGGTTTTCCGTGATTTCCCTAAATCGCTCCAGGCAAATGCCGGGATGGTTCCTTTCAAAGGGCATGGCCGACTTCCTTCCCCGTCCTTCCCTAATCCGATGAGACCGATGACCTCGCTGTCTGGTCTCCTTCCCCAAAAACAACCAACCAACCACAAAGTACTCATGAAACTAATTAAATGCTGGGTTTCGTCAGAAGAATGAAAAACGGATTTATATACACTCATGCTCATAAATTAAGGATAAAGCTGATACATGGTGATACAACGCTCTGGTGGGCGGTTTGCGGGTTTAAATCACCTCGGGGTATGACCATGCGGTACATCTGACCTGCGGTCGTCGCACGGTGGCGCTGGCAGCAGTCCACATACACAGAGGTGTGTTGGTGCAGCGAGTACGTGTGCAGACGTTTCCAGACGTGCTAATGGTGACAGCGTCTTGAAATAGTTCAAAGAACACATATTGATGACGTTGTGAAGGGTAGAATACTAGGGCGACTGGAGGCTGGTCAAACACAGCACGGGCCCTCCGGTGTGCCACAAAGTGTGATCTCAAGATTATGGTAACGATTCCAGCAGAAAGAAAACGTGTCCAGGCGCTACAGTACGGGACGTTCACAGTGTACAACACCACAAGAAGACCGATATCTCACCATCAATGCCCGCAGACGGCCACGGAGTACTCCAGGTAGCCTTGCTCGGGAGCTTACTGCAGCCACTAGAACAGCTGTTTCCAGACACACAGTCTACAGACGACTGAACAGACACGGTTTATTCGCCCGGAGACCTGCAAGGTGCATTCCACTGACCCCTGGTCACAGGAGAGCCCGTAAAGCCTGGTGTCAAGAACAAAGTACATGGTCATTGGAACAGTGGTCCCAGGTTATGTTCACGGACGAGTCCAGGTATAGTGATTCTCGCCGGGTTTTCATCTGGCATGAACCAGGAACCAGATACGAATCTCTTAACGTCCTTGAAAAGGACCTGTATGGAGGTCGTGGTTTGATGGTGTGGAGTAGGATTGTGATTAGTGCACGTACACCCCTGCATGTCTTTGACAGAGGAACTGTAACAGGTCAGGTGTATCGGGACGTCATGATGCACCAGTATGTCCGCCTTTTCAGGAGTGCAGTTGGTCCCACCTTCCTCCTGATGGATGATAACGCATCGCCCCACCGAGCTGCCATCGTGGAGGAGTACCTTGAAACAGAAGATATCAGGCGAATGGAGTGGCCTGCCTGTTCTCCAGACCTAAACCCCATCGAGCACGTCTGGAATGCTCTCGGTCGACGTATCACTGCAAGTCTTCAAACCCCTAGGACACTTGAAGAACTCCGACAGGCACTGGTGCAAAAATGGGAGGCTATACCCCAGCAGCTGCTCGACCACCGGATCCAGAGTATGCCAACCCGTTATGCGGCCTGCGTGCGTGTGCATGGTGATCATATCCCATACTGATGTCAGGGTACATGTGCAGTAAACAGTGGCGTTCTGGACGGTTTTCTCAACTTGTCACCGATACCGTGGACTTACAGATCTGTGTCGTGTGTGCCTATGCTATTAGCGCCAGTTTTGTGTAGTGCCACGTTGTGTCGTACCACGTTCTGTAATTATCCTTAATTTACGAGCGTGAGTGTAGTTCGCTTACAATTCTAATGCATACAATAACGAAAATGAATTCTGGCCCACATTAATCGAGATGGACACCACACAGTACATATCATGCGTAATAGTATCAACAGTGGCCCAGTACAGATGTGAATACTTCGTAGCAATATGGCACGCCAAGCTGTGCATTACAATGTTACCTTACTACTCGTCGCTCACGAACAGAGAATGCAGGACGCAATTCTCTCTGTTAAGTTTTACATGGAAACCGAAGTTGCAACCGGCTGCCTATCGCTCACTCTACAAATACATCAGACCAGCCATAACTCTCCATCTTACACCGAAGACACCACAAAACAGAGTAGAAGGGAACCTTTGTTCCCTGTTCGACTGGCCCCGCGTCGATTTAGAGCCGCACCACTCCCAAAAGAACGCCGTAAAGAATATCCATCACAACTGATAAATGACTGCTTGCACCAAAGATATCGACTAGTGGGCACATAATGTGGTAGCAAAATTGCTCGCAAGTTCCGGGTGCGGAAAACATGGGAAAAAGGAAGATGATAAATGTTACAGGTAACTTCGGACTTCACATACTGTGGAGACGCATACGGATAACGCAGGCCTAGTATACGTCACGAAGACCGTGTCACCAACGAAACAATAAGAAACACAGCCGAATCGCCATAATGTAGGAAATAATGAGCGAGGAGAGCTGGTATCGAGTTTAGGACGCAGCTGATAAGGAACCATGAAGCGGGTATTTAATCCCACCTACTCCGGTAAGCGACGTCGAAGTCGACCGCAGTAACACTTTCTAGTGAGCGCGGAGAAAGGCACGAAACTCTTGGAAGTTCAACTTACAAACGCGGTGAAATCAGGTGACACGGCTCACTGGTTAAGACACAGGGTCGGGTTTAGAAGGAGTGGGATTCAACTCACTGACCGGTCATTCAGATTTAAGGTTGACTTCCCCGAACATAAGTTTTCCGGAATGGATTTTCCCCATCACTATCCAAATAGAGTTTTGGCTCCATCTGTAATGGCCTTGACATTGACGGTACTTGTAACTCTATCTTATTTCCTGTATTTCGATGAAATGGAACGTACAAAAATGGAGGTACAACGCAGAAACGCTGATCCAACACTGCTGGGTAAATACTCAGAAGGAGAAGTTGTATCAAAAAGGATAAAGAAATGAACAGTCTGCTTGTGGCTAGTAGGTATTCGCCGTACCAGAACTCGAAGCTGGACACCTAGTTTTCGAGAGCAGTCTGCTGTTAGTTGATCGTCATGGAAACCGTTCGTTGACTGCCTCAACGCTTAAACTTACCTGTGAATGTTCTTCGCTCATTTTAAATTCCACATAGAATGTCTCACAATACGGTGGAGCTAGCATCTTCAACAACATCGATGTAACAGAGTTTAACTGATACATAATTCTGGAGCTATAAACAGTACGAAGCACTGATTCAGTCAGAGAGGTCTAACTGGTATACCACATATCTCAGAAGGGTAGTCTAGACTCTAATCGGGCACGCAATTGTAGCTGCTCACATACAGAAAATTTCATTAGGAGGAAGAGTTTTCCATGTATGTCTAGTACTTCCTTAAGCTGCGTAGGTGCGAAAAATAAAGGGTCATCATAATCTTTCAGTAAAACCTACAGCACCAGCTGATGGAATATAGTACAAGGGGAAAACCACATGAAATCTTTGTCAATTACATTTAAACAGGAGGAAATGCAACTAAAGGGAGCCAAGAGTAATTATGGCGTAATTGTTTGTATTTGTTTGATATTCAGTCGATAAGGATTAAAGTATAGTGATTCATACTCAGTGAAATAATTAAAAAATCATACTCTCGTGAAGTATTCAGAGAAGGCGTTGCGCGGCTGGTGGGAACGTTGCTAGCGAACGCAGTGGCGTCATAGGCATTCAACAGGGCGAGTCTATTCGTTCGCTTCCGGGTGTCGAGTTCCGTGAATAGATGAGCAATTGTACTCAGAGTTCACTGTCGGTGATGCAACTGCTGTTACCAGGGCAGCCGAATCATCTTTTCACTGTGGGCACACCCTACGCTGATACAGCTGAGCTGTATACAGAGTCCTCCCAAACTGTTACGAGAATGATTTTACTCCTGGCGTATAAGCGACGTCGGAGCGGTAACTACGGTGGTAGCTTGGACTAACACTTGTAAATAACAGATCTGCATTCAACCAGTCAATTATGAGTAGGCAGTGTAAAGTGGCGTATTCGGCCGTAGTGTTGTGTCACAAATCGCAATGGAGCAACATCTCTAAATCAGTTGCTAAAAAAAAAAATATCCAGAATGATTTGAAAAAGACAAGAGTGTGTGCAAAGTTTGCCCTGTGCACTCGACTCCCGAACAAAAACGACAACGCCTGGATTCCTGCCACGACTTGATTGAAACGCAAATCGCGGACAGTTCATTTCTGGAAAAAATCGTTCCAGATGACGAGACTTGGTGTTATCAGTATGAACCGTCCACAAAAACGATAAAGTGCGGGTATTTACAGGAGAGGTCAACACTTTGACAATATAAAAAATGTTTTTAATTGTATTTTCATGAGTAGGACTGAAACATGTGTTTACTGATGTTAACACTAATTATGTACACGTGTCCTGAAAGCTGACACTTTCAACATCATTTCGATAAAAGAGTCGTTCAAATGATCTGTGGAGCATGTAACTAACTACTGACATCTAATACACTGTGATACGCGAATTGAGCAACACAACATTAAGGTTCGCAGCTCGTGGTCGTGCGGTAGCGTTCTCGCTTCTCGCGCCCGGGTTCCCGGGTTCGATTCCCGGCGGGGTCAGAGATTTTCTCTGCCTCCTGATGACTGGGTGTTGTGTGGTGTCCTTAGGTTAGTTAAGTTTAAGTAGTTCTAAGTTCTAGGGGACTGATGGCCATAGATGTTAAGTCCCATAGTGCTCAGAGCCATTTGAACCATTTTTTTCTATTTTTATCAATCTAGTCTCGAAACTTCTTGGACTGATGGGATACAATGACATACACAGAGAAATAAATTTGAAATGAGCAGTTTTTAAACAGATGCGCTACTCAGCCATTGTTAAATCATATATTACACTGTTACTTGTCATAATTAAATATGACTTCGCTTACTTTTTCAAATTACACAATAAGGAAGCAAAGAATTATGAAGCAGTGATCTGTGTTAACAGTCCGGGAGCGTATGCTCTATAAATTTCAAGCTACACATTACTTCAACACAAATCTCTCGAAATGATTATGATAGTAAAATCAGAGCAATCAGAACTCGTACAGAGATCTGCCTACAGTCATTTTCCTGAGCCCCAATTGCGAGTGGAATACGTAAAGAGAGTTACGCTGCTGGTACATAAAGCATCCATCCAATGATAGTTTGGTGAGTTTAGAAGTACGTTTAGACTAGGCACAATAAGTATTGCTTGTATTAATGTTAAATTACCGTACATTCACTCAGGTAAGTGTCGGAAAGCTGTTAGGCTGAGGAGAGCTTTCCTCAAACTTCAGTCTAATGCGTATGTACAAAATATAATTTTTTATGCTGTTAAGTATCACGGTATTCTAAGAGTTGCGAAATTATCACAGCAAAAATCCGCAGTGAGCCAGGAAAAGTTTCGTTATATTTATTTCGGTTACGAACGGCTCATCGGCTGTTTCTTAACATTATTAATTTAAGCTTTTCCGTGAGGAATGAAAGAAAAAATCTTTTGTAAACTTTATGCAAAAACTAATTACGTTTACAATTCAATCTAAGTAGTTTCGTAGTACCGAGGCCACAGAAACAAAACAACCTAATTGTTATTTTTATGCTGTTAAAATTCACAGTATACGAGGGTAAGTCAATTATTATTCGCAATTTAGTTACGGTTTTGTTTATTTTGGTAGTACTGTCGTGTTACGTTGATGACGCATGCTTTGTTTATTTGTTGTTATATCTTTGCAATTTTCAAGCTGCTGGGTTAGTTTCATTACCGCTGCCGTGCTGTTAATCATGGCTGCTCCGCTGTCTATTTGCACCAAAGAAGAGCATCGCGCTTGGACATCTGCAAAAAACATTTGGCTCGCTATGGTAACGAAGGGGACAACTTCTTAGACAGGATCATTACTGGTGACGATACATGGATCCATCATTACGAGCGGGAGAGTAAACGGCAGAGTATGGAATGGAAGCATCCAAATTCGCAGTGCAAGAAAAAGTTCAAGACCGAACCGTCCGCAGGAAAACTGATGCTTACGGTTTTTTGGGACGCACAAGGTCGAGTACTGGAACATTATGGTGAAAGGAGCACGACAATAAACAGTGTACGTTACAGTGAGATGCTTACTGCCAGGCTAAAATCTGCAATTCGAAGCAAACGTCGAGGATTGCTGTCAAAAGGTGTTGTGTTGTTGCGCGACAATGCCCGTCCGCATACTGCTGCCCACACTGCTGAAACGCTCCAGAAACTCAAATTTGAAGTACTGGATCATCCTCCATGTAGTCCCGAGCTTGCCCCTTCTGACTATCACGTGTTTGGTCCACTCAAACTGGCATTAAGGTACCGTGGATTTGCCTCGGACGAAGCAGTGAAAGAAGCGGTGCATTCCTGGCTCGCAGCTCAACCGAGAACCTTCTTTTATGAAGGCATCAGGAAGCTTGTACAACGATAGACCAAGTGCGTTGAAACGCAGGGAGACTATGGCGAAAAATGATGTTCTTGTAAGTTTCCTATTTGATTACAATAAAATTTTATAGCTACTTTGCGGATAATAATTGAGTTAACCCCGTATTGTGGTAAAATTTACGTAACGGTCAACTTTACCTTTTTTAAGTGCACGAGCAAGAGGTTTTTTAAAACTCAAGAACGGGTTTAGCCAAAATCTCGAGCGGCGTACATGCGCTCTAGCTTAAATGGCTTCTTAATCCAATTTGAGGCTATTTATCGGCTTTATAGACGTCAAAACGTTCGTCTCGCCTTCAGTTACACCATTGTAGTACTTTGTATACAGTTATCGTTTACACTCTGTGTATTTCGTGGCGACTAAACCATTTTGCGTGTATTCTTGGCAAGCTGTCTCGATTAAACATCTTGGTTCCTTGTCCGGCACTTCCTAAATGCTAACCATACTGTGTGTGGAGATAGCAAACACGTCGTTCAGAGCATCTGAGGAGGATGAGTAGCTCGGTCTTCGAAATTTTCTACGTAAAAGAGTATCTCAGCCTTTTTTTAAATCAATACATATTAAATATATCTTTGTCAGTATATTTTTCTTAAAATTACTTCCTTCATTATGTAGTCAGTTTATCACATTATACTAGGTACACAAAAAGCTCAATAAATTAAGCGGGTGCTCGAGAAGTGAGATGGAACGAACTTTCCAGATGATCCACTGAGCGAGGTGGCGCAGTGGTTAGCATACTGGACTCGCATCCCGGAGGATGAAAATTCAAATCCGCGTCCGGCCATGACGATTTAGGTCTTCCGTGACTTCCCTAAATCGCTTCAGGCAAACGCCGGGATGTTTCCTTTGAAAGGGCACGGCCGACTTCCTCCCGCATCCCTCCCTAATCCGATGAGACCGATGACGTTGCTGTTTGGTCCCTTCCTCCAAATCAACCAACAACCAGATAATCGCAGATCGGAAATGCACCATTGCGAAGCTTGGACCGTTAAACGACAACAAATCACCGACGAGCTCGAAAATTAACGCCAACTAATGCCTGTCACGCTGCAGAGCGCAGTTAATACTTAAATTAGCTTAAGTTAAATGTTCAAGTTGTACTTATGAACTGAAGCAAATTTTATCTTCCCATCCGTTAGTAGTTTCTTCAGACGCTGCTTTCCTATGGTGTTTGCTGACTAAAGTGCGACTGCTGAACCAGTTACGCTAATAGTACCGTATATGTTAAAATAATGGTCTGCACTACAGAAGCAAAGCTACAGTGAGGTAATCCATATGCGAGATTGTAAGGTGTAATGTTTTTAATGAAGCGACTCGAAGGACGCTTGTTTTAATGTCTGCAAATGTAGTACAGAGATCACGAATGATCTTTTATTCCAGCATGCAGAACAGTAGGTGTAAGCTTGGACAACGACGAAAAAGAAAACAGAAGTTAAGTATTAAACACTTTA
The DNA here is from genome assembly GCF_021461385.2 of Schistocerca piceifrons. Classification (NCBI taxonomy): domain Eukaryota; kingdom Metazoa; phylum Arthropoda; class Insecta; order Orthoptera; family Acrididae; genus Schistocerca; species Schistocerca piceifrons. The sequence goes on from NC_060138.1 coordinate 1,000,235,842, forward strand.
ATTATCTCAGACACTATTGTTACAGAGAATTCTCAAAATTTCTTCCTGCAGCGCTGGTACAAAACTGACAACTTCGAAGGCTCAACCTCTCAAAATATTCTGGCCACGCCGGCGGCTGTGGCCGAGCGGTTCTAGGCGCTTCAATCCGGAACCGCGCTCCTGCTACGGTCGCAGGTTCGAATCCTGCCTCGGGCATGGATGCGCGTGATGTCCTTAGATTAGTTAGGTTTGAGTAGTTCTAACTCTGGGGGACTGACGACCTCAGATGTTAAATCCAATAGTGCTCAGAGCCACTTGAGCCACTTATCCTGGCCGCGGAAAACGAGTGTTGGCTTCCATGCACTTATCGCTGATTAGCTGACGTTTTGCGGCCGTAGCTCCAAATGGCTCATATCCGACTGTGGTTTGACTTCGATTACCAAGATACGATCTCATTAACAGGTTTTTATCTGAATCCTGCATACGTGTTCAGTCAGAGATTAGGTCACTACCTCTTAGGCTTCGGAAGAAGTATTTGCTTCGAAGAAAGAAGTGGTCAGGAGTTGTGTGGGAGGAGTGTAGTACTGAGAGTGTGCTGAATAAACGGCATGACTAACTGGTCTGCAATTTTTCTGTGATAGCAGCTAGAAAGGAAGAAACATTGGGGTTTAACGCCCCATCGATGACGAGATCATCAGTGTTCGGGAACGAGCACGGATTTGTGAAGGACTGGGAAGGAAATCGGCCGTGTCATTTTCGGAGGGAACATCCTGACATTGGGATTAAGCAGTTTAAGGAAAGCATGGAAAGTCTAAATCTACATTGCCGGAGGGGATCTGAACAGACAATCTCCTGAATGCGAGTCCGTCTGCGCCATCTCGCTTCGTGGCATCTGGAATCGAAGGTATGGGAACACGGAGTCGCTGTATCATCAATATACAGGGCACTACGCTGCTTCACCTGAAGTTAACCTAGTATAAAATTACGGATATTTACGGGTCTTGCACTGGAGATGAGGACAGAGCTCGAATACTGCGTCTTAGAAACTGTAGAGTGTGGATATACGTGAAGTGACACGAAGATGAACAGGTAATTGCTGAATGGTTTGCATGTTATATACAACTAGAAGCTATGTCTATTAATATGTGACTTTTTAGTGACGAGCAGATAGATAATTCGTGACCGGTTTCAGCATGGAGCGTGAGTGAAGGCGAATCTGCCGTAGAGATCAGAAATGAGATGTGTCTTCTCGATTTAAACTCGCCAGCGAGCCCTATGGTGTTATCACCTAATTCGCCGTCTCCGTACGCTCGGCGACTAACGTCACTGAAAACTCGTCACTTGAGTCTATTGTCGGGTACAAGCGACCTAAACTAGCGTAGAAAGGAGAGAGAGAGTACACGAGTTTGCAAGGAGAACCGAGGACTCGCTGCATTGCCGCTACATGCGCAACCATTGGGCATGGCGCTTTTTTCTGTACCAGTACAAAGACCGATCGGTTAGCATTGAGTAGTGTTCTGTTTATATATACATGTATATAGATGTATTTGTATATGTTTGTACATATATACAAAGGCGCGTTTGATAAGTTCGGTAAATACTCTCAAAAAGTAAAGGAAACAAGAGTTACAAACAAAATATAAGGGGCAGCAAATGGAAACGAGACGGCTGTTCAAATGTGTGTGAAATCTTATGGGTCTTAGCTGCTAAGGTCATCAGTCCCTAAGCTTACATACTACTTAACCTAAATTACCCTAAGGACAAACACACACACCCATGCCCGAGGGAGGACTCGAACCTCCGCTGGGACCACCCGCGCAGACCATGACTGCACCGTCTTAGACCGCACGGCTAATCCGAGACGGCTGTAGTAAATGAAAGTAAACTCTTCATTACTTCAAAAGTAATTACCATAGTTAATACATTTATGGAAAACTGTTTGCTATTGCTTAAGCAATACCCAGGGGTACACCTCATCGTGAGAAGCAAGTCGCGCACCACCAAAGTCATAGAAATCACGTGGGGAGAGATCGGGCGTGCATGGAGGACGTGTGAGGCCTTCCCAGCGAAACTTCTGGACCGTAGCAGAAACAATTTTGGCAACATCTGGACGGGCGTTATCCTATAACAGACTGATGCCATCCATCAACAATCCTGAACGTTGTGGGCTCGTTGGCGTGCTTCAATTTTTGTAAAGCGTCCACGTAATTGTGGCGCCATGTTCCAGAAAGTCAAAAAACAGAAAAACAGCTGACTGACGCATGGCATCATTCTGTTGCAAGATAATGCTCGCCCCCATGTTGCGAATGCTGTTTCGACTATACTGCAGAAATTTCGCTGGGAAGCCCTCACACATCCTTCATATCTATCTCCGTGCGATTTCCATATTTTTGGAGCCCTGAAGAAAGACATTCGTGGAGTCGATATACTTCAGTGCCGAACCGAGACTTGAACAGGAGACCTTTGCCTTTCTCAGGCAAGTACTCTACCAAGGCAAAGGTACCGATTTCGAATCTCGGTTTGACAAGTAGGTTTAATCTGCCAGGAAGTATCGTTACTGTAAATTTATTTCAATGTTTAATAGCACAAGAAATCAGGACACGAGAATGAAGAGTACTGTTTTAATGGTGATAAATTATTACAATAAATTTACAGAAAACTTCGAAAAAGTTACACAACTCGCTATTAGCCCATAATCGAAGGAATACATATGTAACGCACTTTTTGGTCCCAGGGACCTAACATTGTCGTTGCTCTGTGCCCATTTTTCGTTCGACGGAGCACATAAAATTATGTTCTCTCATGGTGGTGGTGCAATAAACAAGAACTCAACCTCTTTGTTTACACTAAACGAAATAGGTTTGTTCGTCATCTGAAGTGTGCACTGTAGCATCAAACTTACAATGCATCACACCTCCTCTAATGAAGCGTATTTGCATCACTTAATTTTCGTCTTACACCCTCCAAGTCCAAAACAGAGCTTTGTTAGAGGCCATCTGATCCAGATTATCGGTCATTTTATTCTGTCAGTGCTACTTTACAACAGCAAGATCGTGCACTCAACTACCGTACTATGTCGCGACTAGCCTTAAACTCTTGCACGCTTCAGTAAGAGAGAAAGAGTTTATCAGTGAGAATCAACTGCAGCACTATCATCCTCAGACACGTCATATTCTTGGAACTACAGCGGGAAGGAAGAAAGACAGTATAGCACTTTCGTAACAGCGGCGCCTTGATTCTAAGGTATGCAACCTCAGAAACAAGTTTAGCGCCTGTGATGTATGCAACCCTCCACATTAGATTCGTGCTCGCACCGTTTTCTGTTCTCTAAGAGTCCGCCGGTGGGCCTACCTTGATGGCGGTCGGGTTCGCGTGTGGCGGCCTGAGCAACTGCAGTACGTGTCGCCCGGACGGCGATCAGCCCGGCACTGTGCGGTGTGGGGCGACGCGACGCGACACGACGCCATCGGCGGCGGCAGAGGCACAGGCAGAGCAGAGGCCACACGTTGCGCAAATCGACGGCGCGGCTTCGCACGTGGCCGGGTCACCTTGGGCGGCGCGCAGGGCATCTTCACGCGCCACCTCCCGCGAACAAAACGCCAGCAGCCCGCTCCTCTGCCCCGTACTGCGCTCCCTTCCGCGTGTGGTGTCGCCGCTTCCGTACGCTCCGATATGTCGAAGGTGGGCCGCAATACGGCACTGCCACTCGTCTGATGGAGCCCTCAAGTCGCTGCTGGCTAGCTTTTACGTAGAGCACGAAATCTGTCTCGGTGGCACCCGTGACCACCGTCAGAGTGAATTCGTACGTCGTCAGATTTAATTTAGCAGTGAAATTTACGATATTTACTGCTACCTGAAGGTAAAATTCTTCAGCAAAATTTCTACCAAATACCCAGTTCGAAATTCCTACAAAACTTTCAGCTCCACTGCAGTTGTTTCGGCTATTAGAAGCAGTCATAGGGTGCCATGGTGGTAAATCCACAGCAGTCATATACACTACTGGCCATTAAAATTGCTACACCACAAAGATGACATGCTACAAACGCGAAATTTAACCGAAAGCAAGAAGATGCTGTGACACGCAAATGATTAGCTTTTCAAAGCATTCACACAAGGTTGGCGCCGGTGGCGACACCTACAACGTGCTGACATTAGGAAAGTTTCCAACCGATTTCTCATACTCAAACAGCAGTTGACCGGCGTTGCCTGGTGAAACGTTGTTGTGATGCCTCGTGTAAGGAGGAGAAATGCGTACCATCACGTTTCCGACTTTGATAGAGGTCGGATTCTAGCCTATCGGTTTATCGCATTGCGACATTGCCGCTCGCGTTGGTCGAGATCCAATGACTGTTAGCAGAATATGTAATCGGTGGGTCCAGGAGGGTAATACGGAACGCCGTGCTGGATCCCAATGGCCTCGTCTCACTAGCAGTCGGGATGACAGGCATCTTATCCACATGGCTGTAACGGATCGTACAGCCACGTATCAATCCCTGAGTCAACAGATGGGGACGTTTACAAGACAACAACCGTCTGCACGAACAGTTCGACGACGTTAGCAGCAGCATGGACTATCAGCTCGGAGACCATGGCTGCAGTTACCCTTGACACTGCATCACAGGCAGGAGCGCCTGCGATGTTGTACTCAACGACGATCCTGGTTGCACGAATGGCAAAACGTCATTTTTTCGGATGAATTCAGGTTCTGTTTACATCATCATGATGGTCGCATCCGTGTTTGGCGATATCTCGGTGAACGCACATTGGAAGCGTGAATTCGTCATCGCCATACTGGTGTATCACCCGGCGTGGTGGTATGGGGTGCCATTGGTTACACGTCTCAGTCACCTCTAGTTCGCATTGACAGCACTTTGAAGATTGTTCGTTACATTCCAGATGTGTTACGACCTGTGGTTCTACCTTTCATTCGATCCCTGCGAAACCCTACATTTCAGCAGGATGATGCACGACCGCGTGTTGCAGGTCCTGTACGTGCCCTTCTGGATACAGAAAATGTTCGACTGCTGCCCTGGCCAGCACATTCTCCAGATCTCTCACCAACTGAAAACGTCTGGTCAATGGTGGCCGAGCATCTGGCTCATCACAATACGCCAGTCACTACTCTTGTTGAACTGTGGTATCGTGTTGAAATTGCATGGGCAGCTGTACCTGTATACGCCATCCAAGCTCTGTTTGACTCAATGCCCAGGCGTATCAAGGCCGTTATTACGGCCAGAGGTGGTTGTTCTGGGTAATGATTTCTCAGGATCTATGCACCCAAACTGCGTTAAAATGTAATCACATGTCCGTACTAGTATAGTATATTTGACCAATGAATACCCGTTTATCATCTGCATTTCTTCTTGGTGTACCAATTTTAATGGCCAGTAGTGTATCTGGACGGAATGTGCCACAGCCGTTTACCGTTGTCCGAAGACTGGTTTGATGTAGCACACCATGCTACTCTTCTCTGTGCAAGCCTCTTCAGTTCCTAATAACTACTGCAACCTACAGCCTTCTGAATCTGATGACTGTATTCATCTCTTGGTCTCCCTCTACGATTAACCCCCTGCTCTTCCCTCTAGAACTAAATTAGCACTTCCTTGATGTCACAGAATGTCTCCTATCAGCAGATCCCTTCGTCTAGTCAGGTCGTGCTATAAATTTCTTTTCTCCCTAATTCTGTTCAGTACTTCCTCATTAGTTACGTGATCTACCCATCTAATCTTCAGCAGTCTACTAAAGCACCACATTTCAAAATCTTCTATTATCTTCTTGTCTAACCTGTTAGTCGTCCTTGTTTCACTTCCACACATGGCTACACTCCATCCAAATACTTTCAGAAGACTCTGCCTTACTCTTAAATCTATATCCATGTTAAAAATTTTATTTTCTTCAGATGCGCTTTTCTTGCCATTGCCAGTTTACATTTTATATCCTCTCTATTTCAGCCATTCAGTTATTTTGGTGCCGAAATAACAATTACGTGTCTCGTTTTCTAATCTGATCCCTTCATCATCACCTGATTTAACTCGACTATGTGCCATTATCCTTGTTTCGGTTTGATGCTGTTCATCTTATATCCACATTTTAAGACACTCTGTCTTCCGTTCACCTGCTCTGCCAAGTACTTTGCTGTCTCTGACAGGATTACCATGCCATCGGCAAGCACCACAGTTTTATTTCTTCTCCCTGAATTTTAATTCCTACCCAAAATTTTGCTTTGATTTCCTTTACTTCTTGTTCAATGTACAGATTGAATAATACTGAGGAGAGGCTACACTCCTGTCTCACTCCTTTCTCAACCACTGCTTCCCTTTCATATCCCTCGACTCTTATAACTACGGTCTGGTTTCTCTGCAAGTTGTAAATAGCCTTTCACTCCCTGTATTTTATCCCTGACACCTTAAGAATTTCAAAGAGGATGTTCCAGTAAACATTGTCAAAAATTTTCTCTGAGTCTATAAATGTTATTTTGCCTTTTTGTTACCTATCTTCTAAGATTAGTCGTAGGGTCTGTATTGCCTCACATTTCTTGGGAATCCAAACTGATCTTCCTCGATGTCTGCTTCTACCAGTTTTTCCATTCGTCTGTAAGGAATTCGTATTAGTATTTTGCAACTATGACTTAGTAAACTGCTAGTTCGATAATATTCATAACTGTCAGCACCTGATTTCTTTGCAATTGGAATTATTAAACGCATCTTGAAGTATGACAATATTTCGCCTGTCTCATACATCTTGCACACAAAATGGAATAGTTTTATCATGGCTGGCTGTCCCAAGGCTATCAGCAGGTCTGATGGAATGTTATCCAACCCTGGGGCCTTGTTTCAATTTAGGCCTTTAAGTGCTCTGTCAAATTCTTCACACAGTATCATATCTCCCATTTCATCTTCACCTACTTCCTCTTCCTTTTCTATAATATTGCCCTTAAGTACATCTCCCTTGTATGAAACCTCTATATACTTCTTCAGATCTCAGCTCTTCCTTCTTTGTTTAGGACTGGGTTTCCTTCTGAGCTCTTGATATTCATGAAGCTGCTTCTCTTTTCTCCAAAGGTCTCTTTAATTTTCTTGTAGGCAATATCTACCTTACGTTTGTCCTCTAGCCGTGCCTGCTTAGCCATTTTGTACTTCCTGTCACTCTCATTTTTTAGATGTTTATATTCATTTTCGCTTGCTTCATTAACTGCACTTTTATATTTTCTCCCTTCATCAGTTAAATTCCATATCTCCTGTGCTATCAAAGGATTTCCACTTGGCCTTTTTATCTGTTTTTTATCTGTTTAACCTATCCATTTCCTTTTGTAAGTTTTCTAACCTACCTGCCCGATTAAGGGATCTAACATTCCACTTTCCGATCCGTAGAACGCCAGTTTCGTTTCTCTTGATGACATCCTCCTGAGTAGTCCTCGTCCGGAAATTCTTAAGGGGGACTATCTTACCTCCGGAATAGATTACCCAACGGGAAAAATTACGGCTTTAGTTTCCCATTGCTTTCAACCGTTCGCAGTACCATCCCAGTAAGTCCGTTTTGGTTGATGCTAAAATGTCTGATCTGCCACACAACTACTGAAAAGGCTACCGGCACTCTTCAGGAACCACACGTTTGTCTGGCCTCTCAACAGATACCCCTCCGTTGTGGTTGCACCTACGGTACGCCTATCTGATCGCTGAGGCACGCAGGCTTCCCCACCAGCGGCAAGGTCCATGGTGCATGAGGGTTAAGTTGACTGTACAAGTAATAAAAGTAAAATTCCTTCAGTATGCAGTTAGTTCGTATGTTAAAGGACGAACTTTAAGTGTATTGGTAAGTGATGCTGTTCTGGTGTCGAAGCTACAAGCGCCAGAGAACCACAAGGTTCGTGTTTGGAATCTACGTTGCTTAACACATAAGGGGCGATAAGAAAATTTCCGTTTGAGGGCGTTGCTGTAGCGCATATGCAACGTAGAGCGTACTCCGATACGGGTGTATAAGCACCGACATGTAGGCGAGGGTTTAGTGTGGTTCCATTCTTTCCGACGTCCGTGCGGTAACTGCGGAAACGTGAACTGTGGCAACGTTATGACCAAATGCGTCGAAATAGGACCAACGTGCTGCTATTATTTTCTTGGCTGCCGAAGGACAAACATCGCTAGATATCTAACGGGTAATGAAGAATGTGCACAGTGCAACATGTCTGTCAAAGACCACCGTTGTGGAATGGCACAAGACAAGGGCTGTCGTTCTTCATGACAACGCACGTCCCCATATCGCAAATGTTGTAATGCAGAAGTTACGCCAACTCAAGCGGGAGACGTTCGAGCACCCGCCCAATAGTCTTCGTCTGTCTCTATGCGATTATGACGGCTTCGGTCCCTTGAAAAAGGCCTTCAAGGGTCGACGATTCCTGTCGGACTAACTTAAACTGTTACGTCTCTCGGCACACCGAAACAGATATTTTTCTCTAATCCTTATTTTACTGTGAGGATTTCTTAAATCGATAGAGGCAATTTTGCCGGCGGATGTGACCGAGCGGTTCTAGGAGCTTCAGCCCGGTACCGCACTGCTGCTGTGGTCGCAGGTTCGAATCCTGCCCCGGGCATGGATGTTTGTGATGTCCTTAGGTTAGTTAGGTTTAAGTAGTTCTAAGTCTAGGGGACTGATGACCTCAGATGTTAAGTCCCATAGTGCTTAGAGACATATGAACCATTTTTAGAGGCAGTTTTTTCTGGATGACAATTAATTAATCAATCAAATTCTGAGAGGTTTGTGGCACAAAGGAAACCCTTTTTCTAATGTGTTTTGCTGTGAGAAGAAACAATAAGACAAAAAGTTTTAATTCTGCATTACCAAGAGGCAATAAAATTAACAGAATACAATTACTTTAGTTGTAGTAGAGGTTCAAGAATTCCTCCATTGACTTGTAAACGGAGGTTACACCGTTGCGTCATGTTCTGTCTTACACAGGTGAAAGACTGCAGAAATGTCCTAAATTCTTATTGCTGCTTAAGTCCCATAGTGCTTAGAGCCATTTGAGCTTACTGCTGCTGCCACTATCCGGGCAACCACATCCTCTTCTGATTCAACAGGGGTTCTGTAAAGATGACCGAAATGTGCCGGTGCCCCGACATGCTGCAACCACACGCGCTGTCTTGTAGCGAATGGCACGACATCCAGCAAAACTGGCAATGGTCTGGGAAGAAAGATGTAATAATGGATGTTATTTAATGGCCCGGGTAGGAGATGTGGCCTAATTAAGCAGTCACAAACAGCACCTGCCAACACATTCAGGTAGAACTGCAATAAATGAGCGCAAGTAAACGTGGCATGTGGATTAACTTCACTCAAAGCATGCGAATTGTAGATGTTGAAGACCGCATTGTACCCGAATGTTGCTTCACCTGTAAGCAACAAAGAGGACAAAAATGTAGGATGCTTCTGACACTGTTTCAGGTACTACTGCGAAAACTGTGCTCTGAATTTTATGCACACGCTGAAAGTGAAATGGATCAACAGCTCCTCATGAAGGACGTTTCTTACATTCGTCTGGTTCGTACCCATGTTGTGCGCAATTGTATGAGTGCTTCGGTCCCTCCAAAAAGGCCTTGAAGGGTCGACGATTCCTGTCGGACTAACTTAAACTGTAAGGTCTTTCGGGACACCTCTATCGGATTTAAAAATTGCGAACGGGTAATTATGACATTAGAGAAAAATGTTTGTTTTGGTGTCCCGTGCAACCTCCCTTAGTTCGGCGGTTTAAATAATTTTCACCATGTATACTTGTCAAGTGAACTTTCGGTGTGTGGCGGAGGGTACTTTATGTACCAGTATCCCTTTCCCCTTTTCCTGCTGCAGTCGCACATGGTTCGTGGGCCCCAAACAGCAGCACCCACCAAAATCCACACAGAGTCCAATCTTAGAGGTGATAAGGCATTGCAGTATGGCGAAGGGGAGGGCAGGGGGTAGGTTCAAAAAAATTGGTTCAAATGGCTCTGAGCACTATTGGACTTAACTTCTAAGGTCATCAGTCCCCTAAAACTTAGAACTACTTAAACTTAACTAACCTAAGGACATCACACACATCGCTCGGCCACCACAGCAGGCGAGGGGGTAGGGATTGACAACATGTACCCTGTACAATGGCAAAGTAGAACTTGCAATGTATAGGTTCTGTAGATGCCATCAAACTACAAAATGTTTACGAATCTTCCTTGTAGATTATTAAAGCCTTGAGGTATAATTATTCATAACAGCTATGTATAATAGCGTAGAATGCAAATATTACGTGGTGAGTCTTATGAGACTAAAAAAAAAGTGCATCTCAGACTTGACAAGTATAGAACTGTCCTTTAGTTGGACAGAGTTTTACCTCATAAAACTTGATGTGTATAGTTTCAGGTCATACTCTGTCTGCTACGGAGCACTATGTGTACGTGGTGTGAACCAACTTGTACTACAAGATAGAAAAATGTATAGATATGTATGACATAGTAATTGCACATAAATAGGAGTATGTGACCGACCACAATAAATTTGTGCAGTCAATATTATTTATGTTATACAGACGGTAACAGGACTGCTTTTTAAGGTTAGATTATTCAGGATGAAAAATATTTCTAAGAATAAAAGTCTCAGCAAATTGGCAGCTTATAGTGCAAATTATTTCTGCAGGAGTGCAACTAAAGATCCAACGTAGAAGTACCTTCACTTTTGTGCAAAAAGTCTCAGACATTAAAAAAAAAGAAACATAAAGTACAACCATTTAAGACAAAAAGTCACAGCAGATCTTTACACTGGGAGACATGTGGGATAATCGCAATGTCATAATGTAGGTAATAATATTATGGACGCAAGGGGTTGGTACATACTCTAAAACGATGATATAGCAAGTCTACCTGTATGCAAACTACTTTTTTTATAAAATATGGCACTGAAAGTCACAAAAATATAATAATATGATAATAAGGATATAACTATCTTTACACTGGAAATACAAGTTAAGTACCAGTTATAGTGAAATACAATTAATGATTGACTTCATGCTATAATGAGATCCACACAGGTAGACTGCCATCAAGTAAGGAACAACAAACACAAATATGAACCACGTGGTGCCGTAGAAGCAAATAAAACGGACACAGCGTTAAGTGAACACAAAATAACATGGTAAAAATAACATACACCAAAGCACTTAAAACCAGCACTTCACTGTTGGAGGTATTATTGACAAGTTAAGAAAACACAAGTATAAATCTGTCGTTTCCTCGAACAGAGTTTGAATTCATAACAATTACTATAAATAGGTGTAAGTAATACTCTGCTATGGAGGGTTGCGCGTGTACATAGGTGTGACCCAAGGTTTTTTTTCCCTATACTTTGTCCCAACAACAAAAACGTGGATTATATATTATTTATCTCATGTAGGCAGCAACAGGGCTGCTTTTCAAGGTAAGCCTATACAGTAGAAATCAAATTTTTAAGAATAAAGTTCTCAGCATAATGATAGCTTGGAGTATAAAATATTTTTTGCAATAAGTAACTGCAGGAATTGCGACTAAAGATAACAACATAGAAGTGGTATAATTTCTGAACCAAAAAATCTCAGCAAATTCAAACATCAATGTTCAATCATTTAAGATAAAAAGTCTCAGCAGAACTTTACACTGCGTAAAATGTGGGTATTAGAACTGAGAAATAGCCTATGAGTGTTTTCATTCATGTTCAGTAGTGTTCTTAATTTCTACTGTATCGAGGTTTGGTTTCTTATGTACTTGTGGGCGCTACTCATCTGCTGTCTGATGATCGCTCAATGAGCCGAAGAAAAGTTTTTATATCTTAAATATGAAATATATCAAAGCACTGGAGGAGTCCATGTAGTAATATTCTGTTATTAGCGGTTATCCCTATCGACAGTTTCTACAGAGCTTGCCCTGACATGCCGGACAGGTAACATTTTCACGCCACTGGGATTTAACCTGACAACTTTCTAGGTACAGACCGTGTATAGCATCGGATCCTTACGTACTTGCAGGGTGGACGCTGAAGGTGTTGGATAGAGGAAAAGAACAATGACGGGATTTATTGTGAGAATGGAGTTACAAACATGAACCGAGAGCAGCCTTGTGAACCAGGGATAGATAACATCTACAAGGTGCATCAATAGGGAGGTGAACCAGAGAGTGATAATATCTACATAAAAACACACAGAGGAGGTCTAAAGCATGTAACCTCCCCCTCACTTACCGACCTTAATGACAGTGAAAAATGAAACCGCGTGTACCTAATGGGAGTTTTGGAAAAGCAATCGTCACCGAAGTTAACCTGTCGGTAAAGAGGGAGGAAAGGGTTACATCTAAATGAAAGGAAATGTGCTAATGAAACTGGTGGAAATTAATTTTGAAAAGGGGTAAAGTTAATAAGGAAAGTAAATGTGCACCCGTTACGTTAACAATTAACTATCGGTAATTAGGTATTTGAGATTTGGGGGAAATTACGGTCGCCAGTCCTAAGGACAATTACTATAGTAACTGAAAAAGAAAGGTTATTACACATATAATTAGCACTAGAAGCGTGGCAACTGAAGGTTGACACGTGTAGTGTGAAAACTGAAAGTTTGTCAGAAGTAATAAATTTCGTTACACTCTGACTTAATTTAGCAAAAGAATTACTAAAACCGGAAAATCGAAAGTTAATTTAGTGACTGAAGTTAATAGTGAGCTTTCTTTCTGAAGCACATCGAAATTCAGTAAAATACGGTTAGTCTTGGACTACCTCAACAATCATTTCAAAAGCTATTTGAATCTACGCAATTTAGAAAGAAGAGATTTAACTTTGAACTTGAATTAAATGATTCTGAACAATTAACAATAGTAAAATTTAGTACGTACCAAGCTGAGCTGCAGTCACAGGTAAGCTAAAATACGGTAACAAAGCTCGCACTCTTAATTCGTGCTTGTGTAACCTGAATATTGTAGCCAGCTATTAATGCCATAATTGAACTTTGAAATTAAAGCAGTGAAAACGAGTTAGCTATATTACTTTAATGCTGGCGTTTGAATTTCAACGACACTCGGGTTCATTTCGGAAAAGGAAGGGACTCTGCTTGGTGATGCAATTGGGACAATGAGCAACAAACGTTCATGCTAAGTTGCTGTAATTATAGTTACGAAAATGGAACAAGATTAAAAGCTGAGGTCTGCCATACAGCTCTAAAACTTTACGTGCGTCCAGTCTTCCTTGTCGGTTGATTGAAGGTTTGAAGCCGTCGGTCGAGGAGGTGGCGACAGTCACTCATTGTCGGCCGTCGCTGTTGCAGAAGCTGGATGTTGGCGCGCCTTCTTCTCGACACGGTCACCAGACGAAACGGGCTCTTGATGTGCGCTAGTTAATGTTTCCCGTCCGCGACACCATGTCAGAAACTATCATCGCAAGTCGAGCGCAATTACATGCTGCCAAACCCCGAAAGCGCGGCAACTCGCGGGAGCGTCACACAACACACCTGCTCCACTCGCTACTCCCCAGCCAGACTCTCACTGTCCGCGCTCCACGCGGCAGAGTTGACACTACCAAAGATCCTACACACTTTGATTCTTCACACGACCTATCGACGTAATCGTTCGATAGCAGATTTCCCTAGGCAAGACCCAGCGTAAAAATACAAATAATATTTACGAAACAAACCAATTATAGATCGACATAAGTGCATAAATATATATATATCCAAACAGTAAAGCAATTGCAATATATAAAGAGACAGAAATGTCATATCTTGCGGTAGCAAAACAAGGAAAAAAATAATAGTACAATAGATGGAAATAGGAGGATATGCATTTCCGGCGTTACACGTGCCCCACATTGTCTGAGGATGTTCGTGTAACGTAAACAGACTCAGAAAATGTCCCAAAAAAGAAACAGCGGAAATGCATATGCTCAAAACATCAACAAAATTTAGCATTCGTCTAACTAAGCATAAATCAATTTTTAGACCATAATAATTGAGTGGAGACACTCCTAATCTTATTCCACTCTGTCATCTTGCACAAAATAAAACAGGTTTACAACATATTAAAATTCATAGAAAACATAGAAAATGGTTTAGCTATTCTAAAATTGTCAAAATTCCTAACAGTATCAAGAAATGGAATACTATTTACAAAATTAATCAGAGTACATGGTCATAAAAACAGGAAGATCAAAATACGCAAATTAATAATTAATTACATAGAATACACATTTTTACATAACCCTTTCATAATTAATATTCTCGTCATGGGAGTCCATTAAACGCTAAACAAGAAAATAACACACATCAGATCGAAAAAAACATAAATATTGACAGTAGAATTCTTTCAGCTGTCCAGGAAGAAAAACAATTCCGCCTTCCGTACTCGCAAGTACAAAGAATGCCGACAGCGGCCCAAGAGCCAACAGCGGCACAAGAGCCGACAGCGGCTCGCCTCGCCAGTATTGTTGCGCCCGCGTGTGCGGCACGCTTGATCTCACTCGCCCTGTGTGACGGCGTTTCCAGAACGTCCGTTTCATTGAATTCTTTCGGAAAAACTCACTCCCGAGTAATCTCAAGGAGTCCATAAACACTATCACAGTGGATAACTCAACACTGTCCATCATCACACGCATGTACTAGCCCGAAACTTAAAACAGCGTCTAAGTACATCGGCAGTGACTAGTAAATCACATATTTATGAAATATTACAGCTATTTACAAAAGCATATTTACATTCCTTAATCTACTGTGACTCAGCTGAAAACTTAAACTAGCAGCTTGGATTTTTCAGTTGGTTAAACGTCTAATCAAAATTAATTACTTGTTAATTACAAGTTCTTTAATGATCTCTAGGTCAGGCAAAAGCATCGCAACATGGCACATCCTTAAATCTTCTAACTCGCTCGATTTCTCATGAGCTTTTACAAGTACTAAGTCTCCGATTGCAAACTTAGCAAAACGCGCTTTAGCGTCATGACGACGTATGCGAGCATCGGCTTTAAGCTTCATTACTTCTCGCAAAAGATCTTTTTTCACACCAATACTAATGTTAATTCGTGGAGGGAATTTGATTATCTCTTCCAATTCACTTTCTACACTTTTGTCAATGCCGAAATTCCTCATGTTACGGCAGTTCAAACCCTTTCCTACGTCAATGTCATTCGGCCAGTTAACAATGTGTATAGGCTGGTATTGCCTATGCACACCGTCTCCTGCCTCGTCAAAACCAACTACCATTGTTTTATCTAGTGACACACATGTCAAAGTTTTGCTTTCGCAGTTAATCACTGCACGGTACTTTAATAGCCAATCTAACCCGATAATTACTTCCGTAGTTAAGTCTGGCACGACGACAAACTCTTGTTCAAATCGTGCCCCACATATCTCGAAGTTGACAAAAATCTGTTTTGTGACCGGTTTACTAGCCTTCCCAGTAGCACCGATAATTTTCACTCCTGTTACTGGCATAACTACGATGCCAGGTCTGTCTTTCAGTAACTCAAATATTTTCCCAGATACAGCACTCAATTCTGCACCGGTGTCAATCAACACGTTAAGTTGTAGGTCGTGCATATTAACAGACACTACTATCTGTCTACACTTGTCCTCGACGGTTTCTTTATTTTCCCACAGTAAATCCTCGTCTATATCCAGGTCATTCCAGAAAAAACCATCCGGCTTTGATCCTAAATCCGGTTTATCTGGCGGCTTTTTCAGCCTCTGTTCACATACAGTTTTAATTTCAACACGTCTGTCCTGAGGCTTAGTCTGTAGCTTCGCCTCCAATACCGAAACCTTTTCCTGTAACTCGTCAACTAGTGAGTGTTGAATTGCTATCAATTCACTAATTGTCACCTTCGTTGATTCCTCTTTAGTCAGATTGATCTCATCTGCCAATCTACCTGGAGAAATGTGCCCAGTAGCATCTGAAATTACTTCCTCTGGATCTGCGCAACCCGCACTGCTATCGTCTGACTGTATAATGTCAGCTCTAACCTCATACACGCTGTAATCTATGTGCTTTTCTACCAATCGTGTCCGGCTATCACTAAAATTTTCGTAATCTTTCTCCTTAATACTCTCGCAACGTTTAAACTGGAGGTTTGCGTCGGATGGGTCGGCTACTTCTATCACTATAACTTTCGGTAAAGTCTGCCGGTTAGGGCCAGAACTTTCCATTACTACTTCAACATCTAAC
Organism: Schistocerca piceifrons; assembly: GCF_021461385.2. NCBI lineage: Eukaryota > Metazoa > Arthropoda > Insecta > Orthoptera > Acrididae > Schistocerca > Schistocerca piceifrons. The sequence continues at coordinate 1,000,252,008 of NC_060138.1, forward strand.
TCCTGCGGGACGAAACACGACGCATCTTGCTCGTGCTCCCCATTAACATCAACTATTTCTAGTAAAGTCTGCCGGTTAGGGCCAGAACTTTCTATCACTCCACAATCACTATCTTCCTGCGGGACGAGACGCGGCAAATCCTGCCCGCGCTCCCGATAAACACTTCTCCCGTACAGGCCCCTATAATCTCTTAGTTCGTCGTATAAGCGACCGAACTGCCTTAACCAGACCTCATCCCTCTCTGCATCTCCTCGCTCGATGACGGACGTTTTATCCGATATCTGATCTTCTTTCAACACTTGCGAATCATTCTTAAACTCAATCTCCAGTTCCGCTGTGGGTATTACAGCTGCCACTTTATAATCGATTTCCGGAACACTACTTAAATTGTTCTCACTGACAGTGAATGTACTTCCTACTGCCGTGTCTACAGCTGATCTACTACTTGTGGGCGCACTCCTTTCTCCCAACACTGGCACACTCTCCCGCCGTTGATTATTCCATACGGAATTTTCATAACGACGACACCTGGGTTTTCTCCTGTTATTGGGCCGCCAAAATTTCTCCACGCCCGGTCGGCCCCTCACCGGCGCGGCTAATGGTTTCCCTGTCTCGTCCCAGCAGATACGCTCCCCGGATACTGCTGAGGCGGCTGATCACACCCTCTGACGGTATTACTATTGCGCGAAGCCCGTATCACGCTAGTATGATACTGGTTTCCGTTATTCCTGTTATTATTTGCATTGTACCGATTGTTATTACGGTCCGAACCATTATTGTCATTGCTGCGGTATGCATTATTCCCATGGTTATCGTTGTTGTGATTCCTGTTGTTGTTACCACGGCCTCCACCACTGTCGCGATTATTGCGCCAATTGTCCTCGTCCTCAACTCTTTCCAGGAAATCATTGATTGTCCTGTAATTGCTTCCTACATAGCGTTTTGTATCATCTGGAAGCTTTTTGTAGAGTTCCCAGACTATTTCGGATTCCGTGCGGCGATCACGCAAATATTCCAACTTGCGGATCCAGCCTTCACAAAACTCCCTCATCGAACCGCGCGAATTCGCATCGAAAGGCCTCGATACGACAAATTCGCGCCAGACACTTTGCTGTTTTTGCTCTGACCAGTATTCAGCCAGAAACAAATTTTTAAACTCGTCAAAAGTCAGGTTCGTAATGTTGAGGTTTAAGCCCCAACGCTTGGCATCACCAGCCAGCACATCAATAACCGCATTAATTTTTCTCTCATTAGTCCATGATCTGGGTAAAACTCTTTCACAATTCTTAATGAAATCCGTCGCGTGTATACCGCCTTTTTTCAAGGGGTCGAACCGCTCCTCTTTCGTCAACAATTCCGAACTATGTGCACAGATTGGCACATAGCTCTGTTTTTCATCAAGTTTCTTTTCTAATTCCGACACTCTCATAATTACTTGGCAAGTGGTTGTCGCAAGCGTTTCCACTTCCCTCTTTTTCTCTTCGCAGGTATTAGCCTGCTTCGTCACTTTGGTATCTACTTCGGATACTAAAGCCTTTAAAGTTTCCACCTTCTTTTGATCCTCTTTTTTCACTAATTGAATTTGTTCCGTCACCTTATTCTCGATGATCGGAGCAACTGATTCTCCTACACTTTTCTCGATTCTGCTAATTTCGGAATCAAAACGAGTATTTATGCTCGCAATTTCCGCCTGAACGCCTATCATTTCCTGTTTAAGATTACCGATTTCGGTATTAATTACAACAATATCTTCTTTGATTTTATCAACTTTTGTATTAACAACTCCAACATTGTTGTTAACAACATTAATAGCTTTGTTCTGATTGTCTAGCTTTCGTTCAATTTTTTCAGACTGAGCTTCTTGCTTGGCAGACAGAGCTATAATTTCTACCGATTGACTCTTGATTTCATTAATCAAAACATTCAATAAATCAGTTAAATTCCCGGAGACTACCGGTTTTACTTCCGTAGCTGGTTCCTCTATATATGTTCCCCCGTATTCATCATCAAGGGGTACAGATTTGATTTTCGCTTCCGATTCCGAAACATTTTCTAAAGTTTGGAATTCCATTTCTGCTCTTTGTTGCGTTTCGGCGGTCGCGTCTTTCATGCTAGCCGCCTGCCCCTGAACAATGGGAACCGCCGTGCGCGTTTCCCACTGTTCGACCGATTGTTCCGTATCCAAGTCTACCAAATTTTGGTAATTGTTGCCTTCACTCATTTTAATAATTTTCAATATAAATGACAAATCTCAAATATAATTAGGATTACTCCCACTACTTATTCTCGCTGACGTAACGGCCTGTACGTAACCAGTACTTTGTTACGATATTTGCACAATGCAAACTTCGTGTCCAGAACAACCGCAAAATTGAAGATTGTCCTGTCACCAGGTCGCCACGTGTAACCTCCCCCTCACTTACCGACCTTAATGACAGTGAAAAATGAAACCGCGTGTACCTAATGGGAGTTTTGGAAAAGCAATCGTCACCGAAGTTAACCTGTCGGTAAAGAGGGAGGAAAGGGTTACATCTAAATGAAAGGAAATGTGCTAATGAAACTGGTGGAAATTAATTTTGAAAAGGGGTAAAGTTAATAAGGAAAGTAAATGTGCAGCCGTTACGTTAACAATTAACTATCGGTAATTAGGTATTTGAGATTTGGGGGAAATTACGGTCGCCAGTCCTAAGGACAATTACTATAGTAACTGAAAAAGAAAGGTTATTACACATATAATTAGCACTAGAAGCGTGGCAACTGAAGGTTGACACGTGTAGTGTGAAAACTGAAAGTTTGTCAGAAGTAATAAATTTCGTTACACTCTGACTTAATTTAGCAAAAGAATTACTAAAACCGGAAAATCGAAAGTTAATTTAGTGACTGAAGTTAATAGTGAGCTTTCTTTCTGAAGCACATCGAAATTCAGTAAAATACGGTTAGTCTTGGACTACCTCAACAATCATTTCAAAAGCTACTTGAATCTACGCAATTTAGAAAGAAGAGATTTAACTTTGAACTTGAATTAAATGATTCTGAACAATCAACAATAGTAAAATTTAGTACGTACCAAGCTGAGCTGCAGTCACAGGTAAGCTAAAATACGGTAACAAAGCTCGCACTCTTAATTCGTGCTTGTGTAATCTGAATATTGTAGCCAGCTATTAATGCCATAATTGAACTTTGAAATTAAAGCAGTGAAAACGAGTTAGCTATATTACTTTAATGCTGGCGTTTGAATTTCAACGACACTCGGGTTCATTTCGGAAAAGGAAGGGACTCTGCTTGGTGATGCAATTGGGACAATGAGCAACAAACGTTCATGCTAAGTTGCTGTAATTATAGTTACGAAAATGGAACAAGATTAAAAGCTGAGGTCTGCCATACAGCTCTAAAACTTTACGTGCGTCCAGTCTTCCTTGTCGGTTGATTGAAGGTTTGAAGCCGTCGGTCGAGGAGGTGGCGACAGTCACTCATTGTCGGCCGTCGCTGTTGCAGAAGCTGGATGTTGGCGCGCCTTCTTCTCGACACGGTCACCAGACGAAACGGGCTCTTGATGTGCGCTAGTTAATGTTTCCCGTCCGCGACACCATGTCAGAAACTATCATCGCAAGTCGAGCGCAATTACATGCTGCCAAACCCCGAAAGCGCGGCAACTCGCGGGAGCGTCACACAACACACCTGCTCCACTCGCTACTCCCCAGCCAGACTCTCACTGTCCGCGCTCCACGCGGCAGAGTTGACACTACCAAAGATCCTACACACTTTGATTCTTCACACGACCTATCGACGTAATCGTTCGATAGCAGATTTCCCTAGGCAAGACCCAGCGTAAAAATACAAATAATATTTACGAAACAAACCAATTATAGATCGACATAAGTGCATAAATATATATATATCCAAACAGTAAAGCAATTACAATATATAAAGAGACAGAAATGTCATATCTTGCGGTAGCAAAACAAGGAAAAAAATAATAGTACAATAGATGGAAATAGGAGGATATGCATTTCCGGCGTTACAAGCAAACGTACGGAACGCTAGTACTCGGCCAGAGAGAGTGCCCATGAATTGTTTATACCCTGCCAGAGAGGTAGTACTGAAGCGCTGAGATCGACTTCAGGGCGACAAAGAGAGTGGTTGTGGTGATTTCTTATCACATGGCTGGCGCTGACGGTATTCGATCATGCCGTAGTCACTCATGCAGAGTAAAATCGTTGACACCTGAGCGCGGATGACATCGGAGTGATGAGCACGAATACTGGAACACCAGGAGGGCGGCAATGTTTGGAGTAAAGCACGTATGCGCCTATCGTGAAACGATCCGGATGTATGATAACGACTGAGAGATAGAGGTCGGTGACTGCCTTAATGGGCTTCCGATCCCACAAAATAGGTCCATTGCTAACCACAGGGAGGAACGTAGGTCAAAGACTACTACGTCTTCTGCAGACAGAGGTTTCCCCATTCTGCCTCACTTCCAACCGTCGAAATTCAGTTGTCCTTGTATCTCTGCGCTCCCAAGAGGTGGAGAAGAAGTTTAACGGTTGCCGCAATTTTGAATAAGTTACCGAAATTTCTCTGAATGGCGAAGCTGTTACTCAACCGATGACCGAGAAAGATTTCGTCAGCAAAATTTGCTGAAAAAATTATTATGTAGGACTTCAGGGTAAATAATGATAAATACACAAATATGCTATTACATAATTATTAGACAACAAGTATCACTAATATGAAGTTGAAGCTCCACTGTTCGTGTTTTCTTGCAAATAGATTTGTTTTTGGAGGGGGTCCGCCTTGAGCAAAACACAATTATATCTCTTCTTTTATTTCCCTGACACGTTTTACTGAAGTTTCAGTGTCATCAGTGGGCTGCTATTTTCTTTCTATTAAACAGGAAAACTGTTCTTTCTTATTTGTACCTACATAAATTTGGAGCACAGACAAGGTTTTGTATATGCAAGGTGAATCACCTAAAACTTGTACCGCAAATATTGCGGAAATTTTCAAAATACGATATCTCGCAAACAACTCGCACTAGAATCTCGCTACAAACACCATTGACATTCTAATTTACCGAATGTTTATTTTGTTTATGTCAACAGGCATTGTTCCATTTAAAAAGGTGTATGTTCCGCACCACATCAATAGCACTTTTCACTTCCGCAATATTTGCGGTGCATTGCACCGCAAATAATCCAGGGCGATAGTCGTCTACACAAAGCTGCTACTTGTTCGGTATAGTATTCTGAACATAAATGGCTGGAAGTGAAACGGTTGCATTCTATTAGTAGAAGTTAGGAAGGCAACATCTCATCCTGGCATACAGGTACAACACGTTCTAACAATGGTGCTTATGTAAGCAATAAAATCATGTGTATACTTGAATATTTGAACATGGAATACGGAAAAATGGATAAATATTGAAAACATACGTGCCTTGTCTATAGCAGATCCTTGCTAAAAAAACCACAGACTTCTTGAGTATCGCGATATAACAAATATGTTACAGTTTGATGCCTGCATCCATATCTCAAGTCTTACAAACTATTATATAACATCTATCGGCCAACAAACATTTATCTGCACCTTACGGTTCTAATGTTTAACTATTGTATTTGGCAGTAGGCGTCAGGTGACAGGCAGCTGGCGTCAAACGTCAGACGTCCGACGTCAGGCATCTGACGTCGGGCGTCAGGCATCGGGCGTTAGGCGTTCTATGTACTATGCTTAGAGTGAGAGCTGAGGGCGCGAAAACGGGCGTGGTCAGCTGTGGCGTGAGCGTATATACTAGACTGGTTGCTTTTGCAAAATATCATCATGTAGTCCACGACTAATTTTTTCGTAAACAGAAATTTGTATTTATTTATTCACTTCCTATTTTCCACATCCTCCCTTACTGGCTTCTGAAGACTAGGCGAAATAATGTTGGGACATCGTCAATACGACGATCAAAGTGGCAATGGTCGATTGCTACTTGAATCCAGGGCCTTTTGGGAACCTCTCTGTATACGGTAAAATATCAGTTGTCCAATACGTAAATTGATGTGCACCCAGGGTCCGGAACGTGAACTCGCATCCTGACCTTCGAGTCTTCATCAGACACAGCACAACATTTCTGCTAAGTGGGAGACCTGCCTGTTCTGTGGCTGCACCAGTAGGCCTCAACAGGCAACTGTCTCTCCAGTTGCACCAGGGGCATGGCAGGGCTGAGTAGAGTCGTCAGTACTGCAATTCCACTGGAGCTGCTTATGGCGCGGTAGTGTGCATTGTGATTCCAGAGAACAGCAGCTGCAGATCGATAATGGTCGTGGCCGGCCGCTGTGGCCGATCGGTTCTAGGCGCTTCAGTCCGGAACGGCGCTGCTGCTACGGTCACAGGTTTGAATCCTGTCTCGGGTATGGATGTGTGTGATGTCCCTAGGTTAGTTAGGTTTAAGTAGGTCTAAGTCTAGGGGACTGATGAACTTAGGTGTTAAGTCCCATAGTGCTTAGAGCTATTTGAACCATTTGATTTGATAATGATCATGTAACCATCCAGAATCAACCCATCAAGACAGTTCAGTTGAAACCGTGCCAGGAACAATGTGGCCTAAATCCAGCACTCAGGAGCCTACATTAGTATCTGTAATGGTGATGAAACCGTGTGTTCTCATTGCGGTGGTGGATTGAAGCAATAGCATGAAAAAGATCATCCGTGGATAGCACACGCTCGGTGGTTCTTCAGATGTATGTTTCTTATTCATGTGAAGGGCACTTACTTTGTGGATACTACCTGTCGAATTAAAAATACGATCGTTACAGTAAATGATGTGTTAAATATTAAACTTGAGGCAGATGTTCAGATCAAAACAGCGTCATGTGAACAGCATGTGGCTGAGGGCCCTAGTCTGTGCACGATTTGCTTCCTGCACAAGTGGGTGCAATGTTCCATCCATGTGGAAACATTACTTTTTTTTATCTGGTTTGATGCGGCCCGCCACGAATTCCTCTCCTGTAGCACTTGCAGCCTACGTCCTCAATTATTTGCTGAATGTATTCCAATCTCTGTCTTCCTCTACAGTTTTTACCCTTTACAGCCCCCTATAGTAATGTGAAAGCCATTCGCTGCTGTCTTAACAGATATCCTGTCCCTCCTCATTGTCAGTGTTTTCCACATATTCCTTTCCACTCCGATTCTGTGCAGAGCCTCCTCATTCCTTACCTTATCAGTCCGCCTAACTTTCAACATCTGTGCGTAGCATCACATCTCAAATATTTTGATTCCCTTTTGTTCCGGTTTTCCCAAGTCCATGTTTTACTACCATACCATGCTGTGCTCCAAACGTACATTCTCGGAAATTTCTTCCTCAAATTAAGGTCTATGTTTGATACTAGTAGACTTCTTTTGGCAAGGAATGCCCTTTTCGCCAGTGCTAGTCTGATATCCCCCTTACTCCGTGCGTCACAGGTAATTTGCTGCCTAGGTAGTAGAATTCCTTCATCTACTTCGTGACCATCGATCCTGATGTTAAGTTTCTCGTTCTTCTCATTTCTCCTCATTACTTCGGTCTTCCTTCGATTTACTCTCAGTCCATATTCTGTACTCATTATATTGTTCATTTCATTCAGCAGATCGTGTAATTCTTCTTCACTTTCACTCAGGACAGCAATGTCACCTGCGAATCATATGATTTTAATTCCACTCCTGAAACTTTCTTTTATTTCCATCACTGCTTTTTCGATGTACAGATTGAACAGTAGGGGCGAAAGACTACATCCTTGTCTTAAACCTTTTTTAATCAGAGCACTTCGTTCTTGGTTGTCCATTCTTATTATTCCCTCTTGACTCTTGTACTTCTTGTATATTACTCGTCTCTCCCTACAGCTTACCTCTATTTTTCTCAGAATTTCGATCATCTTCGACCATTTTATATTGTTTTCGCCTCCAACCGTTTGTGCTTTGTAGTGCCACCATTGCCACATGTCAGGGTTCAATACAAGCCGACTCAACCATAGGTGGGAATGAAATCAACTGTGCCCCGAATTTGCGATACACGACACAAACTCTGCCCTGCAAACTGATTGCCATCCCCTATGGCACAGGAGAGAGTGAAAACCAAAGTATTGCCACTACAATTAAAATACAATACACACATACACTGATCAGTCTGAAAATTATGCCTACCTACCTAATTGCTGGTATGTCCACTTTTGCCACCGATAACAGCGGTGATGTGCCGTGTCACGGAAGCAAAGAGGCCTTGGTAGGTCGCTAGACGGAGTTGGCACCACATCTGCACGCAGAAGTTTTGTAAATCCCGTTTATTTATTTATTTAGCGTATGGCATTTAAGTATATTTCAGTATTGGATCACGTTATTCTACTTTACATAACATTACATATATTCACGGACAAACATCTAGTTCTGTATATATTTAATGGATTTCTGGGACGCCACGAGGAATTCTTCAAAGTCCCCATTGAACGCTCTAGCACTGCATTCTTCTCTGATGTTTTGGATGGTCTGCTTAGGAGCGCCGCAGTCATGCTGGCGAAGACAGCAGTCCCCATTTGAAGAGTGAGTCAGCACATCTTCCACGCCCAGTTCTTAGTCGGTTCAGAGTTGACCAGATCTTCCTGGACTGATCAAACCCAGGTACTGATTCAGCAATACAAGACATTAGGTGGCAAGTCCCGTAAATTCTGTGATTAGAGGCGATAATCCCTGACGCCACGTTCAATAACATCTCAGATGTGTTCGATCGGGTTCAGATACAGCGAGTTTGGAAGCCATCACATCAATTGGAACACGGCACTGTATTCCTCAAACCACTTAATCACACTCATGGATCTGTGACATGGCCGTTTATCTTGCTAAAAAATACCACTGCTGTCGAGAAACATGATCGTCATGAAGGAATATATGTGGTCTGCAACCAGTGTGCGATCTTCCTTGGCCGATGGACCGATGGATACCCACGAGAATGTTCTCCAGAGGATAATGGAGCCACCACCAGCTTGTCTCCGACCAGCATTTATCAGACCATGCAACACTCTGCCACTGCGCGCAAGTCCAGTGCCGATGGTCACGTGCTCATTTCAGTTGTAGTTGCCGATGTCGTGCTGTTAACATTGGCACATGCGTGGGTCGTCGGCTGTGGAGGCCTCTCATTAGGAGTGTTCGGTTCACTGTGTGTTCAGACACACTTGTACTCTGCGAGGCATTAAAGTCTGATATTAGTTCCATCACAGTTCACCGCCTGTTCTCTTTTATTAACCTGCCAAGCCTACGACATTCGACGTCTGTAATGAGGGGTGGCCGCCCAACCCCACGGTGTCTGGACGTGGTTTCACCTCGGTTTCGCCACGTGTTGAAGACACTCACTACAGCACTCCTCGAACACCCGACAAGTCGCGCAGTTTTCAACATGTCCGTGCCTAGCCTCTGGGCCATCACAACCTGTCCTCGGTCAAACTCAGGTAGATCGCGCGCCTTCCCCGTTCTACATACGAACAGCACTCTCACTGATACTACATGCTCCGTGCTTGTCTGACTAGCAGTCATTCCGCGCCAGGTGACGCTGCTATCACCTGGGGACGCTTATATCGATATTAGGTCGGTGGTCACAATGTTCCGTCTGATCGCTGTAACGAACACATCAATAAATAACATCCTTCCCTGTCTCCAAGACACGAAATAAAACGTGTCAGCTTAAGTGGGACAATGGGCCTGGCACTCTTCTGTTGCCTCCATTCTCAGCACCGCCTAAGGCAGTGAGTGAACTAACACCTCATGCCACACCCTCGAGAAACTGTCATCTAGACGTACATCCATCTCCATTTTTCTGTGGAAAATGTCACCTAAAATGCCCTGGCTCACCGCAAAGGAAACAACCATTTGGCCTCAGCTCCTGAGACTACCATCCGTTTCCTTTATGATCACTAGCCTTCCCAGTTCATGTCCAACACCCCCCCTTCCCATCTTTATGAACATAATGCATTCGATTTTGGAGGCCATTTCTTCTATAGTTCCGAAAGTTTGGGTCTGTTGACCAAATATTATACGCGACCGTTCTACTGTTCGTTACAGCCCCTTTCTCTGTATACATCGTGACTGAGCTGCCCCTACCGATGTCGCTTATGCGACCCACACGTCAATTATTGAACCTACAAAAAAGACGAACAGGATCCTTTTGCAGGAAATTTAATGTAGTTAAATTTTGTACTGGAATACATTTTCGCCAGAGGCTATGGAATTCTAGTTATCCAAGAAAAACCTGCAAAAGTGACCTGCAAACACATCTCCACCGCCACACTTCATTCGTCACCAGTCAGGACTTTTAGTACGTGCCACTCCCTTCTACCACTGTACAAAAATTTCCGACTATAGGAACTATTCCCGATATTCGACCTTTTTTGGTCTCTCTTGATGGGGCTATTACGCCCCCACCATAGTCGGATGGTTTTTTTTATCATTATTAATGTAAACCTGCCTGTGAGTGTAATGAAAGAGAAACGAATTTAGGCTAAAACCAATTACGTGGATAATTCGATCCAAACGTTACTCTTTACAAGCACAGTACCTTCATAGTGAGACGGCCTGACGAATACAACGATGTAATTGTGTATTTTATGTTGTGAAAATTTAAAATTTTACAATTTGTAAGTGTTCGACTAAGCTGGTGGCGTAATAAAGCCAGCCAATGAACACAAAAAAAGGTTGAATGTAGGACATAAATCGTGAAGTGACAAATTTTTACACAGTGGTGGGAAGGAGTGCCATGAACAACATACTAGAAATCCTGAACGGTTGGGGCTGAATATCGGAGTGGGGGTGCGTTTTAAGGTCACTTTCGAACGCATTTCCTTAATAATTCGAAAACAACGACCTCTGGCGAAAGCGTAGGCCGCTAAAAGATTTGCTGAATTTATGTGTCTCCAAATCTGAACATTTACTTCTGCTCATTCAGTGATACCACACAGTTCAAGAATAGCATTGTTTCTGGAATTGAATATATGGGAAACTACCTTTCATCATGCCTAACAGAGGCTGACGTAATCAAGCAAACTGTTTACCCCAGTGTTCCATCTTAGCACATGGGACCGCTAATTCCCCACCTGATTACCTTCATCTTCCTGCGCCATATCTAGATTCAACCTACTACTTTGCAGCAAAGTAGTTGACAAAATTTCAGTTAGTATTAATTCTGTCTGTGCACCTATGACCTGCAACCCTCCTTACTTAACTTAAAATCAGTCAACTGGTTCCCATAATGAGCCACATTAGCCTGTGAACTTGTATAACGATTAGTGGGAGAATGACTTACTTCCCAAAAATTTGATAACTAATTCTACTCCAGTCAAGGCTGACGGAATAGTGTAAATTTCGCTTCTCGCGTGAGGAGAATCTTTCTTTCGCGTTTTGGGTGAAACAGAGGAGCAGAGAGGTTCTGATGCGCTTCTGGAATGAATGGAAGCCATCATTTTGTATCAGCAGATTTGGCCTTTGGCATTCACTATTTGACGAAGAGCAGCCTGCCGCTATGAAGACAGGCGTAGCCAGTGATCTGGTTTCGAAACGGAGCAGCACCGTGGGGGCGGAGAGGCGAGGGGAAGCGTGCTTCCGGGGGCACGCCCACAGCGACTCCGCCCTGCGGTCGCTGCCGCCGCCGCCTCCGCCGCCGCTGGCTCTTTAGCTGGTAGGCCCGCGTTTCAACATGTGGCGTACATTGTGCGGTCGCAGTGGCGAAAGCCCCAGCCCACAGCCGCAGACTCAGGTACTGCCACCACTGCTAACCACCACTAGTCTCTCGCTAGCTCCACTTAGCGGTGTCACCACTAACAACTAACACTGCCCGTCCAAGGCAATAACAATTCTCGAGGGCACAGCTAGTGTTACGAGCGGTACCACAAATCACTCGGTATCTGGATATGCTCACCAAACAGTATTTTAATCACTGGTCGCTTTGTCAGCGCTCTGCAATCTGTGAGGCATGTGACTGTTATTGACATTCAGGCGGGCAGGCTCCAGTGCCGAATATGGCTTACAGCAGTCTGAGGCTGGTCGATACTACTCACTTTCTACATGATCCGGCAGAAAGACCTCCCGCGTTTGGAGAGGCTGCTGTATGATTTGTGATGGGTTCACTGGAGTGGAGGAGGCACCGATCGACAGCGGTGTTCGTACCATTTTCAATGATTTGGCTAGGTGAACATTGTGCGTTGGTTGTGGAGGAGTGTATTCGTAATGGGAGTTCTGTGATTACTGTTCAGCGAGCATTTCGCAATCAGTTCGAAACTGGCCGACATGATTCTGTTCCTGATAGAAAAACTATTCAAACTTGGGCTTGAGCTCTAGAACATAGTGTCTGCACTGAAAAGAAAATCTACTGGACGAACTCGGACTATAACGATGCGGCAAATTCTGGCTCGTGCGACAGCGTCGTTACAGAAATCTCCAAAGCGTTCAGCATTAGCACTGATCAGCGAGAACATTATGACCACCTATCTAATAGCCGGTATGTCCACCTTTAGCACGGATAACAGCGGCGTCTCGTCGTGCCATGGAAGCGATGAGGCCTTGGTTGCCCGCTGTCGGGAGTCAACACCACACCTGCGCACAGAAGTCACGTAGTCCCCGTAAATTCCGGGATGGGAGGGGGGGGGGGGGGGGGCGATGAGCTCTGACGCCACGTTCAGTCAAATCCCAGATGTGTTGGATTGGGTTCATATCTGGAGAGTTGGGGGACCAGCACAGCAATTTGAACTCGCCACTGTGGTCCTCGAACTAATCCACCATAGTCCTGGCCTTGTGATATGGTGCATTATCTTGTTGAAAAATGCCACTTCCTCGGGAAACATGATCGTCATGACGGGGTGTACGTGGTCTGCAACAAGTGTACGATATTACTTGGTCGTCCTGGTACCTCGCCCTCCCATCGGCATGATAACGAAGGTGTCGGGATTCATCAGACCGTGCAATGCTCTGCCACTGCGCCAACGTCCAATCCTGATGGTCAACTGTCCGTTTCGATTAATAGTTGCCTATATCGTGGTGTTAACATGGGACATTCCCCAGAGCATAATGGAGCCGCCACCAGCTCGTGTCCGTCCAGCAGTACAGGTGTCAATGAGTTGTTCTCTTGGAAGACGACAGATTTGCGCCCTCCCATCGGTATGATGAAGATGCCAGGATTCATCAGACCGTGAAACGCTCTGCCACTGCGCCGACGTCCAATCACGTTGGTCACGTGTCCATTTCAATTAATAGTTGCCGATACTGTTTTGTTAACACTGGCACATACATATGTCGTCGACTGTGGAGGCCATCGTTAGGAGTGTTCGGTGCACTGTGTGTTGAGACACATTTGTACTCTGCTCAACACTAAAGTTTGGTGTTAGTCTCGCCACAGTTCACCGTCTGTCCTGTTTTGCCAGTCTGCCCAACCTACGACGTACAACATTTGTAATGAGGGGTGGCCGGCCAACCCCACTACTTCTGGACGTGGTTTCACCTTGATTTCGCCACGAGCTGAAGACACTCACCACAACACTCCTCGAACACACGACAAGCCGTGCAGTTTCCGAAATGCTCGTGCCGAACCTCCGGGCTATCACAATCTGCCCTCGTCAAACTCAGATAGCTTGCGCGCCTTCCCCTTTCTTCACACGGATAGCATGCTCACTGATATTACATGCACCGTGCGTGTGTCTCATTATAAGTCAGTCCTCGCCAGGTGACGCTGCTATCGCCTGGACGGGTTTATATCGATAGTCATAAGGTTCAGGCTAATCACAGCAAACACACGGCTGCCTTGGGGTTGGCTGATGGGACTATCTTCACATACACCCCTACAAAATGATGGTTACCCAAGAATGAAGTAAGAGAGATTTTGAAGCTCGGAGAGCTGTGTTTGAGGAAATTCTTCATAACGCATAACGTCACCCCCCCCCCCCCCTCCTCCTCCAATGCGCTGTTTTGATTTCTTCTAAATGTGTGTGTGAAATCTTATGGGACTTAACTGCCAAGGTCATCAGTCCCTAAGCTTACACACTACTTAACCTAGATTATCCTAAGGACAAACACACACACCCATGCCAGAGGGAGGACTCGAACCTCCGCCGGGACCAGCGGTACAGTCCATGACTGCAGCGCCCTACACCGCTCGGCTAATCCCGCGCGGCAATTTCTTCTGATGAGGCCCACTTCCACTTGTCAAATACTGCAAATAAGCAAAATTTTCGGTACTGAGCAGCAGAAAACCCTCAGGAACTTCACCAACAACCACAACGACCATTTCACAGATATCGTGCGCCAGTTTGGTGCGCCATTGCTGAATTAGGTGTATGCGTGCCGTGTTTTTTCGAAAAAGATGACGTAACGGCAACGGTTAATTCAAATTGTTACTGTCACATGATTGAGACTTAAGTTAAACCAGGGTGTTGGGGACCATAACGAGGGATAAGTCTGTTTTCGACAATGCGTGGCCTCTCGGCATTCTCTAGAAATTTTGAAAGAGTTGTCTCCTGTACGTCTTTCCTCTTCACAGCCCTGCAAGCACGCTAGGAGGCAATCGCCCAGGAAGTGGCTGTCATTGCACCGCAAATGACTCTAGATGCCATTTACCGAACATAATTTTAAAACCAACTGATGTAAAATGGCACAGTATTTGCAGTTCACAAACAAAATAATTTTCCCTGTACCTTCCTTTACTTGTTTGTAGCTACCATTAGAAATACGGGTGACCTTCTCGTCGCACCCTGTACGACGAGCGACAAAGAAATTTATCAGTATATTAACAATTATAATCTGAAAAAGCTACTCACTATATTATGATACCTGTAGGTCGACGGATGCTCCCTCCTTGCATCCCCGAGTGTACTGTACAGAGTGGGCAAATAAAAGTGGCCTGGAGAACAGAGTTCCAAAGAAACAAAGCAGAGGAAAGGCAATACAGTACTAACTTTCTTATAGCAGATGTGAAAAGTGACCGCCATTCATCTCTTGGCACTTTTGAACCCTGGTCAGCAAGTTGCTGAAGGCGGATTGAAGATGGCCTGCTGGAATTGCGGCAGTCTCATCCGAAATGTTCTGCTGTAGTTCTCGAGGACTGTGAGGCTTGTCGCGATATGCCTTAGACTTTAGGGCTCCCCACACAAAGTAATCGCACTCTGACACATCAGGAGACCTGGGTGGCCAGCTAGGAGGAGGAGGAGGACGAGGATATTGGTGTTTAACGTCCCGTCGACAACGAGATCATTAGAGACGGAGCACAAGCTCGGATTAGGGAACGATGGGGAAGGAAGTCGGCCGTGCCCTTTCAAAAGAACCATCCCGGTATTTGCCTGGAGTGGTCTAGGGAAATCACGGAAAACCTAAATCAGGATGGCCGGACGCGGGATTGAACCGTCGTCCACCCGAATGCGAGCCCAGTGTCCTACCACTGCGCCACCTCTCTCGGTTGGCCAGCTAGGGCCGCGACCAGACTGACTTCTGCTAATATCCCTGTCAGGCGTGAAGATTGTATATCCAAATATCCAAATGTTGACCAAAAATGAGAGAGAGAGAAGTGGGAGCTCCAGACAGGCAAGAGTTTGCACAAAAATAGTATTTCTGGCGGGAGTAGACCAAAGCACGAACCATTGGTGTTACTTTGCAGTTAGTCTTTGGTGCAGCGGAAAGAGTACAGCACGATAATGTGAAGGTCGTGGTTTCGAGTACCGAGGTGGAAATTCTTTTATTTTCAGTTTCCACGTTACTTACGCTGCAAATAAACTAAATAGTACTCCGTATACTGTATTTATTAATATTCCATAAAAGGCAAGAAATGTAAAGAAAAAGAAAAATTTGGAGTTGCAAACAAATTTCCAGGAAAGGATTGTAAGGCGTACACGAGAATTTCGTACATGAAATTTAATGGTTTTATTATCTTACAGTTGATTATTTACACGTGCGTGGGTAATATTCGCGGTAGAAATAGGGGATGCAGTAATTTTCTCAGCATCTTGCACACGCTGTAGAGACTGCATTTTTATAGTTAAATGATTGTTTCAAAGCTTCTTCAGAAAAACAAACGTGGTTTATATTCATAAAAGATACTCACAGTTTCGCAGCAAGCCACACGTAACACACCATTCCACCAGATGTTTGCGAGGATACCAGATGATGTACATGGAACGTATTTTGATGCAGCCTTCTCGGGATGTGATTTATTTTCCTTCCTGTACGAGATAAGAGCAGTTTTGAATCTTTTGATCAAATTTGAGTACATTTTTTTGCGGGGGGGGGGGGAGGGGGAATAACTTTAATACAGCAATCCTTCTTCATCTTGAAAAATCACGTCGTACAGTTGTGGATCTGTTAGTCCTCCCCACGATTCAGTTAACAGAAGAAGTTTGTTCACCCATACACCGGGTTTTATCAATCAAACACAGCATATTGAGCATTATCTAGGTTAATTTTTGGCGTATGTAACGTAAAAATTGAAAATAAAAGAAGCTTCCGGTTAGGGACTCGATCCCACGACCTTCGTATTACCGTTGTTCATTCTTTCCGCTGCGCCAGTCGCTATCTAGAAACTATGCTAAAACAAATGGCCCTTGCCTTGCTCGACCCGCACCAAAAATGCTATTTTTCTAAACTCTTGGCCATCTGGAGTTTCCACTTTTGTCACTTTCATTACTGGCCGAGCCCTGTATATATTACAAATTCGAACGAAATCGGTAGTGACAAGTAGGCGCGGCCACCTTTTAAGCCACTTCTCTGCGATATCCTTTGTTGCAGATGTCCTAGTTCCGCAAATTAGGCAGGGAAAGCTTCTGTGAAGTTTGTAAAATTGGTGATGAGCTACTGGCGGAAGTCAGACTGTGGGGGCGGGTCGTCAGATGTGCTTTGAAAGCTCAGTCGATACAGCACTTGGCCACGAAATGCAGAAGTCTGAGGTTAGAGTGACGGTCCAGCACACAGTTTTAATCTGCCAGGAATTTTGATGAATCAGGTTTTATAGCTTAACGTTCGCAGTGAATATGTGAACGCTTTCTTCTATTGCGTCATAACGAGTGTGGTGTGGGTTCTCCCACACTCCAAATGACAACAGATGGATTCACAGAATCGCACGCATGCGCTCCTGGATTGACGAATACTCACGCACTCTTCTTGTACCTCGACTGGCCCGCTAAATCATCCGACTTTATTCCCACAGAAAATATCTGAACTATTTGGAATAGCGAGTGATACGTAGCATTCAACATACCGGCAGTTTACTAGCTCTACGGGATCCAGTGACCAAAGTATGGTTTGAGGTAGACAGCGTACCTAAATAACTTACGGACTCTGTCCCATCCCCAACTAGGGTCATATTAGCTTGATGTTCCCTGGAAGTGCCAATTTTTTGTTGTTGTTCTTATTAGCACTGGCAACTAACATTGAACTTTCAAACCGATGTCAATCATTCTCGACACTATCGCTACCGTTATCAACGGATTCACGGGGGCTTCGTAACTTTAGTATATCATCTTATGAACAGAAGCACTTTATTTTCCTACCACCTTTATGGCCCACATAGTACTAGTGATGGGTAATCCCACACTGGTGCAAAATTTATGGAACCTTCGTGAGCGTGAGCTGTTCTAAGGAGGGGAGAAGAAAGAAAGGAAGAAAAAAGGATGGAAATTTAACGTCTTGTAGGCACTGATGTCCCTAGAGATTGTCCAGTAAGATGGGCAAGGATGACGAAGAAGATTACCTGTAGTATTTTTGCAGTTATCGTCGTATCACTGGCCCGAATAGATAAAGGAAATCCAAGAAAATCCTTATGAATGTGGCTTCATTTTGATTTTTACTCCACTCTTTCCACATATGAGAGCAGTATCTTGAGAACCAAGCCTCTTCGCAGAACGTGGAGCCGGCCGCTGTGGCCGAGCGGTTCTAGGCGCTCCACTCCGGAATCACGCGGCGGCTACGGTCGCAGGTTCGAATCCTACCTCGGGCATGGATGTGTGTGATGTCCTTAGGTTAGTTAGGCTTAAGTAGTTCTAAGTCTAGGGGACTGATGACCTCAGATGGTTTGGATTGGATTGTTTGGGGGAAGAGACCAAACGTCGAGGTCATCGGTCTCATCGGCTTAGGGAAGGAAGTTGGCCGTGCCCTTTCAAAGGAACCATCCCAGCATTTGCCTGGAGCAATTTAGGGAAGTCACGGAAAACCTAAATGAGGATGGCCGGACGCGGGATTGAACCGTCGTCCTCCCGAGTGCGAGTCCAGTGTGCTGCCACTGCGCCACCTCGCTCGGTTGACCTCAGATGTTAAGTCCCATAGTGCTTAGAGCCATTTGAACCATTTTTTTAGCAGAACGTGGAAATGAAATAGTGGTGTAGTTTTATTTATCCGTTAATGCCTACCATTATGACAGTTTTACAACAAAACCATTATTCACAAATAAAGGTATTTACATACTTAGAGGTCTAGCTCGACGAGGATTGTACAACGGTGCTATGGTAGGAACCATCACGACATTTTCTGAAGCAATTGTTGGAAACCAAGGAGAACTTCAACCGCGATGGTCAGTTAGAGATTAGAGGCTTTAACCTCCAGAATAAAAGTTCAGTCTGTTAAAGACAACGCAGCATCATTCTGTTTATATCTAGTTTACAACAATGTTTTGCTTAAACATTCTTGCAAATGTGTCATTTTATAACATAAAAGACAGTGCTACGCTGTTCGTCCATTCCGCAATACCACTCATTACAGACACGCTATATACAGACTGTCAGATAATATCATGAACACGTAGGTTTATTGCTTCCATTTTGTGTGTTACTTGTTCCCATAAGCTTATCTGAAAAATTGAGTCAGCGTCTCCTCAGTAATGAATGAGACGTTCAGCTCAGAAGGGAGATGCTGGTATTCACATTGAAGAGGTTTGCTGTAAGGGTTCCCAGATGAACAAACAGTGCGGAAGTACGTTGTGAAATGACAAAGTTATTTTGCTGTTATTTACTTGTATTACTTTCTATCAAACACCTACTCTGTATTATGAAAGTAATCCTTCTCTGTAGAGAATGTATTATGTAACAGGTACTTATAAACCGTCCTTTATTTTAGTAACCTCTTTACTGGCCTTAGAAAATATATTGTACAGTTTTGTTCCAAGTTTACTTTTGTGTTTATACTTTCTTGGTGCAAGTTCAGTCTCGTTTCATGGTCATAGACAATGTTGTTTGTGCAATGATTATCAAGTTTTTTTTTGCGAGTTCGAAGCATAGCTGATATTACGGAGGCAGCAGTGCTGTGTCTATGATTAAAGTATTTGTTATAGTTCTCGTGACTTTGTTTTAATAACAGTATTTTGCACGTGTGACACTGTCATTACGTAAGTAAAACCTCCAAATATTGACATCGTCGCTGACAGCCGTCATTATTCTGTTTGCAGTAGATGAAGCATTGGAAGTTTTAGTTGCATAATTACGTGGCTTTTTTAAGTAAGCGTTACCATTTCATCATCATCTATTGTGGTCAAAATAAGGCTGAAATTTTTAGTCGTGTTAAATCTTTGAACAGTTGTTGATGGACTCATGTCGCTTATCAGTCATATTTCCATATAGAGACCAGCTACTTTTGCTTCAGTATGTATTTTTATAGTTAAACACTTCATATATATTCGATTACTCTCGATCCTACTAGGTCACATTGCTTAAGTCATTTATTATGTTTTATTAACAGATTACAAGTAGACAAATATGAAAACTCGTACTAAATTAAGTTTCCTTTATCTCACTCACAGCGAGATTCAAATTCAGAGCGAGAGACCCCTCCATAAAGTAAAAGCATTTTTGAGTTTAAATAACTAGATAATGTACGTGGCAGATGCGTAAGACTTCTTCGCATGACTCAGTGGTACTAATAGCATTCAACACCTTCAATATAAATCCTGAAATCACTAGGTTTTATGCGCAGATTGCCACAAGTGTAAATTTCAACTCACTGCGGCATCAGTCACATGGCGCCAAACACTTATACCTTTACTGAATCGTAGTACAAATATGGCAGCGGCAGTAAATAAAATGTGTCGAAAGTCAGACGCTTATTCATTGAGAGACTTCAGACTTTAGTCCTGATTACGATCATTACAAGTTTTAACACATTTTCGGCAACTGAGCTTCGAACAGCTGAGGGTCATACTGAACTTGTTCAAAAGTGGCAAATATCTTCACAATAAAGTTAGCTCATGATATCTAGAGAGGGCAACACAATGTAAAGAAACACTATGACATGAAACTACTCTGTATGATACGCTTAAGAGATCCATAAAATCAAAATTACTCATAGGAAGAAAGCTATGAACGAACTGTAGTATTCCTTCGGAGTGTGTCATAAACGTCCTGACTTACAACAAAGATGATGTATCTCCTAACTCTGGCATCTGCAGTATTTTGATGTGACAACTAAATTTTTATGGTAAAGGTTATTTGATTCAAAAACCTCAGTTTACGCACACTACTGAAAATCACTTGAATGGTGTATAGCCGGCCGCGGTGGTCTAGCGGTTCTAGGCGCGCAGTCCGCAACCGCGCGACTGCTACGGTCACAGGTTCGAATCCTGCCTCGGGCATGGATGTGTGTGTTGTCCTTAGGTTAGTTAGGTTTAAGTAGTTCTAAGTTCTAGGGGACTGATGACCACAGATGTTAAGTCCCATAGTGCTCAGAGCCATTTGAACCATTTTTTTTAATGGTGTATTCTAAATGAATACAATCGTCTTAGCATTTTTTAAAAATGGGACATGATATTTTTTGCACCAGAATAGCCGATATGTAGGAGACAAATTCTGTCATACAACTCATGGACTGTGCGGCTGGTCCCGGCGGAGGTTCGAGTCCTCCCTCGGGCATGGGTGTGTGTGTTTGTCCTTTGGATAATTTAGGGACTGCTGACCTTAGCAGTTAAGTCCCATAAGATTTCACACTCTTTTTTTTTCATACAACTTATTTGTAAATCTGAAAGGAATTACCTAGCAAATACACAATGAAAACGGAAATTTTTGCGGTTACATCAGTGGCAATGCTTTCTTTACAGAGTGGCCTCCATTTTCGGGCGGGGCAACATTCAGACACCCACAACAGCAGCACAGCAATCACTATATGCAATATACAGGATCACTCATATTTACCCCCAGGATTTCAGAAAATAACTGCGTGAAAACCAAAAGACACAGAAAAATATACAGAGAGCAGTGGGTAGACCATCTCTCTAAGCTTTTAACTCGTATTACAGTAAGGAGTCCGTTTGTGACACAGGAAACGTCAATACATGCGAGTAATTAATTGAAGCGGCGGCTGCGGCTGAATGCAAAGGCGCGGCGGCAGCCCGCTTTGCAAATCTGTTCATTGGATTGCCTACCTGTAGGCGCGAACTACACTCCTGGAAATGGAAAAAAGAACACATTGACACCGGTGTGTCAGACCCACCATACTTGCTCCGGACACTGCGAGAGGGCTGTACAAGCAATGATCACACGCACGGCACAGCGGACACACCAGGAACCGCGGTGTTGGCCGTCGAATGGCGCTAGCTGCGCAGCATTTGTGCACCGCCGCCGTCAGTGTCAGCCAGTTTGCCGTGGCATACGGAGCTCCATCGCAGTCTTTAACACTGGTAGCATGCCGCGACAGCGTGGACGTGAACCGTATGTGCAGTTGCCGGACTTTGAGCGAGGGCGTATAGTGGGCATGCGGGAGGGCGGGTGGACGTACCGCCGAATTGCTCAACACGTGGGGCGTGAGGTCTCCACAGTACATCGATGTTGTCGCCAGTGGTCGGCGGAAGGTGCACGTGCCCGTCGACCTGGGACCGGACCGCAGCGACGCACGGATGCACGCCAAGACCGTAGGATCCTACGCAGTGCCATAGGGGACCGCACCGCCACTTCCCAGCAAATTAGGGACACTGTTGCTCCTGGGGTATCGGCGAGGACCATTCGCAACCGTCTCCATGAAGCTGGGCTACGGTCCCGCACACCGTTAGGCCGTCTTCCGCTCACGCCCCAACATCGTGCAGCCCGCCTCCAGTGGTGTCGCGGCAGGCGTGAATGGAGGGACGAATGGAGACGTGTCGTCTTCAGCGATGAGAGTCGCTTCTGCCTTGGTGCCAATGATGGTCGTATGCGTGTTTGGCGCCGTGCAGGTGAGCGCCACAATCAGGACTGCATACGACCGAGGCACACAGGGCCAACACCCGGCATCATGGTGTGGGGAGCGATCTCCTACACTGGCCGTACACCACTGGTGATCGTCGAGGGGACACTGAATAGTGCACGGTACATCCAAACCGTCATCGAACCCATCGTTCTACCATTCCTAGACCGGCAAGGGAACTTGCTGTTCCAACAGGACAATGCACGTCCGCATGTATCCCGTGCCACCCAACGTGCTCTAGAAGGTGTAAGTCAACTACCCTGGCCAGCAAGATCTCCGGATCTGTCCCCCATTGAGCATATTTGGGACTGGATGAAGCGTCGTCTCACGCGGTCTGCACGTCCAGCACGAACGCTGGTCCAACTGAGGCGCCAGGTGGAAATGGCATGGCAAGCCGTTCCACAGGACTACATCCAGCATCTCTACGATCGTCTCCATGGGAGAATAGCAGCCTGCGAAAGGTGGATATACACTGTACTAGTGCCGACATTGTGCGTGCTCTGTTGCCTGTGTCTATGTGCCTGTGGTTCTGTCAGTGTGATCATGTGATGTATCTGACCCCAGGAATGTGTCAATAAAGTTTCCCCTTCCTGGGACAATGAATTCACGGTGTTCTTATTTCAATTTCCAGGAGTGTATTTCGATGCAATATACGAAGTGGATCGTATGTCCATATGTTCTGACATGCCTACCCCTATTGGTGCGCACTGCAACTACGCTACGGCAGATTACGCATTCGTGTGATTAGGGTAGACAGTTCGCCGGATGCAAGTCCTTTCGACTTGACGCCACTTCGGCGACTTGCGCGTCGATGGGGATGAAATGATGATGATTAGGACAACACTACACCCAGTCCCTGAGCGGACAAAATCTTCGACCCAGCCAGGAATTGAACCCGGGCCATTAGAATTGCTGTCAGCTACCGGGGGCGGACAGATTACGCATTGAAACTTTTAGAGATGTTCTGTTCACTGACATGCCATTTTTATCTACGCCTTCTGGAACCCCAGAGGTACTTATGACTAGCCCTGTATTTTAAATGTGTGATTTCTTGCCAGATTAACAAATGGGAGAACTGAATTAGTCTCATATGGATCTGCTGTTCTAGTGAAGTAAAACCACATTTCCTGCAAAAAAAAAAAAAAAAAAAAAACGCTAGTGAGGATAGTGTTTTGCAGGAATACGTTGTTCAAGTGATTTAGTGTAGCATAAGCAAATAAGGATTCTGGATCAACAAATCTTTGCCTGAATCTTTTTTTAGTACATGAAAATTAAGATAGTTGTTGCAGACGCCAAAGTTACGTGGCGCACCGGGTCTATTACCTTATATCTGACACGAGGAGACTAGTTTAAAATGGTTCAAATGGCTCTGAGCACTATGGGACTTAACATCTGAGGTCATCAGTCCCCTAGAACTTAGAACTACTTACACGTAACTAACCTAAGGACATCACACACATCCATGCCCGAGGCATGATTCGAACCTGCGAACGTAGCAGCAGCGCGTTTCCGGACTGAAGCGCCTAGAACCGCTCGGCCACTCCGGCCGGTGAAACTAGTTTACAGAAACGTTTTCTTCACAAATTTTCCTTTGTATCACAGTTTGTTATGGACTTTCTCGACTGCTGAGGCTCTCTCTCGTAGCGACGTCATAATAAATCGTAGAGGCAGAGACTGACAGGACGCTAGAGCGATGAGGCGGAGTGGGGCGACACGCATTGTTCTGTAACGCTGGCTGCCATTGTTCCGACCGGAAGTGTGGAAAGGCACCGGCCCGCGCCTCAGGTCGCCCTTCTGCTCCCAGACAGCCAGACAGTAGCTGCCTTCCTTCGATTTCTGAGTCTGATAGCAGTTGCACCAACTGACAGAAACGGGACAAATGTGATGGAGAGCCGATAGGGCGGGCTTCCCATCTGCATAGCGTTTCGCACGCGAGCAGCTTCCGCTGGCCGCCGATTTCGCAGTCCTCCTCCTAGTTACATTGGATAATGGCTCTATACATAACAGTTTCTCCTGATTTACTGACTACAAGGAACTATGTCACGCCGGTAAGTGAATGCCTCTTACCTAGGGACCTAACCTCTGGTGTGTAATTCTAGTCAAAATCCTCTGGCGCTGTATACAGTCATCAGATCTAAAGTATTCGGACACCATTACATAAAGCGAAACTGACCAGTGGATGCCACGAAGCCGAATCCCCTAATGTAACAGGAGGCGGGGAGTATTGTGTTGTCAGCAGAGAAGCAGCAGCATAAAATTAGTCTGTCAGGAGAGGTCAATGACTTCGAACGTGCTTTATACCTCGGTCGAAATCACTGAAGCACCAAAGAAACTGGTATAGGCCTGCTTATTGAAATACATAGATATATAAACGGGCAGAATACGGTGCTGGCGGTCGGCAACGCCTACATAAGACAACAAGTGTCTGGCGCAGTTGTTAGATCGACTACTGCTGCTACAGTGAGAGATTATCAAGATTTAAGTGAATTTGAACGTGGTGTTATAGTCGGCGCACGAGCGATGGGATACAGCATCTTCGCGGTAGTGATGAAATGGGGATTTTCCTGTACGACCATTTCACCAGCGTACTGTGAATATCAGGAATCGGACAAAACATCAGATCTCCAACATCGCTGCGGCCCGAAAAAGATCCTGCAAGAACGGGATAAACGACGACTGAAGAGAATCGTTCAGTGTGACAGAAGTGTAACTCTTCCACAAATTGTTGCAGATTTCAGTGCTGGGCCATCAATAAGTGTCAGCGTGCGAACCACTCAACGAAGCCGGCCGGAGTGACCGAGCGGTTCTAGGCGCTACAGTCTTTAACCGCGCGACCGGTCGCAGGTTCGAATCCTGCCTCGGGCATGGCTGTGTGTGATGTCCTTAGGTTAGTTAGGTTTAAGTAGTTCTAAGTTCTAGGGGACTGATGACCTCAGCAGTTAAGTCCCATAGTGCTCAGAGTCGTTTGAACCACTCAACGAAACATCATCGACATGGGCTTTCGGAGCCGAAGGTCCACTCGTGTACCCTTGATGAATGACTGCGCGACGGAAAGCTTTACGCCTCTCCTGAGCCCGTCAATACCAACATTGGACTGTTGATGACTGGAAACATGTTACCTGGTCGGACGAGTCTCGTTTCAAATTGTATCGTGCGGATGGACGTGTACGAGTATGGAGACAACCTCATGAATCCGTGGACTCTGTATATCAGCAGGGGACTGTTCAAGATAGTGGAGGCTCTGTAATGGTGTGCGGCGTGTGCAGTTGGAGTGATATGGGACCCCTGATACACCTAGATACGACAATGACAGGTGACTCACCCATAAGCATCCTGCCTGATCACCTGCATCCATTCATGTCCAGTTTGCATTCCGACGTACTCGAGCAATTCCAGCAGGACAGTGCGACATCCTACACGTCTAGAATTGCTACAGAGTTGCTCCAGGAACACTCTTCTAAGTTTAAACACTTTCGCTGGCCACCAAACTCCCCAAACACGAACATTATTGAGCGTGTCAGGGATGCCTTGCAACGTGCTGTTCAGAAGAGTTCTCCACACGCCTCGTACTCTTACGGATTTATGGACAGCCCTGCAGGATTCATGGTGACAGCTCCTTCCACAGACATTACTCGAGTCTATGTCACGTCGTGTTGCGGCACTTCTGCATGCTCGCTGGGTTCCTGCACGAGATTAGGCAGGTGTACCAGTTTCTTTGGCTCTTCAGTGTAAGAATATGAGTGACAATCGAGGGTGGGAGGGAAGAACGCTGTCCGTTTGTATTTGTCTGCCAACACAATGCGGTTACTTGCAGCAATAGCTGTTCTTTCCGCTTTGGACCCATTCACACGATGCCTGTTTCCGTGCAATTTTGGATTTACCTAGCACTGTGGTTATAGCTTTACCACTTTTCTGCACACTTTCCCAAATTGTTTTAGGCATTCTGTGACAGAAAATAAACACTTCGCAAAGAAAAATTATATAATTTATTAAAATGAATCACGGTTGTTATGTTACATCGTCTACAACTGTCTGTGGCAGATGACATCTGAGGTTGTACAGTGGTATGAAAATGGTGAACAGAATAGAATGCTTGGCCAAGCTCTTTGTCTGATTTACATGAAATGGATCAGCAGTGGCGCATATTGACAAGAATCGGCTGCATAATCAAATGACTACAGTAAAAATTTTTGCCGGGCCGGGACTCGAAAACGGATTTCCCTCTTTACAGTGAGTGGTCGCCTTACCATTAGGCTATCCGAGCACGCTTTACAGCCAGACCTAAACTGCCATATGTCGTAAACCATGTGCCTACAACCCACTCTTGTACATTCATTATGTTTACTCCCGTACAGGGTATTGGTGAATAAATACCATATTGCAGTGCCTGTGTTGTTCAGAAGTATTGCTCCGGACTTGTAATTCTGAACAGTACAGGCTCTACAATAATGCATTCTCTTACTGTTTGTTGCTATGGTAGCTATAGACCACTAACTGTCGGTCACATTGCTATTCTGACAGAGGTATAGTCACTGGATGTCACCAGAGTAATAAATCCACTGGGGACATTCCAACTCCTTTACAGCTATCCAAGTCGATTGTTTAGTATAGTGACTGTGAAGTGGACACGAGAAGGACCAACCGCAGATAAAAAAAGACCTGTCAGACCCTTTGTACCGACGAACAGAGACCATCGAACGGAAGGTGTTTGTAAGGAACCGCAAGAAAGCGGAAGCAGTCCAGATAGCTCAATGACTGTCCGTTGATTGAGTTGAAAAGAGTATGTTACAGTGGTCGACTAGATCCTCATAAGCCACGCATTTCTACAGTCGATGCTAAGCGATTCTTGGCGTGGTGGACGACTGGTGGATGACTAGTGATTTGAAGCGGTGAATCAGACTGTGCCCTGTGCCAAATAAATGGAATGTTTAGGTTCAGCGAATGGCTCGAGAACGTTGTCTGACATTATGTGTAGTGCCAATAGTGAAGTACAGAGAGCCTAATGTTACAGTGTGGAGATGATTTTCGGGGTTATGGTTTGGTACAATTATTGAGCTTAACATAACGCTAAATGGGAAGGGTATGAAGACATTTTACAGCTTTTTGTACTGCGTACATTAGAGGAACAGTTCGGACGTGATTTTTTATATCAGCATGACAATGCACCCTGTTATAAAGTAGCAACTGTGAGGCAATGGTCTGTGAGGAACAACATTCCTGAAATGGACTGGTCTGCTCAGCGTCCTGACCTGAATGAAATGGTACACCTTTGGGTTGTGTTCGAACGCCGATTTCGCTGCAGACCCCAACATCCAACGTCACAACCTTCTCTGGTTTCAGCTCTTGAGGAAGAATGGGCTGCCACTCCTCCACAGTAGAGTTCAAGATGCCATTAAGGCGAAGACTGAGTACCCCCTATTTAAGATCATTAATATTTGCCGGATACTTTTAATCAAACAGTGTGTTTTATAAAACACTAACCTAGCGACAGGATCATCTGGCCGAAAGGCCACTGAATAGAAATATTGGAAGGGAACGCCGTCAGCACACGTCTGCAGCGGCCCTTAGAGTCGACTTTTCTAAGCCACAGTGTTTACTCTCCATCATGTAGCTGCCACTTATCAACTCGATGATAATTATGCCGCCTTCCAGCAGTCGTGAACGACAAATACATTGCGATATGTAGACCGGACATGGATCTTATGCGTTCCGAAAGCAAACATACCTACTTCATAAGAAAATGCAAAATGAAAAGAAGGATGATTGGTGTTTAACATGCCGTCAGTGACAATGTGTTAAAAGACAGAACACAAATTCAGATTCAGGAAATAGTGAAGAAAATCAGCCGTGTCCTTGCCAAAGGAACCATGCTGACATTCGCTTTGAGCGAAACCACGCAAAACCTAAATCTGTACAGCTGGAGGTATTTTGAGCCACTGTCCTTCCGAGGGTGATTCCAGTGCCTTCCCTCTGCGCCAACTCGCAAGGTGAGAAGCAAAATAAGCAAAAGTGAATTACCTAGAAACAGCTAATGGAACTAACCACAGACAACAGAGCGTCACGCCAGCAACCTAAAAGCCACAGAAGTTCAAACTCGAATTGTTTTCAGCAATCTCTTGCCGACGACTGTGCCAATAGCAGTCAAGATGTGTTTGTGATTTTCAAACGTTTTACACATACAGAAAACCCACAACAGGGTGACACTGTCTTAAAGGCAACAAACTACCCGCAGAATCAGAAACAGGCCGCAATGAGGTACATGTTAAACAGACAACTGAATTCCCGAAACACTTCTGATTACCAAAAAGACCTGGCTATCATGAAACAATAGCATTAAAAGTGGAGATAAAGAAACACTGGTAGACAAGCTAAACAGAAAAATAAAGACATAAATAATGAAAAAAACCTAACCAAACCACATCAACACATACAACACGCACAACCACAAAAATGGCAAACAATCAGCTACAACAAAAATTCACACATAAAGTAGATAACATATACAAAAAAATAAGCCATAAATGTTACTTACAACACAAATAACTCACTACAAAAACGCATTCCAAAACTGAAATCAAAACCAGACAGATACCAACAACCTGGTATTTAACAACACAGTTGCAGAGACAGGAAAAATGTACATTGAGATGACTGGCAGGACATTTGACACAAGATATAAAGAACACATAGAGCATGGATTTACGGTGCAAATCATTCAGTATTTGCTAACCATTTAATGGCGAATGCCAGAGAGCAAGCACAATTGGAAAAGATACGAATATAACAAGAATCAGTAAAGACAGACACCTCCTCCATTTCCAAGTAAACTTCCATGTACAAAATGTATTAACACAAAATAAACAGATGCTCAATGACCAAATAAATATTGGACACCACACACTGCGTAAAATAACCGAAGAAATCACATAAAAATAGGAAAGCCTTTTCCATCCTTCGCCCTCTCTCTCAGCCCTCCCATCCCCCATTCCCACACTGCTATGTACTTTGCACTCTTTGCACTTACTGGTAATTCATCTTCGCTCCCCCCCCCCCCCTCCCACCACCTACTTACCACACAAAACTGAAACTCCATCACTACGCTTTCATTTCTCTTAGAGAGTATATAAATAAACAGTTAAATAGAATAAAACATGTATTATGAACCACAGAGAGAGAAAAAATATAGATCAAAGGAAAACTAGTGGCAATGTTATCAACACTGCCAAACACAATGTACACTTAGAAGTAAACAAGTAATCAGGGAACAGTGGTGTATGGAACTCTAGTGTGTTAAACATAAAAAATCCACAGTTCTGCAAAGCAGCGTAAAATTAGACCACAACTGTCAAACTATAACGAAGAAAAGATCCAAAAAGTGTTAGCAGAGGGCATTTTCTAATGTAGGTGAAAAACCAAGCAGAAATTGTCATAAGTAAAAATAAGCAATTTGTCACCGAACTCTTTCTCGATCTCGAAAGCAAATAAAATTGTTAATATCTTTGATTACAGATTACTGATGATGTCTTATTTCAATAAAGCGAAAGTCGTCAGGCAAGAAAAAGATGCGTTTTCTTGGAGTTGTAACGACGGAACAAAATATCCTCAGAATTTGTAAAGCAACTTCGGACGTTTTGGTCACACAGATAGCGAAATTATATATGTTTCCACAAAATCTTCCACACCACAGACTGATGACCAAGTTGTGGATCGATTAAATGTTTATTTTCCCTTTCAGAAAGCTTTAGCGACATTTGTGGGGACTGGACAATGGTGTCCCACTTCTGTCTAAATGGTTCACATACTCCCCTTCCCTTCCTCCCACCCAACACACGAGCTAATAATATAACAGAAAAATGTAAAATTAAATCAGTTAGAAATTTAATTTTGTGTACTTACTTGTTCTAAGTATTCATTGTCCCAAAGAATAGGGTAAGGTCTAGAAATAGCAGCTCCAAAGAAAGATGCCCTTATGATTGTTACCTGAATTACTGATATGAGTATTGGTTCTTGAAATTTGTGCTATTACCGATTGTGTTTTCGACTCACACCAGGTGATTTTGCGTGGTACTCGAAGGTATTGACAACATATATAACTTTTATTTTTGTTTCAGTTGTTTGGTCATCAGTTTCAACAAACCATTGTTCGTTAAATGTTTGTTGCATTTACGAGTAACAATAATTTGGTACTAAAACGTTATTGTAATATCAATTTTGGTATTGTTCTTTCACTGCTTTTTAATAAGTTTGTAAGGTGTAACCCCACATTATCCCAAAAATATGTAGCTGAATTCACATTGTCCACAGTGTGACACACTCTCCAAACGAGGAAGCTCCAAATCTTACGATAATGCAAGGATCATTCGTATATGGACGAGTCGAATGAAAACGAGACAGTGGGAAAAAATAAGAAACCTGTTATTACTTGAAAAGTAATCGTCATATCTGTTGATACATTTATACCTTCAAGGAAAAATGTTTGTGGTAGCCTACAGGAACACGATTGTACCCAGGCGTGCTCCTCTTCGTTTGAAGCAAATCGTCGGCCACGAATACTCGTCGACATTCCGCCAACGCTGTTTCCACTATGCTGCTGAAGTTTCGCTGAGAAGCCCTTAACATGTTCCATACAATCCCGCTTTCTCCCCAAGCGATTTATTTATTTTTGGAGCCCTGAAGGAACACATTTGTGGCCTTCGATGTATTTCGAGGAAGAGGTATATGTTTGGTTACAGTCATGGTTCCGTAGTCTAACAACCCGGTTTCCACAGTCCATTAAGTATGAAGATAAATAATTGAGCACATAATTATTTTTTGACGTTTCTGTTGAAATCAACAGACGTATAAATGTATGGTATTACAATCTGGGAACGATAGGAGGTCTATGTCTTAACGACTTTAAGAATAAAACTTTTTCCTGATAACGATGGTTAGTCGAAATATATTCATGAAATCAGTTCTGTCAGTCACGAGATTTTGTTCAGTTATGTAAAAATGTGACTGGATATACTTGTAAACTATTGAAATAAACTCTTTGTGAGAGCAACTTCTCGCAAATTTCACTATGAAGATATACAAAACAATTCTTGAATATAAACGTCTTTACAAAGCGTAGAATTTGAGCAAGTACATTTTACATAGTTACAGTGGAGACTAGTCACTGATGTGGCTCCCCACGTCCGATCACCTCCATCACGTACAGAGACTCCCTCCCACTCTCTTTAAAAATCATAAAATAAACAAAGTTGTTACATTTCGACAGTACAAAGAGTTTGTTAGACAACATAATCTTTATATAGGAAATATTATTCGGAGTAATTTTGTAGTAATATCTCCGAATATTATATAAAGAATGAATGATTAGGTAATCCTAATTACAATTCCTATAATGAATTTTTAATGCTTTGTGTATTGGCCAAAGGAAGTTTATCTGCCGATCTACAAAGGAAACCAAACTGAGTTCAGCGGCTAATTATCGTTTTCAGAGACAAAGCGAAAATGTAAAAAAAGACCTTCTCAACGTATAATAGTGAAAAAGTGATATGATTAATAATCGTCAAACATCATAATGGTTCCAAAAACTTCCATAATGAAAATAAGTTTTGCAGTTACGAAGAATCATCCTAGAATATGAGTGGTATCGAACCGATCATTTGACACAGATGTATCATCATCTACTACTGTACAAACGTACAGATTCATTTCAGCTCGCAGCCTCAAACATTTTTTCATGGAGACATTGACGTCTTGTTTCACAGTGGAATAAATGCGTTAACGGATACGGCGATTGCTTTTAAAATAATAAACACTTTACTTACTTTTTTCCCATCTACCTCGTTTTCATTTGGCTGTCCCTTACAGATGGAGTTTCATGACCACGCTGATCAAAACACGGAACTTGGACTTCTTGCTATAATTTTTAGCTCATGCTATAATATTTGGTAGCACAGAGAATGTGATTTTTGTCTGTAGCCGCATCAGTTGTGCACAGTGCTTGTTCCTACCTTTTTAATTAATCAGTAAACTGTGTATCGAAGGCTCAGATCACTTGGTCTGTGTGCCAGGCGTCGGGTAGTGTATGACCCGGTACGACAGAGCAATTGCGGACTCGTTTGTGAACTAGTGGGCCATAAGTGGTTGTAGGAAAATGCTCTTCATAGACATTCTTGTCATACAACTGGAGCAGAAATAGAACGAAATTACATTAGTGATGGAGAGGCATCACGTTGAAAGAGAACGGAACTTTGTATCTTCTTTTGTGGTCGGAGGAATGCTCTCAAAGTTCTGAGATACAGAGATGAGTTATCTCAGCCACAAGTGTGGCGTTACAGAGGTTTATTTGGCCCAGCGTTCCTCTTCATGGGCGGTAAGACCCATTTTTTCTGGTGGAAGAGCATCTGCTTCTTCTTCTTCTTCTTTGACTTTTCTCACGAGAGGTTAGTTTTTTTATTGTTCCAGTAGTACTCAATCTAAAGCTGTTAAGCCCTCCTCATCCACTGCGCGACCCATATGCGATTCCCAAGACAAAGGCAGCCGTCCCATTTTATTCTATTTGACAAATGAGTTCACCCATGTTTGGTACGCGACTATTCAGACTTGGTATGTAATAAATTCTTCGAGACACCATGGTCACGGACAAATTTATTTATTGTGACACTTTGTTGCGTATCATCTTCAGAAAACTCTATGAGTAAACGAAAATACAAAACTGGTAAACAGAATGTGTTAGGACATATGACAAAGAAAAGATCAAGTAGTAGCAAGAACGAAAATCATGTTGTAAAGTAAGTACACAGAAATTGATGAAAATGCTTACAATAGCAAGCAGTACAAGTAATATAGACTCTTGTGTGAGATGTACGCGTCAAGCGCAAATTCAAAAAATCTGTTAGAGATGAGACGTCGCTATCCAAATTGTCCTCGGCAGCAACCTCGTGAAAGTGGTAAACACAAGAATGAGCCAGATGATGATATCAGAGACCAAAAACATGAGCTATCGACACAATAACGTTTACAATTTGTGAAATGTACCCGTAAAAATACTCTTCAATGTTATATCAAATTTTGCAAATAGCATAACAAGTCACAAATTTTTACGACCATATTTGAAAAACTCTAAACTTCCATGGCTGTGTCTGCAAGCAATAATAAGTGTTTATTTAACCGTACCACGCATTCTTTCTCGTGACTCTTCACATCGCTGAGAGGTGAAGACTAGGTTACAATTACCAGCGAAATATCTGCGGCCCAACCGAGATTCGATCCCGAGACCGCTCGGTTTCCAGGCACGCGTTTTACCGCTAGACGACCATGCCCAGCATGTATTACGACAGAGTTTGATAAGTGAGTTTGCGACTATCAAAATCTGTGACGTACTTGACCGTTTCCTTTTATTGTGCCGGCCGCTGTGGCCTTGCAGTTCTAGGCGCTATAGTTCCGAACCGCGCTGCTGCTACGGTCGCAGGTTCGAATCCTGCCTCGGGCATGGATGTGTGTGATGTCCTTAGGTTAGTTAGGTTTAATTAATACTAAGTTCTAGGCGACTGATGACCTCAGAAGTTAAGTCGCGTATTGCTCAGAGCCATTTGAACCATTTTGAACAAAATAGACAAATATTTCGAGAGTACCCCAAGGGAGTGTTGCAGGGCCGCTGCCATTTACAGTTTATATTAATGGCGTAGTGGATAAACTTGGAAGCTCCATGACGCTATTCGCGGACCCTACTGCTGCCATGGGAAGACTGGAACGCCAGAGGACTGGCGAAATGCGGGAAGACCTGCCGAAGATCAGCTAATGATGGACGGTCAGACAGTTGACTCCGAATATAAACAAATTTAGCGCATTCTACACAGACAGGAGAAGAGATCCACTGCTGTTAAATTACATTATAGGGAGCCAATCACTGCAAAAAAACTACCGTAAATTACCAAGGAGTACTAACGGAGTGACCTTAACTGGAATGGCCGTATAAAACATGCAGTAGGGAAAACGGATGCCAGGCTAAGATTCATAGGGAGAAACATTTTGAACAAAATAGACAAATATTTCGAGAGTAACCCAAGGGAGTGTTACAGGGCCGCTGCCATTTACAGTTTATATTAATGGCGTAGTGGATAAACTTGGAAGCTCCATGACGCTATTCGCGGACCCTACTGCTGCCATGGGAAGACTGGAACGCCAGAGGACTGGCGAAATGCGGGAAGACCTGCCGAAGATCAGCTAATGATGGACGGTCAGACAGTTGACTCCGAATATAAACAAATTTAGCGCATTCTACATAGACAGGAGAAGAGATCCACTGCTGTTAAATTACATTATAGGGAGCCAATCACTGCAAAAAAAACTACCGTAAATTACCAAGGAGTACCAACGGAGTGACCTTAACTGGAATGGCCGTATAAAACATGCAGTAGGGAAAACGGATGCCAGGCTAAGATTCATAGGGAGAAACTTTAGGAAATGAAATTTATTCAAGAAAAAATGTGCCTGCAAAACACTCAATCGACCAGTTCGTGAGTATTGCTCATTTGCCTGGGACTCTTACCAAACTGGATTGATGGGAGAGGTAGATCAAATCCAAGAAAGACCGGCTCGTTTCGTCACGGGATCGTTTTTTCGGTGCCAGTGTGTTACGCAGATGCTCAACAAACTACACTGAAGGACGCTACAAGAGAGGCGTTGTGGATCACGGAGAGGTTTAAGGCGGAAATTAGGAGTGATTACATTCCAAGAAGGGTCAGACAACGTATTACTTCCTCCCACAAAAGTCTCGTGAAATGACCGCGACGAGAAAATTCGAGAAATTGGATGCCATTCGAAGTTTTACCAACAATCGTTTTACCCACGCGCCATTCGTGAGTGGAACACGGAAGGAGGAAAAGGACAGTGATACCAGAAGCGTCCACTACCACAGAGCGTAAGATGGCTTGCGGAGTGTAAATGTAGATGTAAATATAAATGTCGGTGAATAGTGCTGTATATCGGCCGTGGCCTCTCAGCGGGAACGTTTTAACCAAAGAAATTCTCTGTACTGTCGGTATTGTTTGGTGACAGTATCTAGATGCATAATTTCAAAAAATTGCAGTTTTCTTCTGTGTTGCTGAAACTCTGGACTAGCGAGGAATACGCAGGCTTTGTGCTGGGTGCGGTTCTTCTAAAGCGGCTTACTGAGCTAAAATGTAGCTTTCCATGTTTCACAGATGTTCTGCTGGATATTTTAAAGACAAAGAACTTGTTCGCTACGAGATGCATACCAGCAGAGCCGAAGGCTCACTCGACAGCTCGAGAGCGGAAGCGGCTGCACGCATGCGCAGTCCGCGCCGGAGCGAGACGGCCCGCACAACCCACAGCAGAGTGGCTCGTGCTCTCCAGACACGCACTGGGACAGACAAAACTGGTAGGGACTGTCAGATAGCACAGCGGAGGGCGTAGGCGACGAAGCAGTTACAGACTGCGCACAACAGAGCCGTTTCATTTACTATTATTCTAGTCATATACCGACTACTGTGCCGAAATATCATCAAGAGTCAATTGTTATTGGTTTCTACGTCTTAAGCTTATTGCAATCAATTAAAGAGGATTTTACACCAGACACGTCTTGCTTTTTTTATTTTTTAT
Source organism: Schistocerca piceifrons (assembly GCF_021461385.2). Taxonomy (NCBI): domain Eukaryota; kingdom Metazoa; phylum Arthropoda; class Insecta; order Orthoptera; family Acrididae; genus Schistocerca; species Schistocerca piceifrons. Next base: position 1,000,287,792 of record NC_060138.1, read on the forward strand.
TTATTTTTTATTTACAAAACGTTCTCTGTGCGCATTCTGGAAATATAATCCGTCTCTTAGAGGCCAGCACGGTAGCTTAGCGTGTCCGGTCAGAGGATAAGCTGCTCTCTGTAATAAAAAACAACTGAGTAAATGAATCAACGATGAACTTCAATGGGTGTCACGGGGCATCCACCCCGAACAAACGCAGCGAACAATACCGAAAAAAAATAAGATTAAAAAAAAAAAGTCTCAGTGGAAACGTGCTCCCATGCATTGCGCCCGGGTTCGATTCCCGACCAGGTTGCAGATTTTCGCCGCTCATGAACTGGGTGTTGTGTTGTCCTCTTCATTTCACCCTCAAATACCGGCACGCAAGTTACCCAATGTGGCGTCGACTGAAATAAGATTTTCACTCGGCGGCCGAACTTCCCCAGATGGGGCCTACCTGCCAGCAAGGCCCAAACGATCATTTCATTTCTGAAAATGTAGATACATAGGTTTCAACATTTTGGTTGTTTTAGATTAAAAACAGTATTTACGAAGTTGTTGTGCAATTTAGTAAGGTGCCTCTGCTTCTTGTTCACATATTCTGCATTCCATTGCTTTTTCATTCGTTGTCAGCGGAGGCTGAGATCGAAAGAAACTTCGTTGTATTGGGTTGCTGCACAAGTTTGTAGAGTTTTTACGTAATTTTAATAAACACAACAGACACACATAACAAAGACTTCAGTCATTAACAACATACTCTTCTTCAGTATTTACAACAGTCTGCCAACGCTGGTGTAACTTCTCGATTTGCGACTTTAGAAATCACGTCCTTTTGAGACGAAGAACTCGTCGAGCCATGTTCGGAGAGCATTTTCACCCGGAAAGAAAGTACATAAAAGATATCCAGCTCCCGGATACAACCACCCTCCTCTCATTTGATGTTGAGAACATGTTTTCTAATATACCAGTAACTGAACAATAATTAAAGAACAAAATCATAAGAAATGCAGTACACTTCTACAGGTACAGATTAAAGAAACAGACAAGATGATAGAGTTAATAACAGAACAGCATTATTTCAAGTTCAGAAACTAGTTCTAGTGAAAGATTGCCAATGGGATTCCCAGTGCCTGGAATCATAGCGAACATAATTCTAAACCATGTGGAATAGTTACCCCCATGACCCATGGGCTTTGCCGCTGGTGGGGTGGCTTGTGTGTCTCAGTGATACAGATAGACATGCCGTAGCTGTAACCACAGTGGGGGGGGGGGGGGGGGGGTATCTGTCGAGAGCCCAGACAAACGTATAGTTACTGAAGAGAGACAGTAGCTTTTCCAGTAGTTTCAGGGGCAACAGTCTGGATAACTGACTGATTTGGCACTGTAACGTCAACCAAAAGGGCGTTGCTGTTCTGGTACTGCGAACGGCTAAAAGCAAAGAGAAACTACAACCGTAATTTTTCAAAGGGGTATGCAACTCTACTGTCCGGTTAAATGATGATTATATCCTCTTCGGTAAAATATTCTTGAGGTAAAATACTATTCCATTCGGATCTCTGGGCTAAGACTACTCAAGAGGATGTCGACATTGTAAGTAGGCTGTTTAGGTTTTAATGTTGGTAACGCCACGTAGCGCTCTATATGAAAATCACTGGCTGTGCTGTGTGCAGTCTGTGGCTGGTTTGCACTGTTGTTTGCTATTGTAGTGTTGGGCAGTTGGATGTTAACAGCGCGTAGCGTTGCGCAGTTGGAGGTGAGCCGCCAGCAGTGGTGGATGTGGGGAGAGAGATGGCGGAGTTTTGAGAGCGGATGATCTGGACGTGTGTCCATCAGAGACAGTAAATTTGTAAGACTGGATGTCATGAACTGCTATATATATATATATATATATATATATATATATATATATATATATATATATATATTGACTTTTGAACACTATTAAGGTAAATACATTGGTTGTTCTTTATCAAAATCTTTCATTTGCTAAGTATGCCTATCAGTAGTTAGTGACTTCAGTAGTTAGAATCTTTTAAGTAGCTGGCAGTATTGGCGCTCGCTGTATTGCAGTAGTTTGAGTAACGAAGATTTTTGTGAGGTAAGTGATTCATGAAAGGTATAGGTTATCGTTAGTCAGGGCCATTCTTTTGTGGGGATTATTGAAAGTCAGATTGCGTTGCGCTAAAAATATTGTGTGTCAGTTTAGTGTTGATCAGAATAAGTAAAGAGCGAAATGTCTGAGTACATTCAAATAACGTAAGGGGTTTACCAACACAGTAATTCAATAATTTTTCTAAGGGGGCGTTTTAACATCAGGAGAAACAATAATGCGTGTGAAATCTTACGGGACTTAACTGCTAAGGTCATCAGTCCCTGAGCTTACACACTATTTAACCTAAATTATCCTAAGGACAAACACACACACCCATGCCCGAGGGAGGACTCGAACTTCCGCCGGGATCAGCCGTACAGTCCATGACTGCAGCAGGAGAAACAAAACTGGCGTTCTACGGATTGACAAGTGGAATGTTAGATTCATTAACCTATCAGGTAGATCAGAAAATTTAAAAAACGAAACGAAAATCTTAAAGTTGGATACTGTGGGGGCCAGCACGGTTAGCTGTGTCGCCTAACGCACTACTTTCCTGGCTGGAAGGCGTGCCGGTTCCCGGCACGAATCCGGTCGGTGGATTAGTGTCGAGGTCCGGTTTCCGACCAGTCTGTGGATGGTTTTTAAGGCGGTTTTCCATCTGCCTCGGCGAATGTGGGCTGGTTCCCTTATTCTGCCTCAGATACACTATGTCAGCGATTGCTGCGCAAACACTTTCTGCAAGTACGCATACACCATAATTACTCTACCACGCAAACATTGGGGTTACACCAGTCTCGTGTGAGACGTTCCAGGTGGAGGGGGGGCGGGGGAGGGAGGAGGGGGTGTCCACTGAGGGACGAACCGCATAATAACCCTGGGTTCGGTGTAGGGCGGCGGTGGTGTGAGTGGACTGCTGTATCCTGTTGTGGGGTTGTGTACCACTGCGGGCTGCGGCGGGGACGAAGCCTCTCCGTCGTTTCTAGGCCCCCACTTCCACACAATACAATACAATATATACAGAGGGAATTAGTGAAGTCCAGTGGCAGCAGGAACAGGACTTCTGGTCAGGTGAATATAGGGTTATAAATAAAAATTCAAATAGTGTTTATGCATGAATAGGTTTAATAATGAATTTAACAATAGGAATTCGGGTAATCTACTGCGAACAGCATAGTGAGCGCATTATCGTAGCCAAGGTAGACATGAAGCCAACACCCACCATAGTAGTACACGTTTATATGCCATTTAGCAATGCAGGTGGTGAAGAGATTGGAGATATGTATGATCAGATAAAATAAATTATTCTGATAATTAGGGGAAACGAAAATTTAATTGTGATGGAGGACTGGAATTCGATGGTAGGAAAAGGAAGAGAAAGAAAATTGTAGGTGAATATGGGCTGCGGTAAATGAATGAAAGAGGAAGGCACCTGGTAGAAATTTGCACACAATGTAGATTAATCATCGCAAACACATGGTTTAAGAATCATGAAAGAAGGTTGTATACGTGGAAGAGACCTGGAGACACCGGAAGGTTTCAGATTAATTATATAATTGTACAACTGAGATTTGGGGACCAGATTTTAAATTGTAAGACATTTGTGTGGACAGATGTGAATTCTGTACACTATTTGTTGGTTATGAACTGTAGATTAAAACTAAAGAAATTGAAAAATTGTCGGAAGTTAAGGAGATGGGACCTGGATAAGTTGAGATAACCAGAGGCTGTTGAGAGTTTTAGAGGGAGCAACGACTGACAAGAACAGGGGAAAGGAATACAGTAAAAGACGAATGGGTAGCTTTGAGAGATGAAATAGTGAAGGCAGCAGAGGATCACACAGATAAAAAGACAAGGCCGAGTGAAAGCTCTTGGATAACACAGGAGATATTGAATTTAACTGATGAAAGGAGAAAACATAAAACTGCAACAAATAAAGCAGACGAAAGGAAATACGAACATCTAAAACATGAGAATGACTGGATGCGCAAAATGGCTAACTAGCTACAGGAAAACAGAAAAGAGAAGCAGTTGTATATAAGTATCAAGACCTCAGATGGTAAATAGTCCTAAGCAGGGAAGGGAAAGCTAAAAGGTGGGAAGAGTATATATAGGGTTTGTACAAGGGAGAGGGAAGTATTATAGAAATGGAAGAGGATGTAGATGAAGAGAAGATTTTTACACAGCACTGAAAGACCTAAGTCGAAACAAGGCCCAGGGATAGCCTTGGGAGGGCCAGCCATGACAAAACTATTCCATCTGCTGTGCAGGATACATAAAACAGGCGAAATACCCTCGGACTTCAAGAAGAATCTAGTAATTCAATTCCAAAGAAAACAGGCGCTGACAGATGTGAATATTACCGAATTATCAGTTTAATGGTTCGTTGCAAAATAGTAACACGAATTCTTTACAGAAGAATGGAAAAACAGTAGCAGCCTACCTCGAGGAAGAGCAGTTTGGAGACATGTAGGAACACGCGAGGCAATACTGACCTTACGATTTATCTTAGAAGACAGGTTACAGAAAGGGAAACCAACGTTTATAACATTTGTAGACTTAAAAAACACTTTTGACAGTGTTGACTGGAACATCCTCTTTGAAATTCTGAAGGTAGCAGGGTAAAATACAGGAAGCGAGAGGCTATTTACAACTTGTCCAGAAACCACACGGTACTTAAAAGAGAAGAGGGACATGAATGGGAAGTAGTGGTTGAGAAGGGAATGAGGCAGGCTTGTGGCCTGTCCTCGATATTATTCAATATGTAGATTGAGCAAGCAGTAAAAGAAGCCAAAGCAAAATTTGGAGTAGGAACTAAAATTTACGGGGAAGAAAGTGCCGATGCCACTGTAATTCTGTCAGAGACAGCAAAGGACTTGGAAGAGCAGGTGAACGGAATGGACAACGTCTTGAAAGGTGGGTATAAGACGAACATCAACAAAAGTACTACAAGGATAGTGGAATGTAATCAGATGACGCTGAGGGAATTAGATTAGGAAACGAGACACTTAAAGCGGTAGATCTGTTTTGCTATTTGTACAGTTAAATAACTGATGATGGCCGAAGTAGAGTGGATATAAAATGTAGAGTGGCAATGGCAAAAAGACCTTTGAGATCAAGAGGAATTTGTTAACGTCGGTTATAGACTAAAATGTTAGGAAGTCTTTTCTGAAAGTATTTGTATGAAGTGTAGCCATGTACGAAAGACAAAGATAGAGGATATACAGTTTGGACAAGTAGAGAATAGAGGCTTTTGAAGTGTGGTGCTACAGAAGAATGCTGAGGATTAGACTGGTAGATTACGTGACTAATGAGGTGAATAGAATTGGGGAAAAAGAAATTTGTAACAGAAATCGACTAAAAGATGGGATCGGCAGATGGGACACGTTCTGAGATGTCAAGGGATCACCGATTTTTTATTAGAGGGAAGTTTGTGGAAGGAAGGGGTAAAAATCGTAGAGGGAGACCAAGAGATGAATACAGAAAGCAGATTCACGAGGATGTTATTTGGAAATGAAGAGACTTGCACAGGATGGAGTAGCATGGACAGCTGCATCAAACCAGTCTTAGGACAGAAGACCACAACGACAAAAACGTAGAATAGATCAAATTTAACAAAATAATGCCATATAGGTACGATATCCTGTGCTTGATTAGATATGTGGATGATGTCTTGTGCCAAATAGAAGAAACAAGCTGAAAACCTTACCAGTTACATGGATACATAAATTCTGTTCGTAATGAAGTACGTTTTCCATTAGAGAAAGAGCAAAATAGACAGTTAAATTTCTTGGACATAACCATGAAGATTCAGAACAAGCAAGACACATTTGACATACACCAAGAACAGACAACAAGAGACAGAATATTATACACCATTACCAATATTGGGATATGTAGAACATAAAAAAGCACCTGAACCAGTCACAATGAGATCTGTCCTGGCAGGACTTGAGAACCAAGAAGCAGAATCTGCCTACATCAGTTTGTTGAAGAAACATACAATAAGGCAATTTCTCTTCTATTTCATCAAGAGAGTTTAAAATTCGAAATTGAGAAAGGATGTAGGTGAAGGCCCTCCACACTGACGAAATCTATTTTCTGAAGATGTCTTGAGACACTTAAACTGCACTGAAGGAGGAATACGCATAAAGTGATGTAAACTACCTCACGTTTGCTGATGACGTAGTGTTGTTTGCTTCGGGCCCAGAAGACTTTCAACAGTGGAAGCAGGTGTTATTATTAGCTCTAGCAGCCTGACTATTTCTATGGTATATTCGTGTAGAGAAAATATGACAATAGGAGTAAAGAGTAGATAGAGCAAGACCAAATAAATGTACAATCAATATGCTAATAGTATAACAGTTGACATCCTTGTTTACTTAGGACAACTGAAAATAACAACTTTAGAAAGATAAACAGGGTTGTAGAAATGGCTTTAACTTCATTTGGGAAACTGTCTGCTATATTCAAAGGTTAATTCCCAATTTATATTAAATGAAGACTGCACAATCACTATAAACTTCCAGTACTAACATACTGGACGTTAAATACACTAGTCTGCTTAATGTCAGATGACTGAAAATAAATATGTTCTTTTAATAATCTTTTCTACGTTGATTTCAAAACTGTTCTTAGTTTTGTTCTATGACGCGTAGTATTTTTATAAATGGAATAAAGTTTGTTTTATGCTTTGTTGTAGAAATTTTGCTATGACTCCTAGCTGCAAACATAAAAATTCACTTTTTTTACGCGGGTGAAGGGTGAGGGACAGTAACTGGGCCAAGCCAAAGCGTTGTGATGTAAAGGTTTCGCCAAATCGTAGGAAGTTTATGCCTGGGACTAGAAAGATCTAGCATGAATCGCCTGTAGATAAAAAAGAATATTTCTCCCACTGTTGATTTCCTGTCAGAAAGGTCACAATTCGTTGTAATTGACGGAAAGTCATCGAGTAAAACATAAATGATTTCTGGCGTTCCCCAAGGTAGTGTTATAGGCCGTTTGCTGTTCCTTATCTATATAAACGATTTGGGAGACAATCTGAGCAGCCGTCTTAGGTTGTTTGCGGATGATGCTGTCGTTTATCTACTAATAAAGTCATCAGAAGGTGAAAACAAATTGCAAAGCTATTTAAAAAAGATATCTGAATGGTGCGAAAATTGGCAGTTGACCCTAAATAACGAAAAGGAATCTGTTAAGCTTACGTTAGACGATAAATCAGTCAAATCTAAAAGCCGTAAATTCAACTAAATACCTATGAATTACAATTACGAACAATGGAACACATAGTAATTGTTGTGGGGAAGGCTAATCAAAGACTGCGTTTTATACGCAGGACACTTAGAAAATGTGACACATCCACTAAGAAGACTGCCTACACTATGCTTGTCCGTCCTCTTTTAGAATACTGCTGCGCGGTATGGGATCCTTACCAGATAGGACTGACGGAGTACATCGAAAAAGTTCAAAGAAGGGCAGCACGTTTTGTATTATCGCGAAATATGGGAGAGAACGTTACTGAAATGATACAGGATTTGGGCTGGAGATGATTAAAGGAAAGGCTTTTTCGTTGCTACGGAATCTTCTCACGAAATTCCGATCACCAACTTTCTCCTACGAATGCTAAAATATTTTGTTAACACCGACCTACATAGGGAGAAACGATCATTACGATGAAATAAGCTCGTACAGAAAGATACAGGTGTTCGTTCTTTCCGTGCGTAATACGAGATTTGAATAACAGAGAGTGAATTAAAGCACAAGGCAATTAAAGGCATTAGCTCCCAGTTCGCATCGATTTATATCAGTGATGCAAGTTGAAACTTTGTGCTGCACCGGAACTTGAGCCTGGGTGTCCCACTTACCAGGTGGATGCGCTGACCTCTGCGCCTCTAGTGGAAATGCACACCAAGCTCGAACTTTACGGGAATTGGTGAAATGCCGCGAGTAACGAACATAATTTGCAAGCGACACTACTTCAGCAGTGTGTGAATAAGATGACAATTTGGGTCTGACGAGAGGCGTGCCAGGGCATTCCGTGCAGTCGAGATGACCATTGTGTGCGGATGGCTCATCGTTCAGTGTTCTGCCCAGTAAGCAGCCGACCTGGGTTCGAACCTCGGTCCGGCACGAATTTTCAGCTTCCCTGTTATTTAAATCAACTCCCATTCCCAGCCAATATCTATAATTCCTTTATGTCTTAATAATTTTAAAAATATAGATGGGGACTGAAATTATATTTAGATATTTGTGCTTTAATTAATTAAATTTTTAAAATGTGAAATCTTTTTTGTGAAAAATCCTCATGTTATGGAATTAATGTAGAGTAATTTACACAATTAGAATTACATATTGATTCTGGAGCATGTACTTCTGAGATATCATCTGTCAAAAATTTTAAAAAGAATGCAGGCTTGTGTTAACCAAGTGTATCACTTCGCTTCCAAAACAGGTGCAATAGACTGCAGCTGTCGTCCTTCTTCAAAATGGTCATAGTTTAAATATAAAAATTGAGAGGGCACTGTCAGTTTGAAAATTAAATCGTTGATATATACCGAATATATTTATGGATAATAATCAGTTACGAATGGTGTATCTTTGTAGTACTGATGTTTAATCAGCGAATGAAACAATAATTTTGAATTGTCAGAAGAGCTAGTCATTTAACCAAACTGCCCCTCCCCCCCCCCCCCCCCCACTTCTACTTTCATTCCGTGAAATGCGAAATCGGTAGTGCATTTAATTGAATAAAGCATAATATTGCAGATAAGGGCGGGAAAGCTGCCTCGGAAGTCTTGGGACGGTAAAAAGGACACCAGTTTTGACCGTTAAGGGAGGGATATCCGAAGTCCCGACAACCTGGCGCCAAGGGTGCCAAACACTGTGTGGCCATGTTTCCTGTGCAGGAGATGCTCGCCCAGAGCTTGGGCAAAGAAGACCCGAGGGTGGTTCTTTACTGGTCATGCTGACTGAGCAGGCATCGAGTGCCAGGTGGTTGGGGACCTTCTCAATGGAAAAACTTGAATAGCGAGGCTATAAGCCGCCAGTATCCCGTTGGTCAGCTCTCACTACTCAGTGCTCAATCTCGATGCAGTTACGCAGCTGTCCTCGGTCCATCTACGTCACTGCTGCCACGCTGACATGCAAACAGCTTTCCATGTGGTGAGCTCGTCTTGCCATTACTCTCTCTTGCTGCATACTCCATTGTTTCCACTCTGGTTAGGCTCTTGATAAAGTGGTCCCTGCAGCTAGGTGCAGTAGAGAAATGTGCTGTATGTAAGTTTCCTGTATAATGTGCATCCGTGTGAGCGCTTCATTGTATTGTTTCATTTAATTTGAATGCACCCTTTGTCCACAGGTAGGTGCTAACTTAAATATATTTGAACACTGTTCTGGTAGGCCATTGACCTGCTCCTTCACAAACTCCTTGTATTTGTTTTTCACTGACGAATATATCGCTTTAAAGTGGTAAGTAACGACGGAAGGAAGGAGATCTCTTTATGTTTTCCGTACACTGTAAATGGGAAATCTACTATTAACAAAATTATAGGATATTAACCTCTGCTGAAGGAAGTTAAAGAAGTCCACATAGCATGTGCAAAGGGTAAACTATTTAAACATTTTTGCTAGGTGACTGTTAACAGCAGTTAAGTAATTCATGAAATGCGTACTTGATCATTAGCTGTTTTATTGAAAACTAAAACATCAACCGGTTTCGGTCTTAGACCATCGTCGACGGATATAAGGTTAAAAGCAGTCCAGGTAAATACAGCCTTCATGTCATTATCTGAGAGTGGTTACATATCAGATGTTACAATATGTAATAAATTCCAGTACAGTAATTTCTACACAGGAATTACTGTGCAGACCTCACTGTACTGGAATTTATTACATATTGTAACATCTGATATGTATCCACTGTCAAACAATGACGTGAAGGCTGTTTTTACTTGAACTGCTTTTAACTTGATATCCGTTGATGATGGTTAAGGCCTAAACTCATTGATGTTTAAGGTTTTCAGTGAAACATCTATGGTCAAATATGCATTTCATAAATTATTTACTCATCATTGTTGTGTGTGGTTTAGTTTCACATGCGTGTCAACATCTCCCTGAAATACTTCTTTCCCCGTCAATTACCAACATTCAGTCGCCTCCTCACCCCTACAATTCCATATAAGCAGTGGAAAGACGAATGTTGGGCCTAACAAGAAAGAACTGAACAAGAAACAAGTGAATTGGTGACTTCAGAGTGGCTGTTACGAAACTGTAATGGATATGGTGGGGGATGGACTAGAGAGCTCGGTTTTGGATTCCTCGTGATGAGGAAAAATCTGGAAGAACAGGAAAAAATTGTGTCGGAAGAGATAAAGACCGTATGGAGAATACTAGGAGAGTTCTATATCCTGCAGTGGATGATAACTGGCTGATGATGATAACTGGCTGATGATGATAACTGGCTGATGATGATAACTGGCTGACGATGATAACTGGTTGATGATGACAAATGGCTGATGATGATAAATGGCTGATGATGATGATGTCAAATGATTACAAATTGATATCGGATTGTTTGTGCGAGCAGTAACGGAACTATAACGCCGCAGGGGCTAAAAATGCATTTCACATTATGCCTAACGCAGCGCTGATGTTTTCGTTGTAAGTCGTAACCTTTCGGCTGACCTGACGGTTGACCTACATTGCCATACTTCATTGTGGTAATATTATTTAGCCACAAATAATTTTTTTAGCAGTTTAACATATCGCTTTGAGTTAAACAAGTTCCGCGAAATTGGAATATACTGATGGTAAAAGGATGGATGCGTATGCTGGAAGTATATAGAAGGACGATGGTAAACGTAAAACAAAATAATTTGTGCCTCGAGGTCGAATCATTTCATTGCCGCCTGTACTGTATGTTAATGTTTCCATCGCTGCCTCTGTCATTTTCTGCACCTCTGATAATATTGATTCTCACACCGGATCACCCGTATACATATTTAATGACCCACGAGAAACTGGAATTGAATGAACATGAATCCAAAACACAGGCCCTTCGCCTTACGAATCAAAAATGTAGGAAATAGCAGACTCACTCTAAATTCTGGTATCGTTCAGAACAGGAGAAAATATCATTATCGTGAACTCACGCTGTTAGTGAATTCTGAGGACCGCTAAGCCGAAGTTGTGAAGACCTCTGGTAATCACCAATACAGGCACCTATCTTAGGTGGAAAAGTGTCTTTGGAGGCGCTCCAGTGCTGAAACGGTAAGATGTTGAACAAAATCAAAATTCTTTTAAAAGGATGCTAAACATCTTAATTTTAATATCGTGAAATATTAGTTGGCCTGCCGTCCTTAGCTGTATGTACTGTGTTGATAATTATTACTTTACATCCGTATAATCACCTGAATAAAACAAATTTGTCTTGCCATACACTTTTCTCCTTTACTATTTGCAGAGCATCTTCAGTAGTTTCAGACTATTTTCTTTCACATTTTGGACATATTATTGAGGCTATCAACAGTTCTGGCACTTATTTTTACTCGCAAATTCCATAGCTGCTGGTCCTCATGTGCACTTTTTACGGTTTTACAGATGTTCCTCTTCCGCTTACTGCCATACAAAATTTCTTTTTCACGGTGCTAGGAAATAAACAGTAAGTTTGCTTACTTGATGATGTGTTTTGGATGGTGTTAGCAACTCTTGAATGTTATTACTAACTGTTGAATGTGTGTTTGTGATATCAGAGACCTATCCCTGTGTGTATCTGTGTGTGTGTGTGTGTGTGTGTTCATTTTAACATACTGGTATGTATGCGAGAATTTTTTAATTACTTTTTCATTTCTTTTCTTAAGTTTTACAGAGAGTTTGTGTTGAGGTGTGTCTGGTTATTTATCAAATGTTTGTTCTCTGCTACGGGTTTCTTGATATAGTAGTGTTCATGTATTGGTATAATGCATTTGTAGTAGTTGTTTCAGCTAATGATTTTCATATCTTGTTCTAAGTTGGTAGGATGATGGTTATGGCGTTTTAAGTGTTCTGGAAATGTATAATGATTTGTTTCGTAATTATGATTCCTGATGTGTTTTTTTGCTCCGTGTTTTAAAATTACTTCATGGCATGTCTATGTACACTGCATCACTATTTTGACGTTCAAGATGGTATATTCCCGATCCAAGGAATTTGTCTTGATTGTTGGTTGGCTTAAGTTTGTTTGGAGACTATGGACGGCAAATCATCTTGAGAGAATCAGCAACTGTGTCGATATTTAAAATAAATCTCATTTATTCTTCTGGATCAGTTGCATAGTTTTAATTACGTGACCTGTTTCGATCACCCTGGATCATCTTCACGTCTAAGTAGGTGCGTTAGCAACACATCTTATCTGTTCAGACATTCATGTAAGAGTAATCCGATATGAGGTACTGAACAGACAAGACGGATTGCTCATGTAACAACGTAGATCTAAAGATGATCCGAAGTGAACGGAACAGGCTACGTAATTAAAAATGTACAACTGAGACTGACTAATAAATGAGATTTGATTATTTGAAGACTTTGAGCAATTTTATGTGCTGTAGGGAGGCCCTGTTTCTTTAGTACGGTACTGTGTTCGTTAATTTATGTGATCAGACAGATTTAAAGTAATAATTATAAACATAATATTTTAGCTTTAGAAACGTTTACGAGGTTATTCTGGGCACGTAAAGATGTATTCACGCTTACTTGTTTAAAGGGATATTGCTTCGAGCTATACAGTACATCCCATACACCGCACTACAGTGCAGTATTTCACGCCATAGCAGGACAATGTAGCGATTGAGGAACAGTGACTCAAACTGAACGGGTGTCAAAGTAGTGCAGTGCGAGCACTAGGAAGTGTAGACACCAGGACAAATGGAGATTTGGGTCGCTCCTGGATTTGTGCTCGGATAGCCGAAGTGATCAAGGCGAACCCTGGCGACAAGCGGGAAATCAGGGTTCGAGTCCTGATCCGGTACAAATTTTCATTTGTTCTGAAATTTTCTACGGCTGATTCGGAACCAAAGCCCGATTTGCTATTTATTTTGTAACTGAAATGCGTTTGTCGATTGCCTGTACAGTATCTGCTCCTTAGGACATATATACAACACAGGCTTTGCACTACAGTACAGTCAATTTCAAATGGTTGCAGCACTTAACTATAACTTGACTTTGAGTCGCCTTCATATCATTTGAACGTGGACGTGTTTAAGTTTTCAAAAGAGATCGCTACAGCTTTCATCAGTTTTCAAATTACCAATGCTCAGTGTATAATGGTTAGTTTGGAAGGGGAAAGCAAACTCACGGCGACTATCCTGACCACTAACGTCTCCTGGTTACACCCTACGGTGATTGTTATCTTTGTGGGTACACAGAAATCGTTTGTAACCTATAACAGCAACGCCAGAAGGATTAGAAAATGCAGCACTTCAGAGGCATACTCAGGAACAATACGGCGGACGCTCAATGAATTCAACTACCATCTGCAGAGAGCACATTGAACACCTATAAATTTTCGCGCCCCATATGTTCAAATTCGCTTACAAGTTAGTTCTTGACATACGGAAGTATGAAGTTGAGACCTCGTTTTCAATCCTCCTGTAGTATTCTGTGTCCCCACCAAGAGATCACTAAAACCAAAAAGAACCTTATCAGTCGCCTTCGTATGTGATATCGAAAGATGAACCGATAAGAGTAAGGTCTCAGTACGAAAAGTCCCAGTGCAATCTTTTGCTTGAAAGACATTCCGAAACCAGTGCGTAATTTACTTTTCTCAGGAAACGTAATGAGCCTTCTTTATTATAACTACTCACAGTCATTACATTTAATTAGCTTACTAACGAGAAAATTCAAGGCTTTTACCCGGAGGTTACTTTCGTTATTTAATCTGGGGCACAGAATAAAACGCGGAAGCTACAAAGATTAGAAGAGAGATATGAAGTGCAGAGCTTTTACAGCCAGCAGCCATTTCGTTCCACCTCGCTTACTCGCCTCGTCTAGCTCTATTTCTCAGGTCTAGAGCAGCGTACGCACCGCCACATTAAGCAGCGCGTGCTCTGTACCGTTGTGCAAGGCGTCACACTTCCGCCGTTTCCTTGGTACGCAGTCTGTCTAATTGTACATGCATCTCTCACACTTTCCTACCAAGACCTGGACGACTTGTCTCTCCCCCTACGCCTCACCTGCTACCCACCATTCCGTAACATGCACTCCGTGACCCTTATATTTTTTTTTTGTTGTTTTTTTTCTGCTGTTCATACTACTACTGGACGCTCAAGCACTAACTGGGCTTGGCAGAAAATCCTAAGAAATTTTGATCTTATGTCAAAGCGGTAGGTGGATCAAAACAAAATGTCCAGACACTCCATGACCAAAATGGTACTGAAACAGAGCATGACAGACTAAAGGCCGAAACACTAAATGTCTTTTTCCAAAGCTGTTTCACAGAGGAAGATTGCACTGTAGTTCCTTCTCTAGATTGTCGCACAGATGACAGAATGGTAGATATCGAAATAGATGACAGAGGGATAGAAAAACAATTAAAATCTCTCAAAAGAGGAAAGGCCGCTGGACCTGATGGGTTAGCAGTTCGATTCTATACAGAGTACGCGAAGGAACTTGCCCCCCTTCTTGCAGCGGTGTACTGTAGGTCTCTAGAAAAGCGTAGCGTTCCAAAGGATTGGAAAAGGACACAGGTCATCCCCGTTTTCAAGAAGGGACGTCGAACAGATGTGCAGAATTATAGACCTATATCTCTAACGTCCATCAGTTGTAGAATTTTGGAACACGTAATACGTTCGAGTATAATGACATTTCTGGAGACTAGAAATCTACTCTGTAGGAATCAGCATGGATTTCGAGAAAGACGATCGTATGAAACCCAGCTCGCGCTATTCGTCCACGAGACTCAGAGGGGAATAGACACGGGTTCCCAGGTAGATGCCGTGTTTCTTGACTTCCGCAAGGCGTTCGATACAGTTCCCCACAGTCGTTTAATGAACAAAGTAAGAGCATATGGACTATCAGACCAATTGTGTGATTGGATTGAGGAGTTCCTAGATAACAGAACGCAGCGTGTCATTCTCTAGGGAGAGAAGTCTTCCGAAGTAAGAGTGATTTCAGGTGTGCCGCAGGGGAGTGTCGTAGGACCATTACTATTCACAATATGTATAAATGACCTTTTAGATAACATCGGAAGTTCACAGAGGCTTTTTGCGGATGATGCTGTAGTATATCGAGAGGTTGTAACAATGGAAAATTGTACTGAAATGAAGGAGGATCGCCGGCCGAAGTGGCCGTGCGGTTAAAGGCGCTGCAGTCTGGAACCGCAAGAGCGCTACGGTCGCAGGTTCGAATCCTGCCTCGGGCATGGATGTTTGTGATGTCCTTAGGTTAGTTAGGTTTAACTAGTTCTAATTTCTAGGGGACTAATGACCTCAGCAGTTGAGTCCCATAGTGCTCAGAGCCATTTGAACCATTTGAAGGAGGATCTGCAACGAATTGACGCATGGTGCAGGGAATGGCAACTGAATCTCAATATAGACAAGTGTAATGTGCTGCGAATACATAGAAAGAAAGATCCTTTATCATTTAGCTACAATATAGCAGGTCACCAACTGGAAGCAGTTAATTCCATAAATTATCTGGGAGTAGGCTTTAGGAGTGATTTAAAATGGAATGACCATATAAAAATAATCGTCGGTTAAAGCAGATGCCAGACTGATATTCATTGGAAGAACCCTAAGGAAATGCAATCCAAAAACAAAGGAAGTACGTTACAGTATACTTGTTCGCCCACTACTCGAATACTCACCGGTGTGGGATCCGTACCAGATAGGGTTGATAGAAGAGATAGTGAAGATCCAACGGAGAGCAGCGCGCTTAGTTACAGGCTCATTTAGTAATCACGAAAGCGTTACGGAGATGATGGATAAACTCCAGTGGAAGACTCTGCCAGAGAGACGCTCTGTAGCTCGGTACGGACTTTTGTTGAAGTTTCGAGAACATACCTTCATCGAGGAGTCAAGCAGTATCTTGCTCCCTCCTACGTATATCTCGCGAGGACACCATGAGGATAAAATCAGAGAGATTAGAGGCCACACAGAGGCATACCGACAATCTTTCTTTCCCCGAACAATACGAGACTGGAATAGAAGGGAGAACCGATAGAGGTACTCAAAGTACCCCCCCCCCTCTACACACCGTCAGCTGGCTTGGAGAGTGTGGATATAGATGTAGAAAATATAATTTAAAACCTAAATTAGGCGGCAATGCATGCAACAAACTGCTCCTCGGTGATATCCTCGTGAATATTTTTTACCACTATTGCGAAAGTTCAACGTCCTAGACGCAGAAGACGCCTTAAGCTTTTTGACGGCTACTGTGTAATGTATATACACTGGTAAGCCAAAACATTATGACCATTGCCAACCGTGGCGTTGGATGCCGCATAGTGGCGCTGGGAGCTCGTGAGGCGGTAACAAAAATATATAAGCTGAGCACGCGATATAGCCTAGCGAAGATATGGGCTATAAATGGGGAAATTCATCGAGATAGTGTTGAGAAACAACCGAATTCGCTAAAACTGAACGTAACTCCAGTGTTCGATGGAATCCCTGTTAGATTCTGTACCCAATTTGCGCTTGAGTTTGACCATACGTTAACTATAATCTGTCGTACATCTCTCTAACAGAAAGCCTAGTTGTTGGAAGAAAACACAGGTCAACCAGTCTATAAGTAAGGTACCAGAAGTGGTCCAAAAAACTACGGTCCAGTATACTTGGCATCGATCTGTTGTGGAATCTTAGAACATAATTTGAGCTCAAACAAAAATGAGATATTTCGACCACAATTACCTCCTCTACCATAGATTTCGAAAACAAGCGCAGCTCGCACTTCTCTCATGACGTACTGAGTGCTTTGGATCAAGGCAGTCAGGTAGACACATAATTTATTAATTTTCAAAATTAATTTGACTCAGTACCACATCCACGGTTATTACCAAACGTACGATAATATGGTATCAAGTGAAATTTATGGTTGGATTGAGGATTTCTTGGTAGGGAGAAAGCAGCACGTTATCTTGGATGGAGAGTGATGAAGAAGTGTAGAAATAACTTCACGTGTGACCCAGGGACGTGTGTTGGAAGCCTTGCTGTTCGTGCTGCATATTAATGACCTTTCGGATAATATAAATAGGAAGCTCGGAAGTTTTGCAGATGAAGCAGTTATCTGTAGTAAAGTAATGTCTGAAACAAGATCCATAAATATTCAGTCAGATCTCGATAAGATTTCAAGGGGGTTCAAAGATTGGAAACTTGCCTTAAATGTTCAAAAATGTGTAACTGTGCACCTTATAATGAACCTGTACCATGGGGACTTCTGTTCAGTAGCAGATGACTATACATCACTCATTTGATGAACCCTTCGATACTATTCGTTTTTAAGTTTCTTCGACCACTATATATTTTATATTCATAAAGTGTACTCCCGGGATCATATGTTGTTTGGAAACCTTTATCTCAAATTTGTTTTCTCTTTTTATCTTTTTTCTGTAACATTTTGGAAACCTGTTTTGTTCTTTTTTTGAATTTGTGAAAGTCCTGTATTATCAAAGCTGTTTCTTTCGGCAGTAAACGTCAGATATTTTTGCACTTAACATCATTTAGACACCGAAACTTCATCACAGAACTGTGTACAAGAATATATAATTGTTTTACATCTGTAAATTTTATGAAATGAATGCTAGTCTCTTCATAAATGTTAACACTGGCTTGTAGTAAACATGCATCGTTGTTGCTTCGCACCAACAATTTGTGATATCTTTGTTTAGTGGAGTAGAAAGAGGTTCTTAGCTGTGTGGTGGTGGTGGATGGACATGAAAAGAAGGGACTGTGAGATGCATTTATGTAAAATATAGCAAAGCTTTTTCTTGTGAGCTGGAAAGGAACAAAGTCTTATGTAAACGAAAATATTAACTTCGTGATGAGAAGAAATTCAAATTTGTCAATCTCGTAACCAGTGTTTATTTTGAAAGTGACCTTTTACAACAAGATTATTGTACGATAACAGGGAGATGTGGCTGCGTGGTTAGGTGGAACTATACTTCGATAAATTAATTTGAACACAGTAATGTATCTTTCAAAGCTCCCAAGCACTGGGCCCCAGAAACAATCCTATCCCTTTGAACTTTTGGACAGCTAGTTGAGCTACAACCAAGATGAGTACATTCATAGTTTTTCTTGAGTTCTGCTATAGTAAATATTGCAACAGTTTTCAATCTACAGTTCCACCACCCAGTTTTAATTGATGACTTTGTCATGGAAATTTGGAAATTTGTGGTAAGGTGTTATGGGACCAAACTGCTGAGGTCATCGGTCCCTAAGCTTACCTACTATTTAATCTAACTTAAACACTAACTTGTTCTAAGGACAACACACACACACACACACACACATGCCTGAGGGAGGACTGGAACCTCCGACGGGGGGAGCCGCGCGGACCGTGACAAGGCGCCCTAGACTGCGCGGCTACTCAGCGCGGCACTTTTTCATGTCTGACAGTGAAGACGAGGAAGTGCTGGTCTAAAATTGACATTTCATCATTTTATAATGTACACATTGTTTCAACCGAGGAGGATGGGCTGTTTATAACTTCATAAAAAGAAAAAAAACACGTAATATCCTGAGACTATAGTATCAGTGAGTCACGGTTGGAATCTGTCAACTCATACAAATACCTGGCTGTAACACTTTGTAGGGATGTGAAATGGAGTGGTCAGTCGTGGGGAAACCTGATTGCAGACTTCGGCTTATTGGTAGAATACTAGGGAAATGCAATCAGTTTGCAAAGGAGATTGTTTATAAATCACTCGTGTGACGCATCCTAGCATATTGTTCGAGTGCTTAGGACCCTATAACACTCCCACTCTGTTACCGCTATACCTTAACCTCAAAACTGGAGGCAGTTTGCAAAACAGAATTATTTTGTTATAGCGATTATGGTATAAAGCAACAGAGCAGTGTTACCCTCTGAGAGGAATTTTGTTATGTTGACCGTGTTGTTCCTAACAGAAGTGGCTTATCGGAAATGAAAGTCAAAATTACGTACATATTGGAATAGTAACAAACAAAATTTTGCCTAGCTATATTGTTTACAGGATAAGGGAAACGGTCGCCAGCCTAATTAGGCAAGAGAAAGATGAATGTTCTCGTTTATGAAAGTAGGTATAAGTAACTATAATGGACAAACACAACCTAGACTTAGCCACACGCGAGTGCAAGGAACTCTGACACACACATGTTTTAAGATTGAAGCTAACAACTGGAGCAGCACAAACTATTTGCAAAAATTATAAGAGGTACCGAAACACCCTATTACTTTCAGGGCTTACACAAAATGAATGGTCTTTATAACATTACTCTTAATATGCACTTCTAATACACAAGAGAGAGAAACACTTAGCAATCATGAACATAGTTTTCTATTATTGCAGTTTCCTACTTTTTACTACAGCGAAACACAATGTTGACAAAACTGCAAGAAACTGACTCACCTTTTAGAATTTACTACTGGCAACAATGTGATCATTTACTCTATAAGCCTCAGTCTTAAGAACTTTTAATTTTGAATTTGGCAACAGCACTTTAGTAAGCAGTTTTAATAGGAATATTTTCAACAAACAACATTAACTTTAACTTTCTTTTTACAAGTTCAAGAGGCATTAATTAGCAAAACTCTAGGCTTTAATTTCTTTTAGTAAGGACACTCGGATATTACTTTAGCTTAAACGGAGAGGAACCTGAGAGGTGTTATAATGAGGAGAAAATCAAGGTTGGTACATAAATTTAGATATAAATTACCTTATATTTGAGCACAATAACACATCCATTAAGCTGATCCTTCACTGTACATCATTATAGTATTGCTTTACAGTGATTGCGCAACGTGGTGGCAACTGCATGTTGGTAGGTGGATTCGCAGACTGAATTGCTGGACTCTGTTATTTCTTGGTGGCGACGACAGATATAAATTCCAGAATAGTTCCAGCTAATTATCCATCCATCCGAGGCCTTGGAAAGAAGCAAGAAAAGCCTCTCTCGGAATAAGCACAATATGCACACTTTGCATAGCAGTGCACAGTTTGGTAGCTCATCTCCGACCGGTGGCTCGTCCCCGACTCGTAGCTCGTCTCCGACTGACTATCAGTTCCACCTTTTCCACCTAGGCCAACCACAATTTGCGCGCGCTACACAGTTCCGTTCCCGAGGGGAACCACACTACCTCTTACATACAGAATAACTAAGAGCCCTAAGTGAGGATCAGCAGTTTACATAATAGCAACCAAATGTATTAAATAAACAGAACATTTTCACATATTGACACTTCTACAAAAATTATTCACACAAAATTACAATCATATACAGTAAGTATTGTTCCCTCCAAATGGGTCAAAGCATTTAAACGAGAGATATGTTACACAGCATACAATCAAATCATGACATCAAAGTTTGACAAAGAAAAGAGTACACAATTTTATGTTATCGATTCAAACACATTTACAAAAGATCAACAATGTGACATTAAATAAAGCAAAAGCAAAAAAATAAATAAATCCATACAGCATAAGAGCTGTGGTGTTACAACCCTTACCAAATAGTTTACAGAGAAGGGCAGCACGGATTGTCACAAGTTAGTTTGAACAGCGGGAGAGTGTCACAGAGTCATAGACATGATGAAAGAACTTAACTGGCAGACACTTGCAGATAGACATAAACTACCCCGAGAAAGTCTACTTACAAAATTTCAAGAACAGGCTTTAAATTAAGAGTTCAAAAATATACTACAACCCTCTACATACCGCTCCTGTGAGGACAAGATTAGATTGATTGTAGCACGCACAGGGGCATTTAAACAATGATTCTTCTTTCATTCCCTGCTTGAATGGAACGCGAGAAGACTAATAACTGGTACAATTGGTCGTACTCTGGACTGCAAACGTATGACACAGTTAACACAAGACAAAGACTCAAGAATGGAGCAGCTTCGAACGACCATTATTGGGAAGGCTTTCAATTAATCAATCTATTAGATTTTATAATAACACTCGATAGGGGTACTTTCACCTAAAATAGCAATATTTTAATGATGAAGTTGCCCTATCCAGTCAAAGGCGTAAATTTAGCTTTTATTCGAACACTGTAACTTAAGTTATTCGTTGAAATTTAAGTGGGCGATCCTCTTTGTTAGACCTATAGCTGGGTTGGAGGAGTGTATATTAATGAGTTAAAATAGTGTGGCCACTTGCACAATAGCGTGTTGGTCCGCTCTGGATTGCAATACATTAGAAATTCTGCGTGACATGGATTCGACAAGTCTTTGGAAAGTTTTAGGAGGTATTGCACCAGATGTTTAAGCACAGGTCACGCAATTCCCGTTAAGTAACAGGCCAGTGGTTTGTGGACACTGAACTGACGCCCGATAGTGTTCCCGCTGTGTTCCATAAGGTCCGTATCAGACAAATTTTGTGGTCAATATAGCACGTGAGCTCAGTATCACTCTCCTCAAAGCACTATAGCACGATTTAATTAATATTCACTTAGTCTACCGCTGTCATTGCTTCTCCGGTTACTGCCAGGAGCCAAAGCATAATGCTGCCTCCACCGGACTGCGTTCGTCGCGTGTTGCATGTTACGCCTGGAAGACAACGTATTCGGAAAAGACCACCGACCTGATGTAACAAGAAACGTGATTCGTCTGACCGGGCGATATGTTTCCATCGATCCACGGTCCAGTCTCGATGATACTGTGCCCACTGCAATCGTTACTGACGATGTAGCTGGATCAACATTAGAACACGTAACAGTCGTTTGCTGCTGAGCCTCATGTTCTACAATGTGTGCTGAACAGTGTGTTCCGAAACACTTGTGCCTGAACCAACACTGTAGTTTGTCGTCAGATCAGCTACAGATTGCTGCCTACCCTGCTTCATAGAAGCCGCCGATCTTCGCGTTCTGTAATGAGACGTGGAAGTCCAATACCTCGTAGCCTGTTCGTGATTTTACTATCCTTGAAATACTTCCGTACAAGTAGACGACAGTAGTATGCTAACAGCTGACTAGCTACGCCGTTTCCCAGATGCTCGTTCCCGGGTGCCTGGCTACAGTGATCTGTCTTTTGACAAAGTCGCTTAGGTCAGAGGCTTTCCACATTTTCAGCCCGTATTGTTGCCAGAATGATTCCACATTCGTCTCTGCTCCACTTATGTACTTACCTTACAGCGTCACGTGCCCACACCACAATCAGACGGCATTCAATCTGACGGTGGGGGCGGTCAGAACATGTATGCTTGGAAATGTGTGTGTGTGTGTGTGTGTGTGTGTGTGTGTGTGTGTGTGTGTATGTGTGTGTGTTTGAAATTCTTATGAAAGCCAACATATTGGGTGATTAAGCTGTCCCTTCCTACGTCTTATGCAACCTACAACGTCTTCATATTCTCTCTCTCGCTAAGCACGAACTATTAGTCCTACAATAAAAATTAGCAAGATCTTTTTGTAAGAAATTTAATGTAGTTAAATTTTGTACGGCGATACCTTTCTGATAGGGACCATGTTTTTCGAGTTATTCAAGAAAAAACGTAAAAAAGCGAATTCGAAAACCGCGACCTCCAGCAACAACGTATTCCTGTACAAACATTTAATTGCATTAAATGTACTACAAAAAACGTCGCGTTCATTATTTCTGTAGGACTAAGAGTTTGCACGTAGCCAATGATAGAATGTGAAAACCTTATGCGTGATTGTTTAAGGAGTTGCAGGTTGCATAAAACCTATAAGTAGGGGCAACTGGATCACTCTATATGTGCCCCATCTATATTCTGAGGAAATAATTAAACTTGCCCAAGATAATAAATCTCAGATGAACCATGTTACGATACGGCACCTGCAACTAGCAGATGGCCGAATATCATAGGCTAGCGTTGATAGTACACGAAGGGAAGGCTGCAGAATCAGATCTCTGCTCAGAGAAATTCTTAATGCCCGTTATTCTGCGAAGGCCTAACTAGGCAGGTAGTTTCCTCAGACTTACCTGATACTTCACACCGGTGGCATTTATCTCCTGTCTTCATTAGTGCTTACTGACAGAAATTATAAAATCAAATATTATTCACCAGAAAGAACGAACTTAGTTTATCAGTAGCTGTGGACACCTTGTAGTGTTGCAACGCAACAACCTGGTTCGCGGGTTCTGGGTGTTTCAGTTTTGCCACATTTCAGATGTCACACTCATGGAGGCATAATGTTCCAGACCCGCCAGGTTAGCCGAGAGCGCTAATGCGCTGCTTCCTGGACTCGGGTAGGCGCGCCGGCCCCGGATAGAATCCGCCAGCCGGATTAACGACGAGGGCTGGTGTGCCTGCCAGCCTGGATATGGTTTTTAGACGGTTTTCCACATCCCTCTAGGTCCATACCGGGATGGTCCCCACGTCCTACCTCAGTTACACATTTGAAACACATCCGCACTTTTCCATGATTTACACTAGACTCTGCTTCCATCCCTGGGGGTACGGGGTGGCGGCAGGAAGGGCATCCGGCCACCCCTTCACAATTAACATGCCAAATCCGATTTAACCACGCCAACCACGCGCAAAATGCGGGACACAGGCGCAAGCGATAAAGGTATAATGTTCCAGCTACGTATGGAGGTCCCACATCGACAAACCCATGGTTGTCGATAAGGGAATTTGAGACTTCTGTTTTCCATTTGGAGTAGGTGTTCCAAGGAATCACAGTATAGATGACTGGAGGTACTCGTCATAGATTAAGGAACCTGAGCGTCTCGTGAAGAAATTGAAGCACATGAGGATTTGCAAGTTTCTGAAGCCTGAGGCTGATAGGCTACTCTTTTTTTTTCTTCAATTTATTGGCTTTCGGGCTGTGTCTAGTGAGCCACAACAATAGTGTAGTGTCTATGCAGCCACATTAATAGTCTATCAAGATACGAACGCAAGGAAAACCCAGTAGCCAGTCCCTGAGTGGAGGAAACCTCCGACCCCGCCTTCGGATTGCAATCCGTGGCGCTGACTGTGCAACATCAGTGGCAGAGGGGGGGGGGGGGGGGTCTACGTGTTCAGACGTTCTGCATGGTGCATGGTTGATATTAATGGCCATTTGCTTGGTTTTCATTAGTGTCGATCTGAAACAAATTAAACAACCTAAGGTTAGCATACTCTAAACAACGCGCTTAGGTCGCCAGCAGGTGTGCGCATTTTGTAAGGTTTTGGCACTACACCCTGGTGCACAGTTTGCGGATGTAACAGTTCTGTTACGTTGTACATTTCTTGTACAAGTCGCCTGCTGATTGCCTGAACTTTTTCTGGTGGAATTACGCTGTCTGACGGATCCATGGTAGGTTCAAAGCAATTTGTGGAGTCCATTATTGCATCAGCTGTAGGCAAAAGATTTGATAATCGGGAGCGTTACCAAAAGCTACTGCTGCTTCTTCAGTAAAGAGCCGCTTACACGGAACAGTTGCAAGTATCTGTAGGAATTCAGACGTCGGGTTAGCAGACCGTAGAGCTGGAAAAAACCTGCCAAACGCTTTGGCCCTCATCTCTTCCACGTACTGGCACCAATTTATGCAGCTATAGTGAATGACTTCAGCATACTTTGTCGTGCTTTCCCATTAAACGGCCCCACCAAGGACTTGGACACATCATCCTTGTAAGCGTCTAATAAAATTCTCGTGCCACACGCACATGCGTAGTAGCACATGGCGCTGTCGCCAACACACTACTGGCCATTAAAATTGCTACACCACGAAGATGACGTACTACGGACGCGAAATTTAACCGACAGAAAGAAGATGCTGTGATATGCAAATATTAGCTTTTCAGAGCATTAACAAAAGGTTGGCGCCGGTGGCGACACCTACAACGTGCTGACATGAGGAAAGTTTCCAACCGATTTCTCATACACAAACAGCAGTTGACCGACGTTGCCTGGTGAAACGTTGTTGTGATGCCTCGTGTAAGGAGGAGAAATGCGTACCATCACGTTTCCGACTTTGATAAAGGTCGCCTTGAAGCCTATCGCGATTGCGGTTTATCGTATTGCGTCACTGCTGCTCGCGTTGGTCGAGATCCAATGATTGTTAGCAGAATATGGAATCGGTGGGTTCAGGAGGGTAATACGGAACGCCGCGCTGGATCCCAACGGCCTCGTATCACTAGCAGTCGAGATGACAGGCATCTTATCTGCATGGCTGTAACGGATCGTGCAGCCACGTCTCGATCCCAGAGTCAACAGATGGGGACGTTTGTAAGACAACAACCATTTGCACGAACAGTTCGACGACGTTTGCAGCAGCATGGACTATCAGCTCGGAGAGCATGGCTGCGGTTACCCTTGACGCTGCATCACAGAGAGGAGCACCTGCGACGGTGTACTCGACGACGAATCTAGGTGCACGATGGCAAAACGTCATTTTTTCGGATGAATCCAGCTTCTGTTTACAGCATCATGATGGTCGCATCCGTGTTTGGCGACATTGCGGTGAACGCACATTGGAAGCGTGTATTCGCCATCGCCATACTGGCGTATCACCCGACGTGATGGTATGGGGTGCCATTGGTTACACGTCTCGGTCCCTCTTGTTCGCATTCACGGCTTCTTGAACAGTGGACGTTACATTTCAGATGTGTTACGACCCGTGGCTCTACCCTTCATTCGATCCGTGCGGTTACCTACATTTCAGCAGGATAATGCACGACCGCATGTTGCAGGTCGTGTACGGGCCTTTCTGGATACAGAAAATGTTCGACTGCTGCCCTGGCCATAACATTCTCCAGATCTCTCACCAATTGGAAACATCTGGTCAACGGTGGCCGAGTAACTGGCTCGTCACAATACGCCAGTCACTACTCTTGACGACCTGTGATATCGTGTTGAAGTTGCATGGGCAACTGTACCTGTGCACGCCATCCAAGATCTGTTTGACTCAATGCCCAGGCGTATGAAGGCCGTTATTACGGCCAGAGGTGGTTGTTCTGGGTACTGATTTCTCAGGATCTATGCACACAAATTGCGTGAAAATATAATCACATGTCAGTTCTAGTATAATTATTTGTCCAATGAATATCCGTTTATCATCTGCATTTCTTCTTGGTGTAGCAATTTTAATGGCCAGTAGTGTAGGTACAACCTCGCAATAAGTATCTACACACAACGCTTATACAACTGTTCAGATTGTATGTCACTGACCGTGGCCCTGTTGAGAGGCCTATCACAGCATATACATTAAGTGTAAGATAGAGACGGTAGAGAGTCTAAGTCGGAGTGGAGGTGCGGGGGTCTGAAATTACCCATTCATAATACGAGAGCAGTGGACTAACTGCTGTAGTTCCTCGTTAGGTGAAGCGAAGAAATGAGAGCTTCCTAGTTGCGTGCAGAACAGCACAGCGGCGAATCTGAAGCGGCGGCGGAGCGCCCCGTTGACGGCGGCGCCGATCGGCGGCAGACAATGGGTGAAAGCCGCGGGTTCCGCGCGCTCGCCGGCAGTGGGGCAGGGCGCAGCGACCCGAACCCCTGCAGCCGGCAGCCGGCAGCTAGGCAGGCTGTACGCTCTGGTTGACCATCCGCCGGGCCGGGGAAAGCGGGCCACTGCTGCACGGGCAACGCCCCCGCTCCACCTTCCCTGATCCCGGCAGCCACATTCTGTGAAATCACCACGTATCGCCTGTCGCTCACTTACTCCTCCACCTACCAGATGCACGTGAAACCACGTTGCGTGAAGGACTACGTATCATTTACTTTATTCCACAACGTAATTTTCACTTCGCAGCGGAGTGCGGAGGAGGGGCACGAGTCGTGCTTGTGAAGCTAAGTCTCCCCGTTACATTTCTATATCGTAACCCACAGTGGAGTAGACGCATCGACACGCACCCCTTCATTTTATTCACTACACCAGAGCACACTGGCCATTCCCCCAACTGTACTGTCCCATCCTCACTGGCTTCTGCCCTCCTTTAGGACTCTTCTTCCCAGTAGTGGTGCTGGGGACGACGTGGCCAGCCCTCGCATGTTGACCCCTGCCTACTCTGCCCCCGCGCCCCATCTGCCAAACATCTTCTTTCCTCTTGTCAATACAGGGTGTTACAAAAAGGTACGGCCAAACTTTCAGGAAACATTCCTCACTCACAAATAAAGAAAAGATATTATGTGGACATGTGTCCGGAAACGCTTAATTTCCATGTTAGAGCTCATTTTAGTTTCGTAAGTATGTACTGTACTTCCTCGATTCACCGCCAGTTGGCCCAATTGAAGGAAGGTAATGTTGACTTCGGTGCTTGTGTTGACATGCTACTCATTGCTCTACAGTACTAGCATCAAGCACATCAGTACGTAGCATCAACAGGTTAGTGTTCATCACGAACGTGGTTTTGCAGTTAGTGCGATGTTTACAAATGCGGAGTTGGCAGATGCCCATTTGTTGTATTGATTAGCACGGGGCAATAGCCGTGGCGCGGTACGTTTGTATAGAGACAGATTTCCAGAACGAAGGTGTCCCGACAGGAAGACGTTCGAAGCAATTGATCGGCGTCTTAGGGAGCACACCATTCTCCAGGGCTGCATCAGCGCATCAGGGATTCCATGCGACGGAGGGTGGATGCATGTATCCTCGCTAACGGAGGACATTTTGAACATTTCCTGTAACAAAGTGTTTGAAGTCACGCTGGTACGTTCTGTTGCTGTGTGTTTCCATTCCATGATTAATGTGATTTGAAGAGAAGTAATAAAATGAGCTCTAACATGGAAAGTAAGCGTTTCCGGACGCATGTCCACATAACATATTTTCTTTCTTTGTGTGTGAGGAATGTTTCCTGAAAGTTTGGCCGTACCTTTTGTAACACCCTGTAGTCTTTCACCTCAGCTTACATCAGTATTATTGTTATTATTTTTTCCACGCCTTGTTAATAAAGACTTTTGCTCGTCTTGCTCGAGTGTAATGTCTCACGGTTGATTCTGCTGGAATGATGGCCTTTCTGTTGTATTTATGATTGTAGAAATAAAGATATTTTGTTTACTTACCCCGTTTCCAGTAAAAAGAAAGAAGCTGGAGGGAAGCGGTTCAGGGATGGGAAGTGGGAGGCATCGTGACCAGGCCTTGGGTTTCGACCACTGCCCAAACTAACTCCATCGGCTCGTAACTAACTACTCTACTCTTCACCTTATGTCACGTCCCTTCCCTCCTTCTGCACTCGTCGCGAGGAGACGCGACTCGTAATGCTGTTCGTCCCCGTCAGTATGACGTGGTACAGCACCTGTAACTCTCGTAAAACACAGCTCCTCGCGTGGTTAAGAAATATTCTATTGTTCGTCCGTAACAGTCTTACCAGTTTGTGTTAACTGATTAATTGTTTATCTTTTATCTTATGTCCGGTTACTTTCGTTGAGCAGTGAAATTTTGGTTCTTGATCCTATCATTACGGTCGTTTTTGACATCATCCTTTGCGAGGATTAATAACTGCTGTTCGTAATTTTGTTGCTATGCCGTTACCACGTCAAATTATTAACAACGGTCCAACGTAACTCCAGAGATCACTTATGTTGAAGTAACGTCCTTATAACACGCCGTAATGCTGATTTTTATATAATTCACCTTTCACTGTCTGTTATTCCTGTCTTCACACAGTCACTTAAAATGTTTAATAGACTCAATCACTAGCATGAACATACGTAATATTATTCCTTGAACCATGTAGGCGACACATCTGATTTATCTCTTGACTAATAGGTTATTAATCTTTTGTAATTAATTGTTTGTCCCTATCACGCACACACACCGATAAGTCAATCGAGAATAACTTCTCATCAGTCCAGTAATCGTGACGTTGACAACAACTTTTGATTGAACGGCGTATTGGTTTTTCTTCATGACTTTGAATTTTTGTGTCCTACTCAAGACTACGAATAGTTTTCGTGTCACTGATCCGTTACTATCGAGTTCGCAACTGTTCTTCAGTCCGAATATTAAGTCCAGTAAATCAGTATCACTCAATTAAAATCACCGTCGCGTTGATAACTGTAAAGATTACTTTATTCAGTCAATGACCGAGTATGGCTTTAGACTCCCTCTCCCGAACTATTGAACTTTCACAACTGAAACAATCTAGTAGCGCTTGCTTCCAGAAGACTATCGCAATATTGCTCTACAGCGACTCAAGAGCAACTAACTAAACATTTCCATATCCGAGTTGCATTGTAGGCGCATTGAATTTCCTTTTCGATGCGGCTACAGCTCTCGTCCATGGTTTTGACCGAATTACCTCCTTGGATCTAACCTTCGTTCATATGAATTAAAATTATTCTATAGACGTTTAAAAGATAATGTATGACGACCCTTTCCTTTTGTCTCCTCTTTTGTGTGTTACTCTCAGTATTTAAGTGTTATAGTTGTTAATCAAAACATTATAGTGTAATTATTTTTTTTATCACCAATAGTTGTTTTCACTGTCAAGATGACTCACTTCCTTGCTTTAAGTTTTCACAAAGTTTGTTAATTGGAATTGGGGTTTTCTGTCCTTGGGGCGTTACACTTATCAAAAAGGAAAAAAAAGCTTGGTAGAGCAATAAAAAAAACGCTAGAGCACGTGTCCCCGAAAGGCAAAGGTCCCGATTTCGAGTCTCGGTCCGGGACACAGTTTTAATCTGCCAGAAACTTTCATATCAGCGCACAGTCCGCTGCAGAGTAAAAATTTCATTCTGGAAACAACCCCCAGGCTGTGGCTAATCCATGTCTCTGCAGTATCCTTTCTTCTACGAGTGCTAGTCTTCAAGTTGCGCAGGAGAGCTTCTGTGACGCTTGGTAGGTAGGAAACAAGGTACTGACGAAAGTAAAGCTGTGAGGCGTGGTTGGGTAGCTCAGTCAGTGGAGATATTGCCTGCGAAAGGCAAAGGTCCCGAGCCCGAGTCTCAGAGTCTAATCTGCCGCAATTGTCAATTACCTTATTGCTTCCATGACGCTGGGTGATATTGTGAAATAAAGACCAGAGATACGTTGCGCTTTCGACAAACAGTGCTCTGGCTGTGTGATGATAATAACGAGTTGGCACCAAGATGTGGCTTACACAGGGAGCAATTGCAACAAGATCGATCGTATTTTGCGGAAATGTGACATGAAGTGTGTTTTCTGGCCGCCGTTTAAGAATTAGTTCCTTTTAGATTCCGTTAACGATGACTTTTATTTGCGTGAGGCGGTTGTCTATCGTATTCCTTGCAGTTACAGAATCTCACAGGGAAAACTTACCTAACTCCATGACGTACTTTATTTCGTGATAACAGACACATTATTTGTCCTTAAGTAAGGTAGGCCTTCTACTCACAGTTCCAGCCGTCCTCAACAAACGGCAGAAATGTCTTCACACTTGAAAGACGATCTGGGCGGGAATGAACGCTGTCTGCGGAACAGGTAGTTTAATGTTTGTTGTGTGGAGGGAAATACATCGTCTGCTGCGCTGATCCTATAATACAGTTTGATTGTTGTTTAAGTAATTAATCATACAGTTATAAGTACCTGTATTACCCATGGAACATATTTAAAATCTTAGTCGTCACAGTTGAATTGAAACGCATTATTACTGAATCGTTCACTTAGGAAAACCGCAACAACTCGTAAGGTTTATGTCCATTGCAGAAACAACGGTTCCTTGTCCAAGCGAGAGGGAGAAGCCAAAAATTGATTATCTGAGCGAAAGAAGATAATGCTATTCAACTGATAACCTTTGTGGAGCACTTCAGAAAGTTTTGGGGGGAAAGGGCGTCGATATAAGAACCTGCTAAACATTCCAAGGAGTACCTTAAAAGACTAAGCAGACCTCAGTGATTGAGACAGAGACAATGTGACCATTGGCAAAATGGGTAGATCGCTTGCCTTTACGAGTGAACTGGAAGTTAAGTTAGGCAATTTCATAATACAGATGCACGAAATACGATTCGACCTGAAAGTTAATCGAATAAATAACTGACTATTGTAACACAGTGACCTCGGTGTCTGAGGGAAAGGAAAACGCAAAGGATAAAAAAGATGATGGCACTGAGCCCCTTGTAAACAGAGCTATAGAATGAAAAGAGTAAAAGTACTTGGATACAGTGTTGTTTTCGTGTGCGATGGTTCCATATAGTTTCACGACAGTTGTCGGTCGATAGATCACCTGATGCTACGGTACTCATGTGTAACATTTGTGCAAATGTTAGTGACAAGGTGCCGATGCTGAAAATGAATGAATGTGCGTTAAGTGGACTATGAAACGGAATTAAGCGTATTGTCACGAAGTTAAGTATGCAGTGTCACAGAAGTAGGTATGCTGTAACGAAATTAGGTAGCAACTTACCACATTTTATAATTCCATCAGTTTTTCATTTCTTAAATGTTCTTTATCATGAGTTAATAGAGCAATGTATTGGTCTCTTACATGTAAAATTTGCAATTTCTAGATTGGTAGGTTTATCCTATGTTGGACACACTATCAGGGCCGTGGAAGACCGGTGTACAAAGAATAAGGGTCACACACGCTTAAAACAACCAACAATCCGCTATTACAGAACATTGTCTTGGCACCGGTCATCCTATGGAATATAACAGCACGGAGATTCTGGCATGCACGGTCAGCTATTGGCACAGTGTTAATAGGAAAGCAGTTGAAATTAGATTAACAAGTAACCTTGTAAATAGAGATGTAGGGTTTTTCTTAAATTCTGTGGTGAATACTGCCCTCTCCCTTGTGAAAAAACGAAGGGACAACGTGTGTTTTAAACTTTTCGGAACTGCTCTGCCAAACGAGGTTTTAGATTCCGTTGCGCAGCGCTTACGTGCTGAATTTTCCTTTGGGGGCCACTTGTCGAGATATTGGCGGTTGTCGACGACTTCAACCCTCTGCTGTCCCGTGTGTTACTTGAACATTGTATATGCCGGGAGAAACTCAGGTTTCACATAGATTGTTGTTGTGCGACAGCATACTCTAACATAGTAAATGCAATATAATGTGGTAATAATAAGACTTCTTTTCTCATTGTCCTTCTTCTTTTTCTTCTTCTTCTGCACTTCGTAGATTGTGCACTGAACCTGTCCCGTCTACATAAATTAACTGTCCATCTCTTCTTAGATCTTCTAACACCTCTTATCCCTAAGGTAAGGGTACCTTGGGAAGTCCTTTATTGTCTATTGTCTGTACAGATATATGTTGTATAAATACTTTATGAGAATTGGCGGTTATTTGGTCACATTATATCAACTCTATTTGCTTTGACCGTAGTACTTGGCTTACTTTATTACACTTTACGCCATTTTTAAAGAACTACATATATAATATAATTTATTATGGATAACAAAAAGCAGAATGAATGTGCACAAGACACATACACAGTATCTCGCCAACCTTAACGTCTCCCGTGGTCTCCTACCCCATAATTCTTTCTTAATTAAGTTTCAGAAAGCATTTTGCTTAAGAAAGTAGGCAACCTTTTCTAAAGCATGCTTAGAACCCACCAGCAACTAGTACGGGTATACAAGCGACAGAAGAGTAGCAGACGATGTTCTATTAGCTATGGTTTATCGTTGAAATGTGTCCTCACAAAAATTTTATTCCAATCTAGGTAATGACCCAGAACTGTCCGGTCTGTTGACAGGTAGTCAACACGGATTAAAATAAAACATTGTTCTTGTGAGACAAAACAAGCTCTTTAATCACACGAAGGGATTTCAAATTGATTCCATATTTCTAGATTTCCAAAAAGACTTTTTGACCTGTAGCCGCCGTTCGCCTAACGCGATCGGCAACCCCTCAGGCACTGAAGCATTACGTGTTTACATATGTACAGGGTGTTGCCTCTCAGGACTCCGTCGATCACAACAAGGAAGACAGACAGCAGGATGAGCTTCACCAGAGGTCCTCAGTGCCAGGGACTTATTTCCTTCGTCGTGTCACGTCTGCTGAACTGGATCAGCACGAATTACTCCGCGCCCCGGCTATAGAGGGCGGCGCAAGCCAATCCGTTGGCAGTTCGTTCCACCGGAGCTGTGGGCTAATTCGTGCGCCGCCTCTTAGCAGCCCATCAGTCAGAGCCCGGTGGGAAGCCACTGCAGCAGGACTTACGACTTCCCAGCGATGTCTCGAGACGTACCTGTCGGCTAACTACGCCGAATGCTCAGACTCCTTCGTTAGGGAGCATCACTGGCATAATCTTCACGTCCCACTACGTTTATTCATTGTGTGCTCCAAGCATATGGCAATTAGTATCTCAGAAGTTGTATTATTTTATACTGAAAATTGTTTTCCTTTGTTATTAAATTTCTCTACTGTGGTCGTAATAAACCCTTGCTCTTGTTTACCTGCGTCTTATTTCTTATGCTGCATCACCCCGTGGCCAATATAGCACTTCTCACACAGTATC
The DNA here is from genome assembly GCF_021461385.2 of Schistocerca piceifrons. Classification (NCBI taxonomy): domain Eukaryota; kingdom Metazoa; phylum Arthropoda; class Insecta; order Orthoptera; family Acrididae; genus Schistocerca; species Schistocerca piceifrons. Next base: position 1,000,321,323 of record NC_060138.1, read on the forward strand.
TCTGAGGCGGCTTTTAATTGAATAGCGTACTTATCGAATATGATCTCAGTTACGCGACTGTATTCGTGATTTCCTGTCAGAGAGGCCACAGTTCATAGTAACAGACGGAAAGTCATCGTGTAAAACAGAAGTGATTTCTGGCGTTCCCCAAGATAATGTTATGGGACCTGTGCTATTCCTTAAACGATTAAGAGACAATCTGAGCAGCCGTCTCAGGTTTTTTGCAGATAATGCAATATTTACCGTCCTAAAAAGTCATCAAAAGGTCAAAACCAATTTCAAAACATTTTAGATAAGATATCTGCGAAATTAGCGAAAATGGGCAATTGACCCTAAATAATGAAAAGTGTGAGGTCATCCACGTGAGTGCTAAACTTCGGTTGCACGACAAATTACTCAAATCTAAAGGTTGTACATTCAGCTAAATATCAGGGAATTACAATTATGAACAACTTAAATTGGAAAGAAACGTAGAAAATATTGTGGGGAAGGCAAACCAAAGATTGCGTTTTGTTGGCAGAAACTTGCAAGAGGCAACAGATTTACAAAAAGGCTGCGTACACTACGCTTGTCCGCCCTCTTTTGGAGTACTGGTGCAAAATGTAGGGTCATTAGCGGATAGGATTAACGGAATAGACCGAGAAAATTCAAAGAAGGGCAGCACGGTTTGCATTATCCACAAATAGGGGCGAGAGTGTCACCAACATAACGTAGTATTTGGGGTGGACTTCATTAAAACGAACACATTTCTAGTTGCAGCGGGATCTTCGCACGACGCTTCAGTCATCAACTTTCTCCTCCGAGTGAGAAAATATTTTGTTGACGCTGGGAGAAACGATCATCATAATAAAATAAGCGAAATCAGAGCTCGCACGGAAAGATACAGGTGTTCGTTTTTTCCACGCATTTTGCAAAAGTGGAGTACAGTAATAGAGAATTAGTGTGAAGGTGGTTCGATGAATCCTCTGCCGGCACTTAACTGCGATTTGCAGAGTAGCCATGTAGATGTAGATGTAGATACTTACTCACCCTACTGCCTTTTTCTGTACCCTCCAGCTTTCGGTGAATGCATTCTTATAGGTAGATGAATGATTTCTCAGAATTATTCATGGGAAAAGTGTTTCTCTCACATTTAATTCCATTATCGGGTTATAAAGATTCCTTTTAGTCCTATCAGAGCAAATCTGGAATTAAATGACATTGAGGCTGTCAAGCAAAACCGAAAACTATGAACTTTTCGTTAACACCAGACGAACGAGTGAGGTGGCGCAAAATTTGGAAGCTGGACTGGTTTTGGAAGGGAAGACTGAACAGTCGCAGGTGGTGGTTTCAGTCAGCTGACGGTTGAAGTGGTCACTGTAACAGGTAGATATCTGCTACCACCAGTATTGCTGGCCCCTGTTTTGAACACAAGCGAGGTAGATCATTCCTTCGCGTCGGTCAGGGGCCTGATGATGTCGTAGTAAAACGCCCAATAAAATAAGGTTGAAAATTGACGGCTGAAAGGTGTTTAATTTGATGTCCTCTAATTCCATTTGCTCCTCCATATCTGGGAGGTTTTTCTTTCTTTTTTCGTTCAGGAGTGTACTTGCTGCAGTTCTAGAGAGGGAGACATTAGCAATTTCGTAGCTGTATTGACAGTGAGCTGACTAGTTACTGACAGAACGTGTGCTGCATACGTCACTAGATCGGAGAAGTGGACATGAACTATTTGTTCAGTTGCAAGTCGCTAAGACAGAGATCGGCCATTCTGCTCCGGCGCGTCGCTACATGACATTTCCGTCTTCCTATGAGCAATTTGTTCCCCAAGAAACCCTTTGCAACCCCTCGGAGTACATGGGCATCGTTTTGTTACAAAAGTTTAAAAAGCTGAACGAGACAATGAAGGGGCCGAAAAAGTTATAGGAATTTCGTGTTAAACAATACATGCGAAGATCCTTGTAGTTTCGAACTGGTAGAACGAAATTACAGCGCAGTATTTCTAGCTCCTCCTAAAATTTATTGTTATTCCTTCATACCCCCAGAAAATTCTGTGCAGGGTGTGTCAGAAAAAAGTGTTACATATTCCTACGCGGAGGCAGAATAAGTAAAAACTAGATGAAAATTTCCTAGAGTTATATGTCCGGAAACCAAAACCTCAAGAGAAATGGGTCTTTGAAGATCTGCAATAAACAGTATACAATTCATTTACAGTTGGGGCAAGACATAAACAAGAGATGGCATAATAAATTATCTCCATAAACACCTGCGGACAGATGCAAGTCTTCGAGCAGTCATGGAGGGCAGACATATGGATAGCTACAATACAAGTGCATGGATAGGTTTTGTAGATGACAGACTCATAGGACCAAACACTCTACCAAACAGAGGAACAGATGCTTTATGCGCGATAAGTTGCCAGCACTACCGGAGAACGTTATCCTTGCAGAAAGACAACTGTTGTTTATGTACGACAGGGCACCAACCTATTTACTACGGATCGGGCGACAGTATCTCACCCCAACTTTTCGTGGTCGATGGATTGATCGATGAGGTCTGCTAGCATGGCCTCCCCGTTAAACGAATCTGGATGCTTTGGGATTTATGGCTATTGGAACCAGAGTGCGTATTGACCTATATCTCAGTAAGTAATGGTTTCTGGACATATCATTATAGAAACTTTCTTTTTGTTTTGACCAACACTATCACCTGTGGGAGTACGTGATGGTTTTTTGAACAACTTGTTTACAGAATGTTATTGCCTTTGGGATAAACCTGTTATTGGTGTCCGTAGCGTAGTTTCAGCATCAAATGTTAGACAAATTGTTACATATCGTTCATCCTATTATTCTTTTCGTTATTCGAATCCGCTTCTACATATCAGCGTATAGTTTCCATGATTTCTGATGTAGTGGGGACAGGAACTGAAATGATAATTTCGTTCTTAAATTTGTCGCGTTGTTTACATCTATGCGTTTTTTGTGATCTCTGAATTATCTCCAAAACGTCTTCATTGTCACAATGGATGCTGTACACAAATGACGATCGACTGCAAGAAATTCATCCAGTGATATCGGAGGACATTGTAATTATGTATAAACTTCCCCAATTTTTCGCCCAATGCTCATTTTTTAAATAATTCCTCCTATATAAAAAATGGAAATGTGCGAATAGGACGCGCGCTCTGAAGGGTTCCGTAAAAACTTAGTTATGCATGAAGTTAATAATAATTATTTCGTGTGGCTCGGTGGTCTGATGCAAGGGTTTCTATTGGACGCCACTTCATCGAATTGCGTGTCCCTAACCTACCCTAGTTACCCAAAAGGAGAAAAGGGACCTATAGTTTAACTTGGAATCCAACCACGTGTTGTTTCTGGAGAGTCCTCACATCGTAAAGAGGTGAAGTCTAGGTTAAAATCAAAGCTGCAGAATCCGTTGTCCAACTGAGATTCGATTCCGGGCCTCCTGATATCGAGACACGCGCTTTGTCGACTTTTTCCTTGTATGTGTAAGCGTGTATGTTTATGTGTGTCTGTGTGTGTGTTTGTGTGTGTGTGTGTGTGTGTGTGTGTGTGTGTGTCTGTGTCTGTGTAGACATACCTCCTTATCTAACTGCGTTTAATTTCCAAAAAAAGATGAAACTAAAATCAAATCTACCCGTACTTGCCAATGCCACTTTCACCCACCCTCTATCCTCTTCAAGCGTTGCCCCTAACTATTCGCAAAATTTCTCCCAAGGTGACGATAGGCTCAGCGGGTCTACGACATTTTTTATTTATTTATTCTTTTATTACACGATTAGAATTTAGTAAATGTGTACAAATGAAGACTCTATAAAACCAAATGTTACAAACAAATGTGTTTCAAAGGATAAATTAAAATAACTTCGTGCTAATTTAGCTAAAATAATGTTTCTCAACGAATGCAGCCTTCCATGAATTAGCCAATCTCTTTCCTTTCTCACTGCATACAATTCTGGTGATTCTGTCTCCGATGTGACGCTGCGTAGATCGTCACACTGAGAATGGCACACTCCAACTAGAGAAGGGGGGTGGGGTGGGGGTGGGGGGCAAAGAGCCTACTGTACCTCGGTGCCTTCAAGGCCGTAATGAGCGTTTTGCAGGAATCACCAGTAATCCACGCCGCTAGATCAACAGAACCCGACAAGTATACAGGCATTTCATCTATGGGTTTTGATGAATGAGTTTGTGAGTATCGACATGTATGGCATAAATGAGCGTATCTTTTGATTGCATTGACACAGAAGCTTAAATGTTTCTCACCACATGGACTCTAAATCTCAGTATCTGATATAAACTTAATCTTAAAACCCTTACCCGTATCTGAGGAAAAGTGGTCTTAACAGTCGGACAGACAGACAGGTGACAAAATGATGTGCTAAGGGTTCCGTTTTTACTGACTGAGGTGCGGAACCCTACAAAAGAAGAATAAATCCGGAAGAAGCGAATTCTTTTCATGCGAAAAGATTTTTGATTCATGGTGAAACAGAGAAAAAGTATTAAATTAGGTAGTATTTTATCGGGACTGCAGGTTTGTTTCGTATTAACTGATTTTCCATATAAGGCGTTTTGTCAGGACACAAAATAAAGACGCGAGCTGCCAGTGGGCTTTGATTTACCCGGATCCCCCGCTTACTAGGCAGATGCGCTGACCACTAAGCAATTCGGACACAGTGGTCAATACGGCTGCACGGACTACCCTGCCATCCCTGCCGTCAGACCAAAATTCTCAGCTTATCCAAACACTTCTGATATAGTGCCCTTTGTCCATTATCCTCCTTACTCGCGGTAATACGCCGATTCCCGTAAGATTCGAGCTTTGCGTTCATCCGCACTGAAGGGATCACTGGTCATCCCCGCCTTAATTGTAAAGTCATGGGGTTCCTCCTAATATCGTGCAGGACTCCTTTTTCCCAATGTGCTGCAGGAAATCGACGTGACCATGCTGCCTCTATAGCCGTCCATAACAGCGAAAGGGATTTCGGTGGAGGATTTTGAGCACGAACTAACCTCCCCATTATGTCTACATCTATATCTACATCCATACTCCGCAAGCCACCTGTCGGTGTGTGGCGGAGGGTACCTTGAGTACCTCTATCGGTTCTCCCTTCTATTCCAGTCTCGTGTTGTTCGTGGAAATAAAGACTGTCGGTATGCCACTGTGTGAGCTCCAATCTCTCTGATTTTATCCTCATGGTCTCTTCGCGAGATATACGTAGGAGGGAGCAATATACTGCTTGACTCCTCGGTGAAGGTATGTTCTCGAAACTTCAACAAAAGCCTTCCACTGGAGTTTATCTGTCATCTCCGTAACGCTTTCGCGATTTCTAAATGATCCTGTAACGAAGCGCGCTGCTCTCCGTTGGATCTTGTCTATATCTTCTATCAACCCTATCTGGTACGGATCCCACACCGGTGAGCAGTGTTCAAGCAGTGGGCGAACAAGTGTACAGTAACCTACTTCCTTTGTTTTCGGACTGCATTTCCTGAGGATTCTTCTAAAGAATCTCAGTCTGGCATCTGCTTTACCGACGATTAATTTTATATGGTCATTCCATATTAAATCACTCCTAATGCCTACTCCCCCCCCATGAACCATGGACCTTGCCGTTGGTGGGGAGGCTTGCGTGCCTCAGCGATACAGATAGCCGTACCGTAGGTGCAACCACAACGGAGGGGTATCTGTTGAGAGGCCAGACAAACGTGTGGTTCCTGAAGAGGGGCAGCAGCCTTTTCAGTAGTTGCAAGGGCAACAGTCTGGATGATTGACTGATCTGGCCTTGTAACAATAACCAAAACGGCCTTGCTGTGCTGGTACTGCGAACGGCTGAAAGCAAGGGGAAACTACAGCTGTAATTTTTCCCGAGGGCATGCAGCTTTACTGTATGATTACATGATGATGGCGTCCTCTTGGGTAAAATATTCCGGAGGTAAAATAGTCCCCCATTCGGATCTCCGGGCGGGGACTACTCAGGAGGATGTTGTTATCAGGAGAAAGAAAACTGGCATTCTACGGATCGGAGCGTGGAATGTCAGATCCCTTAATCGGGCAGGTAGGTTAGAAAATTTAAAAAGGGAAATGGATAGGTTGAAGTTAGATATAGTGGGAATTAGTGAAGTTCGGTGGCAGGAGGAACAAGACTTCTGGTCAGGTGACTACAGGGTTATAAACACAAAATCAAATAGGGGTAATGCAGGAGTAGGTTTAATAATGAATAGGAAAATAGGAAGGCGGGTAAGCTACTACAAACAGCATAGTGAACGCATTATTGTGGCCAAGGTAGATACGAAGCCCACACCTACTACAGTAGTACAAGTTTATATGCCAACTAGCTCTGCAGATGACGAAGAAATTGAAGAAATGTATGATGAAATAAAAGAAATTATTCAGATTGTGAAGGGAGACGAAAATTTAATAGTCATGGGTGACTGGAATTCGAGTGTAGGAAAAGGGAGAGAAGGAAACATAGTAGGTGAATATGGATTGGGGGACAGAAATGAAAGAGGAAGCCGCCTGGTAGAATTTTGCACAGAGCACAACATAATCATAACTAACACTTGGTTTAAGAATCATGAAAGAAGGTTGTATACATGGAAGAACCCTGGAGATACTAAAAGGTATCAGATAGATTATATAATGGTAAGACAGAGATTTAGGAACCAGGTTTTAAATTGTAAGACATTTCCAGGGGCAGATATGGACTCTGACCACAATCTATTGGTTATGACCTGTAGATTAAAACTGAAGAAACTGCAAAAAGGTGGGAATTTAAGGAGATGGGACCTGGATAAACTAAAAGAACCAGAGGTTGTACAGAGATTCAGGGAGAGCATAAGGGAGCAATTGACAGGAACGGGGGAAATAAATACAGTAGAAGAAGAATGGGTAGCTTTGAGGGATGAAGTAGTGAAGGCAGCAGAGGATCAAGTAGGTATAAAGACGAGGGCTAGTAGAAATCCTTGGGTAACAGAAGAAATATTGAATTTAATTGATGAAAGGAGAAAATATAAAAATGCAATAAGTGAAACAGGCAAAAAGGAATACAAACGTCTCAAAAATGAGATCGACAGGAAGTGCAAAATGGCTAAGCAGGAATGGCTAGAGGACAAATGTAAGGATGTAGAGGCCTATCTCACTAGGGGTAAGATAGATACTGCCTACAGGAAAATTAAAGAGACCTTTGGAGATAAGAGAACGACTTGTATGAATATCAAGAGTTCAGATGGAAACCCAGTTCTAAGCAAAGAAGGGAAAGCAGAAAGGTGGAAGGAGTATATAGAGGGTCTATACAAGGGCGATGTACTTGAGGACAATATTATGGAAATGGAAAAGGATGTAGATGAAGGTGAAATTGGAGATACGATACTGCGTGAAGAGTTTGACAGAGCACTGAAAGACCTGAGTCGAAACAAGGCCTCCGGAGTAGACAATATTCCATTGGAACTACTGACGGCCGTGGGAGAGCCAGTCCTGACAAAACTCTACCATCTGGTGAGCAAGATGTATGAAACAGGCGAAATACCCTCAGACTTCAAGAAGAATATAATAATTCCAATCCCAAAGAAAGCAGGTGTTGACAGATGTGAAAATTACCGAACTATCAGCTTAATAAGTCACAGCTGCAAAATACTAACACGAATTCTTTACAGACGAATGGAAAAACTAGTAGAAGCCAACCTCGGGGAAGATCAGTTTGGATTCCGTAGAAACACTGGAACACGTGAGGCAATACTGACCTTACGACTTATCTTAGAAGAAAGATTAAGGAAAGGCAAACCTACGTTTCTAGCATTTGTAGACTTAGAGAAAGCTTTTGACAATGTTGACTGGAATACTCTCTTTCAAATTCTAAAGGTGGCAGGGGTAAAATACAGGGAGCGAAAGGCTATTTACAATTTGTACAGAAACCAGATGGCAGTTATAAGAGTCGAGGGACACGAAAGGGAAGCAGTGGTTGGGAAGGGAGTAAGACAGGGTTGTAGCCTGTCCCCGATGTTGTTCAATCTGTATATTGAGCAAGCAGTAAAGGAAACAAAAGAAAAATTCGGAGTAGGTATTAAAATTCATGGAGAAGAAATAAAAACTTTGAGGTTCGCCGATGACATTGTAATTCTGTCAGAGACAGCAAAGGACTTGGAAGAGCAGTTGAATGGAATGGACAGTGTCTTGAAAGGAGGATATAAGATGAACATCAACAAAAGCAAAACAAGGATAATGGAATGTAGTCTAATTAAGTCGGGTGATGCTGAGGGAATTAGATTAGGAAATGAGGCACTTAAAGTAGTAAAGGAGTTTTGCTATTTGGGGAGCAAAATAACTGATGATGGTCGAAGTAGAGAGGATATAAAATGTAGGCTGGCAATGGCAAGGAAAGCGTTACTGAAGAAGAGAAATTTGTTAACATCCAGTATTGATTTAAGTGTCAGGAAGTCATTTCTGAAAGTATTCGTATGGAGTGTAGCCATGTATGGAAGTGAAACATGGACGATAAATAGTTTGGACAAGAAGAGAATAGAAGCTTTCGAAATGTGGTGCTACAGAAGAATGCTGAAGATTAGATGGGTAGATCACATAACTAATGAGGAAGTATTGAATAGGATTGGGGAGAAGAGAAGTTTGTGGCACAACTTGACCAGAAGAAGGGATCGGTTGGTAGGACATGTTCTGAGGCATCAAGGGATCACCAATTTAGTATTGGAGGGCAGCGTGGAGGGTAAAAATCGTAGGGGGAGACCAAGAGATGAATACACTAAGCAGATTCAGAAGGATGTAGGTTGCAGTAGGTATTGGGAGATGAAAAAGCTTGCACAGGATAGAGTAGCATGGAGAGCTGCATCAAACCAGTCTCAGGACTGAAGACCACAACAACAAACAACAACATGCCTACTCCCAGATAATTTATGGAATTAACTGCTTCCAGTTGTTGACCTGTTATATTGTAGCTAAATGATAAAGGATCTTTCTTTCTATGTATTCGCAGCACATTACACTTGTCTACATTGAGATTCAATTGCCGTTCCCTGCACCATGCGTCAATTCGTTGCAGATCCTCCTTCATTTCAGTACAATTTTCCATTGTTTCAACTTCTCGATATACTACAGCATCATCCGCAAAAAGCCTCAGTGAACTTCCGATGTTATCCACAAAGCCATTTATATATATTGTGAATAGCAACGGTCCTACGACACTCCCCTGCGGCGCACCTGAAATAACTGTTACTTCGGAAGACTTCTCTCCATTGAGAATGACATGCTGCGTTCTGTTATCTAGGAACTCCTCAATCCAATAACACAATTGGTCTGATAGTCCATATGCTCTTACTCTGTTCATGAAATGACTGGGGAACTGTATCAAATGTCTCTCAATGTTCGCCTATACATGTTTGATGGGATTCACGTCGGGAGATCTGAGTGGCCAGATCATTTGCTAGAACTGTCTAGAACAATTGTGGCCGGGTGATATGGCGCTTTGTCTCCCATAAAAATTCGATCGTCGTTTGGGAACATGACGTCCGTGAACGGTTGCAAAAGGTCTCCAGGTAGCCGAACATAAGCATTTCCTGTCAACGATCGGTTCATTTGGACCAGAGGACCGAGTGTACCCAATGCAAAAACAGCGCACACCGTTATGGAGCTACCACCAGCTTGCACAGTGCCTTTAGACACCGGACTCGCATTCGGGAGGACGACAGCTCAATCCCGCGTCTCACCACCCTGATTTAGGTTTTCCGTGAATTCCCTGAGTCGCTCCGGCAAATGCCGGGATGGTTCCTTTCAAAGGGCACGGCCGACTTCCTTCCCCGTCCTTCCCTAATCCGATGAGACTGATGACCTCGGTGTCTGGTCTCCTTCTCCAAACAACCCAACCCAATCCCACAGTGCCTTGTTGAAGACTTCATAGCTTCGTGAGGTCTGTGCCACACACGAGCCCTCCATCAGCTCTCACCAACTGAAATGGTCACGAGCCCTGGAGAGGCGCTACGGGCGATGTCTTGCTGTTATCAAAGGTACTCGGGCTGCTCGTCTGCTACCACAGCCCATTAACGCCAAATTTCACTGCACTGCCTAACGGATACGTTCGCCGTACGTTCGACATTGATTTCTGCGGTTAATTCTCGCAGTGCTGCGTGTCTGTTAGCACTCACACCTCTACGCAAACGCCGTTGCTCTCTCTCGTTAAGTGAAGGTCGTCGGCCACTGTGTTGTCCGAGGTGAGAGGCAATGCCTAAAATTTGGTATTGTCAGCACACTCTTGACACTGTGGATCTCGGAATATTGAATTCCCTAACGATTTCCACATCTACATTTATACTCCGCTAGCCACCCAACGGTGTGTGGCGGAGGGTACTTTATGTGCCACTGTCATTACGTCGCCGGCCGGTGTGGCCGTGCGGTTCTAGACGCTTCAGCCCGGAACCACGTGACCGCTACGGTCGCAGGTTCGATTCCTGCCTCGGGCATGGATGTGTGTGATGTCCTTAGGTAGGTTAGGTTTAAGTAGTTCTAAGTTCTAGGGGACTGATGACCACAGATGTTAAGTCCCATAGTGCTCAGAGCCATTTGAACCATTTTTTGTCATTACCTCCCTTTCCTGTTTCAGTCGCGTATGGTTCGCGGGAAGAACGACTGCCGGAAAGCCTCCGTGCGCGCTCGAATCTCTCTAATTTTACAATTGTGATCTCCTCGGGAGGTATAAGTAGGGGGAAGCAATATATTCGATACCTCATCCAGAAACGCACCCTCTCGAAAGCTGGACAGCAAGCTACGCTGAGATGCAGAGCGCCTCTCTTGCAGAATCTGCCACTTGAGTTTGCTGAACATCTCCGTAACGCTATCATGCTCACCAAATAACCAATTCCAAGATGGAATGTCCCACGGGTCTAGCTCGAAGTACCATGCCGCGTTCAAAGTCTGTTAATTCCCGTCGTGAGGCCGTAATCACGTCGGAAACCTTTTCACAGGAATCATCTGAGTCCAAATGGCAGCTTTCCCAACGCACTGCCCTTTTATACCTTGTGCAGGCGACACTACCGCTATCTAAAATGGCTCTGAGCACTATGGGACTTAACATCTGTGGTCATCAGTCCCCTAGAACTTAGAACTACTTAAACCTAACTAACCTAAGGACATCACACACATCCATGCCCGAGGCAGGATTCGAACCTGCGACCGTAGCAGTCGCGCGGTTCCGGACTGAGCGCCTAGAACCGCTAGACCACCGCGGCCGGCCTACCGCTATCTGTATATGTTTATATCGCTATGTCGTGACTTTTGTCACCTCAGTGCCTATATGGTGTGTGTTCTTTCGCAATGGCTTGTCTGAAAGAACAGACACCATTTTGATCCCGCAGTCACTACGAATCAAGACACGAAGAAATTAAGAACATTAGCTGCCAGTGGTCATTGATTTGTACCAACGGGGAAGTTGGTAATTTGTGCCAGACGCGAATCGAACCCATGTCTCCTGCTTTCTAGGCTGATGTGAGTGTTGTGTTAACCGTTTTTCACTTCGTTGCTGCAAAGGCTTGTGACACGAGACCCTATTCACAGCATAATCTAAAAGACTGTGCCTTACTTAGCTTGCGTTTATCGCGAATCTCTTCCAACGTAAAGTCCGGAGCGACTGGAAAAAAGCGCAGGTGACGCCCGTATATAAGAAGGGTAGAAGGACGGATCCTCAAAATTACAGACCAATATCCTTAACATCGGTTTGTTGCAGGATTATCGAACATATTCTCAGTTCGAATATAATGAATTTCCTTGAGACAGAGAAGTTGCTGTCCATGCATCAGCACGGCTTTAGAAAGCGTCGCTCCTGCGAAACTCAACTCGCCCTTTTTTCACATGATATCTTGCGAACTATGGTTGAAGGGTATCAGACGGATGCCATATTCCTTGACTTCCGGAAAGCGTTTGACTCAGTGCCCCACTGCAGACTCCTAACTAAGGTACGAGCACATGGGATTGGTTACCAAATATGTGAGTGGCTCGAAGACCCCTTAAGTAATAGAACCCAGTACGTTGTCCTAGATGGTGAGTGTTGATCGGAGGTGAGGCTGTCATCTGGAGTGCCCCAGGGAAGTGTGGTAGGTCCGCTTTTGTTTTCTATCTACGTAAATGATCTTTTGGATAGGGTGGATAGCGATGTGCGGCTGTTTGCTGATGATGCTGTGGTGTACGGGAAGGTGTCGTCGTTGAGTGACTGTAGGAGGATACAAGATAACTTGGACATGGTTTGTGATTGGTGTAAAGAATGGCAGCTAACTCTAATATAGATAAATGTAAATTAATACAGATGAATAGGAAAAAGAATCCCGTAATGTTTGAATACTCCATTAGTAGTGTAGCGCTCGCCACAGTCATGTCGATTAAATATTTGGGCGTAACATTGCAGAGCGATATGAAGAGGGACAAGCATGTAATGGCAGTTGTGGGGAAGGCGGTTCATTGGTAGAATTTTGGGAAGATGAGGTTCATCTGTAAAGGAGACCGCTTATAAAACACTAATACGACCTATTCTTGAGTACTGCTCGAGCGTTTGGGATCCCTATCACGTACGGTTGAGGGAGGACATAGAAGCAATTCAGAGGCGGGCTGCTAGATTGGTTACTGGTCGGTTTGATCATCACGCGAGTGTTACGGAAATGCTTCAGGAACTCGGGTGGGAGTCGCTGGAGGAAAGGAGGCCTTCTTTTCGTGAATCGCTACTGAGGAAATTTAGAGAACCCGCATTTGAGGCTGACTGCAGCACAATTTTACTGCCGCCAACTCATATTTCGCGGAAAGACCACAAAGATAAGAGAGATAAGGGCTCGTACAGAGGCATATAGGCAGTGATTTTTCACTCGTTCTGTTAGGGAGTGGAACAGGGAGAGAAGATTCTAGTTGTGGTACGAGGTACCCTCCGCCACGCACCGTATTGTGGATTGCGGAGTATACATGTAGATGTAGATGAGTGATATCTGAAGCCCCAGTGTTCGTCTGCGGCCCGAGGCGTAGTGAAGGCGGCTGCGCCCCGCGGCCAGCCAGATCCCCCCGCATATCGACAAAACTGCGGCTGGCGGCGGCGGTGCCGGCTGGTGTCGCTACGCGGTCCTCTCCAGTTCCAGAGGGGGCGCGCCGCCGGCGGGACGGCGCGGTTGCTATGGCCCATGCACGCCGCGGAGGACGCCTGGGGCCGCCTCCACAGCGACGACGCCAGCGGCCGCCGACAGCACCCGGTGCGTACCGCTCCGTGACTCGCGCAACACGATGCTGTTCTGGCTTTCGACGTCACGAGGCAGTACCGCTTTCGTGCTGACGGCTGGTCAACATCGGCCTTTCAATAGCTCCATCAGGGTCAATATCACACAGAACCCTATCGTGAAATTTTCTCCAAAAAAATCGCCTCACCGTACTGAGGCAGTCAGAAAGACTTTTTTCGTCAGTGTCTGTTAGTGTGCGAGTGTTACACATAGCTGTAGAAGAACGTGACATACTGAAAGGAAATCATTCGTGCATATTAAAGCTGATGCACCATAGTGAAACTACACTACCGGCCATTAAAATTGCTACACCACGAAGATAATGTGCAACAGACGCGAAATTTAACCGACAAGAAGACGATGCTGTGATATACAAATGATTAGGTTTTCAGAGCATTCACACCTACAACGTGCTGACATGAGAAAAGTTTCCAACCGATTTCTCATACACAAACAGCAGTTGACCGGCGTTGCCTGGTGAAACGTTGTTGTGATGCCGCGTGCAAGGAGGAGAAACGCGTACTATCACTTTTCCGACTTTGATAAAGGTCGGATTGTAGCCTATCGCGATTGCGGTTTATCCTATCGCGACATTGCAGCTCGCGTTGGTCGACATCCAATGACTGTTAACAGAATATGGAATCGGTGGGTTCAGAAAGGTAATACGGAACGCCGTGCTGGATCCCAACGGCCTCGTATCACTAACAGTCGAGCTGACAGGCATCTTATCCGCATGGCTATAACGGATCGTGCAGCCACGTCTCGATCCCTGAGTCAACAGATGGGGACGTTTGCATGACAACAACCATCTGCACGAACAGTTCGACGACGTTTGCAGCAGATGGACTATCAGCTCGGAGAGCATGGCTGCGGTTACCCTTGCCGCTGCATTACAGACAGGAGCGCCTGCGATGGTGTATTCAACGACGAACCTGGGTGCACGAATGGCAAAACGTCATTTTTTGGGATGATTCAGGTTGTGTTTATAGCATCATGATGGTCGCATCCGTGTTTGGCGACATTGCGGTGAACGCACATTGGAAGCGTGCATTCGTCGTCGTCATACTGGCGTATCAAACGGGGTGATTGTATGGGGTGCCACTGGTTACACGTCTCGGCCACCTCTTTTCCGCATTGACGGCACTTTGAACAGTGGGCGTTACATTTGAGATGTGTTACGACTCCTGTCTCTACCCTTTATTCGATCCATGCGGTTACCTACATTTCAGCAAGACAATCCACGACCGCATGTTGCAGGTCCTATACGGGCCTTTCTGGATACAGAAAATGTTCGACTGCTGCCCTGGCCAGCACATTCTCCAGATCTATCACCAACTGAAAACGTCTGGTCAATGGTGGCCGAGCAACTGTCTCGTCACAATACGCCCGTCGCTACTCTTGATGAACTGTGGTATCGTGTTGAAGCTGCATGGGCAGCTGTACCTGTACACGCCATCCAAGCTTTGTTTGACTCAATGCCCAGGCTTATCAAGGCCGTTATTACGGCCAGAGGTGGTTGTTCTGGGTACTGATTTCTCAGGATCTATGCACTCAAATTGCGTGAAAATGTAATCACATGTCAGTTCTAGTATAATATATTTGTCCAATGAATTCCCGTTTATCATCTGCATTTCTTCTTGGTGTACCAATTTTAATGGCCAGTAGTGTAAGTGATATTTCAGATCATCGTGACGAACCTAGTGCCACATTTTTCGACGATCGTCTACAATCAAGCGCGTTTATAGTCGTTGCGTTAGTGCATAAGTTAGTACCGTTGTCCCATTAGTTTAATAAACACAATGGATACACATAACAGAGACTTTAGCCATCCTTGATATATACTCCTTCACTATTTACCACGGTCTCCCAACGCTGGTGAAAGTTTTCGATTCCACATCTGTAGAAATTATGTGCTTTTGAGGCGAAGAACTCGTCGATCTATGTTCGGGTCGCATTTTCATCCGAAAAGGAAGTTCCTTGAGGCTAGTTCCACAGAGGGCGCAAGGGTGCAAGATCAGGTGAATAAGGCTGTCGCGGAATGACTTCCCAATTCAGCTCCTGAATAGCTCTTTTGTCAATCCAGCAGAAAGCAGCCGGGCTTTATCGTGGACCGTGGACTCGTATCACTTCACACAGTCTCCCTGGTCTTTTTTATTTTTTTACTGTGTCTGCAAGAGGCCACAGTTGACAATAAATGCTACCAATGATGGTTACATCTCGGGAAAGCAAATCGTAGTACACCACACCGTCGCTGTTCCACCAAATGCATAACAGTATCTTTTGTGAGCACAGGTATTTTCCTGCGGGGGAGTAGTAACGTTTAGAAATTAAAATCGTAGAGCCACCATAAGTCACATGTAACCTTTTCTTTATTTTGCATGTTTCACACGACCGACGACCGTTCAACCAATGCGAGCATATTCAGTAATTATGTGGCTAACGGCCGGCCACTCGTTACAACTATATTTGTTACAAGTATATTTGTAACGGGAGGTCCATGGCCACGTAATTTGTGAAAAGGCTCGCGTTGGTCCAGTGAAACGCGTAAAATTTCTAGTTTTTAATCAAGAATTTGTACAAGGAACAATCATGTATCTTAATGTAAACCAAACACGTAAATAGACCTCACTTGATAGAGTTGTTGGCAAGAAACTAGTACGGAAGATACTGCAAGGAATCTAGTGTGCTTCTCTGCAACAAGAAGAGGGAGCAAAGAGAACAGGTGAATAATCTCGAGAAAAAAGTGAATAATCGGATGCATTACGACGATATCAGCTAAGTAGGTAAAGTCCCTCTACAGATGCCACCGCTGGAAAACCTCAATTCAAATTTTGGGCAGCTGAAAAATCACCTGAAACCGTATAGGCCCGAGCTGCATATATTACCGACAGTGGGGCTTCGCTGCATGGGAATGGTGTTACGCCTTGGAGACGGATCAAACACAAGCGCGAAAGAACAAGCTGATCTGGTCTCTTCTGGTGACCAGACAAGAAAAACTGCGAATGAAATTACTTTGCAGCAAAATTCTCTTCTGCTCCGCGCTCAGAGAGCAGCAGCCTCACTGTCAGAATTCTGCCAATGAACAAAGCTTTCGACAGTTATGACCTCACACCAAATTCGTCTAGACTCCTATTACCGTACTCCTTCAATCAAGGCACCAGTACCGTTCTTTCCTGCCAAATCCCGACAGTGGTTGCAGACGTGTGCTGACGTAACAGTCGAGTAACTTATCGCATCCCCAGCCAGGACTTAGAGTGGGAAGTTTTCAGGCGACGGGCTCCAGCGGAATGTGATAATTGTGGTGCGACTTGTGGCGCCGTTCTGTCGGCTATTCTCTGGAGTTCGGCGACCACTTCTCCGAAACGTCCCAAACAAAGTAGATCCGTGGCGCCGAGCTGGCGCTTTCTTTCCCAAAACATGCAGCTTTCGCGAGAAAACTGCCCGCATCCATCGTAGCGAGTGTCCGTTGCTCTGCCCCTGAGACCCGACACCAAAACAGAAAATGAGCCTCCGACTGTCTATCATGTACATACCGGTACATAGCATCTGATTTACTTTGCATGCCAGTGTCATATGGTAGTGAAATGACATTAATTTGCAGGTAAGCAAATTCAGATTTTAGAAATGCAAGATAAGCTCATTTGACGGCCCTTAATAAGTGTATGAACGGGTCAGACGGTATTGTGCCATGCAACGCATCCAAACAGCAGCAACGTGCTGCTATTGTTTTCTTGCTTGCTTGCTTACCATCGGAGAACGAAGAACGTATATGAAGCAGCATGTCTGTCTAAAATCACCATTGTGGAGTGGTGCTCCAAGTTCTGTGCTGGTCGCGACTCGACGCAAGACGACAGTCGGTCTCGGAGGCCAGAAGACGTCACGCCAACTCAATTGGAAGAGACTCGAGCATCCTCCCTAACGTCCTGACCTGTCACCATGCGATTATCTCGCCTTCAGTCCCTCAAGAGGCCTTCAAGGATTGACCATGCCTGGCAGACGAAGAGGTGCAGCAGGCAGTTATGGACTTCTTCACGAAGCACGAAACGATGTTTTACCAAATGAGTATCTTCAACTTTGTGCATCGGTGGGATAATTGCTGTAATGGCGATTTTGCCTGGTTAGCATACCGATTCTGGACTCTACGGCCTTCGAACGGAAACTTTTTGGTCGCCCCTTATAAAATGAAGTTGTAATTATGTGGTGATAACGTAGTATTTAGAGGTTATCTTCTGTTATTGTAAGCTAGATCTGATAATTCTTTAGTAATAATTCATGAATGAAAATGTGAGTTTCTATGCACTGGCCCGGGAGTAATCCCTCCATCTTCTACGACAGCAGCTTATCATATTATTATTCAGTCTGTGCAACCTCTGGCAAGTGTACTTCCAACACCATCTATTGCTCGTATCTGACTCCACTTTATAACGTCATGTACTCGGTACTGCGTCACCGCTCAACTGAGATGTGAATTGTGGGAATAAAGCTTATGGCTCCCTATTGGCAGAAATGTTAAAATTTTCAGAGGAAAAGATGGAGAATGATTCATTCCATACTTAGAAAATTTTCAAGACATTAATCCAATGACAACGAACAAGAAACAGATTTGGTTTTGTCTTGGGGCATGGAGGGCTGCAAAGCAGCCGAGTGTCATAGCGCGCTCTTATGGATCAGTTGCTTTTCTTAGTACGTGAATATGTGATCTGTTCCCGAAAGTACAGATACCACTGATGACCGTGCAGCTTCTCTAGAATGAAATGATAATTAAATCGAAACGCTTAGCTGCCGACAGGTGTTGTTGATATATATCAGTAGGGACAGCTTAAAACGTGCGCCCCTACCGGGACTCGAACCCGAAATCTCCTGCTTACATGGTAGACGCTCTATCCATCTGAGCCACCGAGGGCACGGAGCATAGTGCGACTGCAGGGAATTATCCCTTGCACTCTTCCCGTGAGACCCACATTTCCAACTGTCCACAACCTACTTTCGTAGTGTTCGTAATAGATATTTGCCCATTCACTCATTACTCACGCCAGACTAAGCTGACGAGTCCCGTAAGAGTTCGGGCAAAGCGTGCACATTTGCACAGAAGAAGGTCAATGACCGGGCAGCCTTAAACTATATGAAGATGGTATCTGTTCCCGAAAGAACAGATACCATTGATGACCGTGCAGCTTCTCTAGAATGAAATGATAATTAAATCTAAACCTTTAGCTGCCGACAGGTGTTTTTGATATACATAAATGGGGAAGCGTGCACGGGATAAGACCCTACAGTCGCACTATTCTCTGTGCCCTCGGTGGCTCAGATGGATAGAGCGTCTGCCACGTAAGTAGGATTTCCCTGGTTCGAGTCCCGGTCGGGCTACACATTTTCAGCTGTCCCCATTGATGTAAATCAACAACACCTGTCGGTAGCTAAGGGTTTCGAGTTAATTATGATTTCTTTCTTAGTGCAGTTGTACATATCAATAAGCTCCCCGTAAACATATCAGGTTATTCCAACATTTTTCTGTTTTGCAGGTGACACAGCATGTTAGATGTGGAATGTAATGACAATAATTTAAAGGATAGAGGAACAGATACCATTAGCTCGTGGCTAACAGAAAAAGAGACTGGCGCTTAACTCCAATAAGGCACAACGCATAATACAAGACCACATTATTATTGCCCCTGGCCTCCCGTGGACGTTATCGGTAACACGTTGCAATATTATAATAAACGAGTAAAGTAGTGACTAACAATGGCGCATCGCACTGTGAATGATTTGACAGTTATGCATATACTGTCTAGTGAGCGTTCGTCGTGAAATATCACGGTAAAAACGCATTATAAACCGACCAGGTGGTCGACTAATACATTATTTTTTGTTTACTTGGGTCCATAGTCCGGCAATGTTTCAGAAATGACAACATTTTCCACCTGTACAGTTGTTAAATGTATCTACTCACCACCATCGATATTTCGGCCTATTGTGCCATTATCAGATGACAGCTCACCATGAAGCGCTTCATCGCACAATCGTTCCTTTTAATGACCATCTAGCGTCAATCACATTTATGTATTCCACATGCGTAATGAGACAGGAGTCCTTGTGGTTTGTGCGGTGAAAATAAAGTGCGCAGATGACGTTGTTTCGAAAACAAAAAGTTGCACTGAATAATTAAAACAATGTTGGAACAAAATAAATCACTAAGAGAGTTCCACAAAGTTCAAATATTGGTTCACCTCTGGTTCTTACACTTAACATTCTTTAAGCCGAATTGGCACTTTTTGCAGATGACACTAGCGTTATAATAAAACCCATTAGTGAGAAAGAAATAGAAGAGATTGTTATTGTTTTTCAAAAAATAGTAATTCTTTGTACGAAAATCTACTCTACCAAAATTTTCAGACAACATACTAGGCTATATTAAGATCTGTACAACAATAGTCATGCAAACAATTGATGTAACTCATGAACAGGAATTACTAAATAGGGTACGCGAGAGATCGTTTCATATTTCATTCTTCTCTCTACTCGAGGTAGGCTGGCGTTCCAGGTTAATGAATTGAATTCTGGCAGGCGTCGATAAAACATATGGAAATGTACTCTCCAAAACTGTAATGGGGGTACGTATGAATTTTAAAGGAAACAAGAGTTATAAATACTTTGATTAATTACAACAAAATAAATATTAAACAGTGGCAACTTGTGGAAGCACTATCAAGATAAAATCATAAAAGATAAACAACTGAATGACAACCTGTGACAACTTTACTCTTATATCCTTGGCTTACCTGACGTATGAGTCAGGGGGAAAAGTTAGCAATCTCAGAAGAAATTTAGTTATACTCGCGGAATGCCTTGTGATTGTCTTAAGATTAATTAAAGTAAGTTATATTACAGAAAGTGAAAGCGACATACTTGTTGTGAAGTTGAAAGCAAACCGTTCATTAGTGACAAAATGCAAGATTTCAGAGTGAAGCCTGATCAGGCAGAACATTATGACCACTGACCTACTATCGATATAAACCCTACAGGCGAGAGCAGCGTCCTCTGACGATGAGTGACTGACTGTTAGACACACGCACATTGCATGTAGTGTCAGTGAGCGTGCTGTCCATGTGCACAGTGAGGAAGGCGCGCAATCTGTATTTGACCGAGGGCAGATTGTGATGGTCCGGAGATCGGCACGAACATTCCGGAAACTACACGGCTTGCCAGGTGTTCTAGGACTGCTGTGGTGAGTGTCTTCAACGCGTGGGGAAACCAAGGTGAAACCACGTCCAGGCGTCATGGGCTTAGGCGGCCACCCCTTATTACAGATTTCGGACGTCGTAGGCCGGGCATATTGGTAAAACAGGACGGGCGGCGAACTGTGTCGGAACTAACATCAGACTTTAATGCTGGGCAGAGTGCAAGTGTGTTTGAGGACATAGTGCATTGAACAGTCCTACCGACGGTCCTCAGCAGCCAACGAACCATGCATGTGTCAACGATATGGGCAACTACGACTGAAATGGTCACGTGACCATCGGCATTGGACGTTGGCGCAGTGGCAGAGCGTTGCATGGCCTTATGGATTCCAGTACCTTCTTCATAATGCCGATTGGAGTAAGCGAATCCGTCGTATTCCAGGAGAAAAGCTCCTTGACACATGTACTGGGAGACGGAGACAATCAGGCGGCGGCTCCGTTATGCTCTGCGAACATTCACCTGGGTACCCATGTGTCCAGCGGAGCTCGTGAAAGGCACAATGACGGCCACGGAGTAACGTACACTGGTTGCAGACCATCTATACCCCTTCATGACGATCACGTTTGCTGACGGCAGTGGCATTTTTCAGCAAGATAATGCACCATGCCACAAGTCCATGAGTGTGATCGAGTGGTGTGAGGAGCACAGTGGCGTGTTAAAGTTGATGTGCTGGCTCCCCAGCTCTCCAGATCTGAACCCAGTCGAACATATCTGGGATGTGACTGAAAGTAGCGTCAGAGCTCATCGCCCCCCCCCCTCATCCCCGTAATTTACGGGAATTAAGTGACTTGTGTGTGCGAATATGGTGCCAACTCCCTCCAGCAATCTACCATGCCATGGTGCATCGCCGCTGTTATCTGCGCCAAGTGAGGACATACCGGCTGTCAGGTAGGCGGTCATAATGTTCTGGCTGATCTGAGTAACTGGATTATGAAAATGTGACTATAATTTCCCGACACCTTGTCTCATGCCTGCAGCGTGATTTCACAATAGTATTTCAGGTAATGGTCCAAGTAGCCGCATAAACGGTCATTCTTGACACCAACGATCCTCACCAGCGGCTAAATCCAAATTACCCCAAAATGTTCCTAATTCCCCAATGCATCGGCTCAGGAGGTACTACGACGGCTCTCGGAGTTGAAGTTTGATCTTGATTTTGCTCTCAGAACTCCAATTAGCCGTCTGATTTCCAATCAAATGTGAAGTAAGAGGAAACCACGCACTGCTGCGTTTTCCATCTCTCACAGTATTTCATTCTCCTGACACTGAATCTTCCAAGAGCTAATTGGCCAAACTGCTCGACTCAAAGAAACTTGTCTTCTTCCCATGACTAGTTAACTAATGGCTTGTGTCCTACCATACTCTAGCGGAAAAACTCACGTCACTCTCTCTCTCTCTCTCTCTCTCTCTCTCTCTCTCTCTCTCTGTGTGTGTGTGTGTGTGTGTGTGTGTGTGTGTGTGTGTGTGTGTGTGTGTCTTTCTTTGGCCAATGAGTCTCTTTGCTTTATCACTGTTCAGTGTCTCTTTATATCTCAGAGTGTACTTATACCAGCCAATAGCGGCAGTTTTTGCATCAAATAAACATGGTGTTTCTCCGAAGACAGAGTATTCGGTGCACTACCGCAATTTCAAAGGCCCAGGAGCGACCATCCCATATCAGTCACTGAAATTTTGATCTATAGTTTTCTGTGCTTCTCTTGGGAAATGGCCATCTGTGAACATCTCGTGTACAAAGGTGCATTCTAGCTAAAGAGGATGAGTTCATATTCCATTTCCTCATTATAAAACGTTCATGTCAGACGTTTCTCTATGGAAAATGCTATCTGCATTTCTGTACAATGGTCCTACTCCTGTGCAGACAGTTCCCTCTCAGACCACCCTCAGTGGCCGTTCCAAGAGCTTGTCCCTTGGGTGTGACTTTCTAAATGCTTCGGTACGTCCCTGCTCATCACCTTGTGGTAACTCAACATTTCCCAGTGCTACATCACTACAGAACAGCAAACCTGCATCGGTCATCTACTGACAATCACTAGTACTTGGGTATACTAACCAATATTGATTAAATGGGAGTCTCATTACTGATTTGCATATGTGGTAATGCTGGTTCTGAAAAATTGACGCATCACAGGTAGAATGCTCAATATTTTGGGTGTACATATTGTAAGTAGGCTGTTTAGGTTTTTATATTGGTAACGCCACGTAGCGCTCTGTATGAAAATCACTGGCTGTGCTGTGTGCAGTCTGTGGCTAGTTTGCATTGTTGTCTGCCGTTGTAGTGTTGGGCAGCTGGATGTGAGCAGCGCGTAGCGTTGCGCAGTTGGAGGTGAGCCGCTAGCAGTGGTGGATGTGGGGAGAGAAATGGCGGAGTTTTGAAATTTGTAAGACTGGATGTCATGAACTGCTATATATATATATTATGACTTTTGAACAATATTAAGGTAAATACATTGTTTGTTCTCTATTAAAATCTTTCATTTGCTAACTATGCCTATCAGTAGTTAGTGCCTTCCATAGTTTGAATCTTTTATTTAGCTGGCAGTAGTGGCGCTCGCTGTGTTGCAGTAGTTCGAGTAACGAAGAATTTTGTGAGGTAAGTGATTTGTGAAAGGTATAGCTTATTGTTAGTCAGTGCCATTCTTTTGTAGGGATTTTTGAAAGTCAGATTGCGTTGCGCTAAAAATACTGTGTGTCAGTTTAAGCACAGTCCTTTATAATTTTTCTAAGGGGACGTTACATATGTCGACCCTTAGCCGAGGATACCTCACTGGAATCTTCTGATTTTTTCTTGTAGTTTGTGTAATTAGTGTAGCTTTTGTTTATTGCTAGCGCGTAATTATAGAGACAATTTCCTTTGTAGTTGTAGTTTTTCATTGTTGTACACAGTTGTGGCGTGCATGTAGATTTGCACCAAGTATTTCGCAGCTGCGCTTGCAATTAACTAGATATTATTTTCAATGCTATGTTAATGTGTTTTGTTATTTTGCTCTTCAAATTGTGCTTTTCTGTGTTGTCGTGTGAAATATTGTGACAATAATGGCGTGTGAAAAACGTAATACTAGGCTTCAAAGTAAACTGAGAAATGACAGTGAAGACGAAAGCAGTGTGTTAGCGCCCCAGAGTAATGAATTAACTAATGTTCAAAGTAGTAACTTGGTAATTGTGCATAGGGAAATGGAGCGGGCTGCAAATAATGGTGTAAGCAGTGAAACAATTAGTGAACAGGGAAGCATTATCGATCGATCGGTCGGCAACAGCTCGCCTCAGGAATCCGAAATGACAGAACACAATATTGCAAATACTGTAGACTCAGGTTTTGGGTCCTCACCGTTTTCTCAAATGAGTCAAGACACATTTTCTGCTTGTCAAAACGTGAATGTTGCCGGTGAAAATGCACTGCCAAAAAGCATAGAAAAACACATTCCAGACACTAATACATTATTATTGCAATTAATGCAACAAATGGAACAAAATCAGAGACAAACACAGCAAAAGCTTCAAAAGTTAGACACAATGGAACAACACCAGAGACAAACACAGCAACAGTTAGACACAATGGAACAAAATCTTCGGAAGTTAGACACCACACTTGAAAAAACACGTGAAGATTTAACTACTGAGTTACGTAACATTGAATCGAAATGTCAAAAAGTCTGTAATGACGTAAAAACACAAATTTGTGAGCATTTCCAACCTATTTTTTCGCGTCATGAAAATGGGTTACAGAATCACGAAGGAGCCATAAAAGAACTGCAAACTATTGTTCATGAAAATCACGACACCTTGCAAGCTAAAATTGACTCAGTTGCATCTACCGAGTCGGTTACGCAACTTGCAAAAACTCATGAAAACTTAAAGGACACAGTAGATACGATTTCAACACAAATGGACACTCTGAAACTTGGTTCAAAAAAACACACAGAGGAAATAATTTCACTAACGGATAAAGTAGCCGAACGTCCAGATCAGTTCACTAACTTATCTACAAAGGTAGATGATGATCTGAATGACACAAGACCTGTAGCCTTCACGGACACTGAAGAGTATGAACAAATTAGAAAATTCAAACAAAATCAAAATCAAATCAATACACAGTACAAAAGAGAAATCTGGGAAGTACAAGATCAGTTGGCACAAGTAATACAAGAATTACATATTTCAGAGGACACTCGCGCTCCAGTACGGGAAGAGGGACATAAAAATACGGAGCAACCACAAAATAATAACACAGGACACTTCGGAAATTATGAAAGAAATTGGCAAGGCGCATTGAATTTTGAGATAGAACCGCCGAAACGAAGTAACAATGAGCGGTGTGCGACTCGCCGACACGATGATTTTGACTATAAGCTGTTCATTACTACACGTAAATTCAAAACATTTAAGAATTCTGGCAACGACATTCATCCATGAGCATGGCTTCATCAATTCTCTCATTGTTTTCCTCCCAACTAGTGATGGGGAGCTCGTGAATGAGTCGTTCAAATGAACGCTTCACTCCAGTGAAGTGTGAACTAACCACTCAATTTCAATGAACTGGTACTTCAAACTCTTCACAGATAGCACACTCCACACTTTTTTCTAGTTCACTCACTCTCTTCCCCTCTCCCTCTCCCACTACATCGGCGCTACGTCACTCATTCTCCCTTCACTTCAGTCCTCCCTCTACTGCCTGTCGACGAATCGCGCGGTGAAATACTCTTAGAACAACAGTTGCACTTTGCTTTCCCATCACTTAAATCGGCGAAGAAACCCCAAATGTCACTACTTTTACGCGATCGCGAGTTGCTAGCCATTGTATAAGCGTGAATAAACACAAAACTGCTTTCCGAATAAAATAAAGAGGGATTTTACCTGAAATAGTACCAATGACTACAGGTGGTGGTTTACGTTTTGAATTTTGAGGGTTATTACCCTCAACAAAAATAAAATCTACAGGAAAACTTCTGAATAATTACTTAATGTAGGTATATAAACTTTGTGACAGTGATAAACATACTCATTCTATTTTGTAGTTTTCAGTCCATGAATACAACAAATAAGGTTTTACTTGGCAGATAAAGACTTTTTTGGGCGCTTCGTGAGAAAATGTCGAGCTTCATTAAACGTAATACCTTCTTTATATGTGACAGGCTTCTCTGTTTATCTTTCCTTCGTCCCCTTCGACCATGCTCTGTTTACGTTAACTCAGACGCTGTGTGTAAAACTTTGCGTGCACGTTACTGCATAGTTCGGCCATCTGTTGGTAAACTTATGAAGTATTACGAAGCTTTATTGTACGAGCGGGGCGATGCCAGCGTAGCCGCGGCTGAGTGGCGAACTGGGCAACTTCGCCAGGCTTCAGTACTTCATGAATGAACTACTTTATTTGAACGCTTCACAGCAAAGAGTGAAATGAATGAAGTAGTTCACAGGAATGAACGAGTTCGACCCATCTCTACTCCCAACTGGTCATTGCAGCACAGATTAGAATTTATGTGTGGCTACTTAGAGAATGAACCAGCTGTAAGAATGTGATCGGTCATTCACGATTGTCACAGTGAAGGAGAATTTTATCATGCCTTCCTCTCAGCATATTGGTCTCATGCTACACAAGACCGAGTAAAATATAGCATCATAATGATGAAACATTTCGAACAATCTGAATTCTCCAGTCTTGTGAAATATTTTGAAGACATGGTGCACAAGAATCAGTACCTGTCAAACCCATACATCCCCTCTGAACTTATCCACATTTGCTTAATCAAATTACCTGAACATTTACGACATATTATTTTGGCAGGACGTTGCAAAGACGACATTGGAGCTTTTCAGGGACTCTTACAAGAATTAGAAATTGACACTGATAATTGCGGAACGCGAAAACAGGAGCACAACAATTGCAGGTCACATCTGTGGCAATTTCGCGATGAAAGAAATAATAACTGGACACGACAAGGCTATTCTCACAACACAAATCGTGACCAAAACAGACACCACCCATATGACAACCGTTGGCAGAGTAGTAATAACTACAGGGAAAGATCACCTCTCCGCGGTAATGATTATCACAGAGACAATCAGAGAAACAGACAATATGGGAACAAAAACAATTATTATCACGGGAGACAGAATAACTTCAAATGTAACAGTTCAGCGCTCAGTTACGATTCCGGGAGAAATTCTCCACCACATGACCGACAAACAAGAAACTATGTAAACTACCGACAAAACGACAGACTTGAATTCCGTCAGAACAGAACTGGCGGGATTCAAACAGAGCAGGGCACTCTCGACAAGGTGAATTTGTAGAAGTTAGGTCTCCTAATCCCAATAACGACGCACGCCAACAAAGAGACAGACAATGACTCGCACCGCAGGCAGCCACGTGCGCCGGCTGGCTTAGGGAAAAATTACATAGACGCTAACCTTGAGAAAAATTTTAGCATTCTTTACCGATGTACCATATACCACATGATAATTCCACTGAAGCTGAAACTCTGCGTACTAGGAAGAGTAAAGGTTTACACCACATTTCAATTGTAAAACCGTTTATTGAGAGATAATCTGCTTTTTAACTTTGTCTTTGCCATAAAACACATTTCTAGTATGCATTGTCAGACTTAGAAACTGTTACCATGCAACAATGTTTGAAGTTAAATATCCAATCAAGAACCAAGAGAACCTATTTAAACAGAAATTACGAATGCATTGTTATAGTGAACAGATATCACAGTGTTATTGTGTCTGTACATTCTTGCTTGTTAGTTGCACGATTACGTAACGACTATAAGGCCTACATACTTAGAACATATACCAGTACTGCTAATGAGATTTTACTGCAACATTTTGGTTTACTTGAAAATACATTATGGATATAAAGTGCTTTCTGAGAGATACCATATGACACAGTGGTTAGTTTATTTGACAGCTACACGACTATATCACGACGCTACTAATGTGTGACACAATTTACACTGTTGCTTTTGCGGTGTTTCTGTTTTATATCTGCACAGTTTTTCTGTATTATTCTGGAAAGTAAAACATGTTTTAGTAGTAACTTTTGTGCTATAGCTACAATGAGACAGCCTTTTTCGTAGCACAACAATATGTCACATTATAGTACTTTCTTGATCACGGTAAGGTACGTAATAACTACGATATATATACGCAAAGCATTTCACTTTTGTTTATCATGTGGTAAGTACATTGACTTCAGCAGAACTTTGCTTACAGAGGACGATAACTACGACACATCCAGAGAGTTATCTTACTGCAAGACGCACATTTAGCGCTACAGGACACGCATGTGAGTGATTAATTTTGTACTTAAACCATTTATTTTTTAAGATTTTTGAATTACAAAGAAAGTTTTCCATGATACATTTCATTCCATTGCTGTAATCGGTAACACCTGAGGGTATAATTACATTAATCCTCAGGGGGGTACATGCTTACTTTGTGTACCATGTGTTTGGCAAGCACAAGGAGCCCTAGCTAATATGGTATTTGTTTATACAACTTTACACATCGGTACCATATTTCTCTAACACACAAATTACACAGGTATCTGATCATTTAACTGAGAGATAAAAATTTTTTTTACTACATCAGTGACACATGTTTACGCAATTACACAGTTGGGTAACTTCACACTTACGAAATGGTATTTTGTCTGTAATTTGTGAGCTGTTCATATTTTTTCGGAACCATTGTGATATTATGAGAGCTTTGAATGATATATTTGGTATGGGATCACGATTTTTAAAGTACGATTGAGGTAGATGACACTATTGAAATGAGCAGAGATTTTTTTTAGGTTTTGACATTATAGCTGAAAGCTACGACGTTTTTGAGATTTGGCTGAGTGTTTATGATGTTATTATTACGATGACAATGTGTATTATGCTGTTGAGGTATGTTTATGATCAATAAGATGATGCTACCGTAAATGAGGAATTTGATTATGCTACGTATTTATTTTGATGAAATATTGAGGAAGTGTCGACGAATATGTATATGAATAATGAGTAGTGGTTAGGGACTCTGATTTGTGGAAAAGGATGTTGGAAACCAAGAATCGTACTTTAAGAGTTATGAAATGTGTGTAAATGAGCGAATGTATCACAATGCCGGCGAAAATTTTTTGGACACTGTTATATTTAAAGGGTTTTATTTTCTACACATTTGTAACACAAATTCTCAACCTGTGAAAATATTTTTATATGAGACTGTCACTGTAGCGGAAACTGCTGCCGTAAATACACTCCTGGGAATTGAAATAAGAACACCGTGAATTCATTGTCCCAGGAAGGGGAAACTTTATTGACACATTCCTGGGGTCAGATACATCACATGATCACACTGACAGAACCACAGGCACATAGACACAGGCAACAGAGCATGCACAATGTCGGCACTAGTACAGTGTATATCCACCTTTCGCAGCAATGCAGGCTGCTATTCTCCCATGGAGACGATCGTAGAGATGCTGGATGTAGTCCTGTGGAACGGCTTGCCATGCCATTTCCACCTGGCGCCTCAGTTGGACCAGCGTTCGTGCTGGACGTGCAGACCGCGTGAGACGACACTTCATCCAGTCCCAAACATGCTCAATGGGGGACAGATCCGGAGATCTTGCTGGCCAGGGTAGTTGACTTACACCTTCTAGAGCACGTTGGGTGGCACGGGATACATGCGGACGTGCATTGTCCTGTTGGAACAGCAAGTTCCCTTGCCGGTCTAGGAATGGTAGAACGATGGGTTCGATGACGGTTTGGATGTACCGTGCACTATTCAGTGTCCCCTCTACGATCACCAGTGGTGTACGGCCAGTGTAGGAGATCGCTCCCCACACCATGATGCCGGGTGTTGGCCCTGTGTGCCTCGGTCGTATGCAGTCCTGATTGTGGCGCTCACCTGCACGGCGCCAAACACGCATACGACCATCATTGGCACCAAAGCAGAAACGACTCTCATCGCTGAAGACGACACGTCTCCATTCGTCCCTCCATTCACGCCTGCCGCGACACCACTGGAGGCGGGCTGCACGATGTTGGGGCGTGAGCGGAAGACGGCCTAATGGTGTGCGGGACCGTAGCCCAGCATCATGGAGACGGTTGCGAATGGTCCTCGCCGATACCCCAGGAGCAACAGTGTCCCTAATTTGCTGGGAGGTGGCGGTGCGGTCCCCTACGGCACTGCGTAGGATCCTACGGTCTTGGTGTGCATCCGTGCGTTGCTGCGGTCCGGTCCCAGGTCGACGGGCACGTGCACCTTCCGCCGACCACTGGCGACAACATCGATGTACTGTGGAGACCTCACGCCCCACGTGTTGAGCAATTCGGCGGTACGTCCACCCGGCCTCCCGCATGCCCACTATACGCCCTCGCTCAAAGTCCGTCAACTGCACATACGGTTCACGTCCACGCTGTCGCGGCATGCTACCAGTGTTAAAGACTGCGATGGAGCTCCGTACCACGGCAAACTGGCTGACACTGACGGCGGCGGTGCACAAATACTGCGCAGCTAGCGCCATTCGACGGCCAACACCGCGGTTCCTGGTGTGTCCGCTGTGCCGTGCGTGTGATCATTGCTTGTACAGCCCTCTCGCAGTGTCCGGAACAAGTATGGTGGGTCTGACACACCGGTGTCAATGTGTTCTTTTTTCCATTTCCAGGAGTGTATTTCAGTTAGAAAGGTAAGTGACCTTGACGTAATGCGTTTTGGGCACCCAGCTGAGAGGTAGTCGTCTCACAAAAGAAAGCCATTAGGTAGAGAGAAAAAAAAGGCCATTATCCTCGCTATTGACATTCCTTTGTAGAAAGCACCGCAAATACGACACGCTCATTACTTGGAAAGATACTTACATCTGCACACCTGATTATGACAAGCGTCTTTCTACGAGAATTGAGAGAATTTTTACTGCCTTATGAAATGCTATAGGGCTAATGAATGATGTTTCATGCCTTCCTTTGTACATATTTGCTCATTTTCTTTAATATCTAGTTTCTAGCTGCACTGCAGCATTGGTTAAAATAAAATTTAATAGATGTACTAATATAGTTATTTTATGCCTACAGATCCAGTCAATAAGAAATTTATGATCTACTTCCAAGAAAACGAGGGCACATAAATAGACATTTCCCTTCACAGGAATTGCATAAATAATTTTTTTACGATTTGGTAACTTATCTGCTAGTGTAAGTTCTCGTGATGCATCACTCTAGTGTTAAGATGTGACATAGGTATTAGACATGGCCATTTTTAGTGTAATATTTTTTCTGCTTGAGCTATGTCATGTTTAGATATAAGTTATTGCATTTGCTGCTGCTGTTTGCCAGGCATAGTGCTACTAAATTTCACTTTACATTACTCTGTTAAGCCAGTTTTACTACTGATTTATTTTTCTTGTTTGCTGCACATTGCCTTATAGTAGTTGTAATATTGCAATTGCTTTGTTAATTTCTATAATGCTGCTTCCTTTGCAAATCTGCATTATTTGTCATTGCTGTTTGTGTTAATTGTTTTGTGCTGCTGCGTTGCCTCGTCCCTTAGTTTAGCATCTGAGCTCAGTAGATTTAAGTTAGCTTAAGAGGGGGTAGACTATATAAGAAACTAACTATGATGGATTGGAAGAAATGCATTGAGAAGCTATAAGAAAATGGTTTGGCCAAAAAAGTAGTGTACAGTGGAGAAAAATTATTTTTGAAAGAGGATGTGAACAGAATACAGAAAGCATGCTTGGATAGGATTTTTTTTGGCTGGAGCAAATGTTGAAATAAGAGGGACGATCTGTGGAATGAAGTTTTGGGTTGGACTGCAATACCAAATGTTACACTGAAAACAAACCCTGTCCTTTCCTTTTGTTTTATCCCACTATGTGTTTGTGTATCCTTGTGTATTTGTTTTCTTCCTGTCTCTGTGTACTGTTTCATAGAATTTTTTCTCTTCTAATACTAAGCTACATTCACTATGATGAAGAATACTGTTATCCTCGAATATAATTTGCATTTATAATATGTTATTTTCTTTGTAAAGATGTTTAGACATTATGTATTCTGTTCTGTTTCAATGCTCGTGTGTGAAGTTGATGTTTCGAAAGTTATTCTGATCTTTTATGTATGTACTCATGTCATAATTCCTGTAACACTGATGTACATGTTTATTTCTATTATTTTGTAAAGCTTGTTTTACTGCAAATATAATGATGTATTTTGTACCTTTGTAATTGTATTCTTATGTTATAAAATTGTAATTGACACCAGTTCATCATATTATTAACTTGTAAGTTCCATTTCACTGCACACGTTTCTGTTGGTCATAGTATATGGACAATATGTGAGAAGTAGGGACTGATAGTGTTTGCATGTGTGTTAATAATTCAGCAAGGGACTGGTTAACAGCATTGTTGGTTCTATGGACAATTAAAAAAAAAACTTTGTGAGTGCATAAGTGGTGGTTTATGGACTTGCTAAATTCTCCACAAGACTCTTCGATGGTGATGGTGTATCTGCACAGTCGCAATGGATGGCTGCTGGCCATCTCTACAAGGACTACAGTGTGTCTACACCTTTGATGACTCACCAATGCCATCATTTCTACGAGGACTACAGTGCGTCTGCATCTTTGATGGCCCACCACTACCATTATTTCTACAAGGACTGCAGTGGGTCTGCACCTCTGGTGGCCCACCAATATCGTAATCTGTACCAGGACTACAGTGGGTCTACTCTGTGATGACCTACCTACCAATATTCTTCAAAACTTTGACTGACTCTGCTGTGGGTTTGCTCTGTTGTGCCCCATTACCTGTCTGCATGTCAAGAGTCAGCACTGTCTTTACGTTGGAAGGACAACACTACGTCTTCAAGACTGCATGGAAATCCATTACTTCCGTGTGCATTTTCTTTTACTGCTCAGACTTTGAGAAAAACACTGCAGTTTTACTGTGATGAACGATCAGGACTGTCTTTATGAACTGTGAGAAAATTTTAGCTTTTGACCAACATTGTATTGATAAGTGTGTGCATTTGATTTCTTTGTTATTGTAATTATGAAAAATTTTTTCAAATCTGTATTGGCCACTGCCCAAAACAATTTGTAAAATTTTTGTGGGGAGCATGGGGGCTATGTAAGTAGGCTGTTTAGGTTTTTATATTGGTAACGCCACGTAGCGCTCTGTATGAAAGTCACTGGCTGTGCTGTGTGCAGTCTGTGGCTAGTTTGCATTGTTGTCTGCCATTGTAGTGTTGGGCAGCTGGATGTGAACAGCGCGTAGCGTTGCGCAGTTGGAGGTGAGCCGCTAGCAGTGGTGGATGTGGGGAGAGAAATGGCGGAGTTTTGAAATTTGTAAGACTTGATGTCATGAACTGCTATATATATATATATAATGACTTTTGAACAATATTAAGGTAAATACATTGTTTGTTCTCTATTAAAATCTTTCATTTGCTAACTATGCCTATCAGTAGTTAGTGCCTTCCATAGTTTGAATCTTTTATTTAGCTGGCAGTAGTGGCGCTCGCTGTATTGCAGTAGTTCGAGTAACGAAGATTTTTGTGAGGTAAGTGATTTGTGAAAGGTATAGGTTAATGTTAGTCAGGGCCATTCTTTTGTAGGGATTTTTGAAAGTCAGATTGCGTTGCGCTAAAAATACTGTGTGTCAGTTTAATCACAGTCATGTTTAATTTTTCAGAGGGGACGTTTCAATATTGATGAAAACGAACTGTAAGAAGCATATTGCCACGCTGTTGAAACAGTCATTTGGGTACTTTTGCTCTTCGTATAACTGTTAGTCCTGGAAAAAAATTGAATCTTTCTCGTGACATATTTTGCATATTTCCACTCAATAATGTCTTATGCATTATTTTCTGGGGTAACCCAACACTTAGAATGAAAATACTGACTACACAAAAGCGAGCAGTAGGAATCATACATGGTGTTCGTCCATGGTCGTCTTGTAAGTACCTCTTCAAAGAGTTACGCATTTTAAATGCATGATCACAATATCCATATTCACTAATGAATTTAGACATAAATAATCGATTACAATTTGAGAAGAATAGAGATGTCCGTACATATAAGACTAGAGGGTCACTGTGACATGGTTTGTAGGTGGATGAAACTGACAGCTGGCGGAGTCATTCTGCAAAGTAATCCTTGCGGTTCAGAACAACAATAATGGAGCCTTCGTCAGCAGGTAGGATTATAAAGTCAGGATCAAGTTATAGGTGGTAGGTTGCGGTTCTTTTTGTGGATGTAAGGTTAGTTTCCATGTTGAGGGATTTGGGGAATAATGGTGAGGCAAGGTTCGAGGTTAAGATATTCTATAAAGTTAACAGGAGATGATTTGGGGGCAGTAGGGTTGGATTGTGGTTGAAGGGAGGAGTGAACTGAGTTAGGCAGGTTTCAACATTGGTCTTTGGTTGAGTCTGATTGGTAAGGTTGGTGGCGGAAAAGTGTTTCCACTGTAGGGAGCGGGAGAAGGAGAAAAGGTCTTTGACAAGTCCTGCGTGATTGAATTTGGGAAAGGGGCAAAAGGAGTTGCCTCTTGAAAGGACTGAGGCTTCTACAGGGATAAGGCTTTTTGAGGAATGGCTCATGACTGTGTTTCGGGTGTGTTTAGGTTCTGTATTCTGTATGGTGGTGGGAGGGAGTTTTTGAGGATAGGGTAAATGTAGTAGGTCTGTGAGGCAGTGTTTCTCAACTATGAGGGAACGTGGTGGAGGTTTGGTGGTTGTTGTAGAGGTGGTGGATAGTGGCAGTCCAAGGCTGAAATAGGAAGTGAGCAGGTTGGACTGTTTTTTGAGGTGGCGTTGCGCATGTTGCTCTATTTCCTCAAGGGCAAGAGTTTCAATGTGTGATAAATAACTAATAATTCTACATGAAATGCTACATTCTTTTGTATAAATGACAAGAATTTCACTACTTTAAGTATCTGATCTCCTAATATAATTCCCTCAGCATCGTCTGATTTCCTTCGACTACTTCTATTACCCTTATTTTACTTTTATTGATGTTCATCTTATAATCTTTTTCAAGACACTATCCATCCCAATCAACTCCTGTTTCAATTCCTTACCAGTCTCTTGCAGAGTTACAAAGATTTTATTTCTTCACCTGAACTTTAATTCCTTTCCAAATTTCTCTTTGGTTTCCGTCACAGCTTGCTCAATGTACACATTTAGTAACGTCGAGGATAGACTACAAACATGTGTCACTCGCAATAGTTCAAGGGTGAAATATTTCGACATGGAGTACGTCGGGGGAAGCTGAAGAATCACATTTGTCTCACTCCTTTCTCAAAAAGGCTTCCCTTTCGTGTAACTTCAATTTGGCTTCTATACAAATTTTAATAACTTTTCGGACCCTGTATGTTACCCCTGCTACCTTCAATATTCCCGAGATGTAATTGAATCAACATTGTCAAAAGCTTTTTCTAAACCTACAAATGCCTTAAATGCAGGTTTGTCTTTATGTTCAGAAGTAAACGTGCACAAATTTTTGATGTACTGAAGACACTTCAGCACATAATTTTAAAGGTTATTTTAGAAATTTTCTTGTAGTGGATGCATCCCTTAAGATTCAGTGGTTCTGGCTGTGACCTGAGGTTGGACGTGGCACGGTCAAAGTACGCTCCAAGCACAAGACGGAAGGAACGAATTAAGTTGTTCAAATTACTGGAAGACCATATAGCTAAACCGGTGTTGACACATAAAGCAAACTTTTAGGTTACTGTGCTGTGCGCCCATAATTTAACATATTCGCCTTTAGACGTCATTTACTAACCAGCGTTTACTGTACGGCTGTTTCACGTAGTCAATACGACCTAACGAATATTACTTAGGTGGAAGATGACATCGGACTGGGTGGGAAATTAAGGCGAAGTTGACGTAGGAGTCGCTTGGTGCCACGATAGCGACTCGGTGGCACTTAACGGCTAATCAAACGGCCGGAGGAACGGGTTACTCAGGCGGATGGGCGACGCGTCGCCGCAGATGTGGCGATAAGAGGCGCGCTAATGGAGGCGCCGGGTTCGACCCGCGGCCGCTATCGCAGTCCCCCATCATTTATTTGGCCGCTCCCGCAACGGGTAAGTAGGTCGCCAGCGCTTGTTACTTTACAGGTCCCACAAGAGGTGTTCGCTAGGCGGCCGCTCTTATTTTGCATTTACATATTTTATAGACACATTTTTCACAGTTGGCAGTGAAAGCTGAGTTAATACCTTCTGCCCCCTATTTACATGTAAGTAAGAGCATCTACATAGCCACACGAAAAACTTGCTCCGTTTACTCTCATTGATACAGATGT
The DNA here is from genome assembly GCF_021461385.2 of Schistocerca piceifrons. Taxonomy (NCBI): domain Eukaryota; kingdom Metazoa; phylum Arthropoda; class Insecta; order Orthoptera; family Acrididae; genus Schistocerca; species Schistocerca piceifrons. Next base: position 1,000,357,094 of record NC_060138.1, read on the forward strand.
TAGCGGAAGGACTTTAGTAACAGTGTTTAGGAACATCACTATGACAAGTAAATAAGAAAACATTTTTTTTTCCTGTTCCACAGGTTGATGGCCTTGACTCAACAGTGACACTCCTTAACCTCACTGTTGTTCATGTGTGTTACCTGTTCAGTGAACAAATCTATTCACAGTGATTTCAGAGCATTTTATTGTGAGTGGCCCATTCATTGCCCGTATACTCCAAGGAAGAAATGAGTATGTTAACATCTCATTTCGCTGCCATAACCATGTGCTCTTACGGTGGCTATTGTCTACGGCAGGCTCCGTTTCTGAGGGAAGGAGCTTTCTGCAACCTGGAACTGATGGTCTGGTCTTCCCTAATCCTCCTAAATGGGTTACCGTCGGAGCCTGCGTGACTGGGTTACAGGGAGAATAATTTTTCCCATGACGGAAATTGTTTCCAAGATCCATTGAGCAAAATGTTCATTAAGTATTGGCATAAGGAAGTAACCAGTGAGAACTCCTACATTCTCTCGTTCTGATTGGCTGGAAAGCCTAAACGGTAAATTATTTCGTGGAGCGTTTTGGTGTCTCATTATATCGAGGAGTCAGCCGGCAGCTCTCGTGCGTTGTAGAAGCCGTGTGTCCTCCGGGGTGCAGGTGGTGTTTTCGTAGTGTATTCCTGAAATCGGGAGTAGCTGATCCTTTGTGATTATCAGAGTTTTCCGTTCCAATTCGGAACACAGAAAGAATCAGTTGTGTGTTTCTAGCCGTGGGCGTGGAATTCCGCTTAGGCGCTTTCCTGTTTTTCTCTGCGAGTGTTGCGGGTTAGTAAGTACGGACTTGTTCAAAGAAGTCAAGGGAATACGGCCGGGTGACGTCATCGACAACAGCCATTATTTTGGCAGGTGACCACCCTGTCGTTTTCAAGACAAAACTGCAGCAAGTAAGGGTTGTGCAAGTAAATTCAAAACGTCTGTTTGCACAGCAATGCCGGAAAATTAACGACACACACACACACACACACACACACACACCTACACCGTAAGCACTAGAGCCATCATACAATCGAAGATGACGGACGCCAGAAGTTATCGATCGTGAAAATTACCAAACGTCGAATGAGGTAGCATTAATTCTGTCCCTCTATTTTTTGACAAGGGAGAGAGCAGGATTCCACGCAGAATTTAAGCAAAACTCTCCATCTCGATTTAGAAAGTTACTTGCAAATTTAATCTCAGTTGCTGGAAGTGCACTCCAGAGTTTTCTTGATGTCAGGAGGGGCGTTCAATAAGTAATGCAACCCTTTTTTTCTCAGACAGTTTTGGTTGAAGAAATGCGGAATTTGTTGGTGGGCATCGTGAAATATACCCACTTCAGCCGCTATGGTTTCATGAAGTACCGATAGGTGGCAGAGCTGTACGTGCCCTTCAAAATGGCGTCTGTAACGGAGTGCTTTCCAAGCAGAGAGCTGTCATTGAGTTTATTTTGACAGAAAAACAGAGCAGCACAAATACTCATAGGCGTTTGCCGAATGTCTACAGAGACCTGGCTATGAACATAATCACAGTGTCTGTGATCATAGCAATAAAGTCGCGCAAACCTGTCCGATCTCCCGTGTGCCGGCAAGCCGCACCAAGCTGTGACTCTTGCAGTGTTGGAACGTGCGGACACTCTCATGCGACGTGATCCACGGATCACAATCAAACACCTCGCTGCTCAACTGGACGTCTGTGTTGGTAGCGCTGACACGCTCGTCCACCAGTTGGGGTACTCAAAGGTTTGTGCTCGCTGGCTTCCTCGCCGCCTGGTAGAAGACCGTAAAGACCAACAAAGGACAATCTGTGCGGAATTGCTACCGCATAATGAGGCTGATTGCGATAATTTTTATCGAAAATCATCACAGGCGATGAAACATGGGGTTATCACTTCTAACCGGAAGAAAACGGCAGTACGTGGACTGCTACTACACCACCTCTCCTCCGAAGAAAAAGTTCAAAGCCGCACCTTCAGAGGGTAAAGTCACGGTGACGGTCTTCTGGGCCTCTGAAGAGCGAATTCTGTTGGATATCCTCCCTCATCATGCAACGATCAACTCGAGAGTGTATTACGCTTGACTTTAGCGTGTTCGTCGCCATGAAAATGCGAACGAATTTCTCCTTCTCCATGACAAAACAAGGAATCACACAAGTCCGCGCACCAAACAGGAGCTCACGAAACTTCAGTCGACTGTTCTTCCTCATCCACATTACAGCCCGGGTCTCGCACCTTCCTACTTCCATCCGTTTGGCCTAATGAGGGATACACTCGGCGGGAAGCAGTACATGGATGAAGGGCAAGACTATGACACCGATGTCGACCAGTAGAGTGGTACGATGCGGGCATGCAGGCCCTTCCAGCAGGGTGGCGTAAGGCCATCATATGGAACTAAACCAAACTCCTCCCGAAGAGGTCATGAAGGCTCAATGGTACCGACCAGCCGCCGTGTCATCCTCAGCCCAAAGGCGTCACTGGATGCGGATCTGCAGGGGCATGTGGTCAGCACACCGCTTTCCCGGCTGCATGGCAGTTTACGCGAACGGGCCCTACTTCCCAATCAAGTACTCGTAGCTCCTCAGTTTGCCTCACAACGGGTAAGTGCTCCCCACGTCTCAACTCTGAATAAAACCAACCTGCTTAAAAAAAGAAAGACGTGTTGCATTACCTATTAAGCGCCCCTTGTATATTCCACAGGATGACCAGTGCCAAGACAGTGTTCTGCAATAGCCGATTTGCTCGACTGTTGTAGCCCGCATCTCGTGGTCGTGCGGTAGCGTTCTCGCTTCCCACGCCCGGGTTCCCGGGTTCGATTCCGGCGGGGTCAGGGATTTTCTCTGCCTCGTGATGGCTGGGTGTTGTGTGATGTCCTTAGGTTAGTTAGGTTTAAGTAGTTCTCAGTTCTAGGGGACTGATGGCCTAAGATGTTAAGTCCCATAGTGCTCAGAGCCATTTGAACCTCGACTGTTGTAAGCGTATGTGACTCTTATGTTCAATATAGCGATCCTCCACGGTCCTTATAGTTTGACCAATATATGTCATGCCACAACTGCAAGGAATACAATAAACACCCGCCTTAAGCAAACCAGACTGTTCTTAACGGCCGCGCGGGGTTAGCCGAGCGGTCTGGGGCGCTGCAGTCCTGGACTGTGCGGCTGGTCCCGGCGGAGGTTCGAGTCCTCCCTCGGGCATGGCTGTGTGTGTCTGTCCTTAGGATAATTTAGGTTAAGTAGTGTGTAAGCTTAGGGACTGATGGCCTTAGTAGTTAAGTCCCACAAGATTTCACACACATTGGAACATTTTTTTGTTCTTAACGGAACTTAAAGGGTAGATGGAGGTTGGAAACCTCATTTCACATCATATTTCCGCAAAATATGACCGGTCTTCTTGGATATGCTCCCAGAGTAAGGCAAAAAGGCCGAAGACCTTGGTGCCAACTGGGTATTATCATCACTCATCCGGTGCACGGTTGGTTGATAGCGTACCACATGTCAGATCTGTCTTTCACTACATCCATTCTTACGGAAGGTGATCTGAAGATGACTTAACTCAGCTGACAAGATAAGTGCCTGAAATGACGTCGGGCCGGTGAACCAAAGTACGAAGTATCACTTCACGCTGACCCGTCCTGTAGAAACATGTCGGTGTGAGTAGGGTTCCTTGCTTGTTAAAAAAAAGAGACCATAGAGCAGGGCATAAGGCCATTAGCTAGACAGAGGCGGTGCTGGTTAAAGTGACGGGCTTGTCTAGGGTTAATTCACGCCAACAAATTTATTTCCACGAAAATTTGAAAACGATGTTTTGGATGACTCTTTCCCTATTGACTTTGGATTGTATTCCGGTTTTGTTTTTCGATCGTCTATGAATCTCCAAAATATCGTTGGATTCCAGCTCAGATGACAAGCACAAACATAGAGTTTTAAAATGTTGCAATCACAATTTAAGACTTCTTGAAATGACAGGACCGTTGATGAGACGTGGGTCCATTACTACAAATGACAGAACAAGCGACTCAGCATTGCGTGGACCCAAACACCTTCGCTTACAACAAGAATATTCAAACGCAGACTTTCTGCAGGAAGGGTGATGATGACAGTGTACACAGATTTGGGATGTGAAGGGACCACTGCTAATTCATTACATTCCTAAAGGTCAAACAGCTCACAATTGATTGTTTTCCTCGTAATGGACACGTCAGATTTTAAAAGTCTGACTGCCATGTGAATGTGACGTCTTCAAACAGGGAGAAACGTAAACAGTGTTGTCTCCAGATGCGATCAAAGTCTCATGCTGACACAGTCCAAATCATCATGAAGTTACATACTCACTATGTTGCTGTAAATACTTTTCGTTAGGAAATAAGTTTCAAAAGAGTGGTAGGAACAGATTATGAACACCTAAATGCAAAAGAAATTGCTGTATTCTAAATGAAAGACCTACTGCTTATCTGCCGCACCGTGGCGATAGTGACAATCTTTCTGACAGGCAGCGAATTTTTTACTAAGCTCCTGAGAGATCTGAAACCCAAAATCAAAAAGAAGAGGAGAAGTGTGCGATTTTGCTTAGGGATAATGCGCACCTTCAAAGTTAGTAAATAGCCGCACACTAGGGCAATGAGCGTATGGCAGCAGATACGAGAATCCAGCATCGCCGCTCAAGGCAAGGACCTAGTGCACGTGGTTTGCCATTGCCTTACTCCGGTGTGTTAAGAAATGTCGAGCGTTTGTCTGCGTCGTGTGCGTGACTATGACGAATGTTTGAACAGTATACTATTGGGTTTGTGTTTTATGGAGAAGGGAAGGGAAAGTGTGTAACTCAGTGCCGTAACATAGACTGCGCCTCTGAAATGGTACCAAGGATGGCAGCCGATCCTGACGTTCCCATTAAACGGACGGATCACCATTAAAAGCGTCACATGCCCTCACATCTACATCTATATCTAAATATATACTCTACAAACAACTGTGAAGAGCATGATAGTGGGTATGTCGCATTGTACCAGTTATCAGAGTTTTTTCCCACTCTTCACGTATGGAACACGGGAAAAATGATTGTTTAAATGCCTCCGTGAATGCTGTAATTATGTCGCATTGAACTAGTTATCAGAGTTTTTTCCCATTCTTCACGTATGGAACACGGGAAAAATGATTGTTTAAATGCCTCCGTGAATGCTGTAATTAATCTAATATTGTACTCACAATACAAATGTGAGCGATACGTAGTGGATTTTTGTACATTCCTGGGTAGAGTTATCATTTAAAGCCGATTCTCGAAACTTTTTAAATAGGCTTTCTCGGGGGCCTGGCAGTTCAGTTTCCTTAGCATCTCTCTGACTCGTCCCATGAGTCAAAGAAACCTGTGACCATCCGTGCTGCCCTTCTCTGTGAACTTTCAATATCCCCAGTTAGTCTACTTGGTATACATACACTTGGCCAGTAGCCTAGGATGGGTCGCACAATTCTCCATCTCTTACCATCTACAACCATGTCATGCCATATTAAAAGAAGATGTATAGATTACTTCGGCACAGCTTCGAGAGTGATTTGTAAGCAACCTCTTTTGTAGACTGATTGCACTTCCCCAGTATTCAACCAATAAACCGGAGTCTACCACGTGCTTTACCCACGAGTAAGTCAGTGTGCGCAGTACATTTCATATCCGTACAAAAGTGTTATCCCCAGGTATTTGTAAGAGTTAACCAATTCCAAATGTGACTTGTTATAATCATAGGATACTACTTCGTTTTCCTTTTCTGAAATGAACAATTTTAAATTTCTCAACATTTAAACCAAGTTACCAAACTTTGCACTACTTTGAAATTTTACCAAGGTCTGAATGAATATTTATGCAGCTTCTTTCAGACAGTACAACATTACAGATAACAGCATCAACTGCAAAAGTCTGACGTTACTCTTAATATTGCCCGCAAGGTCATTAATACACAACGGTAACAGCAAAGATCCAAACACACTTCCGTGGAGCACACCCGAAATTAACTCTACATGTATTGATGACTAGCCAAGATAATTTGCTGCGTCCTCTCTACCAAAAAATCCTCAATCCACTCAGAAATATCGCTTAATACCCCATACGATCGCACTGTTAATAAAAAGCGCAGATCTGGTACTGAGACAAATACTTTTCGGAAATCAATAAATACTGCGTCTATCTGTCTCTGACTGCTTTGATTCAAAGAATTCAGTAAGTCATGGAGACTGCGTACAAGTTTGGAATGTAATCCAGGACGTTGACACTAAGACTGCTAATCAGGAGCTAGGCCACCACCTGTCCTCCCCTTGTCGGCGAAATAGTGGCATTAAAATTTTCCGTCACCAGGATTCCAGCCGACGTATCTCCGAGCCGAGCACCATCGCATAAGCGTGCGTTGGCGACCACCTCTACGGAGGCGGATCTCTGCCCTCGCACAATTGGGAAAACAATCCAGAACATTCAGAATCTTCGTTTTGATCTATGGGATCACCCCACCGTACATCACTGACGTAGTTACAAGTGATTTTCACCTTCTTGGGCCGTTGAGGGAGCATATGCATGAATCAAAGTTATCGAAAGATAGCAACGTTGTGGAAGTGTTGCACGAGACGATATGTAAGAATCCACCTAGCTTCTTCCAGGACGGAATTGGGTAAAATGTCAAGAGGTAGACCAACACAGAAGTTCAGAGAGAAATTGTAGAGACATTATGTTACTTGCCATATTGTTTTCACGATAAAAAGTTTCTTTTTTTCGAAAGTTGCCTTTAATTTTTGTTTTGCCCTCGCATTAAAGTGGATTTGTGGTTTTTAAAACATCACAGAGAATTCATCGGTCCATAAAATTCCAAGGAAACTGCTTTTTGTCTGTAGCTTGTTTCCACAATATTTCGACCAGTGTCTTCTGGCCGTTATCTGTTACAAACTGACGAAAGTGCACTGAAGTCCTCCACTGAAGATTCTGCTGACTTACACCTGGTGAACTCATAAGCTATAGCTTGTAATGTGCGCTTGGGGCACACAATACTCGTTAAAGCTCGTTAAAGCCTGTGCTATGGTAAGTGAGCGGGGTTCACCTTATGGGAAAGGATTTTCGTATAGATATTGACCGCGTTTACCTGAATGGTGGCAAATCAGACTTACACCCACTCTGTAATAACAATGATCCGTCAAGCAAGTCCGAAATGCAATTACACGTCAGGATGGACCAACAGCAACACTGAAGATGCTACCAATTTAATAATAATTCGGTCGCCAGCCTAATTAGGCATTAACTGAGTTTCTTCCCTGTACAAGTTGGTATATATTCATGCAAAACAAAGCGTAGTAACTCTGCATAATATAGTAGAATTTTAGAAGCAGAAAATCTATTGAACCGATAGTTTCACGTTCTGTACTGATATGGAAAAACCATGAATACATAACACTACACTATAATGTATACTACAAAACTTTATACTGTCTATCAGTCTGATTAAAATCGGGCAGAGGTTACCCTAGAAATATCACTTTCATGCCACATACAAAATGTCAATTTTGATCAAGATAAAACACTGGTAAGTTTTGACTTTTATATTGACTTTAACTTTTGCTGGTCAAACCAATTTAGAACACTTCAGAATTCAAATGAAAAAAAGGGGTGGGGTCCTGAAACTGTTATGATCACTGTATTAAAAAAATGATTACTGAATTTATTATGCGTTCAAGATTTCCAGTATATAAATTACTACTCTTTATATCTTATTTACTGCTCATTTAAATGCCTTTAAATCTGTCTCGAAATAATAAACTTCATTACTGTATCAATATTAAAGTTATCTTTCAACTTCGTTAGACCTTCGTTATTCAGTTACTGGTTCATTAACAAAACATTTCTTTAAACACCATTCTAACATAACTAGCTCTGCAAATAGTCATTATTAACACAAATTTTAATTTTCATTTCGGGACACTCGGATTGCACAACATTTGGAAAGGACCCTGTCTAGGTTAGTTGTGAGGATAATTAAATGATGGGAAAGTTCTGGTAAAATTTAGGTTATTATTGCACAGTTCACTCTCTGATCCATACGAATACAGTACTAAAAGTTTCAACCTGCTTGTATCGATGCGGCAGTTGGCGGGCGGCGAGATGGCGAGGCACAGAGCACACATACAACCACAGCTATGGCTCTTGATGTATCGGCACTTTAATTCTTCTTAGCGTCGCAACACTTTTCCATTTAGTGCCTATGGAATTTTGCCATGCTGTGTGGGCGTTGGAACGGCATACCCGAGGCTCAGTGAAGCTATGTCTTCCAGGAGAGCCTCCTCGCTCCAGAAGGTGTTGCTCAAACCAATGCCAAACTCCAACTACTATTGAGCCCGTTGTGCCATGCAGTGCCCGTGCGCATTTTCCCGCGCTCGCCTGCCATCCACCTTTTACCGTTGCCTTACAGACAGGGTATTCACCCGAGGTTTTGCATTCTACATATCCTAACACACTGCCTACGTATGGACCAGACACACAGTTACAATTTTAAACATCTTACAACAGTTCCAAAATTTGTTACATTTCAATTCTATCACAATATTACTTGACATTTGACATAAACATTAATCTCCACATTGAAACTTGTTTACAGTTTTCTTAACACAATGGCATGAAACAAAAAAGAAATGAAATCAGAACATCAATTACACTAGTTTATCGAAAAATCAGAAGAAAAAATATTATTTATCTGTACAATAGTACAGTGTCGTTGTTGTTACACATGCCCCTGTTTCCAGTAAATTTCACTAAGTGCAAATTTGATGGGAACACTTAACTTTATATTTATACAGGGGTTCTGAATCTTTGTGAGAATGTGCCATCATAAAATTTTATATCACAAAACTTCCTTTCACTCACATTATATAGGTCTATACTTTTTAATATATTGAGAACATTTACCTATCATTTACTCAAGTGCCTTTGACACAGTCCAACCTCCTATCACAACATTATTTAAATAGCAAATTACTTATCATTATTAAATTTCTCAGAGAAATAAATTCAAAATCTGGAACACAAACACTTAACTACAAAGCATATACAAATACCTATATACACTATAAGACAATTTGTTGCTGCTTGCATTGAATGGCAGTCCATTTCCTTATTTACTAATAAACACACAATACTATTTAGAAAAATCACTACATATATTTGCTGCCTATTATTGAGATTTGGGCAGTCCATTCCGCATCATTTTATGACGTCACCTGCACCACACTTACAATTCTCCTTTGACTATTTATCTGCCCTCTTTGGTGTTTGGCAGTCCTTTATATTATGACTGACATACTGCCCACTTTGATTTTTTACAGTCCCGTCTTTTATTTCGCTTGCACCATTTGCTTTTCATTTTCAGCCCTTTTTTCCATACCCCTTCACATTAGTAGTACATTTGGTAATCTGAAACTTACATAAGTACATTAGTATACTGACGTTAGTATACATTCGTATTCGTTACATTTAGATTTAAATAGTTTCATCGTAAGGTACAGAACATTTACTGCAGATTGCTTTCTGAGTGTACTTAGGTCACTCACTCCTAGGAACATACAGTTTCAGGTCCACAACGTTTCTTACACCTAAAGGTCTCTTGGATTTTGGGTGGATCAGGTAGTAAGCATTATCATGTGGAATGTTCTGTATTATATACGGTCCATTATAAATATATTTAAATTTGGAAATTTCATGGTTCAGTTCACTAGATTTTTCGTGGGTTTTTAAAAGAACATAATCCCCAATTTTAAATTTTGAAACTTTCAGGTTTTTATCAAGTCTTTTAGATCTAGATTCAGCTTTTTGCTTCGCCCTTTTGCTGACTAATTCTTTCTTTTGACTCAACCCCAAGCTTGTACAAGGTGGAAACTCTAATTTTTCCTCAATTAAACTTTTACTTCTGCTGCCTAACAAAATTTCTTCCGGTGGGAACCCAGTAGACTCACGATGTAAGGTGTTCATGACATTCTCAAAGTCCGATATAAATCTGCCTCAGGGTCTAAATCATGCCCCTTCCTGTTTTTTCCACGACGTACCTTGGTCGACTGTGACATTGTCCCAAGATACGTTCCTGACCTGTGAACCATTTATATCTGGTGACTTTCTCGGTTTCTGGAGTTCAAAGTCTTTGCTTACTTGAACTCTTTGCAAAATAGACACTGAGTCGTCAGGTGGCTCTTTCTTTTTGTGTTCAGTCTCAACATCTGGGTTTTGTTTTGAAACTTCGTCATCAGTAGGTACAATATCGCAGTTAGCTCTATTCCCATCATTTTCACTAGCACCGAAATACTCATCATCTGAATTATCGTCAGAATCCAACCATTCTGGATCGCTTTCGGGTTCTAACATAAAAGCTTTTCTGAGACAGGCACTAAGCTCTTCCTCTGCATTTCCGTCAGGCTTTGATTTTAATTCAATATCCTCTTTTGGCAAAACGGCCTCATTATCAGCTTTACTCACATCCACTGTTACTTCATATTTAGTGTAATCCTCGTGAACTTCAGTTACTCGTGGGTAATTACCTGCCCCTTCCCCACGGTGCCTTTCGGTAACAGCGTGTACTGTTGGTGGAACGTTAACAGATATTACTTCCTCGCCAGTGCTTAGGATTTCATCCTCCAATTCCTTCCTGTCTTTAACCATTGTCCTATCGGCAGCATGCGTACGTTGCGCGGCGCTATTTACTCTCTCCTCCTTAAATTCGGGCCACGTCACCTTATCGACGTCCCTACTATTTCCTTTTTCACTAATTAACCTCCTTGCCTCATATTCCTTCTTAAAATCCTCCCACTCACATTGCTTGAGGCCCTTGTACAGATCGTCGATCTGCACATGCCAATCAGCTACTTCTGCTAATTCATTCTCGCCATTTACTTCATTGCTAACACTGCTAACCGCACCTCTCTGTGTATCCACTGTTCCATCTACTATTTCCTTCGCCAAAGAATTACCACTCGTAATGTATTCGCCAGCTCTTACGGCAATGTTCGTACCTAATTCTGCCGCCTTGCTAGCAGCTTCTCTCTGAACAGCTGTTCTACTAGGCTGGGCCGTTGCCCTCTGATGCTCCACTCGCCTGTTAACATGTATCGCACTGCGCGGCGAAGAAGAATAATCTGCGCACGCACCTGACGCTTGTTTCGCAACAACAAGCTGCATCGTTCCACGCCTGTCTCTAAGCTGTCTCGTAACTTTACTGTCAGTCCGGTAGTGTTTCTCAAATCGGGGCCGGTATGTTCTGTCCACTTCCGTCTGGCCCGCAACGTTAGCGGAAATAAGTTTCCCGCGTCGTTATTATTTTGCGCGGTGTATCCTCTACCGCGACCTGGATAACCACCTCTTCCTCTTCCTCTGCCTCTACCTTTCCGTATCATGTTGACGCGAAAACCATCGCCGTCATTTCTCTCGTCATTATTGCGGTTATTCCTGTTACTAAAATTCTGATAATTCTCACGACTTTCGCGACAGTGGTCTTCGTCTTCGTCCCTTTCGAGAAATGCTTGGAAGCTGCGATGATTGCTTCCCATATATCTCTTCGAATCTTCTGGAAGCTTTTTATATAGCTCCCATACGATTTCATAATCGGATCTTCTCCCTCTTAAATGTGTCAACTTTCGGTACCAACATTCGCAGAAATCTTTCAAGGAATTCCTGCCCCTGTTATCATGAAGTTTGGCCATGATAAACTCGCGCCACAGATGATCCTGTTTTTGTTCGGACCAGTATTCTTCCGTAAATTTTTGTTTAAACTCTTCGAACGTCATTAGTTCGCTATTCAAGTTAGTTCCCCAGCGCTTAGCGTCACCTGCTAAGGCGCTAATTACTACGTTTATCTTTTTCTGACCAGACAAGTGTTTAGGAAACATCCTCTCGCAATTTTTGATAAAATCTAACGGATGCCATCCGTTATGTTTTTTGGCGGGATCGAAGCGTTCCTCACCTCTCAACAGTTTCGTAAGTGGCGTGCCATTACAGACAACACCAGGCCTATCTTTGATTTTACTCTCAAGATCGAAAATTTTGCCTTGAATTTTCGATGCATTTTGTTCACACTTTTGTACACATCCGGTAACTTTTTGGCCTAAATTTCTTTCAGTATCTGAAACTGCCTTTTTCAACTGTGATTTTCCATGTGGGCATTCGTTTACGATCTCAGTTTTAAGACCGAAAACTTTTTCGTCTACTTTTGTTTCAACTAGAGGCTCCACTTTCTCTTGGATGTTGAGAATTTCAACATCAAACCCACTGTTAATGTCGTCAGTTTCCCCCTGCATAGTATTCATATTTTTATTAACTGCGTCAATTTCAGACTTCATAATATTTACTGCAGAACTTAAATTACCCACTTTTTGTTCTACCTGTTCTATTTGTTTACTAATTTTAATTCCTTGTTCTTCGACCTGTGCTTTAAGCTGACCAACTTGTGTTTTAAGCTCATCATTCTGTGTTCTGAGCTGATTACTTTGTGTTTTAAGCTGCAGTCAACGTGTGTTTTAAGCTGACTAACCTGATTACTGACTTGTTTTTTAAGCTGATCATTCTGTCCTGCAGTTTGTTTCGTTAATCGTTCAAATAAGTCGTTCATGCTTAAAATTTTCATACTGTCTTGTCCTACGGAATCGGTGCGTTCCGATCCTACTTCAAAATTTTCTTTCGGTTCTTTCTTTATCTGTGGTGAATCAAACATGTCAGTGGGTTCGTTCACAAACCCACTATAATCTACAAAGTCATCCTCTACTTCCTATTTTATTCCTTGCTGTGTTCGAGGCGATCTCGACATTTCAATCTGTTCGTTAACATGTTCGTGGTATTGTATGTACGCCAATTGTCTACCGCTACCGCCATCTGTTATCTGGCCGCGTAAACTCCTGTCATTGCCAGCCGCATCTTCCATTGGGGAAGGTGGGGAATTACACGCATGTGGGTAATCCCACACAGGCTGATTTACGCAGTTTTAATGGCGCAAGCTGTTCCCAGTTGGTGCTACACCCTGCTGGCAGGAGTAACAACTACTACCAGGCTTACGCCAGTCATTTTCCAGTGGCATTGTTGAAGCAGTGAAGTATTGTTTATTTTCGCCGTGTCTCGTGTAATTTTGGTCAGCTGTATTTTGCAAGGTAAGTGCTACTATAAGTTGCTTTAATGTAATTCTTGCGTATCAACTACTAACCCTAGACGAAACCTTTAATATAATTGTAGATTTGTCCCGCTATTTGAATTAGGTGCCGAGTTATGCTTAGGTTAGTCATCGAACTTACAGTGGGGTAATGCCACACAACTGTTGAAGAGCGTGGTATTCCCTCTTGCAGGCTATATTTTCAATACTAACGAGTTTTTTTTTAATTTCAAATGGGTAGATATTATAAAAGAAAAACCCAGAAAGCAAAATGGAAGCAAGAGAAACTTTGTAAGGCTCTTGATGCATCAAATCTGGAAGAAAGATAACTGAAGTATCAAGAGCTTTGGGATTCATGAAGCTACTCTGCGAACGAGAATGAACGTTAAAATACTGAGGGTCCAAAACTTGGAAGAAACCCAACATTTTCGACAGAACAGGAAAATGAGATTAGGGATCTTGTTATTACAATGGCCAAGCTGTTCAATGGTGATACATGCATCCAGCTGTGAAAGATTGCATTTGAGTATGCAGAGGCTAACAACATTGTAAACAATTTTGATAAGTCATCTAGGTTAGCTGGAAAGGATTGGCTAGCTCTATTTTTAAAAAGAAACCCAAGTATTACCATGACAAAACCTGAAGCAACTAGCATTTAACGGAATACAGGCATTTAATGAAGAAGAGGTTAATGCATATTTTAAAACCTTAGAATATGTCTTTGAAAAATATAAATTTAAAGAGGGGCGAGTGTTCAACGTCGATGAAACGGCCATAAATACTGTACAAAAGCACGAGAGAATTTTGGCTCCTAAAGGTGTTGAACAAATAGGTGGAGCCACGTCTTGGGAAAGGGGGAAAAACGTGACTGTGGTATGTTGTTTCAGTGCTGCTGGTACCTACATCCCCCCTATGTTTATCTTCCCCAGGAAGAGGATGTCAAATCTCTTAAGTAAAGGTGGACCAGTTGGAGCAGTATATGGTTGTTCTGTCAATGGCTGGTCCAATGAGTCATTATTTTTCGAATGGATCCAACATTTTCAGAACAATTTAAAATCAACTATTGATGACCCTGTGCTGCTGATTTTAGATAATAACAGTAGCCACATTCCACTTGATATTTTTGAATTTTGTAAAAAACATTCTATTGTCATGGTAACGAATCCTACACACACTTCTCACAAGCTTCAACAACTAGATGTTACATTCTTTTCTTCTTTGAAATCAGCCTTCAATCGTGAATGTGAAATGTATATGAAGTCACAGGTGTATCAAAAAATTACACCATATGAATTAGTAGAACTTTTTAATAAGACATATATTAAGGTCGCTACCATGGACAAAGGGTAGTCAGGGTTAAAGGGTAGTAAAGGTTTATGGCATGTGGGATTTTCCCTTTCAGTCCAACGGTTTAAGGCATGTGGGATTTGCCCTTTCAATCCAAGCAAATTTCAGCATGACGACTTACAACAATGTGAGATCTTCAGAAATGTTGTCCTTGAAGATGAAGAGGTTTCAAATGCAACAAATGGAAATGAAGTGGTTAAATCTACAAACGAGCCACATATCCCCAAAAGCAGTCAAGAACAGATTCCTGGATCTTCAGCAGAAGATGTTCTACTTCTAGTAGGCCTAGAAGAGGTCACAACAACATCAACTAAAAGTGCATGTGTGAAGCACGTTAGTGTATTTGACATATTTCCTGTTCCAAAACAAAAACAAGTTCTTCCTAAGACGAAACAAGCCAAGGGAAAGCCTAAGGGAAAGTCAGTGATCCTTACAGCAACTCCAGAGAAGAATAAAATGCTAACGGAGTTATCAATAAAAAAAGAAAAAGAAGCCATGAAAAAGAAAGCTGAAGGAAACAAGAAAAGAAATCTTAAAGAAAAAACAGATAAGTGCAGAAATCTGCAACTTAAAAAAGTCTCGAAGTAGAAACAGACATTATATAAGAAGAAACACCAGCAAGAAAGTGAAAGTTGCAGCGAGGATGAACTAAATCTGGACTTGCAGAACATTTGTGACGACGATAAAATGGATGATATTGAACCATTGGCGATTTCAGAAGATGTCTGTTTAGTTTGTGGAGAGTTTGGGAAAGATGGAGAACTATGGTACCGATGTATTTCTAGTAGCAGATGGAGTCATGAAGAATGTAGTGGCTGGAACACTCCAAAAGGTTGCAAGTGCGATATTTGCTGTATGAGAAAATGAACTCTTTTCACATCAATAAAAATGTAAAAAACGAAAATTTTAAGAGATTTTTGTAGAATTAAATTATTTAGTTCTTAAATATACTGTTTACTATTTGTAGTAACTAATAAGCTAATAAAAATAGCAAGTATTGTACATGCATATGGTTTGTTTGTTTTGCGTCTTATTACCCAGTACTTTGCGTATCATTACCCTCAGGGGTGGGGAATACCACGCATTTGCACTTTCTTCTATTTTAATGTTCAAAATTAAGGTACTGTTTATAACTACTTACAGACGATTGGAATATGTGGAGAAGTGTCCATTGTATGGTATGTACTTATTTTCGTAGGTTTTAGTGATGTAATGAATGGTTCACATCGATTTCTCGTTAGCTGCGTGTATTTCCCCCACTCTCCCCTACGCTCAGCACATCTACTGCGTCTACATTCTTGTCCATACTGAACGCAAATTACACCCCACTACCGTACTTGACCTTCACTGCTATTTACTTTACTGAATATTATTGCAATTCGTGCCACTGAACGTCCACTGTTCGGTATTCACATTAATTTGTGACCGAAAACAACTGGATGTCCTGTCACCGGGAAGCCACTTGTAATGTGCGCTTGGGGCACACAATACTCGTTAAAGCCTGTGCTATGGTAAGTGAGCGGGGTTCACCTTATGAGAAAGGATTTTCGTATAGATATTGACCGCGTGTACCTGAATGATGGCAAATCAGACTTACACCCACTCTGTAATAACAATGATCCGTCAAGCAAGTCCGAAATGCAATTACACGTCAGGATGGACCAACAGCAACACTGAAGATGCTACCAATTTAATAATAATACGGTCGCCAGCCTAATTAGGCATTAACTGAGTTTCTTCCCTGTACAAGTTGGTATATATTCATGCAAAACAACGCGTAGTAACTCTGCATAATATAGTAGAATTTTAGAAGCAGAAAATCTATTGAACTGATAGTTTCACGTTCTGTACTGATATGGAAAAACCATGAATACGTAACACTACACTATAATGTATACTACAAAACTTTATACTGTCTATCAGTCTGATTAAAATCGAGCATAGGTTACCCTAGAAATATCACTTTCATGCCACATACAAAATGTCAATTTTGATCAAGATAAAACACTGGTAAGTTTTGACTTTTATATTGACTTTAACTTTTGCTGGTCAAACCAATTTAGAACACTTCAGAATTCAAATGAAAAAAAGGGGTGGGGTCCTGAAACTGTTATGATCACTGTATTAAAAAAATGATTACTGAATTTATTATGCGTTCAAGATTTCCAGTATATAAATTACTACTCTTTATATCTTATTTACTGCTCATTTAAATGCCTTTAAAAATGTCTCAAAATAATAAACTTCATTACTGTATCAATATTAAAGTTATCTTTAAACTTCGTTAGACCTTCGTTATTCAGTTACTGGTTCATTAACAAAACATTTCTTTAAACACCATTCTAACATAGCTAGCTCTGCAAATAGTCATTATTAACACAAATTTTAATTTTCATTTCGGGACACTCGGATTGCACAACATTTGGAAAGGACCCTGTCTAGGTTAGTTGTGAGGATAATTAAATGATGGGAAAGTTCTGGTAAAATTTAGGTTATTATTGCACAGTTCACTCTCTGATCCATACGAATACAGTACTAAAAGTTTCAACCTGCTTGTATCGATGCGGCGGTTGGCGGGCGGCGAGATGGCGAGGCACAGAGCACATATACAACCACAGCTATGGCTCTTGATGTATCGGCACTTTAATTCTTCTTAGCGTCGCAACACTTTTCTATTTAGTGCCTATGGAATTTTGCCATGCTGTGTGGGCTTTGGAACGGCATACCCGAGGCTCAGTGAAGCTATGTCTTCCAGGAGAGCCTCCTCGCTCCAGAAGGTGTTGCTCAAACCAATGCCAAACTCCAACTACTATTGAGCCCGTTGTGCCGTGCAGTGCCCGTGCGCATTTTCCCGCGCTCACCTGCCATCCACCTTTTACGGTTCCCTTACAGACAGGGTATTCACCCGAGGTTTTGCATTCTACATATCCTAACACATTGCCTACATATGGACCAGACGCACAGTTACAATTTTAAACATCTTACAACAGTTCCAAAATTTGTTACATTTCAATTCTATCACAATATTACTTGACATTTGACATAACCATTAATCTTCACATTGAAACTTGTTTACAGTTTTCTTAACATAATGGCATGAAACAAAAAAGAAATGAAATCAGAACATCAATTAAACCAGTTTATCGAAAAATCAGAAGAAAAATTATTTATCTGTACAATAGTACAGCCTCGTTGTTGTTACATGCTCAGATGTTACATGTGGTCACAGCGTTTACTCAGAGTTTCCAATGTGTCCTATACTGTGGAAAATAACAGTCGACGAAATCTGGTTTTTCAGAACGGGTTATTGAATGAACTATAAAAAAGGAAAATGGCCCAAACATACAGACATTGGGACTACATCATTAAGGAATAGGAAGTATCATCTGCCAGAACGTCGTTATGGAAATCGACTTCATATGTCATCGACCTTTTTACAATGACTGAGGTCAATCCCGTCAACATGAGCCAATTCGTGCGGCAGGGGCTTCCATGAGTTTATTGAATTTTTGCTTGGTTATACCCGAAGATGGTGAGAAAACTCTGGACAGAAAAACAATTCAGCAAGTTATGGAAATTTTTTTGAATTTTATGAAAAAGAAAATGTAATTTTCTCATGATGAATAAGTCAAATTTTGCACGTCTCACGCAGAAGTGTGTGTGACATCTTCAAACAGGGTGAAAGGACTATATAACTGCTGTCGTCCTCCAGATCTGAGCAAAATCACTTGCTTGCACAGTCTAAATCATGAAATTATATAGTGACTACTCTGCGTATAGATTTTTGGTTATGAAATAAATTTCAAAATAGTTACAGTAGAGTCTGGGTATGAAATTAGTAAAAGAACACGCTGTAAACAGCATAGTGAATTTAAGTTCCCTCGATCTTTATTTTAAAAAAAAAGTGCAGGACTTACTGGTGATCTCTCGCGACAGCAATTGAAAGCCCCACAATGCTTTGTTTGTTGAGTGTCAGATAGTGTGTCGTCAAATAGTAGTAGCGAAATCTTTCCGACAGGAACCGAAAATTTCACTAAAACACCAACAAGAGCTTCTTTAAAGTCATTAACTCGAGTAATATCCTTCAATGTAACAAAGTGTAAGAGCTCTTCCATCACCTACTAGGTATTTGATACAAATCTGCTGTTATGTTTGATCACTGTAGAATCTTCCAAAGCCCGACTCAGTGTTGAACACTCCGAAATTTTTATTTTTATTCTCTTTGGGAATTACTTACAGTATCGCCACTGATAATTGATACTAGCCTTTCTATTAGCGGGTATTCGCTCAACTATTTTCTACCGTTTTTTGTTATGTCTTTAACAGAAACAACTTCTGCAGTGTTGTTCTTTATGAATGCTCCCTCTCAGTAAGTTTCTTTGTTTTTGCAAGATTAAAAGCCAAGTAGGTCCAGCTTCGATCGTTAAATCTACATCCTTTTTCAAACACGGATGTATCAGTACCCTGGCTCGAAAGTTTTTCCTTCCGTGACCTTTTTTGTTTTTTATTTTTTAATTGAAAACCCCCAAGAAAACTAGAGACTACTGGCCTTGAAGTTTGACAAAGTCATTCGGCAGGTGATATTCTGGTTATTGTCATTTGTCTCTGCAAAAACAAATTGCTGTTCCATTCTTTATTAAACATGTTATTCTCTTCTTCGTATCTACGCTTCTTAGAAAACATTATAAGTGTTTTAATTCTAGCAAGAATGACAAGTTTAGTTAAATATTGTAGCATCGTGGAGAATTCGCCACGAGGGTGAGAGCCTACTGTACGTACAATACAAGTTGGCCTCTTTGCAGGATACGCTGGGAGCTTAATCACATGATCGCAGCCTATTTACGGTTCACTGGGGTGGTGAGGGGGGGGGGGGAGTGTAATGGAAACAAGCCCCGGCTCTTTCTCGAAAGGCAGCCAGCCCACTGGAATCAGCATTTCGTTCGCAGTGACTACTAAAATGATACGCCTTGTTGAATTGTTTAATAGGCAAGTTTGGTAGCAGGAGAAACGTTTCGTACCGACCCCAAGTCATTTTACTTCCACTGATTCCTTCGCTCCCAGAAAAGGATCAAGTTATACTGTGTGCTGCGTTATCAAGGAGACAAGTTGCGCGTCCATCAACCTGACAGGACTCACACTAGTTCGAGACATCTGGGCGTAACGTTTCGTAGGGATATGTAACGGAATTATCACGTAGGCTCGGTCGAAGACAATGACGGTGGCAGACTTCGGTTCATTGGTAGAATGCTAGTGAAATACAATCAGTCTGCAAAAGGATGTTGCTTACAAAACACTCGTGTGATTCGTTCTAGAATACCGCTCAGGTATGTGGAGCCCATACCAAATAAGACAAACAGGATATTTTGACTCTTGGGATAGTGTTATTGATACGCTGAGGAAACTGCACCTGCAGAAGAGGGACAAACTACCCCGAGAAAGAGCACTTTTAAAATTTAAAGAGAAAGTTTTAAGTGATGAATCTAGGAATGCACTACGACCTGCTACGTAACTCTGCTGTAGGTTTCACAAAGACAAGATTATATTAATTACAGCACGCGCAGAGGTGTATGAGCAATCTTTCTTCCCATACTAAATGGAATGGGAAGAAGCCCCTATATCTGGTACAATGATAAATACCCTCTGCTATGCACTTCACAGTGATTTGTAAACTATGGATGTAGATGCAGATGAAGAGGAGCCGCACGCGGCTCGAGGGTCAGGTTCCCAGTGTAAGAAGGCTGTTTAGATTTTTATGTTGGTAATGCCATGTAGTGCTGTGTATGAAAATCACTGTCTGTGCTGTGTGCAGTCTGTGGCTGGTTGGCATTGTTGGAATATTCGCAATGGTAGTGTTGGGCAGCTGGATGGGAACAGCGCGTAGCGTTGCGCAGTTGGGGGTGAGCCGCCAACAGTGGTGGATGTGGAGAGAGAGAGATGCCGGTGTTTTGAGAAGTTACTATAAGCGAACGATCTGAACGTGTGTCCGCCAGAAAAAGGAAATTTGTACAGACGGATATCATATATATATATATATATATATATATATATATATATATATATATATATATGATTACTTTTGAACACTATTAAGGTAAATACATTGTTTGTTCTCTATCAAAATCTTTCACTTGCAGACTATGCCTCTAAGTAGTTAGTGCCTTCCGTAGTTAGAATCTTTTATTTAGCTGGCAGTATTGGTGCTAGCTGTATTGCAGTAGTTCGAGTAACGAAGATTTTTGTGAGGTAAGTGATTCATGAAGGTATAGGTTATTGTTAGTTAGGGCCATTATTTTGTAGGGATTATTGAAAGTCAGATTGCGTGGAGCTAAAAATATTGTGTGTCAGTTCAGTGATGATCAGAATAAGTAAAGAGAAAACCGTTTGAGTACGTTGAGTTTTGCTCAACTGTTTGAAAACCAAATAACCTAGAAGTTTATCCGCACAGTCATTCACAGTTTTTCTAAGGGGACGTTTCACCTGATGTAGCTTGATTGTCTTCGTTTTTTTAAAGTAGAGAACAATATATTAGTTAGGTAAACACTGAATACAAAACAGACCCGACATCGAGTTCTTCTTGAACCCTGTCGTGTTTGAAAGCGAAAATAGGATACACGAAATATGACTCATTTGTTAAATAAATTGTTTAAGTTACTACATTGGATGTTCAACGAATATTGTTTATGTTTCAGTGTAGTAACTTCTCTTACATGTATTTCAAAATAAAATAGGCATTGGTTGCTGAACTCTTCTGATACTTTCGAGATTGTTGCCTATGCTTCTGCTCAAATTCTTCAAAGTTCTCTTTCGGTATTACACATATTCTATATGTATTACTTTTTATCCTTACAGGTATCAAACGTTTTATTTCATGTTACATTATTAAGCGTTCTGTGTTTGTTACGCCCATTGTCCGCTGCAGACTGATCAGGTCAGTTTGTCCCACGAGTGAACAGTGTCACCGTCCGAACACTCAACTGCAATGCAATAGCGATACCGTTTTCTCACTGTCTCTGTGCTTCCGGATTTCAGTGGCGACATTAGATGACCAGGACGACCGATTCGAGAGTTTTGCCGTGCACACTAACAGTAGCTGCTTGTAAAAGAAAGCACTTGAAATGAATGTATCTTCACTGTGGCGTACACTAAATTAACTGAACCCGCAAAAGGATCGGAAGGGCATCGTCGAGTCAAGTGTAGCCAGGAACGGATCACTTTTCTCAACAGTGTATAGTTCAAAATGTTGTAGAATCACTGAAGAAGGAACGCTTACACGTTCCCTTTTATCTCTTATAGCGTCCCACTGCAAAATTGTACGTGTAGAAAGCACACTTGTGTTCAGATTGTGTCAGAGTAATACGATGAACATGTTGTGGACGCGTGTGCGTGTCTGGCCCCAAGGTAACGTGACATCTACTCTACAGAACAAGTCTGACGTGCACAACATGGGGAAATCTGTTTCTTGTAGGTGACAGTTAAGTAATAATGAGTAAGTATAGATCTTCAGTGCTTCCGTCGCCCATAGAGGATGAGGAGCGTTAATACCTGCGGGAAGGAGTACTGTTTCAAGCAGACGTTGGTCAGTTAAAAATTTTTGTAAATGCCACAAATGGATTAAAAAAAATTCATAACATTGGATCGCAGTCACATTCTCAGTTTAGTTCTCTCGTCTGTTTTGTAACGCCGCAATTTTCTCTTCTGTGCCAACCTCGACTCAAGGTAGCACTTGCACAATAAATCCTCTTTTTATTTTTTTATTTGAGTCATTAGTCTTCTGAGTGGTTTGATGCGGCCCACTACGAATTCCTCTTCTGCGTTAACCTCTTCATTTTGGAGCAGCACTTGCTACGTACGGCCCCAATATTTGTTAGATGTATTCTGATTTCTGACTTCCTCTACTGTTCTTATACTCTACAGCTCTCTCTAGTGCCAAGGAAGTTATTCCTTAGTGTCTTAGAACATGTCGTATTATCCAGTCCCTTCTTCTTGTCGGTGTTTTCCGCATGTTCTCTTCTCCGCGCATTTTGCGGTGAACCTTCTCATTCCTTACCTTATCAGTCCACCTAAATTTCTACATCCATCTGTAGCTCCACATCTCAAACTCTTCAGTTCTCTTCTGTTTCGATTTTCCCACTCCCCATGATTTCCTACCATAGAATGCTGTGCACGAAACGTACATTCTCAGACGGTTCTTCTCCAAATTAAGGCCTTTGTTTCATACCTGTAGACTTTACACGGCCAGGAATTCCCTCTTTGGCTGTGCTTCCTTGCTCCGTCCGTCATGGGTTATTTTGATCCCAAGGTATAAGAATTCATGAACTTCATCTGCTTTGCATCATCAAATTTGATGTTACGTTTCTTGGTGTTCTTATTTCCACTACTTTTCATTACTTCTGTCTTTTTTCAGCTCACTGTCAGTCCGTTGTCTGTGCTCATCAGACTGTTCATTCCATTCAACACATCCTGTAATTAATTCACGCACTTTGCTATTGGTCTTCCAGTCTTATTCTTCCCTCTTCATTCTTGTGCACATTGTATATTACAGGTATTTCCCTATACCTTGCTCAGAATTTGGACCATCTTGTATCATTTTACATTCTCGAAGGGTTTTTCTAGGTCGACAAATTATATGAGCGTGTCTTGATTGTTCTTCAATCCTGCTACTGTTATCAGTCGCAGTAAGAATTACCTCTCCGGTGCCTTTACGTTTCCTAAACCCAAACTGATTGTCGTCTAACATATCCTCAATTTTCTTTTCTGTTCGTCTGCACATTATTGTTTTCAGCAGCTTGGATGTTTGAGATGTTAAGCTGATTATGTAATAGCTCTCGGACTTATTTGGTTGGCCTTGCTCTCCCCGGAACTGTGCGTATGATATTTTTCCGAAAGACTGATGGTACGCCGTCAGTTCCATAGATTCTACACACCAACTTGAATCCTTTCTGCCTTATTTGATCTCAAGTCGTACCAGAGCTCTTTTAAATTCTCACTCTGCTACTCGATACCCTGTGCCTGCCAAATCGACTCCCCTTTCTTCTTCTATCACGTCAGCAGCCAAGTCGTCCATCCCTCATGGAGGCCTTCAATTTACTCTTGCCACCTATCTCTCCTCTCCTGTGCACTTAACGGTAGAATTCCCATTGCACTCTTAATGTTACCACCCTTGCTTTTGATTTAATCGAAGGTTGTTTTGACTTTTCTATATGCTGAGTCAATCCCCCTGAGATCATTTCTTTTTCTAATTCTTCACGTCTTTCCTGCAGCCATTTTGCATTGACTGTCCTGCACTTCCAAATTATTTCATTCATGAGTGGTTTATAATGCTGTATTCTTGTCTTTTCTTGAACGTTTCTGTATTTCCTACTTTCGACGATCAATTGAAGTATTTCTTCTGTTACCCAAGGTCGCTTTGCTGTTATCTTTCTTGTATCTATGTTCGTCTGTCCAACATCTGTGATTGCCTTTTTTATAGAAATCCACTTCTCTCCAAGTGAACTGTCTATTATGGTATTCCTTATCGAAATATGCACATCCTCAGCAAACCGCAAAGAGAGTTTCATTATTCCTCAGTACTTCAGTATGCCACTTCCTTCCTCACTGATTCTTCTGTAAGATGTTCCTGAACTTCAGTGTACTCTTCGTCATCACTAAATCGTGATCTGAGTCTATATATTCACCTGCGTTCGCCTTACAATCCAGTAGCAGATTTCGGAACCTGTGTCTGAACATGATGTAATCCACCTGGAATCTTCCTGTGTCTCCGGGTCTTTTACAAGTATACCTCCTCTTATGAAACTTCCTGGCAGATTAAAACTGTGTACCGGACCGAGACTCGAACTCGGGACCTTTGCCTTTCGCGGGCAAGTGCTCTACCATCTGAGCTACCCAAGCACGACTCACGCCTTTAATTCCGCCAGTACCTCGTCTCCTACCTTCCAAACTTCACAGAAGCTCTTCTGCATACCTTGCAGAACTAGCACTCCTGGAAGAAAGGATATTGCGGAGAAATGGCTTAGCCACAGCCTGGGGGATGCTTCCAGAATGAAATTTTCACCATGCATCGGAGTGTGTGCTGATATGATACTTCCTAGCAGATTAAAATTGTGTGCCGGACCGAGACTCGAAATCGGGACCTTTGCCTTTCGCGGGCAAGTGCTCTACCGACTTTCCCGTGAAAGGCAAAGGTCCCGAGTTCGAGTCTCGGTCCGGTACACAGTTTTAATCTGCCACGAAGTTTCATATCAGCGCACACTCCACTGCAGGGTGAAAATTTCATTCTGGATGCCTCCTCTTCTTGTGATTCTTATTTGTCTGATATGTACCAGGCTCTGTCTTCACCTACAATTCATGTAGTCTGCAGCTCCCTGTAGTATCATGGATGTTATTCCACGATGTCTTAACAAACATCCTACAATCCTGTTCCTTCGCCTATCTAGTGATTTCCGCATATTGCTTAAATTGTCTAGTTTGCGGAGAGTCTCCTCATTTCATACCGTAATAGTCAATCTAACTCTCAACATCCGTCTACAGCACAACGTCTCAAACGCTTCGATTCTTTCCTTTCCGGTTTCCCCGCATATTTCCTCTTTAAATTGTGGTCAATGTTTGATCCTAGTGGACTTATTTTATAAAGAAAGCCATTTTGCCTGCTCTAGTCTACTTATTTCGTCGTATGTTAAGCGTTTTTTGCTTCCGAGGTATCAGAATCCCTTCACTTCTTCCAATAGGTTGACCCCAATTTTGAGTTCACGTTTATATACCTAATTTCATTTCTGCTGCACCGCATTACGTTTGTTTTTCTTTATGTTACTCTCACAAGGAAACATGACCAACTTGACCTTAGTTTTTAAGGAGAAAAAGTCACACTCGCTAGACACTAGCCCCCGCAACAGATCCAGCGCGAAAATTTGGGTCATAATTCTGACAGTATGCAGTTATAACCTTCAAGTATAGCTTTTAAACGTGCATGCGCTCCACCCCACTGCAGCAATTAATACCCGAGCGTGAAGTACTATACAGTCGAGTAAATAAGAGGTTTATGAATTACTGTTCCGACATTGGTAAAATATTTCGTTCATTCTGTCACAGTGCGCGGTTTCTAACTTGTAGCTCGTTGCAGAGATCTCTTCGCTTTGAATATTTTTATGTTCTGGTTTGCAAATACAGTCTAAATAAATGAAAATAATTAGTATGTCATTAAAGCAGCAATGCAGCGCTATTTAATTACTAACATCGCTGTTGTAATTTTCTTTGTATTTTAAAGCTGGCACTGTTAATGTGAATTACGTTTGCAGGAGACACCATAGTCTTCAACGTGATTGGCACGATTAAATCACTCACTTCATTTTATAATAATTCTTCAGCTGCTTGAGTTAATTCATTTTGATTTTGAGGCTCATATATAACTGCAGGATATGAATACGGGAATATTGTTAAAATAATATTATTGTTACGTTCTTCGGCCAGAAAACTGATTTGATGCAGCTCTCCATGCTACTCTATTCTGTGTGGCTCTTCATCTCCGAATAACTATTGCAACCTACATCCTTCTGAATTTCATTGCTGTATTTATCTCTTGGTCTTCCTCAACGAATTTACCCCTACCTCCAAGCCCCCTCTCTTCTCCCCGATACTAAATTGGTGATCCCTTGATGTCAGAACGTGTGCCGTCATCCAGTCCTTTCTTTTAGTCAAGTTGGCCACAAATTTCTTGTCTTTCCAATTCTGTTCAGTAGCTCCTCATTAGTTACGCGAGCTACCCATCTGATCTTCAGCATTCCTCTGCAGCACCACATTTCAAAAGCTGCTGTTCTCTTCTTTTCTGTGCCGTTTATCGCCCATGTTTGACTTACACACATAGCTACACTGCGGACGAACACCTTCAGAAACGACTTGCTGACATTTAAATCTGTATTCGATGTTAACACATGTTTCTTCTTCAGAAACGCTTTTCTCGGCATTGCCGTTCTACATTTTGTGTTCTCTCTGCTTCGACCAACATCACCTATTTTGCTGTCCGAATAACAGTACTCATCTGTTACTTTAAGTGACTCGATTCCTAATCTAATTCGCTCATCATCACCTTATTTAATCGTTCTGTATTCCTACTGTACTGATGTCCTTTCACGTTGTGCAGACGGTACTAAAACCTAACACCATGATCATTTTTAAGCCCAAAACAATGCCAAAACATTCTGAGATACTACCAGGTGTTTTTGTTCACGTACATGATAAGGGTTAGATGGTCGAGTCTGGTATGAAATTATGGGTTGACGGAATACTGGAGAGAAGGAAAGGTGCTTTATTGAAGAAGAGTTTTCTTCTTGTGGTAGATCTGTTTGGAAGTCATCTGAAATATTCGGTGAAAGAGAAACTGAGACAGGGAAATACAGATATTGCTGTCATTTCGGGAGGATTTCACAACAGCAGCCTCTTGATATCTCGCTAAATAAACCGTTTAAAGTGTATATGAGAGAGGAATGGAACATATGGATGACGGAAGAAACCCAACACGAATTCACACCAGAGGGAACTTTAAAACAACGACCTACAAACAAACAAGTGTGTCAGTGGATAAACAGTCGTGGCGTAGAGTGAGAGAAGATATTATCGTTAAATCTTTCGAGAAGTGCGCCATAAGTAACGCTCTCCACGGTAGTGAAGACCCTCTTATATATAAAGAAGACAACGATGACGACGAAAAGGAAGAAGAAGAAGTCCACATGACAGTTTTCAGATATTTTGAAGGTCAGCTCGGTTTCATAAAAAAGAATTTTTTTTAGTCTGAGTTTTGGTACTTTTTCTTATTCCGAGCTGTGGCGCTATGATTTTGCTGCTGTACAATAGGTCAAGATCATCTTCCCTTCTTACAATATTGTCAGTTAGTGATACTTTCAAATATTAATAAAAATGTTATTCTTTTTAAGAAATGCTTAAAAGTTAAGATGCATCTTATAGCCCGTAGCGTGATATATGATAAGCGGATGCAGTGGGTTGGATCTAGTGACAAAGAACCAGGGCGCGTGAAAGATAAAAGCTGTATTTTCAGAAGGGCATAACTCCTATTATCAGAATTATGGCCTCAATTTTTGTGTGAGATCAATTGCTCGGAGTGACATTTTGCAAGAGTGCTTTTTTATTCTTGGCAACGGCCTTGCCGCAGTGGATACACCGGTTCCCAAGAGATACCGAAGTTATGGGTGACCATCCAAGCCGCCATGCGCTGTTGCCATTTTTCGGGGTGCACTCAGCCTCGTGATGCCAATTGAGGAGCTCCTAGACCGAGTAGTAGCGGCTTGGGTCAAGAATACTATCATAACGACCGGGAGAGCGGTGTGCTGACCACGTGCCCCTCCTATCAGCATCCTCCACTGAGGATGACACGGCGGTCCCGATGGGCCACTTGTGGCCTGTAGACGGAGTGGAGTGGTTTTTTATTCATAAAATATGAGTTCAAGTTAGACATGTTCCGTTGTTGGACCAAATTCCTTGCTCATTAGATGATTAATTTCAGCCTGTACGCTGGTGGTGTTTTAGGCGGACGTTCACCGGACGTCCTCAGGAGGAGCACGACTGCGGGCGGGCCCCGTGCTGGCTGCCACCTCCGCCTCCGCCTCCACCTCCGCCTCCGCCTCCAGCGTCGCCTCCAGCGCCGCCTCCGCCGCCGGCGACCGCTGGACCTGGCAGTGGAAGTCTTACCGCTGCTCCAGGCCGCGCTTCCTCGTTCTGGTGAGCAGCTTCCCACTATTGTCGGCCACAGGGCTCCAATTTACTGTCACTGCTGTAGGAAAACCAACTCAGCACAGTTCGAGCGAGATAACGCGACCCTGATGCACAAGCGCATTCTCTCCCTGAATGCTGGGCACATCCATCCCTACGTTCTTAAGAGGCACCTGCCGCAGTTGGGTCGCCTGCCGAGAGCACTGCATCCGTATGGCGAACCATCGTGGTCAGCGTCCATTCACCTTCACTCGGTTTTCACGTAGTGTGGAAGTGCGCAGCCGGTAGATTCCACGCTCGCCATCATGCGGGCAAGCACTCGCTTGCAACACAGCGAAGGCTACAGGGGTTCTACACACCTGTGCCACAATGCAGCAGCACTGATGGGCCCGGCAAGTTTTGAAACATGTTTAGAATTAGAATTTGTTTTCGACTGTCGATTTTCAGTGTTTTCTGTGGAGAAAGTGTACATATGCAATATACTTGAAATTCACCAAGTATTACCAGAGCGACAGAATATCGTTATTCATAACGAAAATTAACCATCAGAGGCCTGTCTGTGATTTTTATTATCTTCTGTATTAGTAACTATACATTTTATTTTAAGCCGGCGGTTCAAAAATGGTTCAAATGGCTCTGAGCACTATGCGACTTAACTTCTAAGGTCATCGGTCCCCTAGAACTTAGACTACTTAAACTTAACTAACCGAGCGGTTCTAGACGCTGCAGTCCGGAACCGCGCTGCTGCTGCGGTCGCAGGTTCGAATCCTGCCTCGGGCATGGATGTGTGTGATGTCCTTAGGTTAGTTAGGTTTAAGTTATTCTAAGTCTAGGGGACTGATGACCTCACATGTTAGGTCCCATAGTGCTTTAAGCCATTTGTACCATTTTATTTTAATAAAATGTTAAGCCTTTTCCTAATTTGTTTTGTTAGTCATAATTTTGGAAAATAATTCCAAAAATTTACCTCCGGTTTGTGTTAAAGTGTTGGTCCACGTTTCCTCGTGTACGGGCCTTGCAACCCTGTGCGGGTGGGAACAATTTTTAAACTACCAGATGTCTCTCTGTGCAGCTACTGGTATGTCAGTTGCTATTGTTAACTCACGTTGTTATTCTTTCAGCGTTCGACAGTCCTCCTTGTGATAAGCGTATATTGATTTTGGTGAATTCTTTCATAAGAGTTGTCTGTTCTAAAAACTGAAAATGTTATGGAGAAAAGGGAATTGTCTGAGCAGTCTTCTGATTCTGACAACCCACCTACTGACTTTGAATTTTCTAGTGATGACGATAATAAGGCAGAGTTCGCTGGAAACTCAGAACAACACTTCGATGATGATGATCGGAAGAATTCCTTTACAAATAAGGAGAAAAACAATTTAGTGTAAATTCTGTTGTGCATGACTTATTGATTTCTAGAAACGAGCTCGTGAATTTTTTCCTGATAACGACATTCTGATGATGACCCAACCTACACATGCTTCAGATAGGGCCCCATGTGACTCTTTCCTGTTCTTAAAAATAAAATAAAAACTTAAAGGGCTGACGTTTTACAAGCGCAGATAGGTTTAAAAACTCATTGTAGAGAGTGTTAACAGCTATCCCAAAACCCGAGTTCCAGAAGTCTTTCGGGGATTGGAAAAAGCTCTGACATACGTTTGTAATATCTAATGGAGAATATTTTCAAGGGTATAACATTGATGTAGATGAATAAATAAAATTCCTTCCAAGAAACAAAAATAACCGTTAATTCTGAACACACCTCATTTCTAATAGACAGTGATTAGTCCAGGTACAAAATTGTTCCCTTATTCCCGAAGCTAGTCTTTTTTCCTTTCCAATTGGGTGATAGTTGTAGCTTGGCTGTCAGGCTATAACGCTTAAATCTTCTTTTTCTTGAGCCTTTGTACCGCATCTGCGCAGGGTCGGCATGGTCATTAACGGATTTGGCGTGGTTAGTTTGAGGGATGGCCTGATGCCCTTCCTGTCGCCACCCCGTTACCCCTTTGGGACAGAATGTCTGTAGCCCAGCTGTCTGTATGTCATGAGATTCATGTAAAGGTTTTCTAAATGTTTGGGAAGCATGTAAATGAGGCGAGACTTGCGTACCAGGCTGGTATCCACCTAGTGGGGTGTGGGAAAACGCCTAAAAACCATCTAAAAACCATCGTCATTAATCCGTTGGGCAGATTATTTTTTTCGTGAGTAGTTTAAAAAGAAACGATAGAATTTAATAAAAGTAAGAAAGTAAGAGATTAGAGGGATTAGACTCAGTGATTCTTCAACCACCAGACTTCAACATTACAACTTTTTAATTAATCGATTATGGAGGATTTTTAATATTTTTTATTTTCATTATTACAGATAAAGAGGGAAACACATTAATATAAATGTTACGTTGCCCAATTGGTTCCTTCTGGTAAGGAAACAATAAAAACACGTTACACAGTAATGAACAGCAGAAATAAACCGCACTCCCTGCGTAACAATCAAAAAGGCCGCAAACCTGCGGCTATATGCCAGTGGTTACAAGGTGATCCCCTTGTCGTGCAGATGAGATCTGGGCACATCGTCACCAAGATAATGCTCCATGTCGCTCTTAGTGTTCCTGTACTGAGAATTAGATATTCACTATGACATTACCTTCTCATGTGCAGCGCACTCCAGCTGTGGGGAGGGTCAAAGAATACACTGCCCAAAAAACTGGCATAATCCTATCGATAGTGCGATTGGTGCTGAAAACGAGTGAAACGTTCCTGTAGAAAAACCTGAAAATCAAGAATGCTCTTGTCACTGTCGTGGAACAGATAAGATATCGACCTTCCTTTGATCTCATCACTGCATTAGGCTTGGTGTGAGGGAAAAACGTCTCATCTGACAATAAAAGGGACTGTGGTTCCACTGTGTGTGGGACAACACGAAGACGAAGGGCAAGCATTCGTCTTATTAACTCCTTCACAGAGAGTCCGCATTCCATGCGATGTGCATTCGTCAGTACAACGAGAAACCAGTCCAAAGTTGCAACTTTGGATTGGTTTTCCGTTGTACTGATTAACACAAGTTGCAAATCCACATTTATTCCAGTATGCTGCAAGTTTGTAAATGTGCGTTCGTATCTGCCAGACGACACTGTCGACAAAATTCAGAGTCAACCATATTAATGGTGTAGAGCCATTGCCCTGTCGTATGTCTATGGTTGACCACCAGATGCCAGGTCGTCCGGATCTTCAAGTCGAGAAGGGGGTGGTGTACTGCACACCAGACCTTGAGCCAAGCTGTCATTGGTTGACGTCGTTCCATCACATTCCTGTTATGTCCTCTCATCAAATGGTAAACACTACGCGCAGTACGGGCCATGGTGCCTGAGGGATCGGCATGAATGTAGCTGTAGTCTACAGAAACGGCCTTGATGTGGGAGAGCAATGAGGATATATGCGCCACTGCATTTACTTGTATCTTGTAATCAGAACGGGGACTCACTTCCTTCTAACAGACCCCTGCCTATTACCATAACTCCAGACTTGGTTAAATTCATATGCTTACCTGTAGCAGCTCTGTATCTGGCAGTCTGCTCCAGCGTCTCTTACACTTCGTCATCCGATTGCAACAAAAGCAACAGACTGTCCGTGTACACTGGGCAGATGAAGGTATGACC
The DNA here is from genome assembly GCF_021461385.2 of Schistocerca piceifrons. Taxonomy (NCBI): domain Eukaryota; kingdom Metazoa; phylum Arthropoda; class Insecta; order Orthoptera; family Acrididae; genus Schistocerca; species Schistocerca piceifrons. The sequence continues at coordinate 1,000,388,959 of NC_060138.1, forward strand.
TCTCAACGCAATTCCTGTCAAATGGCCACGCAGCCCACATAACAGTGGCTCGAGGGCGATGGAGTACAGAATTACTGATAGCGGGCATCCCTGTTGTACCGATCAGGAGATGGTAACTGAGCCTTCTTTGAGTCCATTGAACGTCAATTTGTGACGTGGCACCTCAGAGTAGAAGCATGACAATGTAGATGAAGGCCGAATGGAAGGCCATCCATCGCAACACCGCCTCGAGGAAGCTATGATTCAACCTACCAAAGTTGTGGTCGAAGTCCACCAACACAAAACCTCCTGTCAAGTGACAAACCTCTGCCAGGGCTATGATATTCCTACAATCTCCGAGTGCCATCTGTATGTTACTGTGTTCACCCAGGAAACAATTTGGGGCAGGACACACCGAATGTGAGTGATGAGAATCCAGATAAAGAGTTAAAGAGTGTGAGGTCACTGTTAAGCAAAGGGGATGGCGACAGTATTTAACGCCCCTGCCGCCTGATGGCTTGGAGATCTGGAGAAGGAGGCCTTCAACGAATTCAGGTGGCAGGAGGACGTCCAGGATCATCAGTTCCTGGTACATCGTTACCCAACGAGGAGCTGGAATGTCACTGAAAGTGCAGTAAAACTCGAACAGGAAACCTTCCAAGGCTGGAGACTTTTTAGCAGCCCATTTGAGATGAGCATCTTCAATGTCATCGGTCGTTATCGGGTCTGTTAACATCGCCACAGCCTCTCCATCAAAAACACTAGTCAGCAATTGGAGAACGTCGTCTGTCGATGAGGTGTCGTGATCCTTTGCTTCATGGAACAGCTGGTAGTGTTCCATAAATGCATATGCTGTATCCTTTTGAGCCGTCAGGCGTTGGCCATCCATCATGTGGAGGGCATGTACAAATGTTCTCTGGTATTGCTGTTTTTCATGGAAGATATGGCACTTGGAAGGGGGTTTGTATCCAGTCCAATCCAGTCAATGCACATGTACGAGTGGCCCTCCAGATGGCGTCATGTGAGCATGATGATCTTCGCCTTTATCCGCTGTAATTACACCTTAAGTGCATCAGATTGCGCTTGGACTGAGATCTCCCGTAGCAGCATGAAATAGTGTTCCATTACTTGATGATGACAACGCATTCTTTCAGGCCGTATTGGATCAGTGTGCGTCAGAGATCGGACTTGGCGCTTCGAGCCACCATCTAAGCATTCCATTTCTCTATTATCAACTGCCATCACGCTGGCACTCTAGATCCTTGAGGAGCGCAAAACTCGGTTTCTATGAGCCCTGTCCACGCCACACCTTCTGCCGTGGTAAGTACAATGTGCAGACATAAGCAACATGGTCGGACAGGGCTGTTGGCCGCGGCTCCACATGAAGCGTCGCTGCCGTGAGTCCAGGAGAGACCTAGACACAGTCAAGGCAGCTCGCCGAGTGGCTGGTGGCATGAGTGAATCCTTGCTGGTCTCTATGTATGCGTCGCCAGGTACCTAAGAGGTGCAGTTCATTTACCAACTGCTTCAATTCTGCGCATATGGTGAAGTGTGTCAGTTGGTCTTTTGGGGATAAAACACACCTGAAGTCGCCTCTGAGGACAGTGTGTTAACCCCCAAATAATAGCGCTACCTTTTCTATATAAAACTGAACCCTTTCTCTTCGTTTATCAATAGCAGATGGAGCATAAAAGTTGATATACCTACGCCCCAAAAAGTACCAGCGAGGCTCAGAGCTGATGGGAGGTAGATCGCGTTGTCCAGCTAGATACCTTCCTTCAGGAACATGGCTGACCTTCATCCGTTATCCATGTATGACTTTTGGTAGACGCTCTACCCTTCAATAGGTGAGAACAGATCAAGGCGAGCTTCTTGAAGGAGTGTCACATTGAGGTCTGCCGTCCTCAACATGTCACAGAACATCTGAAGCTTGACCTGTGTACCAGTGGTGTTGCGATTAATAGTGCCTATCCGATAAGCTTGCCACTGCATGGTGAAATTAGAAGCTCTTATGAGGGAAGGAAAGGCCGCAGTGACTCGGAACAGCTCCGCTGTCGGCAGTACAGCTCCTCCTTCATCAGCTAGAGTTCACAGAGTAGCGTGTTCACAGCTGCAACAGCCACTCCTTCATGTAGACCTTCATCGACATCGTCGGACCACAGCAGCATGCTAGATTGGTGATCGTCCTTTTGAGGCCCTCTGTCTGTAGTGGTGAGTGTTTCACCTACCGTAGAGTCGTGGGATGGCTCCAGCTCAGCTGCTGTCCTGTAGCCATAGGCATTTCGCCGTGTGTGTGTGTGTGTGTGTGTGTGTGTGTGTGTGTGTGTCGCCGTTCCTGTCCCCACCAGGGGGCGGACTGGAGGTTTTGTGTTTCGTCCTGCAGGTAAGGATCGCTGCCATTGGTATCATATTTTTTCTGAGACAACATCAACCAGCTCACATTTCTTTCTACACTTCAGAGACCTTTGTATGTGCACACGCATGTCCATGTCCAAAGACGCCTGAGGGTCCTTGCTGTTGGTGACGAAAGCTTCGTTTGACACAACCATAGAGGCGACTTCTATTTCCGTAGACTGTGTCACCCCTTTGTCTCTGATGAAGATGTAGCCGGAGGAGCCTCAGTCGAAGTCTTTGTTCCTTATGCATTGGCCTCCTGCTGTTCCAGAGGTGTGGGTGGCTTGAAGATCCTGGACGAACGTCAGTGGGAGTGTCGTTGGTGTAGTCATTGGCTGCTCCTCCTGTAATTGTATGTGGGTAATTCAACATTGCAGACACCTGGAACATACATGACCTTGTTGTCCGCATCCCAAACACGTCTGACAACGGCCACCGATATACAAATAGGATGGGACGTGTTTGGAAATTTCAATGAGAATTTCAATCGTATGGCTAATCACTTTTCCATAGGCACTCAGAGCAGTAACCACCCTCTCGGCTGGAACTTCAGACGGTAATTCGAAGACCCAAATAGTCCTCTGGGCGAGTCCCCCATGTTCAACCTGCACATTACTTAAACATTCATCAGAATATCAAAATTTAAGACCATCTCGCTTCGAATTAAGATGCCGTCGCCAGCCATGTCATTGACCAACTTCACGTACACCACATTGTTCACTACTGAAAGATGAATGCCGACAAGATCATTATAACCAATCCAGACTTTGTCTCTAGGAATTTTACTATTTCCAGTGCCTTTGGTCTTGCATACCCTTTCAAGGGAGTGAACTTCAGTGTCGTTTTGCAGTATGAATATCTCATTCTTCTTCTGTGTAAGTTTAGTGCACGAAGACGGCTGAGATACACAACAACACCGCGCACGTGGTACCGCGGCAGGGACGTAAACAAGACGTCCGCGCCGCTTTTGTGCCGGAGGCAGACGGCGGATTCGATCCGGGGCCGGGCCAGCACGCCTCCATGTCCTGGAAGTGGAGCTTTATCACGCACGGCTATATGGACGGATAGAATTCTAGAACTTATTCTAATATAACAAACATCCTGAAACAAAATTGTGTTCTTCTTGGAACCAGTATGCGTACCTAAAATATCTGTTATGAGAAATCCAATTCAAAATTTTCGGAGGACGGAGGCAACCAGATGAATTTACGGAGTATTAGCGTATACAGGATATGTATTTTAACCTGAGACACCTAAGTATCTCGAAAACGGCGCTTCGTATTTTCAAATGAGAACCCCCCCCCCCCATTTTTGTTGCATATTCGGATCGTACGTCAAAAATGTGTACAGTTTACTCAAACTATTGTTTTCCATTCGTGGTAGATCACAGTGTACCTGTTTTTACAATTAAGAACCGACGCCTTCGATTCAACATTTCATTTAAGATGTAAATATAAACCTTTGTGTTCTAAAGCTTTGTATTTATGTTCGAAATTTACTTTAGTTTTGGATATTAGACTGTGCAGTACAATATGGTTAGGCGTTTCAATATCTGGTTAGAAACTACGTTGAGCGTGATCCAGCAACAACTACATGGATGTAATAGTTTCGTATTCGCATCAGGGATACTTGATTCTGGTAAATCCCATTGGCTCTCACTATTGGAATGCTTGATTTCGGTATCTACGGCAGGTGCGCCTGTCACTTACCACGTTGTGGATATCTTACCCTATTACAATGGTTGTGGAATGCACTCCGCCGATAGCAGCGTATTGGGCAGCGCAAGAGTTAAGGGCTGTTGTATGGAAACACAAACCGAAATCAGTCACCCTGATGGCGGGGTTCGACGTCGGCCACCGAAATCAAGCATTCCGAAGTTTTGGAGGCTCACTACAATCATCCCCGTAGGGAACGGAGAACTATATTACCACACAATAGCTTATTTACAACAAATATCCATAGTATCCATATTTTTCGTACCGTAGAATCACATTTGCAACACTCAAGTGACTTCGGAGCATAAACATCAAACGTTAGAGCACAAAGGTTTACACTTACGGCGTAAATGAAATTGAGAATGAAATGCGTCGGTTCTTAATTGCAGAAACAGGCTCTGAGCACTATGGGACTTAACATCTCAGGTCATCAGTCCCCTAGAACTTAGAACTACTCAAACCTACCTAACCTAAGGATATCACACACATCCATGCCCGAAGCAGGATTCGAACCTGCCACCGTAGCGGTCTCGCGGGTCCAGACTGAAGCGCCTAGAACCGATGAGCCACAACGGCCAGCTGCAGAAACAGGGACACTTGATATTTGTCGATTACAGCGCCATGTATCACGAATGGGGAACAATGATTTAAGTAAACTGTTCGTATTTTTGGCGTAGATTCCGAATAGTGAAAAAAAAGGGAGGTTTCTGTTTTAAAATACGAAGTTGGTCCCGCCTATGCAGCAAGCGTGGTTAGGAAATGGCTAGTTGTAGCACAGACAGCCTCCCCGTTACTAATATTCACTTCTCATCTAAAGCATGTTTTTCGTACGGTGTGTCGGTTTCGAGACATTTAGTTGTCTGAAGTTAAACAAATACACTGTACGTTAAGATATTTCAAAATGAATTCTTTTAAAAATTGATAAACGAAAGAAAGAAAATTATATTATGTATTAATGTCTTATTTATGTGTGTCTTGAATGTGTGTTACTGTCTTGAATTTTGCTGTTATTACGCAGCGTAGAATTACACTCACGGAAAACAAAATCGGAGCACCAGGAAGGAGTTGTGCAGCATATACGAAAATTGGTAGGAGTATTTCTACACGTGAAAGGTGATATCTGTTCAAATTCCTTGCAGTCGCATAAGAGAGGCACTAGTAGCGCCACTATGAGCGTGCAAACCAGGTTTGCTTTAAACACACGCTGTACGTAATTTTGAGATTGGACGTGGTAAAAATGGAAATGAGCGTTTGGTGTCATTGGCCGGGAGGCCCCTTACGGGGCAGGTCCGGCCGCCTTATTCCATTCGACACCACATTGGGCGACCTGCGAGCCGGATGGGGATGAAATGATGATGATGAAGACAACACAACACAACATCCAGTCCCTGAGCGGAGAAAATCTCCGACCCAGCCAGGAATAGAACCCGGGCACGTAGGACGGCAATCCGTCACGCTGACCACTTTTTTTCTTTTTCTTTTTTTTCATTTTTGTTCGGTATTGTTCGTCGCGTTTGTCTGGGCGGACGTCACAAGACATCCGTTCAAGTTGATCGTTCATTCCTTTACTCAGTTTTTTTTTTTTTTTTTTATTAGAGAGGGCGAGCAGCCCTCTGACCGAACACGCTGAGCTACCGTGCCGGCAACCACTCAGCTACCGGGGCGGACATTGGTCATGGTGAGTTGATTATAGTCAAGAATGTCTTTAAGGTGACAAAGACGCCATTATAAACACCTCAATGAGTTTGAACGAGGTCGTGTAGTAGGGCTACTAACAGCTGAATGTTTCCTGTGCGACACTGCAGAAAGACCTGGCGGGAATGTAGCCACTGTACATTATTACTGTTTTTGTTCGGTATTGTTCGTCGCGTTTGTCTGGGCGGACGTCACAAGACATCCGTTCAAGTTGATCGTTCATTCCTTTACTCAGTTTTTTTTTTATTAGAGAGGGCGAGCAGCCCTCTGACCGAACACGCTGAGCTACCGTGCCGGCAACCACTCAGCTACTGGGGCGGACATTGGTCATGGTGAGTTGATTATAGTCAAGAATGTCTTTAAGGTGACAAAGACGCCATTATAAACACCTCAATGAGTTTGAACGAGGTCGTGTAGTAGGGCTACTAACAGCTGAATGTTTCCTGTGCGACACTGCAGAAAGACCTGGCGGGAATGTAGCCACTGTACATTATTACTGTTAGCGGTGGTCACGAGAATGTACGGTAGCAAGAAGACGAGCTCCGAACGGCCACGCGGCATTACCGAGTCGGAATGCCACCGTGTTCGGCGTATGCCTGTAGCGTACACTGCATCTGCAGCAGCAATTTGAGCTGCAGGTGGTAAACACAGTGACACAACGAACTGTTACAAATTGGTTACTTGAAGGACAGCTCCGAGCCAGACGCCCTGTAGCGTGCATTCCACTGACCTCTAACCACCGCCATTTGCGACTTCAGTGGGGTTAAGCGAGAGCTCATTGGAGGGCACGATAGTGATCTGTTGTTTTTTCAGATGAAAGCTGCTTCTGCCTCGGAGCCAATGAAGACAGATTAGGCAGCCAGTTGAGGGCCTGCAGCCAACCTTTCTGCGTGCTAGACTCATTGGACCTACATTTTGGCGTTATGGTCTGCGGTGCGACTTAGTATTACAGAAGGAGCACTCTCCTGGTTTTTCCACGCACACTGACTGCAAATTTATGGGTCAACATGGTGGTTCGATCAGTTGTACTGCCATTCTACATCTACATCTATATATATACTCCGCTAGCCACCAAGCGGTGTGTGGCGGAGGCCACAATTCGTGCCAAAGTAGTATTTCCCCCCGTCTGTTCCACTTGCGGATCACGCGAGGGAAGAACGACTGTCTGAACGCCTCGGAACGATCTCTAATTTCCCTTATCTTTGAATGGTCATCATTGCGCGATTTGAAAGTTGGTGGTAATAAACTCGTATATGCTCTACATCCACAGTGAAGATCGGATTTCGGAATTTAGTGAGCAGCCCCTTCCGTTTAGCGCGCCGTCTATCTGCAAGTGTGTCCCACTTCAAGCTTTCTATGAGATTTGTAACGCTCTCGCGATGGCTAAATGTACCAGTCACGAATCTTGCTGCTCTTCTTTGGACCTCCTCAATCTCTTGAATCAGACCCAACTGGTAAGGGTCCCATACAGACGAACAGTACTCTAAGACTGGACGAACTAACGTATTGTAAGCTACTTCCTTTCCAGAATGAGATTTTCACTCTGTAGCGGAGTGTGCGCTGATATGAAACTGGCAGATTAAAACTGTGTGCCGGACCGAGACTCGAACTCGAGACCTTTGCCCTTCGCAGGCAAGTGCTCTACCATCTGAGCTACCCAAGCACGACTCACGCCCCGTCCTCACAGCTTTACTTCTGCCAGTACCTCGTCTCCTACTTCCCAAACTTTACAGAAGCTCTCCTACGAACCTGCAGAACTGGTAGAGCACTTGCCTGCGAAAGGCAAAGGTCCCGAGTTCGAGTCTCGGTCCGGCACACAGTTTTAATCTGCCAGGAAGTTTCTACTTCTTTTGTTGAAGGACTGCATCGCTTCACGATTCTACCAATAAACCGTAATCTAGAGTTTGCCTTGCCCGTTACTTGTGCAATCTGATTATTCCATTTGAGATCATTTCGAATAGTCACACCCAGATACTTGACGGATGCTACCGCTTCCAAAGACTGGGCATTTATTTTGTACTCGTACATTAATGGGGATTTTCGCCTTGTGATACGCATTAGGTTACACTTACTAATATTGAGAGATAATTGCCAGTCTTTACACCACGCAGCCGGCCGGTGTGGCTGTGCGGTCTAGGCGCTTCAGTCTGGAACCGCGTGACCGCTCCGGTCGCAGGTTCGAATCCTGCCTCGGGGATGGATGTGTGTGATGTCCTTAGGTTAGTTAGGTTTAAGTAGTTCTAAGTTCTAGGGGACTGATGACCACAGATGTTAAGTCCCATAGTGCTCAGAGACATTTGAACCATTTTACACCACGCATTAATTTTCCGCATATCCTCATTGATTTGTTCACAACTTTCATGTGGTACTACTTTCCTGCAGACTGCAACATCATCGGCAAACAGTCTAATGCCGCTGTCAATACCATCAACCAGATCGTTTATGTAAATCGTAAAAAGCAGCGGACCTATTACTTTGCCCTGGGGCACACTTGAAGTTACGCTTGTTTCTGTTGAAGTCACCCCGATCAGGACGACATACTGCTCCCTGTCTGTTAGAAAACTTTCTATCCAACCGCATATGTCATCGGATAGACAGCATTCCAGGGGGTGTTTTCCAACATGATAACGCTCGCCCAAATACCGCTGTTGTAACTCAAAATGCTCTACCGAGTGTCTTGGCTTGCTCGATCACCAGATCTCTCTCTAGTCGAGCACATACTGGACATCATCGGACGACAACTCCAACGTCGTCCAGAAACAGCTTTAACCGACCCTGTACGGACAGACGAAGTACATGCCTCAAATTGATATCCGGCACCTGTAAAACACAATTCATGCATGTTTGCATGCTTGCATTCAACATTCTGACAGTTGCACCAGTTATTGATGTATTAGCATTTCGCATTTTCGTTGGCTTATCTCGAGCTTACAATAAGCTTTGACATTACAATGTTAATTACTTGAATAAGTTACGTAGACAAATATATTCCCAAAATTTCATAGCTCCACATTAATTATTTTATGGTACTGTGATTTTTTTTCCGTGTGTGTGAAGTGACTGTCTTCCGAATGTCAAAGGAACACGGCATCAACCCGTTCGCCTTCGTTTGCTGTCTTTTAGACAGTAATTTAGAGTTATTGAACGGAAGCGCTTCTCTATCACTCGTAACTCGTAGAAAAGGTGGCTGCTACTTGCCAGTCTTCGCCAAAAAAGCCGCCGGGGTGGAGGAGCGTGCGAGCGCAGCGTCGCAGACTTCCGGGAAGCACGGCGCACGGCAGTCGCAGTCGCGCGTTCCGCACACAGCGTCTTGCGAACACCACCTGCAGAAAGATCTCCGTGCATCCTGCACCTCGGGAAAGTGAAAACCGGCACCTAAGTCGGGCGCGCTGGACCCCTACATCCGGACAACATCGGCGGTATGCGGTGTTCTCACGACCAAGCAGTGTTCCGCGCCTTGTGCGTGGACGAAAGTCTTGAAAACATCAGCTGAAACAAATCGGCGGTAACCTTATCGGTGTTTAAACCTTTAAACCCGAGACCAGTCGTACGACGGACAACTGAAAGCATGTCATCGCTACGAGGCCCGTCATATGACGGACAAATGACAGCTTGGCCTCACTGTGGGACGAAAAATTATTTTAAGTTACTCAGTATTACCAACTTATAAGTATAGACTGTGGCCCACCCAATCAAGTTTCAGTTCCTCCCTTGATTTATTTCTTCATTTTCTAACATCTGTTCCGAGTAGAATTCTGAAACCTCTCGTAGGCTACCGTAGACTATCGCAGATAATCGTAAACTGCTGTTGTTTTCCTAGCATCTTTGATCAGTTTAAGATGGTAGCCGTGTTACCTGCACGTTAGGTGAGTTGCAAACCGATCGGGCATTACCTCACTTCGTTTTCTTTATTTGCGTATGTGATCAGCGCCTTACTAGATTCCCCTAGAAACCGGAAGCAGTGAACTGTTTAGAAACAGAGTGAGAATATACTAATGACCGCATAACCTGCGGAACATTTTTGTCCAATACAGTTACTCTCCTGTGTGTTACTTAATGTTACTTAAATAAACAGTATTTATAACAAAATTGAAATTGGCAATGTTCAATTCAGGTTTTATTCGAAATTTTTTTAATTTATAATATGAAACAGAGGGATACTATAGTAAAACTAAAAAAAATACACATTTATCATACAGCGCTAGGAAACGCAAATTACTCAAAACAAGGAAAATAAAAAAAACATAAAACAAAAACATATTAAACATCATCTCAATTTTTCGTCGAACTTCTATAAAATATGTTTCTGTTATTGCTAAACAGCTTTCGCACTTACCAATAATAACGGAAAACTCTTGCCTTTGATCTTGATGGAGGAAGTTACGTTGAGTACAAAATAACAACAATAAATGCATAGATTTGTTTATGTTTGTCCATGTAAACTGTACTTACATCAAAAGTAATTGCTTTCATTACATAAAAGCGCGTAACTTACACGAGTAACTAATTCCTCTTAACTTATAAAACTTTTTTTTTATTTTGTAACGATATAAAATACGCAATGGACTAACACTGAACGATGTGCGACTCTAATTATGTGAAAAAGAAGAAAGAAAGAAAGAAAGAAAGGGAAGTTGTCGGCTCCCAGTACCTCTCTCACCATTCATTTGTGTTTCTTTCCCTACCAATGCCAAATTTAAACAGACGCAAAATCCCCAAGATTGGCGATATTTTACAGAAGCTCGAAATTTAGCGCAGACTTCAATGCGAGATGGCTATAACAGTCTCCACAACGAAACGTTGTCTCGAAGCCTGGCAGAAAATCCAAAGAGATTCTGGTCGTATGTAAAGTATGTTAGCGGCAAGAAACAACCGATGCCTTCTCTGCGCGATAGCAATGGAGATGCTATGGAAGACACTGCTGCCAAAGCAGAGTTACTAAACACAGTCTTCCGAAATGCCTTCACAAAAGAAGACGAAGTAAATATTCCAGAATTCGAATCGAGAACAGCTGCCAACATGAGTAACGTAGAAGTAAATATCCTCGGAGTAGTGAAGCAACTTAAATCACTTAATAAAAGCAAGTCTTTTGGTCCAGACTGTATACCAGTTAGGTTCCTTTCGGAGTATGCTGATGCATTAGCTCCATACTTAACAATTATATACAACCGATCGCTCGACGAAAGATCCGTACCTAAAGACTGGAAAGTTGCACAAGTCACACCAATATTCAAGAAATGTAGTTTGCGTAATCAACTAAATTACAGGCCCATATCGTTAACGTCGATATGTAGCAGGATTTTAGAACGTATATTGTGTTCGACCATTATGAATTACCTCGAAGAAAACTGTCTATTGACACACACTCGACATGGGTTTAGAAAACATCGTTCCTGTGAAACACAACCAGCTCTTTATTCACATGAAGTGTTTAGTGCTATTGACAAGGGACTTCAGATCGATTCCGTATTTCTGGATTTCCGGAAGGCTTTTGACACTGTACCACACAATCGGCTCGTAGTGAAATTGCGTGCTTATGGAATATCGTCTCAGTTATGTGACTGGATCTGTGATTTCCTGTCCGAGAGGTCACAGTTCGTGGTAACTGACGGAAAGTCATTGAGTAAAACAGAAGTGATTTCTGGCGTTCCCCGAGGTAGTGTAATAGGTCCTTTGCTGTTCCTTATCTATATAAACCATTTGGGAGACAATCTGAGCAGCCGTCTTCGGTTGTTTGCAGATGACGCTGTCGTTTATCGACTAATAAAGTCATCAGAAGATCAAAACAAACTCCAAAACGATTTAGAAAAAATATCTGAATGGTGCGAAAAGTGGCAGTTGACCCTGAATAACGAAAAGTGTGAGGTCATCCACACGAGTGCTAAGAGGAACTGGTTAAACTTCGGTTACACGATAAATCAGTTACATCTAAAGGCCGTAAATTAAACTAAATACCTAGGTATTACAATTACGAACAACTTAAATTGGGAGGAACAGTTAGAAAATGTTGTGGGGAAGGTTAACCAAAGACTGCGTTTTATTGGCAGGATACTTAGAAAATGTAACAGACCTACTAAGGAGACTGCATACACTACGCTTGTCCGTCCTCTTTTAGAATACTGCTGCGCGATGTGGGATCGGTTCCAGATGGGACTGACGGAGTGCATCGAAAAAGTTCAAAGAAATGCAGCACGCTTTGTATTATCGCGAAATATGGGAGAGAGTGCCACAGAAATGATACAGAAGTTGCGCTGGAAATCGTTAAAAGAAAGGCGCTTTTCGTTGCGACTGAATCTTCTCACGAGATTTCAATCAACAACTTTCTCCTCCGAATGCGAAAATATTTTGTTGACACCGACCTACATAGGGAGGAACGGTCACCACGATAAAATAAGGGAAGTCAGAGCTCGTATGGAAAGATATAGATGTTCATTCTTTCCGCGCGCTATACGAGATTGGAATAATAGAGAACTGTGAAGGTGGTTCGATGAACCCCCTGCCAGGCACTAAAATGTGATTTGCAGAGTATTCATGTAGGTATAGATGTAGATGTACCAATCATACGAGTACTCCTATCATTTACTACGTCATTTATGGATTCCACCAAAGCCACCGAACCGTAGATTTGGCCGAGTGAATCTCCTAAATAAAGTAAATATAAACACACGTTTATTAATTACATACACTCACGTCCTCTCAGATATTCACTGAGGCACTCAAGATAAAGAAAACAGGCCGAGAGGACGTAATGGTTAATTTGGACGCTGTGTCACTTTTTCCGAGGATTGCCAGTACAAGACACGCGGGATCTTTTGGGCAGCAGTTTCCACCTGGAATCGTCAAGTTGTTCCGTCATGTTCTAACGGCAATGTGCTCCCTGTACCGTAACGAATAATATGAGATGACGGATGGCATAGCGGTGCGATCATCGCAGTCTCCGGCAGTCGCGAATTTCTCGACGGAGCACTTTGCGTCCGTCTTGTTTCATACGGATGTTGGTGACACCTTCCTGATAAGTCGGCAAGGTAAAATTACACTGCAGTAGTTCGTCGATTTCGAGAACCTGGGGCCATCCCAACATTAAGTTTAGTATCGAGATGGAGAAGAATGGTAAATGATACCTACTCGTATATACATGTAGTACACCTAAAGAAGTATGAAATGAGAGGTATCAATAGAATAACGACAATATTTGTCTACGGCTGCCAATAAACACTCTACTGCCTGTTTTTCCCAGATTCAAAAGCACAGGTGAACCGATCAGAAGAGGTGCACGTAAATATAGAAAGTCTGAAGGCACCTCTGTAGAGTCAATGTAACGACTCACATTGAGACGTTTCATTAGCCTTCTATCTCCTTGGGTGCTTTAGTTGAGCGGAAGGCAGGGGGGGGGGGGGGGCGGCATGGGGGCATTCATTGTACATAAAACAAACGTAAGTTGATAGATACTTGAACGCCAGTAGTTTTCACCCGTCTGTACACAATAAAGCGGTCCTGAACACATTACTACACAGAACTAAGATTATTTCTGACGGCTACCAGCTACAATCTGAACTGCAGCATGTGAGACGTGTGTTCATACAGAATAGTTTTATCAAGGGCGACATCAAACGCTTTCAGATGACGACGACGAAGGACGCCTGGTGAATCTGGAGGAGAGGCTAAACCGGCTGCTTTCCTGCCATACTGTGTGACAACGAACAGCAGGTTAGGACTTGGGCTGCAGAGACGTGGACAGGGATCGGTGCTGCGACTACTCCCAAGACACGAGGTATGCTGCGCCCTGTTGAAGATGACACAGCTCTTCGTGTGCCCGATGTGTATGGTGTCCTTGCGAATGCGGTAGCATCTATGCAGGCCGCACTATTCGTACAGACGCGGAACATTTTAAGTTTTAGGACGTGATGGAAGTTAGCATAAACAGTAACAATTTTAATAGATACCAGGGATCCTCAGTAGGGCGTGGAGGCGGGCTTCAGATATCGAAAGAAAGCAAAGACGTAAGCTTGACGCTTGTAAAGAGACGGGAGCGACACTATGAAACATGGCGTCAGCCACTCGCGCAACCTGATGTCACTCTGTCCCGTGGCGGGCAGGAACTGTTATGAACTGATCATCTCGCCTTCCATGCAGAGTCGCTCCGGCTCTCTCTGATTGGTGATAGATGCTGTAATCATGTTTATACAAGCGGAAAACATTGATAGCCACGGCAGTCAATGGTTTTTACCGCTGACAATGCATCAAAAGCTCGAGTGTTTTATTCGAAATGACGCGGCTTGAAAACAGAGAAGATTGTACTCAGACGTATACTCACCTATTTTGTGAAATAATAACTCTATATTTCTTGCTAAGAGTAATAATATGGAACAACTTATGAGTGAAAACGTAACAATAAACGGAAGTTCTAACTTAGCCAGTGCCAGTCCAAAATCCGAATCCGAGTGAAGGATCACTCGCGATTGAATTTATTTCGCGCGCCTAACGATATGTCACGCGCGATCAGATATATCTGAGTCACAATACTGCCCCCTGCGCCCAACACAATTCCTTTCACTCCTTATACCCGTCAACGTTATTCAACAATCCCTGCAACAACCTGCAAGCTCTATCCACCACTTGCAACACAGACTTCTTTCCCCAGTGCTATCCCCCTCTGGCCAAAGCAATGGACCCCTGCTCTATTTATCTGCATCAGTTCAGAAATGTTTCCCTATCCGTAGTTAAAACCCTATCCCATATCCTGTTCTATAAATGCTGCCTAAGCCATGGAATCCCCCCTGATGGCCTAACAATGAAAATCCCTATTTCTGGATCCCATCCCTTCTTCCACAATGACCTTCACCTTTTCAGATCTCACCAGTCGTTTTCCCTCACAAACCTTGTTCTACAAAAACATGTTTCCATAGCACAGACATCCCTGAACCGCTTCCACTCCCTCCGCAAAATACTGCTACTATGCAATCCCCACTACCTACACCCCATCACCCAAATTGAAATCCTGACACTCCAACACCTAGAACATTCCAAACACCACCTCCACAAGTTATTAATCCTGCTGAAATTCTAGACCCACTTTGGGGCATCACTACCCCACCCCAACCCTACTCTCAGTGTTCCTCCTCGTGAACCCCTCATAGGACCCAAACCCTGCTTAGCTGACCTTTCCAACCTACCACATCTTCAAATCCCTTCTACCAGCACTCCACGAAATCCAGAACAGAAACAATCCCCGAACACTGTTGTTAATCTTTCCACCAAAATCCTCAGCCCCACAAAAGTTTCAGTCCTAACCAAAGGTCTCACATTCAGCCCTACTCCCAGGTTTAATCATGTTGGACTTGTGAAAGACCTACTCTCCTTCTCCTGATCTCTACAGTGGAAAAACTTCTTTGCCATCAACCCTTCTAACCAAAGCCTGTCCAATCCTTATATCGAACCCTGCCTGCCCCAACTCGTACCACCATCCTACTGTGACCCTCCCACACTTCTACCTAACCATCCCCTGGTCTCCTTCCAGGAATTTTTAACTTCCAACCTGTCCACACCATCCTTCCCCATGTCCCTTCCTAAGAACAACAACATTTCAGTAGAAGAAAGGACTGTCCTACACAATCCAAAAGCAGATCCAGACCTGATCATCCTCCTGGCAGAAAAAGGTTCCACCATTGTTGTGATGACCTGGAGTGACTAACCGGCGGAGGGCCTCCACAAGCTGTCCAGCACCTCCACCTACAACCTCTCCCAAAGTGACCTGCATCCCAGAAGTCCAACATAACCTTCAACCCTGCTGAAATCCTTAGGCTCTTCCCAGAACCTCTCCCCTGAATCCATTTCCCTGCTCACCCCAACATCAGCCTACACACTCAACTTCTGCATACTCTGAAAATCCACAAACCTAACGATCCTGGGCGCCCCAGTGTGGGTGGTTACAGTGCCCTCACCAAAAGAATCTCAGCCCATGTTGACCAACATCTGCAACCAACTGTCCAAAACCTAGTCTCCCACATTAAAGATACCAACCACTTCCTGCACCAGCTCTCCACCATCCCCACACTCTTACACTCATCACTGCAGATGCAACCTCCTTATACCCCAACATCCCTCATGCCCATGGCGTTGCCATGATTGAACACTACATCTCTGAACGCCCTGCAGATTCCAAACCCACCACTCCATTCCTCATACACCTAACCATCTACATCCTAACCCATAACTACTTCACCCTTGAAGGGAAGGTATACAAACAAAATCGTGGCACAGCCATGAGGACCTACATGGTACCCTTCTACGACAACCTCTTTATGAGCCACCTAGAGGAAATGTTCCTAGCATCCCAAAACCCCAAACCCCTGATCTGGTTCAGGTTTATTTATGACATCTTTATAATCTGGACCCAAGGCCAGGACATCTTATCCTCATTTCTCCACAATCTCAACACCTTCTCTCCCATCTGCTTCACCTGGTCCTCCTCTACCCATCGTGCCACCTCCCTAGATGTCGATCTCCTCCTCTCAGATGGCTCCATCCACTCCTCAGTCTGCATCAAACCCACCAATCACAAACAGTACCTGCACTTTGACAGCTGCCACCCCTTCCATACCAAAAAATTCCTACCATGCAGCCTGTCCACCCATGGTGGACACACCTGCAATGATGAGAACTCCTTTGCCCAGTATTCTGAATGCCTCACAAAGGCCTTTGCAGGCAGGCAACAGCCCCACCCCTCCACCCTGATATAATACAGAAACAAATCTCCTGTGCTGTATCTCCACACACAAACACCTGATCCTCATATCCACCCCAAAAACCAAGCACAAAGAAGCGCCCCTCTTGTCACCCAATACCACCTGTGACTGGAATGACTGAACCATGTCTTTTGTCAGGGCTTTGATTAGCTGTCATCATGAGCTGGAATGAGGGACATCCTACCCAAGATACATCCACCCATCCCAAAGTGGTTTTCTGTTGCCCACCCAACTTCCACAACATCCTAGTCCATCCCTATGTCCCTCTCATTCCCAATCCCCTGCCACAGGAATCATACTCTTGTGGAAGACCCTGATGCAAGGCCTGCCCAGCATCTGCTACTCCAGTCCCGTCACAGGCTTATCCACTCCATCAGTGGCTGAGCCACCTGTGTAAGCAGCCATGTTATATACTAGCTCTGTTGCAACCACTGCTCAGTGTTTTACATTGGTATGACAACCAACTAGTTGTCCACTAGAATGAATGGCCACCGCCAAACTGTCGCCAAAAACCAAGTGGCACAACAAACAGCAGAGCCCAACATGCAAGATTTCACAACCCATGCCATCTACATCCCCACCACCGCCACCACCAGCTTTTCTGAGTTGCACAGATGGGAGCTATACCTAGTGCACATCCTTCATTCTCGTAACCTCCCTGTCCAAAACCTGAGGTAACTCACTGTA
This sequence comes from Schistocerca piceifrons, assembly GCF_021461385.2. Lineage (NCBI taxonomy): Eukaryota > Metazoa > Arthropoda > Insecta > Orthoptera > Acrididae > Schistocerca > Schistocerca piceifrons. The sequence goes on from NC_060138.1 coordinate 1,000,406,174, forward strand.
CCTCAGCTTCCACACAATACTCTCTCTCTCTGTCTCTCTCTCTCTCTCTCTCTCTCTCTCTCTGTGTGTGTGTGTGTGTGTGTGTGTGTGTGTGTGTGTGTACCCACCATCTCTTTCCCACTATCCCAATTAATACATGTCATCTAGTTGTGAGCTGCCATGTCATGCCCTAATCTGTGAAATCATGTGCTCAGCCATCTGCCACCTGCTCCCTCTAGCTGCACCCCAGCTAGACCATGGATGGCTCCCCACTCTCCCACGAGCCACTAGATGATTCCCTGCCTAACCCCCTCCCTGTCTCCTGCCTCTCCCCATTCCTCACTCCATCCCACCCTCCAACCCCACTTCACCCCAGTACACTCACCATGGGCCAGGAAGTAGCTGACAGTCGAATGACCACAATGTTGGGAAAGAGGTGTGTGCTTGTGAGTGAGCGTGTGTGTGTGTGTGAGTGTGTGTGTGTGTGTGTGTGTGTGTGTGTGTGTGTGTTTGTTGCAAGTTTCTCCTACAGCTTGAGAAAGTAATTTCATTCCGAAAGCTGGAAAAGCAAAGAACTGTACCTTTTGTATGCGGATCTGTCGACAGCGCAGCGCTTCTGCCTTTCGGTGCTCCACCTCTTCATTCCTAAATAATTCATTAAATATGTACATTACTTCGTCAAGTCTAGTCTCGTGTCGTGCGTTCGCTCACTGTCACGTTATTTCCGTGTTCAGCGTTAGGCGAAATGTGCTGCTATCGCTGGAGGTGAAGAAATGAACCTCTCCCCTTCCGAATTTCCGAGTTCAAATTCATTGCATTAACTGCTGCTTTTTGTGTGTCCTGCGGTACCCTGTGCTGGGAGCTAAATTTCTCCTGATAACTAAAATGATAGCGATTCTCATACACTACTCTAAAAAACGTTGTTAAACCTTCTAGGAGTCGATTGCAAGTTATAACCCAATTCCTCCACAAGTTAAGATTAGATCTTTACATCTATAGGTAATAAGTTTCTGTTGTTATAGATTTTTAGTCTGAAACTGCGATCAGTGGATATGCGACATGTGATACAAACCAAAAGGGGGAGGGTCCATCTGCATCTAGACCTAGTAATTTTTTCTGGCACTTTCACCCCTGCAACATAAATGCCAAGCTGCTGGGAGGTTCACATATCAAGTAAAATTGTTCGCCATCTTATGACTGGCTCGGTCATAACACCTCCAATGCGGTCACGGTTTTTTTTTTTCAACCGACATTCGGATTAAACATTGGAGCACAGACAGTACGATGAACATTAGGGAAAACACCGGCGGGCGCTGTTTTGGAAATATTCTCCTTTACTTTTAGTCATGTGTATCACACTCCAGATTACTTGACTGTCATAGTCGCATATCAATGAGGATATAAATTTGCAGGATAGCGTGACCTTGTCCACTGGAAGCATATTTCCTTCAGCTTCAAACTTCTCTCTGGATATTTCATTGTAGACCATTCCCAGGGCTACTGGTCACATGGCATATAATCTTATCAAACAGCTGCCTCTGTACAGGACGAACCAGAACTCCACCGAGAAGACGTGGGAAGTAATTCGGGGGTGTTTTCGGAATATTTAGGTTTAAGGCATCCATGGCCTCTGGTGCATCATTACAGAGCAATAACATAGATATGCTTTACTCAGTTAGTTGATAGAGACCTAATTATCTTCATTTCTATCGAAATATCGTCACGGCGGTGAAAAAGCCTGTAATATACAATCATAAGGGGGAGGGGATTTGGGGGAGACAACGTCATGAAATGAAAGCTCTCAGGCTGAGCGGATATGTGATGTTATTTCAGTGATTACAAAATCGAGTCGAATTTAAAAGAAATTGGCAATATAAACCCACTCATCATAACGTTGCACCCTTTTGGCCTGGATGCATGCACTAGTTCTGTTGGGAGGGGTTCATAATGCCATTTTATCCTCTCCTCAGCCAAGCTGTCCCACAACTGTTGTAATTGGTACTTTATATCCTGGATATTGGCACTGCAACGGAGTTAGAGCCCGATGTAGTCTCACCCATCATCAGTCAAAGATAAATTTGGGAATCTTGTTGGCCTTGGAGGTATCTCAACATATCATTGACAGTTCATAGAGACATGTGCTACGTCTGGATGAGCTTAATGCTGCTTACAATGGCACAACGATCCAGTCGCATCAGAGGTATCACTTAAGGACAGAGGATGTCTGTGACGTACCATTGTCCGTCAGAGTTCCCTCAGTCACCTTCATACGTGACCTGAATTCATAACCGGTGGCTTCCCACATTATGATGCCGAGAGTAACACCACTGTGCTTCTCCAAAACATTGGAAGAATGGGACCTCCCATCGAGTGGTCACCACACTCGGCGATAATGGTCATCAACGGTAGTGGAGATCCACAATTCATCGCTGAACACAATGAGATGCCATTCAGCAGCAGTTCATGCTTCCCGCTCGCAGCACTACTCCAAACGCAGCCGCCTGTGTCACGGTGTCTACAGCAGCCTACACATGGGGCACCCTTTCCCTGGTCTGGCTGCTAGTCTCTGACCACTGGTGAATGACGTCACAGAATGTTGCAGGGAGTCCATTACTTGCTCTCAGAAGGCAGGCATAAGTGTGAAGAGGTTATGATGAGCTTGGTGTCAATACGGCAACCCTGACTTTTGATGGTCAGAGGTTAGTTAGTTACGTGTTCCATTGATCAATAGCACAGAAAACCGTTATGATGTGGAACGTGTCAAATGCACAAGAAATGCGCACAGGAAACAAGGTTTTTTTTCTTACATTATAGTGTTATACCTAAATATTTCTATTATTAAATGGCACAAAATGGCACAAATGCGTATATTATATCTCCAGATTTATTTACTCATATTCAAGAATTCATCTATGGTATAGAAGGAGTTTTCAAGGAGGTATGATTTGAATTTGTTTTTGAAACTATTACTGCTGTCTGTCAGACATTTTATTTCATCTGGTAATTTATCAAAAAGTTTTGTAGCAGCATATTTTACACCTTTCTGTGCCAAAGATAGGTTAAGTAAAGGATAGTGTAGGTCTTTCTCTTTTCTGGTATTGTAATCATGAATGTCGCTGTTGATTTTAAACTGGTCCATATTGTTGAGAAAAAATTTCATTACTGAGTAAATGTGTTGTGAAGCAGTTGTAAGAATTCCTAACCTTTTAAACAGATGCCTACAAGGTGTGCAACTATGAACCCCACACATTATTCTAACGACTTTCTTTTGCGCAGTGAATAACTTTTGCCTAAGTGTTGAGTTGCCTCAGAATATTTTTCCGTATGACATCAGAGAGCGGAAGTATGCAGAGTATGTTAGCTTACTAATTTCTACATCCTCAAAATTGGCAATTATTCTGATTGCAAAAGTTGCTGTACCTAAAATATGAATTTTCCAATTAAGATTCTCATCTATACATACACTCAAAAACTTAGTATGCTCTACCCTGGTTACTGACCTCTTTTGATGTGTTATGTTTATTGAAGGAATTATACTTTTTGCAGCAGAAAATTGGATGTACTGGTTTTTTTTTTTTTTTTTTTTTCAAAATTCAGAGCAAGCCCATTCACAGAAAACCAATTAATAACTTTTCCAAAGACCTCATTTGTATCATTTTCTTTCGGACTTTCCTTTACTGGATTAATAATTATGCTTGTATCATCAGCAAACAGTGTCAGTTCAACATCTTGTTTCACATAAGTAGGGAGGTCATTCACATATATCAAGAACAGGACGGGACCCATGATCGAATCTTGTGGAACACCTAATGTAATTTCATTCTAGTTAGATGAAGTGGCAAACACCTTTGAATCACTTTAAGCATATAAAGAGACTTTTTGCTTCCTGTTCTGTAGACATGACTTACACCACTCATATGCTGTTCCATTTATACCATAAAATTGTAATTTCTCCAACATATTGTCATGGTTCACAGAATGAAATGCTTCGGATAACTCACAGAATATTCCTACTGGTTACATTTTACTATTTAAAGTCTCTATTATGCAGACAGTGAAACTGTATATTGCTGTCTCAGCGGAACAGCATTTCTGAAATCCGAACTGTGATTTACTATGTATCCCATTGCTGCTGAGATGGCTAACCACTCTTGAGTACATTACTTTCTCAAAGATTTTTGAAAATGCTGTAATCAAGGATACTAGTCGACCAGAGCCCTGACGTCGAGAACGTCTGCTCTTACGTTTCCACGTTCCCACGCAGTTCAGTCAGACCAATGTCACTACTAAATGCCCCACAAATCTGGATACTGCACACTTCGGCCAGTAGGCCAAATGGAGATCCACAATGAGGTCCCTATCACCGTCAGGTGCTGATAACGCACTCTCACACGGGTAAACGGGATCCCCCTCTCCTTCTGACATCACTCAACATCTCACTCTGTTCACACCCTGTGTATTCCCTACCAGGTCTTGTAACAAAGCATACAAGAGCAACACTTATGCACTCTGGTGGTCGTCCAGCCTGTTACAAAAAATTTATGTGTATGTGTATGAACTTACGTTGACATCCGACCATGTCTGTTGAGTGTAGTTACGATGGTGCATATAACATTAGATTTTTTCAAAACAGTATAAATATTTAGGGGTTGGATAAGCTGAAAGCACCAGAGATCATTGAGAGATCTTGAGAAAGAACATTAAGCTCCCACTGCCTGAAACATAGTAATGCAGTTCAACAGAAGATGAATGGGAAAGATTTGAGAGGTGAAGACAAAACGACAAGGCATTCTACGAGTCCTTGGATAACAGCTGAGATATTTTCTTTAATTGACGAACACACAAAACGTCTAAAAATGGGTGACACAGAGTCAAAAATGGAAAATCAGAAATGGATGGGGGTGAAATGATAAGTGCCGCATGTAAGAAAAGCAAGGAGGAACAAGAAGCAACTGTACAAATATCAAGAGCTCAGATGGCAAGCCAGTGCAAGGCTAAGGAGGAAAGGTTGAAAAAAGTAGAAATACGTAGAATAGCTAAAAGAGGGAACTTCAGAAAGGGAAGAGGAAGTGGATCAAAATAAGATGGGAAATATGCTCATGGGGATTTTAACAAAGAATGAAGAACTAAATCAAAAAAAGGCCCTTGGAGCATAGAATATTCCCTTAGAATTATTGACATTCTTAGGAGAACATACCATGACAAATTTATTCCACCTGCTGTGTAAGATGTATGATACACGTGAAATACCATAAGACTTCAAGAAGAATGTAGTAGTTCCAACTTAGAAAGGGGCAGACGCTGACAGGTATGAATATTAATAAACATCAGTGTAGTAAGTCATGGCTGCAAAACACTGAGACGAATTATTTACGGAAGAATGGATCAAGCTGACCTCGGGGGATCGGGGAAAATAAGCTTGGATTCCGGAGAAATGTAGGAACATGCAAGGCAGTACTTACCCCTACGACTTATATCAGAAGATACACAGAAAAAGACAAACTTTATAGCGTTTGTGAATTTAGAGACAGCTTTCGACTATTGTGACTGGAAAATACTCTTTGAAATTCTGAAAGTATCATGTGTCGAATGCAATTTTAAGTACAATATCTACAGAAATCAAAATTCAAGTTATAAGTGTCAAAGAGCCTGACAGGGATGTAGTTGCTGAGAAGGGAGTGGGACTTGGTTTTAGCTATCCCTGATGTTATTCAATCTCTACAATGAACAAGCATAAAGAAGACGAAGCAGGAATTTGAAAACGAATCAAAGTTCACGGCAAATAAACATAAAAACTTTAATGTTTATCGATGACAAAGTAATTCTATCAGCAAGTCAAGGGATTTGGGTGAGCAGCTGAATGGAATGGATAAAGACTTGAAAAGTAACTATAAAATAAACATCAACAAAATGAAAACATAAGTAATGGATTGTGTCGAATTAAATCACCTGATACTTCGGGTATTAGTTAGGAAAAGAAACACTAAATATAGTAGATAAGTTTTACTATTTCGACGGCAAAATAACGCGCTGGCCCAACTAGAGAAGATATAAAACGTTAATGCCTACAGCAAAAGAAAGCGTTCCTGAAAAAGAAAATAAGTAAACATCAATTACAAACTTATGTCTCACGAAGTCTTTACTAAAGGTATCTGTGTGGAATATAGCTCTGTCGCTAAGAGAAATCTGGACGCTAAGCAGTGTAGACAAAAAGTGAAGAGAAGCTTTTGAAATAAAACTTCCTTACAGATTATCGGAATAAAACCACGTGACAGACCGAGACTCGAACTAGAAAGCTCTGTCGGGGTCAAGTGCTTTAGAAGTCCTTTTTTTTTTTCTTTTTTTTTTTGAAAGACGACAATGCAAATTTGTGGCGGATCGGCACTCGACCCACGATTTCTCACATTACGCGAGCAGTCGCCTTAACCACTTTTTTTTTTTTTACTTACAGAAGTAGAGTGGTCAGCTTCAGGCCAGTGGAGACACGGTGGTCGACGGGGAGGGGGGGGGGGGGGGCGAACCAAGGTCTGGTCACGATGTATTTCCTGTCTCAGCCCTGAATCTCCTACACTCAAGGCAGGTTAAGAAAATCATCTTTAGTCGAACAATTGTGTCCTTCTAGGGGTACAGAAAATATCTAAACAACCAAAAAGCATAAATACGACATAAAGGCCATCCTTCCGGTAGAACAACAGAACCAAATTTAGAGACTACATCTAAGTCTACTAGCTACAAGACGACTGTGGATTCTTCCACTGTCCATTTTTTTAGGGGGGAAGGGGACACAAATGTCTTTATTAGCAAGGTATGCGGCCAACAAATATACTGCATCTATAAACAAGAAAAACTTGAACTACGCTAGGAGGTGTGTCCCTAAAGTCAAAGAGGGGTGAAGAGAACAAGGGATGGGGCGTGGTAAGACTTGCAGGCATTCTCCTGCTTGGCGGACATGGCGAAGGGCAGAGTGGGCAGGGGTCAACATGTGGGGCCTCCCACATTGTCCTTGACACCACCACTGGGCAAGAGCACATTAAAGGGAGGCAGAAGCCAAAGAGGAGAGGGGGGACAATAGAATTGGGGGAAAGCCAAGTTTGGCCTGGTATAGAGCATAAAAGAAATGGGTAGTTGTCCATGTACCTACCCCATTGTGGGGTACGATATAGAAATGTAGTGTGGGGAGTCTCAGATGACACAAGGGGGCGAGGAGGGAGTGCTAACTATGTGTGGCACAGTCCAGATGAGCAGTGACATAAAGATCCAGGGGAGGTAACTGGTGAAGCAGTCGCAGTAGCATGGTCAGTCGTCCACAACTTATGGTCTAGTGGATAGTGTTGCTGCCTCTGGATCACAGAGTCTCAAGATCGATTTCCGGCTGAGTTGTGGATTTTCTCTGCCTGGGGACTGGGTGTTTGTGTTGAACTCATCATTTCATCATCATCATTCTTGACGGTGACTAGATTGGACTGTGTAAAAAATTGGACTGTGTAAAAATTGGGACTTTGTACAGGCGCTAATGACCAAGGAGTTGAGCGCCCCACAAATCAAACAATCAACAAATCAAGTACTGCCGGAAGTCAAGGGATGATTTATCATCATCATTGTACAGGTAAGTGATCGTCCACCCCATGACCCATACAACAGCGTCGTTTTTGGTGGAGAAATGAGTGTCCTAACGATGGATAAAAGTCCATGGGTCGATCGAGTCTGCAGAGTATGGAGATAGCAAGTAACGCACTGTCGCCTCAGTTTCCAGACGTCACTGGTGGCAACACAAGTCAGGTGGTGGTTATCGTCGCCCATGGGTGGCTAATTGTGCAAAGTGAAGAGTACGACAGTCTGATTGCTTGATGATGTTGATTTGTGGAGAATTTTCCACATGGTACCATGTTGCCTGGTAACTGGAGGGAAAGAAAAGCTGGTGGACATGATGCCAAACCATGGGTCACCAGGTCGATGGATGTTCGAGTTCGACATTTTTGCGGATTATGCAATGCAGTAGTGGGGTGTAGAAATCTTTGATTAAAAAAAGGCACATGCTTGGTAAGCGAGGGTGAGCATAACTGAAGTCGATGATGAATTCAGAAGTGTGCACCAGATGGGACATGCTATCGCCTGCTGGCACCAGTAGGGATACGATCGTGGGCACAAGAAGTCCAGCGAGCTGCACGTAAGGGAAGTGCCCTGTTCCCACTCTTTTGCATGGTGGTCATGTACAAAGCCACTACTCGGAGTTGAACACTGGCGATACCAAGGCCTCCACTCGCGGACGGGAGAGTGAGCGTTTTCTACTGGGCCTTAAAGAGAATACTGGCCAAGAGAAAGTATCCGAACGTCCCTGGAGGCTGTGTCCAATAGCTGATGGCAGGCGGAGCATCTCTGCGTTGTGGACCATCTTGGACGCCACTTGTTGATTGAGGTGTTCTACGCATTGCAAAGAATCGAGTCAGGCGAGGAGATTTTGTCACAGCCTAAGATGGAGGGTACGCCGAAAAATGGTTCAAATGGCTCTGAGCACTATGGGACTTAACATCTGAGGTCATCAGTCCCCTAGAACTTAGAACCACCTAAACCTAACTAACCTAAGGACATCACACTCATCCATGCCCGAGGCAGGATTCGAACCTGCGACCGTAGGGTACGCCGAAATTTATGGCAGCGGAGCGGTGCAAATTGGAGGCGAAAATGATAGCAAGGTATTGAAGGTTATGTACGCACAGAAGGGGTGCTAAAAACGTCGTATGAGGGACCACATCTAATGGTCATCGCCGAGGATTTAGCCAAATTCATGGTACTGCCCGCTGCAGTTATGTACATTAAGGTCAAATCGACTATCATGTGTGGTTGTCCATGTGCCTAGCCCATTGTGGGGTACAATAGAGAAATGTAGTGTGGGGAGTCTCATATGTCACAAGGGGGCAAGGAGGGAGTGCCAAGCTGAGCCAGGGGTGACATAAAGATCCCACGGAGGTAACTGGTGAAGCAGGTAGCGTGGTCAGTCATCCACAGCTTGTGGTCTACTGGCTAGCGTTGCTACCTCTGGATCACAGAGTCCCAGGATCGATTCCCTGCTGGGTTGTGGATATTCTTTGCCTGGGGACTGGGTATGTGTGTTGATCTCATAATTTCATCATCATCATCATCATCATCATCATCATCAACATCATCATTCGTGACAGTGGCTATATTGGAGTGTGTAAAAAATTGGATTGTGTAAAAGTTGGGACTTTTTACGGGCGCTGATGAACACGCGAGTGGACTGAGAGATGGAGGTCGTCCATATGTGCATGACAACCAAATGTGTGAAACTTCCTGGCAGATTAAAACTGTGTGATCGACCGAGACTCGAACTCGGGACCTTTGCCTTTCACGGGTAAGTGCTCTACCATCTGAGCTACCGAAGCACGACTCACGCCCGGTCCTCACAGCTTTACTTCTGCCAGTATCTCGTCTCCTACCTTCCTAGAGCACTTGCCCGCGAAAGGCAAAGGTCCTGAGTTCGAGTCTCGGTCGGGCACACACTTTTAATCTGCCAGGAAGTTTCATATCAGCGCACACCCCGCTGCAGAGTGAAAATCTCATTCTGGAAACAAAAAGTGTGTTGTTGAAACATGGGACCAGAAAGGTGGGTCATCAAGCTCCTGATGAGTGGCTTCAGGGTTATGGCATAGAGCAGTATCGAAAGTGGGTAACCTTGCCATATGGAGTTGCGTATGGTCCCGCATCACCACCACCGACCTGAATCAGGGATCCGGCGCTGCTGTACAACCGCCGGATGATATCAATAAAAGGGGGTGGAAACCCATTCGTGTCATGATGGAGAATAGAAAACGATGACGTACCTTGCTGAATGAACTGTCGAAGTCAAAGGCAACCACTGCGGCACTGCGGCCCAGATTCTGCACGCCACCGTCAGTGCGATAAGATCGTCACGTTCCCTTGTGGTCGTTTGTCTATTAACTTGGACACCCATAGTTGTCTGTTCCACGGACAGAATGCAAAGGAGTATATTGCGGCAAATCGTCGCCAGAAGTTGTGCAGAAATTTTATAAGCTGCGTTTAGTTAGCGGGCGATAATGTGCGGCTGCCGCTACCTGCGTCGGTTTGGGACGGGTGCAACAATTCCCTTGTCAAAGGCTGGCGGCGCGGCGTTGCCCATCGTCAACATTGTCGTCCACTGGAACGCGTTCAGCGCAAGAAAGGCGCGATAAAACTCTGTCGGCAATCTATTGACGATGGGGACTTGTTCAAAGTACCTTTGATGATTGCATCGTGGGCACTGTCGCACGTAACCACCTGCGTCAGCTCGTTCGCTTCGTCGTCGGTGAGGGCGACGTGTGGTAACACAACATCCTCAACACGGGTATCTGTACGCTCCTCCTGGTACTTTGTACCCCGTAGTGGTCTACAAAGTCAACCACGATTTCGGCCTGACAAGTGACGCTCTGTGCGCGGCAGGTGTATATCTCAGCGATGAGTCGGCGTGGTCGTTTCCCATCAGTGGCGATATGGGCATGGTGGGGATGTTCCTGTTCTGCCAAAATTTTATGTCTGCTTCTTATCACCGGCCCCGGCAGAGTCACAATTTGTCCTGCTGCATGCCCTCTAGATTTCAGGGGTTGGTGGCAGGGCCTCTACATCGCTGAAAACGGCGTAAAATAGTCAGTAGCATGCCGCTGTCACATAGCTACTTCCCTGCCGTACTGAATCAAAGTACGTCAAATGGTACGTTTGGAACATTCCAGCCACCAAGTCAAAGTTGTGCAATATATAGGCAAGCGACGTTCACGGGTGGCCCACGTATCGGTAACTCGTTGAAGACAGTCGGGATCGTGGAGGTGGGGGGCACTTAACTTCCACGGCGCACGACTGCGCTAGACCGCTTGTCGTGGGAGAAGAATATTGCAAATGTATGCGCTGTGGTCCGAAAAGGCCAACGGATAAAGTTATACTCCTTGTAACGTAGGTGTGAGTTATCGAGAGACTTAAATACTGTCAAGGCAGCCCGCATACTGACCCATCTGTTAAGTATGTCCAGGTGCGTCGCCGCCCGAACTTCCTAAGTGTCGCGGAGCAACAGGACAGGGGCACAAAGGGCAATTCTTGACAGGTGTTGTATTGGGGCAATTGACACAAAGGGTGCAGGGCACATTTGAAACCGCGCTCAAGCAGGTGATGGTAATAGCACCGAAGAAATATAGGGGCGATTTCTTCTGAGTAGAAGCGTACTTTGTCGTATATGCAGGTGGAGCCTGATGATGTGGACGATAACCTCCCCATGACAGTGATAGCCATGCCTCTGGCAGGTATGTGATGTTAGGCACCGGAATGCCCCCATGGGTGTAGATGGTTAGGCCGAGTTGGTCACCAGGGAAGGGATAAGTGGTATGGCCAGTGACGTGCTGAAGTCTACCCCAGTGTACTTCTTGTAGCAGCATGACGTCGACGTCCGATGCCCACGTCATCTCTCGCAATAATTGAATTTTCACCTAGAAGCAAGTTTAAGTGTTCATCGTTGAGTTCCGCCGAGGAGCGAGGAGAGGAGCTCCATCATCGGGGGGAGGGGGAAGGGCGAGGCAGCGGTGCGCCGTGACGTACACCGCCTGGCGGCGTTGGCGCCGGCGTAACTAGTCCTAGTCCTCCGTCTAGGGTAATTCCGTCCCCTGCGTGTGGTTCGGGTCATCACCGACGTCGTCACGCCCCGCCGTCGAGGATGTCGTCGTAGTGGCGTCCATATGTTCCACGACTTCAGTAGGAGCAGGGGACGTCTCGGCGGCAGTTGTAGCGGTGGAGTCCAGTGGTGCAGGTTCGAATAGGCGAGCCAACGGAGTAAGTATGAAATGGATAATTCATTTAGGTTTTGAAGTGTAGAGCTTCAGAATAATATTGAAGACTGGATGTGTAGGCCAGAAAATTAACGAAGAAGTGCTGAATCGAAATGAGGAGAACGGAAGTCTATGCCATAACTTCACTACAAGAAGGGATGAAGTGATCGGACACATCTTCAGGCATCAAGGAATGGTCACTTTGGTTACTGTGAAATGTGGGGGAAGGGGGTAAAAATTATAGACGGAGATCAAGACTTTATTACAGTAATCATGTTTAAATGGGTGTACGTCGCAATAGTTAAGAAGAGACGAAGAGGCTTATACAGGATAGACTCTTGTGAGGAGTTGCATGAAGCTAGTCTTCGAACGGAAGGCTACGGCAACAACGGCAACAATAACAATAACAGTAACAATAACGTCAAACAAACAGAACACTTCACTTGTTTCTCACATTCTTCAGCATCTTTGATAATATGCACACAATTAACTAAGTTACTGATTTGTGTTAGTATTAGGTGAAATGAGACCTACTACTCGTATTTGTGATTTATATTTTACTCAGCCTCGATGATCCCATTGTTACTTACAATTCTCTTCTACCAAGATTCCAGGGAGAGTAGAACATTGGAATTAATCCTATTAATAAATTTTTATAGCCATATTTTACTTCAATGTAAATGCTTCAGCAGTTGTTTAATGTCAAAAATATGTTTGTTCGTTCTTTTACTTTGCGTCTGTGCAGTATTTTGGTAGACTGTCATCCTCCCTTCTACCGTTGGGCAGTTTTCATTTCGTTTGTTTTCTTTGTTTTTTTCATTTAAAGACATTAATCCTAATACTGTTCTTCTTTACGTATTTCGCTTTAGATCTTGCCTTATGCATCTTGCTGCATGTCTTAGAAATATTGTTTCCGTACTCTGGATTTCCAGTGTATCATTTTTGATTGTTACACAGCTTTCGCTTCCATAGATTACAGCTAGGAGTGACTGTTTCGGAGAATTTCAGAAATTTATTTTACCGTACGTTTCTTTATAAGGTTCGTCTAATAGTATCATTCGTTAAGTAAAATTCCTCTACGTTTCTTGAGTATCATATTTCTCTTCGCGTGATGTAATGCATTCAATATATTTAACATTTGTTACTGGATCTAGTATTTTCCCATTTATTGCGATTGTAGATCTAATTTTGTTTCCATCATAAAATGCCACCACCTTTGTTGTTTTTATTACGAGTAGATATCTGGAAGTTGTGTGAAATAAAGATTCTTTGTAGCTAATATGCTGCTCTTTGTAAATTATTTTAATATTTAGCTATAATTATCTGGTCATTTGCAAATGCATCGTCCGTACATGGTCTGAATTTCTAACATTAACTGTGCAAAATGGTATTTCATTTACCATTCCAAATTGATTATGTGTATGTAAATAATAAAAAGTAGGGGTGATGCACTGCACATTGTCTTGCAAATAAGTGTCAACCTCTCTATTTTGATTGTTCTTGTCTGAAATAGTTGTATGTGATTTTTATACATACTTTTGGTCTTCTATTAAATGTATAGTGAAACCCGATGTTGTCATGTATCTGTAGGGGGTTGTCTCCTTCAGGATGAATCTCTTAAACTAGCTATCCAAACACTTCTAAAATGAAAGATGCTACTGATGTGTTATTTTCACACACATAAAATGTAATCAATGGTCCATAATTGCAGCTCACACATATGTCACTAGGACCTTTATCTACTTTAGGAAAAAAACTTTTTAAAGGGTATAATAGTCACTGAATCTAGCAAAATTAAACTAAAGTAAATTTTAACGTCAGTGGTATTTCTCTCACGATCCTAGCACAAATAGTTCACTACCAGTCGCAGATCGCAAATTATAAATACTGGTAGTCGTCTTCGCCATGTTTCAACGTTAACGTGACGAAAATATAATAAATAAACGACAGGGCTTTTGAACAAGAAAGATTATTATCTTTCAAAGATGGTGTTCAAAATGTTTCCAGTTTTCTGCGGAAAGACTGAAGTTCGCGCTCTGTCACTTCATCAGAACTCGGGACCAAAAAATCGTGTTAGCCCATCGCAGAACCGTACCGCGTACGTCCTGCAACGCTGGTAGAACTACCAAAACAGCGTCCCCGTCCCCACCCTCAAAGGAAACTTCCGTTTAATCTGTATTTAACAATAGTTAATTTTGTAGGTAGGTACAGTAACAATGAAGCGCAGGGAAACCGGATGTCCAGTAAGATCTGATATAAGAATAACATGGGTAAACGTTTATCAAAGAACATTGCGATTTTCGATGCCTCAGCGTATGCCAGAGATTCGTTTGCTCCAGAATGACAACAAAATAGTCTACTGATACATAACTAAAGCCTACTCCCATTGGCCTTACATCAGGTGTCTGGGCACTGCAGCTGATAATTAATGGCAGTGCATACTTTTATTTGCACGAGTGTTCAACGTAGATGAATAGAATACAGCTGGCTATAGGTGCGTTGCAACGACTAACAACTCCCGCAGTGTCGTTAGCCACAAAAAGCTTATCCGTGAATCCTTTTTTATTTATACAGCAGATCGTATCATGTTCTCTTCACCGATAAGTGTCGCATATGCCTCCAACCAAACAATCGTCGGAGACGTGTTTGGAGGCAACCCGGTCAGGCTCAACGCCTTAGACACACTGTCCAGCAAGTGCAGCAAGGTGAAGGTTTCCAGCTGTTTGGTGGGCGGGGGGAGGGGGGGCGACGTACCCCGCTGGTGGTCATGGAAGCGCCGTAACGCCTGTACGATACGTGAATGCCATCCTCCGACTGATAGAGCAACGATATCAGCAGCACATTGGCGAGGCATTCGTCTTCATGGGCGACAGTTTGCACCCCCATCGTGCACATCTTGTGAATGACTTCCTTCAGGATAAGGTCATCGCTCGACTAGAGTTCCCAGCATGTTCTCTAGATGTGAACCGTATCGAACATGCCTGGAATAGATTGAAAAGGGCTGTTTATGGACGACGTGACCCAGCAACCACTCTGAGGGATCTACGCAGAATCACCGATGAGGAGTGGGACAATCTGGACCAACAGTGCCTTGATGAACTTGTGGATAGTATGCCACGACGAATACAGGCACGCATGAGTGCAAGAAGACTTGCTACTGGGTATTAGAGGTACCAGTGTGTACAGAAATCTGGACCACCACTTCTGAAGGTCTGTATGGTGGTACAACATGCAATGTGTGGTTTTCATGAGCAATAAAAAGGGTGGATACGATGTTAATGTTGATCTCTATTCCAATTTTCTGTACAGGTTCCGGAGCTCTCGCGACCGAGATGACGCAAATTTTTTTTTTGATACGTGTATTTCGAAATGCGACCCTCAGACATCTGTAGAGATATTTCGAAATCTTGTGTATTGATCCACAACAGAATTATGTATTGTGTTCAAGAAGATCGTGCTCACTTCACTATGGTCTTCAAAAAGCCTAAATCTCTTTCTCGCCAATGGAGATTCGTTTATTAGTCTTCTGTATAATTTGAAAGTGTACGAACAAATAATATCTTTCGCCCCACCATGCAGAGAATCGTGTTCGCATCTATGTTTGACACAAGGAAAGCAGAAAGCCTAACGTTGGGTCATTTGCTGCTCTGCTACAAAACTTTCTTTATCTAAACAAAGTAAAGCTGCATCCCATACTGCGTTTTACTCTGTGCATAAATAATTGAAAATTACAGGTTTCGGAATCGCATGTTATTTTATTATGCAGGTGTTGTGGAACGATTGCTATCAGCTGCATGTCATTTAGGCGACTTGCATGTCCCTAACCTGTTATCAATAAAACCGGCAAAAGGGGAGCTGCAGTGTAACGTGGAATACTAACCACGTTTTGTTTCTGGCGAATGTCAACATCACTGAGAGGTGAATTATACATAAAAACCTTCTGTGTGGATCACTCTATCTATTAGCGAAAGCCGGATCAAAATCCCCACAGCCAGTCCCAAAATTAGCCTGCATACACAGACAGACGCTAGGAGGCGACTTTGGTTTACATATAGACAGTGCTTGATATTGTAAAAAAGAGGGTCCGGTACTGCAACTTTTCGAGTGATTTTTTTAATTCAGTCTTCTTAAACGTTATTTTAATGTTTATTTTCGCCAGAGATATAATTTTATAGCTTCTTTTCTTCCGAGGTACCGGTACGGCGTATGGTGTGTGTAGTCCCAAATCAAGCATTGCATAAATAGAGAGACGTTACAGTTCTTTCGTGAATAACACAGAGTCAAGAAGGCATTTTCAGACTTTTCTGGCCCTAAACGCACGGCGCGTTAATGTAACTTCCTTTTTGATATAAGTTTCGAATAACCAGGAAGAGAAATGTTTGATGTGAAAAGGCAGATTTCGTAATTCAGCATTTTCCTTCGTACGGACAAATGAAAGTGATGTTCCTCATTCCGAAAATGCTGAGAATTCATGTATATGAACGAAAGTATCACTTGAAACAGTCCTCTTGCGAAGAGAATGTGATTATTTTACACTTTACACTAAAATCAGTGTGTTTAGTATACCTGTAATGATGGAAGGTGACAATTTTGATTAAAGCACTTCCACCAGAAGGTAATGTTGGGGCCACCTGACTTTGTTGGCGGCGGCTTCAGGTTCGTGATTTTGTAACAACTCCCCTTACTATACGTAAATATTTGAGACTCTACAACAATGCAGCGATGTAGTAGCAAGAACACTGTTGAAAATTAGCGATCTGTTTAGGCGGTAGCTGTGACATAAATCTTGTTAGCGACAGACAAAATGTTCTGTGGCAATCGTTTCTTTATTATGCTTCTTTGTCGAAATGACACTGTATAAATGAAGCTGTGACAACAGCGTGTCTTTACAGGTGTGGATGGAAGGAAAGGCTTCTTGTCATAGGCAGAGGATAGGAAAACGAAATGTGGGATAATTTACGTCCGTCTCCCGATTAATAATTAAACTGTTTTCTTTTTTCTATCAGCTTTTCCTCGCTCAGTATCCCTCCGGACAGGACATCCGTCGTCACGAGACAGACCGCCGTCGGCACACACGGGACGCGCTGGTTAACGTGATTTGCGCTCTCAGCGCTCTCCAACGGCCGTTGTCAGCTTACTTGACTCGAAAACCACACAGCTTCCTTAAAAAAGTGGGCGCACTTAAAATAGCTGCGTAAACTCTATTTGCGATTGTCGAAGAAGAGCGGAGAAAAATGCGAATAAGATTATGGACTTGTCGATAGCTTCAACAGCGAACTGCAGGTAGAGGAAAAGTACGTAATGCTGCAAAACGATCTGAGATACATGCTACATTGAAGAGCCCAAGAAACTGGTACATGTCCCTAATATCGTGTAGGGCCCCCTGGAGCGCGCAGAAGTGCCGCAACACCACGTGGCATGGACTCGACTAATATCTGAAGAAGTGCTGAAGGGAGCCGACACCATGAATCCTGCAGGGCTCTCCATAAATTCATAAAAGTACAAGGAGGTGGAGATCTCTTCGGAACAGCACGTTGCAAGGCAGCCCAGATATGCTCAGTAATATTCATGTGTGGGGAGTTTGGTGGCCAGCGGAATTGTTTAAACTCAGAAGAGTGTTCCTGGAGCCACTCTTTAGCAATTCTGGATGTGTGGGGTGTCGCATTGCCCTCCTGGGATTGTCCAAGTCCGTCGAAATGCATAATGTACATGAATGTGAACAGGCAGGAAGCTTACGCACGTGTCACCTTCAGAGTCGTGTCTAGACGTATCAGGGGTCCCATATCACTCTAACTGCACACGCCCCGCACTGTTACAGAGCCTCCACCAGCTTTAAAAATCCCCTGCTGACGTGTAGGGTCCATGTATTCATGAAGTTGTCTCCATACCCGTACACGTCCAACCACCCGATACAATTTGAAACGAGACTCGTTCGATCAGGCAAAGTGTTTCCAATCATCAACTATCCAACGTCGGTGTTGAAGGGCTCTGTCGAGGCGTAAAGCTTTGTGTCGTGCCGTTATCAAGGGTACACGATTTTGCCTTCGGCTCTGAAAGCCATATCGATGACGTTTCGTTGAATGGTTCGCACACTGACACTTGTTAATGGTGCAGCATTGAAATGTACATCAATTTGCTGAAGGGTCGCACTTCTATCACGTCGTACGATTCTCTTCAATCGTCGTTGGTACGGTTCTTGCAGGATCTTTTTCCGACCGCAGCCGATGTAGGAGATTTGGTGTTTTACCGGATTCCTGATATTCACGGTACACTCGTGGAATGGTCGTACGGGAAAATTCCCACATCATCGTTATCTCGGAGATTCTGTGTCCCTTCGCTCATGCACCGACTATAACACCACGTTCAAGCTCACTTAAATCTTGATAAGCTGTCATTGTAGCAGCAATAACCGATCTAACAATTGCGCCTGACACCTGTTGTTTTGTATAGGCGTTGCCGACCGCAGCGGCGTATTATGTCTGTTTACATATCTCTGTACTTAAATACGCGTGCCTATACCAGTTTCTTCTGCACTTCAGTGTAGTAGAAGCTATTCATTAATTTAATTTAATTTTCATCCAGTTTTCGGTTTTAGATTGGATATAGTAAAGGTATGGTGTCAAATGTCAGTTTGCTCATACATTATATCCATACTCTCGATGTTTCAATGACTACCAACAGTCTGAAATAACGTATTTCATCACGTAGATTACAAGACAGAGATTCGTTTCATAATATAATTCGAATGGAAGAGGAGATTTTTTCGAAGATGGTGACCATAAGTGAAAAAGATATTTATGATCAAGATAGATACAAATATAAGCAAGTCCATAAACCCAGCGGCGGGCATATATATATATATATATATATGCTTGGCCCCTAACTTTGTAGCGTTTCTCTATAAGCTTAATATCACAACAGATACAACTGTCTATAGGTGCATTGCGGCGATAAGAACTCCCGTAGTATCATTAATCAGCCACAGAAAGCTTATTTGTGAGTTCTTTTTTATTTACACAGCAGATTGCATCAAGCAAAACTCGGGAGGAGCATGACAAGCTAATTACGTACCCCTACCCCCTCCCCTCTCTTTTTTTTTGGTTCGTTCCTCCACAGCCTTTACTCGCTCCATTCATCATTAATGTATCCTCCTTCACTATTTACAAGTCTGCCACGGCTGGGGAAACTTTTCGATTCCGCGATTGTAGAAATCACATTCATATCACGTACTCGTTGAGAAAGAAAACCCACAAAATACGATATTAAACGCCACACAAGACGGCCGGTCCTTTGTTCTTTTTGCGACGTAAACGATGTCGCATTTCATCGGCCACGTTCCTCTCCGCTCGAGGCAAAAATATGAGATGCCAGATTCTTTATTTCACCCTCCGCAATTGTGGTAGGAAGTGGAATTCCAAGCTGTGACGTCACCAGCTCCTCGTCCACGGACGACGATAACGCCTAGGCAGATCTGCGGTCTGTGTGGCATATTTACGCAGAATGTAGTCATTCTGCTGGTAATACACAGAAGACAAAAAGCAGTGTCTACTGCTATCATGACTTTGCCGCAATTAAATGAAGTCGCGCAATCATTAAGACACTGCTCTCGTAATTCGGAGGTGCTGTTTTCCAATCGTCTGCCCTCCCAGATTTTTTACGTTTCCGTGGTTTTTCAACGTAAATTATATGAGAAACGCTGCAGGAAGAGTCAGATCTTAAGATTTCAGAGGTGCAAAAAATAGCAACTTCTTTAAACGTTCTGAAGGTGCAAAGCTGGTACTTTTTGCCGATGATACAAGTATAGCTATCACACCCAGCAGACAAGAATTAATTGGTGAAATTGTAAACGATGTTTTTCAGAAAATCATTAAATGGTTCTCTGCAAATGGGCTCTCATTAAACTTTGACAAAACACAGTACATACGGTTCCACACAGTAAATGGAATGACACCATTAATAAATATAGACTTCGATTAGAAATCGGTAGCTAAGGTAGAAGATTCAAAATTTCTAGGAGTGTGCACTGATGAGGGGTTGAACTGGAAAAAACACACTGAAGATCTGCTGAAACGTTTGAGTTCAGCTACTTATGCTATTAGGGTCATTGCAAATTTTGGTGATTTACATCTCAGTAAATTAGCTTACCGCGCCTATTTTCATTCTCTGCTTTCGTATGGCATCATATTCTGGGGTAACTCATCATTGAGTAAAAGAGTGTTCATAGCACAAAAGCCTGTAATCAGAATAATTGCTGGAGCTCATCTAAGATCATCCTTCAGACACTTATTTAAAGAGCTAGAAATCTTCACTGTAGCCTCACAATATATATATATATATATATATATATATATATATATATATATATATATATATATATTCACTTATGAAATTTGTTATTAACGATCCGAACGAATTCAAAAGTAATAGCAGTGTACTGGGCTACAACACTAGGAGAAAGGATGATCTTCACTACTCAAGGTTAAATCTAACTTTGGCTCAGAAGGGGGTAAATTATGCTGCGGCAAAAGCTTTTCGTCACTTACCTAAGAGCATCAAAAGTCTGACAGATAGCCATATAGCATTTAAAAGGAAATTAAAAGAATTTCTTAATGGCAACTCCTTCCATTCATTAGATGAATTTTTGGATATAGTAAGTGGGTAATTTCCCCAACCCCCGGAAAAAAAATAAAAAAATAAAATAAAAATAAAAAAAATATTAAATGTCATGTAATATTTTGTGTAATGTAATATCATGTATAGACGCCCTTTATTAACCTGACACGTTCCACATCATTAAGATGTGTCGTATTCATGATCTATGGAACAAGTACTAATGTAATGTAAAGTGAAACTACCCACATCGTAGTTAATACGTGGTGTCCCATGATTACAGTGTCACTGAGACATTAGAACCAGTCAATTCATACAAGCACCTGGGTGTAACCGTACGTGGGGATATGAAATGGAATGATCCCATACGCTCAAAAGCAGGATGCTGGCATCGATTCATTGGCGGGACACTGGAGGACTGTCTCCAGTTTACAAATAAAATTTCTTATAAAATACCCTTGGGCCTCATCTTACAATGCTGCTCAAGTGTATGACTGACAGGGAATACCAGACATACGCCTATACAAACAAGGGTAACGTGAAAGGTTACATGTTTGCTTTACTCTCTGGAAAGCTTCACGGAACACAGAAAAAACCTCATAGACGATTGAAATTGGCTCAAATATACCGCGAAAACCCACTCACAGAGTTTCAAGAGCCAATTTCAGACGATTAATCTTCGAATACACTAAAGTCATCGGCATATTGACTTTGTAAACACCACGAAAACCAGATCATGCCAATTACAGAATGCACATAGGCATTTGAAGTCATTTTTTCCGCTTTCTATACTCGAATGGAACGGGAAGGAACTCTAATAGTTGATACAGTGAGAAGTACGCTCTGACATGAGCTTTTTTGGTTTTTGGTGTATGGTGGTAGATGTAGATATGATTCTTCGCCAATGTAAGACATGTACTGGTCGGTAGAATATCAAATTCGAAAACAGAGTACCTGTACGTAAGTGACTGATATGTGGATTCATTCTTCAGGATCTTCTTTCCATTTGGATCAACTTACATGGTGTAGTCTACAACGATGACGTAGTTGCCGTGTCGGCATGAGACTCCTGTTATTAACGGTTTCCGCTAAGGATATATGGCAAGACAAGAGACGTGCGACGTAATACAGAAAGAACATACGTTGGTAGAACTCAAAAGAAAGCCGGTAACACTGATGTACATTGTAAAGAGAATGTTAAGCGTCGCTATCGTATCGGTCGGAGCAGGACGGAATATTATACCGGAATATTATACCGGAATATTACACAGGAATGTTGTACTCTTCAACTGACAGGGTGGTGAAGAATTGTTTAGATTAGTTCTAACTGCCCCCCCCCCCCAAACGATTATTGGACAATTGTAATAATGTAGAAGCATATAGCACTAGGTGTAATACAGATACTGCCTACAGAATAATTAAAAAGATTTTTGGAGAAAACATCTGCATGAATATCAAGAGCTCATTTGGAAAACCTATCCTCAGCGAAGAAGGGAAAGCAAAAAGGTAGGAGTATATAGAGGGCCCATACAAGGGAGATGTACTTACTTGAGGGCAATATTATGGAAACTGAAGAGGACGTAGAGCAAGATGAGAAGGGAGATATGATACTGCGTGTAGAATTTGATAAAGTACTGAAAGGCGTAAGTCGAACCAAGGCTCGGTTAGCAGTCAACATTCCGTTAGAACTACTGATACACTTGGTAGAGCCAGCCATGGCCAAACTCTTTCATCTGGTGAGCAAGATGTATGAGACACGCCTAATACCCTCAGACTTCAAGAAGAATATAATAATTACAATCCCAAAGAATGCAGGTGTTGACAGATGTGAAAATTACCGAACTATCAGTTTAATAAGCCACGGCTGAAAAATACTAAGGCGAATTCTTTACAGATGAATGGAAAAACTGGTAGAAGCCGACCTCGGGGAAGATCAGTTTGGAATGCGTAGAAATGTTGGAACACGTGAGGCAATATTGACCCTACAACTTATGTTAGAAAATAGATTAAGGAAAGGCAAACTTACATTAATAGCACTTGTAGACTTAGAGAAAGCTTTTGACGATGTTGACTGGAATACTCTCCTTCAAATTCTAAAAGTGACAGGGATAAAGTACAGGGAACAAAAGGCTATTTACAATTTGTACAGAAACCACACGGCAGTTGTAAGAGTCGAAGGGCTTGAAAGGGAAGCAATGGTTGAGAAGGGAGTGAGACAGGGTTGTAGCCTACCCCCGATGTTATTCAATCTGTATATTGAGCAAGCAGTATAGGAAACAAAAGAAAAATTTGGAGTCGGAATTTAACTCTAGGGAGAAGAAATAAAAACTTTGAGGTTTGCCGATGACATTGTAATTCTGCCAGAGAGAGAGCAAAGGACTTGGAGGAGCAGTTGAAGGGAATGAACAGTATCTTGAAAGGAGGATATAACATGAACATCAACAAAAGCAAACCGAGGATAATGAAATGTAGTCGAATTAAATCAGGTTACGCTGAGGGAAGTAGATTAGGAAATGAGATACTTAAAGTAGTAAATGAGTTTTGCTACTTGGGAAGCAAAATAACTGATGATAGTCGAAGAAGGGAGGATATAATGTGTAGACTGGGAATGGTAAGAAAAGTGTTTCTGAAGAACAGAAATATAACATTGAGTGTAGATGTAAGCGTCAGGAAGTTCATTCTGAAAGTATATGTATGGAGTGTAGCCATGTATGAAAGTGAAACATGGATGATAACCAGTTTAGACAGGATAAAAATAGAAGCTTCTGAAATGTGGTGCTACAGAAGAATGCTGAAGATTAGATGGGTAAGTCACGTAACTAATGACGAGGTACTGAATAGAATTGGGGAGAATTTTGTGTTACCACCTGACGTAAAAATAGATCGTGTGGTAGGACACATTTTGAGGCATCAAGGGATCACAAATTTAGTGCTGGATTGAAGCGTGGGGGGTAAAAATCGTAGAGGGAGACCAAGAGATGAATACAATAAGCAGATTCGGAGGGATGTAGGCTGCAGTAACTACTCGGAGATGGAAAGGTTCGCTCAGGATAGAGTAGCATGGGGAGCTGCATCAAACCAGTCTTTTTACAGAAGACCACAACAACAACAGTTCTAATTAGGTTTTCATAAGACGTATAGAGAAAAAGAGTATGTCTTATTTCTGTATAGATGGTCGAAGGAAGCTATGGACGAGGTATGAGGATCTTCCTTGTCAGCATGGTATCTTCCACTTCCTATAGTAACCCATTCCTTCAGCAACATTTCTCACCCATACCACCACCTCTGGGTGATACTTGTCATGAAACTTAATTGTTACAACAACAATGATCTACCTTCGTTAATATTAGTTTTTTCGTTTCGTACCTCCGCTTTTAAAGCATCTACTAAAAAGATGTTTTTTGTTCGTTTTAATTGAAAGAAATCGTTTTATTGATCGCTTCTCAACATCACAGATTCACATGTACTTTCTTATTGTAATGAGAAGTTCCACGTAAGATCTGTCTGCGAAGCGAGACTGTTTCTAGCTTCGTCGGAGTTGATAACGCTATCTCTTCCAAAGAGTGGAAACAGTCTCTACTCGTTCGCTAGAATTCGTGAAGTTCGTGTTTGTGAATTTGATGGGCTTCAAATAATAAATAATACTAACTTCATCTCCAGAGAATTGCTGCAGCCGAGGCAAAAATAACATGTTTTCGCCTCCTGCTTTACTTTAATGTGCACGTCGTTATCGTAAAGATACATTCTCCAACTCACTTATCCGTATCACTGTTCGTATCTATTCAGTGCAAACTTCACCTTAAGATTGAGTTATCGTTTCAGTGCGTAATAAACTTATTAAACATACTTGGAAATAATACTGGAGCACGCCAAAGAAATACAAAGAACAATTTTATGACGCTGTCTTACCACACACTCCTCTAGGACACTGGTTTCGAAACTTAACAGCGAGTCCACTAGCTCCGTATCAGCTATTCGTATGAGGTTTCTGCGTGGTAGTTTCCTATAATAGCTCCACCACGTGAACGCAAGTAGTATTGACATACAATTGCGGAGAAGGAGAAACGGAGATGCTACTGATTTAATACTCAAATGATGAAAATATGAGTGGAAACCAAATTTCATCTACAGAAATTTGAAAAAATTCTCTTGAACATTTAATGCCTTCTGACATCTAAAAATAATTTTATAACAAATACTTTTTTTATTTCAAACAGTTGTTTAAATAGTGTATTCAAAACTTTGTTATTTTTCAACTTTTTTTCCTTTACTGTTATTTTGACACCATATACAAAAGGTGGGCCGGCAGCGGCAATTATTTGTCGACAATAAATCTCTCTTAATATTTTCTTGCGTCAAATGAAACCTACATTTTTTTAAAAAAATTCTTCTAGTGTTTTGCTGTCGTTTCGTTGTGCAGTTTGAACAACGTATTGTAGATGAATTGTTTAGCTCGCATTAATATATAGACGGTGTATCAAAAGGAATCATCCGATTCTAAATAATCATAACTATTATTTTATTTGGGATACGTGCGTGAACAATGTACTGTTGGAAAGAGCAAACTCTCGAGTTTTACATGGTTACCGCCAGGTGGCAGCACCATGCATACACATCAGTTCTTGTAAAAACGGTGTCAGAACAACAGAAACCTTTTTGTGCTCTACGTTTTGCGCCGTGCGGGTCAGTAGTAACTGTTCAGCGTGAGTTTCGCACTACGTATGGTGTGGATCCTTCTACAGTACAGAGAATTAGACGATGGCATGACCAGTTCCGAGAAACAGCTTGTTTGTCTAAAGGCAAATCGCCGGGTCGTCCTCGAGTGTCTGACACAGACGTCGAACGCATCCGCCATAGTTTCACAAGGAGTCCCCAGAAATCCGTTCGCCGTGCAGCTCGACAGCTCAACATGCCCCCGATGTCCGTCTGGCGTGTGTTGCGTCGACGTTTACACATGAAACCACACAAAATTCAGCTACTGCAAGCTTTTCGTGAAAGTGACAAACGACAACGTGTGGAGTTCCGTAATTTCGTTCTTGGCAAGATGGAGGACGACAGTTTGCTTTCACGCTTAGTGTTTAGTGACGAGGCCAGATTCCATTTTAATGGAAAGGATAACCGTCATAACGTGAGAATATGAGATACGGATCAACTACATGAAGCTGTACAACATGAGAGGGACTCTGCAAAATTTAATGTGTTTTGTGCAATTTCACGGGAAAAGGCGTGTCATTCATTTTTCTTTGCCGAGAACATTGTTACAGGAAGCACATATCTCGAAATACTTGAGAACTTTCTTTTCCGGCAGTTGGAGACTGATTTGAACGACTTCATTTACCAAAAGGTTGGGGCACGGCCACCGAAGATTCGACCGGAGTTTGATCCTGTGACCTTTTGGTTTCCAATCAAGCGCTTTACCGCTAGACCACCAAGCCCGACCTTGAGGGAAAATGAAACAAAAATTTCTAAATTTTTAGAAGTTTGGATCTGTTTGAAATGGAAGACAGATACAGATGTTCCTAAACGTGTAAGATCAGCAACTTTTGCGTTACGCGTAAAAGTAGAATTTTGAGATGAAAAATTTTACTTTCGTTCGCTATTTTGCTCAACCATGTGTTAAATTGTTACATTCTGGATAAAACCTAATTGTGAAAGATTTTCTTTGTATAAAACTGTATAGTGTTCCACTTTAGAACATGTTGCACACAGCTCTTTAAGCAACTGAAATTCTGAGAAATAAATATTTTACTCGAAGCATAATAAATATTGCAGGTGAATTAATAACAACAAGCAGTACACTTACAACCGTACTGAGTTGGCTGGCAACTACCAATCACAGTTCTATAATAACAAGAACTTCAGGACGTGTGATACTACAACTGAGTGTGTGTGTGTGTTTCACACGTGTAGTTATGTTCGATTTGAAAAGGAATTAAAATTTGTGTAAAAGGCAATCACCGTAAATGATTACCATTTAGCCATGTTCTTCGCTAACAACATCAGTCATATTTATAATCTAATTGACACGTTTCACATCATAGCGAGATCTTGAAGTAATGATCTATGGAACACGTAAGTAATGAATCAGCTTCAACTGCAAATTGGCGTAGACCGCTCAGGATATTACGAACAAGTGACCGTGGCGTAGCTCGAGAAGCAGTATAAAGCAACGTGGAGGAGAAGGTGATATCATTGTCCACCAACACAAACGCGGTGTTAATAGTATGACAAACGAGTTTATCCGGCATCAGCTGCTACAATTGTCGGTCTTCGAGACTGTGTACTGTCAGCCGTTAACAAGTGACACGTGGCGCTCATTTTGTGATCAATATCAACGAATGTCAAGAAAGGTCCATTATGAGGGAATTACTGCGCTTCCGACAGAAAACTAAGGTAGGTGATCACAAAGCAGTCACGTTGTTCGAGACGTTTAATTACATGTACTTTAAGAACGGATGAAAATCGCCAAACAAGGATGGCTGCGCAGTAACACAATGCAACTTAGAACCCTTTAGCCTGTTTACATGAAATTTTTACCGTTTTCGGATAGTTCACGTATATTTTAAATGATAGGTGACTTTTTAAACTAACACCAAAAACAAATAACAAATGGTTGAAATGGCTCTGAGCTCTATGGGACAGCTCTATCTGTGGTCTTCAGTCCCCTAGAACTTAGAACTACTTAAACCAACTAACGTAAGGACATCACACACATCGATGTCCGAGGCAGGATTGGGACCTGCGACCGTAGCAGTCGCGCGGTTCCAGACTGAAGCGCCTAGAACCACTCGGTCACCGCGGCCGGCTAAACAAATAACAATGAAACGTTTCTTTTATCTATCCAAGTAAAGTACCCAGTCAGTCTGTCAGTATTTCATGCTTAGAAATGAACTGTAAAAGTAAGTTGAGTTACGCTTTCTGGCCTTAGACGGACCAGTCGAGCGCAACTGAGCGCTGTGTCATCCCCTGCCAACGGTGTTCTTGGATGCTCTATGCAGGAGCTGTGGTCAGCATAGCTCTCTTGAGATCGTTGTCCGGTTTCTTGATCTTGGAACCTCTACTAATCGGTCAACTAGCTCCTTAGTTGGCCTCACGAGGCTATTCCAGTCCCCCCAAAGGAAAAATCGCTGGCAGTTCCGGGAATCGAACCTGGGTCCCTCCCATGGCAGTCAGCTGCGTTAACTTCCAAGCTACGGAGGCGGACAGAATCGCACTCTGTTATCGTCATATTATCGCGACTTATTTAACAAAACAGGGTTGCCCTAAAAACAAACATCTACCGACTTCTTACCATCAGATCTTGTGAAAGCTGCAGCAAATACCTTTCTATTCCAGTTGATAATTTCACTAAACGAAAATTTCAAAAATATTTCAGGTCTTCTTCACGAGCTACATTGTGAATGTTTTCCGTGGAGTGCTTGCTCCAGGTGACTGCAAAATCATCACTTTCGTGAGGGTTCCTCATGGTATTTACGCAAAGTGCCCACGCTTTCTCTGCTTATTGACCAACACGGATAATTTACTGCCAGGCACTACAAAACTATTGAGTGCCCAGTACGAAATTAGTTCAACGTTAATCCTGAGTACGTAATGAGGCTTAGATGAGGAAAACTATACTGCCTGACAACAAAGTGAAGCATCTAGAGGGAAACGAAATGAAACTTCACAGTTCGAATGGGAATGTGACGCTAATTCAGTGATTACTAAAAAGAGTCAAGAACTTGGCAATATGAACCTATTTATCAGTAAGAGATTTCACACCCTCTGGCCTGGAAGTGTGCTTGCCTCTCCTGAGCCAAGCTGCCCCAAAAGTGTTGTTCAGATGGATCTGTGCACTATGGGACTTGACTTCTGGGGTCATCAGTCCCCTAGAACGTAGAACTACTTAAATCTAACTAACCTAAGGACATCACACACATCCATGCCCGAGGCAGGATTCGAACCTGCGACCGCAGCGGTCGTCCGGTTCCAGACTGCAGCGCCTAGAACCGCTCGGTCACCACGGCCGACCACAGGTGTTGCAACTGGTCCTCAATATCCTGGACACTGGAATTGGGATGGAGCTGCTCCCACACAGACGTGTGTGTGTGTGTGTGTGTGTTTGGAGCTTATGGGCGTTCAATGGCGAGGTTATCAGCAACCTTACACTCATTAAAACAAACGAATGCGGATAAAATCTCTAAAATTGTTCCACAGAGGCAGGAGGAAATTTATAAAAGAACCTTATGCACTCACTTCCACCTCACTCGCATTGATCCACACGATACCTCTGCCTCACACGCCTGTAGACACCTGAGAAATCCTGGAAGATGCTACATATGGGAATAAAACAGATGCAAAACCATTGAAGAGATAAAAGAAAGACACATGAAAATGTAAATGGCTGACCACTTACAAAAAAACCATACGTGAGCCAGCCACCATGTTGACACATTAAAAACGTCTTCCTAAAATTGTCGGAAACAAGTTGGACACATCACAAAACTTTAAAACGCATACCACTTTCCTTTCAACTCCACTTAAAACAGAGGACAGATCTGTCGATAAATCCGCTGCTGCCCTCTCGTCCGGAAATAAAAGAAGTCTAATTACACGTGGCACACAGAGATCTACGTGCCACAAGCACTATACATTGGAGGGCTCTCTCGCCGGCGCAAGAAGCCATGCGTCAGAGGACTGTAGCCCATGCAAAGACGAGTGAGGGGGACCTAATCCAGTCTTCATGGTTGAAAGAAGGTGCGCCACGGCCGCGAAGTTGGCTTTGCGAGACGCAGGCTGTTATCTGCCTCTTCCAGCCACTCCTCTTCCCAACGGCTCTGTACCCCAGCATCGAGGTGATAGCATGCAGAGGGATCGCACACTGAAACAACTGAGAATCACGACACGCCTCTTTGGCTGCTACATCCGTCCTTTTATGTCCCACCCATGTACCCAGCAGAAAGGCAACTCTTCCCCAGCCGTTGTAGTTGGAGGAGGGCGTCCTGGATATTCTGAATTTTATCTGCTGGGTACAAGCTGCGTAGAGAATGAAGGGCACTCAGAGAACCGGAACGGACAATGAATTTAGCATTCGAAGCATATCTCATCTACTCCAGCTCCAGCAAGATCGCATCTAATTCCGCGTCAAAGACAGTAAAGTTCCGAGTCAGTCGGACCTTGAGGACACAATCAGCGAAAACAACAGAGCGACACTGTTTCCACCCATCCGTAAAGACATCAGCGAAGTTGTGATGCTTAATTAAAATGTCATAAAATAATGTATTAAAATAGATGCAGGATTGCAGTTTGCACCAAATCTAAAATTACTGTGGGACTCTGCATTAACCAGGCTGGCAGACGGTTAAAACTCTGGATTTGGGGTCCAACTTATTCCACTCCAAGCACATGCTGCACGCAGATCCCAAATGGCCTTGTTGCTAGTGGATGACTGGAGAAAAGGATTTCCAGAGATGAAAGAGAAACAGTACGGTATGCAGGTGAATTTGGAGCTGCGAGAAACCTACTTACCTGACGCAGCATGAGTTGCCGTCGGATTGTAAGTGGTGATTCACCAGCCTCAGCACAAAGACTGGGTATGGGGCTAGTCCTATAAGCATCAGTGGCCAATCTAATCCACCCTATGGGGGACAGCATCAACGATCTTCAAATAAGAAGGCCTCGCCAAACCATACGCCGTGCACTGATACTCGAGCAGCGAACACAGAAAAGCCCTATAAAACTGGAGTGGACGCGCTCTTTCCGCTTCCAAAAACCTGCGGCTAAGGCGCTTTATGATATTGAAGGTCTTCACGTTTCTGACTTTCAGGTCTCTCAGACGTGCGCACCGCGACAATTTGGAGCCAAAAAGAGTCCCAGAAATCTCACTGTGTCCCTCACAAGCAAGTCAGATAAACTAAAAATACGACGAGAACGATTAACACATACACACACTTATCTGCAGGAAATTGAAAACCCATCTTTGCAGCCTACTCCTCTAGTCTCAGCACTGTAAGTTGCAACTGATGAGTCGCTATTGCGACATTGGAGGAGAAGCAGGAAACAGCATAATCGTCTACGAATAAGGAGAACGGTGCGGGACTATTTACCATAGACATGATATTGTTTATGGCTATGGAAAAGAGGGTAACACTTAAAACACTGCCCTGAGGAGAACCATTCTCTTGCTCAAAACGATCTGACAACGTGTCACCACCTGGGTCCAGAAAAAGTGCTGAGACAAGAAAGATCGTATGAAGACGGGGAGGTGGCGACGAAAGCCCCATTGATGCAATTGAATGAGAATACTTTGTCTCCAAATAGTGTCATAAGCCTTACTAAAATAAAAGGATATGCCAATACAGTGATTTTTATGTAGGAAAGACTGCTGAATGGCCGCCTGTAGCAGAATCAGGTTGTCGATAGCGGACCGAAATCTCCAGATTCACACTGACAAGGAGAAGGCCTCAGACACGGCCAACCGATTCGGCCCAAATTTGGCAGGTCACTTGTGTACAACCTAAAACGAAGGACTCTTAAGATATTTTGGGTCAACACCCCCGCAATTTTGAGAAAATCACCCCTAAAGGTTATGACGATCAGTGTACTCAAAATTGGAGGGAACTATAGATAATTGTAAATAGAGCATTTTTCATCATCAGGTATGGGGTCCGCAAACACAAACTTTTCCAGAAATCGAGGAAAGAAACTTTTACAACTGCCCTTGTGTATCCACATGGTAAAAGCCAATCGCCGACAGCGCCGATAGCGCAACGGCCAAGGTAAGTGGCTGGGAATCGGGAAACCCGCGTTAGATTCTCGAAGGAACTTAGCAGAAGTTGTTCTTTTTGTTTGTATTTTTCATATGTCAATTGATAGGGTTAGGAGGGTTAATAAAGTAAGTAAATCAATAAGGAATGATAATAATAAGGAAGGCAAACTAATTTCCCAAACGCCGTGAGTTAGTAAAGTATTAAACTTTTAAGCCTTGTCACATGAAAACAACTCCGAGTAAGAGTGCTGCGAATTCCTCACGAGGGATCACAGTTCACAGATAGCCAACCGCGCGACGCTTGTCCCGGTTGCATCTTCGTCATTTCATAGTTGTGAACCTGGAAGAGTGAAGGTGCCCAGCACGAGCCTTACAGAAGTCAATCGGAAAGAGTTGTTTTCCGTCATAAGGCTGCCGCGAACGTCGCGGATACATGTAGTGATTTTTCCATCGTTAATGCGCCTAATGAAATACGTTTTGTGAATGAATACAGCTTTCTTCCATATGTAGTTTGTAGTAATTAGCTCGTCTGTTTATGCCGTAGTAACTAGTTATTGTTTGTTTTTGTACCTTTCAGGTGCATAATCTGAATAATGGAGGATGTACACCCTTCGACTAGCGCTGTAATATATAGTTTGGAGCCTGTCACAGACGATGGCAAGCGGGAAGTTACCGACGCTGTGTTTTGGTTTGTAAAAGTGTTGCAAGACAGATGCATTATCAATGCACTACCGGAAGCAGGCAGGTCTGTTTCTCGGCGTTCCAGATTGATAGGAGCGGCTATCATCGAGCGATTTTTGGAGCAGACTAACGAAATGACTTTTGTTGATACTGAAGTACTACACCATGAAGGCGAAGCAGAAGGTGATTCAGTGGAAGATATCCCGACTAGTGAATCGCAAAATGGTCATAACACTATGGAAATCACCACATCACTGGGAATGTGTGCTTCATCTGTTCCCGATGAGTATTACGAATCGGTTACTAAACGATTGAACTACGGCGCTATACCCCTTGAAGTAAAAATAAAGGCGGTAGATCTAGCCAGGAATCATCCAAATTGGAACTTACAAACACTGCGTAATAATGGAGCAACAACAGCCCTGGAAAGGAAGAAGGACTTGAAATTGTGGGAAAGTGATATCGTAAAAGAAGGGACAAGATACGACAAATACCAGGCGATAAATAAGTAGAAATACGACCGATTTGCCGAATCTGGTTGCCCTAACGAGAATACTTCAGGAGTGGACTGCAGGTGCAGCGAGTCAATATAGCCAGCAAGGATTTTACGTTTGCTGCATCATTATGTTGGGCAAGAAAGTTCAAATCGGAGTATAAAATTAGTCAACGGCACGTCACTTAATACGTCTCTCATAAGGAGATACAAAATATAGAAGATATGAAAGTGGCGGCTCTTTTCAGCACGCAAACGGCGACACTTATGACCGGTTTTAATCGTGATTACGTGATCAACACCGATCAAACAGGATGCGAGTATCGGGTGAACATTCGACGCACGTTATCGCATAAGGAAGAAAAACAAACCCTTGTCGCAGTTGGTAGTAAAAACGAACTAACACATTCGTACTCGGCGCAACATGCCATCACAGCCTATGGAAAAGTGTTGCCTAAGGTTCTCCTGTGTTTACAAGAAACGAATGTTTACATTTGGTCCTCGGGTTATACACTCCTGGAAATGGAAAAAAGAACACATTGACACTGGTGTGTCAGACCCACCATACTTGCTCCGGACACTGCGAGAGGGCTGTACAAGCAATGATCACACGCACGGCACGGCGGACACACCAGGAACCGCGGTGTTGGCCGTCGAATGGCGCTAGCTGCGCAGCATTTGTGCACCGCCGCCGTCAGTGTCAGCCAGTTTGCCGTGGCATACGGAGCTCCATCGCAGTCTTTAACACTGGTAGCATGCCGCGACAGCGTGGACGTGAACCGTATGTGCAGTTGACGAACTTTGAGCGAGGGCGTATAGTGGGCATGCGGGAGGCCGGGTGGACGTACCGCCGAATTGCTCAACACGTGGAGCGTGAGGTCTCCACAGTACATCAATGTTGTCGCCAGTGGTCGGCGGAAGGTGCACGTGCCCGTCGACCTGGGACCGGACCGCAGCGACGCACGGATGCACGCCAAGACCGTAGGATCCTACGCAGTGCCGTAGGGGACCGCACCGCCACTTCCCAGCAAATTAGGGACACTGTTGCTCCTGGGGTATCGGCGAGGACCATTCGCAACCGTCTCCATGAAGCTGGGCTACGGTCCCGCACACCGTTAGGCCGTCTTCCGCTCACGCCCCAACATCGTGCAGCCCGCCTCCAGTGGTGTCGCGACAGGCGTGAATGGAGGGACGAATGGAGGACGTGTCGTCTTCAGCCATGAGAGTCGCTTCTGCCTTGGTGCCAATGATGGTCGTATGCGTGTTTGGCGCCGTGCGGGTGAGCGCCACAATCAGGACTGCATACGACCGAGGCACACAGGGCCAACACCCGGCATCATGGTGTGGGGAGCGATCTCCTACACTGGCCGTACACCACTGGTGATCGTCGAGGGGACACTGAATAGTGCACGGTACATCCAAACCGTCATCGAACCCATCGTTCTACCATTCCTAGACCCGCAAGGGAACTTGCTGTTCCAACAGGACAGTGCACGTCCGCATGTATCCCGTGCCACCCAACGTGCTCTAGAAGGTGTAAGTCAACTACCCTGGCCAGCAAGATCTCCGGATCTGTCCCCCATTGAGCATGTTTGGGACTGGATGAAGCGTCGTCTCACGCGGTCTGCACGTCCAGCACGAACGCTGGTCCAACTGAGGCGCCAGGTGGAAATGGCGTGGCAAGCCGTTCCACAGGACTACATCCAGCATCTCTACGATCGTCTCCATGGGAGAATAGCAGCCTGCATTGCTGCGAAAGGTGGATATACACTGTACTAGTGCCGACATTGTGCATGCTCTGTTGCCTGTGTCTATGTGCCTGTGGTTCTGTCAGTGTGATCATGTGATGTATCTGACCCCAGGAATGTGTCAATAAAGTTTCCCCTTCCTGGGACAATGAATTCACGGTGTTCTTATTTCAATTTCCAGGAGTGTAGAAGAGGTCAATCGTTTAACCGACTCGTTGAAAAATGTTTACATTATCTGCTCCAAATCTGGGAGACTGACGAATGCGATTTACAGAACATTTCTTGAGAATGTTTTAAAAGCATACGTCTCTGATAACAAGTTTTGTCTAATATTGGATTCCTGGAGCGGATAAATTAATACTACAGTATGTGACACAATGTTTATAGATGGCGAGGGTCAGCCGAAGTGCAGAGTAAAAGTTATACCGCCAAACTGCACACCTGTGTGCCAGCCGCGTTAAAAACTTTGTTTCCAGGCTTCAGAATTGCAGTGTGCTTCTGGAAACCCAGTGGGAATTGCACAACCGCACGGATGCAATAACTATTCACAACATAATTCATAACCAACTTTCAGCGCCGATTTCCAGGCAATGACATCGTATGCGTGGTACGCAGCAAAATTAATTCCCGAAAAAGACATATTTTTAGATGTAAACCAAGTTTGTTTTCCGCCGACTCTTCGGAAGGAACAGTGTAGCTGTCGAAAGATTGGTGCCGTGAGTATATTTGTTTCGAATGTTTATATGACAAGTACCATCCACCTAGTTGTTCGAAGAAAAGTGACTGGAAGAGCCATTGTAAAGTGACCTGGAGTAACATTTTAGTTGTTTACTATCCCAAGAGGTTTGAGAAATTTATTTGCCTACCTTATTATTATAATTCCTTATTGATTTACTTACCTTATTACCTTGTAACAAACGAAAAACATCCGCTATGTTTCTTCGAGATTCGAATCCGGGTTCTCCGATTCCCAGCCACTTACCTTGGCCGTTCCGCTATCAGCGCTGTCGGCGCAAAGTGTATACCATATGGCTACAGAAGCGCTAGTTGTAAAAGTTTCTTAGCTCGATTTCTGGTAAAGTATGCGTTTTCGGACACCACACCTGAAGATGAAAAATGCTCTATTTACAATTATCTGTCGATCCCGCCAATTTTGAGTCGATTGCTCGTCATAACCTTTAGGGGTGATTTTCTCAAAAACGCGGGGGTGTTGACCCAAAATATCTTAGATTCCTTCGTTTTAGGTTGTACACAAGCGACCTGCCAAATTTGAGCCAAAATGGTTGGCCGTGTCTGAGGCCTTCCCCTTGTGAGAGCGTCTAAGGAGTTGCTTCCTTTCTGACAACCTGACCGGCGATGGTTAACCATTCGCTCCAGGTCTTTCCTACACAGCTCGTTAAGGCGGTACTCCGGTAACTACTGGAACATTGCGGTCCTTTCCTGCTTTGAGGGGAGATATCAAAATTGCTTCTCTCCACAAGTTGAGGAAGTGACCTGTCTGCTATATCAAATTAAAACGTTCCAGGAGGATTTATTTGGACACTACTGGCAAATGTCGAGGCATGCAGTACCGGATTAGGTCGTGACTTGGTGCAGTATCAGGAGTCTCAGACAACGTCGATTACCTCTCCCACATGGAGAAAGGGTAGTTGTAAGACTGAGTATTGTTGAACCTGAAGTCCAACTTACCCCTCTCTACAGTCTCACGGTAGCAACGAAACGGCGGATTCTGGCTTTGCTGGCATCTGAGCAATGTATCTGGACATTGTTTGAAGACAGGGGTTTGAAGACAGGGGTGCCGCTACTGGTGAATAATTGTGTTTACCTAAAATCCTCTGGATTATTTCAAAATGGTTCAAATGGCTCTGAACACTATGTGACTTAACATTGGAGGTCTTCAGTTCCCTAGAACTTAGAACTACTTAAACCTAACTAACCTAAGGACATCACACACACCCATTCCAGAGGCAGGATTCGAACCTGCGACCGCAGCAGTGGGTCTCACAACTCGAAAGGCTGTGAGGTTATCTGCTGTCAGGCGACATTTAAACCGTCGAAGAGCCGCACGCCTGTCCTGGAGTGCTGAGCGGCACTCATCTTTCCACCAAGGTACACGTCGCCTCCTAAGATGATCCGAGGACTTTGTGATTGGTAGGTCAGCGGCTTGATGTATCACTCGTGTGATGTGGTCCTCCACCATACAGCCCTCGCTTGATTCGAGGGAAACAAGACACGACAGTGCTTTAGTAATCTGATTAAGAAAGAGTGAGCTAAAAGCACTGTGGTTTTCTTCATTGTTTATTGTAGATAAAGAGAGCAACGAGAGCAGCATTAAATGAGTTTGAACGTAAACTTATGTCATTCCCGGATGCTGTCGCGGTGTTCAAACAGAACCGGCTGGCTGAGTAACTCCCAGTTAGATCTGCTCATCATCCATTTCGGTGGCTGCCCTTCAAGCAGTCCTCCATTCATCAGGAGGATCCACAGTGGGAAGTGGTCACTGGAATGAAGGTCATTAGTTGCTTTCCACTGTGCTGACTCTGTAAGGGCTGAAGAGCAGAAAGGAGAAGTCGGTAATTAAGAACGACCCAGTAGCAACCAAGAAATGAGTGAGACAGACCATGTTGAGGACACACAGCTCCTGAGGCATCATGATGTTCTCCAAGCCTCGATCCCTGGGACAAGTATAGTTTCAGCCCCATAATACATTATGGGTATTGAAATCACCCACCTCAGAGTATTTTGCATCTTTCGGAGGTAAGTGCAGGGAGCAGACAGTGTTTTTCTGACCCACATGAACTGCAACAGCTACTGCTTGTAGATCAGTAACAAAGGCGAGAGCAAAGGAGTGTTGTGTGTTACTGACAAACACAGTAACACCTCCATTGGCTCTTTCCCAAATCACGTCATCCTTTTGGCGGAGGGTATAGCCCTGTGGCACAGGGACATCAGTGGCTATTAAATGAGTTTCCGTAAACAGAAGCACAGGGGTTGCGCCTGTGCCAAGAGGTTTAGTCCCTCAGTTCCTCCACATGGTTCCCGAACCCATTCATGTTCCACTGTAGTATGGGAGCCATTTATCATGGGATGAGGAACCCATGGTGCCAGCAGTAACAGCAGTGAGCCTCTCCGAAAAATTGGAAGAATGGGGCCTAACCCCAAGTCCCTGACAAACTGATAATGGTCATCTGCAGTCCACGTTTCCCAGTTACAACACCATTCCAAACGAAGCCTTTCGTGTAGCGATCTTAACAGCAGCCTACGCATAGGATGGTAATTCCGTAGACTGGCTGCTGCTATGCTCTGACTATCAGTGCTGGATGACACAGAACGTTATAGGGAGTCCGCTACTTGTTCTCGGTTGGCAGCCGCAAATGTGAAGGGGCTATGATGATGTGCTTAGATACACAATACAGCGAACCTTCCTTGTTGTGGTCAGATGTGGTCGACTAGAATGTTGATGACGAATGTGCCTGCCTCTTATGCAGGCCAATATCGGGCCCCTGGATGCCTTACAAATCTGGATATTGCACGATTCGGCCAGACGGCGAAATAAAGACCCACAATAGTGACCCTTTTAAACTGTCTGTTGCTGAAGACGAGTATGCAAAATCTCTGTATCCTTCACAGTGATGAAACAACATCCGTTGCTGTTCATGCCCCTTATGTACTGATCGACCAGAACTTACGACCAACGACCGACTATCGCTATAAACCCGTGCAGGGGATGGCAGCATCATCTGGCAAGGAATGACTGCTAGTCAGACACATGGATGGCGCATTTAGTATCAGAAAGCGCGCTGTCCGTGTGCAGAATTGGGAAGTCGTACAATCTATCTGAGTTTGACTGAGCGCAGATTGTAACGGCCCAGAGGCTTGGCACGAGTATTTCGAAACTGCGTGACTTGACGGGTCTCCGAGGGGAGCATTGAAAAATCAAGTGACACCACGTCCAGCTATCATGGCGTTGAGCGAACACACATCAATATTGATGTCAGACATTGTAGACTGGGCAGACTGGTAAAACACGACAGGCGGAGAACAGTGGTGGAACTACCATCAGACCTTAATGCTGGGGATAGTGCAAGTTTGTCTGAACACACAGTACATCGGGTACTCCTGATGATGGGCCTCCGCAGCCGACGACCCATGCATGTGCCAGTGTTAACACCTTAATATTGGCAACTGCAACTGAAATGGGCATGTGGTCATAGGCACTAGACGTTGGCGCAGTGGCAAAGCGTTGCATCATCTGATGTTTGCTAAGACCTTCTTAATCATACTGATGGGAGGGCGGGAATCCATCATATTCCAGGGATCAGCTCCTTGACACCTGTACTGCAGGACAGAGACAAGCTGGCGGCGACTCCATCACGCTCTGGGGAACATTCACCTGGGCATCCATGGGTCCAGTGGAGCTTGTGCAAGCCACCATGACACTGGTTGCAGACCACGGACACCCCTTCATGATGATCATGTTTCCAGATGGCAGTGGAATTTTTCAACAAGATAATGCGCCATGTCACAGGACTGGGAGTACGATGGAGTGGTTCGAGAAAACAGTGGCGAGTTACAATAGATGTTTTGGCCTCGATCTCGCCAGACCTGAACCAAATCGAACATATCCAGAATGCGACTGAATGAGGTGTCAGAGCTCATCATCATCCCTCTCCCCGGAATTTACGGGAATTAGGTTCAAAAAAATTGTTCAAGTGGCTCTGAGCACTATGGGACTTAACATCTGAGGTCATCAGTCCCCTAGAACTTAGAACCACTTAAACCTAACTAACCTAAGGGCATCACACACATCCATGCCCGAGGTACGATTCGAACCTGCGACCGTAGCGGTCGGGCGGTTCCAGACTGAAGCGCCTAGAACCGCTCGGCCACGCCGGCCGGCGGGAATTAGGTGACATGTCTGTGTAGATATTTTGCCAACTCCGTTGAGCGAACTGCCAAGGCCTCATTGCTTCCATGCAACAACACATCGCTGCTGTTATACGAGCCAAAGATGGACATACCGTCTATTAGGTAGGTGGTCATAATGTTCTGGCTGATCAATGTATACAGTAACAGTCCTGGTAAGAACGCTGAACGTTTGTACTCAGGTTGCCGTTCTACCTATCAGAGAGATTTGCAAATCTGGTCATTTACATAAAAGTGACGTTGTGGATGTTTATGAAGTGACATTGACGTACGGGAAAATAATATGTTCCCTGACTTCTTGAAATGTACATTCTCAGAAAATTTTCAGTTATCTTTTCGCCACCCATATCACTTGTTTCTTCTACCGCCTGCCAGTGGAGTGGGAGTGCATCTACAAAACCCTCTCCTGCTGATAAAACGACTCTGTGACGGAATGTACTAGTCT
Organism: Schistocerca piceifrons; assembly: GCF_021461385.2. Classification (NCBI taxonomy): domain Eukaryota; kingdom Metazoa; phylum Arthropoda; class Insecta; order Orthoptera; family Acrididae; genus Schistocerca; species Schistocerca piceifrons. Next base: position 1,000,445,625 of record NC_060138.1, read on the forward strand.
TCTTTCATACTTCCACATCTCGTCTAGTAATGCTACCTGATAAAAGAGTCCCAGACTGACGAGCAACTTTCTAGAATCGGTCGAACGAGAATATTTTAATCCATTTATTTTGTGGGTAAATTAAGAGAGATAGAATGAGAGTGTACCATGAATGTTATAAATTGATTTGTGAATTCTCATAGATTAGAATATTACCAATATGTTTTGCAGCTTCTTCTCAGCACTTAATCGAAGATGCGATGCAGAACATTTTTTTCGTGGCATCCGTTAGCACTTAAATGTGTTCATGTCTGGCTTTATGGTTATAACATCGAAGCACGAAAGACGTGATGAGCAATGTCTGGTTGGACTGACTCTGGCTATAAATTGGGAGAAGTAAATAGCAAATATCTGCCCTGACGACTTTTAGGTGTGACACCCAGCATTTATAAAAGACACTGACGTAACACTCCATATATTTTTAAACTGAAATTTGATCTTTTTCATCGTAAACTCTGACTTTTCACCATTCCCTAGTAAAGAAACACCAAATGTACGTTACTTGATTGATTACCTTCCTTAATCAATGTTATTTCTTGTATGCAACATTTCGTTTCATTTAATTTCGTTCACTCGAGGTATTTCCTGAAATTTTGACAACTGGTTGGTTTTTTTATAAGACAGAGCTATACAAATTAATATTATACTTCATTTTTTCAACACCAACAAAATTTAAACTCTGAAAAAATTCACTTCATAAAAATTCTTGTTATGCAGCGTAATCTTGGAATGAATTTACTGTAAGCAATTGCACTGGGCTTAAAATAACACTGGAACGTAAAGTGTCACAATTCAACACTGACAAAATGCATGAGTGTTTGATGTAAATGCAGATTCTTAGTTCATCTGATATGCTGCATACTTCTATAAGCTACATTGTATCCTGTTTCTTTTTTTTTTTTTTTTTTTTTTTTTTTTTTTTGTTCTTTTATAAAACATGCACCATATTACAAAACAATAATTCATTAATTCCTAGAATGGAATACCAACCACCAAATATTGTTACATTGTTCTACAAATCTCTGCATTAATATAATTTACTCACCAGTAAATTGTGCACATACCTTATCACTAACTTGGCTAATTTTGATATAAGATATGATTAATTTCTGTCAACACAGATTAATAAAGAGGAAATTGTAGATTCACGCAAAACCTTAGATATGGCTACGGATTTTTTAATGTACCATTACTGAGTCAATGGTTCAGGATGAGAGAAGGTTATAACAGAAAGGTAAGGACCAGAAGGGAAGAAGATAAGCGTTTCATGTGCTGTCAATGAGAGAATCAGTACAGTAGGATCATGAGCTTGGATCTATTAACTGAACTTCAGTGTGTGTCCATATCCAGACATACTTTTAGGTAATATGAGGAACAGTTAATGAGGAGTTTTTGATGGTCTGTGGAATGTCGGGTATTTTAGCACAACATCCTAGAATAAGATCTCTCATTTCGGGATGAATATCGGCTTTTTATGGCAGCACTCTAGACCAGAAGGAGAACAGCTGAGGTGTTTGATGCAAGAACCAATAAAGTTCATAAAAGAGAAATAAAAATGAAGTTTGGCATTCGTTAAAGGGGTGTGTTTGCAAAGATTTCATCAAAATGGCTATGTTATCCACAGCTTTTAGGTATCTCATGTGTGCAAGTGGCGACATTTGGGAGGCGTGGCAAATGGAGGGTGTGTCAGGAGGCACTCTCCCAGTTCGCCACTTGCCGATGCCTCAGGGAACAGGAGGTTCAAAAATGGCTCTGAGCACTATGGGACTCAACTACTGAGGTCATTAGTCCCCTAGAACTTAGAACTAGTTAAACTTAACTAACCTAAGGACATCACAAACATCCATGTCCGAGGCAGGATTCGAACCTGCGACCGTAGCGGTCTTGCGGTTCCAGACTGCAGTGCCTTTAACCGCACGGCCACTTCGGCCGGCAGACCTTTACTGAAGAGTGGAAACAGTGTTTTGATGGCATGATTACCCAGGATGAAACATGCTTGTTTTTGTCCGAATCTGAGAGCAAAACCAAATCCACGGAGTGGCGTCATCCGGGTTCCCCTCGGAAGTATAAACGAACATTTTCACGAACAGCAGGCCGAAAGGTGATGGTCTCATTCTTCTGGGATCAGTGTGGTGTCACTATTATTGACTTTTTGGAACCTGGCTCCACAATCTACCGGGACCGCTACTGTTTGTCATTGGACAACTGCGACGTGTCATCAATATCCACAGACCACAGCTTCAGGGTCAGCTCATCAGACTACATCATGACAATGCCAAACCCCATACAGCCCTTATGACGCAGGATAAAATCAGGAACATGGTTTGGAAAATTGTTCCTCATCCTTCCCACAGTCCAGACTCTCTGTCTGATTTTTACCTGTTTGGTCGTCTGAAGGCCCACCTGCACGGTAAAACATTTCATAGTGAGAAAGACCTTATTTCCTGTGTCAAGCGATGGTGCAAAAGTCAATCCCCAGAATTTTACCAAAGTGCATTCACATCATGGAAAGAACGATGTTGGGCCAGATGCTTCAGAGCTAATGGAGGCTACACTGAGTAGGCCCAATGTACAGCTGTATGTTCCAAGTATGTTCACAAAATATTTTATTCCCCTCCTGCGAAAAATAAAAAAAATCAGAGACGATTGTGCAAAACTTTTTGAACTCCCTTTGTATTACAATAATTTTCAAAAACGATAATTGTTCATTGTAAGAGCCAATTGAGTCTAGAGTGAACGGTAGAATGAATATTTTTGCTGAGGAGTAAGAAAAGACGCTAACCCAAAAACGTTTTTATAGAAAACGTAAAATGTTATCCGAAATATTAACTTTAGACACGAATGTAGTTTTGCTTCACTTAAATAAAATTAGCCCTTTTTATGGGCGCAGGCATGCAAATGTATATCCGAGAATCGATAACTTCTCGAGTATTGCCGACTGCGTGAGTGAAGCATAATTATGTGTGTGAAATCTTATGGGACTTAACTGCTAAGGTCATCAGTCCCTAAGCTTACACACTACTTACCCTAATTAATCCTAAGGACAAACACACACACCCATGCCCGAGGGAGGGCTCGAACCTCCGCCCGACCAGCCGCACAGCGTGACTGAAACGTATGGGCCCTCTAGCACCTGGACTTTACTCGTATAAGTTCTCGGATGTGAAGTCGATTCCCTTTGCTTCTCGAGAACGCAGCTTGTAAGGCCTGTACTAGGAAGTTGTTACCATAATTTAATTAATTTTTGGCAATCTGTGCTGTAAATGGTTAAAGTCATTATTATGAGTATGTATCATTACTGTTAGTGGACATACTTAATAATAACAATTGAAGTTTCACGACACTTTCGGAATTTACTATCAAATATCACTCACTATGATCCCCAGCTCTTTCACACAGTCCGCTGAAATCGCAGTTATGCCTCTCAAACACCCAAGTCCATTACCAGCGCTATTTTTTTCAGTTATATGAATTATCAACGGAAGATGCATTTTGCGTAAATGGCTCGCAACGTCATTTGACCTCTGACCTGCACCTTAATATGTTTAAAGTGAACAAGCGCCTCGCGTCAATAAGCTGGCCACAGGCCTTTATAGAACCCACACTACTAACTCAACTGATGTCTATAGCCCCCAATAGCCGTGCTGCAGGGCAAAGAGAACGGAAGGCAGAAAAAAGGGTACACCGCGCAGACTAAAGTGAGCAGTACGCTTACAAGTTCTCGATTCCGTGAAGTTCTCTGTTCCACCTACCAGTACCCTGAGAGTCACGTTGTGGGAGAAAGACATCATTCCAACGGACTGAATTTTGAAATTGTGCATTGTGAAACAATACTAGCTCGACCGTGAGTCATTTTGAAGTGCATCGCAACAGATGTGGATACGTCCTCGTCGTCAAATAAAAATCGCGTTTCACGCATGATTGTGCATAGCATTTGATGAGGATGATGTATCCACATCTGTTGAGGTGCACTTCAAAATGAGCGACGGTCTAACTGGAAGTGTTACATGAAGTACAATTTTAAAATGCAGCCCATTGGAACGATGTCTTTCATCAAATTCATTCTACTAATGACAATGATTCCATGTCTCAGAAATACTGTCATCGTGTATAATCTCTGAGGAGAATTACGATGTTTAGTTGTTAAAACGTTCGAGGCAAGAATCGCTGCCTAGCTTCGGCCTGACTTCTACCCTCTTACTCACGGTAATCACGCAATTTTATTTACTTGATATAAATTAAAAACTGCAAAAAGGTGGGAATTTAAGGAGGTGGGACCTGGATAAACCGACAGAACCAGAGGTTGTAAAGAGTGTCAGGAAGAGCATTAGGGAACAATTGACAAGAATTGGGGAAAGAAATACAGTAGAAGAAGAATGGGTAGCTTCGAGAGAAGAAATAGTGAAGGCAGCAGAGAATCAAGTAGTTAAAAAGACGAGGGCTAATAGAAATACTTGGGTAACAGATGCCATACTGAATTTAATTGATGAAAGGAGAAAATACAAAAATGCAGTAAATGAAGCAGGCAAAAAGGAATACAAACGTCTAAAATGAGATTGACAGAAAGTGCAAAATGGCGAAGCAGGGATGACTAGAGGTCAAATGTAAGGATGTAGAGGCGTATATCTCTAGGGGTAAGATAGATAGTGCCTACAGGAAAATTAAAGAGACCTTTGGAGAAAAAGAACCACTTGCATGAATATCAAGAGCACAGATGGAAACCCAGTTCTAAGCAAAGAAGGGAAAGCAGAGAGGTGGAAGGAGTATATAGAGGGTCTATACAAGGGCGATGTTATTGAGGACAAAATTATGGAAATGGAAGAGGATGTAGATGAAGATGAAATGGGAGATACCACACTGTGTGAAGAGTTTGACAGGACACTGAAAGAACTAAGTCGAAACAAAGCCCCTGAAGTAGACAACATTCCATTAGAACTGCTGATAGCCTTGGGAGAGCCAGCCCAGACAAAACTCTACCATCTGGTGAGCAAGATGTATGAGACAGGTGAAATACCATCAGAATTCAAGAAGAATATAATAATTCCAATCGCAAAGGAAGAGGGTGTTGACAGAAGTGAAAATTACCGAACTATCAGTTTAGTAACCCACGGCTGCAAAATACTAAAGCGAATTCTTTACAGACGAATGGAAAAACTGGTAGAAGTCGCCTCGAGTAAGATCAGTTTGGATTCCGTAGAAATGTTGGAACACGTGAGGCAATACTGACCCTACGACTTATCTTAGAAAAGAGATTAAGGAAAGGAAACCTACGTTTATAGCATTTGTAGACTTAGAGAAAGCGTTTGACAATGTTGACTGGAATACTCTCTTTCAAATTCTGAAGGTGGCAGGGGTAAAATACATGGAGCAAAAGGCTATTTACAGTTTGTACAGAAATCAGATGGCAGTTATGAGTCGAGGGGCATGAAAGGGAAGCAGCGGTTGGGAAGGGAGTGAGACGGGGTTGTAGCCTGTCCCCGATGTTATTCAATCTGTATACTGAGCAAGCAGTAAACGAAAGAAAAGAAAAATTCGGAGTAGGTATTAAAGGCCATGGAGAAGAAATAAAAACGTTGAGGTTCGCCGATGACATTGTAATTCTGTCAGAGACAGCAAAGGAGTTGGAAGAGCAGCTGGACAGAATGTACAGAGTGTTGAAAGGAGGATATAAGATGAACATCAACAAAAGCAAAACGAGGATAATGGAATGTAGTCGAATTAAATCGGGTGATGCTGCCGGAATTAGATTAGGAAATGAGACACTTAAAGTAGTAATGGAGTTTTGCTATTTGGGGAGCAAAATAACTGATGATGGTCGAAGTAGAGAGGATATAAAATGTAGACTGGCAATGGCAAGGAGAGCGTTTTTGAAGAAGAGAAATTTGTTAACGTCAAGTATAGATAAGTGTCAGGAAGTCGTTTCTGAAAGAATTTGTATGGAGTGTAGCCATATATGGAAGTGAAACGTGGACGATAAATAGTTTAGACAAGAAGAGAATAGAAGCTTTCGAAATGTGGTGCTACAGAAGAAAAAATGGTTCTGAGCACTATGCGACTTAACTTCTGAGGTCATCAGTCGCCTAGAACGTAGAACTAATTAAAGCTAACTAACCTAAGGACATCACACACATCCATGCCCGAGGCAGGATTCGAACCTGCGACCGTAGCGGTCGCTCGGCTCCAGACTGTAGCGCCTAGAACCGCACGGCCACTCCGGCCGGCGGTGCTACAGAAGAATGCTGAAGATTAGTTGGGTAGATCACATAAGTATCAGGAGGTATTGAAGAGGATTGGAGAGAAGAGAAATTTGTGGCACAACTTGACTAGAAGAAGGGATCGGTTGGTAGGACATATTTTGAGGCATCAAGGGATCACCAATTTAGTACTGGAGGGCGGCGCGGAGGGTAAAAATCGTAGAGGGAGACCAAGAGATGAATACACTAAGCAGATTCAGAAGGATGTAGGTTGCAGTAGGTACTGGGAGATGAAGAAGCTTGCACATGGTAGCGTAGCATGGAGAGCTGCATCAAACTAGTCTCTGGAATGAAGACCACAACAACAAAATTAAAAACGATAACTATTATCTTTTAGTTGATTGAGATTTATTTGTTGAAAATGATACCACTATCTTATACTACCGATGTTAAAAGCTTCTTTCAAATGTTTCAACTCTAATTACGTTCGGAAGTGATTGTTTTGGCGATCGTCGATTCGCACCACCACGAACGAATTTGCACATCACAAAAGTCGAAAAAAGCAGTCCAAATTTTCTTTCATGAAGTCCGATTAATGTTTCTATAGTGTAAGTACTGCAGCTGACAAGCCCAGCATTGCCCGCATATTAATTTTCCAGTTATCTGTGAGAAACGAAACTTTATACGTTCACCTACGCCAGACTCTGTATGAGATGATCCCGGACTGTTTCTGCACACTGGCCGCAGCTGCTTAGCGTGTCTACAACGCGATTTGATAAACGTCTCTATGGCAACGCCTCTTCAGAGATTTATAGACAGCTCTTGTTTTCCTCTGCAGCCGTTTACGCTTCGAAATTGAAAGCTGTCATAAGCGCTTCCAGGTGGCAAGGTTTGGCTGTAGCAGTGTCTTAGTACTAGAGAATAAATGTATTAAAACTTCGTACCTATTGCGGCCTTTTTCCAAGCATCTCAGTGTTTATTACATCACGTGTCTTTACCTATGTGCTGTAAATGATATATTTGTTTAGGTACATTCAGCTGCATATGTTGATACTCTGCAAAATAACTTGTGAATAGGCCAAGTAGCAAAGTAGTAATAAATAAACGTTATGCATGATGCGACAGTTTTTCACGCACCTCATTGTTAATTATGTCATATCTCAAAGCTATGTGTGGTACCCTCACATAATTTTGTAGGTACATGAAGCTATTTATGTGGATACTGTCTGAATTCCTTTTTGCGAACAGAGTTAGTGGTACATAAGTAATAAATTTAAACGTCATACATATATGGCAGTTTTTCACGCTTCTCATTGTTCATGACGTCATATCTTCTGAACTTTGATATATAGGTGGTTGTTACGCCCAAGGCGATTGTTGCCTAATAGTAAGGAATATTAACTTTTCAAATGGTTCAAATGGCTCTGAGCACTATGGGACTTAACTTCTGAGGTCATCAGTCCCCTAGAACTTAGATCTACTTAAACCTAACTAACCTAAGGATATCACACACATCCATGCTCGAGGCAGTATTCGAATCTGCGTCCGTAGCGGTCGCTCTGTTCCAGACTGTAGCGCCTAGAACCGCTCGGCCACTCCGGCCGGCTATTAACTTTTCATAACTGGGATTCGCAATCATGTAATATTTTTTGGAAGACATGATGTTTACGCCAATGACTGTTAACCATTTTATTTCCACTATTCCAATTTCGGCCTTGGCCATTATCAAGTACAGATGTTTTGGCTTTAAGCCATGTCAACTTTACACAAGACATGGGACAACGACATATAAATGTGTCAGCTTGTATGAAGCTGACATGGCTTAAAGCCAAAACATCTGCACTTGATAATGGCCGGAGGCCGAAATTGCAAGAGTGGAAATAAAAAGTTTAACAGTCATTGGCATAAACATGATGTATTTCAAAAAAGTAAGGAATATGAGTACCAAGTTTGGTAGAAATCGGTACAGTGGCTTAGGAGGGGATGTGAAACGTATATACACACACATATACATCCATTTTTATAATATGTATGGGTGTAAAAGATTTTATTGTATTATACTCCATGCTATCACGGTCCGCCGCCACCAAACTTATATATGCTCGCCAATAAGGACTCTGAACCTGACGACAACGCAAGCAGGTAACAAAATAAGTCTTAATCGACCATGAGCAGGATGTATTCGATGTTGCAGTGCCTATGTTATTCTGATTACGATGTCCAAAGGGACAGGCACTGCAGGGACTACAGCCGTTATGAAATACATTAACTGAATTCACAACTATGAATATGGACAGTCACCAACTGCATAATGGAATGACGAGAGTGAAAATTTGTGCCGGACCCGGACTCGAACCCGGATATCCCCCTTATCGCGAGCGGTAACCTTCCCATTTTGTTGTTGTTGTTGTTGATGATCTCATTCTGCTGATTTTGTTCTTTACTGTTCGTTCAATTTGTTCGCGGCGGACTTCCCATGAAGCTTTTTCAAGTTTATCGTTGATCCATTAACTAAGTTTTTATTATTATTATTATTATTATTATTACAAGCGGCAGCTAACCCTCTGACCGAACACACTGAGCTACCGTGCCAGCGTAGCATTTGACTGTCCGTGTTCGACTTCAGGCCGGACCCAAGCTTCCATATGTCGTCAACGCTGCGTCTACGACCTGTACTTGTACATCCATTATGTATGTACATGCATGCATGCGTCTCCAAAAGATATTTGACTATCCGTGCTCGACTTCAGGCCAGACCCAAACTTCCATATGTCGTCAACCCTGCGTCTATGACCTGTACTTGTACATCCATGCATCCATGCATGCCCAAAGGATCTTTGCACCGTAAGCAGAATAACACCGGCATTGCAAATTGCAATATCGTATTTATCTGCCGAAACCGGGCAAGGGACTTTGAAGTACAATGTTTGGCTTGTACAGGAATATACATAATGGATGTACAGGTACAGGTCGTAAACGCATGATTGACGATATATGGTAGTTTGGGTCTGGCCGCGAGTTGTGCACGGATAACCAAACGGTAAGGCACCGCCTGCCGGTGTGGCCGAGCGGTTCTAGGCGCTTCAGTCTGGAACCGCGCTACCGCTACGGTCGCAGGTTCGAATCCTGCCTCGGGCATGGATGTGTGTGATGTCCTTAGGGTAGTTAGGTTTAAGTAGTTCTAAGTTCTAGGGGATCATGACCTCAGAAGTTAAGTCCCATAGTGCTCAGAGCCATTTGAACCATTTTGAACCTCAAATGTTAAGTCCTGTAGTGCTCAGAGCCATTAGAACCATTTGATAAGGAACCGCTCGCGATAAGCAGAAAATCCGGCTTCGCGTCCCGGTCTGGCAAGAAATTTCATTGTCGTCATTGCATTCTACAGCTGATGGTTGCCCTTATTCGCAATTGCGAATTTATTTAATTTATATCAGCAGGATGGGTTATGCAAGACTGAGAATATTTTAATCTGTCTTTCCACGTTATGCTCCTGGTGTGGTCACTCTCAACTTCGAACAATTAGTTTTCGGAAGAATGCAACACTGCCAGCTCAAATTTCAGTTTTTCTCCTTTTTTCGGAATAACGTTAAACTACCCAGAAGCAATTAATCGAAGTTTCGAGATGGAAGTTTCTAGCCTTCGAAATGGTTACCTCCGGGTCACGCATCGGCGGTTCCTTGCCGTACAGGTGGGCTGTGGCGCGGGAAATTGCGCTGTCGCTCAGGGTGTGTGCGCGAGTTTGACAGCTGCCTGCCGCCGCCGGTGTCAGAGGGAGGGGGAGGTATCGGCCTGCTGGCCTGCCATCGGTGTCCGCGAGATCGATGGCCGCGAGCCGGGCTCGGCGCGGAGCATTCCTCGCGGCCAGTGGCTCGCCGACCGCCGCTGAAACAGTAGCGACGGGAAGAGCCGGTCTAGCTAATTGCAGCCTCCTCTGCGTCCGAAGCACTGAGAAGCTCTTAAACATTAGATCGAGACTGCAACAGCGATCGCCACCGCTGTATTACACACTGCGTGGCGCGGTGGCGGTCGAGTCGAGGGCACGTTTTTGAGGGCGAGGCTGCTCCACAAGTGGTCGTCGTACGGTGGAGTGCGAGCCCCGGGCGGATGTCGGCCGGCGGAGAGAGGTAGGCGGCAGCCTGCTGCCCGCGCTGCGAGAGTCCGGCGCCGTCGCCCACGCCGGCCGGCGACCCGCATGGGCGGCGCCGCGCGCCTCCCACATGCTGCCCGCGCCCGTCTCCTGGGTCTGGCAGCGCTTCCGCAACTCCTTCCGGCCCAGCCACGTCGCCGGCAGCGACGACGACGACGTCGATGACGAGTCGGTAAGGTCTGCTTACGCTGCGCGGACACGGACAGCGCCTTTCGCCCGCTTAACCCTTTGGTGACCTAATTAATTAAAATTTCGCTCACTACTCTCAAATTCCAATCCCAAAGAAAGCCGGTGTTGACAGATGTGAAAATTACCGAACTATCAGTTTAATAAGTCACAGCTGCAAAATACTAACGCGAATTCTTTACAGACGAATGGAAAAACTGGTAGAAACCGACCTCGGCGAAGATCAGTTTGTATTCCGCAGAAATGTTGGAACACGTGAGGCAATACTGACTCTACGACTTATCTTAGAAAATAGATTAAGGAGAGGCAAACCTACATTTCTAGCAATTGTAGACTTAGAGAAAGCTTTTGACAATGTTGATTGGAATACTCTCTTTCAAATTCTAAAGGTGGCAAGGGTAAAACACAGCGAGCGAAAGGCTATTTACAATTTGTACAGAAACCAGATGGCAGTTATAAGAGTCGAGGGGCATGAAAGGGAAGCAGCGGTTGGGAAGGGAGTGAGACGGGGTTGTAGCCTGTCCCCGATGTTATTCAATCTGTATACTGAGCAAGCAGTAAACGAAAGAAAAGAAAAATTCGGAGTAGGTATTAAAGGCCATGGAGAAGAAATAAAAACGTTGAGGTTCGCCGATGATATTGTAATTCTGTCAGAGACAGCAAAGGACTTCGAAGAGCAGCTGAATGGAATGGACAGTGTCTTGAAAGGAGGGTATAAGATGAACATCAACAAAAGCAAAACGATGATAACTGAATGTAGTCGAATTAAATCGGGTGATGCTGCGGGAATTATATTACGAAATGAGACACTTAAAGTAGTAAAGGAGTTTTGCTATTTGGGGAACAAAATAACTGATGATGGTCGAAGTAGAGAGGATATAAAATGTAGAATGGCAATGGCAAGGAGAGCGTTTCTGAAGAAGAGAAATTTGTTAACATCGAGTATAGATCTAAGTGTCAGGAAGTCATTTCTGAAAGTATTTGTATGGAGTGTAGCCATGTATGGAAGTGAAACGTGGACTATAAATAGTTTAGACAAGAAGAGAATAGAAGCTTTCGAAATGTGGTGCTATAGAAGAATGCTGAAGATTAGATGGGTAGATCACATAACTAATGAGGAGGTATTGAATAGAATTGGGTAGAAGACGAGCTTGTGGCACAACTTGAGTAGAAGGAGGGATCGATTGGTAGGACTTGTTCTGAGTCAGCGAGGGATCACCAATTTAGTATTGGAGGGCAGCATGGAGGGTAAAAATCGTAGAGGGAGACCAAGAGATGAATACACTAAGCAGGTTCAGAAGGATGTAGGTTGCAGTAGGTACTGGGCGATGAAGGAACTTGCACAGGATAGAGTAGCATGAAGAGCTGCATCAAACCAGTCTCAGGACTGAAGACCACAACAACAACAACTGTCAAAATTGGTTTTCTGCTTTTAGAATGGATACTGAGTGAGCCCATGTCTAAATTTCGATCGTTGTTTTTAGTCTGTGCTCTTCTTCTGGGGGAACACTGACGGACGCGTGCCTCTAAAGTTTTCTGTCCGTAAAGTAACTTCTTTACGATGTTCGAGTGCTTGAAAGTTTAACAGCTTATTTCCCGGACGTAATGGGATTTACTTCATTTTCTCAGGCTGTTAATCGCAATATAAACGATGCCAGTGCTGTCTGTCAAAATTGGTATTCTGCTTTTAGAATGGATACTAAGTGAGACTATGTCTAAATTTCGATCGCTGTTTGTAGTCTGTGCCCTTTTTTGGGGGGAACACTGGAGGATGCGTGCCTCTAAACTTTTCTGTCCGTAAAGTAACTTCTTTACGATGTTGGAGTGCTTAAAAGTTTGTCAACAGTTTATTTCACAGACGTAATGGGATTTACTTCATTTTCTTATGTTGTTAATCGCAATATAAACGATACCAGTGCTGTCTGTGGCGGGAAAAGCGATACATGTGTAGGTTAGAGTCATAACTCACATGCTCCAAAATAATGAAAATTGAGATGCCGACGTATTCTCATATAGCTTTATACAAAGAACATAATTCACGAAACAATTATTGACATTTGGAACAAGATCCTTGAGAAAACCGGTGTTAAACTTCATGGTTAGTTTCAAAAGTCTCATAATCCGCGGGATCTTGTGAGTTTTCTTCCGTACCTCATCTTGGCCAATCAACGATTAGCTCACTCGGCGCCATTTTCTTGTGTAGTAGTAAATATTGATGCCAGAGGAGTGTGTTTTCTGTTCTGTTCAGTTATTTTGGGGAATATAATTCAATATAGTGGTTGGAATAAAACTGATTTGAGACAAAAGTCATGGAAGAAAACGTTTCACCCGTTGGAGAAAGAGGAAGGTCAAGGAAACGTTCACAGCATCCAGAAATGTGGAAGCCAGACGAATGAGGTTAGAATATCCTGTTTCCTTCATTGTTTTCAAATTAAACTGATTCTTGTTATTGTCTTGATTTGTTCCTCCACGTAAGAATGTAGAGGACTCTTTCTTTGGAACTTAACAGTGAGGAATCTCAAATTTAATATTGTAAGTCCATTTTTGAAAAATAAACCGATGTCAATATATGGCACATGCGCACGACGCATGTAAAACACGTTTTTAGTCATTTGTGAAAATTTATGTTTTTGGAGCATGTGAGTTATGCTTCTAACCTACTCAGATGTGACAGTTTCGAACGTTTCGTAGCAACAGGCAATCGGTCTCAACAACTGAATCGCCGGCAGCCATTTAGTGAGTCTACATTCCTCTTCTGTGAGTGAGCCGACATACGGGACAAGCCATACTTGGTTATTCACTTACTTTCACAACATGCGACATTGTCGCGAATAAAACAGCGATCCGTATATGCAATAAGTTTCCTTTACTTTACGTCTGTGGTCACAAACTTTTTGTTAACAGATTACCCGGTTTCGGTCTATAATGACCATCAGATCTGTTTCATAAAAACGAAGTCCTAATGTACTGCAGCCGTAGTGGCATCGTCAAATGTCAAATGCAGAATCAGCACAAGCATCGTCAAATATACATAAATAACATCATATGCACGAGTCATGTTGTCAGTAGCACTACATCGTTAACATTTGACGATGCCACTATGGATGCAGTACATTAGGACTTTGTTTTTATGAAACAAATCTGATGATGGTCATTACAGACCGAAACCGGTAATCTGTTAACAAAACGTTTGTGACTATACACGTAAAGTAAAGGAAACTTATTCACTTACTATTTCCTTTTTTGTTTGTTGTACGGTGTGCCCTGTCTTTCGTTGCAACTTTGCTTAGATATTAAGGTAAGATGATCGGCAAAATAACGGATTATTTTATTATCGTCCTGCATCAAAAAAGCTTAAACTTGTCAATAATTCCTGTGCGAATGTAACGTCAGGAACTTCGACGTTATCGGTGGATGATTAAAGTGAAAATGTAAACCTGCACACTGAACCCACCAGTCAAAATTCATGGACGAACGTGTGCACGATAGCAAGTCAAATGATCGACCAGAGTGTTGGGCTTCGGTTCAAGAAAACGCATTTTGTCAGAAAAATGATCGGGTAATCGTTTAAAAAAATTACAGAAAAGAACTTGGTTGTAAAATTTGCAAAGAAGTAGGAAATTTGGGTGTAGAAAGAAATAAACAAGGCATGGACATTGCTCAACCTTAGGCTACTGTAAGTGTGTCATCTTCAAATGATTCCACAAATAAGTTTCTTTCTTTGAGGAAAAAAAGTACTTAAAGAAAGTTCCACTCACCAAGTTGCCGTCCAAATGCAACTTTGTGCTAAAGACAAGACTTTGGAAAATGCTTCCACTATTGCGTTTCAAAGTAAACAGGACGTGACACTAAATATATTTTGCACTACTTTCACCGCCACGAAAAATAATCAAACTTCCAATGATTTCGATACCGAAATTAATCCCAAGAATTTAACGGAGTTGGTATGGGTCAAATTTTACATTCTGAAAATCCGTATGCTAGCATTATTAACCATATAAAACTAATCTTATTATCATACCTGCAACAGCTTAATTTCACCTTCCTACTGTTAGCAATCTGATGTTCGTTAAATTGTTTGATCCTCGACTGCAATTGTTTCAGGCTATGGATTATGTAGGCTCTTGGTTTATGAAAGGCAGACATCTTGCTGCCGATACGAAGAGTAAAGTAAAACTGCAGCAGTCATGAACCCATGTCAGTTTGGAAACTGTTTTAATGCTAGATAATGTTAAGTACAATGTAGTTTTATAGTTAAAGAAATAACAAGCTGTACTGAAAACTTCAATAACTGCCGCTGCATTATACGTATTTAATATGAGTGTTCACCCAGTCTTCCTTTTTTAGAAAAGGAGCACTAGCTATAGTCTTATAATTATTTTAAGTGGGCTGTATATTTTCTGCTGGACTCGAGGAGGAATAAATGGTTCCCTAAATTCATCCCTAACCGAGCTGTAGACCGATTCGAGTACCGTAGAGAAAGACGTGTTATTGGCCTTAGGTGACTCAAATTTTGTAATAGTCTTTCTTATTTTCTTTTGGACGCTGCAGTAGTAAACAGTTTCCTCATGTGATGGAGGAAAATGTTTCCTACTTTGTTTTCACTGCGCTCTTGAAAGGAAACGTTCATCTGGGATAAATATAAAGAGAAGGCAAAGGCAAGCGTTCATCACAAGAGTCAAACCACAAGTTTTTGGAGAATTTCAATACATATGAAATCAAGGAAAATAAAACAAGATTACAGCACTGAATAAAATAAATAAATTTAAATATTTAGACACAAATATGAACAAAAGGCACAAGTAGAAGTTCTCTACACACACCGACCATAAAGCAGAACCACGAAACAAATTTAAAAGCGTATTATCAATAAAAATATTCACAAATCTGTATATTTCCAGCAAACAATCTAAAAAATGGACAATAAATACGAACTGAGCTTTCTATCACTGTCGGGAAAAAATTTACATAAAACCTAGAAAAAACAATCCACACCACAAGCAATTGGCCAGCCGCGGTGGCCGTGCGGTTCTAGGCGCTTCAGTCCGGAACCGCGAGACTGCTACGGTCGCAGGTTCGAATCGTGCCTCGGGTATGGATGTGTGTGATGTCCTTAGGTTAGTTAGGTTTAAGTAGTTCTAAGTTCTAGGGGACTGATGACCTCAGATGTTAAGTCCCATAGTGCTCAGAGCCATTTGAACCATTTGAACCACAAGAAATTAAGCAACGCATCGCACATTTGATGCTAAACAATGCGTCTTTTGGCTCTAAACAGCTGATCCATTCAACGCTACATCATACCACCACACAGGCATGGGACTTTCATATCGCTGTGAATTCATGGAAAAAAAGTCTATGTGAGCCACATATGTCCCACAGATCATGAAAGGCTTCATTCTGTATTAGTTGGCTTCCAGAAATTATCTGAACAAAATACGGACTTACCGTGTGTCTGACACGATTTACCACAGCGTTAGGAACTTCGTATCACATAGATAACAACACGCCTGTCTTAATGATACGACATTGGGAGCTGTAAAAGAAACATTGTGAGTACTCCAAGCCACTCTTTGTAGTATCGTTACAGCGCGGAAGCGTTGTAACATGTATACCTGTAAAGGCCGCACAGTTTCGCGTTTTTGGGCGAGAGGCAGTGTTCCTATTTGAGCCAGAAACATGGGCTCAATTTTCTTGGTTTAACCACTCGATCATCTGTCTTACTGAAGCTATGTTATTGTATGTACATATATTAAGTAAAGTTTGAACGACGAACCGGAGCTGGCGCAAGTAAATTGTGTCAACCCATTAATTCCTTTTGCAAAAGATTTTAATTAGGCTGAAATTCATGCTCAGCTAATGGCGCCAGCCGGCCGCGGTGGCCGAGCGGTTCTCGGCGCTTCAGTCCGGAACGGCGCGACTGCTACGGTCGCAGGTTCGAATCCTGCCTCGGGCATGGATGTGTGCGATGGCCTTAGGTTAGTTAGGTTTAAGTAGTTCTAAGTTCTAGGGGATAGATGACCTCACTTATAACCGCCGCCCCACATATGGTGCATCGGCCGGGAAATCAACTAAGTGAAAGTGATTTTTAACTATTCGGATTCGCGAGTGAAATGCGACACGCAACTGAGTATAGAACAGTGAATGTGTTACGTGTGCATGTGGACGACGCAATTGGATTAACAACGCATCTGAATTGACGGCACTGGCACTGAGTCTAGCGGTGCTGCCGGCATCGCGAGAAGCCAGTCTCGCCGCACCGCAGTCGTCCGCTGGAGCAGCCGGCGCAGCGCCTGCAATTGCGGGCCACGCAAACACACAACAGCCGTCGGAGAGCCGTCTGTGGGGCGGCGGATAAGTTGTTAAAAATAAAGAATTGCTGTATAAATGCTTGCAAGTTGTATCAGTTTCTGGCTTTTAGAATGTTGTTAATGCTGTCTTTCGCCGTTCTCAACACTGGCTCTCTATTTACTTTTTGGCACCCAGAAAGTGATTTAATAAAACATGGAACCAGTAATTAGAGATCCTAGTGCCCACTTTATCTGAGAATGTTATTATAGCTGCAGCTTATAGCTCTGAGGAATTAGGTGATTGTCCGGGATTTCTAATCAAAAACGGTCTTCCAAAATAGTTGAGTATATTCTGAAATTCACTGATAAAAAACACAAGTATCCCTACAACCTAACTAACAGAGCAGTTCAGAGTCTAATGCGCTGATGCAACTATAAATGTCCGAATTAAATGTTAAAAAGAATGCTCGCCATAATTTGATGAAAATATTTCATCAAACGCCACGCAAAATATTTGGTAGAATGTCTGTCCCGCGACGGCGCGTGAAAACGCGACAATACGCAAACTGAAGCTAGATAATGAAAATCATTCCAGAATTAACACTTCACATGAAATGTTTTCATGGTTCCGCGTATCTCTAGTAACTTAATACGGCACCCGAGGCTGTTTGTAGCAGTGACACTGATGCGACGCGGCTCCCGACACAGATGGCGTGTCATTCAGCGTCTGGAGAGAACTGGGGCCTTGCTTCCTCGCGCAGCGTTCTTATATATATAGCCGCGGTGCGGACGGCTAAGGGAACGCCTGATCTTTTCGGCTCTCCCGACTAGCCGCTGGGCTAGTAACGCACCACTTCAAGTTACATAATAATTTATAGCTTCTTTTGCTGATGGCCGAAGAAGCTCTTAATTTAAACGTGCATTCAGCACGCAGGTAAGTGTTGATAATAAAATTTTGACGTGGCTAAGTTAAATATTCTGGGCGAGAGAATTAATTAAATTACACTTTACGCAGTAGATGAGCTCTGAACTGGTCCTTTTGAGATCCGCTATCGCTATAATTTTATAGGTATTCAAAAGAAACTTTACACATCTTCATAGTCATAGCGGACCTCCAACCTATTTAAATCTAAACATCCTAGCCTTATTTATTAGCCTACTTAATCTATCTTGCTTCCTTCAGTTTTGAGATGAAAACCAGAAAATCATGAATTTCCACTAAAATCTTAATTTGTGAAATCCAAAGTACTGTTTTTATTAAATCATTATGAAAGATGAATCTAAATATAAATTTTGAAGTCTCTAGCTCTTTTCTGTTGCGCCAATGATTTTTTCAGAAAAACGTCCAAATTTCGAAAATGACTTAAGTTATCGAACTGATATTCAACACACATTAATTTAGTATTATTCCTGACATGCTAGAAAAGTTTTAGGTCAATTGCTTGATTTTTAAGGTATTGCGCAACATTTATGACGTCAGAGCTAGTTACAGCAGACTGGCTGGCACACAATGGAAACTGATGTGAATTTACTACAGCGTGAGTAGGCTGCTTCCCTACATCACCCTCTACTTAAATTTTTTGTTTATGAATGTTAATGAATGAAAAAAAAATTTAATTACAAAAAGGGAAGCAAGAGTACAGTTTAACTCCCTATGAAAAATCAAAATTAAAATATAAACCTGTAGAAACATTAAAGAAAACTGATCACCTACATTAATTATTTAAATTGTAGGCATGTTCACTGCCTTTTAAACAATGTCATTACTCAAAATTTTAAGCAAAGTCAATGAAATATTTTGGCATTCATATTGCCTTAGACAAACAAACACTTACAAATTGAAAAATTATGAAAATCTTAGATCCATTAAATACATTAAATACATTTTTACATACACAAATTCAAAGAAAATAACATGATACATAAACAGATGATTATCTCTTAGCAGTCTTTTCTAAACCTGAAAGAAAAGTTCACAAATAATTTTTACACACGTGGTTGTAGCCGCTTTGGCTGGCGTCCTACACTTCCATTCACAAGGGTAGAGGAGGGGAAGTTGCTATGGTGTGCGTCCTTCACGTTCTCTCTAAATTTCATGGGGAAAGGGGAGGGGTCACTGTGAGTTCTGTCCAAGTCACTCCACGCTTTCACGCAGCTACCAGGCTGCCATTATCTGGTTTGTCCTGTAGAACAAACAAAAAGAGTGCCTCAGACTCTGTTCACTTAATATCTAAGGGTGGGTCACAATGAAATGGGGATATATACATTTTATCCTTCAGTATGTTGCTGGAACAAAGTTAACAGAACCTTTCTCAATTTTACTCTTACAGTTACTTAACTGTCATAAAATTGGTAAACAAATGGCTCAAAACGCCGTTAGTCACGTACTAGAGAAAATTAATGCTCAAGGAATACAATCATGAATCATATTTAATCTGAATTTATTATTTCTGGGCCGGTACACTTAACCAATGCTCGGTATATTCCTGATACATTTGTATTTTAAGCACTTAACTGACTCATCTTTGATTACCTTATTCTTAGAGATAGTATGAGTATGATTAGTGGTTGTTTTCTCAGCTTCTTTGTACATGTGAGTAACTTTTGGTAATAGTACAGTTGTGAGTGTTCAAAACACACTACGTTTAGTTGACTACAAAATCCACTTATTGGTCCTCTGCTGTTGTCAGTTCCACATCTGCAATTAGGTACTTACTTACTTTGAAGTGTATTTATGCTGAGCTAAAATAATGTTTCACGTCTGTCAGTATGTTATTTATTTATTTTGCTAGTGTATGTACTTATTTAACACTCACTCTATTAATATTTAAAGCATAGGATAGCACATTTATTTCATGTTCATAGTGTATTGTAGCTGATTAGTTTGCTCACGTGGCAATCCATTTCCACTCGATTGGACGCTGAAACCTCAGGTAGTCTCTCTCAGACCTACCATTAAAGTGCATCAAGTAATTATGGGCGAGCGTAATGCTAAATTCCTTAAACCTATAGGACACCATGAGCTACTCTGTCTCATCTAACGTAAGGGTACCTATGGTCGCATTCACGCCTCCAACTCATAACCTCAATACGTGTAGGTGTATCCTGTCACACACTACACTAAAATAATGGCCAGCTCCAACCTTATAAATACTTCAGGGACGTGTCCTTCACGTCTCAACCACAAACACTGCTCAATTCTATTACACTGCCTTTCCTTGCTATACCAGGTGAGTTTATCCTTACAACTTATCTGCATATTTTTCCTAACACTAAGCAATCTCTTTTACTATTTCTTAGTTAGCTCTATTGCATACACTAGGATTCACTACCACTTCAGATCCTGCTTGTACATGAATTCATATATCTTTTTTAGAATATTGTTAGTGGACCATTTCCAATAAAACAACACTTTGTACTCACTATATTACCAGGGTACTATACATACTTGTTACTCAAATACATTTTATATCTTAATTACGTCATACTTCTCTATTGTTTGTCACTATTAGGTTTGTCACATTAGGTATTTTTCTTCACTAATCGGTAGATAGAATGGTTACATAACTCATGGCTTGATAGCCATGACAGAAAATTTTCATGTCTGGAAAGAAGAGGTCGAAATCTTTTGAGGACAGGAAAGAGGAAGAGTGAGTGAGACCTGAAAGGGAAAGAAGATGTCACACAGCTGGGACTGCACAGCTGCCACACTGTGTAGAGGTTACAGAACAACCTCCTCCCTACAGCATTCATTCATAACCTTTGACCACGCCACGTCGATCTGAAAATACTTTATGATGCCTTTTTAGAACCTGTCTCAGTTCTTCCTTTTGATTGTCTGAAATATTATCGATTTCCTGCAATTTAGCTTCTATTTTGTCCACAATAATTGCTTCTTCTTCTTCTGTGTTCAGCTTACTTGTACTAAGATTAACACCTTCGTCCCAATACCTCCTATTTTTCAGAACTCGTATAGACAGCTCCCAAGTTTCATGATCAGTTACTACATGTTTATCACTAAAAGGTACTATAATTACTCCAGTTATTGGCAAGACCATTTTTAACTGGCTTCTTTCAAAGTCAACAACACTCTGATATTTTGACAAGAAATCTATGCCAATTAAAACCTCAATACTGAGATTGTTTACAATTAAACATGGATGATCAATTAAATTACCATTAATGTTAAAGGGCAGCAAAGCTTCTTGCTTTACCGTTTTTGACACCTTGCCAGTAGCACCAATTATTCTTAGTCCTGATACCCTCATTACTGTAAGCCTGTCTTTACCAGGTAATGCATCAAAGAAGGACTGAGATATTGCACTCACCTCACTTCCACTGTCTAAGAGACAACGTACATTGATACCCAACATATTCACTATTATTATAGGGTGGCTTATTCTAGGTTGTACAGGTGGTTCCTCAAATTCATCTAGTAGTTCCTTTTGGATTTGTCTCCAACTAAAGTGATCGACATCTGTCTTCATTACATTTAGGTCACAGTGTGTAGGGGTTTCCTGAATTACATTTTCAGCTGCCTTTTCCAGTCGATCTATTAATTTTAAATCGAAACACCGCACGACTTCATTACATTTAGTTTGCTGAACATGACCCAAATTACTGTAGTCTGGGCGATTCTGCGCCTCCAGACCGGGCATAACATTAGTTACAGCTAAACCACTTTCACCATTATCGTCGGTTTCCTTCTCAAGTGACAACTGGTCACAGCTACTGGGTACATCGACCCCCAACAGCCTACCCTCTACATTCTCACTTATCTCCTGTCCTAAATCTATTAGTACATTATCAACATCCTGCACAGGCACTTTAGATAAGAGCACATCATCCTCATCGTAAATATAAGCATGAATTTCTTCTGCTTCTTCACCTGACAATTCAATATTTTGTAGCTCGTCCCTATCGTTACACTGCTGCGCCTTCTCTTTCTCTTCCCACTTAGAAAGCGTCTCTAACACGGTATCTATCAAATACTGTGAGTGATCTAATATTTCTGCTGTATCCTTAGATGCTACCGTCACTTCATCCACCTGCTCAGTTTGAGTATTCTGATCTGTCTTACCAATTCCCGTAACTACTGGCTTAGGAAAAGTAACCGCCTGGTGAGCGCCAGTGTCCTCATAGACGGGAACTAGTTTTCCTGCCTCGGCCTACTGCTATTTCCTTTATTTTCATTATAGTTAGCTGGCATACCATTACTTTGCGTACTGTTGTTTACCTGCATATTTCTGTTTGGAACAAAATTATTATCCCTTGGACGCCATTGTTGGTTCTGATAATTATTTCCCCAATTCCTACCTCTCTTAGGATGGCGAACACCTACTGTTCTGATGTTTACATTGCCATTTTGCTCTTTCCTAAAATTACTACTATCGTTATTGGCATTTCGGTTATTACGTGCTTGCTCCTCATTGGCAGCAACACGTTCTACACGTTCCAAATATTCAATGAAACGATCAAGATTGTCTCTAGGGGCTGATATAATTCTCGTTTGCCAATACCATGGCAGTTTGGCTTCAAGACCTAGCATAATCATTTCTGGTTTTAGCTTTTCCGCCAAATGTGACAAACGTGAAATCCATGACCTAGCAAACTCTTTAATTGATTCCTTGCCTGCATTGAAGCGTTTCCCACTCCAAAATTCTCTCAACACTTCATTTTGCTTATTGCTAGACCAATACTCATTAATGAAAGCTGTTTTAAACTCCGCTAATGTTTTACACTTCAACATAACATCAGCTGACCAACGCATGGCGTCACCTGCTAAATGGCTTCTAATAAACGAGATTTTCTCTCGTTCAGACCAAGTTGGTGGAATCACATCTTCAAAATCGTTCCAGAAATCTAGCGGATGGGTATTTTTATCTGGATCGAACCGCAAGAACTGCCGACACCCGATAAAAGCGGCGTTTGCAGCTACAACTTGTTGTATACTACCATTACCAGAAGTTACTGAAGCTACTTTACTTTCAATGTTAGCAATGTTAGTACTGATATTATCTACTTTCATTTCAACATTATCTACTATTTACACAATATGAGTAGTGTCAGTTTTGATTGCTTCTACTTCTGCTTGACATATGTTTACTTTTATATTAACATCTTTAAATCTATCTGAGCACAGTTCAGATTCCGCCTCGATCTTTTCTGTTAACTTGTGCTCCAGCTTCGCATCTTCCATTTGGAAGTCTTTGCGAACCTCAGCAACTTCGGATTTAACTGTTTTATACATTTCAGAAAATTGTTGAGCAACCTTTTTCTTAATATCCTCATGATTGTAATCAATTTTACAATTCAAACTGTCTAGATCCTCTTTCAACTTATTGCAACCAGCCTTGAAGGTATCGTCCATTACCTCCAATCGTTTATTAAAATTAGTTTGACTGGCCACAATCCTGTTATTTACCTCAATTATATTAGATTTTAATTCAGCATTACTGCTTTTGACCTCAGTTATTCCAGACTTTAATTCAGCATTATTGGATTCTAATTTATTGTCCATTGCCTCAAACCGCATATTAAAATTTGTTTGACTGGCAGCTATTGCTTGTAATATAACATTTAAATCAATAGCCCAAACATCTTTGGGTTGCTCACTAGCTGGCTTTTTATCACACTCAGGTGACAAAAAACTAGCTCCAATACCAGAATCATCAAAACTAAATGAAACTTCTGATTGATTAGTCATATCTAACTTCTCCTTCTTAAACTCTACCATCTCTGATGACTGTTTCATTTTTAATTCATCAGAGGAACTATCATCCAATAAATTTACAATTTCTACTTTCTGCTTTACTACAGGGGTCTCTATTATTGAATCATTGCCCCTTCGCACACTACTGTCAGGAGACAATACTTCATATTTCACTTTAACATTACTACTTTCACGCATGTTTACACTTGAACCGTTGTCTGGATTTACAGTTCCCTCAACAGACATAGGTTCTGATTTAAGTTTAACCTCAGTTTCTTTTGGCGGTTCCATCGCCAACAGTCTTTTAGTGCAGGTTAGTAAAATTTTTAACAGCTTTTCACTTAACTTAGTTCCTTCTGCACGACGTATGGCGTTGCCGGCGCGGCGTACCAGGATTCCTGATGCGACGTGGCACGTTGAACTGCAGACGGCTCTCCGACGGCTGTTGTATGTTTGCGTGGCCCGCAATTGCAGGCTCTGCGCCGGCTGCTCCAGCGGACGACTGCGGTGCAGCGAGACTGGCTTCTCGCGATGCCGGCAGCACCGCTAGACTCAGTGCCAGCTCCGTCAATCCAGATGTGTTGTTAATCCAATTGCGTCGTCCACATTCACACGTAACACATTCACTGTTCTATACTCAGTTGCGTGTCGCATTTCACTCGCGAATCCGAATAGTTAAAAATCACTTTCACTTAGTTGATTTCCCGGCCGATGCACCGTATGTGGGGCGGCGGTTAAGTTTGTAAAAAAAATAAATAAATAATTGCTGGATAAATGCTTGCAAATTGAATCAGTTTCTGGCTTTTAGAATGTTGTTAATGCTGTCTTTCGCCGTTCTCAACACTGGCTCTCTATTTACTTTTTGGCACCCAGAAAGTGATTTAATAAAACATGGAACCAGTAATTAGAGATCCTAGCGCCCACTTTATCTGAGAATGTTATTACAGCTGCAGCTTATAGCTCTGAGGAATTAGGAGATTGTCCGGGATTTCTAATCAAAAACGGTCTTCCAAAATAGTTGAGTATATTCTGAAATTCACTGATAAAAAACACAAGTATCCCTACAACCTAACTAACAGAGCAGTTCAGAGTCTAATGCGCTGATGCAACTATAAATGTCCGAATTAAATGTTAAAAAGAATGCTCGCCATAATTTGATGAAAATATTTCATCAAACGCCACGCTAAATATTTGGTAGAATGTCTGTCCCGCGACGGCGCGTGAAAACGCGACAATACGCAAACTGAAGCTAGATAATGAAAATCATTCCAGAATTAACACTTCACATGAAATGTTTTCATGGTTCCGCGTATCTCTAGTAACTTAATACGGCACCCGAGGCTGTTTGTAGCAGTGACACTGATGCGACGCGGCTCCCGACACAGATGGCGTGTCATTCAGCGTCTGGAGAGAACTGGGGCCTTGCTTCCTCGCGCAGCGTTCTTATATACACTCCTGGAAATGGAAAAAAGAACACATTGACACCGGTGTGTCAGACCCACCATACTTGCTCCGGACACTGCGAGAGGGCTGTACAAGCAATGATCACACGCACGGCACAGCGGACACACCAGGAACCGCGGTGTTGGCCGTCGAATGTGCGCTAGCTGCGCAGCATTTGTGCACCGCCGCCGTCAGTGTCAGCCAGTTTGCCGTGGCATACGGAGCTCCACTGGTAGCATGCCGCGACAGCGTGGACGTGAACCGTATGTGCAGTTGACGGACTTTGAGCGAGGGCGTATAGTGGGCATGCGGGAGGCCGGGTGGACGTACCGCCGAATTGCTCAACACGTGGGGCGTGAGGTCTCCACAGTACATCGATGTTGTCGCCAGTGGTCGGCGGAAGGTGCACGTGCCCGTCGACCTGGGACCGGACCGCAGCGACGCACGGATGCACGCCAAGACCGTAGGATCCTACGCAGTGCCGTAGGGGACCGCACCGCCACTTCCCAGCAAATTAGGGACACTGTTGCTCCTAGGGTATCGGCGAGGACCATTCGCAACCGTCTCCATGACGCTGGGCTACGGTCCCGCACACCGTTAGGCCGTCTTCCGCTCACGCCCCAACATCGTGCAGCCCGCCTCCAGTGGTGTCGCGACAGGCGTGAATGGAGGGACGAATGGAGACGTGTCGTCTTCAGCGATGAGAGTCGCTTCTGCCTTGGTGCCAATGATGGTCGTATGCGTGTTTGGCGCCGTGCAGGTGAGCGCCACAATCAGGACTGCATACGACCGAGGCACACAGGGCCAACACCCGGCATCATGGTGTGGAGAGCGATCTCCTACACTGGCCGTACACCACTGGTGATCGTCGAGGGGACACTGAATAGTGCACGGTACATCCAAACCGTCAACGAACCCATCGTTCCACCATTCCTAGACCGGCAAGGGAACTTGCTGTTCCAACAGGACAATGCACGTCCGCATGTATCCCGTGCCACCCAACGTGCTCTAGAAGGTGTAAGTCAACTACCCTGGCCAGCAAGATCTCCGGATCTGTCCCCCATTGAGCATATTTGGGACTGGATGAAGCGTCGTCTCACGCGGTCTGCACGTCCAGCACGAACGCTGGTCCAACTGAGGCGCCAGGTGGAAATGGCATGGCACGCCGTTCCACAGGACTACATCCAGCGTCTCTACGATCGTTTCCATGGGAGAATAGCAGCCTGCATTGCTGCGAAAGGTGGATATACACTGTACTAGTGCCGACATTGTGCATGCTCTGTTGCCTGTGTCTATGTGCCTGTGGTTCTGTCAGTGTGATCATGTGATGTATCTGACCCCAGGAATGTGTCAATAAAGTTTCCCCTTCCTGGGACAATGAATTCACGGTGTTCTTATTTCAATTTCCAGGAGTGTATATAGCCGCGGTGCGGACGGCTAAGGGAATACCTGATCTTTTCGGCTCTCCCGACTAGCCGCTGGGCTAGTAACGCACCACTTCAAGTTACATAATAATTTATAGCTTCTTTTGCTGATGGCCGAAGAAGCTCTTAATTTAAACGTGCATTCAGCACGCAGGTAAGTGTTGATAATAAAATTTTGACGTGGCTAAGTTAAATATTCTGGGCGAGAGAATTAATTAAATTACACTGTACGCAGTAGATGAGCTCTGAACTGGTCCTTTTGAGATCCGCTATCGCTATAATTTTATAGGTATTCAAAAGAAACTTTACACATCTTCATAGTCATAGCGGACCTCCAACCTATTTAAATCTAAACATCCTAGCCTTATTTATTAGCCTACTTAATCTATCTTGCTTCCTTCAGTTTTGAGATGAAAACCAGAAAATCATGAATTTCCACTAAAATCTTAATTTGTGAAATCCAAAGTACTGTTTTTATTAAATCATTATGAAAGATGAATCTAAATATAAATTTTGAAGTCTCTAGCTCTTTTCTGTTGCGCCAATGATTTTTTCAGAAAAACGTCCAAATTTTCTAAAATGACTTAAGTTATCGAACTGATATTCAACACACATTAATTTAGTATTATTCCTGACATGCTAGAAAAGTTTTAGGTCAATTGCTTGATTTTTAAGGTATTGCGCAACATTTATGACGTCAGAGCTAGTTACAGCAGACTGGCTGGCACACAATGGAAACTGATGTGAATTTAATACAGCGTGAGTAGGCTGCTTCCCTACAGTCCCATAGTGCTAAGAGCCATTTGAACCATTAATGACACCATTTGGACGTGCACCGCTCGGGATTTACCACGAAGATACACTCAAAAAATGGTTCAAATGGCTCTGAGCACTATGGGACTTAACTTCTGAGGTCATCAGTCCCCTAGAACTTAGAACTACTTAAACCTAACTAACCTAAGGACATCACACACATCCATGCCCGACGCAGGATTCGAACCTGCGACCGTTGCGGTCGCGCGGTTCTAGACTGTGGCACCTAGAACCGCTCGTCCACCACGGCCGGCAAGAAACATTCACTCTCATTCAGATTTTACATGCAGAAACTGTCACCCTTACATAATTCAGGACTGGAGCTAGACTGATATATCAAATTTGGTCCACTGATGTATCGGACCTTGGTCTAAGATAAGTTTTAATGGTTTGAAAACTCTTGATTCGTTTTGATTTTACAGGCAAAAAAAAAACGTTTTTATGGGGGATTTTTCAAGCGCAATATTTCTATAGTCTAAACCTGTAAGAATCCATTCAAACTTCGCACGAAGGTAGATAAATAAATAAAGTCAAAAACAATTTTTTTTATCCAAAAACCTTTCTGCGTTGTCGAGCGAGATACGAAGGTTTAAAGTTGAGCTAAATGTTACATGTAAAATTCAATCCTACGTGAATTGAATGCGTGGAAACGGTTTAAAGTGATTAAAATAAATAAAAATGCAGTCTTACAATAAAATTGAAAACTCTGTTCCGAAAATCGAGATACATTCGGATTTTACGCCCAAAAGACACGTTTTTTGGGAGTTTTCTTGCGAGTGCTACTTCCTATATTTCACAGCTTTGCGCATCGTTTCAAATTTTGAAAGAAGGTAGACAAGTTCTTGTAATTAATGGTCTCCTGTTTAGTGAAAGCTTTTTAGTTACCACGATATAAGGAATATTGTTCGAAAGCCAATAAAAAAAAGACCTATAGCGGATCATCCTTGCCCGAGTCAACAAAAACCTTCATCGGGTGCCAAGCTATGGCGGTCTAACGTTAAAATTGTGGTGAAGTAAGAGCTGGGAACCAGAATGAAAAATGTTCCTACCATAGTAGAAAAAAGCTGGATATGTCCTGGACAGAGTCTGAGATGTAAAAGAAGGGAACTAGCTTTTCGACTTACCTGTCAGATACAGAGACATTTGAATCAAACATCTTGACGTATTCACTCTTTTATACTCACTCCCTGTTACATGTACCGTGAAAGGTGTAAGAACAAATAGACACAAATATGTATGCTTCTTGAGAGTGGGATGCATCTACAATACGAAGCATCCAAGAGTGAGGGTGCATCTATAATAGGAAGTACCCCACAGTGGCTATACATGCAGCGTTAACTTCAACATTGCGTCTTATTGCACGCCATGAGGAATGCCACGTTGGATGACATGATTGCATGATGGCATGTCTTATGTTATACGACATGACATCATGTGCCTTGTTACTTTGCATGACACGATGCGTTTTACCCTGAAGTACCAAAGAAACTGGTATAGCCATGCGTATTCAAATACAGAAAAATATAAACAGACAGAATACGGAGCTACGGTCGGAAAAGCCTATATAAGACAACAAGTGTCTGGCATAGTTGTCAGATCAGTTACTGCTGCTACAATGGCAGGTTATCAAGATTTAAGTGAGTTTGAACGTGGTGTTAGAGTCGGCGCACGAACGATGGGACACAGCATCTCCGAGGTAGCGATGAAGCGGGGATTTTCCCGTACGACCATTCCACGAGTGTACCGTGAATATCAGAACTCCGGTAAAACACCAAATTTCCGACATCGCTGCGGCCGGAAAAAGATCCTGCAAGAAAGGAACCAACGACATTGGACTGTTGAAGATTGGAAACATGTTGCCTGGTCGGATGAGTTTCGTTTCAAGTTGTATCGAGCGGATGGACGTGTACGGGAATGGAGATAACCTCATGAATCCATGGGCCCTGCATGTGAGCAGGGATTTGTTCAAGCTGGTGGAGGCTCTGTAATAGCGTGAGGCGTGTGCAGTTGGAATGATATGGGACCCTTGATACGTCTAGATACGACTCTGACAGGCGACACGTACGTAACACCCCGCCTGATCACCTGCATCCATTCATGCCCATTGTGCATTCCGATGGACTTCGGCAATTCCAGCAGTACTATGCGACACCCCTCACGTCCAAAATTGCTACAGAGCGGCTCAGGGAACACTCTTCTGAGTTTAAAAACTTCCGTTGGCCACTAAATTTCCCAGACATTATTGAGCATATCTGGGGTGCCTTGCAACGTGCTGTTTAGAAGAGATCTACATCCCCTCGTACTCGGATTCATGGTATCTATTCCCTCTAGCACTACTTCGTACATTAGTCGATTCCATGCCACGTCGTGTTGCTGCACTTCTGCGAGCACGCGGGGCCCTATACGATATTAGGCAAGGTTACCAGTTTCTTTGGCTGTTCGGTTTAGTAAAGAAGAAAAAAATTAAAACGTCATGCCTGATACCGAAAGTTTACCACAATTCCCGATCTCTTACGGAACTCGGTAAAGAATGTCTTCCACGAGTAATAAGTGTGTTGGGTAGGGACACTACGAATGTAGTGTGTGGACATAGAAGGTGAGAATGTGGGTCTCGCGGGCGGCGTGCGCGAGATAGTCCCTTCAGTCGCACTATCCTCTGTGACCGCGGTGGCTCAGACGGATAGAGCGTCTGCCATGTAAGCAGGAGATCACGGGTTCGAGTCCCGGTCGGGGCACACATTTTCACCTGTCCCCGTTGATATGTATCAACGCCTGTCGACAGCTGAAGGTATTAATATATAATTCTAATTTCATTCTAGACGGATGCAGGTCATATCCATATAAGTATATTGTTTCAGGGTGTTTGCTTTCAGACGTTTCATAATATGCACGGCAACAGCCATATTCCGATGGAGCAAAAAAAGTGATTCCTACGAAAAGCCACCTGTTGCCACTCATTGGACGTCCAGTTGCGGTACTGGCGTGCAAACCTCAGTGTTCGTCGCCGATGAACTGCAGTCATCACGAGTGTATGAACCAGGCGCCTACTCCAGAGGCCTATACGCAGCAACGTTCGCTGAACGGTCGTTGAGGAGACCCTGATGGTAACATCTTGATTATCTTGGTGGTCAGTGCACAACAGTAGCACGTCTATTCGCCCGTAAACATCTCTGCAGCCGTTATTCACACCTGTTATCTGTAGCACAAGTGCACCACGGTTGTCTAGGCACCGCAGTTGGACAGCGCCATTTCGCCAGGCACGATGTAGTTAAACCACGGCGGCTCACGAACAGTTTACAAACTTAGCCGTTTCGATATACCTCCTCCATTGGCTCGAAAGCCAATGATCATGCCTTTTCGGACGTTAGGTAAATCGCTCCTTTTCCGCAACGAATGCACTATTTTCCGCTCTCCCCCCCCCCTCCCCCCTCTCGTAACATGCTTCATATACCCTCCACTGTTTGTGCTGCCACCTGCCGTCTGTGAGTGGTTACTGCACGATGACGTCGAACATAGGCAGTGGTCACATTAATGTGACTGGACCTTGAATTTAAATTAATTTCCTCCTGTTCGAATGCAAAATGACAAGCACCCGTTCGTAACAAGGGGAAATGAGCGATCTATTATCTGTGAAAACTACATATTTACAAAGCCAGTGTCCAAACATTCTACTTTTCTCACTAAAACTACGTAGAGCAGAGTTACAAAACACAGTCAACTGAAAAGCCACTTGTCCACCTCCTCCAATTTGCAGATGACACCACCGTCCTTGCCCTCGCATTCACCCTACAACGCTCCCAACGCATTCTCCAGTCCCACCTTAACCAATTCACCACTTGTTGCAACCAGTGGCTGCTCAAGATCACTCCTTCCAAAACCCAGGCCATCATCATAGGCAACACCACCCCTACGTTCCGTCTCCTAGATTTTTACCCAATCACATACGGCCGCCCCATAAACCTCACCCCCACTCTCAAGTACCTTGGTGTCACCCTTGACTGCCGCCTTTCCTGGACCCCTCAGCTCCAGACAGTCCAAGCCAAGACACGTACCTGTCTCCATCTCCTTTAACTCCTCTGTGGCCAAACGTGGGGTTTGGACCCCTCCAATATCCTCCGCACTTATCAGTCCCTCATCTGCCCCATCCTCTGCTATGCCCATCCCGCCTGGATTTCCGCCCCTCCCATCTACTACAGCTACTATAAGTCCATCCAAATCCTTGAACGCCATGCACTCCGCCCTGCCTATCACATGCACCTCCCATCCCCCACATGGATCCTTTATGACTTGATTCCCTTCCCGCACCTTCTCCTTTTCTTCAAACGGATACGAATCCTCCACACCCACTTGTCTCTCCCATCCTCGCCCATCCCAGCCTGTTGTTGCACCTATATTCTTGCATCCCACCTGCTCTTCATCTTCACACTCTCCTTACCCCTGCACAAGGTGGCTTCCGCCAACTCCCCCTGATAATGTCCTTGTTCCCTCCATTTACCCCTCCTACAAGATGTAACCCCCCCTATACCTTCCCCCTGTTCCTCCTGGGCTCCCTCTCTTCCCCCTCACATTCTTTTCTCCCCCCTCCTCTCTCCCTTGTCTCCCTTTTTCTCCCCCCCTTCCCAGGCTTCCAACCCCTACCCTCTCCCCTCACCCTTCTCTTCTTTCTCCCACTAGCTCCTTCCCCCCTCCTTCCCCCCTGCCTTCCCCCTACACCCAGTGGCAGCCCACTCCCCTCCATCGGTGTGTTGGTGTCTGTTTGTCCGATAATCGTCACCACAGTGGTTCTATGCGCCAGTGTTTCTTCATTTTGTGCAACAGTGTTTTCATCGGTGTCCTACGTTTGTATATCCACATCTATGTCTATGTTTGTTTTAACTGTTGACCTCCTTTGTGTTCACAGTGCCTTCACTCGAATGGCTTCATATCTATCAAGTTACGTTTATCATCATGTTTTACCATGCATCAATTTCTATTCTTTGTCTTCTATTGTATCTAACGTTGTACCTATTGGCCGAAGAGTGGCGTATGTAGGCTGCTGCCAGCCCGCCTTGTATGAGGAATGAATTTACAAGAAAGGGAAGAAAAGCCGCTTCGAGGTGGCGGTGTATGTCTGCAATAATTACAAATTATTTAGGAGATGGAGAGTAAGCCTTCAAGTTTCGACTTGTGTGCTGACTACACCTATTCCACCTTTTGTCTCTGGACTTAAGCTTCCTACACCTTCAATGCACTTCAGTTGCCATGCGCCAAGGATAGTGCACTGAGTAGAGTCTGACGCGGCGGCCACGCATGTCATTGTAATAGCCTGTGGACGGTATATCATAATTAACAGATAAATCTGAAACTAGTGAAAGTGTACGATAGTAGATGCAAAAACGGTGCGTCAACATGTGCCTGCGAATGTGCTGTTTTCACGATAATAGCGAGTTTCTGATTCAAAGCCCCCACACCCTTCACTATTAAATATTGTCTTCGGTTAGTACTAATGTATTCGGAATGTAACCTTTTCGATTAAGTCGCCCATCTAACTGCGCTCAAATTTAACTCAAAGTCTAACAATTAATTACTGCTTCAGAATGTTAAAATTTACTAGACACTCGTACCTGTTAAAGCAAATCTTCCACTTGTCTTCCTCCTTTTTGAATACAACATTGGGCTCGTTTCTGCAGTTGAGCTACAAATAGTTTCAAACAACGCTGAATAATCTCATAAATGCTGGACATACTCTCGAAAGGCGCGAGGTGTGAACACCCAGGAACATGGCCGTCTTGGTGGTCCACGTCTTATGGTGTGGGAAGGCATAATGTAGCATGGGCGCACAGCCTTCCAGATATCTCATCACCGGTCGACACTATCGTGGCACTGTACACCTTCCTGAAGTGCATCTTTTCAGAGGTTCATTCGGCCATGACTTCAGCTTTGTGGATGACAATGCGCGGCCGCATCGAACAGCGCAGGTGGACGACCTCTTGGAAGGAGAGGACATTCGACGAATAGAATTGAGTGACCTGCCCCTTCCTCCCCGACTTAAATCCCATAGCCACGTGTGGGATGCGTTCGAGAGACGTATCGCAGCATGTCCACACGCACCAACGACCATCTAGCAGTTGTCAACAGTGGTGGAGGAATGAAATGCTCCACCACAAGAACTCTTTACAAACGTTGTTATAAACATGGGAGGACATTGGAGAACGTCCATTGCCGTCCTTGGTGAACACACATTCTATTAAGAACCATTTCTCGCCTTTA
Source organism: Schistocerca piceifrons (assembly GCF_021461385.2). Classification (NCBI taxonomy): domain Eukaryota; kingdom Metazoa; phylum Arthropoda; class Insecta; order Orthoptera; family Acrididae; genus Schistocerca; species Schistocerca piceifrons. The sequence goes on from NC_060138.1 coordinate 1,000,479,119, forward strand.
GTAACGTCCAGAGGACCCTTATGAATCGCGTTGTCTTCAGTGTAATTATTGTTTTCGATTAAAAGTGTCATTTCAGTTTGTCTCATTGTAGGTGTCTTCCACTTAGCTTCTGTGCTGTACTGTAGCAGTTCTTTCTATGGATGGTCCAAGTTTCTCGAGCTATCGTCCTTGGCAGCGTCATAACATGCGAAAGTTACTTCCATCTTTAAGTTTTTATATCAGTGTATATCTAACTAAACTCCGTCCGAGCAGACCACGAAGGCCCAACGGTACCGACTGGCCAGCCCTCAGGCATCCCTGGATGCAGATATGGTGGAGTATGTGGTCAGCACACCGCTCTCCCGGCCGTATGTCAGTTTTCGAGACAGAGTGAACATCTGTGCTAACTAATTTTTGTAGAAGTTTGTGGCGGCTCGTAACCGCACATCCGCAGTTAAACGTTCCAGTCACATTAATGTGACCATCAACTATGTTCCACGTCAACGTGCAAGAACCACTAACAGACGGCACTAGCAATGCAGGATATATAAAACGTGTCGGGGGGCACGCGGAAAACAGTGCTGTTGTTGTCATATTACGGAAACGGAACGACTTATCTGACGTCCATAATGGGGTTATCATTGGCTTTCGGGAAAGGGTGGAAGCATTTCCGAAACGGCTAAGTTTGTAAACTGCTTGAGTGCCGCCATGGTTAAGGTATACCATGTATGGCAAAATCGCGCTGTCCAAAACCAGCGCCGAGGTGCACCACGGGCCATAGATGGCAGGGGTGAAAGACGGCTGTGGAGATGTCCATGCGCGGACAGAGTGCAACTCTTGAGTAGCTGACGGGCCGGATGAACCACTGGGCTCCTACTGAGTCTCCTCAACGACCATTCAGCAAACATTGCAGCGTATGGGCCTCCACAACAGGTGTTTGGTTCATGCACCCATGCTGAATGCTGTTCATTGGCCGATAAAGGCTGGAATTTGCTCGCCAATACCTCAATTGACGTCCAGTCAGTGGCGATAGGTAACTTTTTCGGATGAATTAATTTTTATGCTCCATCGAATTGATAACATACAGCCTGCAACAATCGTCGGAAATGTCCATGTCGGAAGAGGGAGCATGGCATTCCCTGGGCGACTTCCTCTTTCTGGAAGGTACAATGAATCAACACAAGTAAGCATCTATCCTTGGGGACCATGTCCACCCCTCCATGCAGTTTTTGTTTCCTCAGCGTGATGGTATTCGCTGGGCGACCTCCTCACTCTGGAAGGTACAATGAATCAAGTAAGCATCTATCCTTGGGGACCACGTCCACCCCTCCATGCAGTTTGTTTTCTCCTCAGACGTTGCCCTTCCCTGGGCGACCTCCTCTTCCTGGAAGGTACAATGAATCAACACAAGTAAGCATCTATCCTTGGGAACCAAGTCCACCCCTCTGTGCAGTTTTTTTTCCTCGGCGCGATGGTATTCCCTGGGCAACCTCCGCTTTCAGGAAGGTACAATGAATCAACACAAGTAAGCATCCATCCTTGGGGACCATGTCCACCCCTCCATGCAGTTTGTTTTTTCCTTGTCGTGATGGCACCTACCATGAGCTACATGTGACACAGCTCACAGTATACATGAGTGGTTCTAAGAGCACCAGGATGAATTTACCGTACCCCTCTGGCTAGCAAACTTCCCTGTCGAGAATCTGTAGGACCACCTCGATCGGCCTGCACGCCGCATGGCCACGGCACTGGAGTCCGCATGGCTCCATATCCCTGTCAGTACCTTCCAGATCTCTGTTGACTCTCTTGCAGCAGGTTTTGCAGAGGTCCACACTGCAATAGAACAACCCGATCGAGGTGATTCTATGTTGGGTTTCCATACAGGGAGTTTGATGGTCAGGTAAGTGCAGTAAACTCACCCTGGTGCTCTTCGAACCAGACACACATGCGAGCTGTGTGACATGTTGCAATGTCCTGCTGGTAGATGCCGTCATGTAGTGGTGTAAAAGGTCCCCACAGAAAGACGAATAGCCACGCGGGATTAGCCGAGCGGTCTAGGGCGCTGCAGTCATGGACTGTGCGGCTGATCCCGGCAGAGGTTCGAGTCCTCCCTCGGGCCTGGGTGTGTGTGTTTGTCCTTAGGATAATTTAGGTTAAGTAGTGTGTAAGCTTAGGGAGTGATGAGCTTAGCAGTTAAGTCCCATAAGATTTTACACACATTTGAACATTTGAAAGACGAATATTTGTGTTGATCAATTGTGCCTTGCTGGATGACGAGACCACCCACGGACTGCCACGAAATCATTCCCCAGCCCATGACACAACCTCCTCCAGCTTGAAATCTTTGCTTTCAGACGTATCACGCCGTACACGCCAACAGCCATCTGTCAGAAGGAGCACAGAACGTGATTCATCTGAAAATACCACCTGTCGCCACTCAGCTTACGTCCGATTGTGGTACTGGTGTACAATACAAATTCTGGCCTCTGTCGTTGATGGACAGCATTCAGCCCGGGTACATGAAACAGGCGCCTTTAGCCAAGGGCCATATGCTGCAATGGTCGTTGAGCGGTCTTTCAGGAGACACTGTTGGTGGCCCGCTAGTTCGTCTAGCTGCTCAGTGACTCAACAGTTGCAAGAGTTGCAAGTCTGTTCACTAGGAGGCATTTCTACAGCTGTCATTCAACTGTGTCATCTGTGCCATGTGGTGTACCACAGTAGCCTGTGCGCCGGGTTTGGATGGCGCCATTTTGCCATGCACGGTGTACTTTAACCACAGTGGCAAGCGAACATTTTACAGAGTTAGCCATTTAGGTAATGCTTTCACTCTTGGTCCGAAAGCCAATGATCATACTCTTTTGGATGTCAAGTAAATCGCTTCGTTCCCCCCTTACAACGATCGCATTGTTATCCGCGTCCTGCCCCGCCCCGCTTTATATGCATTCCACTTCTAGTGCTACCACCTGCTACCTGTGAGTGGTTACTGCACCTTGACGTCGAACATAGGCGGTGGTTACATTAATGTGACTGGTTTGTATATATGAAATTTACCAACTGTCCCGTTTCTTCCTTCATGGTAAGTGTCAGATATTGGCGGAACTATTTACAGAGATACATAGGATGGCATACAAAACTATCTTAATTCTCTGCAGTGTCGATGCAGGTGCACCCTGAGTAGTTGTACAACGGACTCTGTGCCATTACTCCGTAAGAAGCAGTTCCATTACCTTAATGGAAGAGAAATGCAGGCAGGCACTGAGTCTTCAGGCCACAAGTGGCCCATGGGGACCATCCGACCGCCGTGTCATCCTCAGATGAGGATGCAGATAGGAGAGGCGTGTAGTTAGCACACCGCTCTCCCGGTCGTTGTGATGGTTTTCTGTGACCGGAGCCGCTACTGTTCGGTAGAGTAGCTCCTCAGTTAGCATCACGGGGCTGAGTGCACCCCGAAAACTGGCAACAGTACAAGGCGGCCCGATGGTCACCCATCAAAGTGCCGGCCACGCCCGACAGCGCTTAACTTCGGTGATCTGACGGGAACCGGTGTATCCACTGCGATCAGGCCGTTGCCAATGGAAGACAAAGACTGTTAGTAAATTGTTTATCTTGCAGAGACCGCCACTCAGGATTAGCCGAGCGGTCTACGGCGCTGCAGTCACGGACTCTGCGGCTGGTCCCAACGGAGGTTCGAGTCCTCCATCGGGCATGGGTGTGTGCGTTTGTCCTTAGAATAATTTAGGTTAAGTGATGTGTAAGCTTAGGGATTGATGACCTCAGCAGTTAAGTCCCATAAGATTTCACACACATTTGACCCTTTTTTTTTTTTTTTTTTTTTTTTTTTTTGCAGAGACCTAAACGTCTAAATGAAATATAAATGTGGGTAATATGGGCAGTCTGTGCGAATGGGAGCATGCCCACTTGCAAAGCGGACCAAATGGTTCAAATGGCTCTGAGCACTATGGGACTTAACAGCTGAGGTCATCAGTTCCCTAGAACTTATATCTACTTAAACCTAACTAACCTAAGGACACCACACACATCCATGCCCGAGGCAGGATTCGAACCTGCGACCGTAGCAGTCGCGCGGTTCCGGACTGAAGAGCCTAGAACCGCTCTGCCACCGCGGCCGGCGCAAAGCGGGAATCCCGCCTACAAAATCTTAATGAACGTGTCACCTACAATAGTTGTATATATCTCAGCAGTCACATTCCCGTTGAACACATTCGACATTGGCCTCATTCACCTGAGTGGGGCTATTGAATTGCTGTTTTAACAAACATTTTTCGAAAATCATGTGTTGGTAACTGCGAACACAATAATATAGCTGTTTAGAATAGATAAATCAGTTTTCATCGTTTCAAATGGAACAGCTCCATTTGAAACGATGAAACCTGTTTCATCTATCCTGAAAAGCCGCATTATGAACTATTATAGTTAGCAGTTACACAAAATGTCTTACTGAATCATGTTTTTACTTTGAAAAAAAAAACTCTGAACACACCGCTTTTACACATAATTTGCCCGAGTGTGATATGTTTAGAAACGCTCACGCATGCGCAGGGCTACATTACACTTTGCACATAATCAACGAGGTTTTTTATTTTGGCACGTTTTTCCCTTCTGGCTGTTATTGAGATCGGAGCATACTTCACGGAAACGTGTTCCCTCAGGACGTGGTATCTTCTTGGCAAAATGTCACCCACTAAGTCTGTTCAGTACAAGAACTGGAGAAAGAGTCGGGGGCCGTCCTGCTGGCTAATTGCCGCTGCCCGTGTTTTACCTGGGTTCGTCCACGGGCCAGACTTGAACTCGGCAACTTTTCACGACCGCAATAAGGGCATTCTGAAAGAGTGAGGTAATCCCATGCTCGATCTAGGCTACTCCGATGGCAGATAGCAGGATGGCCCGACCCCAGGAATGAGTCAAAGGGGGTGCTGTTCCTGGCCCTCACCGAGATCGTCAGTCCTGTGAACGACAGCGACTCCCTGACGTCACAGAGTGTTCCGCTGCGTAGCTCAAGTTAGTCACCAAGGGAAAAATATGGCAGAAAGGCACGTTTTGAAACGTATTTTTAGTGATTGTAGTAATATACGATTAACCTGCAGTGGTTATAAATTGAAACCTTACAGGAGAACTAAGAAACGTGGATGGCGATGTTGTGGTAAAAACTCGTGGTGATCTGCTACATTTTTTGCAGTAGACAGCGTAAAATTGTTTTCGTGTTTGCAAGGCACTCACGAGCACACACCAATTCCAGAACACTTGTTATACACGAAAATGTATTTAATATTGTTTAAACAAAAAGCGAAGCTTTGGATGGAAAACCTTAGAAACGTAAACGCAGGCACACAGATCACAAGCCAACACATTAGCGAAGAAGGATGTAAGGTACATTAGCAAAAAATTTTACGCATACACGTTTGAAGAGTATGCCGAAACTGCCAAAATCCGCGTCGATAATTCATGTTGTCTTATCGCAAATGGAGGTGACAATTACAAAAGGCGAAGTCTTTGTCCTTAATAATGGTACGGAAAATGGTCATCTTGTTTTTTCTACCAACTTCAATCTACAATACCTATGTCAGGAGGAAACTACATGTACATTGATGCCGGTACTTTTCAGTCTGCAGTGAAACACTTTCTCCGGTTATTCAAGATCCACAGTTACTAATGAGGTTCTTACATATTATTAGTGTTCAGCCTTATAACAGATAAGAAGGAAACATATTCGAAATTTTACAGCGTGTTCGAGATTAATGTAGAGAGAAGCAATTGTCTTTTAATCCAAAAGACGGCGGTAACTGATTTCGAACAGTCCATCGAGGAGAGTATGAAGATTGCCTTCCAATCGGTCAAGCTTACTGGTTGTCGCGTTCACTTGGCTCAAGCTTGGTAAGTACAGCTGTATTTGTTATTTTAAGAAAACTGTATTACTACTGAACGATAAACGGCCATAATTATTATATAATATTTTTTACATTTTTAAACACAGTAGAAAACAGTCATTCCTAAAGTTACTTATACATTATTCACGCTGCCAAGGGTTCAGTACATAGCTCAAGTCACTCACCTTAAAAAACTTTTGCCTTTTAAGTTTTCGCACACATTAATTTTTATCCATATTTCAGGTGGCGAAAAAGACAAACATTTGGTTCGGCTTCGACGTACAAAGACCAGAACAGTGAAAGAGGCCAGTGGCTGGATTACATCTTTGGGCTTAGTTACTCAAATCCCCAAGATGTTCCTAATGTTTTTGCCGACCTGGTCATCATAGAGCCACAAGACCAAAAACTCATCAAATTTGCCGATTATATAACTGAAAATTACATTGATTACGAATAAAACGTGAAATTCCTCCTCGTGTTTGGGCTGCAGATTGCGTTTCCTTACGGAGAACGTAAATTTTTATTTGTGAGACATCCAAAAGTGTTCTGCAACATGTTCACGGCAAACAATTGGGTCGGATTTGTTTCCCATCGAAAAGTTATGGAGAACGAATCACGCTCATGAAAGCTTTGATTCCCTTTTCAATGCTTCGAGTAAATCTCCTCACCCAACCATCTTCAGGTTTGTGAAATGTTTGAAGCATAAACAAGCTGATGGCTACATAAGAATTAACTCTGAAAAAATGGCCACATCATCAAAACGGCCTCAAAAATGAGGAAAAGCTAAGCTTTCCTACAACAGAAATTAAATTTACTCAGAAATGGTGAAAGAGACAAAACAGAATTTGTAAAGTGCTTTACACACAACCCGGCCGAGAACAGAATATAAGATGAAAGAAATTCAGTTGTTTTCGGGATATATTTTTGTGTGCGATATTTTTAATAAAAGTTTGTGTTTCTGTATGATTTGTTTTCTTTTTTTTTTTTTTTTTTTTTTGCTTATTCATTCTTCCAGTATTTACAAATTTACAATATTCTTTCAGAGCGTTGTCAATAGTGGCGAAGCCCGTACATTTGCTCCGTTCCAAAAAATGGTTCAAATGGCTCTGAGAACTATGGGACTTAACATCTGAGGTCATCGGTCACCTAGGACTTAGAATTACTTAAACCTAACTAACCTAAGGACATCACATACATCCATGCCCGAGGCAGGATTCGAACCTGCGACTGTAGCGGTCGCGCGGTTCCAGACTAAAGCGCCTCGAACCGCTCAGTCACTGCGGCCGGCTGCTCCGTTCAGATTTCGAACAGTGTCAGTTCCCTCCAGCACTACGTTAGACATTAATTGAGTCCATGCCATGTCGTTTTGCGGCACTTCTGCGTGCTCGCGGGGGCCCTACACGATATTAGGTAGGTGTACCAGTTTCTTTGGCTCTTCGGTGTATATGCATGTGTCATGTAGTAGAGAAAAATTTAATAAGTACATTACATACACCGCCGGAGAGAAATTGCATCATCCTCAAGACTGCTAAGTGGCACCAGGGAATAGTATGTGCATACTGAGGAGCTGTAGTGGTCGTGATTCATTTGGTTCACTCTTCATCAGCAACTGTTCCGAGTTTAGAGGGACCAGTGTTTTTCAACATTCGTTCTAGGGTACAACCAAGCCCCACTGACGAGGACATACTGCTGTTAAACAGCTTCAACCATTTGAACGGTGTCGCATTTTAGACCTGTGGGTAGCTGGACATGGGTATCGACGGACTGCTTCTCATATTGGACACAATGTATCGGTGCTCTGCCGCTGCTTTCATCAGTGGTCCGACGAACATTTTCTCACCTGTAACCCAGCTTCTGGCCCCCATATAATACACATGCACGTCAAGATCGACACATGTTAGTGGCGGTGGCTGACCGAATATTATCCACAGATGAAATCCGTGCACATGTCTCACTTATTGTCATCACGGACCATTGGGAACCTTCTGCTTCTAGCAGGATTAAGATCACGTATGCCTCTGGCCACCCTATTACTGACACGGCGACACCACCAATCATGGCTACTCTAGTGTCATGAAAAAGTTCACTGGACATTGGAATAGCGTTCCGATTTCTTCAGTGATGAGAGTAGGTTCTGTCTGTATGCGTATGATAGACATAGACCTGGCGAGCGGCCTATTCTAGAGCGCATTCTTCACGGCACACACATCCCATCCCAGCCTTCATGGAGATGGCGACCCTCGGTTGCAACTCACAGTCACGTTTGGCGTCTCTGCAGGGTAAAGCAGCCACTGCCTGCTACATTGCACAGGCTGTATCCCCGTCCTACTGCCATTCCTTCGACGTGAAGGTGATGGGCCTTTTCAGCAGGACTATGCACACCCACGTATAGCTGCTGCGGCGCAACATGCCATTTGTGAAGTACAGCAAATGCCCTAGCCAGTAGCATCACCAGATCTCTCAGAAAGTAAACATGTATGAGAGATGATGACGCAGGAATTTGCTCGTTCTCCAGGGGCCTGTATGAACCATTACCTACACTACTGGCCATTAAAATTGCTACACCACGAAGATGACGTGCCACAGACGCGAAATTTAACCGACAGGAAGAAGATGCTGTCATATGCAAATGATTAGCTTTTCAGAGCATTCACACAAGGTTGGCGCCGGTGGCGACACCTACAACGTGCTGACATGAGGAAAGTTTCCAACCGATTTCTCATACACAAACAGCAGTTGACCGGCGTTGCCTGGTGAAACGTTGTTATGATGCCTCGTGTAAGGAGGAGAAATGCGTACCATCACATATCCGACTTTGATAGAGGTCGGATTGTAGCCTATCGCGATTGCAGTTTATCGTATCACGACATTGCTGCTCGCGTTGGTCGAGATCCAATGACTATTAGCAGAATATGGAATCGGTGGCTTCAGGAGGGTAATACGGAATACCGTGCTGGATCCCAACGCCCTCGTATCACTAGCAGTCGAGATGACAGGCATCTTATCCGCATGGCTGTAACGGATCGTGCAGCCACGTCTCGATCCCTGAGTCAACAGATGGGGACGTTTGCAAGACAACAACCATCTGCAGGAACAGTTCGACGACGTTTGCAGCAGCTCGGAGACCATGGCTGCTGTTACCCTTGACGCTGCATCACAGACAGGAGCGCCTGCGATGGTGTACTCAACGACGAACCTGGGTACACGAATGGCAAAACGTCGTTTTTTCGGATGAATCAAGGTTCTGTTTACAGCATCATGATGGTCGCATCCGTGTTTGGCGACATCGGGGTGAACGCACATTGGAAGCGTGTATTCGTCATCGCCATACTGGCGTATCACCCGGCGTGATTGTATGGGGTGCCATTGGTTACACATCTCTGTCACCTCTTGTTCGCATTGACGGCACTTTGAACAGTGGACGTTACATTTCAGATGTGTTACGACCCGCGGCTCTACCCTTCATCGATTCCTGCGAAACCCTACATTTCAGCAGGATAATGCACGACCGCATGTTGCAGGTCCTGTACGGGCCTTTCTGGATACAGAAAATGTTCGACTGCTGCCCTGGCCAGCACATTCTCCAGATCTCTTACCAATTGGAAACGTCTGGTCAATGGTGGCCGAGCAACCGGCCCGTTGCGTATCAAGGCCGTTATTACGGCCAGACGTGGTTGCTCTGGGTACTTATTTCTCAGGATTTATACACCCAGATATGTGAAAATGTAATCACATGTCAGTTCTAGTATAATATATTTGTCCAATGAATACCCGTTTATCATCTGCATTTCTACTTGGTGTAGCAATTTTAATGGCCAATAGTGTAATTGCCCTCCCCCCATGAACCATGGACCTTGCCGTTGGTGGGGAGGCTTGCGTGCCTCAGCGATACAGATAGCCGTACCGTAGGTACAACCACAACGGAGGGGTATCTGTTGAGAGGCCAGACAAACGTGTGGTTCCTGAAGAGGGGCAGCAGCCTTTTCAGTAGTTGCAAGGGCAACAGTCTGGATGATTGACTGATCTGGCCTTGTAACAGTAACCAAAACGGCCTTGCTGTGCTGGTACTGCGAACGGCTGAAAGCAAGGGGAAACTACGGCCGTAATTTTTCCCGAGGGCATGCAGCTTTACTGTATGATTACATGATGATGGCGTCCTCTTGGGTAAAATATTCCGGAGGTAAAATAGTCCCCCATTCGGATCTCCGGGCGGGGACTACTCAAGAGGATGTCGTTATCAGGAGAAAGAAAACTGGCGTTCTACGGATCGGAGCGTGGAATGTCAGATCCCTTAATCGGGCAGGTAGGTTAGAAAATTTAAAAAGGAAAATGGATAGGTTGAAGTTAGATATAGTGGGAATTAGTGAAGTTCGGTGGCAGGAGGAACAAGACTTCTGGTCAGGTGACTACAGGGTTATAAACACAAAATCAAATAGGGGGAATGCAGGAGTAGGTTTAATAATGAATAGGAAAATAGGAATGCGGGTAAGCTACTACAAACAGCATAGTGAACGCATTATTGTGGCCAAGATAGACACGAAGCCCACACCTACTACAGTAGTACAAGTTTATATGCCAACTAGCTCTGCAGATGACGAAGAAATTGAAGAAATGTATGATGAAATAAAAGAAATTATTCAGATTGTGAAGGGAGACGAAAATTTAATACTCATGGGTGACTGGAATTCGAGTGTAGGAAAAGGGAGAGAAGGAAACATAGTAGGTGAATATGGATTGGGGGACAGAAATGAAAGTGGAAGCCGCCTGGTAGAATTTTGCACAGAGCACAACATAATCATAACTAACACTTGGTTTAAGAATCATGAAAAAAGGTTGTATACATGGAAGAACCCTGGAGATACTAAAAGGTATCAGATAGATTATATAATGGTAAGACAGAGATTTAGGAACCAGGTTTTAAATTGTAAGACATTTCCAGGGGCAGATGTGGACTCTGACCACAATCTATTGGTTATGACCTGTAGATTAAAACTGAAGAAACTGCAAAAAGGTGGGAATTTAAGGAGATGGGACCTGGATAAACTAAAAGAACCAGAGGTTGTACAGAGATTCAGGGAGAGCATAAGGGAACAATTGACAGGAATGGGAGAAATAAATACAGTAGAACAAGAATGGGTAGCTTTGAGGGATGAAGTAGTGAAGGCAGCAGAGGATCAAGTAGGTAAAAAGACGAGGGCTAGTATAAATCCTTGGGTAACAGAAGAAATACTGAATTTAATTGATGAAAGGAGAAAATATAAAAATGCAGTAAGTGAAACAGGGAAAAAGGAATACAAACGTCTCAAAAATGAGATCGACAGGAAGTGCAAAATGGCTAAGCAGGGATGGCTAGAGGAGAAATGTAAGGATGTAGAGGCCTATCTCACTAGGGGTAAGATAGATACTGCCTACAGGAAAATTAAAGAGACCTTTGGAGATAAGAGAACGACTTGTATGAATATCAAGAGCTCAGATGGAAACCCAGTTCTAAGCAAAGAAGGGAAAGCAGAAAGGTGGAAGGAGTATATAGAGGGTCTATACAAGGGCGATGTACTTGAGGACAATATTATGGAAATGGAAGAGGATGTAGATGAAGATGAAATGGGAGATACGATACTGCGTGAAGAGTTTGACAGAGCACTGAAAGACCTGAGTCGAAACAAGGCCCCCGGAGTAGGCAATATTCCATTGGAACTACTGACGGCCGTGGGAGAGCCAGTCCTGACAAAACTCTACCATCTGGTGAGCAAGATGTATGAAACAGGTGAAATACCCTCAGACTTCAAGAAGAATATAATAATTCCAATCACAAAGAAAGCAGGTATTGACAGATGTGAAAATTACCAAACTATCAGCTTAATAAGTCACAGCTGCAAAATACTAACACGAATTCTTTACAGACGAATGGAAAAACTAGTAGAAGCCAACCTCGGGGAAGATCTGTTTGGATTCCGTAGAAACACTGGAACACGTGAGGCAATACTGACCTTACGACTTATCTTAGAAGAAAGATTAAGGAAAGGCAAACCTACGTTTCTAGCATTTGTAGACTTAGAGAAAGCTTTTGACAATGTTGACTGGAATACCCTCTTTCAAATTCTAAAGGTGGCAGGGGTAAAATACAGGGAGCGAAAGGCTATTTACAATTTGTACAGAAACCAGATGGCAGTTATAAGAGCCGAGGGACATGAAAGGGAAGGAGTGGTAGGGAAGGGAGTAAGACAGGGTTGTAGCCTCTCCCCGATGTTGTTCAATCTGTATATTGAGCAAGCAGTAAAGGAAACAAAAGAAAAATTTGGGGTAGGTATTAAAATTCATGGAGAAGAAATAAAAACTGTGGGGTTCGCCGATGACATTGTAATTCTGTCAGAGACAGCAAAGGACTTGGAAGAGCAGTTGAATGGAATGGACAGTGTCTTGAAAGGAGGATATAAGATGAACATCAACAAAAGCAAAACAAGGATAATGGAATGTAGTCTAATTAAGTCGGGTGATGTTGAGGGAATCAGATTAGGAAATGAGGCACTTAAAGTAGTAAAGGAGTTTTGCTATTTGGGGAGCAAAATAACTGATGATGGTCGAAGTAGAGAGGATATAAAATGTAGGCTGGCAACGGCAAGGAAGGCGTTTCTGAAGAAGAGAAATTTGTTAACATCCAGTATTGATTTAAGTGTCAGGAAGTCATTTCTGAAAGTATTCGTATGGAGTGTAGCCATGTATGGAAGTGAAACATGGACGATAAATAGTTTGGACAAGAAGAGAATAGAAGCTTTCGAAATGTGGTGCTACAGAAGAATGCTGAAGATTAGATGGGTAGATCACATAACTAATGAGGAAGTATTGAATAGGATTGGGGAGAGGAGAAGTTTGTGGCACAACTTGACCAGAAGAAGGGATCGGTTGGTAGGGCATGTTCTGAGGCATCAAGGGATCACAAATTTAGTATTGGAGGGGAGCGTGGAGGGTAAAAATCGTAGAGGGAGACCAAGAGATGAATACACTAAGCAGATTCAGAAGGATGTAGGTTGCAGTAGGTACTGGGAGATGAAAAAGCTTGCACAGGATAGAGTAGCATGGAGAGCTGCATCAAACCAGTCTCAGGACTGAAGACCACCACAACAACAGTGTAATTGCAATAAAAGGAACAATACCTTTGGCTTTGTCGCCAGGTGGGAGGGGGGGGGGGGGGAGGATACACTGTGTACTGATGCGATTGTTTGGGAACCCTCTGTTGTGACATAAGAGGTGTTTGGGAAAAGTAATAAGACTGATTTTTTTATCTATAAAAGGTTTTGTAGATAAAAAGGTTTTGTCTGCTTGAAAGTAGTTCCCTTCGGCAGCTATACACCGGCCGAGTCGTTGTTCCCTGTCTTGGTAGCAGCGCTGAAAGGCTGCAGTTGGCAGGCCCTTAAACATGACGCTTACACTCTTTGAATGTTCTCCAGAGATCCAAAATGACATCCTTTTAAGACATTTTTTTGAATTTCTGGAAAAGTAAAAACTCACAAGGACTCAGATCTTGTGAACAGGGTGGCTGTTGAAAAGCAGGAATGTCTTTTGAGGTCAAAAATTCAGTGATGGAAGTAGCGGTGAGACATGAGACGTTGTCATGATGCAGTATCCACTTGTATGGAATGTCCGCTTTCAGTGGTTCAAATGGCTCTGAGCACTATGCGACTTAACTTCTGAGGTCATCAGTCGCCTAGAACTTAGAACTTATTAAACCTAACTAACCTAAGGACATCACACACATCCACGCCCGAGGCAGGATTCGAACCTGCGACCGTAGCGGTCGCCCGGTTCCAGACTGTAGCGCCTAGAACCGCCCGCTTTCATTCCAGTCACTCCTTTCCCGAGCCTTTGAAGGACATCTTTGTAAAACACTTGGTTGACAGATTGTCCTTAAGAAACAAATTCTTTATGCACGACACCCATACTGTCAAAAAAACAAATCAGCATTGTTTTGATCTTTATTTGCTCATTCAAGCTTTTTTCAGTCGAGGGAAGGTCTCAATGCCACACTCCTCACTTTTCCGCTTTGTGTCAGGTTCGTACTCAAAAATCCAGGATTCACCACTGTGATCACACTGGTGGCCATTTGCAATACTCTCAAGAAGAACAACGCACACGTTTTTTCGACAGTATTTCTGCTCAGTTGTGCGGTTTTCGGCAACATTTTTTCGCAAGCCTTTCGCATGTGCAAAACTTAAGTCAAAATTTGATGTTTGGTGAAAGTGTTTAACAGGTCATCCATCATCCTTAATGTTAAGCGTCAGTGTGATCTCACAAGAGCAAGCACACGTTTGACGTTCTCATCAGTTACTTGAAGTTGAAGGCCTCGCTGATGCAGGCTCATCTTCAAAGTGCTCTGCACCTTCCAAAAATGATTTGTGGCAGCGAAAAACTTGTACTGTTAATAAGGAATGTTGCCCATGTGCCTGTTTCAACTTTTCAAAGGTCACACTCGCAGATTCCCCAAGTTTAACACAAAACTTGATGGCATAACGTTGCCCTAAATTCCGCTGTTCCAACTGAAACATAACTTTACTTATGGAGCTCAGAAAAATCAAGTTTTGGCTGTATGGAGCTGAAACTTGGATTGAACATCTGGAAGGGATGAACACACCGATCTACATAAGTAGAACAATACAGTGTTGGCAGATCGCTCGCAGTGTTGTCAGTCTCATTACTTTTCTCCTAAACCTCGCACATGTTTCATTTGATCTGAATTTGTTATCATATACTTCTGCAATGTTGAAATATCTGTCACCACAATACGAAACCGCTATCGATCAGCAAAATGCAAAACGATCATAGGCACACTTAAAACCGCTTTCAAAGAGATTGTTCAATCAAGAGAAAAAATACGTAGCGTCCGTATGTTACAGATACGTCGGAAAATATGCTTTACAAACGAGACGTTTATGTCAGCGTTTTCGTAATATTTTATCCAGTTCCTGTACAGTGTTTGGCGTTTGTTGCATGACCTTCAGGCCAGAGCCTAATGAAAAAAAATTAGAGTCTTCAGGAAAAAGCAAGTCTCGTCTGGAAAGACGACCTGTTGCCATTCTACCACGCTCATGCGTGAGTAGCAGCCGTTACGTCCACATCCTGTAGTCGAGAAAATCTGTCTCATATTAAGCTTCAATCACAGCGGCACAAAATACAGTGCTACGTTTCTTGCGTGGTTGTTTTATGCTCGCTCTAGTACCGTCCTATGCCTTTTACTTTGTTGAGCCAATCTTCCCCTATTTACTGCACCTTACATCATTGTTAAGTGCGTCACATTGGTTACTTTTTCCTCCCCCTTCCCACTATGTGTGCACATTGTTTACTTTTTTCTGCTCCTATAACCACTTCTGGATTTGGAGCAAAGCACACACTAACCACTATCGCTTTCCGTAAATATTCACCGGAATTCGTCCTAACCTTTGTAGTCCTTCATTTATTATTTTGCCTGTCCACTGAACATTGAATTGTTAACACCATACCACACTTCATATGTTCCAGCTTCTTCTTGCTTAATTTTTTCACGGTCTGTCTTTACATTCCGTAAACTGTTTCGTAGTTTCATGTGATCTGTAATCTCTCTTTTTTTTAATTTTCTTCGTTTGCGTCAATCCACGTATAATGACTATCCCTTACGACCTTATTTTCAATTTTTATTTACACGTCAAGTTTCGTTAGACCAAATTGAGGAGCAAACCTCTAAGGTCATGGAACGTGTCATTACATGAAATTACCACATAAAAGTAATAACAGATAAAATTAAGATATTTATGAAAAGTCAAGCCATAAGTTTAAGTAACTGCAGTCAACAATACACCAAGAATCAGCTTAATTTTTCAAGGATCTCCTCGACAGAATAGAAGGAGTGGCCCATGAATAAATTCTTCAGTGCAGATTGAAAAGCGTCTGGATTACTGCTAAGATTTTTGAATTCTAGTGGTAGCGTAGTGAAAATGGACGCAGCAGTATACTGCACACCTTTCTGCGTAAGCGTTAAGGAAGTCCGTTCCAAATGAAGGTTTGATTTCTGCCGAGTACTAACTGAGTGAAAGCTGCTTATTCTTCGGAATAAGCTAATATTGTTAACAAGAAATGACAGTATGGAATATTTTGAGAGGCCAATGTCAAATACCCAGACTCGTGAACAGGGGTCGACAAGAGGTTCGTGAACTATAAACTTACACCACTTATTGCCCGAATCGCCCGTTTCTGAGCCAAAAATATCCTTTTACAACGAGTAGAGTTACCCCAAATTATAATACCATACGATATAAGCGAATGAAAATAGGCAAAGCAGACTAATTTTCGTGTCAAACGATCTCTCACTTCGATACCGTTTGAATAGAAAAAAGTGGCAGCATTAAGTCTTTGAACAAGATCCTGAATGTGGGCTTTCCATGACAATTTACTACCTATCTGAACACCTAGAAATTTGAACTGTTCAGTTTCACTAATCATATGCCCATTCTGTGAAATTAAAATATTAGGTTTCAACTGCACTATTTGAAACCGAGCCAATATTGCTCACAAGATCCTGTACTACCAAGCTAGTGTCATCAGCAAACAGAAATATTTTAGAGTTACCTGTAATACTAGAGGGCATATCATTTATATAAATAAGGAACAGGAGTGGCCCCATCACTGATCCCTGAGGCACCTCCCCCCCCCCCCCCCCCACTTGACTGTACTCCACTCAGAACCCACATCACAGCCATTCTAGACACTGTGAATAATGACCTTTTGCTCTCTGTTGCTGAAGCAAGAGGTGAACCAATTGTGAGCTACTCCCCCTATTCCGTAATCGTCCAACTTCTGGAGCAACATTTTGTGATCAACACAATCAAACGCCTTAGTTAAATCAAAAAAATATGCCTAGCGTTCCAAACCTTTTCATTTAACCCATCCAGTACCTCACAGAGAAAAGAGAATATAGCATTTTCAGTTGTTAAATGACTTCTAAAGCCGAACTGCACATTTGATAGCAAATCATGTGATATAAAATGATCAATTATCCTTATATATACAGCCTTTTCAATAACTTTTGCAAACACTGATGGCTTAGAAATAGGTCTAAAATTCTCTACATTATCCCTTTCTCCCTTTTTATAAAGCGGCTTTACTACTGAGTACTTTAATCGTTAGGGAAACTGACCATTACTGAAGGAAAAATTACAAATATGGCTAAATACACGGCTAACATGTGCAGCACAGTACTTTAATATTCTGCTAGACACCCCATCATGTCCATGAGAATCCTTTAGTCTTCAGTGATTTAATTCTTAATTCAGTCTCCCCTTTTTATCACAGAGGAGTATTTCAGACATCAACCTCGGAAAGGCATTTGCCAAGAATGTTATATGACTCCCTGTAGAAGCTAAGTTTTTATTTAGTTCACCAGCAATGCTCAGAAAATGATCGTTAAATACTTTACATATAGCTTTTTTTCAGTAACAGAAATATTTTTACTACAAACTGACTTTATATCGTCAACCTTGTGCTGCTGACCAGATACTTCCTTCACAACTGACCATATAGCTTTAATTTTATCCTGTGAATTAGCTATTCTGTTTGCATACCACATACTCTTTGCCTTCCTAATGACACTTTAAGCACCTTACAGTACTGGTTGTAATGGACTACTGTAGCTTGATTGTGACTACTTCTAACATTTTGATATAATTCCCGCTTTGTTCTACATGATATCCTTATCCCACTAGTCAGCCACCCGGGCTGCCTTTCACTGCTAGTACACCGTTTAGAACGTTCTGATGGAAAGCAACTCTCAAAGAGCATGAGAAATGTGTCAAGGATAGCATTATATCTGTCATCTATGTTATTGGCATTATAAACACCCTGCTACTCTTGTTCCTTGACGAGGTTTAAAAAACTCTCTATTGCTGTTGGATTAACTTTCCTAGATAGTTTGTAATTATATGTGACATTTGTTTGAGTAAAAAGCCTTTGATGTAAAATTTGTGCATCATGGTCTGAAAGGCCATTCTCCCTTTTACCAACAGAATGCCCATCTAGTAATAAAGAATGAATAAAAATATTGTCTGTAGCTGTGCTACTGTTCCCCTGCACTCTAGCTGAAAAAAAAAACAGTCTGCATCAGATAATATGAATTTAAGAGATGTACCAACGTCCTTTTTGTTGTACCATCATACACAAAATTTATATTTAAGTCACCACATATAATTAATTTCTGGTACTTCCTATAAACTGAATCAAGAACCCTCTCTAGCTTGAGCAGAAATGCTCTAAGGCAGAGTTCGGGGTCCTATAAACAACAATTAGAAGTTTAGTTTCACTAACTTCAACTGTCCCTGCACAGCATTCAAATATCTGTTCAGTGCAGTGCCGTGATACGTCTGTAGACTCAAATGGAATACTGTTTTTACGTACATGACCACACCCCCACCCCGCAAGCCAGCTAATCTGCATCCTGCTAAAGGAAGCCTCTGAATTGTCCAATTACTGCCTGAAGGGGACAGCGATCTTGGTGACAAATTGTTCACTACTCAGCCAGAACATTATGACCAACTACCTAATAGCCGATATGTCCACCTTTGGCATGGATAACAGCGACGATGTGTCGTGCCGGGAGCTGACATCACATCTGAACACAAGTCACCTAATTCCAATAAACTCTGAAGGGGGGGAGGGGGCGAGGGAGAGGGGCGATGAGCTCTGACGTCACGTTCAATCACATCCCAGATGCTTTCGATCGGGTTCAGATCTGGCGAGATGGGGGAGAGGGGCAGCACGTCAATTGGAACTCGCCACAGTGTTCCTCAAGCCACTCCATCTCATTCCTATCCTTGACTCATGGCGCATTATCTTGTTGAAAAATGCCACTTCCGCCGAGAAACCAATCGTCATGAAGGATGTAGGTGGTCTACAACAAGTGTATGAGCCTCCTTGGCCATCATGGTGCCTTCCAGGAGCTCCATTGGAGCCATGGATGCCTACGTGGATGTTCCCCAGAGCATAATGGATCCGCCACCAGCTTGTCTCCGTCCCACAGCACAGGTGTCAAGGAGCTGCTGCCCTGGAAAGCAACGGACTCGGGCCCTCCCATCAGCATGATGAAGGTATCGGGATTCATCAGACCATGCAACGCTCTGCCACTGCCCCAATGTCCACTGCCGATGGTCAAGTGCCCATTTCAGTCGTAGTTGCCAATGTCGTGGAGTTAATGTTGGCAAACGCTTGGGTCGTCGGGTACAGAGGCTCATCGTTAGGGGTGTCCGGTGCACTGTGTGTTCAGACACACTTGTATTCTGCCCAGAATTAAAGTCTGATGTTAGTTCCACCTCAGTTCACCGCTTGTCCTGTTTCACCAGTCTGCCTAGCATCCGACATCTGTAATGAGGGGTGGCCACCCAACTCTATGAAGTCTGGCGTGGTTTCACCTTGATATCGCCACGTATTGAAGACATCACACCAGTAACAGCACTACTCAAACACCCGACATGTCATGCAGTTTCTGAAACGCTCGAGCTGAGCCCCCAGGCCACCACAATTTACCCTCGGTCCATCTCACTTTGTCAGATAGATTGCGCGTCTTCCCAATTCAACAAACAGACAGCACGCTCACTGACGCTACGTTTACCGTGCGGGTGTCTGACTAGCAGTCATTCCTCGCCAGGTGACGCTGCTATCGCCTGGACGGGTTTATATCGATTGCAGGTCGGTGGTCATAATGTTGTGGCTCATCCGTCTATGTCGGCTGTTTGGAAAAATATCCTCGAACCGGCCCAATAAAAGCGTTTGCATTCAATTACAAGTTCACTGATAAACTTCATTTGCTCGTCATTTCCAAGATTATATCACTTCATTGTGATAAAATGTTCACTGATAAACTTTATTTACCTCTCATTTCCAAGATTATGTCACTTCATGGTAGTAAAAGTGAGGAACTACAGTAACCATTATATTTGAATAGACGGTTGAATGAATTGGCGTTACACACTTCTCATAATAAACGTGGAACAGCATGCTATTTCATTACTGCGTGAAACAAACACTAACAAAGCGATGACAGTTGGCAGCTGGATTAAATCACAAGTTTATCCACATAATTGAAAATGTTATTGGGTACTGTAATCAACGCAACAGTCACGAATGTAGCTGCGAGAATGTACTACAAATCACTGTTATAGTTACATTACTACGAGGGTGCTTCAGACAGTAAGTTAAGCATTAATATGACAGATATGGACGTACGCAGAAATTTTTTCGGGTGGGAGGCGGGGAGTAGACTAGGTAATACCCAATTTTGATACAAATTTTTTCAAATTAGATTGACGTCACGCCATTGAAGTTAAATTTCGTACGTGCAGCTACAGACTTTTTATACAAGAGAGAATGGATGTTTATTCGCTCAGAATAAAAGCTCTGTACTCCAGATACAAAGAGATGCGGGGATTTTGTGGTGGTGGGGGAAGGGGGGGGGGGGGAATGCTACTCTTCTCTCCCTTGCTGATGCTTATAATGGTGGGCCAGGTAACCTTTACTGAAAGCTGCTTCAATGTGACACAGATGCAGGACACTATTTTCAACATGGTATTCCTCGGCGATATAATTCCACTTCTCAGTCATGTAGCCATGAGGGAACACCTGTGTGAACGTCTTCACCGTTGGAAAGTCGCTTTCCCCCGCCCCCACCCCCGTACCCCGCAAGTTTTTTCATCTTGCCGAAAAGACATAAATCGCATTTTGCAGCGTCTGGGCTTTATGGCTGATGCTTTCACACCTCTCATCGAAAATGGTGAGTAAAGTTTGTGTTACCGATTTGCGCCGATTCAGTTGCACATTGTGATGCAACTGTCATGCGTACCGCAGCAGAACTGTGTCTGCAGGAAACTCGGAACATGTACTCTCTTCTTCAAAGCACCACTCTTGTTGCGCAGTGGTCTTAGACTGGGACAACACGTACCACTGACTATCTAAAGTCCCCGCTAAAAACGATTCGTGCGTGAACCTGGTATCAGACTGTGGAACTTTGGTAGAATACTAGGGATATGGAATCAGTTTACAAAAGAGAATGTTTACAAAACAGATGTGAGACCCATTTAGAATACTGCTTAAGTGTGCGGGACCCATACCGAACAGGACTAACAGGGATATGGAACGTGTACAAAGAAGGGCAGCAGGAATGGTCACAGACTTGGTCGATCCATGGGTGAGTGTCACGGAGATATTGAAAGAACCGGACTGGCAGACGCGAACGCTTCCACGAAAATCTGTTTAGGAAGTTTCGAGAACCCACTTTAAGTGATGGATTTAGGGATGTACTACAATCCCCTACGTATCGCTCACATAGATATCGTGGAGAAGAGATTAGAGTTCTTACAACAAGTACAGAGGTATTTAAGCAGACGCCTGCCGGTGTGGCCGTGCGGTTCTAGCCGGTTCAGTCTGGAACCGCATGACCGCTACGATCGCAGGTTCGAATCCTGCCTCGGGCATGGATGTGTGTGATGTCCTTAGGTTAGTTAGGTTTAATTAGTTCTAAGTTCTAGGTGACTGATGACCCCAGAAGTTAAGTCGCATAGTGCTCAGAGCCATTTGAACCATTTAATCAGTCATGCTTCCCACAATCTGTACGTCACTGGAAGGGGAAGAAGCCCTAATAACCGTTACAATGAGACGCACTCTCTGTCATGCACTTCACACCGTGTTATTGAAGATTTAGATGGATGATGATGATGATTGGTTTGTGGAGCGCTCAACTGCGCGGTTACCAGCGCCCGTACAAATTTCCTACCTTTGCACAGTCCAATCTCGCCACTTTCATGAATGATGATGAAATGATGAGGACCACACAAACACCCAGTCATCTCGAGGCCGGGAATCGGGAATCGGACCCGGGGCCCCGTGCTCGGGAAGCGAGAACGCGGCTGCGAGACTACTAGCGGCGGACGATTTAGATGGAGGCCGAGTGATCAAAATTAATTATCGCTATTATGAGAATATTTGAAATATGTTGTTCTTGTAAGACAGAATTGTGAATCAGAGAAGCGTTGACGTAATAATACTACAATACCGTGCAAATGGAACCTCAACCTCTCTTCCACCTTTTTTTGCACTGCTTCCTTTTCAGTCAGACTTCGGTGTTATAGGCACACAAGTTTCAACGTGCATTTTTTTCCTCATCTACAACTAAGTGAATGGCAGCGAAGTGTGAAACAGAGAGTACTCTTAGGCTCTTTTAATTGCCCCACATATAAGTATTCGTTTCCGTTCCACCAAGGGATGCAGCAACCATAACGTAAACAGCATATGAGCTGTTACGATGGTTAGCTAAAATGTGTTAATACACTCCTGGAAATGGAAAAAAGAACACATTGACACCGGTGTGTCAGACCCACCAGACTTGCTCCGGACACTGCGAGAGGGCTGTACAAGCAATGATCACACGCACGGCACAGCGGACACACCAGGAACCGCGGTGTTGGCCGTCGAATGGCGCTAGCTGCGCAGCATTTGTGCACCGCCGCCGTCAGTGTCAGCCAGTTTGCCGTGGCATACGGAGCTCCATCGCAGTCTTTAACACTGGTAGCATGCCGCGACAGCGTGGACGTGAACCGTATGTGCAGTTGACGGCTTTGAGCGAGGGCATATAGTGGGCATGCGGGAGGCCGGGTGGACGTACCGCCGAATTGCTCAACACGTGGGGCGTGAGGTCTCCACAGTACATCGATGTCGTCGCCAGTGGTCGGCGGAAGGTGCACGTGCCCGTCGACCTGGGACCGGACCGCAGCGACGCACGGATGCACGCCAAGACCGTAGGATCCTACGCAGTGCCGTAGGGGACCGCACCGCCACTTCCCAGCAAATTAGGGACACTGTTGCTCCTGGGGTATCGGCGAGGACCATTCGCAACCTTCTCCATGAAGCTGGGCTACGGTCCCGCACACCGTTAGGCCGTCTTCCGCTCACGCCCCAACATCGTGCAGCCCGCCTCCAGTGGTGTCGCGACAGGCGTGAATGGAGGGACGAATGGAGACGTGTCGTCTTCAGCCATGAGAGTCGCTTCTGCCTTGGTGCCAATGATGGTCGTATGCGTGTTTGGCGTCGTGCAGGTGAGCGCCACAATCAGGACTGCTTACGACCGAGGCACACAGGGCCAACACCCGGCATCATGGTGTGGGGAGCGATCTCCTACACTGGCCGTACACCACTGGTGATCGTCGAGGGGACACTGAATAGTGCACGGTACATCCAAACCGTCATCGAACCCATCGTTCTACCATTCCTAGACCGGCAAGGGAACTTGCTGTTCCAACAGGACAATGCACGTCCGCATGTATCCCGTGCCACCCAACGTGCTCTAGAAGGTGTAAGTCAACTACCCTGGCCAGCAAGATCTCCGGATCTGTCCCCCATTGAGCATGTTTGGGACTGGATGAAGCGTCGTCTCACGCGGTCTGCACGTCCAGCACGAACGCTGGTCCAACTGAGGCGCCAGGTGGAAATGGCATGGCAAGCCGTTCCACAGGACTACATCCAGCATCTCTACGATCGTCTCCATGGGAGAATATCAGCCTGCATTGCTGCGAAAGGTGGATATACACTGTACTAGTGCCGACATTGTGCATGCTCTGTTGCCTGTGTCTATGTGCCTGTGGTTCTGTCAGTGTGATCATGTGATGTAACTGACCCCAGGAATGTGTCAATAAAGTTTCCCCTTCCTGGGTCAATGAATTCACGGTGTTCTTATTTCAATTTCCAGGAGTGTAGTTATCCCGAAAAGATTAAGTTACACAATTCTTTAGTATTCTGTTTGCAGGCATATGTGTGCGAGCAGCCGCAATTTGTACCACGACTGCACACGTGCCTGCAGAAAAACTATAAAATAAACTACGTAGTTTTTCAGTGTGGTAATTAATTATTTCTCAGTATCCCTCGAATATTATTGACTTTATTTGCACCATCTCCACAGGGCTGAGACTCTGGATCTCCACAACATCTGTATTTTTCTGTCGTGTTAAGTCAGTTATTGAGGTTTCCTAAACATGATCTTATGAGGCATACTGTGTCTTCATTCGGGGGTCTGCCAGTTAAAGATTTTCTTTTCTTAGCCCACGTCCCCCATCCCCCCCCCCCCCTCTCTCTCTCTCTCTCTCACACACACACACACATACACATACACACACATTTCTAACCGTTCTATGACAATTAACATCTTCCTTCTTTGTATTCGCTCCATGTCTCTCGTTAGTTCAAAAATGGTTCAAATGGCTCTGAGCACTATGTGACTTAACTTCTGAGGTCATCAGTCGCCTGGAACTTGGAACTAATTAAACCTAACTAACCTAAGGACATCACACACATCCATGCCCGAGGCAGGATTCGAACCTGCAACCGTAGTGGTCGCTCGGCTCCAGACTGTAGCGCCTAGAACCGCACGGCCACTCCGGCCGGCTCTCTTGTTAGTCTTTTATGATGTAAAACCCATGTTTGGCGCAGGGAAATGGCTGCGGTTTATCTGGGCTTAAATCCTTAACGATAGTTAAATTGTTTGTTGACCAATTTCAACAGCTTCGAGCACTTCACATAACTAAGCAAAAAACATCGACGTAAAAAAAACGTAACAGCAAGAAGGAGAAATGTGACATAAACAAAAGTTGGTATGCGTGTTTCTACTTCTGGAAGATGATGTGTATTCAGATTTCGCTCCAGTCGCATAAGGGTGGCGCCAGTAGTGCCACTGCGAGGATGCATATCAGGTTTGCTTTAAAAACACGCTGTAACGGTCATGAATGTTAGTTACCTTTGAGATTGGACATAGTGAGCTGATGTTAGTCAAGAATGCCATTGAGTCGACAACGACGTCATTATCAACACCACACTGAGTTTGAACGAGGTTGTGTAAAAGAGAAGCTGTATGTTGCTTTTGCGACACTGTAGACAGATTTGGCAGGAATGTAGCCAGTGACCGCCGTGGTCACGGCTGTGTACAGTCGCAAGAAGACTGGGCTCATGACGGCCACATGGAACTACCGAGAGTGTTTATGTACCAGTACTTCTCTTTTGCGTTGGCTTATCTCGCGCTGACATTAACCTGTGATCTTGCAATGTTTGTCACTTAAATATGTTACATAGAGAAATATCTTTCCGAAATTTCATTACTCTACGATTATTATTTTTTGGTATTGCGATTCTTTTCCGTCAGTGTGCATAGTTTACATTCAACATAATAGAACATATGATAAAATAAACCGATCTTCCGAATTTTACCAACTTTACAAGCAATTAGCGCAAGAAATGTTAAACACAGTAAGTGAACAAAAAAGCACACAGTCAAACCAAAAGCAGAACAGTTAACTAATGCTACACATGCAGTTAACAAGACAGCAAGAAGTTACTCGATGATAGCCACAATAAATGAGAACAACAAAACAATGAATGCCGCCAAAAAGCAATTATTACAGTTTCTCTGAACACAACAACAATAGAATGATACACTTTGTGATCAAAAGTATCCGGACACCCCCAAAAACATGCATTTTTCATATTAGGTGCATTGTGTTGCCACATACTGGCAGGTACTCCATATCAGCGATCTCAGTAGTCATTAGACATCGTGAGAGAGCAGAATAGTGTCTCTGCGGAACTCATGGACTTCGAACGTGGTCAGGTGATTGGGCGTCACTTGTGTCATACGTCTGTATGCGACATTTACGAACTCCTAAATATCCCTAGGTCCACTGCTTCCGATGTGATAGTGAAGTGGAAACGTGAAGGGACACGTACAAAACAAAAACGTACAGGCCGACCTCGTCTGTTGACTCACAGAGACCGCCGACTGCTGAAGAGCGTCGTAATGTGTAATAGGCAGACATCTATCCACACCATCACAAAGGAATTCCAGACTGCATCAGGATCCACTGCAAGTACTGTGACAGTTAGGCGGGAGCTGTGAAAACTTGGATTTCATGGTCGAGTGACTGCTCATCACATCACGCTGGTAAATGCCAAACGACGCCTCGCTTGGTGTAAGGAGCGTAAACATTGGATGATTGAACAGTGGAAAAAGGTTGCGTGGAGAGACGAGTCACGGTACACAAGGTGGCGATCCGATGGCAGGGTGTCGGTATGGCGAATGTCCGGTGAACGTCATCTGCCAGCGCGTGTAGTGCCAACAGTAACATTCGGAGGCAGTGGTGTTATGGTGTGGTCGTGTTTTTCACCAAGGGGGCTTCCACCTCTTGTCGTTTTGCATGGCACTATCGCAGCACAGATCTACATTGATGTTTCAAGCACCTTCTTGCTTACCACTGTTGAAGAGCAATTCGGTGATAGCGAATGTATCTTTCAACCCGATCGAGCACCTGTTCATAATGCACGGCCTGTGGCGGAGTGGTTACACTACAATAACATCCCTGTAACGGAATGGCAGCCGGCCGCGGTGGTCTAGCGGTTCTAGGCGCTCAGTCCGGAACCGCGCGACTGCTACAGTCGCAGGTTCGAATCCTGCCTCGGGCATGGATGTGTGTGATGTCCTTAGGTTAGTTAGGTATAATTAGCTCTAAGTTCTAGGGGACTGATGACCACAGATGTTAAGTCCCATAGTGCTCAGAGCCATTTGAACCATTTGAACCACGGAATGGCTTGCACCGATTCCTGACCTGAATCCTATGACACCTTTGGGATGTTTTGGAACGCCGACTTCGTGCCAGGTCTCACCGACCGACATCGATACCTCTCCTCTGTACAGCACTCCGTGAAGAATGGGCAGCCATTCCCCAAGAATCCTTCCAGCACCTGATTGAACGTATGCCTCCGAGAGTTGAATCTGTCATCAAGGCTAAGGGTGGGCCAACACCATACTGGATTCGAGCATTACAGATGGAGAGCGCCACGAACTCGTAAGACTTTTCAGCCAGGTGTCCGGATACTTTTGATCATGTAGTGTGTGTTCCCACTTTAACTCACTAGGCTTTACAGCAGCTTCGCCATAGCTGAAAATTGTAATCACTTCGAAACCTGATTTTACCAATCTAGACACCTTCCGTTGCACTAGGAGGCCGCCCTGGTCACAAAAGACAATTTCCTTAACAGTAATAGCTGGAGGCACACCACAGCTAACAAGCCTAGACTCCTGGATCCGCAAAGCTGAGCATCGTCCGCTGCTCCAGCCCAGAGTGGAACGATGCCTCTCGTTGTCAGCCAGCTGCCAGCAGCCCCGACTGCAATTCCACCAGGTGGCCTCGCTGCTTTGCTCCACGATTGCCTGTTTCGCTACATCCAGCCGGCTGCTCTCCTCAGAAGTAGACAGCCGGGTCACCTTCTGGCTGGCCATTCTCCAGCTGCCTCTGGCCTGCCGAGCTCCCTCTAGTGATGGCAGGAGTCGGCCCTCCTCCACACACGAGGCCACCATCACGAAATATTCCGTTGGTCAGCCACGCTGTTACGTAAACGACCTCGGTCGGTGCGCCACATGTGGCCCTGGCACCCAACATAAATGCCTCTAACCATAACCATTGCTGCTGGCTCCAAGTTGACGATGCCGGTTCACTCGCATAGAGCCTGCACAGGATATGGTAGCAGATGCTCTGAGACAAAGTTCCGTCCAATGCGCTGAGCAAGTTCATTTGTTTGTTTGGTAGGGGAGGCCTGCATTGTTTGCCTGCTATCGGCTGGTCGGTGACACACTGCAATGACAGAATCGACGCACGTGCCCTACAATCTTTCTCAAATGATTTTACAGAAACTATTTGATAAAATATTGCTTCTTGCGTTACTTGTAGCTTTATATTGTAACCTCCCCACCGAAATTTTAAAGATATTATTATTGAATGCTAATGGTCATTGAGCTAAGTGTAAGCTCCCCAGAGAAATTTTGAAACAGTAACCTCCCTAGCAATTAAATTTAATGACAATAAGAATGAGAATCGCAATCTGACTCAAGGTGTAAGCTGTCACGAAAATAATGAAAAACAATTCAATGCTAATGAGACTTCAGTGACAATGTAAACTCAATTAAACCGAAATATCGGTCTTTGGCCCTGTGCAAAAAATCATAATTAATTTCTTACCTTATTGAAACTGCATGTCAAATTTCTGCTCTTATTGTTGGCCACGGCTTGGAGGAAATGCATTGCAAATAATATTTTTTTTTTTTGAAATTTAACTGAAACTTTTCTTTAAAGGAAATGGAAGGAAATCATTGGTTCAATTAAATGGTTTTTTTGTAAAAAAATTGCTTTGAAATCAAAATTATTATTGGGGCGATTATTGCACAAATTAGTTACAGTTAATTTACATTATTAGCTGAGCGCATTAAAAAAAATAATATACCTCGTCCTGTATCTTGACCAGAATGCCATGTCGACGCCCGCCGACTCCTCACACACAACTGCACTGGGCTGCTACTACCGACATACTGCACTGCTCACAGACTGCCCACTGACAGACTGCTCGCAACTGTACTGCACGACTACTACCGACAGAGTGCACTCGCAACTGAACTGAGCTACTGCTACCGACAGAGTGCTGCTCGTAACACTCGCGCGGTCAAGCGCAAACTAACCACGATAAAAGGCTCTCTGGTCAGAGACTCTGCAATGCCTCGCCATCGCCGCCACACAACATACGTGTTTCATAACCCTCCACTGGGGGGGCAAAAATTTGGCAGCGATGGTGAGTCATTTGGACTTGCCAACCGCGGCAAAATTTTTTCTTTAATTAATCAACTTGTACAATTTACAGAATATTTAGATACATGAATTAAATGTTGTGCACATGCACCAAGTACAAAACATTTCAGACAAAGACAAAATATGAGTACAAAACATAGTAGCAAATCAGAAAACTGTATATACAAATTATTTGACAGATAACAAAGTGCACACGCACTGAAAAAATTCTTTAGCATTTTCAGAACAAATAAACAGAATGGCAAAAAATCATGTTGACAAGTGACATGAGTGCACACGCACTGCAGTTGAGAACATATCAGCAAATGACGAAATGTATATACAATGAGTAACAAATGACATAAGTGCATACGCACTGAAGTATTGAACATATCAGGAAATCATAAAAGGTATACAGAATGAGTACAAATCATACTGAAAAATGAGAAAAGTGCACAGGCACTGAAGTTCAGTAGAAAACACATTAACACATAACCTAAGTGCACATGCACTGTAGTTCAGAACATATCATCAAAATAAAAATGTATATACAATATAAAAGACAAGAGTGCACATATACTGTACTTCAGAACAAATCGAAAAAATGTCTTTAGCATTTTCACAACAAATAAACATAATGGCAAAAAAAAATCATGTCGACAAGTGACATAAGTGTACTCGCACTGGAGTTCAGCGAATCGAAAAAAAATGTATAACCCATGAACATAAATGATGTTAGCAAAAAAATGATTTTCACTATTAGGATAGGAAAGGGAAGGATTGCATCATGGTTGTAGCACTTTAGATTGACACAGCTGTTCTGAAAGTCCATATCTTTCCACAGAAGTACAACGTCAAGTGACACAATTTGAAGTTCTTTTCCCATCAGAATTTATCAGCGTAGCCAAGACACTGAACTGTCGTAGTAATGTTCCATGTTTTCATTTTGGCAGTACACTAGGTACACCAAACAGTGCGACCATAATAACGTCTTCATCGCTCACGGTGGTGGACAGCATGTCGTGTCAACACCACGCTCTTACAAGGCACACCAACGTAGAATTAGTGCAAAAACCAAATGTAGAGCTCCATGATCATGAGGATGGACAGGACAAATCGACATTGCAGTAATTCAGGGTAGTTAGCTTATAAGGTGAAGGACATTAAGTCACATAATATTGAGAATTACAGTAGTAGTTTGCGGCATTCACAGCCTAGTTATTGAACATTTCTGTACCATGTCTTTAGTATTACAGAATAATGTTCATAAAATTAACTTATTGGCATCATGGGTAATCGTATTACAATAAACAGTGGCAGTCCTTGGCCAGTTACAAAGCATATTTAGTATGACAGAATAATGTTCATCAGACGTCTTAATTGAAAAGGAGAGTCAATTATTGGCCTAGCATTAACATAATACATTGAGTGATACAAATTATTGGCACTCATTGGCCATTTACCAAAACATGAAGAGTCAACATTGAAAACAAGAGCTAATTAATGGCATAACTAATAACATAATTCATTTAGTGACATTAATTATTGGCACTCAGTGGCCAGTAATAGAACATGAAAAATCATCATTGAAAACAGGAGCTAATTAATGGCGTAACTAATAACATAATTCATTTAGTGACATTAATTATTGGCACTCAGTGGCCAGTAATAGAACATGAAAAATCATCATTGAAAACAGGAGCTAATTGTTTGTTTGTTGTTGTGGTCTTCAGTCCTGAGACTGGTTTGATGCAGCTCTCCATGCTACTCTATCTTGTGCAAGCTTTTTCATCTCCCAGTACCTACTGCAACCTACATCCTTCTGAAACTGCTTAGTGTATTCATCTCTTGGTCTCCCCCTACGATTTTTACCCTCCACGCTGCCCTCCAATACTAAATTGGTAATCCCTCGATGCCTCAGAACATGTCCTACCAACCGATCCCTTCTTCTGGTCAAGTTGTGCCACAAATTTCTCTTCTCCCCAATCCTATTCAATACTTCCTCATTAGTTATGTGATCTACCCATCTAATCTTCAGCATTCTTCTGTAGCACCACATTTCGAAAGCTTCTATTCTCTTCTTGTCCAAACTATTTATCGTCCATGTTTCACTTCCATACATGGCTACACTCCATACGAATACTTTCAGAAATGACTTCCTGACACTTAAATCAATACTGGATGTTAACAAATTTCTCTTCTTCAGAAACGCTTTCCTTGCCATTGCCAGCCTACATTTTATATCCTCTCTACTTCGACCATCATCAGTTATTTTACTCCCCAAATAGCAAAACTCCTTTACTACTTTAAGTGCCTCATTTCCTAATCTAATTCCCTCAGCATCACCCGACTTAATTAGACTACATTCCATTATCCTTGTTTTGCTTTTGTTGATGTTCATCTTATATCCTCCTTTCAAGACACTGTCCATTCCATTCAACTGCTCTTCCAAGTCCTTTGCTGTCTCTGACAGAATTACAATGTCATCGGCGAACCTCAAAGTTTTTATTTCTTCTCCATGAATTTTAATACCTACTACGAATTTTTCTTTTGTTTCCTTTACTGCTTGCTCAATATACAGATTGAACAACATCGGGGACAGGCTACAACCCCGTCTCACTCCCTTCCCAACCGCTGCTTCCCTTTCATGCCCCTCGATTCTTATAACTGCCATCTGGTTTCTGTACAAATTGTAAATAGCCTTTCGCTCGCTGTGTTTTACCCCTGCCACCTTTAGAATTTGAAAGAGAGTATTCCAGTCAACATTGTCAAAAGCTTTCTCTAAGTCTACAAATGCTAGAAACGTAGGTTTGCCTTTCCTTAATCTTTCTTCTAAGATAAGTCGTAAGGTCAGTATTGCCTCACGTGTTCCAGTGTTTCTACGGAATCCAAACTGATCTTCCCCGAGGTTGGCTTCTACTAGTTTTTCCATTCGTCTGTAAAGAATTCGTGTTAGTATTTTGCAGCTGTGGCTTATTAGACTGATTGTTCGGTAATTTTCACATCTGTCAACACCTGCTTTCTTTGTGATTGGAATTATTATATTCTTCTTGAAGTCTGAGGGTATTTCACCTGTTTCATACACCTTGCTCACCAGATGGTAGAGTTTTGTCAGGACTGGCTCTCCCAAGGCCGTCAGTAGTTCCAATGGAATATTGTCTACTCCGGGGGCCTTGTTTCGACTCAGGTCTTTCAGTGCTCTGTCAAACTCTTCACGCAGTATCGTATCTCCCATTTCATCTTCATCTACATCCTCTTCCATTTCCATAATATTGTCCTCAAGTACATCGCCCTTGTATAGACCCTCTATATACTCCTTCCACCTTTCTGCTTTCCCTTCTTTGCTTAGAACTGGGTTTCCATCTGAGCTCTTGATATTCATACAAGTCGTTCTCTTATCTCCAAAGATCTCTTTAATTTTCCTGTAGGCGGTAGCTATCTTACCCCTAGTGAGATAGGCCTCTACATCCTTACATTTGTCCTCTAGCCATCCCTGCTTAGCCATTTTGCACTTCCTGTCGATCTCATTTTTGAGACGTTTGTATTCCTTTTTCCCTGTTTCGCTTACTGCATTTTTATATTTTCTCCTTTCATCAATTAAATTCAATATTTCTTCTGTTACCCAAGGATTTCTACTAGCTCTCGTCTTTTTACCTACTTGATCCTCTGCTGCCTTCACTACTTCATCCCTCAAAGCTACCCATTCTTCTTCTACTGTATTTATTTCCCCCATTCCTGTCAATTGCTCCCTTATGCTCTCCCTGAATCTCTGTACAACCTCTGGTTCTTTTAGTTTATCCAGGTCCCATCTCCTTAAATTCCCATCTTTTTGCAGTTTCTTCAGTTTTAATCTACAGGTCATAACCAATAGATTGTGGTCAGAGTCCACATCTGCCCCTGGAAATGTCTTACAATTTAAAACCTGGTTCCTAAATCTCTGTCTTACCATTATATAATCTATCTGATACCTTTTAGTATCTCCAGGGTTCTTCCATGTATACAACCTTTTTTCATGATTCTTAAACCAAGTGTTAGTTATGATTATGTTGTGCTCTGTGCAAAATTCTACCAGGCGGCTTCCTCTTTCATTTCTGTCCCCCAATCCATATTCACCTACTATGTTTCCTTCTCTCCCTTTTCCTACACTCGAATTCCAGTCACCCATGACTATTAAATTTTCGTCTCCCTTCACAATCTGAATAATTTCTTTTATTTCATCATACATTTCTTCAAGGAGCTAATTAATGGCATAATTAATAACGTAATTCATTAAGTGACACTAATTATTGGCACTCAGTGGCCATCAAGTATCGAATAGTATAAAACATTGTTCCTCATTCAGCATTATTCAGTTCATTAAGAAGTCATTATTAAAAATCAGCTAATTACAGTCATAGCATTAATAATCATGGGCATTATAAGTAGTCTCGTTACAATAAATAGTGGCAGTTATTAGTTAGTTACAAAGCATTATTTTATATATATATATATATATATATATATATATATATATATATATATATTGTCTCATTAAGAAGTCGTTACTCAAGTGACATACTATTCAGAGCTAATCAGTATTATTCAGAATTATCATAAACTAGTGACATTATGTGGGACTGGTAATACATTTTTTTGTTAGCAATGCATTGCGTTGGGATCGATAATTAATTGCTGAGGCATAACACTATTTGCTTTTGACCTATTGCTGCAAATGAGGATAGGTAACGTCATTCGTCATTAGTCAGCTGTAGCAAGGTTATGTAACAAGGCAGTATATGTGATCACATTTATAAATGATAGACACAAATGGGTGAAAAAATAAAAATGCAAGTACTAGAACAGGTATAATAAGTAACAGGTTTAGTAAGTATCATGAAAAGCTTCTCCTGGAAAAAAAATACAAAATGGATTATTGACCTGAAAGAAGAAACGCATACTATGCTGAAAAGTAGTGAACTTCGAATTAACAGGTAGTGAAATGTGTATAAAAATGTGTTCCATAGCTGTCCTTTCCAAAACTTTCCGTCATCTTAACACCTGCTGTCAAAGCAAACTACAACAAATACTTAAATAACTACATAGCATAAATGCATAACTTCAACATTATCCTCATCTGTAAAGAAAAAACTTCATTATCAATCACTTCATTATCCATATTATCATAACTTCATTATTATCATCACCTATAAAGAAAAACTTCATTATTCATAACAGCATATCCTTCATCATTATTCATCAGCATTCATTATCATCTGCAAAAAAAAAAAATCACTTCATTACTCATTACACAACTATTCCTTATCTCTAGCATATTTCATCACTAAAACTAAGATGTCTAGTTCTGTCTGACAGCCTGCATCAATCGCCTTGTATTCTGAAAGAAAAATTAGTTAAGACTGCTATTCTACGATGAGTATAGTATATTCTTGTTAATGCTTGTTAATCCTGATCCATTTACTCTTCCTCATAAAGTTGTTGCATCTTCTTTCGTTTATTCCGTAGGTGAAATTCCCATTTCTGTTGAATTTATTTCTTACACGCATCATTTCTTTCTGAAATTGATGAACAAAGATTAATGTCTTACATTTAAATCATATACCCACTAAATAATGACTGGTTTATGGTGACATAATTAACCATACAGCATAACATGACAGAAAACGTAATATGTCAAACACAGTGACAGTGTTCAGAGGCAAAATGTACAGAGAATATCACAATGCAGCAGCAAAAAAAATGTAAAACAGTCACGATGTTGAGATATCATAGGGCAACAAAAATGTCAAAGTCAACTGGTGTGTGTTATATCTTAACTGTTTCACAGTGCATATAAACAAAACTGAAATACAATCATACACACAAAAAAATGGAAAATGTGCACGGTCTGATGTGTAACGACAAGAAAAGCGACCTGCTAACCTTACCTTGTCGGGCACTTGCCAAGTAAAAATACGATAATCATCAGTAATTAGTTATGTGAATATAATTGCATTAGTAAATGGCATCGTAGTGTGTTGAATCATACAGTGTCTTCATTCAATAAAGGGTTTAATATTTGACCAATGGTGGTTGCCTTTCGATTTTCTGGTTCTCAAAGTTTCGACGTGTACAACATTGGGTTGAGGAATGCTGCGAATTCGATATGGACCTGCGTATAGAAGTTCAAATTTACTGCACTTACCTTTTAATTTGCTGGATAAATAGTGTGTGCGCACTAATATCTTCTGTCCAACGTGAAAGTCGCGGCGTGTGCAAACCTGTTTTTGCTGTTTTCTCCGGCGCTCTGCGGCACGTTTGATGTTGTTCAGCGCAATGTCAATTATTTCGTGGTGTCTTAGTCGACGACATTTAGGGAAGTTTACTAATTCTTTAATTTTGTTTGGTGGTTCAACGTTTTTCAGTATAACAGACGGAGATAGCATAGTGGATTCATTTGGAATGGAATTAATTGCATCTTGGAATGAGAGTATGTGTATGTACGGACTAACTGCCGGTTCAGTAATTCCTTGGTCAAGCATATCCTGCAACTCTTTTTTAACTTGTTCTCTGTGAATGTATGGAATGGGATAATGCTTTGCTTTAAATGTGTCGTGCTGTTTCACTTGAAATTCATACATAAAGCCGGACATAGTACCAGGAATGTTGTCGAAAACTGGAGCTCGCTGTAAAAGAATTTTGTATAGTTGCGTTCGTTCGTCGTCTGTAGTTGCACTGCTTTGTTTAACTTTATCGGAAATCATCTGTATTACGTCGTAGTCAGCTTCGTATGGAGTATTATAGTTATGTACGTACTTATCCGTGAACAATGTGGGATTACAGTCTATGTTACGTGTTGCGGAAATGACCTCTATGCGGTTAATTGTTTGTTCTTCCGCAGATAATGAGTGCTGAAATTCTAAAGCAAGTTGTACATTTTCATCCTTTAACATTAAATAAGAATTCTGAAAATCAATAACTGCGTCGTGTTGTACCAGAAAATTCGTACCTAAAATAACGTCTGTTGTCAATAAAGGAACAATCCAAAAATTAGAGTGAAAAGTATGACCTCCAATACGAAATGATAAATGCGTCTGTAATTTGACGTCTACTCCTTTACTCGACACTGCTCCTTTTACTTTCATTTTGCCTAATGGTAATGTAGGATACGTATTCTCTTTGTTACACTCGTTAAAAGTTTCTTCATTTATTACTGATATAGGTGATACGGAATCAATTACTGCTGAAAATTTCGATGAACCAATTTTATTTCGATAACAGGATGTGAAATAGTTTTCTGAACAAATGGTCTTTCCTGCAAGAGAGTGTCTCTGATATCGTCAAAAGTAATTACATTTTCGTGAATAACATTCTGTGTGTCTAAAGTAGTGCTTGTTTTACTGGAAGATACGATCTGTACAGTATTTAGTCAGATTCTATCTGACGTAGTATTATTATCAGGATGGTTCTGTGGCATTTCTACTATTTGAACTGTTCTATTACTTCTTCCAGACGTATTACGTTCTGGATGATACTTACTGTCGGGTTCATTCATGAAAATAGGTTCTTGTGTATAATTTTGCTGTTGGTATGACCGACTGTTGTTAGATGTACGCTGAAAATTGTCCTCATCGTTTTTACGTCTGTCGTAATAGTCATTTCTATACGGTGTATTGCGATAGGAATTCAAATGCTGTGTTTTCTATACGTAGTTATTTCCTTGCTGCTGTGCGTTACTATTTGTTGGATCTGGGACTATGCGTGTACGCGGCGGAACATTAAAGCCTGGTTGACCTAGTGCATTTCATTGTTGGTTAGGTATTCTAAGCGGCTGACTTTCATGCTATTGTAGTGAAAAACATCTATTGTTAGAAAAATGTGGTTCCGATTGCTCAAAATTTTATACATACTGATGATTATAGTTTTTATCTGTTATTAAAATTCTCGTGGTTGTCATTTCTGGAGTGCCTAACGAAAATTGTCACATTCGGTAAAAATTTTGTCACATCGGGTTATCATTACATATTCTTAATCCTAGATAGAGCAATAGTTAAAGAGCTGTTTTGATAGATATAAAGGATAGTAGAAGAGAAAGCAGCAGTGCAGAAAACTAAAGATGAAACAGCACTACTACAGCTCGGGGCCCTATGCACGCTACGGCACATATTCATTAAAGCGTAATGAAGCCCCTGAGGTCCATTACGTACTGCAAATAAATTTTAGCTTTTGCGTTACAGGCAATAGCGGTATAAATTCAAAAGCAAATAGTTGTATCCATGTTAATTCCAATTTCTGCATTATAGGCAATGCTGTTGTAAATACAAAAATAAATTGTCGCATCTGGTTCAAAGCTAGCTTCTGCATTACAGGCAATAGCGGTGAAGGTACAAAAATAAATTGTCGTATACAGCTCAAAGCGTGTACCTGTACACTGTCATTATTAAATTCTTTACATTTTCTTGCGGATAAAAATTGCTCGTAATCTACGGTCTCGTCACTCAGTTTGAGAACACGTTCAGGTTTGTGTGTGAATCTGTTCGTCTGTGTCATTTCGGATTTCAAGTTGCGTAGCTTTTCAGATTTTAAGTCGCGTGGCTTTTCGGATTTTAAGTCGCGTAGTTGCTGTAAATTGCTCACATTATACACGCTGCGTGACTCTGACAAATGCTCGCAACGTGGCGGGTTCTGTGACGTATTGGTGACTGAAATAATTGTTAATTCTGTTACTGTAATACTTTCGTCAATTTGGTTGTTGTGTCGTGCAAATTCCTCGTCAACTTCCGTATTCGGAGTGTGTGAAACTTCCACTGACTCTAAATTAAACTCGTCGCGTATCTGTACTGCGTTTTTACGGCATTGTTCAGTGACTGCATTAATTTCGTGTTTCTGTGTTTCGTGTGCTGAACATTGTTCAGTGACTGCATTAATCTCGTCTTTATGTGATTCTGTTGTGCCTACACGTGTGCTACTTAATTCTTGTGCAACAGTGCCAACTTCTTCATTACTGTTATTAGCACAAGCCTTAGTATCCTCACGTAATTGTTCTTTACTGTCCTGACATTGCACGGTAACAGCTGTAATCTGCTCACTAACTTGTTTGTTCTGTTCTTTAAGGTCGTCTTGTTTTTCGCTTGTCAGTTTGAAACTTTCATTAATTGTTTCGCTAAGTTGTTTGTAATGGTTGTCGAAACTTTCATTAAGTTGTTTGAAATAATTATTCATCATTTCCTTCCGCTGTTTGTAATAGTCACTAAGTTTGTCTTGTTTTTTTATAAGTTGTTTGAAATTGTTGTCTATTTTCTCACTTTGCTGTTGTAGCAAACTTGTCATAATTCGTACCAAGTCAAAATTAGCGTTTATATTATCTGTACTGTTTAGTGGTGGATCTGGAATTGTTTCGTTTTCTGTAACCATTTGGTTATTCTGAGATTTAGAAAAAGGTTTGTCAGTCGGATGTACACTGTCAGACATTATTTCGGAATTAAATAGATCCGTCGTACTTTCAGTACACTGTCCACTTTCATTAGAAATATTTGTCTGAACGTTACTTGAATTTTCCAAACCGGGTGTTAGGCTGGGCAGCACTCATTACTATAGACCGCTCCGCGTCATCAATTGTCGTCAAATTAACAGACGAGACAATTGAGTTCGTTTGTTCATCATTAAGGTAAAAGTCATCACTAGTGGTTGGAATGCATTGATTGTCAGTGAACGCAGGATTGTCATCATTACACTGCATGTCACAAGTCCTATCGGTAAAGTTGTTTGAGTCGTTAATTTCATTCATAATACCTCGCGACACACTATTCACAGTCTTTCGCGGCATTTTTGCAATAGTCACAATTATTCACAAAACAAATAAGCACATATGCAAAAAGCAACAATCACTAATACAACAGAGCAAACGAATTGCCGTTGACCTGTAGAAATAAAGTCACAAGATTAGTGAAAGCGTTGCGCTAAAACCTAATTATATCTAAGCAATAAGAGCAGATATCTGACTGTGTTTCAAAAGATTCTCAACGAAATTCGATCCTGGACTGGGTGTCGTCAAGTGTAACCTCCCCACCGAAATTTTAAAGATATTATTATTGAATGCTAATGGTCATTGAGCTAAGTGTAAGCTCCCCAGAGAAATTTTGAAACAGTAACCTCCCTAGCAATTAAATTTAATGACAATAAGAATGAGAATCGCAATCTGACTCAAGGTGTAAGCTGTCACGAAAATAATG
The DNA here is from genome assembly GCF_021461385.2 of Schistocerca piceifrons. Lineage (NCBI taxonomy): Eukaryota > Metazoa > Arthropoda > Insecta > Orthoptera > Acrididae > Schistocerca > Schistocerca piceifrons. Next base: position 1,000,517,849 of record NC_060138.1, read on the forward strand.
AAAAACAATTCAATGCTAATGAGACTTCAGTGACAATGTAAACTCAATTAAACCGAAATATCGGTCTTTGGCCCTGTGCAAAAAATCATAATTAATTTCTTACCTTATTGAAACTGCATGTCAAATTTCTGCTCTTATTGTTGGCCACGGCTTGGAGGAAATGCATTGCAAATAATATTTTTTTTTTTAATTTAACTGAAACTTTTCTTTAAAGGAAATGGAAGGAAATCATTGGTTCAATTAAATGGTTTTTTTGTAAAAAAATTGCTTTGAAATCAAAATTATTATTGGGGCGATTATTGCACAAATTAGTTACAGTTAATTTACATTATTAGCTGAGCGCATTAAAAAAAAATAATATACCTCGTCCTGTACCTTGACCAGAATGCCATGTCGACGCCCGCCGACTCCTCACACACAACTGCACTGGGCTGCTACTACCGACATACTGCACTGCTCACAGACTGCCCACTGACAGACTGCTCGCAACTGTACTGCACGACTACTACCGACAGAGTGCACTCGCAACTGAACTGAGCTACTGCTACCGACAGAGTGCTGCTCGTAACACTCGCGCGATCAAGCGCAGACTAACCACGATAAAAGGCTCTCTGGTCAGAGACTCTGCAATGCCTCGCCATCGCCGCCACACAACATACGTGTTTCAATATGTCAGCTTCATGATGACGTCCCCATCAATTCGTTAATGGTCATAGTTATTGTGATATTTGCATTTAAGTAAGACACTGCGCGAAATTCGAAAAAGTTTGCAATACAAAATAGGGGTCACTATGATTTCGTGTTTGGTGCATATTACATAATACGTCTCTTGGACTTGGGTGGTTGTCTCTATCTAACATCAATCTTGAAAAAATAAATCTGATGTAGCACACTCATTTGCGATAGCATACGCCAGCAATGAAGCCAGAATGAAATATTCACAACATACCTCACATTTCATAAAGGGACTGAGATATCCCAATGAGATTTTGGCAAATCATAGCAGGCCGCCGACCGGTGTGGTCGAGCGGTTCTAGACGCTTTAGTCTGGAACCGCGCGACCACGACTGTCGCAGGTTCGAATCCTGACTCGGGCATGGATGTGTGTGATTCATTATGTTAGTTAGGTTTAAGTAGTTCTAAGTCTAGGGGACTGATGACCTCAGGTGTTAAGTCCCATAGTGCTCAGAGCCATTTGAACCATAGCACGCCAAGAGGAGAGTATTTTGCCTTATGGTTATTATGCAAACTTCATTATCTAACGTGTTATTCCACTAATTACAGATTTCTTCGATGGAAGAAGGTTAATTTTAAGGGCAATCTACAACTGGTGAAACGAGAAATTCTAGGGGTTTTGGAACAACGTAAGTGAAGACATTACACATTTATTTTTGTACCATGGATGTGCTTTTTCCTAAGCTATTGACCTTACTTTTCCTCAGTTTCTCAATCAATAAAATTAATAAAACCAGCGTTTCAGAATTCTCTCGCAATTACGTCTGCACAACATGTTGGTGATTTGATATTGTGTAAACTCGATGTGTTTCGGCAAAAGAAGCAAATTCATGGCGAAAATAGAAATATATGTTTTACTCAAATTTCGCTACCCAAGACGCTTCTCTGTAAGTTAGAAATGGTTAACAAGCTAGCTGAACATAATCACTGCTTTCATTGCATTTTCAGGGAAAATCCTTTTAGATACTAACCAAAGCAGAGGTGACAGTAGATCTTTTTGAACTGTCACCAAGTAAGTGTTTGTGTGGAGGGGCTCCACATAATACTTGCAAACAATTTGAGTATGCTCTTCAGCTTAGAACGGCACTTCTCCTCCCGTGCTAGGCATTTCGCCCCCAGCGCCTGCCCACAACGACCACTACCGCTCTCCCCACGCATGCGCTGCCAATTGCGAGTCTACCGACCACGTTGTTTTGCGCGCACTCTGCGCCTGACTGCTCCTCACAGTGACCGCACGCCGCTCTACTCCTCGCCATAGTGCTGTGAGTGGTTAATTTGCTGTAGCAGGCGCAATCTACCATATTTGACAGCAAAGCGAGGTGGGAATAGGACTGTGCGGTGAATCTCTAATTCATGCCACATACATAAGCATGAAGGTGGTTTGATATGTCTGCCAAATTTCTATGAAAGAATGGAACATTCTTATTGCACTTGCATCGTTGGGAAGCTTGATTATTCCAAGGATCGTATTAGGAATTTCGACAATATACAGTGTACAGTTCATTTTTGACAGCCGACTGAATTAGTCAGTATGTCGACTGTGACTGAAAATGGAGAACACCGACTTTCGTGGTATTGTTAAACACTTTCACTTGAAGGGTTGGACTGTCGTGCAAATCCAAACAGAACTGGATGAAGTTCACGTGGACTCTGCATCATAATTTGAGACCATTTACTTGAAGACCATTTACTTGAAGACCAATTACTTTTGGATTAATGAATTTAAATATGGTTGGACAAGCACCGAAGATGAAGCGCACTCCCGCCGTCTAGTTGAGGTCACCATAAAGAAAACCGTTGACAAATCCATGAAGTGGTAATACAAGACCGCCGAATAAAAATTCGTGAGATTCTTGAGACTTTAGGCGTCTCAAATGAGCGAGTACATAGGAGTGCGTAATATTCTGCACGGAAAATTGGTTATGAAGAGGTTGTGTGTGAGGTGGGTACCGCAATTGCTCACAGTCGACTGACAGCGCATCTGGCGCAACATTTCAACGCAATGCCTGGCGATGTATAATCGCAATCCGCAAGACTTTTTGCGCCGATTTGTGATTGTTGGTGAAACATTGGTTTATCATTACACACTAGAGTCAAAATGGCAGTCAGATCAGTAGACAAAGGCTGGTGAAAGTGCACTAAAGAAGACGAAGACCATTTTGTCAGCTGGTAAGGTGATGGTCACTGCTTTTGGGATACTCAAGGAGCAGCCCTCGTAGATTATTTGGAAAAAGCACTGGACCCTGTCCTATTATTCTTCGTTGTTGGATCGTTTGAACGTGCGTTGGCTAAAAAAGACCAACGATGACATTAAAAAAAGGACTCTTTCGCCAGCATAATGCACCATCACACACATCAATGATAATAACGTCTAAAATGCATGAATTGGGCTTTGAACTGCCTCCTCATCCACCCTATTCACCGGCTTAGCCCCAAGGGGCTTCTTCCTGTTCTCTAGATTGAAACTTTTGCTTGCTGGGAAGAAATTTTATCAAATGAGGAAGTGGTAACTGCAGTCAACGAATGTTTTGCAGAGTCTGACACAAACTATTTTTCGGACTGGATGAAAAAGCTGTAGGATAGCTGGGACAAGTGTACATCCCCCAAAGGAGACCATGTGGAGAAGTGCTTTAACCATGCTTTTTAAACCATCCACGTATGGACCATAAATGTCTTGTATACAGTCTGTATTTCAGATAAACGGCAGTTTTCCAGTATCTGAAACTAAATCGTCGCTTTCTTTTTTGCTGTAACTACAAAGAAGTCTATTTGGACATTCCAGCCGGCCGGGGTGGACGAGCGGTTCTAGGCGCTTCAGTCTGGAACCGCGCGACCGCTACGGTCGCAGGTTCAAATCCTGCCTCGGGCATGAGTGTGTGTGATGTCCTTAGGTTAGTTAGGTTTAAGTAGTTCTAAGTTCTAGGGGACTGATGACCTCAGAAGTTAAGTCCCATAGTGCTCAGAGCCATTTGAACCATTTGAACATTCCAACAAACACCCTCCACAACTTGTTCGTCCGGAAAATATTTTTACACCATTGACTCTAGCTGTGTCTCATTAATTCAGTACTGAAAGTAGACTCTGGTTTTGTATTTCAGATTTCAGGACGTTCTCAGCTTTGCACTTGTCTATATTAATGGGAAGAATCAATGGATCGACATGCAACTTAACTGATACCTCAAAAAAAAAAAAAGAAAGAAAAAGAAAAAAACCATGTAGCAGTGACCACGAAAACTGGTGACAGTGTCGTCCGTCTCTATATATAAGAGAAATCAAATGAAGCTCTCAAGGATTTTTACAACTAAGCAGTATGTGATAAATTAACACTGAACATAAAGGAAACAAACAGTATGAACTTCAGCATAAAGAGGTTACGCAATTCTGTCGTATTAGGCATTCTTAGCGATGAATGTTGGTTATCAGTTAACATGGAATTAACACACAAATATCCTGGCAAAAATGTTTTTCTCTCTTAGGGTTCTGTCATCAGTTTGTAACACTGACTGTCTTGTGGTGACATGCTATTCCGAGGTGTACACTCATCTCTTAGCTGTGGTGTTCTTTCCTGGGCATCGAAGGCACAGAACATGGACACAGGTTTTAATTGCAGCCAAGCCACGTAAGAATAATAACTAGAAGCAGTAGCTGGACCAACTGTAATGAACTGTTTAAAAACCTGCATACCCTTACTGTATTAAGTGAGTATATCAACTGAATTGTCCTGCATGTCAGGAAAACGTTGTTAAGAATTTCACTAATAGTTCTATATATAATCAAGGAAAAAGAGCCAGTTTGTTCATTTACTAATGAAAATCAAAAAAAAGTTAAAACAGTATTTTCTACCAGGGACTAAAATTGTATAATAAATGGCCCAAGCTGATGATAACGATTACTTAAATACATCTGTTTAAAAAGGCAGGGAAGCGTTTTTCATGAGTAATGTTTACTACACATTCAGTAATGAACAGGACCGACTTAAGGCTCAAGCGACGCCAGCTGCCGCTTGGGGTGCCAAACGCTAAATTTATTCATGCTGCGTATTATAATTAATAGCGGAAAAAACCCACTTCCACCACTAGGTTTATGTTTATTTTTAAAGGGGCCTAGAGCCTAACGAAGATCAACTAATGTGTAAGTGAGGGACCGAAGGGAGTGGGTGGATTAAATGATATGTCACTTGTGTACAATAATGGGGTGAGGGGAGGCACGCCAAATAAATATGTCGCTTTTGTTGGAAAATGTTCTCGAGCCGACCTTGACTACGACTAAGCAACAAGGTGTTGGACGTTCACGCCTCATCACAAAATTTTGGATGTCATAGTCTTGTCAAGTATGTAAAGCATGATAGTCGGCTATCTGTGGCAGATCTGAAGACGGAGTACAAATGATTCAAATGGCTCTGAGCACTATGGGACTGAACTGCTGAGGTCATTAGTCCCCTAGAACTTAGAACTAGTTAAACCTAACTAACCTAAGGACATCACACACATCCATGCCCGAGGCAGGATTCGAACCTGCGACCGTAGCGGTCTCGCGGTTCCAGACTGCAGCGCCAGAACCGCGCGGCCACTTCGGCCGGCCGACGGAGTACAATGTTCTGACAGACACAAGTGTTTCGGAGCATGTGCTCAGCACACATTGTTGAACGTGAGGATCTGGAGCAGACGATCTGTATGTATTGTCATGAACATAAACAAGTGGAATGTATACACACAGAGCTCAAATTCCTTGATACAAATTGCCTGTATGTAGAAACCTCATAAAGTAGCTGGGTTTTGCCTACTTCGAAACTATTCTTTCAAGTCTCGAATCGACAAACGAGAATAGAATTATAGCTGGTGACACTAATATAAACTTTATGCACTGTAGTTCTTTCAGTGTAAAATTTTTTCTTCAAACGGTTCGCTCCTTCCCACTATACGAAGAGTAGTCACACTCTCGTAGATATATTTGCAACGAAATTCCCAAACTGAGTAATTCGTGCCTCTCAAATATCTGCCCCTAGCCTCCCTGCCCATGACATAGTTCTCATGACGCATTCACTAGAATGTCCCGAAAAGAAGTCACAACTGATTACAAACCGAGACCTCAAACGTATTAATTTATCTGAATTTGCAACAGAGGTGCAATAAATAGTTTTGGGGACGTCTTCTACTCCCTTCTTGGACATAAACGAAAAACTTCATTGATTTGCTAACAAATTTACCTAATTGTAAGATAAAAATGCTCCCCTAAAGACTGAAAACGTAAGAAGGAAACTTGCACCTTGGCTAACTGAAGAGCTAAAGCAGCTCATAAATCTCAGAGACGCTGTACATCGGACATACAAACTACACCCCTCGCCTGAAAATCACATTGTTTGCAAGCAGAAGCGAAACAGAGTCAGTCAAGCTGCGAGAAATGCAAAAGTCAGGCAGGCGCATAAATTAACCGACAACAGAAATAAACCAGCTGCCCTACAGAAAAGCATGCGATGTCTAGGTACAGGAAAAGTAAATGCTACAACTGATTTCATTGCCCCAGCCGAAGAACGTAAGCCGTAGTTCACGTTATCTACAGCCATAAGTGAACCACAAACGAAAAGGAGACTCGCTGATTACTTTATGGGGCTAAACGACGAAAAATTCTATCTAAAGCATGTTACTTTCGATACCATTAATAGATCCATCATGCATATCAGATCAGCACCTACTGGTCGCGATGGAATCACAGTCCAAATGATGAAACTCATTACTGACCAATTACTGCCCACTATAACAGATGTCTTCAACCACTCATGAACCTCAAGTGTTTTCCCTGAGGGTTGGAAACAGGGACTAGTTAATCGACTATCCAAAAAGGACGTTGGCACAGCACCCTCTGATTACCGACCTGTTTGCATTCTTCCTGCACTTTCCAAGGCCTTAGAATGTATTGCACACGACCAGTTAATAAACTACCTACCTACAAACAACCTACTAGGCAAATACCAATCAGGTTTCTAAAGACATTGCAGCACACCTATTTAATAAAGGTAACATATAACCTGAAACTTGCCATGGATGCACAAGAGGGAACTATCGTGTGCTTCTTAGAATCAAACATTTTACTTGTCAAACTTAACACCCTAAACCACTCGCCAAGTGAATGCAATGAGTTAGGCTCATACCTGACGTCTCACCAGCAACGCGTCGTGTGCGGCACCATAGTCACAATGGAGGCAGGTAATATCAGGCATCCCCCAGGGTTTGGTATTAGTTCCTACATACTTTTCATCGCACGTAAATGATGCGCCATCAGTTCCGTCACATTGCAAATACCACGTGTACGCTGATGATCTCCAGTTGTATCTAAGTGCAAAACCAATGAACTCGAAGACAGCTATTGAGAGTCTCAGTACCGACATGTGTGCATTGTAAAAACGGACGCGGGATATAGGGTTAAAGTTCAACCCACCCAAAACGAAAACGGTATTGGTTGTTCATTATAGGCTCTTTAGTCCGAAATATCAGCAATCCCTACCCTCTTTACCCCTAATTGGGACAAACATCAACTTCTCTCCTTCAGCAAAGGGTCTAGGAATATTAATAGATGAAAATCTAAATTGGACTGAGCATCTGTCTGCAATGTGGAAGAAGGCATCAACATCTCTCCAAGCCACATAAAAAGCTCTTTCCTCTTGACCTGAAAAAGAAACTTGTACAAATACTCCCAAATTTTGATCACAGCGGTGTTATCCTGCAAGGCCTTACTCAGTAAACTTCATGGTGCCTGGAACTGGTTGTGTATTCGTTATATCTGTGGTGATCGACTCTTTGATGTTATTTCACCGCCATATGCGCAGCTATCCTGACGACATGCAAACAAGCGGAGAGATTTCCATACTATTTGCCTCCTCTACAGTCTGATCATCCATACTGTCCCGCAATCTCCTCGACCATAAAGCTCTTGTCTCAACAACATGGCAGAAACACCCAATCTCATCAGACGAAAATCCCTTGAGTCCCAGTCCATCGCTCAGCCACTTTTCCATAATCCTTCTCAGTAGCAGGAACCCGTATCCAGAACAACGTCCCATATTATATTAGAGAACTAAATAAGATCTCCAAATTCAGAAGACATGTAATAAAATATCTACTGAAGCAACAATAAGAATTACCATCGCCCCTGTACGCCCTCGTTATCTCGTTATCTTCGTACATCCTTCTTTCCAACCAGATCTTCCTCATTTCCTAGAGTTCTTAGCTGGTGCAATCTCCTCAAATTTGCTTTCCCCAGAAATCACAATATCATAAAACATATATTTTGTACACCTATAAATATCTGTCACTATTATTATTATTATTATTGTAGTCATTATTATTATTATTATTACTAATATCACTATTGTGTACTGCCAGTACTAACTTCATTTGTTCATAGTCAGTAGTATTACTCACACTGCCGCTTCAGACACTCAACTCATTTTAAATCTACTTGCCATATTAAAATTGTTATTTCTTAGGTAACTACGATTAAAAAAATATGCTGTGTGTGTGAAAACCTGCTCTACATTTACATCTACGTCTACATGGATACTCTGCAAATCACATTTAAGTGCCTGGTAGAGGGTTCATCGAACCACTCTCACAATTCTCTATTATTCCAATCTCGTATAAAGCGCGGAAAGAACGAACACCTATATCTATCCGTAAGACCTCTGATTTCCCTTATTTTATCGTGGTGATCGTTTCTCCCTATGTAGGTCTGTGTCAAAAAAATATTTTCGCATTCGGAGACAAAGTAGGTAATTGGAATTTCGTGAGAAGATTCCGTTGCAACGAAAAACGCCTTTCTTTTAATGGAGTCCAGCCCAAATCCTGTATCATTTCAGTGACACTCTCTCCCATATTTCGCGATAATACAAAATGTGCTGCCTTTATTTGAACTTTTTCGATGTACTCCGTCAGTCCTATCGGGTAAGGCTCCCACACCGCGCAACAGTATTCTTAAAGAGGACGGGCAAGCGTAGTTTAGGCAGTCTCCTTAGTAGATCTGTCACATCTTCTGAGTATCCTGCCAATAAACCGCAGCCTTTGGTTAGCCTTCCCCACAACATTTTCTATGTGTTCCATCGAGTTGTTCGTAATTGTAATTCCTAGGTATTTAGTTGAATTTACGGCCTTTAGATTTGCCTGATTTATCGTGTAACAGAAGTTTAACGAATTTCTTTTAGCTCTCATGTGGCTGACCTCACACTTTTCGTTAATTCGGGTCATCTGCCAATTTTAGCACCATTCAGATATCTTTTCTAAATCGTTTTGCAATTTGTTTTGGTCTTCTGATGACTTTATTAGTCGATAAACGACCGCATAATATGCAAACAACCTAAGACGGCTGCTCAGATTGTCTACCAAATCGTTTATATAGATAAGGACCAGTAAAGGACCTACCTTGGGGAACGACAGAAATCACTTTTGTTTTACTCGCCAATCTTGGGGATTTTGCGTCTGTTTAAATTTGGCATGTTTGTTCCGTTGTTTCTGCAACAGTGTTCTAACCCGTTTTGTGTACCAAGGAGGATAAGCTCCGTCGTTTGTTAATTTATTTGGTATAAATCTCTCAATTGCTGCCGATACTTTTTCTTTGAATTCAGTTCACAACTGGTCTACACTTATATTATTAATGTGGAATGAGTGGAGATTGTCTATCAGATAGGCGTCATGTGAATTTTTTTCTCCTTTTTTGAATAGGTAAATTTTTCGTTTGTTTTTGGAGGATTTGGAGGTTCCAATATTCAGCCTCGCTACGACAATCCTGTGTTCACTTATTCCTGTATCCGTTTTGATGCTCGTTATTAACTCAGGATTATTTGTTACTAAGAGGTAAAGTGTGTTTTCACAACCGTTATCTATTCGCGTGGGCTCATGAACTAACTGCTCGAAGTAATTTTCAGAGAATGCGTTTAGCACGATTTCGGATGTTTTATGCGTACCTCCCGAATTAAACAAGTATTTTAATCAACACATCGAAGGTAAATTAAAGTCACCACCAACTATAATCGTATGAGTCGGGTACGTGTTTGAAATGAAACTCAAGTTATCTTTGAATCTTTCAGCAACTGCATCATCTGAATTGGGTGGTCGGTAAAAGGATCTACTTATTATTTTATTCCGGTTGCCAACAATGACCAATGCCTTGGGAGGGCATTCACATGGACGTCCATGGACCCTGTGCTAGTAATCAAAGGTACGAGCACAGTTGTGGACTACGTGAAAATTATTTCACACCACCTGCATCACTTCATGCTTCATGTCCTCCCCGACGACTATGCCGTCTTCCAGTAGGGTATCTATCTGTGTGCGACAATGGCTTAAAGGAGCATGATAGTGAACTCTCCTTGATATCTTGATTTGCGCTCGATGGAACACATCTATGAGGCTATCGAGCGCCGACTCTGCGCTCACAAACCACCGCCCGGAATTTACGGGACTTGCGTGAACTGTGATTAGACAGCTAGTGACAACTACCCAAGGACTTCTCGATCCTTGCCAAGCGGAACTGCTGCTATGCTGAGTACCATCGGTGGATCAACTCGCTATTAAACAAGTCTAGAAATATATTTAGAAATGTAGAGTAGAATGGGTTTGTCGTCTCGTTTACTTCCAAGGTTACCAGTAAACGTTTATTTGCGACGTAATTTAAGTAGTAATTAGGGTGTTCGTTGTTTGAGTTGAATCAGCCCTCCGTGTCAGCGAATGGAACAAGGGATAAATAATTTTCTACACACTAAGACAAAAAGAAGACACACCAAGACAGAACTATCCGAACAAGATGAAAATCGATATATGTGATGTGGATGTACAGACAAACAAATGATTACTTTCAGAAAAATTGGGTGCTTTATTCAAGAGAAGAGCATCACAAATTGAGCAAGCCAATAATGCCTTGGCCCACTTCTGGCCCTTATGTAAGCAGTTATTCGCCTTGGCACTGATTGAGAGAGTTGTTGGATGTCCTCCTGAGGGACATTGTGCGAGATTCAATCCAACTGGCCTGTTTGACCGTCAGAATCCCGAGCCGGTTGGATGGCGCCGCCCATGATGCTCGAAACGCTCTCAGTTTGGGGGGGGGGGGGGGGGGGGGACATTGCTGGTCAAGGTAGGCTTTGGCAAGCACGAAGACCAGCAATAGAAACTCTCGCCGTGTCAGGAAACGTAAGCCCAGGATGGCTTTACCACGAAGGGCAACAAAGTGGGGCGTAGAATATCGACGTACCACTGTGCTCTGAGGATATCATGGATGACAACCAAAGGGATCCTGCTATGGAAATAAATGGTACACCAGACCACCACACCTGGTTTTCGGGATGTATGGCGTGCGACAGTCGCGTTGGTGTCCCACCGCTGTCCGAGGCGTCTCCAACAAGCCTGTGCTAGTCATCAGCGCTCGGGACTCATCACTGTAGACAGTTCTACTCTAGCCAATGAGATTTCAGGCCGAATGCCGCCGACACCACTGCAGATGGACTTGCTTGTGTACTGAAGTCAATGTTAGTCGGTGCAAGGAGAGCCGTGAGCTTAGCCCACTTTCTGTGAGATCCCTATTTATGGTCCTTGTGGTCACTGAAGTACGAGATGCACTTCGGATCGATGATGATGATGATTTCGGGCCTCTGAGTGCCTCTCTGACGTTTACTCGGTACTCATGTTCTGTCGTCTATCTAGGTCGACAGCTTCCTTCTTCACAGTGTGTTTGGCCATGTTTCATCCATTCCTACCAACATCGTCGAACAGTGGCATCGGTCCTGTTCAAATGTCGAGCGATTCGCAGATTACTCCAACCGGATTCTTTGAGCCCAATTGCTCGTCCTCTCTCAAATGCTGGCATCTGCATATATTACTCATGCGCCTGCCTTCTGCGAGGCATAGTTACTGTCCAACTTAGTGCACGGAATGAAAAACGCTAAATCTTAATGACCTGGTATTGTTTGCAGATGACACTGTAATTTACCGTCTAGTACAATAATCAGACGATCAATTCCATTTACAAAATGATCTAGAGAGAATTTCTGGACGTTGCGAAAAGTGGCAATTGGCAGTAAACAAAAAAAGTGCGAGGTCATCCACATGGGTACTAAAAGAAATCCGATAAATTTTGGGTATACGATAAATCGCACAAATCTAAGGGCTGTCAATTTGACTAAATACCTAGGAATTACAATCACGAGCAACTTAAATTGGAAAGATCACATAGATAATGTTGTGGGGAAGGCGAAACAAAGACTGCGCTTTGTTGGCAGAACACTTAGAAGATGCGACAAACTCACTAAAGAGACAGCCTACTTACACTTGACCGTCCTCTGCTGGAATATTGCTGCGCGGTATGGGATCCTTACCAGGTAGGATTGACGGAGGACATCGAAAAAGTGCAAAGAAGGGCAGCTTGTTTCGTGTTATCGCGCAATTGCGGTGAGAGTGTCACTGATATGATACGCGCGTTGGGGTGACAGTCACTGAAACAAAGGCGATTTTCTTTGCGGCGAGGTCTGTTTATGAAATTTCAATCACTAGCTTTCTCTTCCGAAAGCGAAAATATTTTGTTGACACCCACCTACCTAGGGAGATCATAATAAAATATGAGAAATTAGAGGTCGAACGGAAAGATTTAGGTGTTCCTTTTTCCCACGCGCCATTCGAGATTGGAATGTTAGAGAAGTAGTATGAAATGTGTGTGAAATCTTATGGGACTTAACTGCTAAGGTCATCAGTCCCTAAGCTTACACACTACTTAACCTAAATTATCCTAAGGACAAACACACACACCCATGCCCGAGGGAGGACTAGAACCTCCGCCGGGACCAGCCGCAGCGCCATAGACCGCTCGGCTAATCCCATGCGGCTGAAGTAGTATGAAAATGGTTCGAAGAACCCTCTGCCAGGCACTTAAGTGTGAATTTCAGAGTAACAATGTAGATGTAGATGTAAGTCATGATAGCAACTAAGGAACAACTTAAGCATGCTTGATATAATTTTTTACATTACTTCCCCAGAAGCAAATCAAACATACAAGTAGTATAGTAAGGTAAATAATCATCCATGAAAGGTAGTTTGGAAGGTAGGAGACGAGATACTGGCAGAAGTAAAGCTGTGAGTACCGAGCGTGAGTCGTGCTTCGGTAGTTCAGTTGGTAGAGCACTTGCCCGCGAAAGGCAAAGGTCCCGAGTTCGAGTCTCGGTCGGGCACACAGTTTTAATCTGCCAGGAAGATCCATAAAAGGTATATTGTACCGGCTTGAAAAGGCAAACAACTCACGGACATGATATAAACTTACGATATGCTCCACACTGTTGCCATAACAGAAACGCCGGCAATACATTAAGTAATGGAACACATCTTGTTGTGGGCTATGAATCGACAGAGTGATTTAAACTAATAACGAAAAGTGTGAGGTCATGCACATGAGTACTAAAAGGAATCCGGTAAACTTCGGTTACACGATAAATCAGTCTAATCTAAAAGCCTTGAATTCAGCTAAATACCTACGAATTTCAATTACGAACATCTTAAATTTGAAGAAACACATAGAAAATTTTGTGGGGAAGGCTAACCAAAGACTGCGCTTTAATGGCATGACACTTAGAAAATGTGACAGATCTACTAAGGAGACTGCCTAAACTACGCTTGCCCGTCCTCTTTAAGAATACTGTTGCGCGGTGTGGGAGCCTTACCCGATAGGACTGACGGAGTACATCGAAAAAGTTCAAATAAAGGCAGCACATTTTGTATTATCGCGAAATATGGGAGAGAGTGTCACTGAAATGATACAGGATTTGGGCTGGACTCCATTAAAAGAAAGGCGTTTTTCGTTGCAACGGAATCTTCTCACGAAATTCCAATCACCTACTTTGTCTCCTAATGCGAAAATATTTTGTTGACACCGACCTACATAGAGAGAAACGATCACCACGATAAAATAAGGGAAATCAGAGCTCGTACGGAAGGAAATAGGTGTTCGTTCTTTCCGCGTGTTATACGAGATTGGAATAATAGAGAATTGTGAAGGTGGTTCGACGAACCCTCTACCAGGCACTTAAATGTGATTTACAGAGAATCCATGTAGATGTAGATGTCGATGTAAAATGTTACATGTATTGAATAGTGAGATTCAGTAGTCCTTAATTTATTAATTTAAGTAAATCCCGCTGTATAAGATTCCAAATACCAGAAATGCCTTCCCGAATGCATCACACTATTTCCCAGTACTTAGTTTCATTGGGATATATACTTCCTTTTCCCAGAATGTAGTTCCAGCTACTAAATTGATCTGTTCGTTCCAGCTACTAAATTGATCTTTTCGTTCCACTCTATATCTCTCTGTAGTATTACCCCCTTGGATCTAAACGCTCCACAATACCAAACATGTTCACCACTATATCAGTTACAGTGTCCTGACCAACACAACTTGCTTTTACTGTACTAGAAGAAATTGAAACGAATTTCATTTCTGTTGATTAAAAATGTTAAATATGCAACTAAACAAAGTAGCTTAGACTCTAATAAAATTCCATCTTTTTTGCAACAGTGAAAGTATTTGAAATTTAAAACTCTAGTAATGTCGGAAACAGTGTGGCAAACGAAGTAATTGTGGAATTTGACTTTGTCGCTTACCACTTCGCAGTTGCAGTTCGCAGTTATGACTGAGACGAACGAATCACAGACGTAAACGGAAGAATTGTCGACAAACGTCTGCTAACAACGAAATTAGAATTATAAATTAATACCTCCAGCTGATGGCGGGCGTTGATATGTATCAACGGGGACAGGTGAAAATGTGTGCCCCGACCGGGACTCGAACCCGGGATCTCCTGCTTATATGGTAGACGCTCTATCCATTTATTTTTATTTTTATTTATTTATTTATTTCTTTTTTTTCATTTTGTTCGTTGTTGATGACATCCGTTCAAGTTCGTTGTTGATCCTTTCATTCAGTTTTTTTATTGCAGAGGCCAACCAGCTCTCTGACCGAACACGCTGAGTTACCATGCCGGCTCCCATCTGAGTCACCGAGGGCACAGAGGATAGTGCGACTGCAGAAACTATCTCGCGCACGCCTCCAGTGAAACCCACATTCTCACCTTATATGTCCACACACTACATCCGAAGTGTCCCTACCCAACATACTCATTACTCGTGGAAGACATTCTTACCAAGTCCCGTAAGAGTTCGGATAATATGTGTGCATCCGCACAGAAGAGGAAGGTCATGGCAGGTTTTGCCAGAATTATATACTTATATGGATATGGTGTCTGTTCTTTCGGACATTTCCGAAAGAACAGATACCATATCCATTTAATTATCTGCTAACGAGCGTCTATAACGTATCAGTTCAGTTGAAAGCCTACCATTCGAGTTGCGTTTTTGACAGGTCCAAATATTTCTGACAACTTGGAGAACTGGGAAACATATCGATTTGACCGAGAGAGTTGAGGTAACAAGTTACGGTAACCAATGACAAAATGAGAGTGTAAAGGTTACCATATCGATGCGCCGGGCAATGAGAAGTTTGCGTGCGTTGCCAAGGACAAAGATGTTTACGATGTAAATTGCGTACATAAATTCCCCCAAGCCAGTTGCTAGCAAACGTTAAAGGTCCGTCATTTCTAAATTGTTGCCCGATAGTATGATCGATTTTGTTCCGAAATCGCTAAGCATTAACTTTACCTCTCGAAGAGAATTGACCAACCGCTTCAGACTGTAACAAGACCACAGTGTCCCAGGTCTTTTAGAAAGTTCTCATTCAGAAATACATCAAGTTCATCGGGATAGAGGGACGCAGGCATTAATTGAATACCAGGGTTGGTCAAATTATTGCAAACCTGCCTGCATATTTATACGTTATGATAAATGTCTAGCACTGAATTTTAGCAAGAGAGTAACCAGTGGAGTTAGCCCCAAAATTCGATTTAACATCGAGTTACTACGGCCTAAAACATCGTCCTCGAATGTAATGCAACTGATGTGTAATCCACATACTGCTCTCGCTGTGGCGTCTATGCTACCTCCACCAATTATAGCCAATGTAACGTGACAGCAAATAAGTGCAAGGAGCCTCACCAAAGCAGATGCTGATTCTCGCCACTGCAGCATCAGCAAACGCCGCTTGATATTATCCACAAAAGAGATATGCCGTCTAATGACTTGTACACTGTTAAGCATAATGGCACACCAGGACAGGAAATCAGTGACAGTGCAGAGAACAGGCAAATGCGTTAGCTTTTAGGTTACCGGAGGTCAACAGTAACGCTAGAACCCTGCGAAATGCACACGCTTTGGGCAACTGTCCCAGGGGACAGCTGTTGTAAGTCGTCACAGTAGAAGAGGGTCACAAAAGGCCACGTCTTAGAAGAGGCAGCAAGCTCAATACTTGCCCCTGAGAACCGCAACGTCAGTGGGTTTACACAGGTTAGAGTGACACACCTGCGGACTCCACTCACGAAAGGCCTCAGGTAGGAACAAGTGATGTAAACAACTATTGTTGTTGGCAATAAGAGGAAGGGCAGTGTCGTTCAGCTTTCAGGTGAGCGCTGCTGTTACTGAACTTGGAGTCTGTTAATGTAAAGTCCAGAAACATGCCTACCCACTAAGCAGCAGAAGGGTTGTTGTTGTTGTTGTGGTGTTCAGTCCTAAGACTGGTTTGATGCAGCTCTCCATGCTACTCTATCCTGTGCAAGCTTCTTCATCTCCCAGTACCTACTGTAACCTACATCCTTCTGAATCTGTTTAGTGTATTCATCTCTCGGTCTCCCTCTACTATTTTTACCCTCCACGCTGCCCTCCAATACTAAATTGGTGATCCCTTGATGCTTCAGAACGTGTCCTACCAACCGATCCCTTCTTCTAGTCAAGTTGTGCCACAAACTTCTCTTCTCCCCAATCCTATTCAATACCTCCTCATTAGTTACGTGATCTACCCACCTTATCTTCAGCATTCTTCTGTAGCACCACATTTCGAAAGCTTCTTTTCTCTTCTTGTCCAAACTAGTTATCGTCCATGTTTCACTTCCATACATGGCTACACTCCATACAAATACTTTCAGAAACGACTTCCTGACACTTAAATCTAGACTAGATAGCCACTCAGACTGGCAACACGAATGTGCATTTCGTGGAACTGTTTCAGCGTCACGATCGGCCTCATCTTAATACAGTCGTCAGGCGTAATAACATGAGACTTGGGGGTGCGCTGATGACAGAAGGCATGATTCACATTTCAGTGGTGTCGGTGGAGTCTATCAGTAGGACGGGTTTCACTAGACATGGCCTGCACCTCAACAGGTATGGGAAGGGGAGGTTGGCAAAACTTATAGGTGACAGCATAGGTGGGGGTGGTGGGATCACTCATGGGAAAATTCCGGTAATTGTGGGTGTTAGAGCTGTACCTTTTTTAGATTGAAGTCAGCTGATAGGTATTCCTGCTTAAGGGAAGTCTCTCTAACAAAGAAACCACTTTCTACAAAGCTTGGGTATCCGATTAATGAGGGAATTAGTATATTTCATCAAAATATACAAGGTATTAGAGATAAAGTTAGTGAACTGCTTATAGATGTTGACTCTGAAATTATTGGTATATCTGAACACTTCTTAAATAAGGAGATAATTCAGAGACTTCCTTTACCAGGATACAGGTTGGCTGGCAGCTTTTCTAGGAGCTCTTTGCGGTGTGGGGGAGTAGCCATGTATGTGAAAAACGGTATCCCATTTGAGTCAATTGATGTTTCAAAGTACTGCACTGAAAAGGTGTTTGAATGTTGTGCAGGTGTGGTTAAATTTAGTGGAGCTAAACTTCTTACTGTTGTTATTTATAGATCCCCAGACTCCGATTTCACAACATTTTTGCTAAAGCTAGAGGAGGTTCTTGGTTCAGATTATAGGAAATACAAAAAGTTAGTTATATGTGGTGACTTCAATATTAATTGTATAAGTGATTGTGCAAGGAAAAGGATGCTGGTAGACCTCCTTAATTCATATAATCTTATGCAAACCGTATTCTTTCCAACGAGAGTGCAAAGGAACAGTAGAACAACCATAGACAATATTTTTGTTCATTCGTCATTATTAGAAGGGCATTCTGTTAGCAAAAAGGTGAATGGCCTTTCAGATCATGATGCACAAATTTTAAGTCTAAAAGATTTTTGTGCTGCAGCACATGTTCAATATAGTTACCAACTTTTTAGGAAAGCTGATCCAGTTGCTGTACAGACTTTTGTAAACCTTATCAAGGAACAAGAGTGGCAAGATGTTTATAGTGCTGATACAGTAGACGATAAATATAATGCTTTCCTCAAGACTTTTCTCGTGCTCTTTGAAAGTTGCTTTCCGTTAGAACGTTCAAAACAGGGTACTAGCACAAACAGGCAGCCTGGGTGGCTGACTAAAGGGATAAGAATATCTTGTAGAACAAAGTGGCAATTATATCAAAACGTTAGAAACAGTCAAAATCTAAATGCAGCAGCCCATTACAAACAGTATTGTAAGGTGCTTAAAAAAGTTATTAGGAAGGCAAAAAGTATGTGGTATGCAGATAGAATAGCTAAGTCTCAGGATAAAATTAAAACCATATGGTCAGTCGTAAAGGAAGTGGCTGGTCTGCAGAGACAGGTCGAAAATATAGAATCAGTGTGTAGTGGGGATGTCCGTGTTACTGATAAGTCGCATATATGTACAGTACTTAATAATCACTTTCTGAATATAGCAGGTGAACTAAATAGAAACCTAGTCCCAACAGGGAATCATATAGCGCTCTTAGAAAAAAGTGTTCCGAGACTGTTACCTGAGATGCTCCTCCATGATACTGACAAGAGGGAGATTGAGTTAATAATTAAATCACTAAAGACCAAGAACTCTCATGGATATGACGGGGTATCTAGCAGAATACTGAAGTATTGTTCCACGTATGTTAGCTCAGTACTTAGCCATATCTGTAACTTTTCCTTTAGGAGTAGTCGGTTTCCTGACCGATTAAAGTACTCGGTAGTGAAGCCACTTTATAAAAAGGGAGACAGGGATAATGTTGACAATTATAGACCTATTTCTATGCCATCGGTGTTTGCTAAAGTTATCGAGAGGGTTGTATATACAAGGTTACTGCAGCATTTAAATTCACATAATTTGCTGTCAAATGTACAGTTTGGTTTTAGAAATGGCTTAACAACTGAAAATGCTATAGTCTCTTTTCTCTGTGAGGTTTTGGACGGATTAAATAAAAGGTTGCGAACGTTAGGTGTTTTCTTTGATTTAACGAAGGCTTTTGACTGTGTTGACCACAAAATATTACTGCAGAAGTTGGAACATTATGGAGTAATGGGAGTAGCTTACAATTGGTTCGCCTCCTACTTTAAGAACAGAAAGCAGAAGGTAATCCTCCGCAATATTGAGAGTGGTAATGATGTTCAGTCCCAATGGGGCACTGTTAAATGGGGCGTTCCCCAAGGGTCGGTGCTGGGGCCACTGCTGTTTCTTATTTATGTAAATGATATGCCTTCTAGTATTACAGGTGATTCAAAAATATTTCTGTTTGCTGGTGACACCACCTTGGTAGTGAAGGATCTTGTGTGTAATATTGAAACATTATCAAATAATGTAGTTCATGATATAAGTTCGTGGCTTGTGGAAAATAATTTGATGCTAAATCACAGTAAGACTCAGTTTTTACAGTTTCTAACCCACAATTCAACAAGAACTGACATTTTAATCAGACAGAATTGGCATGTTATAAGCGAGACGGAACAGTTCAAGTTCCTAGGCGTACGGATAGATAGTAAGCTGTTGTGGAAAGCCCATGTTCAGGATCTTGTTCAGAAACTAAATGCCGCTTTATTTACCATTAGAACAGTATCTGAAATAAGTGACATTTCAACACAAAAAGTAGTATACTTCGCATATTTTCATACGCTTATGTCATACGGTATTATTTTTTGGGGTAATTCTTCTGATTCAAAAAGGGTATTTTTGGCTCAAAAACGGGCTGTTCGAGCTATGTATGGTGTAAGTTCGAAAACCTCTTGTCGACCCCTATTCAATAGTCTGGGAATTTTGACATTGCCCTCACAGTATGTATTTTCTTTAATGTCGTTTGTTGTTAGCAATATTAGCTTATTCCCAAGAGTTAGCAGCTTTCACTCAGTTAATACTAGGCAGAAATCAAATCTGCATGTGGAATGCACTTCCTTGACTCTTGTGCAGAAAGGAGTGCAGTATTCTGCTGCATCCATTTTCAATAAGCTACCACAAGAACTCAAAAATCTTAGCAGTAGCCCAAACACTTTTAAGTCTAAACTGAAGAGTTTCCTCATGGCTCACTCCTCCTATTCTGTCGAGGAGCTCCTGGAAGAGCTAAAAAATTAAGCAAATTCCAGTGTTACATTCTTGATTTTCTTTATTTAAACTAACGACTTGTCGCCTGAATATGTTTCTTATATTTCATTTTATCTGTTTCTACAATCGTGTTATAATTTCATGTATTGACTCGTTCCATGACCATGGAGACTTCTCCTAAATGTGGTCCCACGGAACAATAAATAAATAAATAAATAAATACTCGATGTTAACAAATTTCTCTTCTTCAGAAACGATTTCCTTGCCATTGCCAGTCATCATTTTATATCCTCTCTACTTCGACCATCATCAGTTATTTTACTCCCTAAATAGCAAAACTCCTTTACTACTTTAAGTGTCTCATTTCCTAATCTAATTCCCTCAGCATTACCCGATTTAATTTGACTGCATTCCATTATCCTCGTTTTGCTTTTGTTGATGTTCATCGTATATCCTCCTTTCAAGACACTGTCCATTCCGTTCAACTGCTCTTCCAAGTCCTTTGCTGTCTCTGACAGAATTACAATGTCATCGGCGAACCTCAAAGTTTTTACTTTTTCTCCATGAATTTTAATACCTACTCCGAATTTTTCTTTTGTTTCGTTTACTGCTTGCTCAATATACAGATTGAATAACATCGGGGAGAGGCTACAACCCTGTCTCACTCCTTTCCCAACCACTGCTTCCCTTTCATGCCCCTCGACTCTTATAACTGCCATCTGATTTCTGTACAAATTGTAAATAGCCTTTCGCTCCCTGTATTTTACCACTGCCACCTTCAGAATTTGAAAGAGAGTATTCCAGTTAACATTGTCAAAACTTTCTCTAAGTCTACAAATGCGAGAAACGTAGGTTTACCTTTTCTTAATCTTTCTTCTAAGATAAGTCGTATGGTTAGTATTGCCACACGTGTTCCAACATTTCTACGGAATCCAAACTGATCTTCCCAGAGGTCCGCTTCTACCAGTTTTTCCATTCGTCTGTAAAGAATTCGCGTTAGTATTTTGCAGCTGTGACTTATTAAACTGCTAGTTCGGTAATTTTTACATCTGTCAACACCTGCTTTCTTTGGGATTGGAATTATTATATTCTTCTTGAAGTCTGATGGTATTTCGCCTGTCTCATACATCTTGCTCACCAGATGGTAGAGTTTTGTCATGACTGGCTCTCCCAAGGCTGACAGTAGTTCTAATGGAATGTTATCTACTCCTGGGGCCTTGTTTCAACTCAGGTCTTTCAGTGCTCTGTCAAACTCTTCACGCAGTATCTTATCTCCCATTTCGTCTTCATCTACATCCTCTTCCATTTCCATAATATTGTCCTCAAGTACATCGCCCTTGTATAAACCCTCTATATACTCCTTCCACCTTTCTGCCTTCCCTTCTTTGCTTAGAATTGGGTTGCCATCTGAGCTCTTGATATTCATACAAGTGGTTCTCTTCTCTCCAAAGGTCTCTTTAATTTTCCTGTAGGCAGTATCTATCTTACCCCTAGTGAGACAAGCCTCTACATCCTTACATTTGTCCTCTAGCCATCCCTGCTTAGCCATTTTGCACTTCCTGCCGATCTCATTTTTGAGACGTTTGTACTCCTTTTTGCCTGTTTCACTTACTGCATTTTTATATTTTCTCCTTTCATCAATTAAATTCAATATTTCTTCTGTTACCCAAGGATTTCTATTAGCCCTTGTCTTTTTACCTACTTGATCGTCTGCTGCCTTCACTACTTCATCTCTCAGAGCTACCCATTCTTCTTCTACTGTATTTCTTTCCTCCATTCCTGTCAATTGTTCCCTTATGCTCTCCCTGAAACTCTCTACAGCCTCTGGTTCTTTCAGTTTATCCAGGTCCCATCTCCTTAGATTCCCACCTTTTTGCAGTTTCTTCAGTTTCAATCTGCAGTTCATAACCAATAGATTGTGGTCAGAATCCACATCTGCCCCTGGAAATGTCTTACAATTTAAAACCTGGTTCCTAAATCTCTGTCTTACCATTATATAATCTATCTGATACCTTTTAGTATCTCCAGGATTCTTCCAGGTATACGACCTTCTTTTATGATTCTTGAACCAAGTGTTAGCTATGATTAAGTTGTGCTCTGTGCAAAATTCTACAAGGCGGCTTCCTCTTTCATTTCTTCCCCCCAACCCATATTCACCTACTATGTTTCCTTCTCTCCCTTTTCCTACTGACGAATTCCAGTCACCCATGACTATTAAATTTTCGTCTCCCTTCACTACCTGAATAATTTCTTTTATCTCGTCATACATTTCATCTATTTCTTCATCATCTGCAGAGCTAGTTGGCATATAAACTTGTACTACTGTAGTAGGCATGGGCTTTGTGTCTATCTTGGCCACAATAATGCGTTCACTATGCTGTTTGTAGTAGCTAACCCACACTCCTATTTTTTTATTCATTATTAAACCTACTCCTGCATTACCCCTATTTGATTTTGTATTTATAACCCTGTAATCACCTGACCAAAAGTCTTGTTCCTCCTGCCACCGAACTTCACTAATTCCCACTATATCTAACTTTAACTTATCCATTTCCCTTTTTAAATTTTCTAACCTATCTGCCCGATGAAGGGATCTGACATTCCACGCTCCGATCCATAGAACGCCAGCTTTCTTTCTCCTGATAACGACGTCCTCTTGAGTAGTCCCCGCCCGGAGATCCGAATGGGGGACTATTTTACCTCCGGAATATTTTACCCAAGAGGAAGCCATCATCATTTAATCATACAGTAAAGCAGAAGGGTAGGAATCTAAAAGTGGTTGGCCAGAGGCACCCTGGAGGTGCAGAGCCACTCGTTAGATTGGTCGAATCCTGTAAAGAGCCGGTAGATTGGAAGGTCGGCTCTGGGAAGGAGTTCATGTTTTTATATTCAGAAAAATTTCCCAGTCAGATCATGGTGGCGCTCTTGCTGTGTCGCTGGTTGCCAGCCGCGGTAAGCTCCGCCAAGCGTGTTTTCCGCACTTGGAGTACTGCTCTCAATGTTTGTCCTTGAAATTCTGCTAGTATTGGCTGCTTCTGTTACCGTTCTCAAAGCTGGAGGAATATCATGTGGCTTACGGTATTGGCGTGGAGAGTTTGGATGAAGCAAGTTTTGTTGCACAAGTAAACAAATACATAACTGTACACAAAAAAACAGCACAGTTACAGAACATATGTAAAAAAATGTTTACACCAAACTTCAATCTTTTTTCGAGATGTGTGCATTTACACTCTGAGCACACGGCAGGCACGATTTAGAAAAGGAATTCAGCAACTGTGTAGCTTAAAAAACTATGTATGTCCTCTCTCACTTTCAAAACAACGCAGAAAGACTTCCCGAAATATGTCACCTAACCGCACGGAGAGGCACCCTAGAGAGCGTTTATATACGTGACACAGCCTCTCTAAGTTTTCTCTGTGTCTTTGATAGTTCCGCATTTCAATTATTGGTAACAACTTTACTGCACTCAGTTGAAAATAAATATCACATACAGAATGAGTTCGAGTCTCGGTCCGGCACACAGTTTTAGTCTGCCAGGAAGTTACAAATATCATATTGTCACTTCTAATGTAAAGAAGAAAGACGATCTACTGAGAACCAATACATTCATATATTCTTTGAAGGAAAATTCAGTCACCGCGCCATGAGATAACAACATTTTAAAAGAAATTAATTAAAATTAACTGCATTAGATCTGGCTTGACGCAAAATAAGTAAGTTGGTCTGGAAAGAGTACAAAGGAAAGACTGACGAGTACATCTTGTAACATTCTTATCGTTTTTGGGCATGGCAGCAGCGAGTTGTAGAATCCGTGCTGTTAGGTGAGTGTTCCGCGCTTTGGCCGCTTTCGCATCCTTCATCCGGGTACTCCTTCCCCAGCCTCGAGGATGAGAGGAGGCTCCGAAGCTCTTGGTCGCCGACAATATGATACAGCTCTTTAAAAACTCATTGCTTAAGAGATTCTCTTCCCACTTGCTGCCCTTCTCTCATCGCTCAGCGAGCGTTTGTAATACGAGGGCGTGCTGAAGGGTAATGCCTCCAAATTTTTTATGTGAAAACTCTTAAAGTATTTTAAATAAAACAAACGTTATTAACTTTCTACATCTTTATTCTTCGTGTCTACGTATTTATTTCTCAAGATAGTCACCTTGGCGACGAACACATTTCTCCCAATGAGAGACCAGTTTGTTGATACCGTCACTGTAGAATGTTTGACTTCGTTGATGGAGCCACAACCTCATCTTTGCTTGCAACCCTTATCATTATCAAAGTGAAGTCTTCGAAGGTGTTCTTTAATTTTTGTGTACAAATGGAAATCGGATGGGGCCAATTCGTCATTGTATGGAGGGGGATTGATGACGGTGAGACCAAGGCGTCGGGTTGTTGAAGATGTCGCGCCGTTCGTTGCTGTCTGGCGTTGTCGTAATGGAGAGGGTGCTCCATGTGTGGATGGATTCTTCGAATTCTTATTTGATGTCGGTGGTCCTTTGTGGCGGAAATCCATTGATGCTCTCTTTTTTCAGGGTCAAACAGGGTCAAAATGGTGAACCCAGCTTTCATCAATCGTACGATGTTGTTAAGGGGCTCACGGTCCTCATCTTCAAAACATAAAACAAGTTGTTGACACATGTCCAGTCTCCTCTGTTTCTTCTTCTTCTTCTTTCGAATGGGCCAGCTAAGGACCGCGACATTCAACTTTTCAGCCTGGAGAGGGACTTGATGTTTGCCCAGTAATCCCGCATTCTCTGACTATGTTTCTCCTTTCTCTCCTTTGTCCAAATGGCGCCGATCTGTCCTAAAACTTCTTTTCTTTTGGTATCCTTCTGAGAAGTGCTCGGTTCCTAATGTCACTTTCAGTTATTACAATGAAAGGAACACCCTTAGCTGCTTACAGGCGTTGACATACGTCAACGGGGACAGATGAAAATGTGTGCCCCGACCGGGACTCGAACCCGGGATCTCCTGCGTACATGGCATACGCTCCATCCATCTGAGCCACCGAGGACACAGAGGATAGCGCGAGTGCAGGGATTTATCTCTGGCACGCCTCCCGCGAAACCCACATTCTCAACGTATTGTCCCGCACTACATTCGTAGTGCCACTCTTTCAGTCATGTTCAGTTCCTGGATGTCTTTGTTGACTTCTAGCAGCCATGGTGTCACGGTCACCCTGTTCTTCCAGTAGTTGAGAAGTCGGATGCTCAGTCTTGTTTGGTCCATCCTTGTGATACGTCCGCAGAAAGCGAGACGTCTCTTCCTGGCTACATCTGTGATTTTCTCGGTGTGATTGTATAGCTCCTGGTTTGAGTGTTTTCTGTACTCACCATCTGTTTTGACCGGTCCCAGAATTTTTCTCAGGATCTTCCTCTCCTGAATGTCTAGTTTATCTGTCAAGACTTTCCTGTTCAGATTCAAGGATTCTGAGGCATATAGGGCTTCAGAGCGGATAACTGTTTGGTAGTGTTTTATTTAGAATTGCGAGATAGCCATTTCTTATTATAGATATTTTTGGTTAATCGATGTGCTAATTGTAACTTATTAATCCGAGTTCTTAGTGCTGTTCCATCTGATAGATTAGGTTCCAACCATTCTCTTAGATACTTGAATCTATCAACTTTCTCAACTTTACCTTGTTCCAACAGTAGTGCACTGGGAGTATCACTGACGTTGCTGAGGTATTTTGTCTTTCCTAGTGACAATTGAAGTCCTACCTTGGCAGACTGGAGTTTGAGCATATTGAGCTGCTTTACTGCTACTTCCACTGAGCTCGCTATAAGTGCTAGATCATCTGCGAAAGCTAAATAGTCTACTACCTATACCTTTCGTTTTTGTCCCAGGTAAATAGCGTACGGTATATTTTGTACTTCCATTTCTTTTCGCCACTCTCTGACCACCTTGTCCAGTGCACAGTTGAAGAGAAGAGGTGAAAGTCCATCTCCCTGTCTAAATCCTGTCCTTATCTCAAAGCTTTCTGAAAGCGTTTCCCTGAACTTTACTCGTGATCTAGTGTAACTCAGGGTCTTTTGGATACGGCTATGGGTTTTCTGGTCCAGGCCCATTTCCTGCAAAATTCTCATAAGAGTATGTCTGTCGACTGAATCGTATGCTTTCTTGAAGTCAACGAAAGTAACTACGTACTGTTTATTCGCTAGTTTAATTTGACTTAATACTGACTTCAAGTTAAGGATCTGTTCAGCACAAGAACGGCCTTTTCTAAAACCACCCTGATAACCTCCACGTTTTGGGTCCAATTGAGATTCGGCTATGTTAAATAATGCCTTAGATAATATCTTATAAGTCACTGGTATCAACGAGGTCCCTCTATAATTGCTGATGTCAGTCAAATCACCCTTCTTGGGTAAAGGATGGATCAGAACAGATGTAGACTCATTTGGTAACTTCTCAGTGTCCCGAATGTTCCGTAGGATCTCGGTCAACTTGTTGATTGCATTGTCTCCAGCCTGCTCCCACAGCTCTGCAACTATACCGTCTTCTCCTGGTGTTTTGTTATTCTTCAGTGACTCACTGATGTTTTACACTTCTTCTTCTGTTGGGGGGAGAGAGTTTGGTTGCGTGGAACTGTTTTGATAGATAAAGGAGGTTTTAGGAGACTCACAGTTGAGGAGATTCCCAAAATATTTGGCCAATATACGGCAGTTGTCTTTGTCATTATAGGCTATGTTTCTATCTACTCCTTTGAAGTGTAAGCTGGGTGGGGCATAGATTCTAAGGTTTCGCTTGAAAGTTTGGTAAAAGTTTTAGTGTTATTCTTCTTGAAATTTTCATCTAATTGAGTCAATTGTAAGAAAATGAAACGCCTGCAGCCGTCTTTGCGATTTCATTTATTGTGTAGCTACCAGTTTCGGCGCTTCAATGCTCCATCTTCAGGCCTTAGTTGAAGCTAAAAAGATTATCACAATCAACATATACGATGCACCAGTGGCCAACATAACGGTTTTACGCAAAGTACCTGTGACTGTGATGTCGTCTCTCCAACCACCAACAGTTAACTGACTGGAGAAACTGTTGGTTGGAGAGACGACATCACAATTACAGGTAGTTTGCGTAAGCCAGTTACGTTAGCCACTGGTGCATCGTATGCATGGATCGTGATAACCTTTTCAGCATCAGCTAAGTCCTGATGATGGTGCACTGAGCACCGAAACTGGTAGTTACACGATAATTGACATCTTAAGGATGGCTGTAGGTGTTCCATTTTCTAACAATAGTGAACGGCCATAGTCCCCCAGACCTCCAGCCAGCCGGTGGCTTGTGGCCGAGCGGTTCTAGGTGCTCCAGTCCGGAACCGCGCGACTGCTACGGTCGTAGGTTCGAATCCTGCCTCGGGTATGGATGTGTGTGATTTCCTTAGGTTAGTTAGGTTTAAGTAGTTCTAAGGACTGATGACCTCCGATGTTAAGTCCCATAGAGCCATTTGAACCTCCAGCCAGGAGAGTGGACACACAAAAACTACTCTGTTTCATGCCTGGAATGGGCAGTCGAGGCACCCACCGCGCACACAGTTCTGCAGTGATGGTCCGTCCATGCCACAGTTACCTGGTAGCAGTGGTTGTGTTGTCCGATGATTTTCTCTGATGAGTTTATCAACCCGTTTCCAATGAGTCTCGATGGTTGTCGTACTCGGTCGCCCACACCGAACCCTGTCACACTCGTTGAGGTTAGCACCACGTTTCCTTCATTACGAGCACGAACAACTCAGCTACGCACGTTACTCTAGTCGATAGAATCACCACCGTACACCGCTTTCATTCTGGTGTGGACTTCAATTGGAGGAACGTTTTCTGCGATCAGATCTCGATTACATCACGCTGTCTCTCACTCACCGACATAGTTAAGTTACACATCACCATTTTAAATACCATAATTCGGAGCCCCCTAGCGGCAGACGTTTGTAACCTGCGCCAGTGAAGCGTAAAAGGCGACCGAGTAATACGCGTGACTTGTAATATCTCAAAGGATATTCAGAACATAATAAGAATTTCGGAGGTATTACTTTTCAGCACGGCCTCGTACATTATCCTAATTTTCCATGAGGAATTAACACCTTATGGGGAAATAGGTAAAGACCGAGTGCAAATGAGCCGTTGCAGTTTTTGCGGTGATCCGGGATATTTCATTGGTTTCTTTGTAAGATTTTAGCGGAAGCACTTTACCACTTCTTTTCACTTTGTTGTTAATGTGTAGAATATATACCACTGAAGTCTGAGTGACAGTGTTGGATACAAGTACAGTTCAATATCTTATTTGTGTTGTTACTTGTGGTTAAGACAAATTAGTTACTTTTCTCATAAGTCTGTTCTTATTGCTTCACTAGGCGTTCATCCATCTTGAGAAGTACCTCATCCAGCTAATTATATGGAGCCCTATAAATCAGTGCAGGACCTAGACCAACATGTTGTTAGTCATTCTTGACGTCCGCATAGAAAATATCATATTAAATCATTCAAAAATCTTTTCATTGGATAGATATCGATTCCCTAACTTTAGCATTTATAGTGTGCGATCCTCCGAACCACCAAGCCACTGCAAGGGAAAGCGGTGAAATCCTGTGCCTACATATAGAGCTCTACTGTTGATCAGATCAGCCCAATTGTTTGGGTGGCTCGTTGGGGATGTGTGAGGAGGGAGGGTGCACTGACAACAATGCCCATCGATGGGTTGGTCACAGTTATTAGTAGTATATCAGTGAGAGAACGAATAAGAACTTCGCTGTTGTCAGCTATAAGAGGAATACTGATGCGACATCAACATTAGCATTTCCAGAATTCTACTCCCCCCCCCCAATTTCTCCGAATACCCTCCCCCTGCTCCCCTTTCCGCCGTGGCAAATAGCGACACGTATGTGCGTCGATGTCATCACAAACTTAGTCACCCTCACCACACACCTCGAGCAATTAATAAAATTAAATGCGACTCAAATGAACAACTGTCTTTATAATATTACTCTTTTATGTTCTTGAATCGTCATTGTGATACATGGTTACTTCTGAACAATTCAGCGACGAGTGGGAAAATAGTTCACAAGGAGTACTTGTAAACTACTCCCTCCATCCTACTTCCATCTATTGTCCACATTAAAGTCTTCTATGAAGATATGAGAGGAACTAAGAGTACAATAAAGTTTCTAGTTTACTTAACTTGTCATGTTGAGTTGGCTCCAGTTCTTCTTATCTAGAGGTCTCATTCTTGAAGCTCAATATCTCACATTTTAGGTTCTCAGGATTGGATTGAACTAAATAAATTTGAAGATTGTTGTTGCTGAATTTTCGTTTCCACGTAAATATATTTTCTCACATTTTAGTACATCGTACAGACTTTTGGTTTTTCACGTTAACAAAGCCGAAATTACATTGTTCGCACAAAAATCCAAAATGACGTCCGATCATAACAGAGGCACGGTTATGACTCTCACACTCTGCGGAAGTAACAATATTCTAAAGGGTTCACGACTTTTCTTAACAAATGAATTTCTACTAGTTTGTGTTACCTTATTAATTTCGATTATTATTTCATGAATTGTAACGTCCCCTTAGAAAAATTATGAATGACTGTGCTAGTAAACTTCTACGTTGTTTGATGCAAAGAGAGCTGAGTAAAACTGAATGTGCTCAGACAGTTCTCTCTTTACTTATTCTGATCATGACTAAACTGATACACAATGTTTTTTAGCTCAACGCAATCTGACTTTCAATAATCCCTACAAAAGACTGGCCCAGACTAACAATAACCTATACCTTTCATGAATCACTTGCTTCACAAAAATACTGCCAGCTAAATAAAAGATTCTAACTACTGAAGGCATTAACTACTGATAGGCATAGTTAGCAGACGAAAGATTTTGATAGAGAACAAACAACGTATTTATTTTAATAGCGTTCAAAAGTCATTATATATATATATATATATAATTTAGTGACATCCAATTAAGCAAATTTTCTTTTTCTGACGGACACACGTCCAGTTCGTCCGCTCAAAACTCTGGCATCTCTCTCCCCACATCCACCACTGCTGGCGGATCACCTCCAACTGCCCAACGCTACGTGCTGTTCACATCCAACTGCCCAACACTACACAAGCGAATATTCCAACAGCCAGCCACAGACTGCACACAGCACAGTCAGTGATTTTCACACAGAGCGCTACGTGGCGTTACCAACATAAACAGCCTACTTACAAAATGAAACCAGAAATAAACACAGTCAACAATGCAGGATTGCTAATTAATAATTGAAATTTTAAGTGTGCAAATATTTCGTAATTTCAAATGTTTTTAAAAAAATTATTTACAAAGTAATTCCTGTTCATAAATTTTGGTTTGACATATAACGTACTGTGTATAAAATTACATGAAAGTTTTGAGAAAAGCAACTGAGATAATGCTGGCCTGTGCAAAATTCGAAAAATAAGGCTGATATCGACAACTACGATTGAGGAAAAGTGACGCTAGAGGAGGATGTCCCATTACACACTGGTAAACTTTAACATGTGTATCCTGATACCTGTTGTAAGTATTACAATGCCCTGGTAAATTTGTTTTAGACAGGTGGACGGATGAGCTAATGTGGAATAGTTAGTACTGAGAAATAAAAACAAATATACTGATGTGGATACGACTAAAAATACAAGAACCTTGGTATTTTTCTCACTGAAGCATACCCTTCTATGCAGGATTTCGAGTGAGGAGATATACTGTGGCACACCGTTAGCTGTTTAATACAATTTCTAGTGCATTCATTGGATCAGTAACAACAAGACGTGCTGAATGCTGTCGGCTGCTGTGTACGGTGTAGAAGGGAAAGTCGCGCGATTGAGTCGATGTATGGTATCACGTGCATACCTACTGCTGTCACAATTTTCCCTCGTATAGAAGAAGTCTTGCGTAACTGCAGGGTGGACTTCTAGCTACGGCGCCTGCAGGTGATAACGTGCGCTTGACGTCCTCAGTTCAGCGTGGGAAGCTGACCCTCGCGCTATCCATGATTGAAGCAACGATCGCGTCGCTCTGGAAGTAGTCCGCCGAGTCACGCAAGCTCTATTCGAGTACAACCACGATTGAAGGTGCACCAGATATACAGCGAAAGGAGGTTCCCTCCACAACCAGCTACAGCCATTTTCTACCCGTTCTTCTGAAGATAGGGTAGTTTCCCTATCGCAATGTCATTATGTCACTGTTTCACTGCATCATTAGCTCCAGCAACATTTTAGTTAAACCTCACGAAAAGCATACCGTATATTTGTTTACCTCTCCGCGTCAACTCTATATGAAGAGCGAAACAAACACAAAACAGTACTATAGCAAAATGTGCATCAGGTCATCTTTATGTAGCAATATGTGGTATTGTTACACCGCAACTGGTATGTCGAGCTCAAAAGAAAAAAAAATCGATCACAAATAGTGTTATGTCCTAGCCAGTAATGCCACCCGAGCCCGCTGCCAAAAGGTTGGCAGCATCAAAGTTCGGACGCCGTCCGCATAAGCAGCGCCAGCGAGAGAGGAAATCGCCGCAAGTGTGCGCGCGCCGCCGCTGGCTTCTGGCTTCTTAAGCGCTGGAGTCGCGAGCGCTAGGACAGTTCTGTATTCGCCGCTCAGTTGTATACTCGCCACCGAATTGTGTACTTGCTAGTCAGTTGTGTGTTCATCGCGGCAGAGTTGTTGTTTGTCGTCAGCCGACGCTGACCTAGCCGCTCCGACTCGAACTAGACAGATTCTGTAGACACCGAGTTCACTATTGTGTTTCTGTATCTTCATCAATAAAGATACGTACCGACTTTTATTTAATCTGAGTGTTTGGGCTTTCATCTTTCTGTTCACTGTTCCAGCGGACCGGTCGGCCCGCTATTAAAAGTGTGGCGGTGACTTCGTAAGCCATTTCTACAGCCAAGTGTTTGTCGCTACGCACACCGCCACAAAAAATAGTCATCATCAACAGTCGATTATCTCATTGCAGAATTTCGTGATCTCATTCCTTCATCCACTTCTTAAGTAACTGAATCTTCGACTAGACGTCTCCGCCCACAGCGATCTTCAGCTCTTCTTTATATTATATGAAGAGGTAGGCTGTAAATCTTTTTCGTACGATCCAGCCATCTACTCGCAGCTCTTCCTCTTAGTGCTCTGCCTTCGAAAAATGGCTCTGAGCACTATGGGACTTAACATCTGTGGTCATCAGTCCCCTAGAACTTAGAACTACTTAAACCTAACTAACCTAAGGACATCATACACATCCATGCCCGAGGCAGGATTCGAACCTGCGACCGTAGCAGTCCCGCGGTTCCGGACTGAGCGCCTGAACCGCCAGACCACCGCGGCCTCTGCCTTCGATTTTGCCTTGCAATGTCTTTTCTAAATTATCCCCTTTTTTTCTTAAAATGTGACCAAGCAACTGGAAGTATCTACCGCTGACACGGGAAGATAAACTTCTTGTGACGCTAAGTTCTTCTATATCGGAAGCATTCGTTCTTCTTTCTGTCCACGGTACACGTAATATCTTCCACCAACATGACATCTCAAAGGCATCAGTTCGGTTCTTGTCACTAACTTTCTCGGTCCGAGTGTCGCGGCCATACAAGAAATCAGGAAAAACTAATGGTTCCACCAAGCTCATCTTCGTTGTTTTAGATAGTGTCCGGATCTGCCAGATCTTCGTGACTTTAACCGTTGCGGCTCGATCAAGGAACCTTCTTTGTTTTACTCCTTTATTACACAATAAATACCGCTGGTGAAAGATAATAATAAAACGGGATAAATACTATTTATTTTTCGTAATAAGATAAAATATCATGTGCTGTATCGACGTAATGAAGTAATATTGTCAGCTGGCAGCACGTAATGAAATCAGGCCTATAGAAACTGTTTTTAAGCTCTAAATGTACTGACTTGAAACAAAGAATCTATAGCAACACACTGGAAGAATAATGTCTCTCCTCCAAGTTGTGAGGTGCATTTGCTCCAGTGTTTTAGCAGATATTTACAGTTTCCTTTCTGAAGTGTGGAGATACAGTCAGCCGAAAGAAATGCGGCTCATTATGTGTTTATTGCGACGCCTACTGTCAACAGCAAACCTAAGTTTGTTTCTCCTTATAAACAAAGTATTTTTAATACCACAACTTCCTAGCGCGATCCATAGCCGAGAGTGTCAACACACCGCCTCTGGGGTAGGAGAAGGAGCACCGACCACGAAAACAATCCGCCAGGCGTATCAACGACATGGTCGCTATAGACAAACGTTTAGAAAATGATCTGATAGACAGATGAGGTACATGAAATCCATCCTGAGGGCGAGGGTTGGCGTCAGGAACGGCATCCGGCAGCCTGCTGTCACTAAAATTGCTTCAACCCATATAACGATCTACATCTACAGCTACATTTATACTCCGCAAGCTATCCCACGGTGTGTGGCGGAGGGCACTTTACGTGTCACTGTTATTACCTCCCTTTCCTGTTCCAGTCGCGTATGGTTAGCGGGAAGACCGACTGCCGGAAAGCCTACGTGCGCGCTCGAATCTCTCTAATTTTACATTCGTGATCTCCTCGGGAGGTATAAGTAGGGGGAAGCAATCTATTCGATACCTCATACAGAAACGCACCCTCTAGAAACCTGGAAAGCAAGCTACACCGCGATGCAGAGCGCCTCTCTTGCAGAGTCTGCCACTTGAGTTTGCTAAACATCTCCGTAACGCTACCACGCTTACCAAATAACCCTGTGACGAAACGCGCCGCTCTTCTTTGGATCTTCTCTATCCCCTCTGTCAACCCGACCTGGTACGGATCCCACACTGATGAGCAATACTCAAGTATAGGTCGAACGAGTGTTTTGTAAGACCCCTCCTTTCTTGATGGACTACATTTTCTAGGGACTCTCCCAATGAATCTCAACCTGGCACCCGCCTTACCAACAATTAATTTTATATGATCATTCCTCTTCAAATCGTTCCGTACGCATACTCCCAGATATTTTACAGAAGTAACTGCTACCGGTGTTTGTTCCGCTATCATATAATCATACAATAAAGGATCCTTCTTTCTATGTATTCGCAATACATTACATTTGTCTATTTTAAGGGTCAGTTGCCATTCCCTGCACCAAGTGCCTATCCGCTGCAGATCTTCCTGTATTTTGCTGCAATTTTCTAATGCTGCAACTTCACTGTATACTACAGCATCATCCGCGATAAGCCGTTGCCGACTCTGCAGACGAATGGGACATATTCAATAAAACAGTATTTTACGTATTAGGTTGCATCATCGTAAAACACCAAAGCAACGAAATTGTCGACATTTCGACCGACCTGCTACTGTTGAAACTGAAGAGCACCGCAGCAAGTCGGTCGTTCATCGGCAATTTAGTTGTTTGGTGTTCTATTTGCGAATGGAACAGGAGAGGAAATGACAAATGGTGGTACAGGGTACCCGCCGCCACGCACCGTACGGTGGCTTGCGGAGTATCTATGTAGATGTAGATGTAGGTACTATGATTATGTCGTGTGGTTTAACCGTTCAGATTGATGTTAGGTGTCAGAATGCCATGTACCGAAGATCAAGAGCTAAAATTCCTGTGAGAAGGAAGATGTATGTAAGCGTAGCCCTTCTTGCCATTAATTTGGTTGTCTGACAATTGTATTTCCAGTAGTCCATCGAACGAAAAATCCACAAAGGATGCTACTGAGGCCAGTGTCTGAACTTTGTAGGCAAGGCCTGACACATACACGCTTTCAGAAGGGCTAGAATGTTTACAGCTGCACTACGGGAAGAGGACGAAATGATGTATTGGATTCAGCCAAAAGAATGATGGAATATTCAATATGAAACAAATCTTTCCCAGCGATATGACCAAACTGTCGTGTTTGTATACATCTTTTAAAGAAACAAAACCCTCAAACCTTACAGTAAACTCCGTTCTGAAATAAATAAGGAAAAAACGTAACATGATTTATACAGGCTGCAGATCCACTTTACAAGAAGCTAATTACTTCGTAGTTCCTACATCTGAAGTTCACATTTGTGAACGAATAAGCACTTTTCTCATCAGATTCTTTGAATTTCATGTTTCTTTTTAATTAGGTAATTTTCATGTACATTTAGATCTTTCACCCTCAAGCAGCCTTATGGGGTTCGTGGTGAAGGATAAATCATTTCACATCTTTTGCTTTCATCATTTACATTGTATGCTCTATCATAAGAATGAAACTACCGTTTATTGAGCTATGAATGTCGTAAACAAATTACCACTTCGCGAATTTCAAATACGCGAACATAAAGCAGAAACTACCTGCAGTGTGTGACAGAATACACTGAATGAGTTGTGCGTCACCGCCATAAGAAGAATTCGATGTTGCGTCCCACTACTCACAAAGCGGTCTTTCAGCCACCATCAAATAGTTTAATTTCACTAGATGAATGAACAAGTCTTGACGTTGTATTTCATTTTTCAGCCCTGACGGCTTTCATCTCGAATGTGTCAGAGGGATAAAGCCTTTCCAGTACCCTTACTAAGGGCAACTTCCGACGTAGGCATCGATCGACACCATTCCATTAATCACTCTTTCGAAAAATGGTCTTTCAACTTGTGACGGTCGCAATCAATTCAAAGCGCTTTGAGGTC
The DNA here is from genome assembly GCF_021461385.2 of Schistocerca piceifrons. Classification (NCBI taxonomy): domain Eukaryota; kingdom Metazoa; phylum Arthropoda; class Insecta; order Orthoptera; family Acrididae; genus Schistocerca; species Schistocerca piceifrons. Next base: position 1,000,553,541 of record NC_060138.1, read on the forward strand.
AGTATATCTTGAGTGACTTACGAGGTCAGTGCACCATAAGGTCAGTCCACAGGTTTCGCTTCTATCAAAATTTGTGTCTTATATTCCTATTACGGGTTCTGCATTTGTCAGAATCCCGTCTTGAGCAATCACGGGGCGCGTTACCTAAAAATATTAGCAGCAGAAGGAAAATGTTAACGTTGGATCGGTAGGACAACCGATAAGCTACCTGAAAACAATTGGCTCCGATTTTGACACGCATATTACTAATGCGCATGCGTCCAAATTTTTTATGCTAACGAGCCCATTTAGAACTAAATATATAGAAACGGTGGTTGCCTACCTCTGTGTTCGTATTTCTTTCGTTATTTTACTATGGGTTTTTCTCCTCTGTTCAGCCTAAGTTGTCCAGGGCCCCTACATTTGCATTTTTTCTTTTTTTTACGGTGACTTGCATCGTTGAGCTTTAATTCGAAGAAAAATACTGTCTTGAAAAGAAGTTAAAAGATCAATATGAACGAAAGTAAGACGTAGATAATGGAATATTGTAGAATTTATTCAGAAGATACTGAGTTAATTATATTACGTAAGGAGTCATTAAAACTAGTCGATCAACTTTTGCTATTTGGACAGCAAACTAACTGAAACTGACGATGGCCGATGTAGAGAGGAAATAAAATGCCGGCTGTCAATAGCAAGAGAGGCGTTATTTGAAGAAGAGAAATTTGTTAACATCTATTATAAATTTGTGTGTTACGCAGTCTTTTTCAGAAGCTGTTTGTACGGAATTTAGAATTGTACGAAAATGCAACTTGGGCAGTAAACAGATTCCAGATTCTTTGCAAACTATCGTAGTGTGCTGCACGCCATATATTTTGGTCTTAAAATGTACAGCTACCAGAGAAAAACTGATGCTGTTTGTAAACCTAGCTAGTAAAATCTAGTTGACCTTATAGCTGAGGCTCCTAAAATTTACAGAGTGATTCAAAAAGAATACCATAACTTTAGGAATTTAAAACTCTGCAACGACGAAAGGCAGAGCTAAGCACTATCTGTCGGCGAATTAAGGGAGCTATAAAGTTTCATTTAGTTGTACATTTGTTCGCCATTTCAGCCAATAAAGTTTTTGGTCCCTTTTTCTTCGAAGGTGCTACTGTAACTGGACTACAGTATCTGGAGATGTTAGAGAATTGGCTGTTCCCTCAGCTCGAACAAGAAGCACAACAATTCATATTTCAGCAGGATGGAGCGCCACCACATTGGCACTTATCTGTCCGTAACTACCTGAACGTCAACTACCCGAGGCGATGGATCGGCCGCCAGGCAGCCCGTGACAGAGCACTTCATCACTGGCCTCCAAGAAGCCCTGATATTACCCCCTGCGATTTTTTCTTATGGGGGTATGTTAAGGATATGGTGTTTCGGCCACCTCTCCCAGCCACCATTGATGATTTGAAACGACAAATAGCAGCAGCTATCCAAACTGTTACGCCTGATATGCTACAGAGAGTGTGGAACGAGTTGGAGTATCGGGTTGATATTGCTCGTGTGTCTGGAGGGGGCCATATAGAACATCTCTGAACTTGTTTTCGAGTGAAAAAAAACCTTTTTAAATACTCTTTGTAATGATGTATAACAGAAGGTTATACTATGTTTCTTTCATTAAATACACATTTTTAAAGTTGTGGTATTCTTTTTGAATCACCCTGTATTTTGGCCAGTGTAAAGGTGAATTAGTTCTATTTAACCTTCTAAATTGGAATAATATTGCGTATATCCATAACTGTAGATAGATTCGTTTCGTTTTTTTCTGTTTTCAGAGACTAATGTCAGTTAGTGATATTTTTTTGTGACCATAAAAATTCAAATCATGGTAATTTAACATGTCAACCATCATCAAAAATTTAATTAAGCGGCATTAAGTCTTGTGTTTTTTCTTGGCTACCGCGTTCTCTTCCTGGAATACTCAGCGCTCTCGAAGTGAAGTAATGATGCTAATATGCTAATATGCTAGAGATGCTTCGTCGGCCACAGAAACATGAAACCGTCACTACAGCATTGCTGAATAACGAAACAACGTAATTTTGTCATCCACAGATTGTCTTCGTTGTACATGTTGTAATGTGTAAGCTACAACAGGTGACCATATTTGATTAGAATTAACACGTAGATACGTGCTGGAAATTTACAAACTTGTGTATCATTCAAGAACTTGGCTAAGGTATAAACGGAGTCCTAACAATAAACAATAAATATTTATATTCTGATTAGATTTTTTTCTGGGTTATCAAAATATATTGTAGACGGGAGCACCATTCTCTTAAAAAAAAAAAAAAAAAAAAAAAAGGAAGCTTCGGTTACCTGTAAAAACTCTTAAATTTCGTAGGTATTCTAAGCTCATGTAAATTATTGCTAAGCCTTTCATCGGAAAATAAGTGTATCACGAAACTATCATTAGCGTTCCTGAACGAGACACCTGCTGCAACTGTGTGCACTATGATTGCGCTCATAATTCTTATTTTCTTGTAACCAGCACAAGATCTCAGAATAGATTCACCCCCAAAAAATATATTGCCTGAAATAATGAATGTCAATAAGAAAGAAACGTTAACTCATTAATTCCAACCTTCTAAGATTTCATTGTATTCTTGTGATGAAACTATAGCAGGTATCACTTTTCCAGTACGGGAGGGAGGGAAGGGGGAGTGGGCATCAGTCTGCATACCTCTGGTTTTCTTTTCAGGCTGCTAATTACACTCTGAAGACTTAGCGCTCTAATTTGGGTCATCAGTCCACTTTAAGAAATAGAAGTCAGGACAGAAGCCACTTGGCGCAGTTGTATTGTGAAACACACAAGACGTGTCGAACTGTTCATTGACAATTCCTTTAATTAGTTCAAGAAGTAACTAACTGATAATTTCTTGAAATTTTAATTGATCAAGCGAGGCAATAGTAGACTGAAAAACTCAGTAACCTACACAAGTACTGCATATCGCGCACTAGACTTTATGAAACGTGTGAAATTCATCAAGTTGCTAAAAATTCCTGAGAATTCCTAAAACTATAGCTGAACCTATAGGCAAGGCAATTATTTGTATCTTCCAAGAGGGTACGTCGTCATGCATAAAACAGAAATAGTGAGTTGGCTGTACTGTTGAGCCATGTTTTTTTCATCGTGCGAACGAGTGAAGTTTTCGAGTAATGGACTACCTATTTTCTAATTATGGAATCACTGTAAAATAAACGGGACTCAACATCACAATTGTTATATCATGCATGTGTGTTCTACAACAGCCCCTAAACGCTTGGATGGATTTCAACCGAACTTGCTACACATCTTATTTACTATTCGCAGAGAAGCGTTGCATGAGTAAAAACTACCGACCTTCCTTTGGGCTGGGGATAAAAACGGGTGACATAAAAGCGTAACTCAGGAGTGTCTCGAGCAATTTCAAGCAAATTTCGTGTATACGTGAATCATTATTTGTGTTACTTGTATCAAAATAATGTGTGGGTAAAATAAATCTACCTACCACTCCTACGGATGGATGTGGAAATAAGAAGCCGTTACACGTAAAACTATTCGATAGCGAGCGATATTATATCATATTCATAGTATTTGGGGTCTCTGGCCTCATTGGTGACAGTCCTGATGACGTTTCGCCTATAGGTTTCTGGGTGTGATTTCGATGGACGGGGTGGAGGGGGCGTGGTTGCAAAGACAGTTAAATAACAGACCACCTCTGTCTGAGCAATTTCTTCCAAATTGGGCACAGGTTTCAAATTCAACTCGTAAAAAAATTACTATGGTACTTAGACTCCAATCTAGCACCCTAAAAAACTTGGCATTTAAATGAGTCATTTTTTTGTATAAAGTACTGTGGTAAAAGGATTCCCCCTAGGAATGGTAGCATCCGTGATCTAGGGGTAGCGTCTTTGATTAACCAAAACGTCCTCGGTCCCCGGTTCGAAACCCGCCACCGCTTAGTTTCTGATTAATAGTCAGCATTGGCAGCCGAAGACATCCGGCATAAGAAGTCATCCTCATTATCCCAAGGGCCTTGTAAGAGAGGGCGGACGAGCTGATAGAGGTTCAGGGCACTCTCTGGGGTGGGAAACTGCCCCTGAAGTCGGAAGAATCAGCTATGATCAACGGCATGAGGTTGCAGAAGGCAACGGAAACCACTGCGTACACCATGTGTCCACAGGACATGTGGCCCGTAATTGAAAGTGTCATGATGATCTCTCCAGTGGCAAAAGATTCCAGAATAGCCCACATTCGGATTTCCGGGTGGGGACTGCCAAGGGGGATGCGACCATGAGAAAAAGACTGAATAACCAACGCAAGGATAACTTTCTACGAGTTGGGCGTGGAATGTCAGAAGCTTGAATGTGGTAGGGAAGCTAGAAACTCTGAAAAGGGAAATGCAAATGCTGAGGCTAGATATAGTAGAGGTCAGTGAGTTAAAATAGAAAGAAAACAAGGATTTCTCGTCAGATAAGAATAGGGCAATACTAACAGCAGCAGAAAATGGTATAACGGGAGTAGAATTCGTCATGAATAGGGAGGCAGGACAGAGAATGTGTTACTCTGAACATTTCAGTGACAGAGTTGTTCTTATCAGAATCGACAGCATACCGACAACGATAGTTCAGGTACACCTGCCGACGACGCAAGCTGAAGATGAAGAAGTATAGACAGTATATGAGACTATTGAAAGGGTAATGCAGTACGTAAACGGAGATGAAAACCTGATAGTCATGGGGGACTGCCATGCAATTGTAGGGGAAGGAGTAGAAGAAAAGGTTACAGGAGAATATGAGCTTGGGACAAGGAATGAGAGAGGAGAAAGATTAATTGAGTTCTGTAATAAATTTCAGCTTGTAATAGCGAATACCCTGTTCAAAAATCACAAGAGGAGCAGGTATACATGCGGAAGGCGGGGTGATACGGGAAGATTTCAGACAGATTACATCACGGTCAGACAGAGATTCCGAAATCAGATACTGCACTGTAAGGCACATACAGGAGCAGATATAGACTCAGATCACAATGTAGTAGTGATGAAGAGTAGACTGAAGTTTAAGACATTTATCAGTAAGGATCAATGTGCAAAGAAGTGGGATACGGAAGTACTAAGGAATGTCGAGATGCTCTTGATGTTCTCTAAGGCCATTGACACAGCAATTGGAATAGCTCGCTAGGAAGTACAGTTGAAGAGGAGTGGACATCTCTGAAAAGGGCCATTACAGAAGTTGGAAGGAAAAACGTAGGTACAAAGAATGTAATGTCGAAGAAACCATGGGTAACAGAAGAAATACTTCAGTAGATCGGCAAAAGATGAAAGTAAAAAAATGTTCCGGGAAACTCAGGAATACAGAAATACAAGTTGCTGAGGAATGAAATAAATAGGAAGTGCACGGAAGCTAAGACGAAATGGCCCCATGAAAAATGTGAAGACATAGAGAAAGAAATGATTGTCGGAAGTACAGAGTCAGCATACAGGATAGTCAAAACAACCTTCGGTGACATTAAAAGCAAGGATGGTAACATTAAGAGTGCAACGGGAATTCACTGTTAAATGCAGAGGACAGAGCGGATAGGTGGAAAGAACACATTGAAAGCCTCTATGAGGGTCTGACATGATAGAAGAACAAACACGAGTCGATTTAGAAGGGATAAGGAATCTAGTATTAGAATCAGAATTTAAAAGAGCTTTGGAGGACATTAAGATCAAATAAGGAAGAAGGGATGGTTAACATTCCATCAGAATTTCTAAAATTACTGGGGGAAGTGGCAACAAAAAGACTATTCACGTTGATGTGTAGAACGTATGAGTCTGGCGACATACCATATGACTTTCGCAAAAATATCTTCCACACAATTCCGAAGACTGTGGGATCTGCCAAGTCCGAGAATTGTCGCACAATCAGCTTAACAGCTCATGCATCCAAGTTGCTGCCAAGGATAATATGCAGAGGAATGGAAAAGAAAATTTAGAAAAGCTAAAGGCACGATAGAGGCAATTCTGACGTTGCGGTTGACAATGGAAGCAAGACTAAACGAAAATCAAGACATGTTCATAGGATTTCTCGACCTGGAAAATGGTGGAAGGTGTTCGAAATTCTGAGAAAAACAGGGGTAAGCTATAGGGAGAGACGGGTAATATACAATATGTACAAGAGCCAAGAGGGAACAATAAGAGTGGACGACCAAGCACGAAGTGTTCGGATTAAAAAGGGTGTAAGACAGGGATGCAGTCTTTCGCCCCTACTGTTCAATCTATACATCGAAAAACCAATTATGGAAATAAAAGAAAGGTTCAGGTATGGAATTAAAATTCAAGGTGAAAGGATATCAGTGATATGATTCGCTGATGACAGTGCTATCCTGAGTGAAAGTGAAGATAAATTAGATGATCTTCCGAATGGAATGAACAATCTAATGAGTACAGAATATGGACTGAGAGTAAATCGAAGAAAGACGAAGGTAATGAGAATAGTACAAATGAGAACAGCGAGAAACTTAACATCACGATTGATGGACAGGAGTAAGATGAAGTTAAGGAATTGTACTACCTAGGCAGTAAAATAACCAATGATGGGCGGAGTAAGCAGGACATCAAAAACAGGCTAGCAATAGCAAAAAGGGCGTTCGTGGGTAAGAAAAATCTATTAGTATCTAACATAGGCCTTAATTTGAGAAAGAAACTTCTGAGAATGTACGTTTTGAGAACAGCATTGTATGGTAGTGAAACGTGGACTGTGGGAAAACCGGAAGAGAAAAGAATCGAAGCATTTGAGATGCGGTGCTACAGACGAATGTTGAAAATTAGGTGCACTGATAAGGTAAGGAATGAGGAGGTTCTGTGCAGAATCGGAGAGGAAAGGAATATGTGGAAAAAACTGATAAGGAGAAGGGACCAGACGATAGGACGTCTGTTAAGATATGATGGAATGACTTCCATGGTACTATAGGGAGCTGTAGAGGGTAAAAAGCGTAGGGGAAGCCAGAGATTGGAATACATCCAGCAAATAACTGAGAACATGTGTTGCAAGTGCTACTCTGAGATGAAGAGTTTGGCAAAGGTGAGGAATTCGTGGCGGGCCGCATCAAACCAGTCAGAAGACTGATGACCCAAAAAAGAAGCTCACGTATACCACTTAATGTACTAGAAAAATTACATCATTGTACGACACGTAGTTCAGGAGATATGACGTCATAAACACTGAGATGCCTGAAAAACTGCCGCATTGTGCATTACTCTTCTTTGCAGCTATCTCTCTACTCACAACGTATTTCACTTGTTCATTAGAAGAGTTGTTTCAAAATAGCGAATGAACAAGTGCTCATAGCTCTTCAGGTACGCATTTTAGAGCACATGTTTACAGGATATTTTTTTCTTGTTTTGGTCCATACTACCACTTCTCAAAATATGGAAAGCAAAGAGCTTGCACTAAAAGAGATTAGCTTCACATTATTGAAGTTCAAGAACTGCTCATAGCTCTTAAGGTATGCGTTTCAGAACCCATCTTAGTTGACTTTTCCGTTTCGAACAATCATTTCTGTCACATCTCTGAGTATTGAGCATCACTTCTGAAACACTGGATCTACCCCCAAAATTATAACGTTGTAGGAAACATAGTTCAGGAGATACCCCATAAACTTCATCTGCGTGAAAATGAAACTGCAAGGCGAAAGTCTCTAGATATAAAACAAGCACTCCGTCTTCAGGCCACGAGTGGCCTACCGGGAACATCCGACCACCGTATCATCCTCAGTGGAGGATTCGGATAGGAGGGGCGTGGGGTCAGCACACCGCTCTCCCGGTCGTTATGATGGTTTTCTTGACCGAAGCCGCTACTATTCGGTCGAGTAGCTCCTCAATTGGCATCACGAGTCTGAGTGCACCCCGAAAAATGGCAACAGCGCAAAAATGGTTCAAATGGCTCTGAGCACTACGGGACTCAACATCTGTGGTCATAAGTCCCCTAGAACTTAGAACTACTTAAACCTAACTAACCTAAGGACATCACACACATCCATGCCCGAGGCAGGATTCGAACCTGCGACCGTAGCAGTCGCGCGGTTCCTGACTGAGCGCCTAGAACCGCTAGACCACGCAACAGCGCATGGCGGCCTGGATGGTCACCCATCCAAGTGCCGACCACGCCTGACAGCGCTTAACTTCGATCTAGATATATAAGAGAAATATATGTAAAATTACATGTGAAATATATTAAATATATGTTAAATACATTTGAGATGGAAGCATGTGGGCAAAGGCATGTACAAAACGATTTCAATCAAATTTGGTATACATTTTTCTTATGATCTCGAGAAGAATACTGTGTAAGAACCACCATCCTCCTATTGGGGTGGGGGTGAGACGTGGAGAGAGGACAAAGATAGGAAGAGAGAAGGGAATGGAAAAAGATAGGGGAGGGGAGAGATGGACAGAGAGAGGACAGAGGAGGAGATGGACAGAGAAATGGAAGAGAAGCAGATGGACAGAGGCAGTGGTGGGGGGGGGGGGAGGGGGAGATGGGCAGGGAGAGGGGGGGAAGGGAAGATTGTTTGGGAGGTGGGGAACAGAGGAGATGGACAGAGAAATGAATGAGAAGGAGATGGACAAACAGAGGACGGAGGAGATGAACAGCGAGAGGGATAAGGAGGATATGGGGATGGAGGAGGAAGAGCTGGACAGAGAGAGGGAGAGGAGGAGATGAAGAAAGAGAGGGGGAGAAGTAGATGGAATTAAAGTGGAGGTGGGGGCAAGGAGGAGAGGGACAGAGGAGTAGGAAGCAGATGGCCGGAATGGCAGGTACATACGGCCAGAGAGATGGCGAGGAGCAGATGGTCAGAGTGAGAGGTGGGAAGAGATAGAGAAAAAGGGAAAAGAGGAGATGGACTAATAGAAGACTGGAATAATTGGGTACCGGGCAAACCCGGATTCTCAGCTAGTATAAAATAAAGAAGTTTGTACAGTGCAACGGCGGATATATCATTCAAGCAGAGAGAAAGGTGAAACTTCCTGGCAGATTAAAACTGTGTGCCGGGCCGAGACTCGAACTCGGGACCTTTGCCTTTCACGGGCAAGTGCTCTACCATCTGAGTTACCCAAGCACGACTCACGCCCCGTCCTCACAGCTTTACTTCTGCCAGTACCTCGTCTCCTATCTTCCAAACTTTACAGAAGCTCTCCTGCGAACCTTGCAGAACTAGCACTCCTGAAAGAGAGGATATTGCGGAGACATGGCTTAGCCACAGCCTGGGGGATGTTTCCAGAATGAAATTTTCACTGGTTGCTGTAAAGCTGTGAGGACGGGGCGTGAGTCGTGATTGGGTAACTCAGATGGTAGAGTACTGGCCCGCGATAGGCAAAGGTCCCGAGTTCGAGTCTCGGTCGGGCACACAGTTTTAATCTGCCAGGAAGTTTCATATCAGCGCACACTCCGCTGCAGAGTGAAAATCTCATTCTGGAGAGAGAAAGGTGTTTATAGGGACGCGCTTGTAAGCTACTGTGAGCGGCCCCCTGGCTGTGACGGTGGTAGTGACGTCGTCGCTGTGGTTGCAGCGGCCGGCGGCGGCGGACGCGGAGGAGTGCCCGGACTCGGCGACGTGCCCGGCGTGCCGGGTCACCATCCACCGGCTGCGGCCGGACGCGGGGCCATGCCCCTTCTGCGGACGGCCCTACCCGCACCCCCAGCAGCCGGCCGTGGGCGGCGGGGGCGGAGGCAGAGCCAGGGGGCAGCGCGCCGCCTCGGACCCGGGGCCGCCCGCGCTGCGACTCCCCGCCATCGTGAGTACAACTTCCCTCACATTCTCATGTTCGAGATTATTTATTTATTTATTTATCGTATGGCTTTACCAGTGCAAGTGCGGTACTGACATCGTAAATTTACATCTACATCTACATCATTACTCTGCAATTCACATTTAAGTGCATGGCAGAGGGTTCATCGAACCACACTCATACTATCTCTCTACCATTCCACTCCCGAACAGCGCGCGGGGAAAACGAACACCTAAACCTTTCTGTTCGAGCTCTGATTTGTCTTATTTTATTTTGATGATCATTCCTACCTATGTAGGTTGGGCTCAACAAAATATTTTCGCATTCGGAAGAGAAAGTTGGTGACTGAAATTTCGTAAATAGATCTCGCTGCGACGAAAAACGTCTTTGCTTTAATGACTTCCATCCCAACTTGCGTATCATATCTGCCACACTCTCTCCCCTATTGCGTGATAGTACAAAACGAGCTGCCCTTTTTTGCACCCTTTACATGTCCTCCGTCCATCCCACCTGGTAAGGATCCAACACCGCGCAACAATATTCTAACATAGGACGAACGAGTGTAGTGTAAGCTGTCTCTTTAGTGGACTTGTTGCATCTTCTAAGTGCCCTGACAGTGAAACGCAACCTTTGGCTCGCCTTCCCCACAATATTATCTATGTGGTCTTTCCAACTGAAGTTTTTCGTAATTTTAACACCCAGGTACTTAGTTGAATTGACAACCTTGAGAATAGTACTATTTATCGAGTAATCGAATTCCAACGGATTTCTTTTGGAACTCATGTGGATCACCTCACACTTTTCGTTATTTAGCGTTAACTGCCACCTGCCACACCATACAGTAACCTTTTCTAAACCGCTTTGCAACTGATACTGGTCTTCGGATGACCTTACTAGACGGTAAATTACAGCATCATCTGCGAACACCCTAAGAGAACTGCTCAGATTGTCACCCAGGTCATTTATGTAGATCAGGAACAGCAGAGGTCCCAGGACGCTTCCCTGGGCAACACCTGATATCACTTCAGTTTTACTCGATGATTTGCCGTCTATTACTATGAACTGCGACCTTCCTGACAGGAAATCACGACTCCAGTCGCACAACTGAAACGATACCCCATAGGCCCGCAGCTTGATTAGAAGTCGCTTGTGAGGAACGGTGTCAAAAGCTTTCCGGAAATCCAGAAATACGGAATCAAATTGAGATCCCCTGTCGTTAGCGGCCATTACTTCGTGCGAATAAAGATCTAGCTGCGTTGCACAAGAACAATGTTTCCTGAAACCATGCTGATTACGTATGAATAGGTCGTTCCCTTCGAGGTGATTCATAATGTTTGAATACAGTATATGCTCCAAAACCCCACTGCAAACCGACGTCAGTGATACAGGTCTGTAGTTCGATGGATTACTCCTAATACCCTTCTTAAACACTCGTGCGACCTGCGCAATTTTCCAATCTGCAGGTACAGATCTATCGGTGAGCGAGCGGTTCTATATAAATACAAATATACAGTGTGAGCAAAAAGTCAGTATAAATTTGAAAACTTAATAAACCACGGAATAATGTAGATAGAGAGGTAACAATTGACACACTTGCTTGGAATGACATGAGGTTGTATTAGAACAAAAAAAAACAAAGTTCACAAAATGTCCGACAGATGGCGCTGGATAGCAAAACTGCTAACGTGACGGGTGAGAGGTACGCCGATATGTTACAGAATCGCATCATCCCCAGCCTGGCTGATAAACACCTGCTGGAACGTACGATGTTTATGCAGGATGGCGCTCCACCCCATATTGCTAGACGCGTGAAAGATCTCTTGCGCGCGTCGTTTGGTGATGATCGTGTGCTCAGCCGCCACTTTCGTCATGCTTAGCCTCCCAGGTCCCCAGACCTTAGTCCGTGCGATTATTGGCTTTGGGGTTACCTGAAGTCGCAAGTGTATCGTGATCGACCGACATCTCTACGGAGGCTGAAAGACAACATCCGACGTCAATGCCTCACCATAAGTCCGTCGCCGTGCAAGACAGACAATATATAAAACAATTGAAGACGTCGAAATGACAACATCTGCTGCTGACAAGAAGAAGAATACTATAAAATCTGTCGCTGCACATTCACTACTAGATGGACCCGCTGTCTTCTGTGGATGTAGACTGAACTTCAGTATTGATCTGAATGATACATTTTCCCATGGCAACGGCTGGCTAACAGTTGCAATTGTACGAGGTGGTACAGGTGTACCGAATGTATCTGGACTGGAAAGCTTTGTTGACCGTGACGTCATAGCCTACCGCACATACCACGTTTGTGAAAATGCAAATAAAGACTTTGGCAAATCATCATATATGTCACCCTCATCCTTTTCCTTGTATACCCGCAATAGACGTAAACATTAGTCCTCCACTAGAGCTATTGTTGACGAATGATGGTGGACATATTGAGCATTTCCTGTAAGGAATATCATCTTTGCTTTGTCTTACTTCGTTATGCTAATTATTGCTATTCTGATCAGATGAAGCGCTATCTGTCGGACATTTTTTGAACGTTTGTATTTTTTTGGTTCTAATAAAACCCTATGTCATTCCAAGCATGTGTGTCAATTGGTACCTCTCTATCTACATTATTCCGTGATTTATTCAGTTTACAAATTTATACTGACTTTTTGATCACCCGGTACATATGCACACATACATATTAATATGAACAGAACAAACACCAGTCATTATTAAATCTGAGCAAAGTTGAAATATAATCACAGCTACAAACCGTCAAAAAGTTATGTCCAAATGTGACAGCCATTTAATGGCAGCAGGGCTGGCTTCCACGAAGTCTCTCCAGTCACCACAGAATCTTCGCAGTGGGCAATCTTGCACTAGATGTTGTAATGTTTGTTCATCAGTTTCACAGTCACACATTGGGTTATCATTGGCACCCCATTTGTACAGCATGGATTTAGTTCTCGCGTGTCCAGTTCTCACACGATTAAGCTGGCATCAGATTTTACGAGGAAGCTGCATTCCTGGGAGTTGTTGGCTGGGGTCCTCTATATTGTGTCGGTTAATGTCACTATTGTTCCACTTGGTTTTCCAGGATTTGTGGCAATCATAGGTATTTCCTTGGGCAAGTGTTCTGTCTTCCCATATTGGCGCTCTTGATTTAAGGCGATATCGTCAGCGGTCATCTAGAACTTGGTGTATCGTTAGTACTCTTACCTTATCTGCATGATTTATTTTTTGCCATTCCTGAATTGTTGCCTGCTGTCTACGGATTTCAGGCAGAGTGATGTTTGAGAGGACATGAAGCCATTCTACAGGTGTTGACTTTAGTGTCCCTATTATTGCCCTCATGGCTTCGCTATGCAACAGCTCTTGAACCGGCCACACAGTCTGTGTAGCCTGCTCACCAAGAGCACGGATACAGTTATATGGCTCCTTCCGTGTATAGCGATTTTACGACTATGACGTGTGGGACCTGAAGATGGCATCAATGTAATGCCGAAACTGGTAGCATATAAGAATTTCATAAAATAAATTTCTACAATACATACGGCTGTTAGTAAATCATTGTATCATGAAAGACCTTCGCAGAGTCCAGACCTGAATCCTATAGAACAACTTTGAGATGTTTTGGAACTCCGACTTCGTGCGAGGCCTCACCGACCGACATCGATACCTCTCATCAGTGCAGCGCTCCGTGAAGAATGGGCTGCCATTCGCCAAGAAACCTTCCAGCACCTGATTGAGCGTATGCCTGCGAGAGTGAAAGCTGTCATCAAGGCTAAGGGTGGGCCAGCACAGTATTGAATTCCAGCATTACCGATGGAGGGCGCCACGAACTTGTAAGTCATTTTCAGCTAGTTGTCCGGATACTTTTGATCACATAGTGTATGTATATATGTTGTGTGTATGTGTGTTCGACATCTCCTCCTAAACCATTGGAGCGATTTCAACCAAACTTGGTACACGTATCACTTACTGCTTGGGATATGAACCACCCACCTATCAAAGGGAATGAAAGTTTAGTCATCTAACAATTCAGAATGCGGGCACTTAGAGAGTAGCAACAGACTTTACACATAATTTCTAACCTTCACGAAACTTTTTCTCACTGACGACCCCCACACAATGATGAGAGGAAAAAAGTTTATCGTATACTACATTTTCGCTGTTCATGCAGTAAAGCAGCCATGTGAAGCATCTTCCCGTATACATCAGTCTCGTTAAAACAATGCAATCTCATTCGGTTTGTCCAATACTGTTTTGCTTATACACACTTACAAAGAACAATACAAAAAGACAAAGCTACTCTGTGGGTCTTCTGGCTTTTCCTGTCCATCTGTTCAGTACATGGCCATCGGTTTTGCAGCAGGATAGTGCTTCCTGTGACGTACATCACTTCCTTCAGGCAACTGCTCGACACTGTCTGGTGATGGCTGCTGGTTTATTGCTTACCGGCATCAATAGCGTCAACTGCAACTTGGCAGCAGTAATCATCAGCTGTCACTTGTTTACCTCCTCTAGGTAATATTGTGGGATTTACAAAACTTAATCCTACTGCTGCACTGTTCATTTTTCACTACCAGTCAGTGCACAGTACTTCATGTTCGCACCATCAACAGAACAGGCTTTGCTAACGGTATACTGCGCCTTCCACGTCGCTGGCAACGGTTTGTACACAACGCTGGTGACTACTTTGAAGGAGAGTAACAACTGCAAACATGTAACCCTTTTGTATCGGTTGTGAATAAATAGTTGCCACTATTTAAGTACCAACCCTCGTCGATTGCAACCAAAGGCAACAATGACAAATATGTTTGTCGTTTCAGAAAGTATATTCGGTTAGAAAAATCACCTTGTACGACGGGCAGGGGTAGTGGACTATCGCAGTGGCCGCGGTTATTATCTATGACAGTGTTGTACACAAATTATCCAGTTAATAAGTACTTTAAAACAAAAAAACGGTATTTGCAATACGATAATTTGTAAAAGAAGTCTCTTATTCGTGGTTAATAAGTTAGCTTCCCAAAATATTGGTATGAAGCTGGGCATCTGTGACGTACTTTTGCCTATCACCGTTAAAAGTCTCTTTTATGTTAAAACTTTCCACAAATAGTAAGTTTTATCGCAAAATCGGTATGAAATGTCAGAAGCCAGTTAAAAAACCTTTCTAACGATACCTCACTCATCCTATAAGATTAGAAGGTGCTGAGAAAAAGGGATGTTGACTTGCGAAACTATATACAATGTGTCCCAAAAAGATACCGATAAACTTTAGGAGCAGGTTCCTTATACAGTAAAAAATACTACGAGAACTAGTGCATCTTCGGCATTATGAAACATCTCTCTTCTACTTGAAGGTCTTTGCTTCCTTAGCTTGGAGGAGGAATTATTAACCAAAACTAGACATGGGGTCTAAAATACATACTTTGAGAGTTATGAGCACTTACTCTTCATCGCTAGTGTGAAACACACTCTTCCACTAAACAAGTGTTCATAACTCGCTTTAGAGGCCTTGTTTACTTGAATTTTTTTTTTTTTTTTAGAACCCATACCTAAAGTTCGTCGATGTTTTTTGGGATACCCTGTGTATGATACACCCCATGCACAAATTTTGCATTAGGGGCTCCTTTGCACCCCTCTCAGGTTTGCAGCCACTTGAGTTCCTTGGCCCTTAAGCCGGTCCTGTTCGTTGCTAAGCACCACTCTAAATCATCCAACTAATCTTGGAATGTTGGTATGCATTACGTACGAAGAACGCTTACCAGCATTATTTAAAAGAGATATTTTAGTTATCGTTTTATTCTCCTTGGAATATATTGCTTCCTAAGTAGCGGAATTCCTTAACTCCATCTACTTCGTGATCACCAGTGCTGAAGTTAAATTTCTCGGTATTCTCATTTCTGGTACTTCTCATTACTTTAATCTTTTTTCGATTTACTCTCAGTCCACATTCTGCACTCATTCACTCATTAAACTGTCCATTCCATTCAACACATCCTGTAATTCTTCTTCACTTTCACTGAGGACAGCAGTGTCATCAGCGAATGTTTTCATTGATATCCATTCACCTAGAATTTTAATCCCGCTCTTGAATCTTTCATTTACTTCCGTCATTGCTTTTTCGATGTATAGATTGAACAGTAGGGGCGAAAGACTACATCGCCGTCACACTCTCTTTTTAATTCGAGCACTTCTTTCGCGGTCTCTCACTCTTATTTTTCCCTCAGCGGTACGTCGACGATAACGTATGCCCCGTTTTCTTGCTCATAATGGTAAACCATCCTGGGCTTACGTTTCAGCAAGAAAATGGCCTCCCGCACACGGAGAGACTTTCTCTGCTTATCTTCGCGCTTAACAAACCCTACCTTGGCCAGCAAGGCAGCTGGATCTCTCCCCAATTGAGAAAGTTTCGAGCATTATGAACAGGGCCGTACGACCAGCTAAGTATTTTGATGCTCTGACGCTCCAATTGGACAGAATTTGGCACGATATCCCTCAGGAGGACATCCAGTAACTACCAATGAACGCCAAATCGAATAATGACCAAAGCGTTATTGACTTGCTCATTTTGTGAAGCTCTTTTTTTGAATAAATCACCTAATTTTTTTTAACTGTAATCATTTGTTTGTTTGTCTGTACATGTACCTCACATCTACTGAATTCCGACCCATTTCATTGGATGGACGAAAAATAGGTTTTTCTGAGAAACGGTGAGAAACAGGAGAATTAGACCCTGTCTGACACTTTCAGAAAAAACATCGTGGACAAGGAAATGGAAGTCAACATGTCCACTACGAGTGTTTCCCTATCTGCTGCACTGAGGTGAATATATCACATGTTGAAGTACGGACAGCACTTATACTGCACTGATGCTCTGCTCGTTGGGGTGTTGGGCACGGCGCAGATGATGTACATGGTGTACATGTAATTCTCTGCCTACACAGTGGACGCAATATGCCGTCCGCAAAATCCTAGGGCTGAAAGTACCTCAGTACAGGACAGAACATGAGTAAAGATTTCTTTTTGCTCACTAGCCAGAAACAGAAAGTTCCCTAAAGAAGCACTTCAATGTGTATCAGACTCCACTGAGAGGAAAAGATCCTTCACTAGAGTAAACAGAATAACAGCTCTGTTCGCAGAGAAACGCATTTACCCGCTCCTTGTGGCGAGATCAACACTTCTCAATATCTAACTGCCAGATTCTCCACTGTTGATATGGCCAGCGAAGTTTCTGGGTCGGTCCCCAGAGGGAAGAGTCCTCAGTCAATCCCCAGAGGGAAGTGTCTCCATACCATACACCTATTCCCTCTGGGGCAGACAGCGTCTATATTTGCGCTCAGGTCACGAATCCCAGTGACAGTTAGAGAAACGTCACCTCCCACTACACAAGTGCTGAACTTGCTAGCCATTCACCTGAATCTCATATTCCTTGCAGAAGATTTTCTGGAGGTTTCCGTTTTCCCTCCTGTATCCTCACCACTCTGCCAGCCATACGAGTATATGCATCTCTGCTTCTTGGTGGGTGGCGTACCTTGGCGTTTCCCATGAGGAAATTCCTCAGAGGTCAGCTCACGACCATCATTTGTGTCCCCATTCATTCCTTCACACTACAAGGATGTCTTTTGGCCTAGTGTCCCCCCACCCCTCCCCATCAACGCTCATCCGTCAGGTACGTTATTCCGAATTTTTTTCCGCCCACCATAGTGCAACGTCCCACCCACACTGCCCGCACCTCGGGGGTTATGCGCTCTCCAACGTTGTAAACTGCCGCCTCCTCGCTCTGCTCTCTCTCAAGGCAGTAAACGTCCGCCCCTGCAGAACACGACTCTCTTCCCAGCCCCTCTTCAGCCAATAGTGGTTTCTGAGGAACCCGTTGCCCAGGTCGTCCTTTCTGCCAGTTCTCAGCTCTAATTAACTGCCAAACATGCAGGACTACAGAAACTGTTAGTACATGGTGCTAGCCAGTATAAGCCAATGAAACAATGAATAGTCTGACTGTACATTGTAAACAGTTATCTGATGGAAATATTCACTGAAAAGAAATTATATAACATTAAATGTATGGTGGTAAAATATTTTTGCCTTACACAGTGACAGTATCAACAAACTGGTCTCTCGTTGGGAGAAAAGTGTTCATCGCCAGGGTTACAATGTTGAAAAATAAATACGTATGTAGACATGAGGAATAAAGATGTAGTATGTTAATAAAGTTTGTTTTATATGAAAAAGTTTAAGAGTTCTCACAAAAAAAATTCGGGAGCATTGCTTTTCAGCATGCCTTGTATATGCAAACAAACAAAAATTAATTATGTAACTTATCTTCGAGATAATAATTAAAATGTTATTAATACCTAACATATTTTAAGTTGTCCACATAAGAATAAACAATGGATGTGATGAATATACAGAAACGTTGTTCAATTCGAGGGCAATGTCCTCTTAGCAGCGAATAATATGAATTGTCTCTCTTCTGATGAGAGTTCACCTGAAAATCGTACAGATGCTGAAGTCGCTTACGTGAAATAAATAGATTCAGACACAGCACAGGTGGAACTTTACGTTTTTTAAATACTAAAGGACTATTTGTGGAAGTGAACAAAAAATAACCGATTTTAATGCTCTTTGGCTTTTTTCCCTTTACTTTTAAGTACTATATGTTTCATGTTATAACTCTTCTTCTTCCAACTCCGTGAACCTAAAATCAGATTATGAAGTTTTGCAACATATTGTCTCAAAAAAAACAAAAAAAAAAGATCGGTAGGATAATTGCATTTCTTAAATCAGAGCCATTGTGTGTCTAACCAAACTTCGAGTGTCATAGTGCAGGCACACTAATGTGCTCTTGTCCTTCAGCTATAGGCGGGGTTCCCTCACTCCATTTCGTCCAGTAGCCTCACCTGTCACCGAACTAGAACGCCTACTTCCCAGGAATTCGCACGGTGAAGTAGGGCTTCCAACGACCTCACTAACTCTACACTAGCCTTTCTGCTCTCGGAGAGTTTGGTAAGTTACGTGAAAAGTACCAGATCCTGGTGAGACTACCATCATAGTGGATCAACGCAGCCGGTTTGTGTTGCTGATCACGTGTCAGCAGGGACGTTAAGCCAATCTCATTTAACGGCTAATCAGTGTTTGTGTAGCAAAAATAAATTTAATATAGACAGTAGCAAACTTAGGCTTGTGCGACCAGTCATAGCGGCTGCCTTATAGGCATCAATATCAGCGAGATGTAAACGTCTGGACTAGACACCCGCGCAATGGCGCTACCCTCGCCGCCCCCCCTCCACTCCCTTTTTTCTCTTTAGAGTAGCACCTGCAACCTAAGCCCTCAATTATTTGTTGGATGTCTTCCAATCTCTGTTTTCTCTAAAGTCTTTACCCCTTACAGCTCCCTCTAGTACCGTGGAAGTTATTCCCTCGTGTCTTAACACGTCTTGCCATCCTGTCACTTCTTCTTGTCAGTGTGTTCCAAAGTTCCTCTGTTCACCGATTCTGCTGAGAAGCTCTTTCCTTATTTTATCAGTCAACCCAATTTTCAACATTATTCTGTAGCACCTCATCTCAAATCCTTCTATTCTCTTCTGTTTCGATATTCCCGCAGCATATGATTCACTACCGTACAATGCTGTGCTAAAACGTACCTTCAACAGAAATTTCTTCCACAAATTAAGGCCTATCATTGATACAACTCGTTTGTTTGATACTGATTCTAAATCCTACGATGTCATTGAGAGGTACTTCACAATTCTTAATAGTCACCGTTTGCTCCCTTTTATTTAGCAGACTGCCATCAACAACAAAATGAGACATTTTGCTAATCTACACTGCTCAGAATGCACACTACGGTGCATTCACTATTGCTTATTACAGAAGGAGGCGTCTACCTAATTTCATGGCGAATACCTTGAGCTGGTATTCTCAAAACAGAATCGTGTCGTAAGAAAACCTAGTCGGGTAGCTTCTCCAGAAATAAGCGATTGTTCCTAATAGGACAAGTCTTTTCTTGGAAGTCACGCGATGGCTGACGTCTAAAGCTACGAAAAAAGGTCGTGGTACTCGAATGCCGTAAAGAGGGCAAACTTACAGGCCTGCAGCGCCACACTTCTTTGAACTGCATGGACATTCGGTACTTTTTCTGCTACTTTGCTGTTCTCCTCCTGTAGCCAGCCGTCAATGTAGTTTTCAATTTCTGTCCTGCAGTTTTCTGTTTATGCAGCTGGAAATAAATGCCACATAATTTTCATTTTTTTCGATGTAATTCTTTTTGGATCTTCCCCTGATGTTATTTATACCTCCATTACACCATTTCCTAATCTTTTCAGTAAACTTTCATGTATTGGCCGTCCACTCCGTTCTGCTTTCCTTGTCTTCTTCTTCGGTCTTATAGATCAAATGCTGTTCGCGTCAGACTTCTTCATTAATTACGGTACTTGGTCCAGACGTATTTTTATTAATTTTCTGTAGCACTACATTTCGTTAACTTCAATTGTTTAGCTCTTCGGTGTTAGGGTGGTCTAATTATGACTCTGCTGAGTAAAAAACGTGTTGATGAATACCTTTGTGAAGTTCATTAAACGAAATTAACTATTTATTTCTGCTCGTAGGAGGATCTTTTTGGTCAAATGTTTGAGCGGGGCGAAAGAAGATTCCCTATAAATTACACAATGGGTTTTTGTCCGAATTTTCGCAACGAAACGAAGAGTAGGGAATGGACAAATGGAGTATGAAACTGATCAGATTGGGTCTAGTTTTCCAAAACAAAATATTTAATTACTTTAAAGTAATCGTGGTAATTAAGGAAAACTTAATTAGTTATTTGACGCAAAATTATTCAATCAATTCTTGTCCGATTTTTCATAGCCGATCTAATAGTTAGAAAATTGGGTATCAAATTGACTTGCATGAGACCTAGTTTTGCAACAACAAATAATTCCTTGAAAACAATCAGGGTAATTAAGAAAAATTTAATTAGTTACTTGAGGGAAAACTGAAATATTTCACGAACGCCTGCTGCTAGGTATGCAAATGAAGTGACAAAAAGTTCAAGTTCTAGTTCTTTGCGCATAAAAAGTTACATTGGTGTGATATTTAAGTGTCAAAATTGTTTCCTTCAAATCACTACTAAATTCAGGAGATTTCGAGAACAGGCGACGCTAGGAAAGCAAATGAAGTGTCAATAAGGAAATGCTTTCTAAATAAAACTTGAAAAAAAAATAAAACGAACTGCATAAAAATCGTTCATATGTTTTGTGAAATGATTTGCCAAAAGTAAGAAATAAAACAGATTAGAGAAACATTTGACGAGACTTTGAATGATGTTGGCAACCACGCGCAGCAAATGAGATGCGTCAAATTTTTTCTCTATTCCGTTTCTTATTTTTAGACACTCTATTTCAGAAAACATTTGGCGAATATTTCTACCGTTTTTTATCTGGTTAATTGAGCTTAGGATTTTTCCTTTTTTCGCTGTTATAGGCTATTTAATTTTGTTACTAAGTAATTCTTGCATCTTACTTCTTAGCTCCTCATTCAAGGAAGTTTTTGTGGTACTCTAATTTTAGCAACACAGCTGACTAAGTTTTTATTAAGTTTGGGTTGTATTTTGTTTCTAAAATTGTTTACGTTTTGACCAGCATTTTTTCACCTCTCTTTTCACTTTGTGTAGGATTTCTGTGATATTCGCTCAGCTAACAAGATAGTTTTCCTCGTACATGTTTACTCCTGCGAGTTAATGTACTCTCTGATTTCATGTAAATCCTTGCATGATGTAAAATAAAATAATATTAGTTGCGGGACTCTATATTGTGATTAGGAATCGTGATCGTAAACACTGACTTACCGTGAAAGAATGTCAACATTCACGTATTCACTTGATGCATGTCCAAAAATTTGCAAAATATCCTTATTTCTCACTTACACCGACAAATGTCGACATTCACCATACACTGATGACAAATGTTGAACAAAAATGTTTTTGTTATGTTCTAAAATCATACTTTATTATGCAAACATTTTATATGTTAAAAGAGGAGGAAGTTTAAATAACAGCACAAATAAATAAACTGTTGACCTTAAAAGGAACAGTACATTCCGAGTGACATAAGAAAATAATACCAATAATAAACTTGTGTGATTGGCATTATACAATCCTATTTATTACAACAAATTAAACAGTTACAACACTTCTAACTGCACAAGAGTCCCTTGCTATTGCAACTGCATTTAGTCGTTGAACACTGGTTTTTGCACTGCATAGCCTTGCCCTCCACTTGTCGAATTAGTGGCAGCTGCTTCTCTCAGCGACATTTGTTAAGAAGAAATCTAGTCCCTGGCAAATAACTTTTCTTTACAAATTACAATCTGATTGCGGGTGCGAACTGCTTGAGAGTTTTTTTTTCTTTTGTAATATTTGAATAAATACTTCAGAGCCAAGATGGCATATAACGATTTATTTCGAATTTGGGTTCCTAAACAATTTAAATTTTCAACGTAGTCAAAATATATGGCACAATAAGAGCTCCAAAGATGACAGAAAAGTACTGCTGAAACCGGTCATCAATTCAAAATAAATACTTAAATGTGATCTTGGCTCTGAAATATTTCGTAAAGTATTAAAGTGTGAAGATACCCCCTGAGTAGAATGTCTGTAATACTCGCACTTTTTTTATTTGCTTATTCGTAGAAGTTAGAGCCTTATATTCGACAACAACCGCCAACACATTTCGGATATATGTGTGGCCACAGTCGACATCAGGAACTTGTATTCATACTACATTACCAATTTGACCGGGAGGAAATTTTCTTTTTGAGTTTCGTGATTGGTTCAGTGCTTGCATTAGAAGATTCTCTTTTGCCGCAGCCCTTTTTGTAGAAATAAACTCGTGTTGTTCAGTGAGGGCTCGATATGAAGACGTGGGGAGCTGCAGCTTCTCTTCAATATCTTTCTTTGGAATATGGTTTTCTCTATGCCCACTGCTGAAATTTTCTTCAAAAGTATTAAAAATTTCTTCGAGCTCTTCTTCGGCTTAAATATTTGCGATCTGTTCAACAAGTAAAGAAGACGATGCTATGGCTCTCTTTGGTTTCATGCCAAAGATGGCCTCATAAGGACTTTTCTTTGTCGTATGTAGTGTTCTTGGCAAACTGAATAAAGTCCAGATAACCGTTATCGTTCATCCACGTAGTTGGCATATTCTATATATCCTGACTGATCCTTTCAACTGAGCCCTGTGTTTGACTATGATGAGGCTTTTCATGAACTATCTTAGCACCTTTCCACATAGTCTTTAGTTCAGATATGACCTAGTTACAGAATTCCCTATCATTATCTGATTCATATACAGCTAGAACACCAAACAATAAACAAATTTGAAGGTGATACGCTACTTCTTCATCTGTCTTTGTTTTCAAAGGTTGTATTTGCACAAACTTTGTTAAATGATTTTAATACAGCGTTATTAACTTATATTCGCCATCCCCGTGCGACTGCAGTCTATCAGACCAACCTGACATGTTGTGTTTAACTTTGGACAGACCACTGGTTTGACAACAGTACCTTTTTTAGGTCCACTGTGTATCATTTGACATTGTTTACATAAATTTAAATACAACATTGCAACATCATATGTAATATTTTTTATTCAACTTGCAACTAATTAAATGATTTTTTTATCTCCATGATACGTTTCAAAGGTGTAAACCTCGTATAATTAGCTATTCATCATTGGTAACGTAATACTATATATTCGTTTCTCCTGGTTTTAATTGTACAATTAATTTCTCTTCAACATTAATTTTCAAAACGTCAAAATGTTTTAAGCAAGGAGTTTCACACAGCAGTTAGTCGCATTAGTTTTTATTGTTCTTGCGAATCTAGATTTCGTGTATAAATAGCCATCTCCAGTGCATTTCCGTTATAATTCAACAGACTCGCGGCAGTTTATGTCACCATATGTTCTGACAGGTGTACCGCCAGAATGGCCCAAAGTACTGCAGACGGCTATTTAAAGCCGAAATCTAGATTTTAAAGAATAATAAAAACTAAGGATATTGCGACTGACTGCTATGTGCCACTACGGTCGCCATGCATAGCTGTCCCTGATGGAATCAAAGTTGATGAAAATGTTTTAATCGTTTGTAATACAACAGTGTACGGCACTTAGTTTTAGCAGAAATCACTTCAGAATGTATTTTGGAACACTTTTCTTCAGAAAAATAAAAACAGTTGTCTCTCATTTACCCTCATTTAAGGCATGCAATATTTAAAAAAAACTGCAGTTCGCTGCAGTGGCAATTTCATATAAATTAGGGTATTGGATAAAATAATTAAATTTAAGAAAATGTTGAACGCTCCATCACACTTTGCGTAAGACTGCCAAACAACAGTGTTTCATACTATAGCATGACTATCCCACGTGACCTCAGTCACAGCAGAACAGAGGTTCTGGCGACAGACTGTCGCCCATCTGTCGATATCGGCTTCTCGTTTCGACCTCCATAAAAGCATATCTATGCTTGTCGACATACATCGATGATGATCCGAATCTGTGAGATTATAACCAAATATTCGGTGTTTCACAGACGTAATTGGTATGTGTTGACGTTCATGAAAGAAAGTTGACATTCTCCAACTTCGGTGTTTCACAAACACCGAATGTTTAAAATTACCTCATGCTACATTTGATGTAGTATTAAATGACACTCAAGGAAAGACGGCGAATAGTCACTTAATATCGCATCAAACGTAGCCTGATGAAGTTTTAACCTTTGTATCACTTGTACCTACGAAGCTAAGACTTGTCAATTTGATAACGATCCACGTGTTAACATCACCGAGCTAGCTTCCTTTAGGACCACATTCAACAGTTTCTCACTTGCCCACACAGAGTGCATTTCCTTCAGGGATCGGCCATCTCCAATGACATTCGTCATGTTTATTTAATCATTGTTTTTATCTTCCCAAAGTTCTTTTAAAAAAATGAGGATATGGAACGTCAATATGAGTAAGGATTCTAGAAAGGTCCATACAGTTTTCTAATAAGTTTTATGTTATTACTTAAAGTTAAGTGTACTGCCGTGGATATTGTAAAGGAATTTCTAAAGTCTGCGAAGCTTAAGGACACAATCAGCTATTGTTTGAAACTTCCCCACACTGCAGGTCCAGTTACCTTGACCATCTGTCATAGTGCAGTGGGTAACCTGCCTATCTCTCCTGACATGCGCAGTCATAGCAATGACTGTAACTCTGTACTTAAATTAATTTATGAGCTGCGACTTCGTATAAATGTCACAATGGGATTAACAACCTCGTTTCTCTAGAAGAGATGAGTGTGGAACAGCAGCCGCTGATTAACAGTATTATCATAATCCTAATGCCATCTTTCCCCTGATTAACACTATATCGTGATACTTCTACCATATTGTTACACTGGTACAGACGAGTGTGGAGCAGATGTCCCTGATTAACAGTATTACTGCGATGTTATTACCACCTCGTTACCCTGGTGTAGAGCAGTATAACGCAAATGCCCTGGGCAGCTGTATTCACAGGGGGTGCGTTCATGTGTTCCAGCTGGAGCCGGAGCCACAGAGCCGGCGTAACAGCGGCGTGGGCGTGGCCATGGGGGTGGGCGTGGCCACCAGCCTGATGGGCGGACTGCTGCTCAGGCCATCCTCCGACACCTCGCTGCCGCCAATCAACAAGGTGCGTGCCTAGTACTGTGTGTTGGCAAAACTTCGGACGGGAGGAAAGGTATAATGATAAGCAAGGGCTGTAACAGCTCCTCTTCTCGTTAACTTACCAGCTACTTTGAATCGTCTGTGCTGTACCACCTCCTGTGGAAAATATATGAATTAAATGAGATTTGGTGAGATCTTATTTCATATAAAAATCTAGCAACCTGCATGTGCAGTGAGCAGTGAGACGTTATTATGCGGTGTGTCACTTTTTTTTTTTGTCATATTCTGTAGTTATTTCCGAGGTGATAGTAAGAGGACAGCTGAAACTATTGCTAATTAAAGATTAGAAATGCATTTTACAACCCTCATTATCCTCCACTTCTTTTGAATTTTTTCACCAGTTTCAAGGTGGTGCTTAGAGGCCTAAGTCCACAGCTGAAATTTGTTTGCACATTCTACTCTATGTCGTACAGATATATCTACTCAGGGTGTGCCATGAGGAATAGTAAATACTTTAGGACTAATTCGAACAAAAAATTCCATATACACTGCCTGACAAAGAACGTGAAGATCTCGGAAGGGGATGAGGCAACGAAATGAAACTTCAGGAGCCCAGGATGTATGTGATATTATTTCAGTGATTACAAAAGAAAGTCAAATTTTCAATGTACCTGGCAATATGAGCCCCTTTATCAGTGTGAGATTGCACCCCCTCCAGCTTCTAGACCCGTGATACATGTGGGAGAGCACTGCTCTGTTGAAAAATGGCACCACGATACCATCGCATGAGGGGTAATACATGAGGATACCGGATGCCTGTGACATACCGTTGTGCCGTCATAGTGCCCTCAATTCAGTCGTGACATAAATTCATACTCGATGTCTCCGAACACCATGACGCCACGGGTAACACTACACAGCCTCTCCAGAATATTGGAAGAAAGGGACCTCTGCCCAGGTGGCTGCTGTGCACACCAACGATGTTTATGCTAGGTAGTTCAGAACCGCAATTTGTCACTGAATGCAGAGCGATGCTATTCATCAGCAGTCCATGTGACCCAGTCATGGCCCCACTGCAAATGCAGCCGTTTTTGTGTGGTGTTTACGGTGGCCTATACATGGGAAGTTAATCCCCTAGAACACTTGCTGCTAGTCTCCAGTCAAAGGTGAGGGCTAACACAGAATGTTTCAGGGAGTTCATTACCTGTTCTCGAATGGCAAGCGCAGGGGTTACACAATGCATGGTGCACAGCACGATGACACTCCCTTGTGATGATCAGACGTGGTCGACCAGAACCTCGATAAGAGGTATGACTGCCTTCGCGTTTTCATACTGTCCAGTTCGGGCCACTGTTACTTCTGAATGCCCACAAATCCGGATGTTGCACGACTCGACCAGCTGGTCAAAATGGAGACCCACACTAACCGCGCTTTCAATCTCTGTCAGGTGCTGATAACGGTGTCTCACACGAGTACGGGACACAGTGATCGCTCTGTTTATAACGCAGTTCACAACTCTTACATACCTTAAAAGGCCTGGTAACAACACTAAACACGAGCAAAACCAGTGACCTCTGGTACTCATTCTATCATAGAGAACTTCAGCGCTAATCGTGTACATACTCGCTGATAGTGAGTACGTGTACTAAACTACATGACATCCAGTGAAGTCCTCAGGATGCTTCGCTTTTTTTGTCAGGCAGCGTACACGAGTCCAATTTTTATTGGATACAGAGATATTGCTGGGTATGGAGCTAATTTTTTTTTGTGTGTTGGTGCTCAGAATGTTTCTTGATTGTCACTTTCCTTTTTGAAATTCAAATTGTTAGTTTGTGCTTGAATTTACATAATTTCGTTTTTCAACTACAATTGTGATTGTGATTTGTTGGTCAGATATAATGTATTGTTCGAGCATACAAAACGTATGTACAAATGCTGTGGTTGTCGGTATGGTATTCGTCCATTGGTTTTGTAATAGAAGTGGTGCCATTGGTAACAGAAATGCTGTTGTTCCTTCTACAGAATATGGTAAACTATTTGTTAACCACAGATTACTACATTTCAGAGTGTTTATCCATCTTTTCACTTGACTGTGAGAGATTGGTGCAGCGCCCAACAGACATACTTCATTAGAACACGCATATGAACAGAGTGTGATGAAGTAGAAGACATTGTTTAGCTTGTAGAGTGCAGCTCTTCAACTTCGTAGGCCACCATCTTGCATGTAACTCGTAAGTTTAAAATATAAAGGGGCTCATATGACATACCATACCAGTAGAGAACTGCACGAGAAAAACGATTTACTTTTCATTACGTCTTAGTTTTATTCATTCCCAAGTTATGTCACCTTCCGTTGAGAACACGATAATTGCTACTGATAACACAACAGGACATGCTTGACGTGTGGTATAGTATGAGGTTCCTCGCGTTTTGGATAGCATTTCATTTTCTAAATTTTATATTTTACTGGGGCTTTGCAGCTTGCAGAAGTAATCCGCCGCCTTAAGCAACACCGCAGAGTACGATAGCCTCGAATGAGCAGCTGGTTCTCATGTTGGCATTGGTGGCGAATGGACCATATGGCACAGCAGTGAATCATTGGCGTGGGGAGAGGTACGAGAGTCATGAGAAATGATCTTGTTTGGTGACAGATGTGTAGTGAAATCACATGCTGTCCAGCTCAAAACAAATTTTCTTGTTAACTATTAGTTATCAAAGTCCGCTTTTGGCGTAGAAAATGCTAGAAGGAACCTATGTGTCGTCAAGGCCTATATGCTGTAAACCAGTTAAATCAGTAGACAAATGAATATTGTTATGCTGTCACGATGAGCGAATAGCTACAAAGTTTCGAGATTTCGGCTGCGCGTCAATCACGCCAGTCGGCGATAGGACTTACTCAGAACTCGTCCTTATGTGATAGTTAGTTTGACCATTCTCTCGAATTTCATTAACTTTTTAATATGAATCGTTTCATGCTATCTAATTGTAACTGTTTTACAGCGTTCGCTAATAAATGCACGGTAATGGCATCCAGGGGCTTATTTCATGTACTCGCATCCATTTACAATCTTTGATTTACAATCACTGGTCATCTGCTTGCACCTTCTAAGGAGTCCAACACCCTACAAGAACTGCCGGCCGGAGTGGCAGAGCGGTTCTAGGCGCTACGGTCTGGAACCGCGCGACCGCTACGGTCGCAGGTTCGAATCCTGCCTCGGGCATGGATTTGTGTGACGTCCTTAGGTTAGTTAGGTTTCAGTAGTTCTAAGTTCTAGGGGACTGATGACCTCAGAAGTCAAGTCCCATAGTGCTCAGAGCCATTTGACCCATTTGAACCAAGAACTGGTTTGAGGGACATCAAAGAGAGATTCACAGAAAACAGGAGTAAATCCTAGTAGCCCATTCACTAAGATACTCCAGGAAAGGTTTAGCTCAACTGACACAATCTCTCGCGGAAAGTCGTGACTAGTTATACTGAATGTCACCTACACCCTTTCTACGGACCCGTGGCTATACTGAAAAACTATTATGGAGAACTGGTACCGCAACGGGATCTTGCAACAGCATGACGTGAGGTTATTGTTAACTGCTTCGGCCATTCGCCATGGACTTTAACCAACTCAGGTACCGAAATGCGAGGAGAAGCATCAACTAACCACTGCATGAGCTGTGCCACGTTTCTGACGTTCACACAACTGGATTGGGTTGTTTGGGGAAGGAGACCAGACAGCAAGGTCATCGGTCTCGTCGGATTAGATAAGGACGGGGAAGGAAGTCGGTCGTGCCCTTTCAAAGGAACCATCCCGGCATTTGACTGGAGCGAATTAGGGAAATCACGGAAAACCTAAATCAGGATGGCTGGGCGCTGTATTGATCCGTCGTCCTCCCGAATGCGAGTCCAGTGTGCTAGCCACTGCGCCACCTCGCTCGGTCACACACAATTGCCTTCACCTGTTCTCACAGAAGGAAACCTGATGGACTTAAGTGCGGGGAAGGTGCCGGCGACTCCACTGCATCTCAATGACCTAACTGTCTCTGGTGGAATTGTGTATCTACGCTAGGGCACGTGGACCATGTCTAATTGGGTGCACCATCGTGCTGAAAGAAAGTTGGAAATGTCACAGCAACGACGGCAGCAGACATTCGTCGAAACAGCACAGACAACTGGCTGATGTTAGTGTACCTGTGCTGAAGGTACCTCAATAATAAGGGAACACCACACTTCACGCCAAACCATCGCTTTTTATACTCCAACTGCTTTCAATGGATTCATGTACTCAGCACTGGTATCTGTGATGCTATTTATTTGCCATTCCGTCACGTGCAAATCAGATACCTTTGTATACAGTAAATATTAGGAAAATGAAAGTTTTCGTCTAGCCTGCATGTCACCCACTCTATAGACTGAACCCGACGAGCTGGAGTGTTCTCGATGTGGTTATACACTTCTACGTGTGTGCTCTAAATTTTCATTAATGCTGCATATGACTTCAGTCTTCGTGAGATGTGGTGAATACTGCGCTTGGGACTCAATGAGCGATTCGATAACAGCGATTATGTTGCTTCATCCGTATCCGTTTTCGATCGCCCAATTTTCGGTTTGTCCGCGATGGGACCAGTTTCAAGGAATTTCGCGAGAAGTACTGTGGGCTGATGGTGGTCTGCATGCAATAACATTAGTTCTCCTCTCTCTTGTTATTAAGGTGGCTCAGAGCGATCAGACTGTGTTAACGCCTCCAGGTTTCGCGCCACCTTTTATCACCTTTTATAAAGAAACGCCAGTCGTAACACGAGAATGAATGAAGCTGCGCTCAAATAAGAGACAGTTTTTCTCGTATAATTCTTTGGCTGTTTGATATGTCACCTGACATCCCTGCCCCCTTTTCCATTCAAAAATCAGAAGATGCATCCAAGATTGTTGCTTCCAAAATGGCCGCCTTGTTGGTAACATATACTCACAGATTCCACTTCCTTTCCCATTTCATACTTTCTTATTGCAATTGATATAAAATTATAGTAGCTTATGGCATCCTAGCTTCCTAAGTCTCCCATTTTTCTGCTTTCCCACC
Source organism: Schistocerca piceifrons (assembly GCF_021461385.2). Taxonomy (NCBI): domain Eukaryota; kingdom Metazoa; phylum Arthropoda; class Insecta; order Orthoptera; family Acrididae; genus Schistocerca; species Schistocerca piceifrons. The sequence continues at coordinate 1,000,584,067 of NC_060138.1, forward strand.
TGCAAATTCCTCCTTGACATAGCTCTCCTAAATTGCTCTTCCCATGTTGTTTTCGGGCGTCATCTTCGTCTTCTATTAGTTGGATACCATTCCATCACCTTAGGCCATCTCTCATCACCCAAACGTCATATATACCCATGCTATCTCTATCATTATGCTTCGATTGTATATATTACAGTGGTGCCCAAGTTCACTCTCTTACACATGTCTTCAATTTTAAATTTATCGCATATTGTCAACATTCAGCAACATCGCCAGAATCACATCACCACTGACAACAAGTTTCTCTTAACACTTACAGTTATTTCCCATGTTTCTGCTCAAGGCGTTGCTTTACATCCCAATCTTCGTTTCTGATCTAAATTGTGTGTACCACAAAACTTCATGAACTGTTTGGTTGCTTTTCTATCTTGGTCAATGGGCACCGTAATTCCGCTTTTACTAGCTCCATATTTCATATGAACGACTCTCAAATATTTATTAAAACCCTACAGACCAACACCAAAATCTTACGTCTGATCTTGACTCATTCCTCCAGTTCCAAAATACTTCTTTTTCTCTGTATTAATTGTTTAGCTCCGTTTCTGATATCTCTGCGCAACTTTCGAATCATGTAGTTTACGTTACCCTCATCCTCTTCAAAAATGACTTGGTCACCGTCAAAATAACGCCACGTTACGGCAGGAACGTCTGCATGGCCTTAAGGCAAACTTCAAGTATATTCTAAGTAATATAGGTGCAACTGTGCATCCTTGTCCTAAACCTCTGGTCACTGTGAATCGATGCAGATACTTTTGTGCCTACTTTAATTGTAGAAGCTATGTTACTGAATAAAGCACTAACAGTTTGAACACAGAAACGACTAACATCGCAGTCCACAGTTTACAGAGAAGAATGACATAACAGGCTTTCTTGAGATCAATGAAAACCATGGAACTCTAAACTCCTGGTCAGTCTTTTTTCCACTAACTGTTTAAGCAAAACACTTTCTCTGAACATGATGTTCTGGGTCGGAACCCATTCAGTTCTTCTTCGTGCACAACCTGTGCTTTGAATCTTCAGGTTTTGGCTGCGCAAAGACTGTTCCATTAGGTTTCGGGTGTGTAGCCGCAAGAATTCTCCTTCTTCTTCTAATATTTCGGCTGTATAACGTTCAGCCATCTTCAGAGTGAGCCGCAAGACTGATGCTCCAGTTTTTTTTTCCTTTATTGAGTTTCGGTTCCCCCTAAAGGGGGCGGGACGCTCCAGTGCTCGTTTCGTCCCTTTATACTCGTGTACCGCGCAACTGCGCTTGCGGCCACAGATGCAAATGCGCCAGAGACGTTGGTCGGCGGCAGAGACGAGTTACATCTATGACTCTGCAGTCGATCTGTGTTGGCATGTCGATATATCATTGTGAGCTGCACTGTGACGAAGTCTTTGTGAGTTTATTATAGCAAATGCCTGATCTCATGATTTATCGTGGTTGAAACCACTATCTCTGTTAATTAAATTCGTCGTCAAGCGAATTTCAATTTCCTCCTTCACTATCGAGTCCCAAAAAGATGATGTAGTTGCCAAAATTTCGACGTTGTCATACAACATACTGTGACCAATGTCAATACAATGCTCTGCCACTGTCGACTTGTTTGTTAGGTTGTAAAAGTCGTGTGTACCTCCGGTGTTCTGTACATCTTTCTTGGACAGTACGAGTTGTTTATCCAATGTAAGAAAGGCCACATTCACCTGGAATTTTGTGAACTCCAGATTTTCGGAGCAGAAAATCAACTTTGACGGAGCCCACGAGTGCAGCTGTCTTGGGTGGAGGACGAAAAATCACTTTTACTTTGTGTCTGCTGAGAATCCGTCCTATTTTTGATGAGAGACTACCCACATATGGCAGGAAGGCCGTCAATTTAAAGGTTTCTTCGTCTTCTTCTGCTTTCTTTGTGGCCTCTTTCGGTTTCATTTTCAGTGCCTTCTGTATCTGCTGTGAGGAGTACCCATTGTCTTCAAACACTCTTTGTAAGTGGGAAAGTTCATCTTGCAGATTGCTTTCGTCAGAAATAATATCCACGTACGCGTACACCACCATTACTCTACGACGCAAACATAAGGGTTACACTCGTCTGGTGTGAGACGTTCCCTGAGGGTCCACCGGGGGCCGAACCGCACAATAACCCTGGGTTCGGTGTGGGGCGGCGGAGGGGTGAAGTGGACTGCGGTAGTCGTCGTAGGGTTTTGGACCACTGCGGCTGCGGCAGGGACGGAACCTCTCCGTCGTTTCTAGGTCCCCAGTTAAGATACAGTACAATACAACTTTAAACTTCTGTGCGTGAAGAACTGTGAAGAGCGAGATAATGCATGACGCTCATAATGCAGGAAGCTCTCGATCAGTCACGCCACACATCGCTTTCGGAAGGAGTATCCAATGCCTGACACTTTCGAGCCGCAGCAACTCTCATCTCAGGATCGTCGTCAGATTCTTCTGACCACATGGGCCGAATTGAATGAAACGACAATAGAGACAAAAAATACAGGAGCCTGACAGCAGCCTCGTCTTACTCCTTTCCCTTTTTTGTACAGTTGGTACTTTCATCTCTCACTTTCACTGTTTGTCGACCTGTTATTGTTTTAGAAGAGTCGTTCCACGCCTGTGAATCACACTGTAGAAATCCCGTTTCATTCGTCAGTTCCACACATCCTGCCCCGCTCTTGTAGAGACGTAGTGCGACGGCAGGCGCCGCTGACGGGCCGCGCTGTTGCAGGAGTGCGAGTCGCGGCTGCTGAGCGTCGCGCCCAGTCCGTCGTCGACCCCCGAGTCGGGCTTCCGGTCTGCGCTCAGCGGCGACACGCTGTCCGCCTGCGACGACTCGCCGCCGCCGCCGCTGCCGCTCTCCAAGGCGTTCGTCGTCTACCCCGTCCGGACCAAGACTCGCGAGGACTTCCTGTGAGTGCCACGCCTGCGCGCAACTGCACGCTTACCGTCGTATCAGAAAATTAGAATCTATCGGAAAGTAACCTCAGCTTCCACGTAGAATCGTAAGTGGTTGTAGAGTTCAAATGATTCAAATGGCTCTGAGCACTATGGGACTTAACTACTGAGGTCATCAGTCCCCTAGAACTTAGAACTACTTAAACGTAACTAACCTAAGGACATCACACACATCCATGCCCGAGGCAGGATTCAAACCTGCGACCGTAGCGGTCGCGCGGTTCCAGACTGTAGCGCCTAGCACCGCTCGGCCAGGTTGTAGAGAGCGTGCGAGATACACTACTGGGCATTATAATTGCTACACCAAGAAGAAATGCAGATCATAAACGGGTATTCATTGGACAAATATATTATACTAGAACTGACATGCGATTACATTTTCACGTAATTTGGGTGCATAGATCCTGAGAAATCAATACCCAGAACAACCACCTCTGGCCGTAATAACGGCCTTAATATGCCTGGGCATTGAGTCAAACAGAGCTTGGATGGAGTGTACAGGTACAGTTGCACATGAAGCTTCAACACGATACCACAGTTCATCAACAGTAATGACTGGCTTATTGTGACGAGCCAGTTGCTCGGCCACCATGGACCAGACGTTTTCAATTGGTGAGAGATCTGGAGAATGTGCTGGCCAGGACAGCAGTCGAACATTTTCTGTAGCCAGAAAGGCCCGTACAGGACCTGCATCATGCGGTCGTGCATTAACCTGCTGAAATGTAGGGTTTCACAGGGATAGAATGAAGGGTAGAGCCAAGGGTTGTAACACATACGAAATGTAACGTCTACTGTTCACAGTGCCGTCAAAGCGAAAAGAGGTGACCGAGACGTGTTACCAAAAAATGTTCAAATGTGTGTGAAATCTTATGGGACTTAACTGCTAAGCTCATCAGTCCCCAAGCTTACACACTACTTAACCTAAATTATCCTAAGGACAAACACACCCATGCTCGAGGGAGGATTCGAACCTCCGCTGGGACCAGACGTGTAACCAATGAAACCCCATACCATCACGCCGGGTGATAACGCCAGTGTGCGGATGACAAATACACTATTCCTATATGCGTTCACCACGATGCGACCATCATGATGCTGTAAACAGAACTTGGATTCATCCGAAAAAATGACTTTTTGCCATTCGTGCACCCAGGTTCGTCATTGTGTACACCATTGCAGGCGCTCCTGTCTGTGATGCAGCGTCAAGGGTAACCGCAGCCATGGTTTCCGAGCTGATTGTCCATGCTGCTGCAAACGTCGTCGAACTGTTCGTGCAGATGGTTGTTGTCTTGCAAACGTCCCCATCAGTTGACTGAGGGATCGAGACGTTACAGCCATGTGGATAAGATGCCTGTCATCTCGACTGCTAGTCATACGAGGCCGCTGGGATCCAGCACGCCGTTCCGTATTACCCTCCTGAACCCACCGATTCCACATTCTGCCAACAGTCATTGGATCTCGACCAGCAGGAGCAGCAGTGTCGCGATACGATAAACCGCAATCGCGGTAGGCTACAATCTGACCTTTATCAAAGTCGGAAACGCGATGGTACGCATTTCGCCTCCTTACACGAGGCACCACAACAACGTTTCACCAAACCGGCTCCAACCTTGTGTGAATGCTCTGTAAAGCTAATCATTTGCATATCACAGCATCTTCTTCCTGTCGGTTAAATTTCGCGTCTGTAGCACGTCATCTTCGTGGTGTAGCAATTTTAATGGCCAGTAGTGTAGGAACTGATTCGCGCTTTAGCAGTAGATCAGTGAGTTTATAGGTGCAACAACGAGAAAGGGGCGCTCTTTCGCGTAGACCTGCAGCACAAGTGGGCAACCGGCGGCCCGCTGGCCGAATCTGACAGGCAGTTGGTTTCAATCCGACCCGCGGAAGAAATTCGTAGCAGAGAGACCGAGGCCCTCACCTCGCGTTGTACTTTTCCCTTGAACCTGCAGCTCGCTCCACGCAAGCGCAATACCATTTCGCCACCGCTGGATACGAGCAGCAGAGAAACACGTTTCCAGTCTGATGAGGAGAACACGGCAGGTGCCATAACCCGATTTCTCAGAAACTTAGCTCGATGGAAGAGGAGTCGCATAAATGAATATATGTTTCGGCTTATCCGTAGACAGACCTACTAGACCGTTTCCAAGAAAACGGCCATCAAAGTTTTCGATGTAGTTTATGTGTCTCTTAGCGGTCGATAAACTCTGCCCCATGGGCGGCACGTTGGCTAGCGTCGTGGCTTGAAACCCAATAATTGATTTTTTTTTTCATTTACCTACTCATGTCCATAGAAGATTGCTAGACCAATGTTTCTTATTAAGTTACGGGATACAAGGGCATTATACTGTAAAATTGTAAAATTACAACTGGGTTTCACAATATCTGCCACACATTTATTGTGTAATATAGGCTTGTACAGTATTTTCAGGGGTTACAATATTTTAAAATTTTTATAGTCTTGTTTTTCATTCTTATTTCAACTCTTATTTTTATATTATACTCTTATGTTTATTCTTCAGAAAGATTTTGTGCGTTTCCATGGATTATACCGATCGTAAAAACAGTCAAAACATAGAAGTTCGGAACACCCCTAGCATCGCGCAAAGGCAGGCCTGCGACAGTTTCATTTCTTTGTATAAATCTCACTTGGGAAAGAAACGTCGTTAACATTGCTGAAGATTTCACGCATTGACAACGAGTTTGCGACGAATCACTCATAATTGATCACTTTTCCGAAAACTGTCGCCTGCAATTGAATTTCACCGAAAACAATTTCAAGTAATTTTTTCATTCATTAATTTTTTTTTAATTCATCTCCAGACATACTATTAGTAGACGAATAAGGACAACCTACTTCAATATACAATCCAAAACATTCCTGCAGTAATCTTCTACGGATATGGGCAGATAAACGGAAAACAAAAACAAAAATAAAGTCGGGTTTCAAAGGCGGGGCGCCAAATTGCGCAGCCGCGACGCTAGCCACTATGCTACCGCTTTGGTGCCGTGTGACTAGGGCCTCCCGTCAGGCAGATGGTTCGCCTGGTGGAAGTCTTTCGAGTTGACGCCACTTCAGCGACTTGCGTGTCGATGGGGATGAAATGATGATGATAAGGACAACACAAAACCCGGTCCCTAAGCGGAGAAAATCTCCGACGCAGCCGGGAATCGAACCCGGGCCGTTAGGTATGACATGCCGTCGCGCTGACCACTCATCTACCAGGAGCGGACACCGCTTTGTTTGAACCATTTACTTCCTCAAAGGCACATAAAACTTTGGCCGTCTCAGAAACGGTCGAGTATCTATGGATAAGCCGAGACATGTGTCCGATTATTTTGCCTCCTCTTCCACTGAGCGAAGTTTCTGGGAAACTGGGTTATGGAGCCTTCTGTGTTCTCCTCGTGAGTGCGAAGTTATGGTCCAAGAGCGCATGGGCATGCGAAGAATGGGGGCAATACCTTACTACCTTGAAGGAGTGCAGGGAGAAGTATTTTCGCCCCTGGTCCCGACAACGCACACAGACATTATTTACTGCTTACTACCTACTTCCGTGCTACACAACGATTGTTCGCAAACGTTGGCAGTAGATGACAATGGGACGAAAATTATCGACTACTCGCGAAATGTGCCGATTTGAACAAGGGCAGCCAGGGACATAACTTTTGCACAACCTAGGACCTGTCTGTTGTCAGTTTACGTGTTAAGTTCTGAGTACGGTAATATTCACTCATACTGGTTCTTCGTCGAGTTTATAGCATTCAACTTGTTAAATTTACACAATATCGCCGTGTTTCAGTTTCTCTCTACTTTTCACTGGCACAATTTTTGCTGTTTTCCCAGTGAACATAAAATGAAAGTGCTCTCAAAAGACGTGTTTTGAGGCACAATTTGTTGACGTGGCGTGTCGGGAAAGGGGTGCCATTCATATCGGTGCGTTACCACACAAACATTAACGTTACTGACGCTGTGCTCTGTAGTTTTGACTTTATGCACTAGGAGCGCTGCTGTCGCGTCTCGTGACAAGGCGGCTCGCGAGCGTAAGTAAGTAATCAGGTCTGCGCGTCACCAAAGGTTTCCTATACTACAGTACCACGGCCATCTAGCTGCAGCATACTAGAGCAGGCTCATCCAAGTGTAGTTCAGCGCCCCGTCCGCGACCGTGTGTCGCTAGTGTCGGCATAGAAGCGAGAGAGAAAGAGAGAGAGAGAGAGAGAGAGAGAGAGAGATAGCTGCAGAGCGAGTGAGACCGCACAGCACTGCTCTGCACTGGACTGTCCAGCGGTCAGATCTAATTCTATTTCAGAATTAATTTTATGTAAGGGATATAGAGCCTCATTCTTACTGTTAGTAGTTACAAGTAAGTATTTTTTGTTATACTTCGAGCTACAATTTTTTCTATCCCTTTTCAGAGTTTAGAAATCGGAAGAGGATATTTCTCTCGTGGAAGACATCCAAAGTTTTACACATAAGAAAGCGGTCCTTCAGGCGGATATGGCACTGTAGGTCAATCAGCTCTAGTTGAAGCACTTGTGAGACGTCCTCTGCCCGAAGGGAAAACGGGCGAACAAATACACTCCTGGAAATGGAAAAAAGAACACATTGACACCGGTGTGTCAGACCCACCATACTTGCTCCGGACACTGCGAGAGGGCTGTACAAGCAATGATCACACGCACGGCACAGCGGACACACCAGGAACCGCGGTGTTGGCCGTCGAATGGCGCTAGCTGCGCAGCATTTGTGCACCGCCGCCGTCAGTGTCAGCCAGTTTGCCGTGGCATACGGAGCTCCATCGCAGTCTTTAACACTGGTAGCATGCCGCGACAGCGTGGACGTGAACCGTATGTGCAGTTGACGGACTTTGAGCGAGGGCGTATAGTGGGCATACGGGAGGCCGGGCGGACGTACCGCCGAATTGCTCAACACGTGGGGCGTGAGGTCTCCACAGTACATCGATGTTGTCGCCAGTGGTCGGCGGAAGGTGCACGTGCCCGTCGACCTGGGACCGGACCGCAGCGACGCACGGATGCACGCCAAGACCGTAGGATCCTACGCAGTGCCGTAGGGGACCGCACCGCCACTTCCCAGCAAATTAGGGACACTGTTGCTCCTGGGGTATCGGCGAGGACCATTCGAAACCGTCTCCATGAAGCTGGGCTACGGTCCCGCACACCGTTAGGCCGTCTTCCGCTCACGCCCCAACATCGTGCAGCCCGCCTCCAGTGGTGTCGCGACAGGCATGAATGGAGGGACGAATGGAGACGTGTCGTCTTCAGCGATGAGAGTCGCTTCTGCCTTGGTGCCAATGATGGTCGTATGCGTGTTTGGCGCCGTGCAGGTGAGCGCCACAAGCAGGACTGCATACGACCGAGGCACACAGGGCCAACACCCGGCATCATGGTGTGGGGAGCGATCTCCTACACTGGCCGTACACCACTGGTGATCGTCGAGGGGACACTGAATAGTGCACGGTACATCCAAACCGTCATCGAACCCATCGTTCTACCATTCCTAGACCGGCAAGGGAACTTGCTGTTCCAACAGGACAATGCACGTCCGCATGTATCCCGTGCCACCCAACGTGCTCTAGAAGGTGTAAGTCAATTACCCTGGCCAGCAACATCTCCGGATCTGTCCCCCATTGAGCATGTTTGGGACTGGATGAAGCGTCGTCTCACGCGGTCTGCACGTCCAGCACGAACGCTGGTCCAACTGAGGCGCCAGGTGGAAATGGCTTGGCAAGCCGTTCCACAGGATTACATCCAGCATCTCTACGATCGTCTCCATGGGAGAATAGCAGCCTGCATTGCTGCGAAAGGTGGATATACACTGTACTAGTGCCGACATTGTGCATGCTCTGTTGCCTGTGTCTATGTGCCTGTGGTTCTGTCAGTGTGATCATGTGATGTATCTGACCCCAGAAATGTGCCAATAAAGTTTCCCCTTCCTGGGACAATGAATTCACGGTGTTCTTATTTCAATTTCCAGGAGTGTATATCTATCGGCTGGGGTTCGGGCGGTCCGTACGGCCAGCTAAGCGCCACGGCTCGGTCACTGCAGCAACATACGAATTCGCCCGGGGCGCTGGCCGCGGGCGATCGCGGGCGCTAGCGCCCCAGGGGCACAGTTTGGACGAGCCTCAAGAGGAAGCCCCCTCCTGCAATCTGTTGTAGACTTTTTATTAATTTCAGAATCTCACGTACTACTAGTAGCGATTGACTTTGATTGTACGCAACAGTATGCAAGGTATAACGCAGGGAATTTAGAAAATACTATACTTTTTGTCATTACAAAGGTTTTTTTTGTCATTGCAGAACATTGGCTAAATAGAGACCCAATTTTTTCTGTGTCGCTTCTTTGTGCAGCCCTTAATGAGCTGCAGAAAGGGACAGTTCCAACATCAAGCAGAGTATAAACATGACTGCATTTTACCCTGCCGACACCCATCCAGAATTTCCATAAGAATGGCCCCTTCGCTTGTATTCACCTACACTTCAGCTGTGGGCTCAAATACAGAAAAAATATAAGTTTATTAGCTGGACGAAAGCAAAAATGGTGAAATATCAAGGTCGAAACTGTGTTTGCGCTTGCTTAACCCAAGGGGTGCATTCCCACGCGACATTCAGCCACAGACTTACGAGTTCTGTACTTCAGTTGCCATTTCTACATTATAATGTGTCAAACCAGGGAGTCCTATGCTGTTAACAGTTGGTTTTATCGACCAATCTGATAGTTGTTTTCGAACGTTTCCTACATCCATATTGATATTATTAATACGAGATGTTGTTGTTGTTGTGGTCTTCAGTCCTGATGCAGCTCTCCATGCTACTCTATCCTGTGCAAGCTTCTTCATCTCCCAGTACCTACTGCAACCTACATCCTTCTGAATCTGCTTAGTGTATTCATCTCTTGGTCTCCCTCTACGATTTTTACCCTCCACGGTGCCCTCCAATGCTAAATTGGTGATCCCTCGATGCCTCAAAACATGTCCTACCAACCGGTCCCTTCTTCTTGTCAAGTTGTGCCACAAACTCCTCTTCTCCCCAATTCTGTTCAATACCTCCTCATTAGTTATGTGATCTACCCATCTAATCTTCAGCACTCTTCTGTAGCACCACATTTCGAAAGCTTCTATTCTCTTCTTGTCCAAACTATTTATCGTCCATGTTTCACTTCCATATATCGCTACACTCCATACAAATACTTTCAGTAACGACTTCCTGACACTTAAATCTATACTCCATGTTAACAAATTTCTCTTCTTCAGGAATGCTTTCCTTGCCATTGCCAGTCTACATTTTATATCCTCTCTACTTCGACCATCATCAGTTATTTTGCTCCCCAAATAGCAAAACTCCTTTACTACTTTAAGTGTCTCATTTCCTAATCTAATTCCCTCAGCATCACCCGACTTAATTCGACTACATTCCATTATCCTCGTTTACTTTTGTTGATCTTCATCTTATATCCTCCTTTCAAGACACTTCACTACTTCATCCCTCAGGGCTACCCATTCTTCTTCTACTGTATTTCTTTCCCCCATTCCTGTCAATTGTTCCCTTATGCTCTCCCTGAAACTCTCTACAACCTCTGGTTCTTTCAGTTTATCCAGGTCCCATCTCCTTAAATTCCCACCTTTTTGCAGTTTCTTCAGTTTCAATCTGCAGTTCATAACCAATAGATTGTGGTCAGAATCCACATCTGCCCCAGGAAATGTCTTACAATTTAAAACCTGGTTCCTAAATCTCTGTCTTACCATTATATAATCTATCTGATACCTTTTAGTATCTCCAGGATTCTTCCAGGTATACAACCTTCTTTTATGATTCTTGAACCAAGTGTTAGCTATGATTAAGTTATGCTCTGTGCAAAATTCTACAAGGCGGCTTCCTCTCTCATTCCTTCCCCCCAATCCATATTCACCTACTATGTTTCCTTCTCTCCCTTTTCCTACTGACGAATTCCAGACACCCATCACTATTAAATTTTCGTCTCCCTTTACTACCTGAATAATTTCTTTTATCTCGTCATACATTTCATCTATTTCTTCATCAGCTGCAGAGCTAGTTGGCATATAAACTTGTACTACTGTAGTAGGCATGGGCTTTGTGTCTATCTTGGCCACAATAATGCGTTCACTATGCTGTTTGTAGTAGCTAACCCGCACTCCTATTTTTTTATTCATTATTAAACCTACTCCTGCATTACCCCTATTTGATTTTGTATTTATAACACTGTAATCACCTGACCAGAAGTCTTGTTCCTCCTGCCACCGAACTTCACTAATTCCCACTATATCTAACTTTAACCTATCCATTTCCCTTTTTAAATTTTCTAACCTACCTGCCCGATTAAGGGATCTGACATTCCACGCTCCGATTCGTAGAATGCCAGTTTTCTTTCCCCTGATAATGACGTTCTCTGAATACGAGATATGTACATTGAATGTGCTAATGAAATATGCTTACCCGTATGGTATGGCTGTAACTTATCTTGAAAAAAATATTGACTAGATAACTATCAAACGTTTAAGATACAATATGCTTTGTGTCCTTCGTGCAAATTTATTTCTCAGGAGACGACACATTGTTAAGTTCAATTAATTAGTTTACCAAAAATGTAACTTTTGAGATCTTGGCCCCTCCGGATAATTTTTGTTGGATTGTTTGGGGGAAGAGACCAAACAGCGAGGTCATCGGTCTCATCGGATTAGGAAAGGACGGGGAAGGAAGTCGGCCGTGCCCTTTCAAAGGAACCATCCCGGCATTTGCCTGGAGCGATTTAGGGAAATCACGGAAAACCTAAATCAGGATGGCCGAACGCGGGGTTGAGCCGTCGTCCTCCTGAATGCGAGTCCAGTGTGCTAACCACTGCGCCACCTCTCTCGGTCCTCCGCATAAATTTCTGCAGTTACCCATTGCGGTGAGCCCCATTGACTAGTACCAAACGAAACGAAAAATACCTGTATGACATGAAACAGTGATCTCTTTATGTATGTCTTCGTAGCGTTAATTTTGAAAAATTAGTCTCGTAGGTAAATGGCAGAATTGTTGAGTTTCGTAACTTTTCAAGTATCTGCATCCTAAATCCGAAATTTAACTGCTTACATATTTTATTTCATTACAGTTTACAACTGTTAAACTAATTTGTTTCCATTGTTAATGTAGGGTCAGGCGAGTCGCTTCGTACGGTCTTCTTTGAAAAGCGGACGTCGTTTTAACTGTAATTTAGACCAGTAAAGAGGACAGCTTGACGATGGGAAGACCGGTCCATCTGTTACTGCGACACCCCATACTCGAACCATGAAACAGAAAATAGAACAAAAATCTCTTACAGTATTACATTACAAAACACAATATACGAGACCTTTTCATTTTCTACATTGTCATAAAATCAACTGCAAGTACATGGTTCCAGAGACCTTTTCAAGTCTCAAACTTCAACAGTGTATACATGCAGACCGATGCGATGAAAATAAGTTGTTCCAGGGAAGAGATTCGAATCTTGTCTCAGCACACCTCCCCTCTCAGTCCAAATTCCAACTCATGCTTCAGCCCACTTGGTAGTCCCACTAAAATTCAAACAGCATTGGTGGTGTAGTCCAGGCTGTTGTGAAAAGCTATTATGCCAGGATGGCTTAGTCTAGTGAGTAGGAGACCAGCGTTCGAATCCTGGCCTTGGTACAGATTTTCATTCGTCACTTCAGTCTGCATATATACATGGTAGATGTCTGAGATAAAAAAGTCTCTGGAACCACACAGTTTCAATTTATTAAAGCACCCACGCCTGGGTGTCAGGCAGCATTCCCCATTTTGTTCGATGCTGCGGTGTTATTCCAGTACAGTTGGAGAGGGTCTGCAACGCTATTTGAGTTTAGGAGGAAAACCATATGGGCTGAGACGTGAATGGGAATTTGGCTCGAGTAGAGAGGTGTGCTATGGTAGTCCATGTAGTTCTGGAAAGCCACTATGCCACGGTGGCATAATGATTAGTGCATCTGCGTAGTGAGCAGGCGACCAGATTCTAATCCTGGCCTTGATAAAAAAAATTTCATTCGTCGCTTCACTCTGCATACGAGTATATACATCGTTTTAAAACTTACGACCACTTACAATCCATGTAATGTATGGCAGAGATGGCACGACGCTACGTGGTACTAATCATTGTATCACCACAATCGCAGACACGAGTAGACTAATTACTGCACGCAAAAGGAAATTTAAGCAGTAATTCTTTCCTCGTTCTATACGAGAGTGAAGCGCGAAGAAACAAAAACACGTTGTACAATGGGAAATACCCTCTTCTATGCGGTTCACACTGTTTTGTAGAGTAGGGGTGCACCGTACACGGAGAGGGCGCTGCAACGCGTGAGTACTGCTGCCAACAGAATGGACCTCTTGCCCCTAGTATGTCGTTGCCATACTCTCACTTTGTAACTCACTTGCCCAGTTTAATGTGGATTCTGTGCCATGGTTCAGTTTGGCATTTCTCATGTCAAGAAATCGCTGCCAGAGCTGAAAGAATCGATAAATGAAAACGAACCTTACACTCCAGTGGGTGGGAATTCCAATAAATAAGTTATTCGTAATGTAACACTTACTGAATGAGCTACCAAACTACTACAAGCCTACATGTTTTAATATATTCGGTTATTGTTGCGTTTTCCGAAACTTATGTATGCGATCAGCATTTAAACAAGTTGTCGCCAACAAAGGAATAAATGGCAACAATAGCCTCCAAAACTGCCATGAGTGTACCACTTGAAGATATAACGAGCTGCTGCATTAATTCGTCTGCTAGAATGGCTGCCGCGGGGTAGCACCACGGCATCTTTACTGCAGAGACGTCTGTCGGTTCTTTCGGTTATCCGGGCTTCCCACGAACACTGCAACTATAGCCGAGTGGGCATAAGAGAATCCCTGATGGCTAGCATTGCTATTGGCAGCATTCAGCTGCTTTACGTTAACGGCTCCAGGCAAAAAAAAAATAGTTATCTGTTGAGGCGTTTCCATGCAGATGTTTATAAAATCGTGTCATGTGACTGGATGAGGTATGAGCGCCAAGCCCACAGCAACTGTCAGGGATGTTCTTACGCCACCTCAGCTATATACGTTTGTTACAGTCGCCATTCAACATGAGCACAGCATATGAAACCGGTTTTGTAATACGGCTTTTAGCAGCAACAAACCTCATAGCTGTCGACATTCACTGTAAAATATGTGCTGTATGCTAACTGATGAGTGATGGTACTGTGCTTCAGTGATGTCATTTGCGTGTGTATGGTAGATCGACTATTCTTAAAGATCCGTCTGTAGCCTGCTAGTAACTTGGACAGAAAATTGACGACAAACCGGCCTTTTTTAACATCTGCCCTACACTGCACGCTTTGTTCCAAGTAATTTCCACCTCTCTGCCCACATGAAAAAGCGGGTTCCTTTCCAACGCTTAGACAATGACGAAGAACGAAATATTGTTATGGTGTGCCAGTGATCTCTAGTGGGAGAATGTGGTGCAGAGAGAATGCGTCAACTTGTTAAGAGATATTATGAGCTAAAGGATACTGAAACGGTTCCATTTCGGCTGCTGTTTACACGTATTTACTTTATTTAATTTCGGAAAATTGGCCTTTCAAAGGCTTTGGATGCCAACATGTCGTAATACATCCGATTACGTAGCAGCGGACATGTCAGCCCTGAAAGCTAGCACACATGCATGCAAGCGTCAAATTGAAAAGAGAACGTTTACTGAATGCAGTAATAGTCGTCGTAGAAATTATTGTCATGTTCTTAGACGCTATATGTGCTCATTTTCGAAGTTAAAACCAACTAATATATATACATAGTCCGCCTCGGTAGCTGAGTGGTTAGCGTAGATGGCAGTTATGCAAAGGACCTGGATTCGATTCCTGGTACGGCCAAGGATTTTTCCTTGGTGAGCGGACTGGTACAGGTTGCACTCAGCCTCGTGGTGGCAACAGAGGAGCACCTGACCGAGCGGCCGCGGCTCCAATGTCTGCAAAACGGCTGGGAGAGCGGTGTGCTGACCACATTCCCTTACATACCGCATCCACATGACGCCGTAAGGCGGAGGACGACACGGTGGCCGATAGACATCCCTTGGGCCTTCACGACCTGGACAAGGAGCTCGTTTCGTTTGTTTGTTTTTTTAAATATGTACAGACTGTTCGGAAATGCCCTTTACGAACGTCTGGGACTTGTAGAGAGGATTGAGTGCATAATATTTTGAATGAGAATCCATTTCCGGAAAGGGTACGTACAGTTTCAATTCAGATGTGTAACCCGTCCACGTCTGCTGAGGCAAAGAGAAAAGTCTGAGAGCTGCTTGTCCTGATATGCAATAGGGTAGACAGGATGACGTGTACTATGCCAGACGGTCACCTGATGTCACTTAACGTCTGCCTTGCTGGGAGACCTATCACTGCCCGTCCATCTCCGACATAGTGACTGTGTTCTAAATTCGCGAAACAGCCATGTCTGGGCGGATAAAAACCCTCGAGCCACGCATGTTTAGGGATTTCAGCATCGGTCTGCTATTAACGTGGACTGCAGCTTGAGGGTTAGCCAATTATGGGCTGTGTTGTGGATGATCAAACACGTCCTATCGAAAACGCTGCAGGAGCATCTTCATTGCCCCTGCAGAGTGCGTCCGAGAATTGTGTAGAACGAACCACATAACAGTTATGTTATGTGGATTGCATAGCTTCAAACGAAGTCTTTCACCAGGCCCTCATACGTGGCAGGAGAGGCTAATTTCTAGCCATCTTTACGTTCTCACCGTGAGTTCAGAAGTGAAACGAGCGATGATGAGATCGACGGGCGTACTAGACACAATGCCCAACGCAACTGTGCAAAGCTTCATCAGATTTTCACTGTATTTTCCATTTCGCAACAGATCGTTCCTTACTTTCCGAATAACCCTCGTAAGTAAAAGCACACCCAACTTGAAGCCGCTGTCTCTTCTGGTTCCAGAATTCTTATGCCTTTCACTTATTACTAAACAATAATTTTACGAATATTTCATACATCAACGATTTCTTTTACCTCTCACCAATAGACAAAACACTACAGTTAACATTACGGGCTGTTTCTTTGCGCTATCTAACAGTGACAACTTCAAAGGTCATCATCTGTTCGTTGGACATAAGATTTCTAAATTAGAAAACATCTGTTTTAGTCGAACGTGAAACCATCTGCAGATAGCGTAGCAGAAGTAAAATTTAGGAAGAATTAACTAGCACGCTAGATTTGCACACGACAATGTGTTATTTGTCGTCATGGATAGAATCCTGTAATTCTTCTGAGAGAAGATTAATTTTTCTAAAAAACAGAAAATTAATGGCGTTGGCGAAGAAAAAATGAAAGCTAACCTGAAACTTAAGATACTGTAAGATACAGACATTTTTAATGTCTTGGTTCTTTAGTAACTAATGACTCGATTGCAGACGTAAAAGTTCAGAACTTAATAGAAATAGTACGTCGGTAAGTTTGTTTTTGATTATATGAAAGCAGCACCAGTGGCTTGAAAGTATACTATAAGTTAAACAATTTTACTGTGGTTATTTCAGGTATCAGATGCATATGTTTTTTACTTTGTTATGTTGTAATCATTTCATGTGTAGCTAATTTCCAATTTTTTATGAAACTCTTTCTCCTGTAATGACAATTTTCTCGTCCTTCTGTTCGAAGGATTCAGCATTATTAGTGAAGAGTATAGCAATAGATATTCGTGAGATATTAACTTGCATCGCGATATATTCATGCTTCTCATTCTGGTTACGCTTTGTATATTTACGAATACACCAACTAGAATGGCATAAGGTGCGATCAAAAAGTTTCTGTTAGAAGGACGTGCAGTCCAGAATCGGTATGCCAATCAGGGAAAATCTCCATGAGCGACGAGGCAATCATCCCCTCGGACGCACCAGGTTGCAGATACCCATTTGGTAAATCACCGTGTCCTGCTGTGTGAAGAAGTCGGCAGCTGCATGCTGCACATCGTCACCCGACAGGAATCGTCGACCCTTCAAGGTTTTTTTCAAGGGAGCGAAGGCGTAATAATCTCATGATGAGAGATCAGGACTGTAGGGCTCGAGTATCTCCTACTTAAGTTGGCGTGACTTCCCAAATCGACCAGCGCTATGTGTCGAATCGCAACAAGCAAGGAACTAGACGCACCACGTTGGTTTTCGACATTCATGCTACCCCACACACATCCTTCATTCTCCGGTGGATGTCTACCATTGTTTGTCCTCCAGCAGCCAAGAAAAGAGTAACAGCGTGTTGGTCCTGTTTTGACGCATTTGGTAATAACGTCGTTATAGCTCACGTTTTCACATATACCGCACGCACGTCGGAAGGACACGAACGCCACACTAATCCCTTGCCTAAACGTCGGTGCTTATATACTCGCATGGGAGTCGCGCTACGTTCCATATACACCGCAGCGACATCCTCAAACGGCTCGAGAAAAAGTAGTGTGAAATAACATTTCCGCTTGACTGAATCACTACGATCCTCTAAAGCAAAATACTAACACTAGACTCGTTCGCGGCTTGGCACAGCTATCGCATGTGCAAGCTTGTGGGGCAGCCACGACGACAATGCACGCAACGAAAGTACTAATTTAAAAAAAGCCTCACGTGGAAAACAAGCAGATTCTCATTAAAAATAATGTGGGGGAAATTACAAAGCTGCATGCCATTCTAGGCGTTCGCGTTCCAACTGCATTGCTGGGAATTACTTCGGTGTTCGCCTGATATAAAACGACGTGCCTCACAGGATCATGAGCAATATATTTATTTATTCGCGTCAGAAGCGTTATAAAAGGTATATACATGTACAACATATGCACAACATAAAACGAAATGATGGATACGAAGTATAATATAAAAACGTCTACGTCAAATGAATTTGGCGTTGCTAGCAACAAGTTAAACGAGCACGTTTCCTGACAATTAATGAAATTCGTTGTTGTTCTCCACGTTCACACATTACTGATATTTGGAAAATATTTCGAGTAGATTTTCCCACCATGTTATAGTTGTGGGTGGAGATTTTAATTTGCCGGATGGAGACTGGGAGACTCAAACGTTCATAACGGGTGGCGGGGACAAAGAATACAGTGAAATTTTTTTAAGTGCTTTATCTGAAAACTACCTGGAGCAGTTAAACAGAGAACCGACTCGTGCGATAACATATTAGACCTTCTGGTGACAAACAGACCCGAACTATTTGAAACAGTTAACGCAGAAGAGGGAATCAGCCATCATAAAGCGGTTACTGCATCGATGATTTCAACCGTAAATAGAAATATTAAAAAAGGTAGGAAGATTTTTTCTGTTTAGAAAAAGTGACAAAAACCAGGTTTCACAGTATTTGACGGCTCAACAAAAAAGTCTTGTCTCAAGTACAGATAGTGTTGAGGATCAGTGGACAAAGTTCAAAACCATCGTACAATATGCGTTAGATGAGTATGTGCCAAGCAAGACCGGAAGAGATGGAAAAGAGCCACCGTGGTACAACAACCGAGTTAGAAAACTGCTGCAGAAGCAAAGGGACTTCACAGCAAACACAAACAAAGCCAAAGCTTTGCACACAAACAAAAATTACGCGAAGCGAAATGTAGTGTGAGGAGGGCTATGCGAGAGGCGTTCAATGAATTCGAAAGTAAAGTTCTATGTACTGACTTGGCAGAAAATCCTAAGAAATTTTGGTCCTATGTCAAAGCGGTAGGTGGATCAAAACAAAATGTCCAGACACTCTGTGACCAAAATGGTACTGAAACAGAGGATGACAGACTAAAGGCCAAAATACTAAATGTCTTTTTCCAAAGCTGTTTCACAGAGGAAGACTGCACTGTAGTTCCTTCTTTAGATTCTCGCACAGATGGCAAAATGGTAGATATCGAAATAGACGACAGAGGGATAGAGAAACAATTAAAATCGCTCTAAAGAGGAAAGGCCGCTGGACCTGATGGGATACCAGTTCGATTTTACACAGAGTACGCGAAGGAACTTGCCCCCCTTCTTGAAGCGGTGTACCGTAGGTCTCTAGAAGAGCGTAGCGTTCCAAAGGATTGGAAAAGGGCACAGGTCATCCCCGTTTTCAAGAAGGGACGTCGAACAGATATGCAGAACTATAGACCTATATCTCTAACGTCGATCAGTTGTAGAGTTTTGGAACACGTATTATGTTCGAGTATAATGACTTTTCTGGAGAATAGAAATCTACTCTGTAGGAATCAGCATGGATTTCGAAAAAGACGATCGTGTGAAACCCAGCTCGCGCTGTTCGTCCACGAGACTCAGAGGGCCATAGACACGGGTTCCCAGGTAGATGCCGTGTTTCTTGACTTCCGCAAGGCGTCGATACAGTTCCCCACAGTCGTTTAATGAGCAAAGTAAGAGAATATGGACTAACAGACCAATTGTGTGATAGGATTGAAGAGTTCCTACACAACAGAACGCAGTATGTCATTCTCAATGGAAAGAAGTCTTCCGAAGTAAGAGTGATTTCAGGTGTGCCACAGGGGAGTGTCGTAGGACCGTGCTATTCACAATATACATAAATGACCTTGTGGATGACATCGGAAGTTCACTGAGGCTTTTTGCTGATGATGCTGTGGTATATGGAGAGGTTGTAACAATGGAAAATTGTACTGAAATACAGGAGGATCCGCAGCGAATTGACGCATGGTGCAGGGAATGGCAATTGAATCTCAATGTAGACAAGTGTAATGTGCTGCGAAAACATAGAAAGAAAGATCTCTTATCATTTAGCTACAATATAGCAGGTCAGAAACTGAAAGCAGTTAATTCCATAAATTATCTGGGAGTAGGCATTAGGAGTGATTTAAAATGGAATGATCATATAAAGTTGATCGTCGGTAAAGCAGATGCCAGACTGAGATTCATTGGAAGAATCCTAAGGAAATGCAATCCGAAAACAAAGGATGTAGGTTACAGTAAGCTTTCTCGCCAACTGCTTGAATACTGCTCAGCAGTGTGGGATCCGTACCAGATAGGGTTGATAGAAGAGATAGAGAAGATCCAACGGAGAGCAGCGCGCTTCGTTACAGGATCATTTAGTAATCGCGAAAGCGTTACGGAGATAATAGATAAACTCCAGTGGAAGACTCTGCAGGAGAGACGCTCAGTAGCTCGGTACGGGATTTTGTTGAAGCTTCGAGAACACACCTTCACCGAGGAGTCAAGCAGTATATCGCTCCCTCCTACGTATATCTCGCGAAGAGACCATGAGGATAAAATTAGAGAGATTAGAGCCCACACAGAGGCATACCGACAATCCTTCTTTCCACGAACAATACTAGACTGGAATAGAAGGGAGAACCGATAGAGGTACTCAAGGTACCCTCCGCCACACACCGTCAGGTGGCTTGCGGAGTATGGATGTAGATGTAGATGTAGATTCTCATGGATAGCCTTAACTTATTCTTTCAACTCTAGACCTAACGACTCAGTGCGAAGTCTGCTCAACTATTTATTTCCTTATTAACATTACAAAGTGACCCACCACCTTGGTAACTATAGTGGGTCCTTTGCTACTGCAAACTAGACAGTTCTCAGAATTTTAGTACTTTTCTTGTTTTTTATACAGTTAAATTGTTAAGTAAAAAATAAAAGCAAAACAAAAAACAAAAGATTCATAAAGTACAACTGGGAAAAAGATTACTGTATTCTTAAGAAGAAAATAATACACGAAAGGAAAGATTTAGATAGCAAAAGAGGTCCCTTTACCTAGCTATTTCAAGTGGGAGAACTTCAGAAAAGACTTCGAGCCTGTCTCATCTGAATTAGTTTATTTTATTCTGCTATAGCTACTACTGTATGTATGTACTTTGTGATATGAACTCTACATGATTTGCGTATAAGGTATGACGGAACTGTTCCTTACTACAATTGCTTCTTCCACTTAACCACACAGTAAGCTGGAGAGGAGCCTCGGAAGGTGACCATAAACCTCGTCTCCCCAAAGGGCGCTTCTTATATATGTTGTGCGCTTGTGTTTGTGTATTTCGTGTTATTATACTGCATATGTACTTTTATGCACAATTTTATAAAGTTCACTTGTTTTACAGTTTGCATCTTATACGTTTCACAAAAAACACATTTATACGTTTGAAAATAATGATCCAAAGAACTGAATAATTACTCGTTTTACTTGTACAAACGGGAAAATTTGTTATTTTATTTCTATTACTAACTTATTTCTCAATTCCATGTTTGTATTACTTGCAGTATTGTTGCAGTCGTGAGATCTGCTACTATGCCATATATGTATCTGGTGATATTGGAGAGCTCATGTCATCATCTATGTCTATATGTTCATCTGTTTCCCTATCATTGTTGGAATCTGTGTTGTCCCATGCATCGTATTGTGGTGTAGGGTGTGCTTCGGCTCGTGATGTTGTATATGGTTTGTTGCTCCTTATAAGTCTTGTGTAGTGCTTCTGATATTTCATCACTGATGCTCCAGTTATCTGGGTCTCTTAAAGCTTGCCCCATGTCTTCGATTTCTGACGTCGACCTTACTTCTGTGAGTGTTCCACAATTTAGCCTTATGTGTTCGGGGAATCATGTTGCCCACATTCACACATATCACATTGACTAAGGCCAAAGCGATGCTGGTGTGTAGGGTAAGGGCCCATCAGGAAGTCAATCGTTCCCGGATGTTCGGGAAGAAGGAAAAAATCCGACGGTCCCTTGGCAGATGTTTCCCATTCTTTTTGACATCTCTCAGCCTTCCAAAGATGTAATTGGCGTTTTTCTGTAATGTGCTCCCCTGTAATCTCATATACATTATCCAGTCTTCCCCTTCGAGCCAATATCTGCTGCTCTGTGTCTAATGGTTATGTCGATAGCGTATGTTGCAAGTAAAACGCGTAGGACTTCCACGGATGTGGTGCCAAATGCCGCTGACATTCTGAGCAATACACCTCTTTGTCCACGCCTCACAACGGTTTTTTGGGTCGTGAGTGACAATCTATATGCCCAGGAACTTGCTGCGAAACACGTTATAGATTCAAACAAGATTGTATGATACATTCGCAGTATCTAGAATGGTAGTCCGTAGTGAGTCGACTTTAGTGTGGCGAGCTTGTGCATTAATCTTTTCGCTTTTTCAATTGTAGGTCTTACGCGCTCGTAGAACGTCAGTCGTTCGTCAAAGTGTATCTGTAGGTATCTTTCTGTTATTTTCCTCTGTATGCTAGTGCTGTTCGGCATAATGGTGGGGTTTCTCTGCAACACCCCTTTGATCAATAAATATACTCTCTTGTTTACCCCAGTTGTGATCCTGTTATGGTTGCACCAGTCACCTGTTTATATAAGGAGTTGTATAGCCTTGCTTTCGAGTTACATTCTTGAGTTTGCAGCTATTACTACTACTAAGTCGCCAGCACAGACTACTACACTCTTCATCCTATCATCTTCATACAGATTGTTTAGGAGCGGTTTTATGGCAATATCCTAGAAAATTGGTCCACAGATTGAGCCTCGTGGTCATCCTTCTGTTATTTTCTTCATAACCATTTGTACCATTGCACCAACCTATCTTTGCAACTATCGAGTAAGCTCATAGTGTAAGACTGTTTGTGTCGGCTTCTCTCGTAGCTTTGCGAACAAGGCCGGCCACCAGAGATTGTCGAAGGCACATGCTAATCTATTGCTGTTGCTACTGCGTATCTTTCTTGTGTGTCCTGTATTATTTCCAGCGCGTGGTTAACTGCTTCGTCTATTGAGCCTTTTGATCTAAAACCTCACTGATGTGGACAAAGGCCGAAGTGTCACTGTAGTCGATTACGCAGGGGCCTCTCCTGCACCTTAGCCAAAGTGTTCAAGAGGCAGATGGGACTGTAAGCCTTTGGTCTCTTGGCCCCAACCCTCTAAGTTTTTGATGTTTACTACATTCGCCGTTTTCCACGTGGCAGCGACGCTACCTTGGAGCAGTGCTTCATTCAATAACTCTGTTAGAAAGGGGGTGACCTGTACAACAGTATTTTTTAGTTTTTTTCTGAGTGTATGCCATCTGGACCGAGAGTCTTTTTATTCTTTAGTTGTCTTGTTGCTAACGCTCCGCCGGCCGCTGGTGGCCGAGTAGTTCTAGGCGCTTCAGTCTGGAACCGAGCGACCGCTACGGTCGCAGGTTCGAATCCTGCCTCGGGCATGGATGTGTGTGATGTCCTTAGGTTAGTTATGTTTAAGAAGTTCTAAGTTCTAGGGGACTGATGACCTCAGATGTTAAGTCCTATAGTGCTCAGAGCCATTTTGCTAACGTTTCCTCTTCTTGGGCAAGCTGGACGGTAACGGAGCCATTTGTGTAGGTGTCCTCCATTTGTCTTCGTAAGTCTGTCTGATGTATCGGCGTCGACGTTGTCTCTCTGCTTCTGGCTTGCAGTTCTAGCCTAGTCTGCTGGTCTGACTCAGTCACACCTTCGGCCGACAGAATACAGCTTTTCCTCGAGGGACTAGGTGGGCGGCTATGAGGGCATATGGCGGATCTGCTTCGGAGGTGCTAAGCACCATATCGTGTGGCGATCTTAGACAGCCTATGATGACATTCCAGGTTTCATAGAGTTTGGCAAGGCAAGTCCTGTTCCATATGTTCCATACTGGAGACACTCTGTTGAAGAGTAGGCAAAAGCTAAATCGCTGGACACTAAACGTGGCACCCGTTAGCTTTCTAATAGGGTTATTCTAGCCAAAACCTACTGTTTTGTATTGTGACAGTGCTTTCAGTACGTGAGTATCCTGTGTAGGGCAATCCCTGACATTTTCATGTTCTGACTACATTCCTTCCCATGCATAGATCTTAAAGACATAGGTGTGGGGTTGGCACATTTTGGCTTGAGTTGATTGTTCTGGTTACAGGTTGTCGGTTCGGTTAACGCTTCAGACATCTTCTTCCCAGCACTTCCAAAATTTGCAGATCCAGCTCCAGTACCACGATCGTTTGCAAAAATAGGTTATTGATGCATATATGCTGATTTGTAGGAGCAAAGAAGCTTCCCTGTCATCAACTTCTAGGTCCTTGAAAACGCAAAAAGTAGCTGCGAATGTGAAGAAGGTTTTCTGCAATTCGGACAAGATTAAAGTCTTTAATTATTTCGTATAATTTTTAAGCAGTTTTTTGCGGTCAGATCTGTTAACACAGCCAGCGTAATTTTCCGTTCTTCAAAATCATTCTCAATATTCCTTGTCGAATTCGCAACTTGGGATGTGCACCTCTTACCCGCTCTAAGTCCACCTCTAATAATCGAGCCGCCTGGATACTCTACAACGGCCGATGTCAGTCTTTAGTATGACGGTACCTATGTCTTTGGCTTCCACAATCCACAGAGGGCCCCTCATCTGGAGATTTGTCAGAGTAGTGTATGTGAAAAAGCACCAGTGATGTTTAAGTACCTTACTCATTCACTTACTACTCTGACCACTGGAACGGAAGTTAGACCTATAAGAGAAAACACAATGTCTGTGGAAAGAGGTAACGACTTTTGGAAGTCTATAGCTGACAAATTGAATCACAAATACAGTTTAATGTAAGAGATTACCATTCTGACCATCCTCAGGTACTTTGAGCTTAGCTACAGGTGACGTGTCTACTTCATCGTCATGTACGGCTACCTCAACATTAAAATACTATTGGTCCCTTACCCCAGTCACAAATTTCCGCTTTTTTTCTGTGTTGCTCTCTTCATCTGTTCCCATCTTAGTGGTGTCTTTTTTCATGTTAACCAATAATTTTTTTCTGTCTATCTATGTTTCCTTTCCAGACTTCCCTTTTAATTTCTTCATCTCTCACATTTCCATATCAAGATTATCGCATTTGTAAGTGGGCAGGCTTCCGTAGCCAGTGTCTTTTCTGGGTTTGGTACCGCATAACAGCGTAAATAATTGACATTTAGACCACTGTAACCATGGCTGAAGTATTCGAAACTGAACTTGAGGAATACTCTGTTTTATTCAATACACTGAAAAGTCAGCCACAGTTCAATAAGCAAACTAATTCGAAGCCTATTTGGGTCGAGTCAAAATCCAAAAGAGTCCAAAATACAACAAGATAGTTTAACCAGAACGTCCAGGGAACCAAAGCGAAGTCGTCGTACGCAACAGCAAAAACTTCGAGTATGTTAATCCAGTACGTGTCCGAGTCCAAAGGCAATGGAAAATGACCATGATCAGCTCAGTTGATGTCACTAGTTGCATTAAGGTCCAAACTGCCCTTGATATGGCCGATGTAGTTCTTTATATACTGGTCATGTGCTATATTTCAGGTAATGGCTTGTCGTGTTGCGAGCGGCTCCTAGTGCGGGCATTGTGTCTCTCAGCAAACGTTCTGTATCGATATCGATGTCTAAGTCAGAGCCTGAGTCGCCACTAGGCCTAGATAAAGAACTGTCGAAACGTCGGTTTTATTCCAAGACAACTACTTTACAATATGACGCAGTACCATAATCAGATAAGCTTTATTAACTTAATCACTTTTGTTTAAATGAAACTGCACATTAATATTTTCAGTTTCGCTTAACTTTTCTTTTAAATAACAAAATTTAATATCAGTTTTTCCCTATTATCAAACAATGACACTATGATAAACGATTTTTGTTAAAATTCAGAAGGTAAAGCCATTCTGTTGCTCTTAATTATACAAAACAATAAAATCACAGTTTCATATTTCCCAGGTACAGAAAATTATTACTTCAGATTCATAAGTAATGCTGTAGGCCTACAGAATCCTTAAAATTTTCAGTTATCTTTAAGTAGCATTCCTATTTTTGTCCCCATGTACTATTTTATACTACTGGCCATTAAAATTGCTACACCAAGAAGACATGCAGATGATAAACGGGTATTCATTGGACAAATATATTATACTGCAACTGACATGTGATTACATTTTCACGTAATTTGGGTGCATAGATCCTGAGAAATCAGTACCCAGAACAACCACCTCTGGCCGTAATAACGGCTTTCATACACCTGGGCATTGAGTCAAACAGAGCTTGGATGGCGTGTACAGCTACAGCTGCCCATGCAGCTTCAACACGATACCACAGTTCATCAAGAGTAGTGACTGGCGATTGTTACGAGCCAGTTGCGCGACCACCATTGACCAGACGTTTTCAATTGGTGAGAAATCTGGAGAATGTGCTGGCCAGGGCAGCAGTCGAACATTTTCTGTATCCAGAAAGGCCCGTACAGGACCTGCAACATGCGGTCGTGCATTATTCTGCTGAAATGTAGGGTTTCGCAGGGATCGAATGTAGGGTAGAGCCACTGGTCGTAATACAACTGAAATGTAACGTCCACTGTTCAAAGTGCCGTCAATGCGAACAAGAGGTGACCGAGACGTGTAACCAATGGCACTCCATACCATCACGCCCGGTGATACGCCAGTATGGCGATGACGAATACACGCTTCCAATGTGCGTTCACCGCGATGTCTCCAAACACGGATGCGTACATCGTGATGCTGTAAACAGAACCTGGATTCATCCGAAAAAATAAAGTTTTGCCATTCGTGCACCCAGGTACGTCGTTGAGTACACCAACGCAGGCGCTCCTGTCTGTGATGCAGCGTCAAGGGTAACCGCAGCCATGGTCTCCGAGCTGATAGTCCATGCTGCTGCAAACGTCGTCGAACTGTTCGTGCAGATGGTTGTTGTCTTGCAAACGTCCCCATCTGTTGACTTATGGATCGAGACTTGGCTGCACGATCCATTACAGCCATGCGGATAAGATGCCTGTCATCTCGACTGCTAGTGATATGAGGCCGTTGGGATCCAGCACAGCGTTCCGTATTACCCACCTGAACCCACCGATTCCATATTCTGCTAACAGTCATCTGATCTCGACCAACGCGAGCAGCAATTTCGCGATACGACAAACCGCAATCGCGATAGGCTACAATCCAACCTCTATCAAAGTCGGAAACGTGATGGTACACATTTCTCCTCCTTACAGGAGGCATCACAACAACGTTTCACCAGGCAACGCCGGTCAACTGCTGTTTGTGTATGAGAAATCGGTTGGAAACTTTCGTCATCTCAGCACGTTGTAGGTGTAGCCACCGGCGCCAACCTTTTGTGAATGCTCTGAAAAGATAGTCATTTGCAAATCACAGTATCTTCTTCCTGTAGGTTAAATTTCGCGTCTGTAGCACGTCATCTTCGTGGTGTAGAAATTTTAATGGCCAACAGTGTACATTGTGTGATATTCGATGCTATGCAAAAATAAGTGGGCTGTTTCTATGGAGTGAGTTTGTTCGATTGACTTAATCAACGAGACCTTGCACTACTTGTAGCGATATATGTTTCACTTACTGTTTCAAGTTTTGTATGTTTAGTATGTTGTAAAGATTCTTCTACTGAAAAGAGAAAAAGAAGGACATTAGGGCTTTAATGAAAAGTGAAAATGACAAAAAAGTTTTATCTTACGTGGAGAACTATTTTGAATTTGTATCGTACGTTTTGTAATGAAATTTTTGTAAGCTAGTGTTCTTATTGACCAGACATGTACTTTCCTTTTTGCCTTATAGTATGTTTATGGATATTGAAATTTTTATTTACTTATATTACAGACAGTACAACATAACCAACATGTGGACAAGGTGGGAACTGTGTGTTTGAATAGAGCTAACATAGGAATTTTATGCCCCCGTTTCATAAACAAACTATGTGAGATGCGAGCCAGATACAGCCGACAACTGCAGCTGGAGCGCGCTGAGATAGTGTGTACCTAGAGTAGCAAACCTAACAATGGCTATAGTAGGCTACCATGAGTAAGCGTAGACTACGGTAGTTTTCTATGTACCTTTGGTCAGTTAAGGTCATATCCACGTTACTTGTACACTGGGTGTGTTGCATATCTGTCGGGATTTTCCGTCATAAAAATCGCTTTCTTTAGGTAAGGGGTCAGTGGCTTATTAGTTTCCTGTAGGAACCGGAAGTGGTGAACCGCCTAGAAACTGAGTATCTATAACGTCGATTTTTAATTCGTGCTTAATTCGGTAATTGTTTTATAACGTCAAACAGTGGAATGTTGTTGTAAAAATAAAAAAAACAATACAGATTTATCACATAATTCTAGAAGACGCAATTTCCTCAACAAAAAGGTAAAATTAAGAAAACTAAAAAAATAATCAAACAACGCTTTAATATTTTGTAAAACTTATGTGAAACATGTTTGTGTTGTTCATCAATCACAACAGGAAACTCTTGCCTCTTATCATCATGAACGTACTACTGAGTGGAAAACAACAAAATAATTACATATATTTATTATGCTTGCGCGTGTAAACTGTACTTGCAAGAAATGAAATTGCTTTGGTTACATAAAAGTGCAGAAGTTACGAGATTAACTAATTTTTATTGTACAAATTTGAACATGGCTGACGTTTGCAGCAACCGTATACACAAATTTGAAAAATATGTAAAAATTAGTTTCACTTGTGTGTTACCAAATGAACGCCAGGAATTAAATTTCCTAGATCTGAAGTTGGCGATAATAGAGAATATAATAATTTTTGACTTTTTTCGAAAACCCACGAGTACTGATCATACCGTATCTGCTGACTCGACACACTCTCAGTCACATAAGAAAGCTTTCTTTCATTCAGCAATTCACCGTGCCGTGGTTACTCCCTTATCACCAGAAAAACTGCAGAAAGAAATTGATGTAATTAAGACAACAGCATTTAATAACGGCTATGAACCCTCACTACCGGAAAACATCCTTAAAGAAAACACCAAAGAAAGAGTCACCACTTTAGGTACTGGTCAAATTAATAATAATGATAAAAAGTACATCTCAATACCCTTTTTAGGTAATATATCGTATAGGATTCAGCGTCTGTTAACTAAAAAATACGGCCGCAAGGTTGCTTTCTCCACACATAATAATTTACAAAAAAATTTAATTCATAAACTAAAATCTTCAAACGGACCTGGCTCAAGGGTATATAAAATTTCCTGTAATACATGTCCAGCATTTTACATTGGACAGACAGGCAGAGCTTTCAACGTAAGATACAAAGAACATCTTTTAGGCAAAAAAGGCACTAATGTTCACAATTCAACATCTGCAGAACATCTTTTCATAACAGGGCATAACCCCAAAGAATTAAACGAAATGACAATTCTGCGTAGATAAAAGAAAGGGAGAAAACTTGATGTTTTGGAAGAACTTGAAATTTTCAGGCACACGCCAAATAAAGATGACGTCTTGAATGAACAAGTACAGTTGAAAAATATAAATTTCTTTAATGCTTTTAAACCAGTGCTCTCAGTTTTATGATACTTATAATCCAGGTTATCTCCTCCTTTTCAAAAACATTATTTTACCTCTGTTAAGTTACGCTCATTACTAACACACCAGATGACCTTTCTTTTCAAATGTTGTGTCATATAATGAACTGATGTTCTTCATTACGTATGTAATTCCAGTCGTATTTAACGCTGGTTCTACCTGTGCTACGTAAAACGTAGCGAGCTAAGTACTATTTTATCCCGTTTCAAGCTCATTTATAAATGTTACTCAGTAATTTGTAAAATTAATTTTTGTTAAAAGCTATATTGGCTGTACGTATGATTCACTTCAGAAAATGTGTAATATACAAAATTGTTTTGCTCACGTTACTAGTGGCCCGCTTGTGGCGCGCCCTACATTACGAGTACGTTTACTTGGCAGCGTGACTAGTTGCCACACAGTAACTCTCCTCACACCACACGGGTATTACTTACGTTTTAATGTTTGACTTTTTGAAGAACATTATGTCTTATATTTTAATCTATGAGTTGAGCAACTCAGCTCTTAAATCACTGTACATCTTTGACGATATGTTCTTCATGTAAGTACTATTTGTTTTACACTCGTTTACATTAATGTAACCTTTTATTAGATATGATATTTAATCTGACATATTCATTTTAAGTAATTACCTTACCTTCTGATTAAGTCACCCTTGGAGGTGACGAAGCCTGGTCAAGGTACATAGAAAAGCTATGCAAACGGTTGGGAGATTTTTACATATTTTTCTAATTTTTATTGCTTATAAAATGCAATTTAGATTTTTTAAGGATGTAAAATACACAGTGGACCGATAAGGAATGATGAGCGATTCTAATTATGTCCAAAAGAAACACCCAAACACACACAAAAAAACAAAGACAAGTCGTCGGCTTCCATTTTCTCTCTTGTACATTCATTTATGTTTCAAATGGCTCTAAGCACTATGGGACTTAACATATGAGGTCATCAGTCACCTAGAACTTAGAACTACTTAAACCTAACTGACCTAAGGCCATCACACACATCCATGCCCGAGGCAGGATTCGAACCTGCGACGTAGCAGCAGCGCGGTTCTGGATTGAAGGGCCTAGAACCGCTCGGCCACAGTGGTCGGCTCATTTATGTTTCTTTCCCTACCAAATCTACCCATACTACTGGTAATCCTAGCATTCACCACGTCATTTATGTAGTGTACCAAACGTATACCACGTTGAGACACACGTACCGTATCCACAAGTCGCTCAACGTCGAAGTTCCAAAACACTGTCCCTGTGTGGACAACGTACGTTTTATGGCAGCAAATAGCCGCCCCGAGCGATGCCGTCTGAGTCGGTAACCTTGACGTGACAATAGTCGAGAGGAAATCGTGGAGGAGTCTGTTGGCGAAGGTGGCCAAGGCCCGTTGGCGGGAAGCGGCGTGCCGCAGCGGAGGATGCGGGGTCGAGAGGCGTATCGACAGGGCGGCGGCCGGCCGCTATGGAGACGGCGACAACAAACCGGCGGGGACAGCTGCCACACGCACGCCCGCCGCCACGTGGGCACGCATGCGTGACGCGCCTTGCGACACCGGGTACTTTATTCTGCCCTTTCCTCGGGCGGTTTCTCTCGGGAAACATTCATTACTCGACCGCTCGTCATTAATGTAATGTCTCACGTTTGCGATTGCCTTACCTTAGGTTCAATGTACGACAAAACATCCTGATCTCTTCAAGCTTTTAACAACAGTGGGCACACTCCACATACACACTCTAGTCTGACCTGCTGCTTACACGTTTTATGGCAGCAAGCTGCTGCCCCGCGCATTGCAGTCTGGGCCAGTATCCTTGATGTGACCCTAGTCGAGAGGAAATCGAGATAGCGGCTCACCAGTTCCAAAACGCTCCTAAATTTTACTCCACATGAAGAAACTCAAGCTATCGCCGTAAGCTGATTCTAGTAAACAATGTTTTCGCTGTTCAAATTTCGTCTCAGCCACCTGTTGACAGTTAAAAAAAATTACTAGAAATTACGCGTTTCGGAGATCAATCGTTCCTCTAAATTAATATATGTAATGCGAAGTCTGACGTAGCTAGAATAGTGGTCGAAGAAGCATAGAAGGTTTGGCTTTGGTAGAAATTAAATTCCTTCATAAGAAAAAGATTTAATTAACCAACAGCTACTTAGGGTCCATTTAGAGATGAAGGCTTGACCTTCGAAACGCGTAAACTCTAGTGCTTTCAGGGGTCTGTACCTCCCTTCGTAAAAAGGAAATCGTTCGGGATTGCTTTGTTGTCCGTCTGTTTGTCTGCCTGTCTGACTGTCTGTCCGACTGTTAAGAACCCTTTTCTCAAGGTTCAAATGGTTCAAATGGCTCTGAGCACTATGCGACTTAACTTCTGAAGTCATCAGTCGCCTACTTAAACCTAACTAACCTAAGGACATCACACACATCCATGCCCGAGGCAGGATTCGAACCTGCGACCGTAGCGGTCGCTCGGTTCCAGACTGTAGCGCCTAGAACCGCACGGCCACTCCGGCCGGCTTTTCTCAAGGACAGATAGACGCATCAAGGTGAAATTTATGTCGCTCACTAAGGTTCACGGTCCCTTGGTAGCGTAAAAAGTTTAAGCTTCCAAGTCAATGCGATCAAAAGATATGGCCATTTATGTCAATTTTGATACTCAAAATTGCGGAAATATGATGTGAAATGTGTTTTTTGACCACCTTCTAAGATTAAGGCCCTGTTGGCGTCCGTAAAAGATGATCTTGGTTTGCGTAAGGCTGGTGTCTATCGTATTCCTTGCAGTTGTGGCGTGTCATATATTGGTTAGATAATCAGGACTGTGGAAGACCGGTGTACTGAACATAAGCGTCGCACACGCTTACAACAGCCGAACAAATCCGCTTTTGCAGAACATTGCCTTGACACCGGTCGTCATATGGCATACAACAACACGGAGATTCTGGCTTGCACGTCCAGCTATTGGGATACTGTAAAGTACCGCTACTAAAAGAGATATAGCAACTAGCTGGGGTATCCAGCTTCGCTCAGGGAGTTGACATGTGATTGTGCGGTAGTTGGAATAAAAGGATAAACTGTAAGGTATAAGAGGCAAAAAAGGTTATTGAAAAATACTCTATTTACAATACTTGTTTATAAGCAACATTTTTCATTTTGTTATCCAGAGTACATGTGCAGAAATTTTTCCAATTTCGTACTCGAGAGCAAGTTATCAAGTTACGTGTAGTTACCCGTGAGAGAAGCAGAAGTTGATTTTAAAGTTTGTCCTTGTGCTTAAAATGGTTCAAATGATTCTGAACACTAAGGGACTTAACTGCTAAGGTCATCAGTCCCCTGTACTTAGAACTACTTAAACCTAACTTACCTAAGGACATCACACACATCCATGCCCGAGGCAGGATTCGAACCTGCGACCGTAGGAGCAGCGCGGTTCCGGACAGAAGCGCTCGGCCACAACGGCCGGCCCTTGTGCTTAGTTAATTGTAAAACTGTAGGATAATTTGATAGGAAATTGCAGTCTTTTAAATTGGGATGACAGTTCAGTAGAGATAGGTGGTATTCTGGGGATAAATAGTGTGTGTTCTTTATACTTTCCAGTCATAAATTCAGCTTCAGTCATGTTACTCGATAGTTGTTTGACTATCATCCTTGTTCCATCACATAGTTTTGGCGAGCTGAGATCTCTGAGTAGTGTGATCGGAGATCCAATTTTAAGTCGAAGGCAGTGCAGAGGCATTCCTGGTATTTGCAAAGAGTTCAAAAATTCTGTAGGGAAGTTCACACTTTCTTAAGCGTTTACCATCGCGTCGATCGTTTTGTACATTATCTCTCCACCGGGCATTTTCTTTTGAATATTAAAGCTGATATCGTCAATAATATAATTTTTAGTTACCGAAAAAGTCCGGACTGGTATAGTTGAGAACAATGTTTGGATAAATTTGGTCGATGAGTTCGTTTTCAGCAGTGGCTACATTGCAGAAATTACTGTTGAGTATAATGTGGCCGGTCGTCCGGTCAGCAATGATATGTCCCATCGCCTATTTGTAAAAGTTGTTGAGTAAAATGTGCTGTTGCTTCGTCTCACGATAGTTCAACTAATACTTTTTGCTAATAGCAGTATTTGTATGTGTGGCTAGAGATGTGATTTTTTTTAAGCATGCATTGATCTCGTCTGGTGGTGTCGATTCGTGATAACTGGATGTGAGTTTGTCGAAAACCTCCTGAGAGTACGAGTAGAGCTCCTCCCATCACTTCGCGGTTTCCTTGCAAGCCTTGTAATATTCTGTCCATGGCTTCGAGAGACTTTTTATATACCTCTGTTCTTCGGCTATATTTAACGGTAGTTAAAGGACGGAATGGCAGTTCCCCCTCTTTTCATACGTGTGGCTGCAACGCCGGATGATGTCAGTGCAAGTGTGATGTGTTGTTTAGCACGTATCTCCGTCAGCAATAGGTTTATTAGAAACGTTCTCCCGGTGCCGCCTGATACGTCCAAGTAAATAATGCCGCCAATATTGATGTCGAACCGGTTCATGATAACGTTATAACTTTCCTTTTGATTGTCATTGACGAGTAGTTTGTTGTGAACCATGGATTCAAATAGTTCTTTGAGGCAGTAGCTTTGTAACTTCGAAGTTCAGCACACTGACAGCATCTTTTCGTAGTGCTTGCATCCAAAGTTGTACTAAGGTCTGGTTGTTTATTGCTAATCATTTACCTTCTAGGTTAATGAGTGTTTCATTGAGGATATCGTCGTTGAATTCGATGATCAGTTCAGGATGAGGTTGTGGGATTTGGTAAAGTATATCTTCACTCGTACTCTTTGAAGGAGTCCCACTGCTGTTTTGGATTCGATGGGTTTCATGTTATCAGAATTATGGCGAATAAATCTCTCATTTTTTCAGCTGAGGCTGTGGCTGAGGCTTCTTGTAGTGTTAATTCCCTGAGGTTATTTTTTCCAGAAGTCCTAAGCATTGGCATGGTTCTCAGTACGTATGGCGTTGCTAACAGTCAACAGTCTTGAGATCTGTGAAACTTATTGGTTCCCTTATATCGTGTACCAACCTCCGGTGATAGAAACATTCGGCGTTATAAGCATTTATGGTGTATACTCGGCCTAGTGCGCCGGTTTTCGTGATTCTTGGATGTTCTATTGGAATTCCTTGTTTTCGTCGTTGCAAGATTTCTCTCGTTGGGTTCCACGTGTATTGGATAGGGAAGTCGATATATAGTAATGTTGTTTTCGCGAATGCATTCGTTTGACATTGTTTATGTTCTATTCTGAGGTGGTTCGTTTCCAAATTTTCTGGCAGTGTCTTTTGTGAAGTAAACTCTGTCCATTCTCCAGAGGTACTGCTAAATATGTTCGTACATGGAAAAACCGAAAATCTGCCACGCTGCTTCGTTACTATTTGGTGCATAAGGATCTCGCCGTTTCTGTTTTGTTGCTCGCTGTCTTGGTTATTTGAAATACTGCCATTGATTGATTTCACTGAATTGCAGTATTCTACATTTATGCAGGGAGCATTTTGGAAAGTAGTGTGTAATATGGTACTATTTCCAGTTTTTCGCTGTCTCGATTCGTATTTTCGCTGTGAAACCACGTTGCTGGATGATCGTCTTCTGTATTTGGGATAGCCACCAACTCTGGTTTGTATGTCATCAAAATATGGTTTTGGGTTTTTTGTACATTTTCCATCACTTACATATAGCGAATTGGGTTTAATGTGAATGTTTTCTAATGTAGGTCATGGCATCTTGGGTGTATTCGTGCATGTGTCTCGGTCTTCCTACGTATGTTGAGGGTAAGATAACCATTGTTCCATTGTCGTCAGTGTTCCCGCCCTTTATGACTGCGTATCGTAGATGGACGTAATCTTCTGTTCATAGCTTCCTATGACTCAGTCTTATGTAAAGCATCCGTCCCTGGACTCGCATCCGGTAGGACGACGGTTCAATCCGGCGTCCGGCCATCCTGATTTAGGTTTTCCGTGATTTCCCTAAATCGCTCCAGCCAAATGCCGGGATGGTTCCTTCGAAAGGGCACGGACGACTTCCTTCCCCCTCCTTTCCTAATCCGATGAGACCGATGACCTCGCTGTCTGGTTTCCTCCCAAAAAACAACCCAACCCAACATTACATTGCAGTGCATCCGTCCCGCGTCCACTTTTGCATACATATGCACAAGGAATTGTTGGAATAAACGGCGAGTGTTGAGAATATGACCGTATGTTTTGATTTCATTGTCTCTGCATAGAACTCTTTGGAAGTGACTTTTTTGTTTGTTTCTACTCCCTTTTTCAGGTTAGATTTGTTTCACATTAAAATGTCAAGAAATATTAACGGACATTGGAGGGCATCATATGAACGGTAAAAGTCTTTGCAGTGCTTTGTAGTCCTCCTCTTCTTTGTTGTGCAATTATTTTATGGCTTGCGTTTTCGTTGTCCACGATTACGATGACGACGTCGTCTATCTTAGGTGCATTAAATAGACGTTCGTGTTCTCTAGGTGATCTTTTGTCGGCTCTAATTATAACTTTATAGTCATCAGAAATCATTCGGTCTAGTGCTGTTTTGAATATATGATTCAGTTGATTGCGTTTGTGCAAGAACCTCTGTGCACCTTCAACTACTTCTTGTCTCAACCCACTAATATTTGTACATCGTTGATCAATTTCTGTTTCTCCATTTCCGATAAAATATACTTGCAGAAATGTATGGTCTTCGTTGGGTAGTGGTAGTAGTGATGCCATGTTATGATAGATTTGTCCTTGTATGGAAAAAACATAATCGCTTTCATCTGTTACTGTTAATCGAAGTGGCACGGAAAGAACTCGTTTGAAAGCGCGCGTTGTACGCTTCTAAATTTTGAAGAATGTGTTTTGGTTCTGGAGTTTCCCAGATCATGTAATGTAATAATTCCTGCGGAGGTGCTTCCAATGGGGGTAATCGAATTTTTCCATTCATGCAAGAGAATCGTGGTGTTTCTGTACTGAATTTTTTCGCGTTGCACGGTTGGCAGATGCTCTATTACGACATGTTTTTGTTTGTTATATTATTTCGGCGGATCGTTTGTTAGGTTTTACTGTTAAGCGAAGTGAGACCGGAAGATGTCATTTGGAAGCAGGCGTTGTATGCTCTTATATTTTGAAGAAAGTGTTT
Source organism: Schistocerca piceifrons (assembly GCF_021461385.2). Classification (NCBI taxonomy): domain Eukaryota; kingdom Metazoa; phylum Arthropoda; class Insecta; order Orthoptera; family Acrididae; genus Schistocerca; species Schistocerca piceifrons. Next base: position 1,000,620,530 of record NC_060138.1, read on the forward strand.
TGATTCTTGAGTTTCCCAGGTCATTTAATGTAAAAATTCTTGCGGAGGTGCTTCTTACAGTGGTGGTAATCGAATTTTTACATTCATGCGACAGAATCCCGGTGTTCCTCTAATGAATATTTTCGCGTTGCTAAACTGGCAGATATTATCCAATTTTTCTGTTACGACATGTTTTTGTTTGCTTTAGTCTTTGGTCGAGTCGCAGTGCAATGCTTCATTTGTTAGGTTGTACTGTTTACTTGTCCTAGTCCGTGCTTCACAAAGGGTGACATTTTCAAGCCTGGCTTGAGGTGGCAGTCTTTTATTATAAGATTGTGTCGCAATTCTTGGTTCTTCGATCCCTTCTGTTCGTTGTCCTTCAGTTTATCTGCTTCTCGCGGCGCTCATTGTCGTTCTTTGAGAGCTTAAACGCACTTCGCGCTCTTCGTCTACTTCGTTTTTTCGCTGTTCTTTTATTTTCACCGTTTTGTCTCAAAACTGGCAAGATCTCCTTTTCCTTTAGTTTGAGCATTGGCTGAAACATGAATCAACTTTTTATTAACACTCTGCCGTCCGCACGTCTAGAAGTTCTACTACTCTCATCGTTAGTTCTTATAAGTTCTCAACCCTATTCCCCTACTTTCATTAAATTTCGAAGATATACATACGTAAATGAATACAAAAATTGTTTGTTTCATATATTTGTTTATTTGTATTGTCTTTGGTACTTAGCATTTCTCTGTCATATGATATGCAGCAAAACAGTCTGCAAGATGTAATGGAACTCTACAGGACTTGCACATTAAATCTGTTGTTCTTCTTTTTTTTGTTTCCGGAACATACATTGCAGCTTCTTAGTTTTAGTTTATTCGTTTCGGAAATAAGTATTAGTTGGTGTTGCTTTATGTGACCGGAAAGTCTGTCAACCGGATCATGATGAGACGTACGCGATGTAGTGGCAACTTCCAAGTTTTGCTCAGAAGCAGGTACATGGTCTTTTATCCACGAATCAGACACGTTCAATAAAAAATCGTGAAATCGGAATCTCTTGTGCTCTGTATTGAAATATTGACATGTACGGAATGCATTAAATAATGCGCAATTAAAAAGGTACATGCAAACCTTTTTTGACCATTTTATAGTTTTTCTGTATATAGGGTAATAACTCAAATATTTGTCTGCACGATCCACTCCTTTAATGTACTTGTTGTAGTCTAATACATCTTCAGGTTTTTTATTGTGTAATAGATTTTTCTACATTTTCTTTGAGTGTCAGTCAAAGTGGCGTTATGTATTGTAGAGATCATTCGTATCGTTTTAGTTTTCGAAGCTCTCCGTACCTGTGCGAGTACTTCACCTTCCCGCTGACGACAACCTACAAAAACATTGACTTTTGCACCCTTTAATTTTTCCGGAAGTCCTCCATTTTCTTTTCAAGTAACTTCTCTGCAAGTTCTACACCTATAATAATTATCCATGAAGAGGTGATGCCACTTTCCATAAGAAGGTGTCAATAGTTTCATCACTGTTTTTGCTAAAGGCTGTCCAGCCCCGGAATGTATCTTGAATGAGGAAATGTATCCCGTACTCGAATCACACAGAATCCCAATGACTATGTCATATTTCGTAATTTTCGACGGATTGTAAACTTTAAAATTTAGCCGTCCACGCCACGGTATCATTCCTTCATCAGTTGAGATGTTTCGACTTAGATTAAAAGGTCCTTTAAACTTTTTGGAAAAATAATCAATTACGAATTGCACTTTGAAAATCCGGTCGGCATTATCCGGTTTACTGTTGTTGTCGGAAAAATGTAAAAATGATAATATTTGTCTGAATCGGTTGCGGGACATCGTTTTGCGAAATATCGGTGTGTCTGTCAACGGATTCGTTGCCCAGTAATCATCAATCCTTGCCTTTTTCTTTACATTTGCCATAAGGATAGCAAGCCCAAACCATGTTCTAAGTTTGGGTCCCGTAACGTCGACAAATTTGGCATTTTTTTTTTATCTAGTTTCCTTCTATTGCAATTTTGACTGCAGTACTTTTTGGTTTCGTTGCGATCTATAATTTCTACGATATCCTCGACGCTCTGTGTATTTTTGGGACATATGTTTTGACCCGGAGATCCTTCAGATTTATTGTTGGTCCTCGGTAGACCAAAGTCTGACCACTGTGCACTATCTTCTATGTCTGATTCATCCGAATCAGATGCAACCGTAGCGTTCGCCGAACTCTTCTTGGACATATTTCACTATCTTCCGACGATCCTGCTTCACTTTCATTTTTTTGATACCCAGTGTCTTCTTCCCAAGTCGTCCGGAACGTCAGACAAGACGTCCGTGCATTCATCGTAAATAATCGTATCATCTTTTTCGTCTGCCACGATGAAAAGGCACAAGTATTTATAAAAACAAAAAACTTGTTGACGTGTGCAACTTATTGTTACCTGAACAAAACACCACCACTGCGCGATATTATGCTCACAACACCACTGTGGTGTCACCGGCCACAGCGATACTATGCACACGATACCACTGTGGTGTCGCCAGCCATTGACCGCTATTTCGCGCCATACCACCACTGTGGTGTCGCCGCGCGGCATTGTGTTAATCAATACACTACATATACTTTACACACTTTTTACACTTTATTTTCGGTTGATCTTCAGTCACTGTATCACCTTGACTACTCACATTTCACTGTTTGTTTTTATTCACTCACTGCACTACTTTTTCAGTTCCTCCCTTCGTCACTGATAAACTGACGTTCGAACCCACGGCGAGTCTTGCTTTATACACCCCTACCAGTGGCGAATTCCAGAACATACCAAGAAGGCTTCGAATGGTCCTCAATCTTCTAGAACTTTCCGCAGAACTTTGAGAGTGTTCTGGAATGTTTCACAATGATCTGTGATATTCCATGATGTTCCCGTACATTCTGGAATCTTCCCAAATGTTCCTGAGCATCCCAGATGAATGTGGAATATTCATAATGTTGTGAAATGCTCTCCAATACTCTCGAATGTTCTCGAATGTTTTCAGATACTCTCAAACGTTTGAAATGTTCTAGAAATTTCTAGAGGGCGTAACTTCCCAGCCCTTATATCTTCAAAAACATGCCCTTCAGGTAAAAACGGGAATCTTCTTCATAGATACGAGATAGAGAGCTATCACACCAAGTAACTCCCTTGCTCGCACCAGGACTCGTCTCTTGATTTTAGCGACACGCACATCGTACACTTACATTTATAATATAAAGGGTGATTCAAAAAGAATACCACAACTTTAGGAATTTAAAACTCTGCAACGACAAAAGGCAGAGCTAAGCACTATCTGTCGGCGAATTAAGGGAGCTATAAAGTTTCATTTAGTTGTACATTTGTCCGCCATTTCAGCCAATAAAGTTTTTGGTCCCTTTTTCTTCGAAGGTGCTACTGTAACTGGACTACAGTATCTGGAGATGTTAGAGAATTGGCTGTTCCCTCAGCTCGAACAAGAAGCACAACAATTCATATTTCAGCAGGATGGAGCGCCACCACATTGGCACTTATCTGTCCGTAACTACCCGAACGTCAACTACCCGAGGCGATGGATCGGCCGCCAGGCAGCCCGTGACAGAGCACGTCATCACTGGCCTCCAAGAAGCCCTGATCTTACCCCCTGCGATTTTTTCTTATGGGGGTATGTTAAGGATATGGTGTTTCGGCCACCTCTCCCAGCCACCATTGATGATTTGAAACGAGAAATAACAGCAGCTATCCAAACTGTTACGCCTGATATGCTACAGAGAGTGTGGAACGAGTTGGAGTATCGGGTTGATATTGCTCGTGTGTCTGGAGGGGGCCATATTGAACATCTCTGAACTTGTTTTTGAGTGAAAAAAAACCTTTTTAAATACTCTTTGTAATGATGTATAACAGAAGGTTATATTATGTTTCTTTCATTAAATACACATTTTTAAGGTTGTGGTATTCTTTTTGAATCACCCTGTATATTGATAACGCCCACGAGGTTCGTACAAGTATTCAAAGTCTGCGATTTGTTTTCCCTCCATAACTCAATGCTACGATAATATGGCTTTTGGATGACTAACGTGACAGCACGATATTTTTCCTAATTTTTGCATCGCGCTGTTTTACCACAACATCTGAAGAAAAACGCATCAAGTGGGGTTAAAGAACACATTATAAGATGTTTAATTTTGTGCTATTGTAGTTCCTTTAAGAATTTCATTTTGCTTTAGCGTGCTGAGTTATTCAAATTAGGCTTAATCTAGAAGTATAACATATCAGAACAAACTGTAGAAATGAAGTATTAAATCCAGTGTTGAAGAAGTTCAATCATAATTTGGTAAATTCACTGTTTGCTTAACATATATAACATAAATAATTATGTGGACTGTTCCATTCACGGCATTTTAAATGGTTTCATTAAGAAAAGGATACTCACTTGTACCAAACTTCTCCGTTTATGGGTTCTGAACCTCAATCAGTAAAAAAGGAGTTGAAGTAGCACATCTAGACTGAAGTAGAAACATACAGTAAGTAACATCTTTGCAATGAAAAAGTAAAAACTGAACAGTACATAAATAACAATGGAGTAGACAGGAAAACCTTTAGCACAAAATAGGAATAGCATGCCTACATAAGAATTTCGATTAATAAACAAAACTAATAAAATAAAATAAAATTAGTACTATACAAGGCTGCATCAGGTGGTATGAAACATGGAGAGTGATAGAGACAGTTATCAATGTAACTACAGAATACGTTAGGAACTTAAGCAATATCAATAAGATAGACAGAAGTAAATAAATGTAGGAAAATGGAGGTTTTTGAGGGAACCTACAGTTTGAGAGTGTGGTGGTACTGCATTTTAACATTAACATTATAATCAAAGCAGTGGTTGTGTAACAGTTTTCATTAAATAAATGAGCAAAGTAAAATATGAACAGTATTTGATGAGACAACTGCAAGGGGTGTAAAACATGGACAGTAATACAAGTACCAGTTAAAAGAAAGCCTTAACTATTAAAACTACAGCCTATGTGGTATACAAAGACAACTTCAACAAATCAAAACAACCAAATGAATACAGGAAAATGGGAATATGTTGGAAGAAAGAATGTGGGAAGAAATGAACAACAAAGATGATTATATGAAGTTTAGGAGAGGGGAAGTGTTGAGCTGTGCCTGGTCATTTAGGATGAGATCTGGACTGTGAGCAGGATGGTTTTTTAATTTCCAGGGCTTCCAGCAGGTTAAGTTTATGGCCTTTGTTTGCTACCGGTGAATCATCGAAGACTGTTAGTCTTGAATGGCAGGTGTCCAGTCGAAATATCCTGCAATTAATTAAACGACGACCGGTTACAAGCCCGGAATTTGTTTGAACATGCTTTTGTTCGTCTGTTTTGCCACATAGTATGATGGTGCATTCACGAAATTAATAACTCGAATGAGGAGTTTGTGAAGCTTGGGTAAGCTTCTGAGTATCGGTGCTTTTGAATTCTTCTGTGTGATGTGTTGATTTTGTTTATCTGGTAGTGTATGTTTGATATATTTGAGGTTGTTTTTTATGTACATCTGGAAATGTGTTGATCAGATTTCAGTTTTGTGATATTGTTTGATTAGATGAAATCTTTGCTTTTTTCTGTATATTGTTCTTTACTGATCAGTACCGTGCTGTCCCCTTTATCAGTTCTTGTGACTATGATGTTATGAGAGTGTAGTTTCTCTTTTAATTTCTTAGTGGTGTTGTTTTCTGTTTGGAGTTTCCTGCTTTTCTCGTTTTTTTTATATGTTGCTTATGTTGTTTATTTCTTTGTCCACTTCATCTCGTGCTAGCTTAGTATTTACAGTGTTATTTTCTTGTTTCTCATCTTCTGCCAGAATACTTTCTCCTTCTGTAGTCAGCTTTTCTATCTGTCTTAGTACTGACGTTGTGTTTTTGCTCTTTCTCTAACAGCCATGCGTCTTTCTATGTTAATTCTGTATCAGTGGAGATTATTAGTTTTGGCTGAAATTTGGGTGGTGGGTGTATTGTGCTTTGTTGTGGTTTTTCCTTTCTGGTTATTTTTGGTAGTAAGTGTTCTGATTTTCCGTTTGTGTTTCTTCTGCATACATTGCAGTGTTCTTGTTGTAATGTGTTCAGATCTCTGTGTTATATTGATTATCGCCTTTGTGTTGTTACTAAATGCGGATATCACGAGATGATCATCACATAAAATTCGCGTCAAGCATGAATTTTTTAGTATAAAGAAATTTAATTTCGTTTTTTAACAAAGTATTTTCTGCAAATGATTTCATTCTTTGTGCTACCAAAAAGTTCTTGCTGCCCTTTACATTATTACGACGTGGAGTTACAGTACTTATTTTTGAGGTCTCATTGAATCTGATATTCTGGATGGTCTTGTGAAGTCTGAGATGGATATTGTAGAAACTGTTGTATAACTTGATGGGAAATGCCTGACATGGCTGTATTATTGACATCTTTTCCGTTTCTTGTCGTTCCTTTGGTTGCTTTAAAATAAAAAAGCACTCTAACAAGGAATAACACATACACAGATAACAAAACACAAACACGCGTTCACAAAACAAAATAAAATATCAAACCACACACATAATACAAAAAAGACGAAAGATAAACACACAGCGACAGTTGGCAACACAACAAACTGTTGACGGATACACGTTGAACACGCAATTAAAAGCGCAAGTGAAGTGTGCGCAAATAAACGTGGAAATTGTTCATCTGAAGTATGGGTCCGAATAAACACATCCCCAGGACCACACAATGTGAACTAGCAACAATGGAAATCGTAACTAACTTCAAACGATAATTTAACCTCAAGAGAATTGGGCTACAGAAGTTGTTTCTACTCAAAAAGGAAGAAAGAAACATGAGAAAACGAAACACAGTAATATACTTTTAACTACTACGTAATGCATTTATTGTATATATAAAAACAAAAATGTATTACAGGCCACAGAATATGCTCCATTAATAAAAGAAGCGGAACATGTATGGCAAGAAACAAACTGCTTTTCATTTAGTTGTAAACACGGAACACACCGCCCTGAATTAAACATATTCTTTATACTCTTGACATGTGCTGTAGTGATCATGTTGCTAAAGAGAAGGATCACCTAAAATGAGGGAATATTCACTTCTTTTGTTGTTCTGCTGTTTACATAAAAAAAATTTAAATATTCACTCAAATTGTATGAAGTAGCCGTCTTCTTGTGGTGTGCTCAGTTGCCTCCATTACATCCAGCATTGCTGATCTTTGGAAGTTCATGAACAATGCTTAACAGATCCACAGAACCACAGCAATGGAAGGAACTGAACACGCCACGAGAAGACAGATAATGTGAACAGAGCGCGACAGTCACAGACTTTTCCCGAACGTGGCAGTACAGGATTCTGCCATTAGTTGGCGTTGTGAGCTCCTCCCTTGCTGTCCACTCGCTGGTTATTTTTCTGATCCTCCACCTAACGTGTGGACTGAATATCGAGCGAACACAGAAACTTGAATTAATGGTAGGATCTTGTACTCCCGGGTTCAGGAAAGGTCATCTTATCACTTAAGTCTACCAAAACGGAACAAAGGTTACGTCCATTTAATCAGTTCCGTCTTATGTTCACAAAACATTCATCGTAACAGTTATTAATTTCTTTAAGGACCATATGCCGCCGACATACGGCTCTACTTGTAAAACAAATCACGAAGAAGATCCCTAAAACTGGCAGCGCAGGTGCAGACGGCTGCAGGCTTAAACATTGGTCGTCTGTAGAGCATTGTTTCCCAAACTGTGTTCCGTGGAACACTTGTGTATCTTGGGAAATTAATAAGTTTTCCACAAAAAAACTATTAATAACATGCCAGTTTTTCAACATTTCGAGGATACTTATTATTTTATAAAAATTTTGTTTTGATTTCTGTATTATTACTTATCATATAAAATTGAGGTAATCATTGGACAAAAGAAGTTTTTCTCGTATATAAAATTTTATTAACCTTCAAAATGAATAAGGTGTCCCATTAAGTACAAGGATTCTCAAAATAATCCTTCAGAGGAAAAGTTTGGGAACCCCTGCTACAAAGCTACGAAAACGCTGAGTCTTTTTCAGAAGAATGTGTACAAAATCGAGATTCGTGATATGTTGAGTTAGACGTACAAAGCGACCACGTCGAGGACACAGCTGCAAATGACAGAGTTCTTCATTCACCAGCCGGATAGAGCTGTTGTCCGTGCCAGAGGTGGCTGCTATGTGCACTAAATTTCGCATCTTTCATGGTATGAAATCACCTATAAATTTCATCATGTATTCTTTATACCATACTGCATGCTTACAACAAGTAAAATATAGTTACTTGTCATACTTTTTGGGTGTCCAATTTAAATGGCCAGTAGTGTGTCTGTTAATAATATTGCCGTTATGCATAAGGTATTCATCTCAGTTGTCTCCAATCCCTTGCAACGTAGCAAAGAATTTCTTCATTCTGACTTCTATCCATAGACTTGTCGACTTATCCTACCCTCCTCCACGTCATTTTCATTGTGGCCATAATTTTACGTCTTCTACTCCACTTTCTTCCCTGATCGGTTTATTTATTTCCCAATCTCTCAAAGTAGTCCCCAACACGCATATCCCCAATGATCACTGAACAACTGCCAGAGTTCAAATAATCTCCAGGAAAGTCTGCATCACGTTCCTACTAGAAAAACCAGTTAATACACATGCATTGCAAATTTTCAGTTTAAGAAACACTGGAAATTTAGTTTTGAAAACCAATTGGTTTGCTAAAAGTGCTCCAGGGAGAGTTTTATGCTTACTTTCATTTCTTTTGCTGTAAATTCAGTCTTAGGTTTCATCAGTTGTCATCAATAGTAAATTATAGAAGCAACTAATTTTCTGATTTTTATGAAACCGCAAATAAATGTCTGGGGTCAAAGAACACTTTTCATGAACAAAGGAATATTTTCAAATAGTGAAATTTCAACCAAAGTGCAGTCTTGGACTCCACGAAGACAATACACTAAAAACAGATTCTGATAAAACAGAACTACCATTCTTTTGCCGAATGGTTGGTGCCTAGTATCCATTGCTACAGAGAATGTCTTAGCAGTTCCACTTTAATTTACCACTACTTACAGGTGTGAAATCGGCTACGGTAGCAATGAAAATAAAAGCGAGGACTCTACTGTATGTGTTGCTGGATACCAAATCCAAAATAAAAGTGATTGTTGGAAATAAGCAGTAGCAACTGTCTCATTGACTCATTGTTCCTTGGTTTAATAAAAACTACAGAAATAAGTCAGTTTTATATGTTTGAACATTAACTATTATTTACATTTGTCGCTATACGAAAGTGGTGTTATGTTCTTTTCAGTCTATATTGCCGTCGTCCAATGATAATTGTCCCTGAAAGGTTGGGAATCGCTGTTTTAGGAACTGTGGCAGGACGTGCTGAATGAAGGCTATATATTTTGTTCATTTAATCCGAAAGTATGTAATGTCAGTCACATAATCGTTGACAGTACCACCCCATAATTTCCCAACGTAGTTTTGTTGACAGGCTCGGCACACCAATGCCTGAGGATTTTCGTCGTCCCATATTCATCCCATGCGTCTACTGTAGAATATGTATGACTTCATCTGTAAACAATACGATAGCCGGATACTTTGTTTTGCTCCGCTTTGCTGTAACAATCAATTAACAAATGCTACTTGACATGAAAAGTCCTCTGGCTGTAAAGACAGCACCTTCTAATAGCGTGCTATTGTTATTCAGGTTATATTCTGAAAAGACTTATTTGAGTTGTGCCCGGAGCTCGTGAAAATGAGCATACACACTAGGCCGACGAAGGCCAACTAACAACGAGCGGCAGCTTCATGGGCCGAGATTTGCGTAATGGTACGGGTGGCATGTCTCAGTCAACGAAGCTGTTGGGCTTGGTTGCTCTCGGCGGTAACATCAAAGCATTGGCGGTGCATTGGTCCTGGGAGTGTCCCTAGTGTACACACCGGATCGAGTGTTCGGATGTGTATTTACTGTGTTTAAAAATACCAGAGTATGGAGTGGAACACAGAGAAGACATTAAGGCTGATATAGTTTTATTTTGAAAGGGAATGTTTATGGGACTCTGCGAACTGTGATTATAAAAGCAAACTGAAAAGATTAGATGCTTGGAGGGAAATAAATGAGCTGTTATAGTAATGTGTATGACTTCGAAAAGAAAACTGAGTTTTTAGTGGTATCTTTCTCCGTTACGACAAAGAGGTGTACATTAAGCTGACATATGAATCCCCAATACCTCAGAGTAACTATTACTCTTTCTGCTACTCTCCTAAAGGAGGTATCATCTTTGGAAATTTTAGGACCTACACATTTCAGTTCGAAATTTGGAGGTTTCATTCGGAAAAAGCTATCAAATACCCCACGTTATAATCAACTTTAAGGTCAGAAATTAAGTTTATCCACCACACTGCTCCCTACTTTTTAAAAAGGAAGTCATCCACCAGCATCGTTTCTTCTCCTTTTTTTATGATTAGTTTCTTGCAGTAAAGTAAATGCTGCACATGGGACTACTGCTGAGTCTTGATATTATCCCCTAAATCGACCGGTTAAATTGTAGTTAACATGATACTTTACAGCAATAACAAAATTAGGGAAACCTCGACAGGACATCGGAGCCAACTGCGATTCCATATGGTCGAATACTTCGTCCCCGGCAAGGATGAGAGGCCGAACGCCAAGGCGCTGGCGACCAATGTTCGGCCGATTCCATTGGCGGTCGTTCGTCGCCCTTGGTTGTCCTAATGTGTACGCGCCTTAACGCTCCAACTACTGATTGCACGGTTGTCATTCTCTTTCATCACGAGACTGGAGCAGAGCGTCACAAAATCAGCTCCCTCTTCATTCGCCAATTTGGGCCAATAAGATTCTCTTTTAAATATCAACCAATAAAGAACATCGCCTGTGTTCCTGCCCACTCCTGGCACCCAGTCAAATGAAGAATTATTTATACGCCACTTTTGAAGTAGTGGTAAGAGTGAGAACAGCAGACTAAAGTTGTTTTGCTCTAGTACTGTTAGATAGCCCTCAGGCTTGCACCAGTGGCGGGGAAGCCTTGCAAATCCCTTAACAGCATTACGCAGTGCCGGCCGCGGTGGTCTAGCGGTTCTAGGCGCTCAGTCCGGAACCGCGAGACTGCTACGGTCGCAGGTTCGAATCCTACCTCGGGCATGGATGTGTGTAATGTCCTTAGGTTAGTTAGGTTTAATTAGTTCTAAGTTCTAGGGGACTGATGACCACAAATGTTAAGTCCCATAGTGCTCAGAGCCATTTGAACCATTACGCAGTCTAGCGTCCAGAAAAATTTTATGGAAATTGACTCGACCGCAATAGGCTTCGAACTTAAGAGACTGACAAATTTTATATAGACCATGGTTTACAAAGATGATGTAAGTGTAAATAATAAAAAAAACGTAACAAAATGAGTTGAAAATAAAACCGTATACAACTGACAATAGAAACAGTCCTATTAAACGTTTCCCTTGCACTCGTCGCGTTTATTCTATAGGAAAGTTGGATATTTACAATAACCACCATTGTTTTCTTCACGTAAGCAGCAGACTGTCAAAGAAGTAATGGAACACAGAGATGTAGTTTACACTATCTCTTACAAAGGTAACTGCTTTTGTGGTCAAAGAAGTATCTCACGAAGTGCAATGTATGATACTTTAGCACACTAAAAGTGTATTGTATTCTGCTTTTAAATTATGGAAATAGTCTTCACAATTTTCAAAGGCTTCAAGTCCTAATCCCATGGTCATGAGCGCAGAAGCAATTTCATCCCACAGAACTGGCGTAAAAACATAAATAAATTACTTACTAAAGAAGAAAATCGATAAATGAAGATCGCCAGACTTACATTTTCCGTCTTGTTGAATTACACACCACATGAACAGTCCTTGAGAAAAGTTTCTACAGATAACTTGAGCTCAGAGTAATTTCATGTCCGGCTTGCCGTGCGGGTTAGCCGTCCGGTCTAGGGCACCTTGCCACGGCTCGTGCAGCTGCCTCCGTCGCAGGTTCGAGTCCTCCCTTGAGCACGGGTATTTGTGATGTCCTTAGCGTAAGTTAGTTTAAGTTAGATTAAGTAGTGTGTAAGCCTAGGGACCGATGACCTCAGAAGTTTGGTCCCATAGAACTTACCACAAATTTCCAAATTTATCTGGTTTGTCGTAAGGTAATCGTAATAAGCTACCAATAGTTTTCCTCCAAAATCACAAAACAATAGAACGGCAACGGCTTCTTAGGTATAATGCAAGCTCTTTGCTTTACGCTCTTTACTGAGCCAGCGGATAAAGATATCCTGTAATGCCAAACAGGTAAAAATATAAAAGATATTGTAAACTGAGGTTGTATTACCCACTGCGATACGCTCAGAGCAATGCCTGGAAGCAGACACTTCATTCTGAGAGACTGAACGAGCCTTGTTTGTAATTATTATGCTCGAGGTAGAGCCGGCTGTTCGAGTAATTACCCATTCTGGGATAAGGAACTTCTCAAGAAAGTACCAGTAAACTGGTAGTTCTGGGAGACCGATTGCAGAATATTTGGGAGGCAACTTCTAGTTCCATCATTTACGGTGCAACTAAGGAAAACCTCCCGAAAGCCGTAGTCACGGACGTGGACTGGATACTGTCTTCAATGTAAACCTATGACAGACTTCCCAGGCATAAAATCTGAAAGCTTGTATCTGTTTATGTACATTATAAGACGAAAAAACGACACACTACGAAGGAGTTATGCAAACTGGTCACAAATTGATATTCATACAGGTATCGACGGAAAAATCTGATTTATTAACTCTGGCGGTCGATGGATGAATGTGTGACGCAGCAGAGCAATTCCACCGCCCGCACAGCTGGCAAAGGATAGTAAACTAGGGACACGTCGATACGAGAGCATAAAGGCACTGTGAATTTCACTGCATGTACTCAGTTCGACAGTAACTGTACCATGCAAAGAGGTGAGTGCACAGTATAAGCAGATATCAGCATTTGAGAGAAAATGTAGCTGGGCTTAGAGAAATCGGTTGGAGCAATCGGCGAATCGCTCGACATGAGCGATGCCATTGCTCACCGATGTTGCCAGAAATAGGAGAGCCGTAGCTGAACACAGCGTCGAGAAGGAAGCTGTCGATACAGAGAGGCGGCAGAGCATGAGACTGAGCAATGGTCAGAGAGGCAGTCAGAGCCCCGGATCCATCTTTATCATTTATCCGACGTGCATTTGACGCTTCGATGACCACAAGGATCATTAATAGGCAGATCAAAGAGAGGGGACTGAGATTATGTCACCCCTTGAGCCGACTACCGTTGACTGTACAACAAGAAGCCCGTTTGCTGTGGGGTTGGGCACACTCGTGCAGGAATCTCGTAGACTGGAGAAGAACTCTTTTCAGTGATGAGCGCCGCTTCGAATTCAGCTCTGATGACCAGCGAAGACTTGTCTGGAGACGCCCAGGGAATCAGTGGGTTACCAATCTCTGTCACCTGGCATTCGGCCCGACAGCCGACAGTGATGTTTTGGGGGGCCATTTTATTGCATAGCAGGGCCACTTTGGCTGTCGTCCGCGGCATTCTTACAGCACAGTGACATGTATAAAATATGAAATATTCTACGCCCCTTTTTGTTGCCTTTCATGGCAAGGCATCCTGGTCTTTCATTTCAGCAAGATAATGCCCGTCCGCCCTCGATGAAAGTTTCTACTGGTTGTCTTTGAAGTTACCAAACCGTACCTTGATCAGCAAGGTCGCCGGATCTCTCCCCAGTGGAGCACGCGCCATTTGGACAGAATATGGCACAATATCCCTCAAGAGGACAGTCAAAAACTCTGTCATCAATGCCAAGACGAGTAACTGTTTGCATGAGGATGAGAGATGGACCAACGCGATATTGACTTGCTCAGTTTGTGAAGCTTTTGTCTTGGATAAATCAACCAATTTTTCTGCAACTGTAATCTTTGGTTGCCTGGACATGTACAGTCATGCTCAAAAGTATCGGAACGACCTGAATTGCATTTCGCCTGATTCGCACGCAACCCACATAACGCAGCTGTCTAGCAGGTCCTCTAATCGCTCCTCGGTACAGTCGTTTGACTATTGAAAATGGTTCCAACAAGTCACCACTAGAAAATACTGATCTGTATCGCAATAACTCAAGATGTAAAGTAATACCACGATGCTACAAATTTCAGGGAACACCTTATCACAGATAAGACTGTCCTTAAGGCTTGTAAGCTCACATTTATTGCAATAAATGACATTCCTGAAATGTTACCACTCTCGTTATTAAGTCAGATAGGTAATGCACGTAGAAAGATCGTCGTATTCATGATTTCCTCTTCAAAGTAACATATCGTACTTGTTATTTAACACAAAATGACATTAAAAATTTAAGTTATTCACGAGCAGCTAGTTGAGAATATGTATGAACTACAAATGAGACGACGAACCGTCTGGTTCTGCATATGGATTCAAACCCAGATCATGAAGACTATGATTTCATGACTGACGGAAACTAACAGTCATTCCTAACTAGGCATACAGACAGTGATATACCCCGCTGTTAGACATTATCACTAAACAAATATCAACTTTAAATTACAGAATGTAAACATTTTTATCGGACGCGAATTCCTACCCAGCATCTATTGTCCCTGTTAACGAACTACGAGACATGTTAAATACTGCTTCTTCACAAGTAACTTACTTGAAATGCCGCGAGGTAAAGCTTTGTGTTGGACAAGGATTCGAACCCAGAACCGAATCGGTTTGTTATCGAAGCGCAATCATCTGTGACATATCGGATTTTCTCAGCAGTAGCTAGATGTTTTAACTGAAATGACGAGATGAAACATTACTTTATCCTTCCCAGGACTCCAACCCGGCACCTATCGCTGTTATATTCTAGAGAAAATGACCGTTAAATATGGGTTTGTTACACCAGCAGTGACATGTGAGCATTTTTGGACTAGAAATAATATGACGAAGAGTTCAGTGCTGACTGGGAATCGAACTCCACACATATCGTTGTTGACTACACGCAAGGAGACGTCAGCTACCGAATTTTTCTCCACCAGCAGCTTGGAATAACATCCTTGAACTTACAGTGACCTCTCAATTAGTTCAGTGTCTCGCTGGGAGTCAGAAACGTCAGATATCGTTAGTGCTGACAACGAATGAAAATGCATTAAAAATCAATATTATTATCCACCAGCAGATAGGTGTTCTCATGCTAGAGCTTGATAATACATAATGGACACTTAAGTGCCTGGCCAGGATTCGAACCCATTCACGCGCAATATGTCGAGATGTTGAGGAATCTGCAGTTTTGAACAAACAACAAATTGTAGTCGAGCTGTATTGTCACAAAGGGATCAAATTACGCGTTAAGGGCGGTCTGAGTTGCATTCCCAGTTCAGAACCAATTTTATCGACATACAGAAGCTCAAATAAAAGATGGAATAAGTGTCCTGTGACCCTACATAGCGTTTGTTTCGTCACTAAAAATAAATAACTCGTATAAGAAAGGTTACTGGCGATAGAATTTCTACATGTCGACACTCCTGACTTTATTGTTGTTCAACCTAATGTCTACTTGGTAGAGGAGGAATATCATGTTTAATGTGAATTTCAGACCACAATGCCATTATACCTTCTTCACTTGGAGTAGCCAGAAGAGAATAGAATCTGTCTCTCTCTATTAAAAATCATCGGCAGAAGTTGGAATTGAACCCAGTTCACGTCGGAGTATCCTATCATCAATCCAACAGACCACCAAATCCTCTTCCCGGAGACTCATTTTTCTATCATAACAACGTTGCGGCACACTCAATGAGAATTCTGACACACAGGTTCCCTGTAGTGGTTTGCAGCATGTTCAGTACATTCATTTACTTAGTTGACCAAATCGCCATGAACTAGCTGCCTCGGCTACCCAGTGCATAGATTCGATTCTATTTTGTAATCACCGAAATAAAATCACGTAACTGCCACCTACACAGAACTGCCAACAGTTTGGGATGCAGAAATTTAAATAGGAAGTGTTCTTTTCCATTTGAGCTACTCTATTGCGTTATCTGTTTGTTGGAAACGTCGTGCAGTGCAAAAGAAAAGCTGTTAACTGTCTGTCTCCCAGAAGTCTAGATCCGGCCATTGGAATTCGGAAGTTCTGGAGGAACTTATATTGACTCCTGGAGGTGCTGTAACTTCATGACAGCTAATAGCGTAGCGGTAAGTGTCGTGCCCTGTAAATAAGACGTCGCAATTTCTATTACATTCGCTGCTACATTTATTAAAACACAATTCTGCTGTCTTCTTTAGTTACCAATTTAATGAAACTTTGAACATGATTCCCTTCACTTCTCAACCCAAAATAGTCCCATGTGGAAAGGAAAAAGGGCTAACGTTCTGAGTCATTTTGTTCTTTTCAGGTTTAATAGATGGGCAGGCAGCAAATGCATCTCGAAGCTGTTGTATTATGTATGAGGAGACCACATCGTGCCATAATAGTGAGGAAAGTATTTTCTACATCAGCTGTCGTCTGGTAGTGGCATTTTATTCTTCTTCAAAACTTGTTTGACATCTTGAACTCAGAACAAGTTTGCTACATGCATGTAATCAATAAACTGCATGTGTATTGTCAGACTGTTATAGATAACATCAGAGAATTCTCATATCTCATTGATGATTAATGTCTCTCTCATGTTTAGTATTGTTATAACAACACTAAAAGAAACCTTACGAAAATTGTGCTCTGTATTATAAGAAATGAAATAAAACTACCCTCGATAACCTTACGACGAAAATCTGTTTTAATAAAACATAGTATCTGTACACAAGCGTGCCTCTATCGGCACGAATTAGTAAAATACTATTCACTTAGATTTCGTTTGGGTCTGTCTTTAATTGGTATGCTGTATCATACTCAACAGGTATCCAAATGTGGCATTTCATTGATAAGGTTATGTATTCCTAGAAACCCAAAATTTACTTGTCAGCAGCGGAAATAGGCGTTACCTGTTGTGCAGCATTGTAAGTTTTTCACCATTGTTCTTGCGATTTCCTTATCGACGTTTGATCTGACTGTTTTTAGCTCTTCCACAGAAGGGATAAAAACGTTACAGTCTGAGAGACTGGAACCACGAACCATACCAGATGTTTTTTCATAGGTCAGCACATCCCCACAGAGCTAGCGAAGAGGTATTTGTTGTGTGTTCCTCTTACGAGGCCAATAGTGTCTAGAACTCGTAAACCGCTATTTAAAGGACCAGATTAGTTGCGACTTCCACGTGCAACGACTTTCCTGGGATGAAAACCGTAAATTTACAATATTTTGTTACACCTTCAAGCGATAATAACTCAGATTATTCTATGGAAATGACAGGAAAAATCAAGTGAACTTTGAGGCTTAATTCCGTGCACACCAGGAAGTAACTTGCCGATCACAGAGTTGCCGAACATGCCTTTCCTTTTGCCAAATCTCAGTTACAGTACCATCAGGAAGAAGAAGAACTGATGTGATCCTACAGTGGGCTGGGAAGTGCCCATAACTGCCGTCTCAAAGACGCGGCTGCTACGGCCTGCAATATGTAATGCGTCTGATTCGCATTTCTGTAACTAGGTTTAGGGTCTGGAGCGTAGTTACTAATAATACTCAGAACTGATTGCAAATTAAGCATCTGAAATCAGTTACTCTCATAGTTGTTTTTATATTTCTTTCGTAACTATACTCAAAACCAAGAAACTCATTCACGGACGTTTTCCTACCTCGTCGATAGTCGAGCACAACAAACAAATAAAAGTAAAAAAGAATGTGTGTGTGTGTGTGTGTGTATGTGAGAGAGAGAGAGAGAGAGAGAGGGAGAGAGATAGAGAGAGACAGAGAGAGAGAAGAGAGAGAGAAAGAGAAAAAAATAAAAAAGAATGAGAGAGAGGGTAATAAATTATTGTAAAGAAATTGATTACCGGTATGTAAAGAAATCTTTCATTAAAATGACACGTTCCACATCATTACGGAATGTCGTATTCATGATCTATGGAACAAGTATTAATCTAATGTAATCATATCATATTGCTGACTGAACGTGAAGAGTCTTGAATTACCGAAATTTTCCCCAATATCAGTAACCAAATCTAAACTTGATAATATAAGACGAAGTTTTTGTAATAAACCGGGACACCTATCAAGACCCTTTCATCCCTGTTAACTAACCACGAAAGATGTCTGATATACCTCCATTCGGAAGAAACAGAGTTTGTGTGCATTTAAAGATGAAGCGCATGATGTGAAGTAATCGGATTGTTAACTAAATAAAATCAAATGTTACTTATCGGTTTTTCTTACCAGCTGCTAGGTGTTTGAATCTAAAATAAGGATACAAATTTTTGTGCCTGAGCGACAATCGAACCGCACTCCTATCATTTTTCTTTATCATCCACGAATATAGCTTAAGTATCAATTGCTTACTCACCAACAGTAAGATGTGTGCGTATTTGAGCAGAAATTGTTGGCAACACATGAACAGACATCAAAAATGTACATTAATCTTCATTAGCAGGCCGGTGTGCACGTGATAGGGCTTGAAATGAAATTATGAATATTTTTGTACTGGATCAGGAATCGGAGTCACATTCTTACCTTTGTAGGAGACCTAGAGAAGATTGCAATCTTGGAAAAAGGAGCGAAATGATTGAACTATAGTGTTCCGAGAGATTCAGATCCTCGAAAGAGGAGATACAAATTCGAATCACAGTCCAGCACCAAATTTTTCAACGTCTCTAGTTAAATCCAGTACAAGTAAAGTAAGAGCTCTGTTCCTTTAAATGGCTATCCGTTCATAAAAAAAAAAATTTTCTAATGTAAGTAAGTTTACTGGCGACAGTATTTCTGTTTACCATGACCTCCACCTATGTCATTTCCGAACGTAAACTGGCTCTGTCCAGCTGGGAAAGAAGGAACGTGATGTTTAATGCAGATTCTGAATTATAACGTCTTTCTCATGATGTTACCAGAGGTAAAGTAAATCTGTCTGTGCCTCTTAAAAGTAAATGCCTGAACCCATGCATTGCACTTGTGATAGTTCGTTCCACCAAAGCATTGTGGCCACATTTCTTAGCCCCAGCAGTGTGCTGTAACGGGGGATGTGCTTAGCTTACAAAATTAGTCACGGTGGAAAAAATTCGAGTCTATTAAATGGTTAAGTAGAAGCAAGCTTCTGACGCGGAGGTTATGCTATTCTCACGTCAGTAGGATGTAAAGACTCTTCTAGGCATCATAGCCTCGATGTGAAGCCATTTTGAAATTCTCACTAATTCAGGAAATTTCTTAGTTCGAGAAAATCCACTGTGAAGTATGAAATTATCGGATAATTCGATTGTTACCGTCATTATTACTATCATTTTCTTCATACCGCTGCTGGAACACATGTGCTTGAAGTTCATTTCATGCCTTTTGGACATTATAGAAGTAGTTGCCCAAGAACAGGTTCTTTCCCTGTCTACGGAATCCGTTTCATGTTAATATTAAGCATCAGCAATTACTTGTAGATTAAATTAAAAGTTAAGTAATTGATGAAGACGTTACTTGATAACAAAAACACGCTGCTTTTCTTCATTTACTTGCGCCTAGAAATGGCTGTTGAATACTGCCAAACCAAAGCCAAGGGATGTTACTGCCTTCTGATATACGTCGCTGTCAGTTCTTCCGTATGATTTGGTCGACGTGGCCTGTTTCAAGTTGTGTACGACAGAGAATGTTTTAGAAATTTAATTGTTTTCGTTTGCAGTAAACAGAAAGATTTTCATTGTAAGCTATCGAAGTTCAAAATTTTTGCAATATTAATTCAAATTTAATATTCGCTTCTATAATGTGGGAAAGTATTTCACAGTACCATAACCCGCATGCGACTCATTGTTCTTACACTTTGTCGCTGACCATAAATTCTAGCTCAGAGTGACACCAGTTTAAGTAACCTAATGTAGCGAAGACTGTTTGCCAGTGCTCTTTCTCACCAAAAAATATGCATTCACTCACTGGGCTCCATAAGTACACTTTAACAGTAATTTCTGTGTGTATGCAATGCATACGGATTGTGAAATTTAGTGGTGCTCTCTCTTCCACTTCTGTACACAATATGCCTGACCTAAACGGTCCCTTTATCATTACATGCCCTGGGCGGTGCAACATAACACTGACAACAGTTATGTGCTTATACTAACAACCTCACTGTTCGTTTTACCTGATTTTGCAATCATTTAAATAAAACATCATGACCTTCCAGTGGGAGACATTTTGTCCCCCTTTTCCTTCTGTGAAATTTGTCAGTAACCTTTTTGTCTTCCAACCAGCGAAATGCGGCGGAGTACGGCCGGTAAACGATACGCAGACCACGATTTAGTGTCGTTAAGACTATTTCTTTAAACATTGGCGTAGCTGAAGGATTTTAGTTTCTTCTTAAATGGTCTTATACAGCAACGTTCACAGATATCTCAAATAGGAAGCTCTTTATCCAGGTACGAAGATTGTAAAACAAACTTCCCACAGATTGTGTCAGGTTGATCTTTTCGTCTGACAGCACTGCGTAAGTATTTTGTCTAAAAGGTATCACAAGTAGTGTTCCTGTAGCTGTGGGAATCATTGGTTGAAAACGAGTTCACCACCAATGGGTACCTCTGTTAACATCATGAGAAAGACGTTATAATCGAGAATCTGCATTAAACATCACGTTCCTTCATTCCCAATTGGGCAGAGCCGGTTTACGTTCGGAAATGACATAGGTGGAGGTCATAGTAAACAGAAATACTGTAGCCAGTAAACTTACTTACATTAGGAAAAAAAAATTTTTTATGAACGGATAGCCATTTAAAGGAACAGAGCTCTTACTTTACTTGAACTTGATTTAACTAGAGACGTTGAAAAATTTGGTGCTGGACTGTGATTCGAATTTGTATCTCCTCTTTCGAGGATCTGAATCTCTCGGAACACTATAGTTCAGTCATTTCGCTCCTTTTTCCAAGATTGCAATCTTCTCTAGGTCTCCTACAAAGGTAAGAATGTGACTCCGATTCCTGATCCAGTACAAAAATATTCATAATTTCATTTCAAGCCCTATCACGTGTACACCGGCCTGCTAATGAAGATTAATGTACATTTTTGATGTCTGTTCATGTGTTGCCAACAATTTCTGCTCAAATACGCACACATCTTACTGTTGGTGAGTAAGCAATTGATACTTAAGCTATATTCGTGGATGATAAAGAAAAATGATAGGAGTGCGGTTCGATTGTCGCTCAGGCACAAAAATTTGTATCCTTATTTTAGATTCAAACACCTAGCAGCTGGTAAGAAAAACCGATAAGTAACATTTGATTTTATTTAGTTAACAATCCGATTACTTCACATCATGCGCTTCATCTTTAAATGCACACACACTTTGTTTCTTCCGAATGGAGGTATATCAGACATCTTTCGTGGTTAGTTAACAGGGATGAAAGGGTCTTGATAGGTGTCCCGGTTTATTTCAAAAACTTCGTCTTATATTATCAAGTTTAGATTTGGTTACCGATATTGGCGAAAATTTCGGTAATTCATGACTCTTCACGTTTAGTCAGCAATATGATATGATTACATTAGATTAATACTTGTTCCATAGATCATGAATACGACATTTCGTAATGATGTGGAACGTGTCATTTTAATGAAAGATTTCTTTACATACCGATATTCAATTTCTTTCAATAATTTATTACCCTCTCCCTCATTCTGTTTTATTTTTATCTCTGTCTCTCTCTCTCTCTAATTCTCTCTCTCTCTCTCTCTCTCTCTCTCTCTCTCTCTCTCTCTCTCTCTCTCTCTCACACACACACACACACACACACACACAGCCACACACACACATTCTTTTTTTATTTTTATTTGTTTGGTGTGCTCAACTATCGCCGAGGCACGAAAACGTCAGTGAATGAGTTTCTTAGTTTTGAGTATAGTCACGAAAGAAATATAAAAACAGCTATAAGAGTAACTGATTTATGATGCTTAATTTGCAATCAGTTCTGAGTATTATTAGTAACTACGCTCCAGACCCTAAACCTAGTTACAGAAATGCGAATCAGACGCATTACGTACTGCAGGCCGTAACAGCCACTTCTTTGGGACGCCAGCTATGGTCACTTCCCAGCCCACTGTAGGATCACATCAGTTCGTCTTCTTCCTGCTGGTACTGTAACTGAGATTTGGCAACAAGGCAAGGTCTGTTTGGCAACTCTGTGATCGCCGAGTTACTTGATTTTTCCTGTCATTTCCATAGAATAATCTGAGTTATTATCTCCTGAAGGTGTAACAAATTTACGGTTTTCAGCCCAGGAAAGTCATTGCACGTGGAAATCGCCACTAATCTCCTCCTTTAAATAGTGGTTTAAGAGTTGTAGCCCCTATTGGCCTCGTAAGAGGAAGACACAACACATACCTCTTCGCTAGCTCTGTGGGGATGTGCTGACCTGTGAAAAAGCATCTGGTATGGGTTGCGGTTCCAGTCTCGCAGACTGTAACGTTTTTATCCATTCTGTGGAAGAGCTACAAACAGTCAGATCAAACGTCGATAAGAAAATCGCAAGAAAATACTTTCAGCTCATAGTGCAATGGTAAAAAACTTACACTGCTGCACAACAGGTAACGCCTATTTCGGCTGCTGACAAGTAAATTTTGGGTTTCTGCGAATACATAACCTTATCAATGAAATGCCACATTTGCATATCTGTTGAGTATGACACAGCATACCAATTAAAGACAGACCCAATCGAAATCTAAGTGAATAGTATTTTACTAATTTTTGCCGATAGAGGCACGCTTGTGAACAGATACTATGTTTTATTAGGACAGACTCTTGTCATAAGGTTATCGTGGGTAGTTTTATTTCATTCTTTATAATACAGAGCACAATTTTCGTAAGGTTTCTTTTAGTGTTGTTAAAACAATACTAAACATGAGAGAGAAATTTATCATCAACGATATATGAGAATTCTCTGATTTTATCTATGATAGTCTGACAATGCACATGCAGTTTATTGATTACATGCATGTAGCAAACTTGTTCTGAGTTAAAGCTGTCAAACATGGTTTGAAGAAGAATAAAATTCCACTACCAGACGACAGCTAATGTAGGCAATACTTTTCTGACTATTTTGGCATGATGCACTCTCCCCATAGATAATACAACAGCTTCGAGGAGCATCTGCTGCCTGGCCATCTATTACACCTGAAAAGAACAAAATGTCACAGAACGTTAGCCCTTTTTCCACATGGTACTATTTGGGTTGAGAAGTGAAGGGAATTATGTTCAAAGTTCCATGAAATTGGTAACTACAGCAGACAGCAGAATTGCGTTTTAAAAGATGTAGCAGCGAATGTAATACAACTCACGACGTCTTATCTACAGGGCGCGACACTTACCATTACATTACTAGCTGACATGTAGCTACAGCACCCCCAGAAGTCAACATAAGTTCCTCCAGAACTTCCGCATTCCAAAGATAATGCATATGGCCGGATCTAGACTTCTGAGAGACACAGTTACAGCTTTTCTTTTGCACTGCACGACGTTTTCAACAAACAGATAGCGCAATAGAGTAGCTATTTAAATTTCTGCATCCCACACTGTTGGCAGTTCTGTGTAGGTGGCAGGTGCGTGATTTTATTTCGGTGATTACATAATAGAGTCGAATCTATGCACTGGGTAGCCGAGGCAGCTAGTTCATGGCGATTTGGTCAACTAATTAAATGAATGTACTGAACATGCTGCAAACCACTACAGGGAACCTGTGTGTCAGAATTCTCATCGAGTGTGCCGCAACGTTGTTATGATAGAAAAATGAGCCTCCGGGAAGAGGATTTGGTGGTCTGTTGGATTGATTATAGGGTACTCCGACGATGAACTGGGTTCAATTTCAACTTCTGCCGATGATTTTTAATAGAGAGAGAGACAGATTCTATTCTCTTCTGGCTACGCCAAGTGAAGAAGGTATAATGGCATTGTGGTCTGAAATTCACATTAAACATGATATTCCTCCTCTACCAAGTAGACACTAGGTTGAACAACAATAAAGTCAGGAGTGTCGACATGTAGAAATTCTATCGCCAGTAAACTTTCTTACACGAGTTATTTATTTCTAGTGACGAAACAAACGCTATGTAGGGTCACAGGACACTTATTCCATCTTTTATTTGAGCTTCTGTATGTCGATAAAATTGGTTCTGAACTGGGAATGCAACTCAGACCGCCCTTAACGCGTAATTTGATCCCTTTGTGACAATACAGCTCGACTACAATTTGTTGTTTGTTCAAAACTGCAGATTCCTCAACATCTCGACATATTGCGCGTGAATGGGTTCGAATCCTGGTCAGGCACTTAAGTGTCCATTATGTATTATCAAGCTCTAGCATCAGGACACCTATCTGCTGGTGGATAATAATATCGATTTTTAATGCATTTTCATTCGTTGTCAGCACTAACGATATCTGACGTTCTTTACTCCCAGCGAGACACTGAACTAATTGAGAGATCACTGTAAGTTCAAGGATGTTATTCCAAGCTGCTGGTGGAGAAAAATTCGGTAGCTGACGTCTCCTTGCGTGTAGTCAACAACGATATGTGTGGAGTTCGATTCCCAGTCAGCACTGAACTCTTCGTCATATTATTTCTAGTTCAAAAATGCTCACATGTCGCTGCTGGTGTAACAAACCCATATTTAACGTTCGTTTTCTCTAGAATATAACAGCGATAGGTGCCGGGTTGGAGTCCTGGGAAGGATAAAGTAATGTTTCATCTCGTCATTTCATTTAAAACATCTAGCTACTGCCGAGAAAATCCGATATGTCACAGATGATTGCGCTTCGATAACAAACCGATTCGGTTCTGGGTTCGAATCCTTGT
Source organism: Schistocerca piceifrons (assembly GCF_021461385.2). Classification (NCBI taxonomy): domain Eukaryota; kingdom Metazoa; phylum Arthropoda; class Insecta; order Orthoptera; family Acrididae; genus Schistocerca; species Schistocerca piceifrons. Next base: position 1,000,645,519 of record NC_060138.1, read on the forward strand.
TCAACACAAAGCTTTACCTCACGGCATTTCAAGTAAGTTACTTGTGAAGAAGCAGTATTTAACATCTCTCGTAGTTCGTTAACAGGGACAATAGATGCTGGGTAGGAATTCGCGCCCGTTAAAAATGTTTACATTATGTAATTTAAAGTTGATATTTGCTTACTGATAATGTCTAACAGCGGGGTATATCACTGTCTGTATGCCTAGTCAGGAATGACTGTTAGTTTCCGTCAGTTACGAAATCTTAGTCTTCATGACCTGGGTTTGAATCCATATGCAGAACGAGACGGTTCGTCGTGTCATTTGTAGTTCATACATATTCTCAACTAGCTGCTCGTGAATAACTTAAATTTTTAATGTCATTTTGTGTTAAGTAACAAGTACGATATGTTACTTTGAAGAGGAAATGATGAATACGACGTAATAATGAGAGTGGTAACATTTCAGGTATATCATTTATTGCAATAAATGTGAGCTTACAAGCCTTAAGGATAGTCTTATCTGTGATGAGGTGTTCCCTGATATTTGTAGTATCGTGGTATTACTTTACATCTTGAGTTATAGCGATACAGAACAGCGTTTTCTAGTGGTGACCTGTTGGAACCATTTTCAATAGTCAAACGACTGTACCAAGGAGCGATTAGAGGACCTGCTAGACAGCTGTTTTATGCTGGTTGCATGCGAGTCAGGCGAAATGCAATTCAGGTCGTTCGGATAGTTTTGAGCACGACTGTACACAACATCCACCACTTTCCGTCCCATTCAGATAATTCCTTTGTGGTGCGTTGCTGGTACATACAGAGCAAAATCAATGACTTGCTTAATATATGATTGCATGGGAGTATCCTGTCAGTCCAGAAAGTGTCGAAAATGGATTAATAAAAGACAGAGAAAACTTACGATGGTGATTTTAATGCTTCCGGTATTCTACATTGTCTCCTCCCCCTCCCACCCCCACTTTTGTACAACGCTCAGGACGTTCATACAACTATGTGAAACTCACAAAAGTCCTTATTTGAGATGTTGTTCAACTTGTGCATCCCATTGGTGTAAATGTCGGTTACGTCGTCAAATCATTTACCGTTCAAGTGAATTCCTGCAGTCTGTCATTTTGCAGTAGGTTCGTATTGATAACATCAAGTCTCGACACCCGTGATGATTTCTTCCAGGAAAGAATTGTTTGCGTTTTGTATATGAATCAGTCACAGAAGAGTCAGTGCATTGTTGTTTTGGTTCAGGAGTGAAGATGTGCGGGAAAAACTTAGCACACACTCTTCCCTTTTTCAAAAAATTCTGGAGAATGTTTTTAACACTTGATTTCGAGATGTTGCTCCATTGCGATTTGTGACACAACAACGTTGACACACTACGGCCGCACGTCCACTACTTAACACTGCCTGCTCACAACTCACTGGTCGAATGCACATCTGTTGTTCACATTTGTTAGTTCAAGATGTCACCGTATTTACTGCGCTGGCGTCGCTTGTAAGTCAGGAACAAAACCAGTGTCAGGCTTAGTACAGACAGCGTTATCCATCATAGGGCAGACAGATGGTACGAGTTATGTTTCGTCGTTGGCGCCTGTTTAAGTCTTGTTGCAGAGGATACTATTACTTGAGTTACATTTGCTCGTTTGTACTGTTTCTTACATAGTCAGTTGTTTTCCTGCCAGAGACAATGGTTGATGTGGTCCAAAACTCGGATTCTCACAGAGAATGATCACGACATGTTTATCAAGGACATTTAATAAAACAAATTTGTCACGAAAGACTTCATTGTTAACTGAAAGCAGTGTTGTTCAATAATACAGATTTCGAAGTGTTACTGTCTAACCAAATTAACTGAAAGCAGATGTAAGGTAGCAACTTACCTAAAATTTTAACATTCATAACATCACAATGATGCAAAATTACTACAATATTGCTAAGAAAACAGGATTACATGTTAGTGAAGAAAAGACAGAATACCTGCCCATAAGTAAGAAAACCAGAAAAGATGCACCTCTGACTGTAGATGGATTCAATTTCAAGACCGTTGACCACTTCAAGTACCTAGGAGGTCTGTTTAGTAATAACAACAGAACAGATATAGAAATAGATGCATGTTTATCAACAGCAAACAAAACACTTTTTAGTTTCATCAAAATTCTAAGAAAAAGATCACTTAGCAATAACTTAAAAATCCGCTTATATCAATCGACCATTATACCTGTGACGTTATATGGATGTGAAACATCCATATTTAGAATGAAAGATGAAGAAAAACTGTTAATATTCAAAAGAAAAGTACTAAGGACAATTTTTGGACCTGTATACGACGAAAATAACGTGGAATGGAGAATAAGAAGAAATGAAGAATTACGAGGGCTGTACAAACACCTTATGAACGTCGAGGTGCTCAAGAGGAGAAGGTTGAATTGGGCTGGCCATATAGCAAGAATGACAGAGAATAGACTACCTAGAATGGCATTCAGCAGAAAAATAGATGGAACGAGAGGAAGAGGGAGAACCAGAATCGGATGGCGGGATAACATTCGGGAGGACACAACTAGGATGAACACCAACAGCAACTGGACAAATAGCGTATTGGACAGACAGAAGTGCAAGAGGCTCATAGAGCAGGCGTATCGTCGATAAGGCCCTTGCCATATGTAAAGTAAAAGTAAGTAACATTTTATAACTTACCAACTCGTCTAGATGAGTTCCAGTCCCAAATAGTAAAACATAATTACATTTTATCTTGTTTTGGGCGTTCCGTTTGTAGCATGCTTTTTATTTATCATCATTTCGCAAATTTGTGTTTTGCTGCTTTTCAGAACATTAAACTAGTCCTCCAAAAGGATAAAGAAACGCTTCGTAGGTGTCCTATTCCACAAAATTCTACGAAATTACCGCTCAGACATTTTTGGTTTTACTGACTGCATTACAGACGCAGAAGAAGATATCGATCAGTCAGCATTAGAAATGCTGTGACGTCACGTTAAACACGGTTCTGGTCGCCTCTGGTATTTATTTTTCACCTCTGATCAGAGATACGACGTGAACGAACGATGATAAATGGATTGTGGTAGCAGCACCTAGAAGCAAGTCGATTTTCAAATGTCGCTTCCCACCATGCGACGGGCGTTATTATAGTAAAGTGTGGCAGAAACCCAGTGAAAAATTGTTTCATGTTGTCATAAGAGAGGGTGATTTATGATGGAATGTTGTAAATGCCTTAGTTAATAACACTCCCTTTTTCTCGGTAGTGTGGAACTGTTTATGTTTTATGAGCATCGTAGGACGAACCCAGTTTGAAATGCCCTTTCTTTTCGTTCGTTTCATCAGCTGAGTAAAATTTGCAGGAAATGAGCAGGAGTGACAAAGCAGTTAACGTGACATATATTCCACCTGTGACCTTTACCTACCTCTTTTCACACGTTGGCGTCAACACACTTTCTTTATATAGAGTGATTCAGCTGCCCCTACCGCTGTCGTTTTATGCAACCAGCAATGATATAGCTGGCCTTAATAAACCACCTGTGAGACATCCATATTCTCCCGCTCACTGTGTGCAAACTGTTTTTCCCACAGAAGAAATGAGCAAGACCTTTTTTTGTAGTAAATTTATTGTATTTATATTTCATACTGGGATACTTTTTCGCTGTAAGTCACAGTTTTCCAGTTATTCTAGAAAAACGTACAAAAGTTACCTTCAAACTCTCCTCAATCCCACACTTATCCCTCACCAGTCGGGATTTCTAGTATGTTGTTCGTGCCACTCTCTTCTACCACTATAAAAAATTTACGTCTACAAAACGAACTATTCCCAGTATTCTTTTTTGGCCTCTATTGATTGGGTTATTACACCACCAATATAGTCAGCTACTACATTAACATTATTAATTTAAACATTCCCATGAGGGTAATGAATGATTTGTGCTGTCGCAAGTATTTGTTCAATAGTAGGAGGGAGTGCCATGAACGACATGCTAGAAATCGTGACCAGTGAGGGCTGAGTGTGGGAGAGGGGGTACGTTTGAAGGTCGCCTTTGTACGGTTTTCTTGAATAACTACAGCCTCCAGCAAAAATGTATACCAGCATAAAACTTAACTACATTACATTGTTTACAACAAGGTGCTCATCTTTCCTGTACGACAAATGGTTTGCACGTAGCTAGCGAGAGAAAATGAAAATCTCCCATGTGGTTTATGAAGGGCAGCTATAGCATTGTGGGCTGCATAAAACGACAACGGTAGGGGCAGGGAACTGCCCTGTGTAACAGTGGGATCTTCACATTAACAACTCCTAATTACATAAATATTGTATCACCTGCATACCTGCCAAATAAAGTGCGCTTAAATTCATTAGGAATAGGAAATAAAAGAATAAAACTAATGAAATTAAAACAGTAACTTTGCTTATTATTCTTCTGCCTTTCAGAGATCAGGCCTATCGATCTGTTCTGGCCCCATCCCAACTTTTAACTAGTCGTCCTCTTTATATTCTGTCTATCTTTGGAATCCCTGTTTCATCCATTCATTCCACATGTTTCAGCAGTGTCTTCAATTTCTTCGTTTCTTGAAAAAATATTCAGTCCTTTTCTAAATGTTTTCATTAGGAATTCTGTCCAACTTAATGTAATCTTTTAATGTTCGTAAAGATTTCATTTCCGCCGCCTGAACATAAATAGAATCTTTTCTCTTCATGGCTCAAATTTCACTGCCTTAAAGTAGAACAGGTACAACCATCACCATATAGAATTTCATATTTGCCTCTCTCCTTGTATTCTTTATTGTTCTACTTATAATGCCATATAGCTTGATAGCTCTGAAATTTAATATCTACATGCTTATCTTCATTAAAAGTAATATAGCTCCCTAAGCAATCGAAATGCTGAGCTTGTTCCAAAATCAGATCTTCGGTTACAGTTTTGTCTCGTACCATTAGCTCATGGAATGGCATGGTTTTCGTTTTATTTACTGCCATCTTAAAATTAGAATCCCTTACAATTAAGTTGAAAAGATGGACTGATTTTTGTACTTGGTCTTCAAAATTTTCCATCAGTACAACGTCGTCAGCGTATAATACGAGGGACGTGCAATAGGTAAAGCAACACATTTTTTTCTGAAAGCAGTTTGGTTTTATTCAGAATTCCAATACATCATGTTATTCCCCACTCCTTTCGCTACAGAACCCTATTTTTCAACATAATCTCCGTTCAGTGCGACGGCCTTACACCTACTTACTGGAAGGACCTGTATGTCTGCATGGTACCAGTCTACCGATCGACGTTGAAGCCAACGTTTTGTTGCATCAATAAACTCCGCGTCATCCACATATCGCTTCTCACTGAATGCATCCTTCATTGGCCGAAACGGACGAGATTCGAGCTGTACGGTGGATGAGGAAGAACAGTCCGATGAAGTTTTGTGAGCTCCTGTCGATGCGCAGTCTTTTGTGAGCCCTTGCGTTGTCATGGAGAAGGAGATGTTCGTTTGCATTTTCGTGGCGACGAACGCATTGCAGCCGTTTCTTCAATTGCCTGAGGGTAGCACTATCCACTTCAGAATTGATCGTTGCAGCATGAGGGAGGACATCAAGCAGAATAACCCACTCACAGTCCCAGAAGACCGTCGCCTGACTTTACCTGCTGAACTTCTTCTTTGGATGTGAGATTGTGTAGCGCCACTCCATGGACTGTCGTTTTGTTTCCGGTTCGAAGTGATGAACCTATCATTCATGTTTGACAAAAAATTGTCGCAATCAGCCTCGTAACGCAGAATAACTTCCTCACAGATAGTCCCTCGTTGCTCTTTGTGGTCTTGTGTTGGGTGGTGAGGAATCCAGTGGACACATACCTTTGAGTACCCCAGCTGGTGTTGGGTGTGGCACCACCTTCAACAGAGACGTCCACCTGTGGTGCGTGATGTTTGATTGTGATCTATCGATCACCTCGAATGAGAGTGTCTACATTGCTGTGTGCGGCCGGCCGGCACGCGGGTGATCGGACAGGTTTGCACGACGTGTTGTGATGATGACATCTACATTTACATGACTACTCTGCAATTCACATTTAAGTGCATGGCAGAGGGTTCACCGAGCCACAATCGTACTATCTCTCTACCATTCCATTCCCGAACAGCGCGCGGGAAAAACGAACACCTAAACCTTTCTGTTCGAGCTGTGATTTCTCTTATTTTATTTTGATGATCATTCCTACCTATGTAGGTTGGGCTCAACAAAATATTTTCGCATTCGGAAGAGAAAGTTGGTGACTGAAATTTCGTCTTTGCTTTAATGACTTCCATCCCAACTCGCGTATCATATCTGCCACACTGTCTTCCTTATTACGTGATAATACAAAACGAGCTGCCCTTTTTTGCACCCTTTCGATGTCCTCCGTCAATCCCACCTGGTAAGAATCCCATACCGCGCAGCAATATTCTAACAGAGGACGAACGAGTGTAGTGTAAGCTGTCTCTTTAGTGGACTTGTTGCATCTTCCAAGTGTCCTGCCAATGAAACGCAACCTTTGTCTCGCCTTACCCACAATATTATCTATGTGGTCTTTCCAACTGAAGTTGTTCGTAATTTTAACACCCAGGTACGTAGTTGAATTGACAGCCTTGAGAATTGTACTATTTATCGAGTAATCGAATTCCAACGGATTTCTTTTGGAACTCATGTGGATCACCTCACACTTTTCGTTATTTAGCGTCAACTGCCACCTGCCACACCATACAGCAATCTTTTCTAAATCGCTTTGCAACTGATACTGGTCTTCGGATGACCCTACTAGACGGTAAATTACAGCATCATCTGCGAGCAACCTAAGAGAACTGCTCAGATTGTCACCCAGGTCATTTATATAGATCAGGAACAGCAGAGGTCCCAGGACGCTTCCCTGGGGAACACCTGATATCACTTCAGTTTTACTCGATGATTTGCCGTCTATTACTACGAACTGCGACCTTCCTGACACGAAATCACGAATCCAGTCGCACAACTGAGACGATACCCCATAGGCCCGCAGCTTGATTAGAAGTCGCTTGTGAGGAACGGTGTCAAAAGCTTTCCGGAAATCTAGAAATACGGAATCAACTTGAGATCCCCTGTCGATAGCGGCCATTACTTCGTGCGAATAAAGAGCTAGCTGCGTTGCACAAGAACGATGTTTTCTGAAACCATGCTGATTACGTATCAATAGATCGTTCCCTTCGAGGTGATTCATAATGTTTGAATATAGTATATGTTCCAGACGCCTCGCCCAACGACTCACCATGCTTTTGTTTACTGCCAGGTCTCCACACTCCGCAAGTGCCTATGAATATCTGCGACGCTCTGGTTTACCGCCAAAACGAACTTAATGTCAGCTCTCTGCTTGGAACGCACCTCTGTTACAGACCCACTTTGAAGGCCAAGTATAGCGCCGCCACCAATCGCAACTTCATGAAGCAAGAGGGCTGAATCTGTAATATTTCTTGAGCTCCCACAACAAATACCGCATTTTTTCAACCGAAATTGGCCGAGGAAAAAAACATTCTGCATTACTTACTGAACGCCCCTCGTATATCCAGATTAGAGATCGTACTAAACTTTCTTAGAGCTCATACAATGTTAATTTTGTTTCTGTTGATCATTCGTCGTCCAACGCAGCATATAGAGCGCCGTTAGTCAAATGTTTATGGCGGCAATCGCAGGTCTTCGAAAACACTCCTTAGGGTCATATCTTGATTACTAGTTGCCTATATGGAAGACGTCCAAGCCGTTTAGGAAAGCTTAGAAGTCGAAACCACCTGTTCAACTGCATTTGCTGTTTGCACTATATACAGCGTGACCCAGGCAGAATGGTCAATATTTAGTGATATGAAAGGAACCATCATCTGAAGCAAAAAACTGCACATGGACATATTCTCTGTTCCGAAAAGTTTCCAAGAGAGAACACATTTAATGTAACTTACATTGTTATTTTTTTTATTACTCCCAGTTTACCCATGTACACAATCCCAACAGTTAGTAAACATAGTAACTTACGTTTTACAAAGTATCAATTGAGAAATCCGCATTTTTAACACATTCACCTCAAAGCATTAGAGTACAAGTCACATTACAGCTGTAGCACAATACACAATAAATGTTTTATTATTCCACCGTGAAATTCAGTGCATTTGTCCACCCTTGCAAGAACATGTTCTGTTTCTTGTTTGAGAGCCTCTGCACGTTGCCTAACGAGGGTAGCACCATCCATGATGCGACCAAATAGTTCGTCTCGCTTACTCACCTTCAGTTTGAACACTTCAGACTTCATCCAAACACACAAACCAAAATCTAATAGGGTAAGGTCTAGCAATCTTGGTGGCCAGTTACTTGTACCACTCCGACCAATCCGACTATTGGGGTAAGTGGGGTTGAGATGTTCCTTCACACATTTGGTGAAATGTGGAGGGCTCCCTCATGCAGCCCGTGTGGCCAAAGGGACATCCTCAAGGTATTCAACAAACTAATTTTCCAAAAAATGCAAATAATTCCGTCCCTTAATTCACCTTTCTAAAATGATTGGACCTATGAATATGTTACCGATTATGCAGGACCAAACATTGATCGAAAAAGCAACTTGGAAGTTGATTTCCAGTGTAGCATGTGTATTTTGCTACGACCATCGATGAGTACTAAGTGTGTTGTTGACTCCATTGCATGTAAATGTGATTTCATCAGTAAATAGTATCAATGGAAGCAAAAGACGATTGTCATTTAACCAGAGACAAAATTCAAGTCGTGTGGTACTGTCACCAGTATTAAGATTGTGGAGATCCAGTATGCTAATTGGATACGCGTTCGTGAACCACTGACAGGGCCGGCCGCTGTGGTCGAGCGGTTCTAGGCGCTTCGCTCCGGTACCGCGCTGCTGCTGCGGTCGCAAGTTCGAATCCTGCCTCGGGCATGGATGCGTGTGATGTCCTTAGATTAGTTAGGGTTACGTAGTTCTAAGTCTAGGGGACTGATGACCTCAGACGTTAAGTCCCATAGTGCTTAGAACCATTCGAAACATTTGAAACACTGACAGCTGCAGGAAGCCACCGTCTGCTGGTAGTCGAACTGCGCTGCGCCAATTCAATAACTACACGTTCAGAAGAAAAATGGGAATTTGAAAGAATACCTGTTTCACGAAATGTGCCGAAAACACTGGTAAACACTCAACGATCAGCAATTCGATATGTCGGAAAGCGGGGGGTTCTTCGACAGCAGCAGGAGCACTACCATCTAAAAAGCCGTCAACATACGCCATCTCCGCATATTCTTCGTTAGTGTAAATGTGTGTCATTTTAGCCAGTGCGTGTACAAACACAGTTAACCGACGGTTCTCTTTCACAACACTCTCAATCCCTCGCAATACTTCACTCACAACACAGACAACCCGAGCAAAGAGAACGAAAGCTACGAGGTAAGTTGGGCTATAGTAAAATGTCAAAGAGGTTGATTGGGTAAGATACATACATGCACGCAACTAGCCCAAAACAAATGTTCATTAAATGTCTTCAATTTTGGAATTCATTCGGAATAGGGCATATGTCCTTATCAAGTTTTTCGGTTCCTGTGACCGTTCCTTTCATATACCTGAGTGTTGAGAATTCCTCCTGGGATACGGTATAGTGTCTGCTTGAAGCATCTTGTGTTTCACACGATGGATTTTTCCTGAACACATGCTTATTCGTTGAAAGGATGCTCCTCTCCTCCAGGAACGCGATAATATTTGAGTTCAGACTGTAAGATCCTGTAGCAGACAATCCTCAGCGCAATTAGGCTATGAGTCTCTGCATCCATTCTTCTAACCTATACGTAAAAAAAAAAAAAAAAAAAGAAAAAAAAAAATGGCCAGGTGCGAGCAGACTCGCGCACTGAGGGTTCCGTACTCAATTATATATATAGACAGTTCATCCATCACCCATTCATCCATTCTGGTTAGCTACATTGATACTGGCAAGATTTCAGTTCCAGGGATTCCAAGGTATTCGAATATGTTTTAATGTCAATAATATAAATGTGACATAAAATCCCCCTAGAGGCCGGCGACCATTGCTATAACAATCACCTCTGCATTCAGGCTGCCTGGGTCGCAATGGTGAAAGTCAAACATCTGGCAAGGAATGACGTTATTGCTCATATGATGCGCTTCGGAATTTATACATCATCATATATCCGGGATCGAATTCTGCATGTAGGTACAGCGTTTCAAGCCCTATGTGAAACAGATGGTTCAAATGGCTCTGAACACTATGGGACTTAACATCTGAGGTCATCAGTCCCCTAGAACTTGGAACTACTTAAACCTAACTAACCTAAGGACATCACACACATCCATGCCCGAGGCAGGATTCGAACCTGCGACCGTAGCTATCGTGCAATTCCAGACTGAAGCGCCTAGAACCGCTCGGCCACACCGGCAGGCTATGTGAAACAGACATTCGCAGACTATCTCACTACGCTACAGACTGTTTTAATTTTAAGCTTTACCCTGGATAACGAAGGACAAAGAAATTTTTTTGTATGATATAATTACAAATTAACAGTTTTAGGATTTTTCCTTTAATTGTACTAAGAAAAGTTGCTTCTTGCCAAATTTCATGATTCTAGGCCAACGCGGAATTATCCAATAGATTTTGACGAGTGAGTTTGCGAGTATCACAATATGTGACTTAAATGGCCGTAGCTTTTTGTTGCATTGACTTAGAAGCTTGTGTTTCTTAGGGCGCCAAGAGCCTATAGACCTTAGTATGTGACATAAATTTCAAGTTGATACGTCAGTCGGTTCATGAGAAAAAGGGGTCTTAACATACGGACGAACAGTCAGAGAGTCAGATAACAAACGACAAAATTTTTTTTCATGTGACAGAATTACAGATTTACTACTTTCAAATCTTTTTCTTTGATTGTAGTGTTAAACCTTACTTCTTGGAAAAATTCATGATTCTAGGGCCAGGGGAAGTAAACTAAGTGCCAAGGGACCTTACACCTCAGTATTTGACATATATGTCAACTTGATACGTTTAGCTGTTGGTGAGAAAAAAGTCGGACAGACAGACAGACGCACAACAAAGCGATTCCCATAGTGCTTTAGTTCTTAATGACTGAGGCACGGTACCCTAAAAAGAAGAAAAATGTACATTTCACACTAAGAAGGTAATAGTATACGAATTTATATTTTTTAATTCATTTTTTTTACTTTTATTTATGTATTTGATTTTTAACTAGTGTATTAATTTAGCACAGTTTTGCAGAACTACATGGAAATGGTAGCCTAGGCCGAAATCAGTAGTGGAATAAATTATCATACCTCAGGGAGGAGCTTTGCCAAAGAGCTGTCGTTCCATAAATACTATGGATTTGTATCTGTAGAGAAGTAATCATCGGAAATTCATCGTTTTCGTATTTTACAAAATCTACTTGCTAACTGTTTAACGATTTACGGTGAGGTGGCGTTTTTCATCGGCCTCTTGATGTAATTCTCTATTGTGAGACGCAAGTGGTTGCAGGTTCATTGCGTATACCACAAAAATGAAGGCCGTTTGTGACGTCCTTAACCAAGAGAAACAACTATCATTCGAGACCTTGAAACTCCGTAAATCGTTATATTCTCGCCACAAGTATACATCTTAGCTTCGACCCATACAGGTCCTTGATCTATTTGCACGCGAAGCTGGCCACGTGTTACAGGGCTACGTCATCAAGGAGAGAGGGCAGTGCGTGAGTCTCGTGGGAGGGCGCACAGACTTCCGGAGTTACTATTGTGGGTCACTGGGTCACGGAAAGTGAAAGCCCCTGAGTGGAGGCGCCGGCGGTTCGACAGCACAGTTTGACTCATTGTCCTCTCCGTATCGACCACCCTCCACCCTCGCTGGCAGACACGCAACCTACTGTCGCTCTACACTAAGCGCTCGCGGCAGAGACAACAGAAAAACCCCGCTGCACATACGAGGTCCGACAACTACGCACATGAAAACACCGTCGCGTGGCGAGGAGAACATCTCGTAAAAGACAAATCTGCAACTTGAGGACTTCAAAGCTTCGCGGCATTACGCTGATTGCACCAAAGTGCGAGACACACACAATTAACCGACAGCTCGTGATTCCTGCGTCATTGCTTTGCACTTGAGGGAATTTTAATCAATAATTTTAACCCTAGGTCACTAAACCCTCGCAATATTCGGAATTGCATTTGGTGTCTTTTCGCGGTTTCCACCACTCTGGATACTTGACCGACAAGTGCTCTTGAGTACTTTCATTGCAAACATTATTGGTACGAATGGCCGAATTATTGTTTGTCTGACTCCAGCGGCTTGCTGACACTGGTTCTCTTGACGTCAATATTACGAATGTTTAGTAAAAAATGGTTCAAATGGCTCTGAGCACTATGGGACTTAATTTCTGAGGTCATCAGTCCCCTAGAACTTAGAACTACTTAAACCTAACTAACCTGAGGACATCACACACACCCATGCCCGAGGCAGGATTCGAACCTGCGACCGTAGTGGTCGCGCGGTTCCAGATTGTAGCGCCTAGAACCGCTCGGCCACCCCGGCTGGCTGTTTAGTAAAGATGTACCTGTATAATAGGCGGCATATTTGTTTTTGTCACTTAGAACAAGTGTGATCAAGAATTCGGCCCGCGGGCCGTGCCTTGCATCAGTGCCGTAGAGCCTCAGCCTGAGCCTGAGTGGCACGTTACCCCTACAGCTGTGTGAGCGTGATTGGGGGGGGGGGGGGGGGGGGAGGCAATGCGAACAGGCCGCGTCTAAAGGGCAATGCAGTTGCGCTGCCTAATACATGGTTTTATATTTCACATTTATCAGCAACAGAGATCAAAAAATAATAATTTTCAGTACTATTTAATTACTTTTGGCGCTCCGAAACATATAATTTTCACCTGGTACAAACTGTCGGCATACGGACAAATGCAAAGAATTTCACAGATTTTTGCACTCAGGTTACGACTTAACCGTAACTTACTTAGTTTCATAATCGAATAAACGTCGTTCACACACATATGTTGACCGAAAAATTGTAGCTATTTTTCAACGTTATTACTGAGACGTGAAAACTCTATCTGAGGAAAGTAATATAGACGCCCTATACAGTGTTATCATTAAGGGAATTTGTCTTTAAAACGAGAATTTCCTTGCCTGTCAGTGTGTTACATCTGCACATGCACAGGAGCATTTCAACTGAAACCGCAAATGGCTCGAAAACAGATGTAAGACTGGCAATATCATCAAAACATGTAGCAAAGTATCCTCGTAATTCTTTCAAAGCCACCAAGATTTCTTCAAATCTCGCGTTGTCTTTAAAGCCTGTGAGCTTAGGGAACTGCACTCTGTTTGTCAGAATGCATTTCTTCTACAACGCGATTTTCTCTTTAAATGCGTCCCCCAACAAATGAGAAATAACTTGTTTCTCTCCTTGCAGTATCCTACTCGAGCTGTGTGCAGTCAGTTCCACTCAAAGTGGCCGGCCGTAGTGGCCGAGCGGTTCTAGGCGCTACAGTCTGGAACGGCGCGACACAATTCTAAATGATGAGTCGCGCTGTTCCGGCTACTTCCGAGAAGGACCGAGCGAAGCCGATAAAGTCTAGGCCTTGACCCGTCTGTAGTCTACCCGCACGAGTGAAGTCTTGCACGCTGTGGCCGGCCCTGGTTTAGAATTTATCTTAGTGTGGCGTCATCGATGAAATATCAAGCAGTCACTATTAGAAGATCATCAGTTTACATCACTCTGGTCCTGTTCAGTTCTAATCTTGTCTTTTGATGCTGAAATGAGCACGTTATGGATGGTTTAAATGGTCCAAATGGCTCTGGGCACTATGGGACTTTACATCTCAGGTCATCAGTCCCCTAGAACTTAGAACTACTTAAACCTAACTAACCTAAGGACATCACACACATCCATGTCCGAGGCAGGATTCAAACCTGCTACCGTAGCAGTAGCGCGGTTCCGGGGTGAAGCGTCTAGAACCGCTCGTCTACAGCGGCCGGTTTATGGATGGTACTGCGTTCGATTTTGACACTACCAAACCGGGTGATTTGTTTGAAGAACTTTACCTGAGCGGCAGCATCAGAACTATAGCTACCACAAGGGAGAAAAGCATGCTCATTTTGTCCTTCCAACAAACGAAGAGTGATGGCGACACTTTGTAACCACTGCTCAAGAGCAATTTGTACAGAACACCGAGCCAGGTCTTGCTTAGATTTTAATAGATACTGAAAGCAGAATACTCTCTACTCATTTTGTGTATAAAATCCTCCTGAAGTTATAATAATCGTAATAATATGTAACTAGTGCATGACATAAATTATGACTTTTTCAGTAACATTTTGAGCAGTAAAACTGTCGTTTTAGGGCATAAAACTGGACATTCTGTACTTATTTTGTATGTAACATAATAACTGGAATTAACCAGTGCATAATCTATAAATGACAACTTCCACTGAATAAAATTTGGAGTGGTAAAATTTTCGACGGTTTGGTAGCAATTTACGAGCGCTATTCGTAAAGTAAGGTCCGATAGATCGCGTAATGGAAACGACGGTGGAAATCTGATGAAACTTTTCGCTGATGTGTTGGGCATTGTCTCTATTATACCTGTCGATCGTGTCACGTCACTTTTTTTAGTTCTGAGCACATCTTGAACACGTGAAGGTACCTACAGCAATAATGTCTCACACCCACTGCGAGGGTTCGCCTGATTTCATGCAACCCCACGTAACTTACCTTTCATGCATGCATTTCCCTCTTCGTGACAATCTTGGCCATACACTGCAGGGGAAATGAAGACGCTCCTACAGCGTTTTGGATGGGAAATGTTTGATCACACACCATACACTTGGAAGGTGCAATAGGTCTACCAAAGAGACTGCTTACACTACGCTTGTCCGCCCTATTCTGGAGTACTGCTGTGCGGTGTGGGATCCGCACCTGGTGGGACTGACGGATGACATCGAAAAAGTACAAAGAAGGGTAGCTCGTTATGTATTATCGCGAAATAGGAGTGATAGTGTCACAGATATGATACGTGAATTGGAGTGGCAATCATTAAAACAAAGGCTTTTTCGTTGCGACGGGATCTTCTCATGAAATTTCAATCCCCAGTTTTCTCCTCCGATTGCGAAAACATTCTGTTGGCACCCACCTACGTAGGGAGAAATGATCGTCACGATAAAATAAGAGAAATCAGGGCTCACACGGAAAAATTTAAGTGCTCGTTTCTCCCGCGTGCCGTTCGAGAGTGGAACGGTAGAGAGACAGCATTAAGGTGGTTCATCGAACCCTCTGCCAGGCACTTTATTGTGAATAGCAGAGTAATCACGTAGATGTAGATGTAGATACAGCTCGGACTTAGCTCCCTCTGACGTTCATCTTTGTTCACATGAACTACTGGCTGTGAAGACAATATTTTGGTACAGACCAGCGTAGAGAAGTGGCGAAAACGGCAGTCGGCTGCCTTCTATGACGAGGGTATTGGAAAGTTGGTACAACGCTACACAGATGTCTTAGTCGGAGCAACGACTATGTAGAGAAGTAGCTGGAAGGTGTAACAAACTTTTGCAAGTAAAACATTTTTGATTTTCGGTGTAGTTACCATTTCGCGATAGATCGGACCTTACTTTCCGAATACCCCTCCTTAGTGCTCTAGGGTTCACAGGGAACGTCAGTCAGCTTCATCGATGTGTACATCTGCACTCGACCACGGTACAGTGTTAGACGTAGGGTAATTAGTGTAGCAGTATTTCCCTTCCATTTCCTATTACATTTACGGACGGTACACACAGACGGAAGGCTCCTAGTACCCCTCCGGATGGTATGAATTTGTGTAATTTTTGAGCTGCTTGTAATTCAGTCTTACAAATTTCGAACGTGTCAGCCATCAGAAAGTGTACAACCATCACACACCTCTGTAACCATTGTCATCAAACGACGAACAGTGTTACCTATACTGATGGGTCGAAACATTGTGACTACATACTTAATAGTGTTTCGGCCTGTTTTGTAAGACAGTACAGTAGCCATTCTCGGTCTCATGAATTCGACAAGTCCTTGGTAGATTTCCTGAGGAATGTGACACCAGTTGTCTAAGCACAGATCACTCAGCTCGCGTATGTTACGGGCTGCTGGTTTCTAGGTGTGGAGTTTGCGCCTGATAGCACCCCATGTATATTCCGTCAGATTTACATCATGCAAATTTCGTGGTCAAGACATCAGTGTGAGTTCTTATTCTCTTCGAACACTGTAGTACGACTCTGGTCTTGTGACAAGGGTGGTTACTCTGTTGGAAGACGCCATCGGCGTCGCAGGAAACGTCAACATCTACATCTCCTTGACTATTCTGCAATTCACAATTATTTACCTGGCAGACGGTTCGTCCAACCACCTTCAAGCTATTTCCCTACCGCTCCACTCACGAACAGTGCACGGGAAAAACGAACACTAAAATATTTCCGTACGTGCTCTGATTCGCCTTATTTTATTACGATGATTGTTTCTCCGTATGGGGGTGGTTGTCAACAAAATATTTTCGAATTCGGAGGAGAACGTGAGAATGTCGGAGATTGAAAATTCGCAGCAACGAGAAACGCCTTTGTTTTAATGACTGCTACCGCGTCTCGTGTACCACATCCGTGACTCTCTGTCCCCCATTTCGAAATAACACAAAACGGGCTACCCTTCTTTCAACGTTTCCGATGTCCTCCTTCAATCCTATCTGGTAAGGATTCCATACTGCTCAGCAATACTCCGGAAGTGGACGTACAAGCGTAGTATAGATAGTCTCTTTAGCAGACCTGTTGCATGTTCTAAGTGTTCTACCAGTAATCACAGCCTTTGGTTTGCCTGCCCCACAATATTATATGTGTTATTGTTCCAGTTTAATTTGTTCGTAATTGCAATTCCCAGCTATTCAGCTGACTGCCTTTAGATTTACGTGATTTATCGTGTAATTGAAATTTAATGGATTGCTTTTAGCGCTTATGTGGATGACCTTATTCTTTTCATTAGTTATGAGTAGTTTCCACTCTTCGCATCATAAAGATATCTTGTCTAAATAATTTTGCAATTGGTTTTCATCTTCTGATGACTTTATTAGGCGATAAATGACAGCATCATCTGCAGACATCGTAAGAGGGCCGCTCAGATTGTCTCCTACATTGTTTGTATACGAGTAGATTAGGAATAGTACTTCCTTGGGCAGCACCATATATTACCTCTCTATTTTACTGGATGTCTTTCCGTCAGTTACGACGAACTGTGAGCTTTCTAACATGCAATCACGAATCCAGTCGCACAACTGAGACATACTCCGTAGGCACGCAATTTGATGAAAAGTCGCTTGTGAGGAACGATGTCAAAAGTCTTCTGAAAATCTAGAAATGTGGAATCACTTTGAGATCTCATGTCGATAGCACTCATTAGTTCATGTGAATAAAGAGCTAGTTGTCCTTCACAATAAAAATATTTTCTGAATCCGTATTGACTATTTGCCAGTAAATCGTTTCTTCGAAGTAATTCATAATGTTCGAACACAGCGCATGTTCCAAAAACCCAATTCAAATAGACGTTAATGATATAGGTTTGTAATTCATCGCATTATTCCTATTTCCTTTCTTCAGCCTGGTGTGACTTGCGCAACTTTGCAGTCTTTAGGTGTGAATCTTTCGTCGAGCGAGCGGTCGTATATGAGTGCTAACTTAGGAGCTAGTGTATCAGCTTACTCTGAAAGCATAAAGGGAGGCTAGTTGTCGCTAGTAACGTTCATGTGGACCACAGCTGTCTTGGTGCCTTCAACTCATGGAGCCCCCGGTTAATGTCCCCTTAATATAACACTGTCCCAGACGGTTTGTGTTCACGGTGCGATGCATATTTAGATCACCCGACCGCCTGGATGACGGCGAATCCGGACTCGACCATCGACATGGTGTAACAAGAAACGTGATTCATACCACTAAGCGACACACTTCCATTGATACAAAGCCCAATACCAATGATGCTGTGCCCATTGCAATCCTAGTTGACTAAATCGTTGGATCAACATCGGAAAACATAGGTATCGTCAGCTGCGGAACAATGCTTCGAAACACTTGCGCCTACAGTAGGATTGTGATCGTCATATCTGCCACAGATCACACTGCCTATCCTGCTTTACGGAGTGGGCAAGCTTGCGAACTCTACGTTCTGGGGTGAGGCCTGGACGTCCAGTGCCTTGTGACCTATTCGTGATTTTACCGTCCTTCAACCACTTTCCACGGACGCTGACGACAGTAGCATGTGAACAGCCGACCATCTTCGCCGTTTTTGAGATGCTCTTTCCCAGACGCCGGTTCGTAACAATCTGTCCTTTGTCAGAGTACCTTATGTCTGTGGATTTCGCTATTTGCGGCCGGCACCATCTCTAGAATGATTTCCCAATCGTCTCTGCTCCCCTTATATATTTTCGTTATGGAATCGCATGCACACAACGCCACCCCGTGGCACTCAGTCTGGTGGTGAGTTATGACCATAATGTGTAGGCTCATCAGTGTGTAATGACCACGCAATCACAGCCGTGTTCGAGAGTAGTTAAGGAGCTTCCATTTCTGTGTGGCTCGATTGACTGGCGAGTAAGAAAAAAATTTTCAGTTTAGTTTCTTGAACGGGACCAGTTGATAGATGGCGAAACTGACGATTTCGTCGACTTTACATTGTTGATATTTGAGACACAAATTACAAAAATGGTTCCAATGGCTCTGAGCACTATGCGACATAACTTCTGAGGTCATCAGTTGCCTAGAACTTAGAACTAATTAAAAATAACTAACCTAAGGACATCACACACATCCATGCCCGAGGCAGGATTCGAATCTGCGACCGTAGTGGTCGCTCGGCTCCAGACTGTAGCGCCTAGAACCGCACGGCCACTTCGGCCGGCGCAAATTACATAGAGTGATATGTAGATCGAATTAATTTGATTTCAAAATAGCGTACTCCTTTCTTTTTATTAAAGATTATCCGATAGCGACTGCCTGTACATGAAGTACATGTAGGCGTTTTATTTCTTGAGAATTACGTTTGGCTGAGCTGGCAGTTTCACAGTCAGACAGCAGATCAATGCGGGCCGATGAGCACCACTAACTTAACGCAAGTTCTAAAGGTGACGACGACGACAGGTAGGACAGCGTTCGGCGTAGACTGTTGTGTCCACAGGACAGCAGGTAACGCCGCCACTGGGATCCTGCATGAGATGACCGCCGCTTCCACGTTCGTCAAGCGTTTTTCTGCGGTGAGGGCGTTGTAAAGTACAGTAAATCTTCCGAAATGTGGCCAACAATGAGTCTCGGACGTAGAATGCTGAGAAGACTGCTCCACTCTACCTACAGGAGAGCAATATACCGGTAGAGACTACGCAGGCTCTGTAAAAGCTAGTAGTATTTATGGCTCTACGCTCTTGGCAGAACACAGAAAGAAAGGTGTGACGATTCTATAGGGGTGAGACTGCAACATTCTCGTCCCAAAGATATCTGTAGCTGGGCCATCTTAAATATAAAGCAGATAGTAATCTTTGGAGGGTCGTAGGAAACAACATGTTAACGTGCTCCTTTGAGGCACAGACAGGGCAGAGCCAAAACACATTCCTTTCTTTAGATGTAGGCCGCTGAGCGCCAAAATGAGGGAACTCATTGGTCAGCCTGGTCTGGCGTACTGGTTTTGTAAATTTCACTTAAAAGGTTCTCTTTACATAAGTAATTTATTAATTCGTCTTTCATAATTGATTCTATTATTTTTCAGCATGGTGACAGTAGGGAAAGGGCTGGTGATTT
This sequence comes from Schistocerca piceifrons, assembly GCF_021461385.2. Lineage (NCBI taxonomy): Eukaryota > Metazoa > Arthropoda > Insecta > Orthoptera > Acrididae > Schistocerca > Schistocerca piceifrons. The sequence goes on from NC_060138.1 coordinate 1,000,665,338, forward strand.
TCTATGTCTTCTGCATTAATTATTTTCAGCAGAGGTACAACTCTTGCACGTTTTAAAAAAAATGGCTCTGAGCGCTATGCGACTTAACTTCTGAGGTCATCACTCGCCTAGAACTTAGAACTAATTAAACCTGCCTAACCTAAGGACATCACACACATCCATGCCCGAGGCAGGATTCGAACCTGCGACCGCAGCGGTCGCTCAGTTCCAGACTGTAGTGCCTAGAACCGCACGGCCACTCCGGCCGGCTGCACGTTTTAAATACTCTGTAAATCTCCCTGATGTGAATTATTCATTTATTACGATTCTTAAACGATCTTGTATACTCTGTTTGCATTGTTTCAGTACACACACTGGTACTTCATCAAAGCCTACTGAGTTTTTATTTTTTAGATTTTGTCCTGAGTTACTGACTTCATGCTCTGAGGCAGGTAACAACATCACAATTATTTACATATGATTTATTGATGTTTGGGAATTTTGCTGTAATTTCTCTGCAGTACTTGAAAAATGCTCGTTCACATAATTTGCTATGTGCTGTGGCACATTTATTACTTTAACCTCCCCTCCCTATCAGTATCTTATTATGCCTCTGTCTGTCTCTCTGTGTTTACTTTTTAATGGCTTCACTAAATGACTATTTTGCAACAGACAGCGGGTTCATATAAATGTTTATACAGCTGTGCTGCAAATTTAAGAACTCTCACTCATTACGATTCGTTTCATGGAACTGAGATAGTCGTACTTAAGGATTTGGAAGGACTTGTTGATACCTGCTGTTTCAATTTGTTTTCAGAAGTCATTAATACTGATGTGGATAGGTTGGAAAATGTCTTTTCAAAGTTCAGTTTCTTAAATAATATCGAGCACTTACAGAATCGGATATATCAATCTTCTCTTCCAATTCCAGTTTATATGCAGCTCATGCCTAGTGAAACCTTAACTATTGATACACCTGTCTGCTACCACAGCAACATCCACAAAGTCAGCTGCCATCAGTGCCGTCACTAGCCCCTCATTAATCCGTCTCACAGTTCAATTAAGGTGTAGCCGACCATGATGTCGGAAGAGCGCCATACAATGATATAATTTCGCAGTTACTTCATTGGTATATGTGGATACTGCAAAATGTGTAGCGAGTAGATTTTATAATAAAGAAATAATAAATTAAAAAGTCGCATCCGGTGCTGAAATTTTACTGTATGGACAACGAAAATGTGATAGGCTTTAACCGGCCGGGGTGGCCGAGCGGTTCTAGGCGCTGCAGTCTGGAACCGCGCGACCGCTAGGCGCCTAGGACATGGGTGTGTGTGTGATGTCCTTAAGTTAGTTAGGTTTAAGTAGTTGTAAGTTCTAGGGGACTGATGACCTCAGAAGATAAGTCCCATAGTGCTCAGAGCCATTTGAACCATTTGATAGGCTATAAACAGTTTCAAATGGTTCAAATGGCTCTGAGCACTATGGGACTTAACTTCTAAGGTCATCAGTCCCCTAGAACTTAGAACTACTTAAACCTAACTAACCTAAGGACATCACACACATCCATGCCCGAGGCAGGATTCGAACCTGCGACCGCAGCGGTTACGCGATAAACAGTTTCGTGGGAGGTGTCGGCGAGAAGTAGTTTCTAGAAGTTTTGACATTATGTGTAAAGTTTTTTGGAAGTCGCTAAGTGCTCTCATTCTCAATTACTGAATGACTATAGTCTGGGTAATATGCGCCCTGGGACTTACACTGCCTCAAGACGTATACATAGTTTCTAACTCTAAAGTCTGATTTAGTGTGTTAAACCTTTAACGGTAGTTTATGCATCTTAATTAGTAGGTTATAACAGCAATTTAATTTTTAAATTCGGTTAATAATCATACGAAATACTTAAAATTAAAATTTAGTTACCTCTGGAAGACGTTAAAAAGCTAACCTGCAACAGACCTGGGTGACCAGATGACCGTTTAGTGATACAGATCTGATGATCAGAAAAAGAAAAGAAGTATTAATATGTCGTTTGCATCTGGCAAAACCCCACGCAAAAACGTTATTTAAAGAACTATTACTTCAAAAAGGACTCTACGATAACGCATCTGAATTCAAATGCGAAATTGGCAAAATGAACAGACCGATACCGCATTATGCTATTAAATGAAGATACCGATACCCAAAGGTATGAAATCTCATACCCCTAAAAACAATGCGGTCCCGTTAAGGTGGCTGTATAAGTAAGTCCAAAGAATTCAAGAAGACGGCACTGTGACGCACAGACCACGCTTCAGGTTGATGAAAGTTTTGCCTAACATGCAGTTTACAGGGCGCCGACTTTATTTCACACCATCAAAATGTGAGACTGTATCACCGCGAACACAAGTGGAATAGCTCTTCAGAACACCATAGACAACAACAATCAAGTTCTGATTAATCACCACTCCCTCACAATGGTTTCATCACCGCTTCGAACCTATTCTTTTGTTGACTTCTTCCTCGGTATTGGCGATTACAGCTTTTTTTTCGACACTGGAGTATCAGACCCGATTCTCTAACAAGGGAACCTCCCCATCGCACCCCCCTCAGATTTAGCTATAAGTTGGCACAGTGGATAGGCCTTGTAGAACTGAACACAGATCAGTCGAGAAAACAGGAAGAAGTTGTGTGGAACTATGAAAAAACAAGCAAAATATACAAACTGAGTAGTCCATGCGTAATATAGGCAACAACAAGGAATGAGTAAGTTCAGGAGTGCTGTGGTCCTGTGGTTAGCGTGAGCCGCTGCGGAGCGAGAGGTACTTGGAGTAGCCTTCCCTTGCCTGAAAATTTTAACTTTTTTTCAGTTTATGTGACAAACGCTTATGTTTTCATCACTTTTTTGGGAGTGATTATCACATCCACAACAAAACCTAAATGGGGCAAGGTAGAAGAATCTTTTTACCCATTCGCCAAGTGTACAAGTTAGGTGGGTTGACAACATATTCCTGTCATGTGACGCACATGCCGTCACCAGTGATGTATAGAATATATCAGACGTGTGTTCCTGTGGAGGAATTGGTTGACCTATGACCTTGCGATCAAATGTTTTCGGTTCCCATTGGAGAGGCATGTCCTTTCGTCTACTAATCGCACAGTTTTGCGGTGCGGTCGCAAAACACAGACACTAAACTTATTACAGTGAACAGAGACGTCAATGAACGAAGGGACAGATCATAACTTTGCAAAAATAAAGAAAATAAACCTTTCACCCGAGGGAAGACTTGAACCAAGGACCTCTCATTCCGCAGCTGCTCACGCTAACCACGGGACCACGGCGCTCCTGAGCTCATATTCTCCTTGATGTTGCCTATCTTGCACATAGACTGCTCAGTTTGTATATTTTGCTTTTTTTTTTCGTAGTTCCACACAACTTCTTCCTGTTTTCTCGATTGATCTGTGTTTAGTTTTTCAAGGCCTATCCACTGTGCCAACTTATAACTAAATCTGAGGGGGATGCGATGGGGAGGTTCGCTTGTAAGATCTGATCACCTTTCATTTGAGACTTCTATCAAAATTATCGCAACTGTGCTTGGATACTTCACACCTCTTTTCCACCAAGCAATAAGCAAGCGACTTTCTCACAATACAGACCGAAGAATCAATCCAGTGTGTCGGTATCACATTATTTCTACGGACAGCGTGCAGGGTTCTGCACGATGGCGTTAATGATGCAGTACGTGCTTCCAGGTTTTACCGTTTTCAGGAGTCCTCCATCCGCTTGATGCAATGTCAACTGTTCCAGGGTAGATACAGAATGACGTCATGGATTAATCGAATATCTCTTCCTGATTTTCAAAAGAATACATGGAAGCCTCAAGAAACTCCGAAAGCGCGTAAAAAGGTGACTTGAATAAAATTGTTCTTTTTTTAAGGCTCCGTATATCAATCGGTGGAAACGGAGCTGTTATAGGCTCACTTCGTTGTGTGTGGGTCCGTCTGTCCGACTTTTAGACCTTGCGTTCTCAGTTACGGGTAGAAGTATCGAGTTGAAATTTATGTCGTGTATCGAGGGCTACAGCACATTAGGGACGCGAAAAATTTACGCTTGTAAGTCAATGCAGTCAAAAGAAACGGTGATACCAGGCACATATTTTTCCTCTCGCAAACTCACTCATCAGAACCTACAGATGAACTAACTAAATACACGTCGGGTCTGGAGCTTAACAATAGAAGGCGTGCTAAGAAACGGAGCGGTCACGGGACCGAATCTCTGTCAGTTCACGTATTTTTCAGTCTTCGCTTTAACCTAGCCTTCACCTCTCCACGATGTGAGGAGTCGGCAGAAATAAAACGTGGCTCTGATTCCACATTAAACTGTGGGTCCCCTTTCCCCGGTTGAATAACTGGGATAGGTTCCGGACATGCAAGTTGCTGAAGTGGTGCCCAATAGAAAGACTTGCACCAGGACATTTAGCCACACGAGACCCTTAGAACGCAAGTCCCACTCGCACAGCCCCGATTTTCTTTTTTTTTTTTACTATAGGTTCTAGAATCAGAATAGTGATACAAAGTTAATTCAGGAGCAAGCGAACTGGCAACACCCCGACAGTGTAAGTTCCATAACTGAAATAATATGCCTGCCGGATCTTTCCACCTTCAGCGCTTTTTCAGCCGATAACGCGCTATCCGAAGAATCCCTCGCAATCCGCTCTTTGCCTCAATAAGTCGACCTACTCGTTAAACAAAGCACAAAACTGATTCCGTGATACATCTCAGAGATCCACTTTTTTAATTATATTATTCATGAGTAGTGCAGAAGTCTACATTGAGCCCTTTATCCCACGCAGACCTTGATTTCGTGCAGTTCCACAACCTGTATGGTTGATATCGACTACTTGCCGAAAGAGTTTATACCACAGACGTTTCCTTGAACACCTCTACAGTACTAAAATCAATACAACACCAGACTACATCAGCACAGCAGAAGAAAAAATCAACCGATTACTGTTCGCTTGCTCAAGGTGCATAAGGAATAGCGGTCTTTTTAAACCTGTGTTGCTTGAAAGTGTAGTTTTTTTACAGTGATCAACTTACGTTTCCATATTGCATCAATCAACGTACGTATCTTGAGCTGACAAAGAGAGCCATACTTTTATACTTTTCATTTTCTGTCAGTCACTTTGTTTTCCATAATATGTCAAGCAATCTACCTAAATTGTGTAAATGACATTTCTTGTTAAACTTTTAATTTTAGAGTTACGTATCTCAATCGGTAAAAACAGAACCCTTATAGAATCACTTTTTTGCCTGTCTGTCTGTCTGTCCAACTGTTGAAACCCCCGTTCCTCGGGAAATTGCATACCTATCAAGCTGAAATTCATTTCAAGCAGTAACATCACCGCTCTCTTTGCTACGTAAAAAGTTGAAACTTGTAAGTCAATACACTCAATACATACCGCCATTTATGTTACTTATTTTGAGTCTCAAAAATTCACCCGCCAAAACCCATAAGACACTTCCCTTTGACACGTTTGGCAAGAAGCAAGGTTCCGCAATGCAACTGTAGGAAAAAAATCCGAAAATTGTTAATTTATAATTATGTCACACGAAAAAATATTTTTGTCATTTGTTATCTGAATGTCTGTCCGTCTGTTAAGATCGGGTGTACCTATCAAGTTGAAATTTATATCACATACTGCAGTCTGTAGTTCCTTGGCGGGGTAATATAAATAAGCTTCTACGTCAATGCAATCAAAAGACACGGCCATTTATGTGGCATATTTGATACTGGAAAACTCACCCATCAAAACCTATAGGGTACTTCCCGTCGGCCTAGAATCAAGACATTTAGCAAGAAGAAAGGCTGCATGGTACAAGTAAAGGGAGAAAAGGAAATCGTCAATTTGTAATTATGTCATACAAAAAAATTGTTGTCATTTGTTATCCGACTGTCTGTCCGTCCATCCGTTAAGATGTCTTTTTCTCAGTAACTGGTACACGTATCAGATTGAAATTTATATCACATACTAAGGTTTACGGTCGCTTGGTGGTGTCAAAACGTTAACCTTCTAAGTTAATGCAATCAAAAGATACAGCCATTTATGTCACATATTTCGATATTCACAAACTTACTCATTAAAACCTATAGGGAACTTTCTGTTGAGCTAGAATCATGAAATTTGACAAAGAACAAGCTTTCACAGTGGAAGTAACGGAAAAACATCAGCACATTGTTGATTTTTAATTATATTACACGAAAAAAGTTTTCTTTTGTAGTTTGTTACTGACTTCAAACTCAAAGCTGAAACATTCCTTGGACCGATATATTGCCAGCATTAATGTCGATAGCAGGCAAAAATCATCGAGATTCTCGATTCCTGGTGTTTTGGCTGTGTGCCCTCTTGTAATGTTTTGGTTTGTAGTTCCTGAATGGATGAGAAGGGGGTGGTATGACAGGTGGGTGGCCAGTTTTCACTCACTACAACACAAAATGCATACTTGGTTAAGATAACTTTATTACAGGAACCAACTGAGTACTTATCTTCAATGATATGCAGTCTGAAGTTCTGTGGTTAACAGAAATCAAATACTATGTACTAATTCTTGAATCTTCTCCTTGTCGGTAACACAACTAAATACAATGACTAACGTTCCCCCTACTGCTAGCTAAGGTGCGAGGCGACGATTATCACTATGGAAGACTAGAGCACAGTGCGAGGTATTGAGGTGCAATGCGACGTACTGAGGTATTGAGATTCAGACAGTTCGGTTGTTTTTTCTTCATTGGATTTCAATTTCCACCCCCCCCCCCCTCCCAGAGGGGGAGCGCGGACGGGCTTGCAGCAGCGTAATATGCTGCGCTACCCTACAAACAAGAAAACAGGCGATAAAACGGTGACATTGTAAAAACCTGAAACCTGTAAAATGTCGGTAAAGTTGTGGAATTTAAAATATGAAAACACTGTGGTGACGATGCGGATGAAGAGACTCAAGAAGTAGACAGGCATAGTTAAAGAACATGGGGACAGCCTGGTTTCTGTTCGCACGAGATAAAAAACACAACTAGTGACAGTATGGCAGCTGTTCACAACACTGACAGGGGACGCACAACAATGAACACTCACTTATAACAGCACTATACATGTGACACGGCGGAGATTGGGGGGGGGGGGGGGGAGGACCCGGACCTATGAGGGCGAAAAGGAGGGAGGAGAGGAAAAGAAAAAAGGGGGAGCCGATGGAGGGAAGGGACATAGAAAAGGCGGGCTAGGTGGACAGGAGAAGGTGTGGGAAAGGCAGTGGAGGGGAGAGCAGAAAGGACTCAGGGGAGAGAAGGGAGGCAAAGAGAGGGTAGGTGGGGAAAAAACAGGATGGAAGGGGGGAAAGAGGGAGCCCAGGGAAAGGACAGAGGAAGGGAGGAGGATGTGAGGATCAGAGTTGGTAGGAGGGATAAATGGAGGGAGAGAGGGCATCATCCAGGAGAGGGAGTTGACGGAAGCCACCTTCGGAAAGGAAATGAGGGTGTAGAGATGGAGGGTAGGGGGGACACAACAGTAAAGGTGTGGAAGATAGCGGGGATTGGAGAGGAGAGAAGCAACCAGGGGTTGAGGGGGGTCAAGGCAGCAGGAGGTGTAGAGCATGTTTGAGGAATAGGAGCAGATAGGGGAAAGGAATCAGGTCGTAGAGGATCCACTTGGGGGACGGGAGGCGTATACGGAAGGCGAGGCGGAGTGCATGGCGCTCGAGGATCTAGAGGGACTTATAGAATTTGTGGGGGGAGGGGCAACAGCTCGGTCGGCGGCGGTGGCCTAAATGCACACTAACCAGGGGGTGTTATCGGCGCGTGGCCTAGGGGGTGTCTCGGTCTTCTCTTGTCATAGGCGCGCCTAGTTCGGCGCCTGCTATACAATGTGTCCTAGCGCTGACCAGTGTGCTGGCGAAGGCTTACGACAGCACACCCACTATGGATGAGCTGTCTATATACGTAATTAAATTTGTACAGAACCTTCAGTGCGTGGGTCCTACTCGCACCTCACCAAATTTTATATTCCCCATACTATTTCAATCATTTTATCCACCGTTTAACTGGCTTAATTGCTTATAGTCTCCAGAGGCCAAAAAAAGACAATTTTGCGAAAGTCACATCTTTATCTGCAGGAAATTCTTAGGGCTGCAGGATCCGTCCTACGCTCTGTGTCTACTCTGTCAGTCCACAAAGTTTCGAGGATGCGGTTTCAAAAACTAAAGAAAAGTTAAAATTGTGGTTTTAATGCTTCAGTTGTTCTACATAGTCTCCCCTGCTTGAGTACAAAGCACGGATCACACAATCATGTGAAACCATCAGAAAAGTCCTTCTTTGGTACGTTATTCAAAATGCGCATCACATTGGCTTCAGTGTCGGTTTTGACCCTTAATGTGAATTTCTGCACTTTGTCGTCTTGTGGTAGATTCGTCACCCATGGAAAAGAACTGTCCGCGTTTTGGATTTCAATCAAGTCGTTGCAGGCATCCAAGCGTCGTTGTTTTGGTTCGGGAGTCAAGTTGTGCGGAACGAACTTTGCCATCACTTTACTCTTCCTCCAAACATTCTGGAGAATGTCTTGAACGCTTGACTCAGAAATGTTGCTCCATTACGGTTTGTGACACAACAACGCTGACACACTGCGCTCGCACGTCTACTAAAAATACTCCAAGGTCACAACTGACGGGTCCAATGCACATCTGTTGTTTACAGTTATTAATTCAAGCTGTCAGCGTTGTTGCAGCGCTTACCTCGCTTATACGCCAGGAATAAAATCAGTCTCGAAACTTTTTAAGAGGATACTGTATAAACATTGACACAGGCGCACTTCAGCTAAGAAAGAATTGCACTGGTAGCGTTACTGAATGTTAAGTGCAAACGTAAGTCATTTTGATATTCAACGACATTATGACAGCATTTTTTTTTTATTCGTAATACCTATTCTTAAGTATTATTTTATTTTTAAGACAAGTAGAATTCCATTCACTGCTTACCACAGGTAAAGCAACTGAGATGCTGAGAGTCATCGGGCCCAAAGTACAGAAACATAGTATTGAGAAAAATACATGGTCTGAAAATCAGATTTATAGACAAACAACCAGTCTCACAGGTCTCAACTGTTTTTTAACCAAGTCTCAACATTCTGTACCTCGTATGAAAAAAAATCTATCGACCTTATGTTTTGAAATGTTAATTAATATTCAATACTGCATTTGTTGTTAGCGTTAATCCACAAAATTTCCATGTACAGGCTAGTGATAACAAGGTCTTCTTACAGTTGTAAAGTTTCTAACTAATGTGAAAATAAATGGCTCTGAGCACTATGGGACTCAACTGCTGAGGTCATTAGTCCCCTAGAACTTAGAACTAGTTAAACCTAACTAACCTAAGGACATCACAAACATCCATGCCCTAGGCAGGATTCGAACCTGCGACCGTAGCGGTCTTGCGGTTCCAGACTGCAGCGCCTTTAACCCCACGGCCACTTCGGCCGGCGTGAAAATAAACCCGAACGTAAAAAACAGGTACCAAATGCATCACATACGCAGTTATGACCTATTCTAATATGGTCCTCGTTGTCATCAATTACGTGAATCACGTTCTGTGGCATGAGGTTCAGATAAAGCTTTCAAAAATTTTGGTAACATTTTCGAAGAACGGCGATCTTGTAAGCTACGTAAAATTAATGAAAAACAGTCTAGATCGCAATGGTTTATAAAACAATTTTAATCTATAAACCATGCGATCTAGACTGTTTTTGACTAATTTTATGAGATAAAAATTCCGATGTACCTCCGATTATGGAGTACTACTACGACGTACATGATGCAAACACTAAATTATGTTCTGTACCCTAGATAACCACCGAGCAGTGAAGAGCAACAAAATTATACCTTGTGCTTTGAGCCGTTACGGAAATGAGTATCCAAGAAATGAATGAGACAGCTTTCCGTGGGTGTTGTACAATGTGAAGCTACAGATATAGACAAAGCTGATTCATCTTAAGATCAACAGATAGAAGGAGCATCCATACACGCTAAAACCTCAAAATCGATGACAATGCGTTTTAAGCCCTTATGGTTCTCAGCGCTTCAATCAACTGGCCTCAAAACAGTTTGGATGTGTTAAAGCAACAGAAACATAGAAATATCTCTATACTATAAAGTATGCATTACCACTAAGGGTCACTGAAAAACTTGCAATAGCTATAGTGACAAATATCTAAATAAATGGACTTCTTGTCTATTATGTCTGATTTTAATCTGACATTAAGGGTGAGTTCTTGTTTAATCAGATTAAATTTTTAAAAAAATATAAATATCGATAAAATCCTTACATGTCATACGTAACAGTATCCCATAGAAATAAAAGCTGCTTACCAAATGCGCGTTGGTGAGGGATACGCAGTCTATTATCTTATCACACCGATGCAAATACACACAATAGCCTTGAGGTTAAAATAACGTGTATGGTTCCCGAACACAGACTACCAAAAATTTTTATAGCCCTGTAACACTGACTCACTTGATGTTCATGTCACTTTTCAAAAAATCTCTTAATGACGTAATTACGTGGATACAGCCGTGTGCTGAAATCGTCAGGAAATCTCGCATGTTATTGTCAGAATGCACAACTGATGTCACGCAAGGATATGCCATGTAGGACCACTCGAGAAATACTAGTTTCGAATTTAGGAGTCACGCATATGTATCATGAAACAAGTGTGGAAAGAAATTTAGAAATCGTATTACTACGGAACTGTAATATAAAAAAACTCAAATGAGAATTAAAATAATGAGATAAATTAATGCAGAATTAAACTCATCTAAAGAAAAACATGAAGAACACCCGAAAATCAAGGGGAACGGTTTCATGAGATGGCCACAGAGGCCCCCCAACCCTGCAGGACACAGCAAGCGCTAAAGCTACAATGATGGTCATCATGGAAGGCACCTTTCAGATGATATGGTATAGTAGTAGTAATATTAGTAGTTTTATTCGTCCGTATATCTCTTTTACACGGATACTGGACATGTCTTGATACTGCAAAGAAAGAAACCATGCGGCTATGTAGTGCGTTAAATAATAAGCTATGAACATGGCTATATGTTGCAGTGAGCAATTTGTTACACTCACATTGAGAATAAATTTTACGTCGTGTGCTTTATTACTCGCTCTTTGGACAAACCATGCATGTAGCTATCGGTTAAAATGCTATCTGGCTTCTATTCCCACATGAATTATTCATTTTGGGTCGTAACTAAATCAATGACAGTTACTCTTTACAAAAGGCAAGTTGACTTCCCTTCGTGTTGGGGAACCGAATACTTGGACGTCTTTCAAAGTTCATGTGACCTGATCTTATTAGTACTTACCTTCAGAAATTTGAAACATTTTCCAGTGATCAGTGTAAAGTTTTCGATGTTTCCACGGTAAAGTGCTGTTTTAGCGTCTGCACCCTACTTGTACAACAGCAAATGAAATGTTTTCGTTGAAAAGAAATTTATAATGCCCAATAATTTATCTGCAAAATAAACATATTTCGTAGCTACATGGTGATTTTTTTCTTATACTTCTTTATATTTTCTTTGTGCGATGATGATTTTATGTTCATTTAACTTTATGCTAATGCTCAAGGTTTTCACAGTGTATGGTTATGTGCAGTAGGTCAGTGTAAGAACAGATAAATTAAGACTAAAACTATTAGTGCATAAATACACAAAATATTGTTTAAATAGATGGAAAAATAGGATGCTGTTTAAATGACACTCTCTTTGAAGATCGTAGCCATATTCTCCACGTTCATACTCTACCTCAGCCCTAAGACATTAGTTTTTGTTGTAATTTAAGCTACGGTCACTTGTGATTCTCTCTATCTTCGCCAATTGCATTATAAAATATCTTCACATAGCCTCGCCTTCCATAATGTACATAAAAATGTTTCTCCGGTCCGACAATGCTAATCAAAAGAAGTACGAAATACTGGACTGGTGGCAAAAGCCGCTAACGGGTGGTAATTTTTCCCTCTACATATAGAGGTTCACATCCGTGATAGTTGTGCCCAAACGCCCATACAAATGCGGTAGAGCTGAATTCTTATTACTGACACCTTTACACGTTGCTCTTTCCACACCGCTATGTAGATCATGGCACATTGTAAGCATAAGTGTTTATTTCTTATTAAAGAACAGTCTCATACAGAAAAAAGTCTACATTCAAGATCCTTCTGAAGCATTTGTTGTCTTAATAGAACTGCATTTGAATGAAATCGTTGACATGTTACTTCGAAAACAAAGGTAATATATCTGATATACCATATCCGTTTATTTAAAAAATTTGTGACCGTTACTGAAGTACTTTCTCACACTGAACAGTTTTTTAACAATCAGTGTCACAAAGTTACAGTTTCTAACAGTCAAATTAGTAATAAAGGATGGAACTTTGTTTTTACTTTGTGTGGAACTCATCAACACGCACGCCGCAAAGACACGAATGCCACACTAATACCTTACCTAATTGTCAGTGCTTATATGCCCGCATTGCATATAAGCCGCAACAATACCTTGTACCTTATGCTATTTACTGTGGCAAGGGCGAAATAAGCTGTCAGTGTTGAAATTCACTTCCTCATTCATTCTGAGTAATAGTCTCGAATTGTCAAGTAGTCAGCAGTGGCAATGACAAGCGCTAATTCTCAGCACATTCAGTACATAAATCAGCCTTGAATAAGCATGGCGACTCCATCACGTGTCAAATGACGTAGTTTTAATGAGAGAAGTAAAATTGGAAACCCAATGGTACCTCCCGCCTACAAAGATATTTGTCGACTTTCAAGCGAATTCATTATCATCTCACACACTCATTTTGTAGTGACAGCTCGACTGACAGAGATGGATAACACTACCACCCCATTATATTTATTAAGATCGCTCTAAACTTGGGAACAGGGAAATGAAAAAAAAAATAATCAAGTTATTTCGCTATGATAACATCCATCCTGACAGTAAGCATCCGTAGCGTAATCTGTTTTCTTCAGTTCACTTTTTAAAAACGCTTTTGTTCCAAACGGGTTTCTGTACACGAAAACATGCCATTTCGCTGAAACTGAATTCTTTTACTCTTTGCGTATTTTCGTTGATTCTGTGAGTAAAAGTATTTTGCTGGCCCAGAACACCAATCCGAATCGTTGCCTATAGTGGACAGTAAGCCAGCAGTTGTGCTATTCGACCACGCCTCACGGACCGACAAAAACTGTCGCATTATTTCTTTGCCGAAATTCTCCTCACGTACTTCTCTCTTCATTTGCAGTTAAATGGATGCCAGTCTTTTTGTTCTCATGTTTCGATTAGTATAATTTTTGCTTATACGGTTTTTCTGTGGTACACACTCTTTTCCGCCAACAGAACGACTGCTCGCTCGAGTTCAGCCAATAGTGCAGCTGATCATTGCCACGCCCATTATTTTGCAATTTGATTTTCAATTTGACAGCTGTATGAGGCTCTAAATGGACACCTGGATTTCATATACTTTGCCTGATGCCTTCTGCCCACTACCCAGACGAGAAGAATAACATTAGTTCTATGTGCTCCTCACATCTACATCTACATATACGTAATTACTCTGCTATTCACAATAAAGTGCCTGGCAGAGGGTTCAATGAACCACCTTCAAGCTGTGTCTCTACCGTTCCACTCTCAAACGGCATGCGGGAAAAACGAGCACTTAAATTTTTCCGTGCGAGCCCTGATTTCTCTTACTTCATCGTGATGGTCATTTCTCCCTATGTAGGTGGGCGCCAACAGAATGTTTTCGCAATCGGAGGAGAAAACTGGTGATTGAAATTTCATGAGAAGATCCCGTCGCAACGAAAAAGCCTTTGTTTTAATGATTGCCACTCCAATTCACGTATCATGTCTGTGACACTATCTCTCCTATTGTGCGATAATGCAAAACGAGGTGCCCTTCTTCGTACTTTTTCGATGTCATCCGTCAGTCCCACCTGATGTGGATCCAACACCGCACAGCAATACTCCAGGATAGGGCGGACAAGCGTGGTGTAAGCAGTCTCTTTAGTAGACCTGTTGCACCTTCTAAGTGTTCTGCCAATGAATCGCAGTCTTTGGTTTGCTCTACCCACAATATAATCTATGTGATCGTTCCAATTTAGGTTATTTGTAACTGTAATCCCTCAGTATGTAGTTGAATTTACAGTCTTCAGATTTGTGTGACTTATCGCGTAATCGAAATTTAGCTGATTTCTTTTAATACTCATACGAATAACTTCACACTTTTTCTTATTCAGGGTCAATTGCCACTTTTCGCAGCATGCAGATATGTTATCTAAAGCCGGCCGCAGTGGTCTAGCGGTTCTAGGCGCGCAGTCCGGAACCGCGCGACTGCTACGGTCGCAGGTTCGAATCCTGCCTCGGGCATGGATGTGTGTGATGTCCTTAGGTTAGTTGGGTTTAAGTAGTTCTAAGTTCTAGGGGACTGATGACCTCAGATGTTAAGTCCCATAGTGCTCAGAGCCATTTTGTTATCTAAATCATTCTGCAAGTCGTTTTGATCATCTGATGACTTTACAAGACGGTAAATGACAGCATCATCTGCAAACAATCTACGACGGCTACTCAGATTGTCTCCTATGTCGTTAACATAGATCAGGAACAATAGAGGGCCTATAACACTTCCTGGGGGAACGCCGGATATTACTTCTGTTTTACTCGATGACTTTCCGTCTATTACTACGAACTGTGACCTTTCTGACAGGAAATCACGAATCCAGTCGCACAACTCAGGCGTTACTCCGTAGGCACGGAATTTGGTTAGAAGGCGCTTGTGACGAACAGTATCGAAAGCCTTCTGGAAATCTAAAAATATGGAATCAATTTTACATCCCCTGTCGATAGCAATTGTTACTTCATGAGTATAAAGAGCTAGTTGTGTTTCACAAGAACGATATTTTCTGAAACCGTGCTGACTATGTGTCAATAAATCGTTTTCTTCGAGGTACTTCATAATGTTCGAATACAGTATATGTTCCAAACCCTACTGCAAATCGACGTTAGTGATATAGGCCTGTAATTCAGCGGATTACAACTACTTCCATTTTTGGGTGTTGGTGTGACTTGAGCAGTTTTCCAGTCTTTAGGTACGGATCTTCCTGTGAGCGAGTGGTTGTATATAATTGCTAAATATGGAGCTATTTTATCAGCATACTCTGAAAGGAACCTGACTGGTATACAATCTGGACCGGAGCCCTTGCCTTTATTAAGAGATTTAAGCTGCTATGCTACGCCGCAGGATATCTACTTCTATGATTCTCATCTTGGCAGTTGTTATTGATTAGAATTCAGGAATATTTACTTCGTCTTCTTTGGTGAAGGAGTTTCGGAAAACCGTGTTTAATAGCTCTGCTCTAGTGGCACTGTCATCAGTGCAGAAGGTATTGATTGCGTCTTGCCACTGGTGTGCTTTATGTATGACCAGAATCTCTTTGGGTTTTCTGCCAGATTTCGAGACAGAATTTCGTTGTGTAAATTATTAAAAGCATCTCGCATTGAAGTACGCGCCATATTTCGAACTTCTGTAAAACTTTGCCAATCTTGGGGATTTTGCGTTCTTTTAAATTTGGCATGCTTTCTTCGTTGCTTCTTCAACAACGATCTGACCCGTTTTGTGTACCATGGGGGATCAGTACCATCACTTATTAATTTATGTGGTATATATCTCTCAAGTGCTGTCGATACTATCTCTTTGAAAACATTCGACAACTTTTCTACGCTTACGTGATCAGATCGGAAGGAGTGAAGAGCTTTTTTATCAGCTTTTTTAAATAGATATACTTCGCGTTTCTCTTTGATGGTTATAGGTGTTACGGTATTCAGCCTAGCAGCAACTGCCTTGTGGTTGCTAATCCCTGTATTCGTCACAATACTCACTATTGGCCCAGGATTATTTGTTGCTAAAAGGTCAAGTATGCTTTCGCAACCATTTACGCTTCGAGTGGGTTCATGAACTAATTGTTCAAAATAATTTTCTGCGAAAGCATTCAGTACAATTATGGATGGCGTTTTATGTCTGTAGTCGGCTTTAAACGTATAAGTTTTCCAGCATATCGAGGGTAGATTAAAGTCACCAATGACTATAATTGTGTTAAACATACTGAATTCATTGCTTCCCAGAGAGGAAATAATGATCAGAAGTTATTTAAAGGCGAATTTTATTTTATCTTTCCAAGAACACAGTACATGAAACACCAAATGATCTGCTAATGCGAAAAATACCGAATTTCATCTTGTTTTGGAGTCTACGTCAATCTATACGTTCACCTATAAAAACCAGAGTTGTGGTCAGTTACTGATCAGAGGAAGACAAAGGCATACGACGACCAATTAAACCAAGTCTGGGAAAGCACTGTTGTGTTCCAATCTACCTTCTGGCAGAGGACAGCTTCACGTATTGTAAATTTAGTCGTTAATGCTATTTGACGTTGAATGATTATCTGTTAAACATCTTGTATACAATAGTTGTATGATGAGACGTGCCCAATGTCCTTATTGCACTCCTGAGCACCGTACTACTAGACATACTCCCTCCAAAGATTTCCAGTGAACACATAACACTCGACAACTCGTTGTCCTGTTGCAGGCAGGACGTTCGGCGGGCCCAGCAAACAGAGAACTACTCACACCTGCAGAAGTTCTACATGCGCACCTTCGAAACTTTCGCCGAGATCTGTGCGCTTTTCAAGGTAAGCCAGTCAGCTGCACTACTGCCAGGAAACATTTGCTGTTTCACGTGTGCTACACTACTTGTGTAATGAACGTGAAACAAGGGGCTAACTAATTCTGAAACACAGGACGTCATCACTCTTTCCACTTCATTGGTCAAATGTCTGAGCCGGTCGGAAACAAGACTCCCTAGAAACTACGCGATGGATTTTTGTCCCAATTTTTATAGCCAATAGTGGAAAATAGGCAATGAGGTATCCAATCGACAAGCGTGAGATCTTGGTTTTGCAAGAAAAGGATTAATTGCTTGAAAGTAATCAGTGTAATTAAGAGACACTCAAATAGTAGTTTGATGAAATTTTTTGTAGGAATTTTCATAACTAAACTATGAGTGCAAAATGGACAAATGAAGTATTAAAACGACCAGGGTCAGGTCTAATTTTGCAGAAACAGATTTGAGTAAGAAAGAAAGAAAGAAAGAAAATATATTAGAGAAACACTTGACACGCCGATGAATGATGCATGAAACCATGTACAGTAATTCAGATGGCGACTGAGAATTTAAAGTTTGAGTAAGAATTTTGAAATTTTAAAGAACACTAGAGGATATTTTTTTGGTGGAACTTTAAATTATCAGTAAGGACATCATCTGCTATACATGTTCTAGCATCATTCCAAGGCACGTCAAATGCTTCTCTAACGAAATTTTTTCCATATTTTTGGACAAATGACTTCAGACGACATTTCGCCTCTTTTCAAATATTTTTGTTTGTTTTATAATTAGTTTTGATTTTGGCTGTGTCGCATTGTTTGTTTGGGACTCGGCTTTAAACTGGACAGCAAGTTCAATCGTGTTGTGTTATTAACTGTTGTGGGCTAAGAGGGGATTCCAGTTTCCCCTTCACCTAGCTGTCCGTAAGTCAATATTTTTTTTAAATAATTAGACAAAATTAAAGTTGTTCCAGATAAACGTTGATACAGTACATCATTAAAATTCACAGAAGTGCAGTACACGATTATCATGGCGAAGCACTTCACCATTGAGAGAGACATGAACTTCCAGATCGTGTGTCATCCAGCCGACCGAAAGAACAGAAAATCTTAACATCTAAAAGCATTTCTGCTCTCATCGAATTTGTTTATTCGCGAAATACATTGTTCTTCACTATTTCTTTCTTCATTATTCGTAGTTCCGATTACGTGAGAAATTATATTCAGTAACACATATTTAGTATCCGAGAACAGAGACAGAATAACAGAGATGATTTGGGAAACATTAGCCATCGATAAGTTATCTAAAAAGAAGCGAAATCTTCAAGTTTCTTTTTTTAGACGTACTTGTTATCTTGTATAATTATCGTTTCCCACCACCGTGTCCTCCAATGTCATAGTTCACATATTGGTTCTGTATCAACATAGCAAATACATCCCAGACTTTTCGTTTGTTTCAAACATATTTTTTATACATCATGTAACATTTATTGCTAAACTCCAATAACAGTTTCTATTATCAGTTACAGCATTTACTCTTTTTTGTCTTTTTTGAGAATTAATGTGTCGAATACAACATTACTTTGACTTCCTTTTATGTAACTTCCACAGTGTATAGCATGGTAGTAATTAGTTAGCAAATAATTATCAAGTAGTGCGCATTATTTTTTTTATAAATTCGAGCATTTCTTACGTTACAATCCTGAATAAGTATTTTTCTTAGTACTTCACTTCTAAAAGTAGTAACACGATATAATGTGAGGTATTTTCAAATTGTGAATCGATAAGGGTCCTAATAAAGCGTGTGTGTGAACATGCCTTTAGTGGTAGTTTACCATTTGTCTGTTTCTCACCTCTGGCATAATCAGTGCATTGATCACTGAAAAAAGTGCAGCAGGCAACCTACTTCATGGAAGCACAGTGTTTCAGAATCACAAAAGTGGTTTCGAATGTTCTCGATGTGTGAATATTCGTCTGCGAGTCTGAAGTTTCGAGACGGATTCCGTAGACGAGTTCCCACAATTCAACTGTCACACGACTGAAGGTCTGGCGACGTTGCTTACCATCGGACATCATCAGCAGAACTTTTTTGTGCTACAGGAGGCCTTACTTCTTACACCCAACATCGATTCGAATTCTCCACCTAGCATGGACGTGGACATGTCAGAGGTACTGACAAGGGGGATCACGGATTTACTTCCGACTTTTTACACTTTTAGTAGGCAATTAAAACAACATAATGTGCAAATAGTAAGGTGAACTTCCGAGGAAATCGCAAAAGAAGTTTTACGCTTCCATTGTGTGACGGATGTACCTGTGCGAAGATTCTGGTCGTAAGAAATCGTCGAACTGACGTGTCGTACAGCGCACTGGAACATAGTATGGCGCACTGTCAACGCGGTAACGCTAGATTCAGGCGTACGTTCGATCTGGTACTTGACTGTGAACAGAAAAAAATTACTTGAGAGAGACTCCACAGGATGCATCTTGCGGATTCGCCTCTATGTGTGAACTGCAACGTCCCATATAGTACTAGGGACAGAAAGTTGGCTGAAATCAGACGTAAACAGTAATGAAATCCTAAACTCAGATTGGAATGTATACCGCAGAGACAGGCTGGACAGTGAAGGTGGAGGCGTGTTTATAGCGATAAGAAGTGCAATAGTATCAAAGGAAATTGACGGAGATCCTAAATGTGAAATGATTTGGGTGAAGGTCACGGTTAAAGCAGGCTCAGACATGGTAATTGGATGTCTCTATAGGCCCCCTGGCTCAGCAGCTGCTGTGGCTGAGCACCTGAAGGATAATTTGGAAAATATTTCGAGTAGATTTCCCCACCATGTTATAGTTGTGGGTGGAGATTTTAATTTGCCGGATATAGACTGGGAGACTCAAACGTTCATAACGGGTGGCAGGGACAAAGAATCCAGTGAAATTTTTTTTAAGTGCTTTGTCTGAAAACTACCTTGAGCAGTTAAACAGAGAACCGACTCGTGACGATAAGATATTAGACCTTCTAGTGACAAACAGACCCGAACTATTTGAAACAGTTAACGCAGAAGAGGGAATCAGCGATCATAAAGCGGTTACTGCATCGATGATTTCAGCCGTAAATAGAAATATTAAAAAGGGTAGGAAGATTTTTCTGTTTAGCAAAAGTGACAAAAAGCAGATTTCAGAGTACTTGACGGCTCAACACAAAAGTTTCGTCACAAGTACAGATAGAGTTGAGGATCAGTGGACAAAGTTCAAAACCATCGTACATTATGCGTTAGATGAGTATGTGCCAAGCAAGATCGGAAGAGATGGAAAAGAGCCACCGTGGTACAACCACCGAGTTAGAAAACTGCTGCGGAAGCAAAGGGAACTTCACAGCAAACATAAACATAGCCAAAGCCTTGCAGACAAACAAAAATTACGCGAAGCGAAATGTAGTGTGAGGAGGGTATGCGAGAGGCGTTCAATGAATTCGAAAGTAAAGTTCTATGTACTGACTTGGCACAAAATCCTAAGAAATTTTGGTCTTATGTCAAAGCGGTAGGTGGATCAAAACAAAATGTCCAGACACTCTGTGAGCAAAATGGTACTGAAACAGAGGATGACAGACTAAAGGCCGAAATACTAAATGTCTTTTTCCAAAGTTGTGTCGCAGAGGAAGACTGCACAGTAGTTCCTTCTCTAGATTGTCGCACAGATGACAAAATGGTAGATATCGAAATAGACGAAAGAGCGATAGAGAAACAATTAAAATCGCTCAAAAGAGGAAAGGCCGCTGGACCTGATGGGATACCAGTTCGATTTTACACAGAGTACGCGAAGGAACTTGCCCCCCTTCTTGCAGCGGTGTACCGTAGGTCTCTAGAAGAGCGTATCGTTCCAAAGGATTGGAAAAGGGCACAGGTCATCCCCGTTTTCAAGAAGGGGCGTCGAACAGATGTGCAGAACTATAGACCTATATCTCTAACGTCGATCAGTTGTAGAATTTTGGATCACGTATTATGTTCGAGTATAATGACTTTTCTAGAGACTAGACATCTACTCTGTAGGAATCAGCATGGGTTTCGAAAAAGACGGTCATGTGAAACCCAGCTCGCGCTATTCGTCCAGGAGAGACATCTACTCTGTAGGAATCAGCATGGGTTTCGAAAAAGACGGTCATGTGAAACCCAGCTCGCGCTATTCGTCCAGGAGACTCAGAGGGCCATAGACACGGGTTCACAGGTAGATGCCGTGTTTCTTGACTTCCGCAAGGCGTTCGATACAGTTCCCCACAGTCGTTTAATGAACAAAGTAAGAGCATATGGACTATCAGACCAACTGTTTGATTGCATTGAGGAGTTCCTAGATAACAGAACGCAGCATGTCATTCTCAATGGAGAGAAGTCATCCGAAGTAAGAGTGATTTCAGGTGTGCCGCAGGGGAGTGTCATAGGACCGTTGCTATTCACAATATACGTAAATGACCTGGTGGATGACATCGGAAGTTCACTGAGGCTTTTTGCAGATGATGCTGTGGTGTATCGAGAGGTTGTAACAATGGAAAATTGTACTGAAATGCAGGAGGATCTGCAGCGAATTGACGCATGGTGCAGGGAATGGCAATTGAATCTCAATGTCGACAAGTGTAATGTTCTGCGAATACATAGAAAGATAGATCCCTTATCATTTAGCTACAAAATAGCAGGTCAGCAACTGGAAGCAGTTAATTCCATAATTATCTGGGAGTACGCATTAGGAGAGATTTAAAATGGAATGATTATATAAAGTTGATCGTCGGTAAAGCAGATGCCAGACTGAGATTCATTGGAAGAATCCTAAGGAAATGCAATCCGAAAACAAAGGAAGTAGGTTACAGTAGGCTTGTTCGCCCACTGCTTGAATACTGCTCAGCAGTTTGGGATCCGGACCAGATATGGTTGATAGGAGAGATAGAGAAGATCCAACGGAGAGCAGCGCGCTTCGTTACAGGATCATTTAGTAATCGCGAAAGCGTTACGGAGATGACAGATAAACTCCAGTGGAAGACTCTGCAGGAGAGACGCTCAGTAGCTCGGTACGGGCTTTTGTTAAAGTTTCTAGAACATGCCTTCACCGAAGAGTCAAGCAGTATATTGCTCCCTCCTACGTATATCTCGCGAAGAGACCATGAGGATAAAATCAGAGAGATTAGAGCCCACACAGAAGCATACCGACAATCCTTCTTTCCACGAACAATACGAGACTGGAATAGAAGGGAGAACCGATAGAGGTACTCAGGGTACCCTCCGCCACACACCGTCAGGTGGCTTGCGGAGTATGGATGTAGCTGTAGATGTAGACGAACACCGGCTACATTGTGGGCCGGAGGAAGAGATCTGGTATTTTGTGCGTCAAATTTTGGCTCTCTTTTTAAGGATGTCGCCCGCTTATGTCGACTCCCACACTCTCCTCTACCCGGACGCTGTTTATTACCTGATGAAGAAACACAACTCTGTCATAGGACTCATGGATTTTTGGAACTATTTAAACGATCGTCACTGTGCTGTTGTGAAGACCCTAAGTACAGTCAATACTTCTCGGACTTCTTACGGCGCATCTTTCACGATCCGCCCCGTAGCTGGATTATTCAACGCAGGAGATAAATTTGATACATTCACACAAGGAGATGAGCAGATAACGGTACCTGCACGACATTATGAGAAGACCGGCCGAGGTGGTGCTGTGGATAGCGCACTGAGTACGCCTTCTGGACGACGAAGGTTCAAACCCGCGTCCGGCCGTCCTGATTTAGGCTTTCCGTGATTTCACTAAATTGCTTCAGGCAGATGCCGGGATGGTTCCTTGGGAAGGGTACAGCCGACATCCTTCCCTGTCCTCCCCTAATCCGTTGGGACCGATGACCTCGCTGATTGGTCCCCTTTCCCAAATCAACCAACTAACCACGCCATGGAAATGAGGCGGCAGCGACCGTCGAGTATCGACCGCATGTGCTTGTTACAGAAGTGTGTCTTTGTGTGTGTTTTTCTTTTTTTTTCAGAGACAAATCATGGAAAAGGCGTATTTATTTTTTGTCAGTGAATAAATGAATATTCTCCTGTGACCATTTACTCCTTGCATATGTTCGTGTTTGGCGACGGAGACATTGTGGCGAGGCCTCGTACAATGACCCCTGCCAACTTTTCCCCCGAGACCATTCCTTATATTCCTTTACCCTATGAAAACGAAATGGTTAGCGTTCGCGCTACGCAAGAAGGTCGTGTTCGAGGCGACGGTTCAAATCTCGCTAACGCTTGTGCTTTAATCTATATTTTTTCGTTACTGGTCACATTATTTAATTTATATGATATTTGAGAGGTAATATAATGGAACTTCCTGCCAGATTAAAACTGTGTGCCGGACCAAGACTCGAACTCGGGACCTTTGCCGTCGTCAAAGCTTTACTTCTGCCAGTACCTCGTCTCCTATCCTTTCTTTCAGGAGTGCTAGTTCTGCAAGGTTCGCACGAGAGCTTCTGTGAAGTTTGGAAGGTAGGAGACGAGGTACTGGCAGAAGTAAACCTGTGAGGACGGGGCGTGAGTCTTGCTTGGGTAGCTCAGTTGGTAGAGCACTTGCCCGCGAAAGGCAAAGGTCCCGAGTTCGAGTGTCTGTCCGGCACACAGTTTTAATCTGCCAGGAAGTTTCATATCAGCGCACACTCCGCTGCAGAGTGAAAATCTCATTCACGTAATATAATGAAATAACCTGCATGCATTTTCACGAATTTGTAGTGAATTTCATATGTTATTTTACAATTTACTGCTTGTTACTAAATTTTCAAGGCGAGAGACAGGCTCGGAATGACCAAGTCAAACCTGCATAAATAACGATGCGAATGACGTTATTCACAATCAGTAGTATATTAAGTCACAGTGTGCCAGACCACAAGAGTAATGTACAATTATTCGTCAGATGTGCTCTCAACATCACACGTTGCAGAATGGTATTTGGTAAAGGGATATGGAAAATTTAAACTGCAACATCATGCAAGTACACACGTTTTTTCTTTCATCGTATTCTTCTTGTCAAGTTGTGCCACAAACTCCTCTTCTCCCCAATTCTATTCAATACCCCCTCATTAGTTATGTGATCTACCCATCTAATCTTCAGCACTCTTCTGTAGCACCACATTTCGAAAGCTTCTATTCTCTTCATGTCCAAACTATTTATCGTCCATGTTTCACTTCCATATATCGCTACACTCCATACAAATACTTTCAGAAACGACTTCCTGACACTTAAATCTATACTCCATGTTAACAAATTTCTCTTCTTCAGGAATGCTTTCCTTGCCATTGCCAGTCTACATTTTATATCCTCTCTACTTCGACCATCATCAGTTATTTTGCTCCCAAAATAGCAAAACTCCTTTACTACTTTAAGTGTCTCATTTCCTAATCTAATTCCCTCAGCATCACCCGACTTAATTCGACTACATTCCATTATCCTCGTTTACTTTTGTTGATCTTCATCTTATATCCTCCTTTCAAGACACTGTCCATTCCGTTCAACTGCTCTTCCAAGTCCTTTGCTGTCTCTGACAGAATTACAGTGTCATCGGCGAACCTCAACGTTTTTATTTCTTCTCCATGGACTTTAATACCTACTCCGAATTTTTATTTTGTTTCCTTCACTGCTTGCTCAACATACAGATTGAATAACATCGGGGACAGGCTACAACCCTGTCTCACTCCCTTCCCCACCGCTGCTTCCCTTTCATGCCCCTCGACTCTTATAACTGCCATCTGGTTTCTGTACAAATTGTAAATAGCCTTTCGCTCCCTGTATTTTAACCCTGCCACCTTTAGAATTTCAAAGAGAGTATTCCAGTCAACACTGTCAAAAGCTTTCTCTAAGTCTACAAATGCTAGAAACGTAGCTTTGCCTTTCCTTAATCTAGCTTCTAAGATAAGTCGTAAGGTCAGTATTGCCTCACGTGTTCCAGCATTTCTACGGAATCCAAACTGATCTTCCCCGAGGTCGGCTTCTACCATTCTTTCCATTCGTCTGTAAAAAAATCGTGTTAGTATTTTGCAGCTGTGGCTTATTAAACTGATAGTTCGATAATTTTCACATCTGTCAACACCTGCTTTCTTTGGGATTCGATTTATTATATTCTTCTTGAAGTCTGAGGGTATTTCACCTGTCTCATACATCTTGCTCACCAGATGGTAGAGTTTTGTCAGGACTGGCTCTCCCAAGGCCATCAGTAGTTCCAATGGAATGTTGTCTACTCCCGGAGCCTTATTTCGACTGAGGTCTTTCAGTGCTATGTCAAACTCTTCACGCAGTATCGTATCTCCCATTTCATCTTCATCTACATCCTCTTCCATTTCCATAATATTGTCCTCAAGTACATCGCCCTTGTATAGACCCTCTATATACTCCTTCCATCTTTCTGCCTTCCCTTCTTTGCTTAGAACTGGGTTACCATCTGAGCTCTTGATATTCATACAAGTGACTCTCTTTTCTCCAAAGGTCTCTTTAATTTTCCTGTAGGCAGTATCTATCTTACCCCTAGTGAGATAAGCCTCTACATCCTTACATTTGTCCTCTAGCCATCCCTGCTTAGTCATTTTGCAGTTTATCCAGATCCCATCTCCTTAAATTCCCACCTTTTTGCAGTTTCTTCAGTTTTAATCTACAGTTCATAGAACTTAGAACTACTTAAACCTAACTAACCTAAGGACATGTCACTCATCCATGCCCGAGGCAGGATTCGAGCCTGCGACCGTCGCGCTGTTCCAGACTGAAGTGGCTAGAACCGCTCGGCCACACCGGCCGGCTATCTCTCAAATGTCATATAAATTAAATAATATGAGCAGTGATGAAAAAAATAGATTAATAATTAAGTTTGAGCAAGAGTCGGACAGTCGCCTAACACAAGTTCGTCTTACGAAACTCGAACGCTAACCAGTCTTTTTTATCTCATAATGTTCGTTGCATTTGTTCAGGACGGACGTCCTATGGCATCCGTTCAAGTTCATCGTTGATCCATTCACTCAATTTTTTTTTATTACAGATGGCAGCTAACCCTCTTATCGAACACTCTGAGTTACCATTCCGGCGTCCACTTGACCACCATGTGCGGCCTCTACGTACAGATACGTAAGCCACATAATAGACGCTTGAAACTTCTGTTACCGAGCGAGGTGGCGCAGTGGTTAGACACTGGACGCGCATTCGGGAGGACGACGGTTCAATCCCGCGTCCGGCCATCCTGATTTAGGTTTTCCGTGATTTCCCTAAATCGCGCCAAGCAAATGCCGGGATGGCTCCTTTCAAAGGGCACGGCCGACTTCCTTCCCCGTCCTTCCCTAATGCGATGAGACTGATGACCTCGCTGTCTGGTCTCCTTCCCCAAAACAACCAACCAAACTTCTGTTGCGATTTTCTTGGAATTACCAGAGTAGTGCACCTTACTATTTGCACGCTATGTTGTTTTAATAACATACTAAAAGTGTACAAAAGCACTCCGTCTTCAGGTCACAAGTGGTCCATCTGGACCATCCGACCGCCGTGTCTTCCTCAGTTGAGTATGCTGATAGGAGGGGCGTGTGGTCAGCACACCGCTCTCCCGGTCGTTACGATGGTTTTATTTGACTGGAGCCTCTGGTATTCGGTCGAGCACCTCCTCAAATGGCATCACGAGGCTCAGTGCACCCCGAAAATGGCAACAGTGCATGGCGGCCTGGATGGTCACCCATCCAAGTGCCGGCCACGCCCGACATCGCTTAACGTCAGTGATCTCACGGAAACCGGTGTCTCCACTACGACAAGGCCGTTGCCAAAGTTGTACAAAGTCTGAAGTAAATCTGTGATCCCAACGTCTTGAGCTCCCTTTGTAAGACTACGAGCGGCGGCTGAGAGTCTCCGTCGTGGAAGGGGAGCCACCACCGAGAAATGCGCGGTTGGTGGCGCCATCCGGTGGCGACTTTTCGCCGTTGATCTTGTGGCCCGGGTTCACAGTACACTCAATCCTTGCTGTGCTTTGTTGCTGTTCGTATCGCGCCACTGCACAGCCAAGTTGACTTAGTCTGTTTTCGGTCTCGGTTGATCTCGAACTTTGTATTTCTACACCAGCTTTGCTACGTCCCGGACTTGTTAGTGCTTCGTTGACTTCGTGAACTCAGTCCGTTGCGGACTTACGGGAACGTATGTTAGTTTACCTGGGGTTCGGCGTTCCCACCGGACAAGTGACGATAGACAGTTTGTATGCGTCACGCAGGATAGAAAATTAGCAAATCTCAGATTTTGAGTGTGAGCACTTGCGGCTGCTCAGGTTCTTGCCCGCGAGCAGAGCAGTTGCGGCGTACTGGCAAGTGACGGAAATACACTGTGCAGTCACGAAGAAGCGCCAGCTATGAAATAGGAGAGGGTCAGTTACGGCAGGGATGCCATCTAATAGCAGCAATGGAGCTGCGTAGCGCCGACAGTGTCTTCTCAATTCGCGTTTCAGTCCGCCGTGGCCGTCTTATTTTTTTTTAAAAAAAGAGAAAAAGAAAAAAAGATGGGTTCATACTGTGTTTACTATATTACCAAGTCGCTGCAGTCATAGACTGTGCGGCTGGTACCGGCGGAGGTTCGACTCCTCCCTCGGCATGGGTGTGTGTGTGTCTGTGTTTGTCCTTAGGATAATTTAGGTTAAGTAGTGTGTAAGCTTAGGGACTGATGACGTTAGCAGTTAAGTCCCAAAAGATTTCACACACTTTTTTTACTGCATCACCAGACAGTGAAGAGTTTTAAGAAGTTGTTTACAAAAATACATGTCAGCTGTGCTTTGTAAGTATTACTCGACCACGATATTACTGCACCTTGGAGTGTAGGCGCTTCGATCAGCTTATCGAGAGTTTTTATCGTGACGTTCCACCAGGACGCGATGAAGGACTTGATATTATATTCACAGCTGACCTGAAAGCATTCACAGTGCGATGTGTTTTCCTTCGTCACCGCTGTACTTGTTTACTGTGACGTCACCGCATGTTTGCGATAGCGGCCACGGGAGGCCAAGTGCAGTAATATCGTGGTCGCGTAGTACGAGTCCACAGTCAACACGAATTTCTTGAAAGAAGCCATTTTCCTTGTCAGCAGTTGTTTTATTCAATTAGCTAAATTCGTACAACGAGCTTCAGCAGAGTAAAAACTCTTATGTATATAGCATGATATATTTCACACTTCATTGTGGGGAAAACAACTTGCAATGGCGTTCGTAGTGATAAGAATATCGCGCAAATATTTAAAGAAAGTCATTTTTATGAGTCACTAACGTACAAACTGCAATAACAATTTTATATTGCCAGATGATTATCGTTTTGATCGAAACTGATGTGAACTAAGAGTTTTATCAGCAGCTCTTGGTGTTACATAAAAATTACTTTCTTTAAATTTCACTTTAGTTTGTTTATGGTTCTAGTTAGAATGCTCATTAATGGCGGGTAAACATTTGTCATCATTTCTTACCCTCATCCTAAGAGATAACTTAGGAAGTTTCTTACTTTGCATTGCAATATGGAATACGTACTTAATGATACGAGCCTGCTCACTCGTGTATCCGTTCTCTCAGTCCCTGTTTCGTACTCTACTTTTATTTATTTTTTCTGCAGTTGTTACCACACACTGAGCAACCAACTTTTCTAACTTCATTATCTTTCGTTTTTTTCTATTCGTACCTCAATTCTTGTCCTTGCTTCTCTTCCTCCTTCTCCTCTTCCTTATTGCTGTTTTTGTTCTTCTTCTTCTTCTTATTCATCTTCTTCCTCTTCTTGTGCAGCACTCCAATATCTCAGAAACCTGTTTCGGGTATACACCCAGGAGTGAGTGTATAGCGGGCAGAATATATAAGTGACGTGAACCCCCTTGACAATTCGATAGCATAAGTAGCACCTTAAGACAGAGGTGAGCTACATGTACAGAGTACATATTTCTGTTTCTCTCTATACAACGTTTCCACACGGCGGGCATGTTTATCAAGTGACTTGTCTGTGCCATTGATCGGAATGATGATGCGATAAATACATGTTAACAATCACAATAATAATAATAATAATAAATGTGCTTTGGTGAGATGAGCCAATTTGGATGAATAGCCCAGAAAATTGAAAGAACATGGGTTTTTCTTGTTTCCAGGATATCATGTGACATAATGTATCCGACTCAAGTACTCACTATGGTGGCAACGGATATTGTATGACGTGTCATTCCTGCAGTATAGCTGTAGTCACATCCTTAAGGTATCCTGGTCTTGTGTTGTTGATTGTAAGGATCACATGTTAATTGTAGTGCGAGGGTTCTGTTATTTTGAAGAGGTATACCAATGAGAGAAAGGGAGACAGTGAAAGATGACTCTAGCGCATTGAAATGCGGCATGCGAATCGCTAACTTGAACTTCATACCTGACTAACAGGACGGAAAGCTTAGCTTGTCTGAATAATACAGTCTACATCACAATTTTATTATATTATCTGTGACCAGTTTCAGCGAATATAGACCATATTCACACCTATCAATTCTTCGCAGCAACTGTCGTAGGAATGACACGCCATGTAGTATCCACTGTTCAGATGGTTCAAATGGCTCTGAGCACTATGGGACTTAACATTTGAGGTCATCAGTCCCCTATAACTTAGAACTACTTAAACCTAACTAACCTAAGGACATCACACACATCCATGCCTGAGGCAGGATTCGAACCTGCGACGTGGCGGTCGCGCGGTTCCAGACTGAAGTGCCTAGAACCGCTCGGCCACTCAGGCCGGCAGTATCCACTGTCACCACAGTCAGTACTGACTACAGATACAATATGTCACATGATATCGAAGAAACAGGAAACCCTATGCTCTTTTGAAATTTCAGGGCTATTCATCCAAACTGGCTCATCTCGCACGAGCACTTTTATGGTTATTCTTAGTATTATTGGAACGTTAAGCAGCAACTGTTGTACGCTCTCAAATGACAAGTTACTCAGGCAGTGACAGTATACGGACCACTGTAATTTCTCCACAATATCATAATCATCTCTTTTTAAGGAAATTTGAACGATTTAACCCAGGGAGTTTGGTGAAGTTTTCAAATGTGTGTGAATTCCTAAGGGACCAAACAGCTGAGGTCGTCGGTCCCTAGACTTACACACTACTTACACTAACTTATGCTAAGAACAAAACACACACACACACACACACACACACACACACACACCCATGCCCGAGGGAGGACTCGAACTTCCGGTGGGAGGGGCCGCGCAATCCGTGACATGGCACCCTTAACCTCGCGGCCACTACGCGCGGCGGAGTTTGGTGATTGGTATTTGTAATGTGCGGGCTCTGTTGGCTTTGACGAATGAATTCTGATGGTTCACCTTTTCTCCACTACCGAAATTCTTGACTGAATATTCCTATCTTAGTGGAGAGGAAATCTCTGTCGGGTTCAAAGAAGGGTTGGTCAGAAACGTATTTAAAAAGAGAAGCAAGGATGACTGCGCGTATTATCGAGGTATTAAAGTTCTCAATTCTATATCGAGATGCTTAAAACTAGAATTGAGAGAGAAACTGAGGAAGTACGGGGTGTTCAAAAAGTCTCTCCGCAGTGCCATATGATCGTTAGCCGTGCGTGCCGTATGCCGCAGTGAAAATACCGAAATAAAAGTTATTAATTTATTGAATGTTCATTTTTACTTACATGTTTTCACATTAAATGTTGAAAGTGTCCCCCCTGTTGTTGAATACACAATTCAATTCGTCTAATCATGTTTCCAAACACAGGCTGTAACATTTCTTCTGTAACAGAAGCAGTGAAAATGGATATTGCAGTTTTCAATTCATCGATGGATTTTGGACGGTTTCGCTGCACCCCAGAAGAAAAATTCAGGTGGTGTCAGGTCAGGTGATCGTGGAGGCCAAAGTCCCTGTGAACTTATGCGCTCACCAAAAACATCGGCAAGCAGTGACATTGA
Organism: Schistocerca piceifrons; assembly: GCF_021461385.2. Classification (NCBI taxonomy): domain Eukaryota; kingdom Metazoa; phylum Arthropoda; class Insecta; order Orthoptera; family Acrididae; genus Schistocerca; species Schistocerca piceifrons. The sequence goes on from NC_060138.1 coordinate 1,000,696,005, forward strand.
AACGCGAGCTGTAAGCGCGGTTGCACCATCTTGTTGAAAATAACCGTTCACAAGTTCTCTTATGAATGGGTACAGAATATCACTGCAGTATCGTTGTGCGTTTACTGTTTCGTAGAAAAATATGGGACTCACAATCTGACGTCTATAAATAGCAATTCAAAGTCCTATTTTCACAGAATGAAGTAGTTCCTCATGAATACACAGTGGATTTGCATTACTCCTCACACGCAAATTTTGCAAGTTCATGTACCCGGATAAATGAAGCCACGCCTCATCAATGAAAAACGTTTCATTAAGAATATCCCTTCCATTTTGTTGAACGAAATTTTTGAACCATTGACAATAATGCAGTCTCTTGCCATGATCAGTGTTTTTCGTTCTTGCACAACTGTCGCTTTGTATGGGGAAAGTTCTAATTTTTTCCTTGCAACTGTGTGGGCCGTTCCGATACTAACAAAGATTTCCTGGGCGAGTTTTCTTACTGACTTGTTCGGACTCATGGACATTTTATCGGAAATATCAGACAAAACGCTAGGACGACCACTTCTCGGTGCATCTGTCACTAAACCCGTACTTCGAAATCTGTTAATCAAATCTCCCATAGTATCGCGATGTGGGAGTGTTGTATTTACCGCCAGCTTTGAACACTTGTTCGACTAAAAACACACGTTCTTCAATGGTTAGCATTTTAACAGTGACAAAAACGAAACAAACGAACAAATGAACTAAGCTTGAGAATGGCAATTTAATCTCAATGTAGACAAGTGTAATGTGCTGCGAATACATAGAAAGAAAGATCCCTTATCATTTAGCTACAATATAGCAGGTCAGCAACTGGAAGCAGTTAATTCCATAAGTTATCTGGGAGTACGCATTAGGAGAGATTTAAAATGGAATGATCATATAAAGTTGATCGTCGTTAAAGCAGATGCCAGACTGAGTTTCATTGGAAGAATCCTAGGGAAATGCAATCCGAAAACAAAGGAAGTAGGTTACAGTACACTTGTTCGCCCACTGCTTGAATACTGCTCAGCAGTGTGGGATCCGTACCAGATAGGGTTGATAGAAGAGATAGAGAAGATCCAACGGAGAGCAGCGCGTTTCGTTACAGGATCATTTAGTAATCGAGAAAGCGTTACGGAGATGATAGATATACTCTAGTGGAAGACTCTGCAGGAGAGACGCTCAGTAGCTCGGTACGGGCTTTTGTTGAAGTTTCGAGAACATACATTCACCGAGGAGTCACGCAGTACATTGCTCCCTCCTACGTATATCTCGCGAAGAGACCATGAGGATGAAATCAGAGAGATTAGAGCCCACACAGAGGCATACCGACAGTCCTTCTTTCCACGAACAATACGAGACTGGAATAGAAGGTACCGACAGAGGTACTCAAGGTACCCTCCGCCACACACTGTCAGGTGGCTTGCGGAGTATGAGTGTAGATGTAGATGTAGAACTTAAACGTTCGCGTCAGCACGTAACGACACACACCAACGATACTACTGACGTTGGCTGAGATAAACGAAACTGGAATGTTGGGAGAGTCCACTTGAAGGGAAGTAATCCGGGCAGGCGAACAATCACACGGCACGCGCGGCTAACAATCATATGTCACTGCGGAGAGACTTTTTGAACACCCCGTAGAAGAACAGAGTGGCTTTCGGGCAAGGAGGTCTTGTATAGATAATATCTGCAGCATTAGACAGGTGACTGACAAGAGACTGGCACAAAACTTGGAGACGCACATGGTTTCTAGAGACTTGCAGAAGGCTTATGACAGTTCAAATGGTTGAAATGGCTCTGAGCACTATGGGACTTAACATCCATGGTCATCAGTCGCTTATGACAGTGTACCGCTTTCTTGGATGTGGGAAGTAATGAATAAGCAGAACATTCACAAATGTTATGTACAACGGGTTAGAAAGCTGTATTCAGATAACACTTGTTTATTAATGCTGGGAAGTTACTATCACAGAAATTTAAGGTTAAAAAAGGGCAGAAAAGGACGCTGTTTAGTGTCTTATTTAAAATATTTTTAACGAAGCACTGAAGATTTGCAAAAGTGCAAAAACATGGGAATTAGCGTAGGTGATGACATCCTGTTCTCCCTGAATTTTGCCGACGATCAAGTCGTCTTCGCCGAGGAAGAGGAGGATGTGTCTTATATGTTTGGAAGCTTAAAGAAGAATATGAGAAGTGGGGCATGAAAATTAACTTTACGAAGTCTGAATACTTGGTTAGCGGAAAATATGAAAAGGAGGGCATACAAAACTCTACTAGAGAGCATTGTCCTGTATGGTGCTAAAACGTGGGAAGTCTACAGGGTCAACGAGAGGAAATTTAAGGCAATGGAAATGAAACGTTGGAGACCGAGTTTTGAAGTAATAGCAAGAGACAAAATAAGAAATGAAGTCCCACTAGAACAGATGGGAATTGCAAAGGATATTGTAGATGCAATTGAAAATAAATGGGATAAATGGGTACCACGGTATGGACACCTTAGAGGAATGCCAGAGAAAAGATGGCCTTCTAAAATGTGGTACTAGCGACCTCCACGTCACAGAAAAGGAGGAAGACCTCGGCCACATTGGAGCGGTGAAGTGAGGCATGCGATGCAGGACAGAGCCTTGCAAGAAGAGTACTGTCAAGATAGAAGGAGATGGAAGCCTGGATGCCGCATAGTGTAGAAAACTCGCAGAAAGAAGAGAAGAAGAATGTTCCTGGGTCGAGTTTTCCATAGTGATCAAAAGTATCTGCACACCTATTAGTGGACATTAATATTGGTCGTGTCCAACCTTCGCCTTTATGACGACTTGAGCTCTGCCGGGGAGAACTTTCAGTGAAGTCTCTGAATGTTAGTGGAGGAATGGCAGCCCATTTTTTTTCCTAAAGCCATAACCAAGGAACGTAGTCACGTTGAAGGCTAGGATCAGGAGAGAAGTCGACGTTGTAGCTCACCCCAAAGGTGTTCCATGAGGTTTAGGTCGAGACTTTGGGCAGGCTGGTACATTTCAGGAGTGCTGTCGTCCACAAACCATTGCATCACATGCTGATTTGTGACCGGGTGCATCTATCACTTACTTGATGGGTGGGGAGTTTGTTTTGTCTGTCACATCGTTCGGAGTGGTTGTTGCCAAACTATGTGACATTCCTCATTTTACATAGAAAACACAATAGCGTATGTGTCACATTGTTGTAGTGCCTTTATTGGAATCTACATATTCTGCTTGCTACAAAATAACAATTTTAATAAACAAAAATTTGAAAAAATGAACCTTCAGGTATAAATTTCAAAAACAAATCAAATGGTTAGTGTAAGAACAGGAAAACTCTCTCTCACACATACACAAACACACACACACACACACAAGCGCGCACCCGCGCGTACGTGAAAGAAAGGGAAATGAACAAGAAAATTCGCCGGCCGAAGTGGCCGCGCGGTTCTGGCGCTGCAGTCTGGAACCGCGAGACCGCTACGGTCGCAGGTTCGAATCCTGCCTCGGGCATGGATGTGTGTGATGTCCTTAGGTTAGTTAGGTTTAACTAGTTCTAAGTTCTAGGGGACTAATGACAGCAGTTGAGTCCCATAGTGCTCAGAGCCATTTGAACAAGAAAATTCACCGCTTAGCTCGGCTACAAGGACACTTGCAGTGATCTCTCGTGATGGGTCCATTCGGCGAACAATTTCGTACGCCTTATATCAACATCAGGAGAGTAGAGCCCCTTGCAGAATTTTCCTACTTTGGTCATAGTTCACGCCGATGCTTCTCCTACCCCGTCGGCAGTACAAAGCATGAGCCCGGACTATAATTTCCAACAGTATTTCCTTTTTCATTTTCATCGTTTTGTGAATCTTATTTCGCTTTTCTCCATATCTTTTATCAGCATGACGAGCTATGATCCTTTTATTCTCCGTGTCATCCAAGATCCTTTTCAGAAAATCCGCTAAATAATTTTGTGGCCGACTACTCACCTTTCTTCTACTAGCTACCACGTCAGAAAACTATTACGGGACAGTGAGCACTAAAATACGTCACCTAAATGCCGCAGAACTGGGAAGGCTAGTGTCACATTGTGGGATACCTAACTTCTAATTTTTCCTATAAATGGCCACAAAACCTGAATGAACAAACAATTAAAATGACTAAACGTCGCATTTTGTACCTGAAACTATTCAAAGGAACATACAGACTTACCAGATTTCTCAGGACACTGGATATAGCGAAGTCAGAGGAAGCTATATGTTAATAACACATGAACAACTCACACTGGGGTTTGTACGTGTAGAAACACGTAGTTTAGGCAGATACCACGTGGAATCTGTTCCACCTCTACCAGACGTGTGCCGCAGCCTCCCGAATTTTTTCCGATACTTTATGGTGATCATCACAGTCAGTAGAGAAGTCTGCATATCAAAATCCGTGAGTGTCTCATAGTACGTAGGGAGCATGTAACACAGTTGGGGAGTCTTACGGTATTTAACGTGGTACGACGCATTTGGGTTTCCTTCTGCTCCAGTCGCGTATGGAGCATGGGAAGAATGACTGCCTCTCTGCGTGCTGTGATTAGTCTAATTTTCACGACCCACAGAGGAGCGACAAGTAGGGAGATGAAGAATGTCTCCACGTTCTTTACAGGTTCTTGAAACTTTCTAAGAAGGCTTTTGCTGGATCAAGCGTCTGCCAATTGAGGTTTTTCAGCATTTCCGTGACGCAGACCGGTGGTCGTTCCTGCCACCCTTCATTGTCTCGCTCAGTTTCCTCTGTTAGTCCCATTTGGTATTTGTCCCACATACGTGAACAATGTTCTAAGAGGGGGCGCACAAGTTATTTGTAAGCGGACTCCTTTGTTCCCCCAGGGACTCACACCTAGTGAGTACGTGGCTGGTGACCACGGGGCCCCGAACTGAGTCTTGGCATTGCTTCCACTTACTTATGCCAGGCTCCTCACTTTTGTCTTTCCTATCTGGCCATCCTCGGCCACCTCTTGTTTCTTTCCGACCCTGGTGCTATTAGGTTTCGAGGGCTAGGGGTCTTTCATTTCCCAACCCTATACTTCTCATCTGGGATGGTCAACCTCCTGGAAGACGGGAGAAGGTGATTAGTGACACCTAACGGCAGAAAGGGTGGAGGAACCATCATCACTAAACACATGATGTGTGGGGTTTACTAGTCCCCCATCGGGCCCCTCCCCGGGTGGCGGATAGGGGAACATCTCCCAGATATGGATGATACTGGTGAAATGAAATAGCCAGGGAGGACCAAAACTATTAAACTGTAGCGTCTGTCTCAGAATGAACAGCGTGTGACCCAGAATGGGCGGCTGAATTTCACACACTGTGAGCTCACTTCCTCATTAGATAAAACCCCGTTATCCTTCGGGATAACCCAAAATTTCCTTATTTTTATTTTTATTCTCTTTTCATGATGGAAACACAAACTCTTGCGTTACATATCCCAGGTGGTAACCAATCCACTCCCGTTCATGGGACAAGTAGACCTGCGGATTCTGGGGAGTCTGCAACATCATGTCATAAGAAACCTACGACTTTCTTGGCAACCATAAATATAAACTCTCTTCCTCAAGTTGGAAAATAAAAACAAACGTTAGACATACTAAGAGAAAAAATGTGCCGTTATCAGCTGCACAGGAGACCAGATTCACAGATGAATGTTGTTTTGAATAAGAAGACTTTAAAATATTCAAAGGAAAACTTGGCAACAGAGTCACAAAAAATATACCACATCTAGGCACTTGCGTTATTGTCAACAAGAAAGTGATCGATTCAGTCTTGGATTTCTCTTCAAGTTGTGGAAGAATGTCAACACTGTTTTTCAGATCTATGAATAAAGCTTATACGATAGTAAATTTCCATGCTCCCACAAATGAATCAAACAAAAAAGAATCAGAATCAGTCGACAAAATTTGGGAAAGACTTGAAGGAACAACTGACAAAGTTCCAAAACACCATTCTATAATTTTGATGGGTGATTTTAATGCACAAAATTGGTAGAGAAAAAAAGTATAAGCAAATTGTTGGCGACTACCCTGCACATAAAAGAACAAATAAAAATGGTGAGCGACTAATTGATAATTGTAAGAACTGTGATCTTCTTTTAAAATCCACAGCCTTCAAGCGTCTACCTCGAAAAGCCAAAACTTGGAAACACCCTAGCGCAATGTTTAGAGAATTCCAGCTGACCATCTAGCTATTTCTAAAAAATCCACCAGGTAAATTTTCAATGTTAAAGTTTTGAGGAATGCCAACATTAATTCTGATCATTACTTGTCTCTGGTAAAAATGAATATCATCCCAGATAGCCGAAAGAACCTTTCCAATATTTCAAGAAAAAGCAGACCTCCAAAATTTGATATAAGTAAACTGATAGATGTCAACAACAAGTTAACAGAAACTCTACACAGCAAATCAAATAAAACAGACTGGAACAGAATTAAAGAAGTCATTGTACAATCAACCACTGAAACTATACTGACGAATAAAAAATATGAACACCCGTGGTGGAACGAAGATTGTAATGAAACAATTGAAAAGCGAAGACAGGCTTGGATAAAATGGAATAGCAAGAAAACCACCGAAAATCACGAAAACTTCTTCAAGATCAGGAAAGATACATCAAAAGTATTGAGAACAAGTAAGAGACTCTTCAACAAAAACCAAATCGATGAAATAGAAGCAAATTTTAGAAGACATCACGACTATCGAAGTTTAAACCTCTTAAGTCATATATAAGAGGGCTCCATGGAAAACTAAATGTGAATGGCATATCATGTGCTGCAGCTTTTGGAAATTACTTTTCATCCCTACTGAATGCTGAAAATCCAAAAGAAAAGCTTGATTTTCCTCCTCATATTGAAATACAACAGGAGAAAATCAAGCAGTCGAAGAATTTTAAATATCTTGGAGAAATAATTACACCTGACGGTTCAGAAGATGCAGCTGTAGAAAGTAGGTGTTCTAAACTAGGAGGTGCTTTTCATCTGTACAAAGATTTATACAAAAGCAAAAGCCTGTCTTTAAACCTAAAACTTTGTCATTATAACACCTTAATTGGACCGTCAGCTTTGTGTGGATCAGAACGTTTAAACATGACGAAGAAAGGACCACTACGAAAATTTGAAATAAAAGACCGAAAAATTTTGAGGAAAATCCCTGGCCCTATCAAAGAAAACGGAGATTTCCGCCGAAGACACAACTGTGAATTATACGAACATACAGAAGACATTGTTATAGCATGAGGAAGAGGAGAATGATGTCTTTTGGTCATCTGGAAAGAATGAACCCGCAAAGACTTACTCATCGTATACATTCATCAATTTCAAAAACAAAATCGTATTCAAAATGTGCAAGCCAAGTTAAAAAGGATTTACAGGAAGCTGAAATTTCATTTGATGACATTCAGGATCGAGAAGTTTTCAGAGAAAAAGTCAGAATTACTAAAAACCGTATTTCGCTTACTACGCCAGTTCCACGTCCTGCCTGCAAATGGTCAAAACAGAGAAAAGAAGCACAGTCAGCGAAAATGAAAATCTACTGGCGAAAGAGGAAAACACAATCAGGGAAGAGATAAAAATCTTCTTGGTCCATAGCAGGCCGAAACGATAGCAAAAAAAGAAAAAAAACGGACACCTTTGTAGGTGCATCGCACCTGTATCCTCCTAATACACCGAAGTCAGTCACTTGTATTAATTACTCCTGCTCCAACCTTATCTTTCTACACTGCCGGAAAAAAATTCAACATCCTCAAGAAGGTCATTTTATTGACAAGTGAGTTGACAGGCAATTCATCATTGTAGGAGTATATGATAAAAAATGCAAACCAAATGAAACACACGCGACGAAGTCGCATCTATACACAGTATATCCCCCCTCCAGCGGAAACGCAGGTGTGGTGCCGAACGGCATCCTGCGATAGTGTCCCAAGCATCTTGTGCCTTTTGTTGCAGTTCGGCAATGGTTTTTGATGGCCTTAAGAAGGACGATTAAGTTCGCATCTCATCATGTGCCATATGTATACAACTGGCGAGAGACCTGCTGATTTTGCTGTCCAGCGCAGTTAGTGTACACCACGAAGAACACGTTGAGTCGCAGCAGCCGTATGTGGACACGCGCGCCCTTCCTGTCGAAGAAATGGCAGTAGCCCATGCAACGGAGCGGGCACTGGTTTCTTTACCCTGCTGCTCTAACTCATACTCCCCACACCATGAAGCCTAAGATGGTACCTGTGTGTTGCGGGCGAATTCACTTTAGAATAGGCAGTTCACCAGATGTATGCCTACAAGTGTACGTCCGTCATTCGCACGCTGACAGAACCAAGTCCCATCGCTGACGACAACAGAACGCTATTCCACTCTCCAGTCAACTCTTACACGACACCGCAGTAGCCATTATTGGCGGGTTCGTGGTTTCATTTGTAGCCTGGCCAGAGGCACGCATGATCATAATACTGCTGTAAGCTGACGGTTCCCCTTGGTCCCTGATGACATTGCAGGTGTAATGTGTCCCTGGATTTCGTCCCTGGATAACGTTCGGTCGGCCACCGCTGCTCGCAAAATGCGTCGATCTTGACGTGCCCCTGTTCTACGCAGACGTCCAGTACTTGGTCTACAGGTGCGGGAATTTTCCACAGACCACTGTTGGAAGCGACGACACACCGCCAATACACTGCGCACGACGTGCGCAGCAATCTGTCGATACAGCCAACCAGCTTCCTGCAGGCCTACAGTGCGGTCTTATTCAAGTTGCTGAAGCTGTGCAACAGGAGTCGGTGGTACATGGTTGTACCATAGGGTGAATGTTGAAAACACTGTTCAACTCGGCACAGTTATTCCCTGGAAAGTCAAAACAGAGGTTGTTCAGCAGAGATGTGTCAAGTTCGGTCACAGAGGTGGGTGCTGCTGCCCAATAGGCAGATCCATATCAAGATACATCGCTAACAGCGTACAGTAAAGGCCACGTGACATTTCACTGTTTCTCCTCTTCTTGTTGCTTCGCTGTTCCATAACGATTACGGAGACATGCGGACAGACTAAGGTTTGAAATTTCTGCACTTAGAAAGTACCATAATAACCACAGAGACAACCAAATGCAGGGCATGTAAACCAACTATTATGATCTGTAATATTGTTTTAGAATGTAAAGTCGAATTTTACTTTACCCATAAGTTTCAGATGCTAAGTATAATACTGCTCAAAAGTAGGAGATATTCTTGAATTTCAGTTATTGCTTTTAGACAGGGTACTCTGCCTATCTTTCTTTCGCAGTCACGTTGCACTTTTGAATATAACATTATTCCAAGTACAACATACACGATAGAAAAATATGTGTACAATCAGAGATGAAATCTGATTCGATACGTCTATCTCACCACAAACCATAGCTAATCAAACACAAGAATACTCGCAGACAAAGATGTGTCGTGCATTCTAACGCAAGTTTATATTTGACTGAGCCGACGTGACGTAATAAGTCCAAGTGCAACTGAAATCGGCAGACAAACGGAAACGTCACCAGTTTTGACAATGGCAAAGGCAAAGTCTACTAAATCGACATTACTGTCACACTTTTTTTAATAATAACACCTAAAACATGAATGGTGATTGACAGTCTTAATATGAAGAAACACGCTACACTTCGCGTTCGAAACGTAATTGTAGGTGAAACAAAACATTGGTGTCACGCCAATCGATTCACGCGATTGCGCAACCGCAGTCTCCCTAATACTTATCAAGTTCCAACTTACTGTCCATTGTAAATGGTAGGTTGAATGCTCTGGTTCGTTATACCGTTTTCCCTTTCGGTTTTTATTTACGAACTTTTGAGATGCAAACAATTTTGTAATTCTAGCTTTTGATTCTTAACTTTTTGCTTCACATGTTCTTCATCAATATTTTGTAACGGATGCCTTTTTCCCAAAACTTATGTACAACTCCATCGCTTTTACTCAATAGTTATGCATCTAATATTAACATGTTCAAATAATTTAGAGCGAAGCCGACGGGGCACTTGCTTTAGAGACGGAGTTGATCGAATTCGTGTACCGAATAACAACCGTTGGTCTCATACAGTGGACGCTTAAGCGTGCTATCTGAGCAGTTCACTAACATTTTCCAGAGAAATTCTGGAAAAGCTGTTATCTGCGCTTCAGAAACACCAAGCATAAATTATTAAACCTCGAATACACATGAAACAAAAGGTTTAAGATTCACAGAGAGATGATATACAAGACCATCTTTCTTAGCATACCAGTCGTTAAACTAAAAGTAATTGACGAATCACAGATTGACGAAACAAACACTAAAGGAAAAAACAATTAAAAATCGGTTTGGGGAATTTGTAAGTTTCCTGATTGTAGCAGTACGACTTGCTGCATTGGTATTTAGAAGGTTCTCAAATGGTGGTTCTTTTGGTGCCAGGTCACTTTGCGATACAATGGAGTCATCTGTCTAGTGTCTTACATGTCGAAGGAATGCATTACGCAAGTCCCACACTACTTCTGCTTCATGTAAATCTGTACTCCGTGTGCCCGTGTGTACCAGTGGAAAAATTGTACAACAGAATCATTACACCATAGACTAACGTAGACTATCTCAAGTAAGACTACGGTAGTTTTCCTTGTAAACATTGTAACCACGTCACCTGTGCGTTAGGTGTGTTGCGTACGTATCGGGCGTTACCGAATTTCGATAGGCTTGTGTTACTAGATTCCCTTAGAAACCGGAAGCGGCGAACCGTTTAGAACTGAGTGACGATATAAGGTCGCGTAGCCTGCTCTACATTTTAGTTCTATATATTTATCCTCCTGTCAGTTCCTTAAAAATAAACAGTACTTACAGCAAAATTGAAAGTATCAATATTTAATTCAGGTTTTACTTGAAAAATGTTGATTTGTAACACGAAACAGCACCCCACACTATAAGGATTTGAATTGGCCCTGTATGTCTTGTGCGAATGCAGTCACTGTGATGCCACTCGCTCCGACTGCGGCGAACCAAAATACCTCCATCATTTTCAAACAAACAGAACCTGGATTCGTTCGAAAACATATCTGATGCCATTCCTGTCCCTAGTGACGTCGTTCCGTACACCATTGCCGTCTAGCATGCTTCTGCACATTCGTCAAAGATAGGCGCCGGCCGGGGTGGCCGAGCAGTTCTAGGCGCTACAGTCTGGAACCGCGCGACCGCAACGGTCGCAGGTTCGAATCCTGCCTCGGGCATGGATGTGTGTGATGTCCTTAGGTTGGTTAGGTTTAAGTAGTTCTAAGTTCTAGGGGACTGATGACATCAAAAGTTAAGTCCCATAGTGCTCAGAGCCATTTGAATCATAGGCGGAGAAGTGGACGACACGCACGTAACCCAAGCCGTAACAAAGGCGGACTGTCACCCCTGACGGTGTACTATCTGATATATTATTTCATTGTTTCGCCAGAGCAGAGGAGGACGCAGATCTGTCCTGCATGCCATTCAGATGAGGCGTAGACCTTCTCTGGTGACAGTGGGAGTGGGGGTGGTCTGGGTGGTACTACCTGACCCATCTGTTCGCGTTCTAAGGTCTTCCGTGAATCATTCTGCACATACCCGTTACAATGCCGAAACACTTTGTCGCACACGAGCAGCAATTTCCCGGATGGATGTATCACACTCTCTCATGCCAATAATGCGTCCTCTTTCAGACTCACTGATATGACGCTACGGTTCGCGCATACGTCTGCTCAAGTCGCACTGATCCATTACCTTCGGTTTATAACGACAGCAAGAGCCACAGGTACACATTACCGGTAGGTGGTGTTGCGCCGCGATATCGATGTTGACCTTGAACATACAGACCGACATGGTTCAAATGCTAATAATTTTTGCAAAACATACTAATGTACATGTCTTATGAATGTGAACGTCCTATCTATAGTCGTTCAAGGTGTTCTGTTTTTTTTCTGGTTATGAATGTATATTGTAAAAAGTAACGGCTCTGTAACACTCCCTTGAGATATGTTCGAAGTTACTTTTGTACCTGAAGATTTCTCTCCGTTGGAAGTGGCATGCTGTGTTCTGTCTGACAGACTTTTTGGTCCAGTCTCACAGCGGTTCCGATACTCCGTACGCTCGTATTATTTTCCTGACGCATTTCACTGTCGCCGCACTTAGAAAATTCTTTCGGACAAGGGATGGTGTCATTCTGTAATACAACAGATGTCCTACGACGACAGTGAGAAACTACCGTATAGGTCAGATGGGGCAAGCTTTGCACACCGCAAGTAAAAGCGTGCCATCTAAGAGGCCACGCCACGTGGTAACAGGTACTTTACTGTCCCAGCAACGCTGAATTAATTCTTATGACATGTGTCTGTTGCTCGTTTCTGTCGGCATTTTTATTAAAAGAGCACTGATCCCTTTTCCCATTTTATACTACGACGCAATATTTTCAAAGGAATGGGAATTTTACCAATAAAAGTTACTCTGAAACTTCCTGGCACATTAAAACTGAGTGCCGGACCGCGACTCGAACTAGGGACCTTTACCTTTCGCGGGCAAGTGCTCTACTATCTGAGCTACCCAAGCACGACTCACACCCTGTCCTCAGAGCTTTACTTCCGTCAGTACCTCGTCTCCTACTTTCCAAACTTCACAGAAGTTCTCCTGCGAACCTTGCAGAACTAGCACTACTGGAAGAAAGGATAAGCGTAGACATGGCTTAGCCACAGCCTGGGGGATGTTCCCCAGAATGAAATTTTCACTCTGCAGCGGAGTGTGCGCTGATATGAAACTTCCTGGCAGATTAAAAATCTGTGCCGGTCCGAAACTCGAACTCGGGACCTTTGGCTGTCGCGGGCAAGTCCTCTACCATCTGTGCTACCCAAGCACGACACACACTCCGGGGTGTGAGTCGTGCTTGGGTAGCTCAATGGTAGAGGACTTAACAGCGAAAGGCAAAGATTCCGAGTTCGAGTTTCGGTCCGGCACACAGTTTTAATCTGCCATGAAGCTTCATATCAGCGCACACTCCGCTGCAGAGTGAAAATCTCATTCTGAAAAGTTACTCTTTTTGTAAGGAAGGTTTATTTAAGAGCCAAGAATTTTAACATGGCAGCTACGGGTAACTAATGTTTCGATTTTTTAACCAGTTATTAGTAAAAAATGAAATGCACCTCTTCCAACATAGGACAAACAAATACCTAAAAAATCCCGTTTATCTGTAACTAAAATACCGGTATCGGTGGTAACTGGTCAGTTTTTCCCGCCCCTAGGTCGCGGCAGCCCACATCCGGTGCCTCCTGCAACGGCTCCTGCTCGCTGGTCAGCAGCTCGCTCCGTGTACCGTATGTGTGGCCTTCTGGAGCTTCCTCGCTCCAGTTAGCGTCCTCCGTAACGCACAAAGACCGTTGTTCTCGGGCCGCTATCCTAATGGCTTAATTTGTCAGTCTCGCCTGTCCTGCTGAAGCACTCGCTCTTTTTTAAACTCGTGAAAGCAGTAAAATTGCTTGCCGCTGACCGTAAGTTTTAATGGACTGCGCGGCGTTCTTCCTATGAAAGCCGAAGCAACCTTAAGGTATTGTCGCTGTTAAACATTCTGGGCAGTTCAGGAACATAGAAATACAAGTTATTTAGGAGAAAAACAAATAGGAAGAGAAGGGAATCTTAGCCAAAATGGCTACATGGAAAATGTGAAGAAATCGAAAAAGCATTATTCTTGGAAGAACTGACGCAGCAGATAGGAAAGTCAAAACAACCTTCAGTGAAATTAAAAGCAAGGCTTTAACATTAAGAATGCGAAAAGAATGCTACTGTTAAATGCAAAGAGAGAGCGGATAGATGGAAAGAGAACATTGAATGCCTATGATGGTGATGATGATGTTTGGTTTGTGGGGCACTCAACTCCGCGGTTATCAGCGCCCGTATTAATTCCCAACCTTTGCTCAGTCCAATCTCGCCACTTCCATGAATGATGAGGACAACACAAACACCCAGTTATCTCGAGGCAAGCACTACAAGCTGACTTCTAATAACACGGAGAAAGCTACAGGTACTTTTTCGCTTCGTCACGATATTCCGTAATCAGGCAAAAAACTCCTTCATTCGTCATACTCAGAACGTGACTATATCGGTGATTAATTCTGTTCGGGTCGGGCATTTCCTTTCTTTAACAGTAAAAGTGCGAAGGGTAGCAATAAAGTTTAAAATCGTCATTTCGAAAAAATGTAGAGTTCTTAACGACTCTTTGGTTTAGTTGCAATTAAAGGTCTCCAAACCTGGTACACGACGGAACTGCGACACAGACGCTCGGTGTTACAGGACTCATAACAAAATGACACAGCCCATCGATAAAAGCGAGATGGGCAACGGCATTCTGTTTGCGCTCCTGCAACACCGTGCTATGGTGCTTCGGCGCGTGGTTTCATTGTGTACCAAGACTGCAGATATGTATTCGCAAATAAAGAAAAGAGCAATTAAGAATACTTGATATTTTCGAAATGATGATTAAAACGTTATGACTGCCCCTCATGAGGCAGAATCAAACTCATAAAAGAAACAATGGGCGTTTGCAGTAGGGTTTTGGAGCATATACTGTATTCAAACATTATGAATCACCTCGAAGGGAACGATCTATTGATACGTAATCAGCATGGTTTCAGAAAACATCGTTCTTATGCAACGCAGCTAGCTCTTTATTCGTACGAAGTAATGGCCGCTATCGACAGGGGATCTCAAGTTGATTCCGTATTTCTAGATTTCCGGAAAGCTTTTGACACCGTTCCTCACAAGCGACTTCTAATCAAGCTGCGGGCCTATGGGGTTTCGTCTCAGTTGTGCGACTGGATTCGTGATTTCCTGTCAGAAAGGTCGCAGTTCGTAGTAATAGACGGCAAATTATCGAGTAGAACTGAAGTGATATCAGGTGTTCCACAGGGAAGCGTCCTGGGACCTCTGCTGGTCCTGATCTACGTAAATGACTTGGGTGACAATCTGAGCAGTTCTCTTAGGCTGTTCGCAGATGATGCTGTAATTTACCGTCTACTAAGGTCATCCGAAGACCAGTATCAGCTGAAAAGCGATTTAGAAAAGATTGCTGTATGGTGTGGCAGGTGGCAGTTGCTAAATAACGAAAAGTGTGAGGTGATCCACATAAGTTCCAAAAGAAATCCGTTGGAATTCGATTACTCGATAAATAGTACAATTCTCAACGCTGTCAATTCAATTAAGTACCTGGGTGTTAAAATTACGAACAACTTCAGTTGGAAAGACCACATAGATAATATTGTGGGGAAGGCGAGCCAACGGTAGCATTTCATTGGCAGGACACTTAGAAGATGCAACAAGTCCACTAAAGAGATAGCTTACACTACACTCGTTCGTCCTCTGTTAGAATATTGCTGCGCGGTGTGGGATCCTTACCAGGTGGGATTGACGGAGGACATCGAAAGGGTGCAAAAAAGGGCAGCTCGTTTTTTATTGTCACGTAATAGGGGAGAGAGTGTGGCAGATATGATACGCGAGTTGGGATGGAAGTCATTAAAGCAAAGACGAAATTTCAGTCACCAACTTTCCCTTCCGAATGTGAAAATATTTTGTTGACCCCAACCTACATAGGTAGGAATGATCATCAAAATAAAATAAGAAAAATCAGAGCTCGGACAGAAAGGTTTAGGTGTTCGTTTTTCCCGCGCGCTGTTCGGGAGTGGAATGGTAGAGAGATAGTATGATTGTCGTTCGATGAACCCTCTGCCAAGCACTTAAATGTGAATCGCAGAGTAATCATGTAGATGTAGAAGGTTTTATACACTGCGCAAAAAAAGTTTGAAATTTGGCTCAAGGTTTTCCTACAGCTAATGTCTGTAACGGTGCAAAAGAATGTCAACCTCGGACTCGGTGATACTTCAGACAGCAAGGTATCTACACATACGAAAGAAAGGACACAGCTCAGATGTTCATGTGAGGTGTAAGTTGAGTGAATTATGTCATACTGGTACCAAATTCCACTACAATTCTACACATAGCCATCGTAGACGTGTCACAAAATGGGGTGATCGGCACACGCCCTCTTACCCACAGTTCACCTTCTTTTGACGTCTCTGCAGTCTAGGTCACAACTGAGACACCCAGCGTTGAAATCATGCGGATCCCTTTGCGTTGCAGAGAAAAACATAACGAGATTTTCACTCTGCAGCGGATTGTGCGCTGATATGAAACTTCCTGGCAGATTGAAACTGTGTGCCGGACCGAGACTCGAACTCGGGACCTTTGCCTTACGCGGGCAAGTGCTCTACCAACTGAGCTACCCAAGCACGACTCACGGCCCGTCATAACAGTTTTACTTCTGCCAGTACCTCATCTCCTACCTTCCAAACTTTGCAGAAGCTTTCCTGCTCGCAGGAAAGGCAAAGGTCCCGAGTTCCAGTCTCGGTCCGGCACATAATTTTAATCTGCCAGTAAGTTTCATATCAGCGCACACTCCGCTGCAGAGTGAAAATCTCATTCTGGAAACATCGCCCAGGCTGTGGCTAAGCCATGTCTCCGCAATATCCTTTCTTTCAAGAGTGCTAGTTCTGCAAGGCTCGCAGGAGAGCTTCTGCAAAGTTTGGAAGGTAGGAGACGAGGTACTGGCAGAAGTAAAGCTGTGAGGACGGGGAGTGAGTTGTTCTTGGGTAGCTCAGATGATAGAGCACTTGCCCGCGAAAGGCAAAGGTCCCGAGTTCGAGCCTCGGTCCGGCACACAGTTTTAATCTGCCAAAAAGTTTCAGAGAAAAACATTTCAGACACATCGCCACTCACAACCTACACGAAAAGCCATTATGATGTGGCATAAGGTGCGTCAACGAAATCACCGCTTCCCTTGGGGCGGTAATTCCACACATTTCGCGGTCTAAAACGACACTTCTCAGTGCGATGAGCAACAGGACGAGGTTCTTGACAACATTCGACACTGCTCACACTACCCGGACACGATTCCACCCTACTCGAAGGATATCGTGGAGCTCCAGCCTACTGAACGTCATCTCACCACTTACGAGTGTTCTGACTGGTTTGATGCGGACCGCCACGAATTCCTCTCCTGTGCTATCCTCTTCATCTCAGAGTAGCTCTTGCAACCTACGTCCTCCATTATTTGTTGGCTATATTCCGATATTTGTGTTCCTCTACAGATTTTACCCTCTACAGCTCCCTCTGGTATCAAGGAAGTTATTCCCTGGTGTCTTAACAAATGTCCTGTACCTCCTTGTCAGTGTTTTCTATGCATTCCTTTCCTCGCCGATTCTGTGCAGAACCTCCTTATTTCTTACCAGTCTACCAAATTTTCAACGTTCTTCTGTAGACTACATCTTAAATGCTTCGATTCTCTTCTGTTCTGGTTTCCCCACAGTCCTTGTGTCATACCATAGAACGCCGTGCTCCAAACGTACATTCTCAGAAAGTTCTTCCTCAAATTAAGACTTATTTTGATACTAGTAGGCTTCTCTTGGCCAAGAATGACCTTTCCGCCAGTGGTAGACTGATTTTTATGTCTTCCTTGCTCCGTCCGTCAAGAGTTATTTTGCTACCTTGATAAAAGATTTCCTTCACTTCTTCTATTTCGTGATCCCTATTTCTGATGTTAAGCTTCTCGCCGTTCTCATTTCTGGTATGTCTCATTACTTTCGTCTTCTTTCGATTGACTGTCAGTCCATTTCATTCAGCAGATTCTGTAATTGTTCTTCACTTTCACTGAGAACAACAGTGTTATCATCAAACCTTATCGTTGACATCCTTTCACCCTGAATTCTAACCTCATTCTTACATCTTTCTTTTATTTTCACAATTGCTTCTTCGACGTATAGATTGAAAGCTGGAGTGAAATACTGCATTCTTGTCTTACACCCTTTTTAATCCGCGCACTTCGTTCTTGGTCTTCCACTCTTACTTTTCCCTCTTGGTTCTTGTGTGTAATGTATATTACCCGTCACTCTCTATAGCTGACCCCCATTTTTTTCAAGATATCGAACATCCTGCACCATTTTATATTGTCGAACGCTTTTTCCAGGGCGCCAAATACTATGAACGTGTCTTGATTTTTCTTCAGCCATGTTTCCATTATCAACAGCAAAGTCATAACTGCCTCTCTGGTGCCCTTTCCTTCCCTACACCCAAACTGGTCGTCATCTAACAGAGAACTTTCTTTTCCATTCTTCTGTATATTGTTCTTGTCAGCAGCTTGGATGCACGTGCTGTTAAGCTGATTGTGTCATTATTCTCGGTCTTGGCAGCTATTGCTATCTTCTTCAGAATTGTGTGCATGATGTTTATTCGAAAGTCTGATGGTGTATCACCGGTCCCATACGTTCTACACACCGATGTGAATAGTCGTTTTGTTGCCACTTCCCCTAATGATTTTAGAAATTCTGATGGAATGTAGCTGAGTATATATTGGGAAGAAAGAAGATAATGAAGAAGAGGAATTGGTTCAACGAGATATGCCAGAAGGCTACAGAAAAGAGAAGGAAGATGAGGGAGAAGTGGCTAGTTGACAGGGAGAATGAGCAGAAAAGGGAACATTTTATCAGTGTCAGAAGGGAGACAAAGCGAATCCCAAGAGCAGAGAAGAGAATATATCCAACCAGTTTGCTAGAACAAGTTGAGACAAAGAACCAAAACAAGAATTCAAGGCAATTCTTCCAGTCCATAAAAAATTGGAAACGTGTATCTCAGAGACCAACTTTTTTCATTAGAGATAAGAACGGCAACTTGATAAATGACAAGGAAAGAATTGTAGAAAGATGGAAAGAATGCTTCTCAGAACTGTTGAATTGTCCAGACCCAGATGAGATGTTACCTGCAGGCACTACGGAGGAAAGATGAAGAAGAATGGGAAGTTAGTGAAGACTAGAAGATCGCAATCAAAGGACTCATAAACAACAAAGCCCCAGGGGAGCACAGAATAACTTCAGAATTAATCAAGGTGGGAGGTGAGAGCTTACACTTAGAGATATGTAAACTGATCCATTTGATATGGGAGAAGGAGACACTGCCAGAAGAATAGAAATTGGCTATAATATGCCCAATACACAAGAAAAAAATGGAATGTGGTAACTACAGAGGAATCAGCTTGTTGAATGTAACGTATAAGGTACTGTCCATCATTATCCTCAGAAAATTGCAACCATTCATAGAGAACAACATACAGTAGTATCAAGCTGGCTTTCGACCAAACCGATCGACAATAGATCACATTTTCACACTAAGACACTTGTTTGAGAAACGCTGGGAATATTATTAAGATATCTCCAGCCTGTTCGTCGATTTTCAACGTGCGAATGACCGTATCCACAGGAATAGCCGATACAGTGCAACGCGTGATTTCAGAATCCCTGAGAAGCTAGTGAGAATGGTGCAAGCTTGTATGGAAGGGTCAAAGGCAGCAGTACGTTTCTGAGAAGCCACATCAGAAACATTCGAGATTGAAACAGACCTCAGACAAGGGGATGCTCTCTCATGGGTTCTGTTCAATGTCATCTTAGAGAAAGTAATAATAGGGTGTAAGCAACAGGAGTGGGCTGGAATACAGGTGGACGGTAACTTAAATTGTCTCGCATATCCAGATGACATAGTGCTACTAAGTGAATCAAAGCATGAATTGAAAGGAATGGACAGTTATGCACAGAAGGCAGGGCTCAAAGTGAATCAAGACAAAGCAGAGTTCATACAATTAGTAAGAAGACAAGAGCAGGAAGTATTTCTTGAGATAGATGGCAAGAGGTTCTAGAGAGTACACCAGTTCAAATTCTTGGGATCTTAGTTTACCACGGGCAACAACATAAAAATGGTCATCAAGGAAAGAATAGCAGTGGGAATGATATGCATGCATTCCCTCACTGAGACACTCGGTTCTAAATCGATCTCAGTGAACACTAAGATGAAAATCTACAACACAGTGATATGCCCAGCAGTAATATTAATATTTGAAAGAAGAGTAATGAGGAGGATACGGGGACCAGTTTTAGATAACAGAGAATGGAGGAGGAGGAAAAACGAGGAAATCTACCTTCTGATGGGACAACCAAGAAAACACGAGGAAAAGAATGCAATGCGTGGGCCATGTAGCCCGTATACCAGATGGAAGACAGTCGAAGATAGCACTAGAGGGGAAACCAAACACCAAACGCCACATTGGACGACCAAGGCAACGCTGGATGGACGACCTGGCGAAGGGCCTAGCAGCTTTGTGGATTGAAGACACCTGGAGGAACCGGGCACAAAACAGGAAGGAATGGAGGCAGATCGTGGAAGCAGCGCGTGGTCTGCAGGACCTGTGATCGCTGGATATCTAACTCTATCTGATGGAATGTTATGTATCCCTTCTGCCTTATTTGATCTCAAGTCCTCCATATCTCTTTTAAATTTTGACACTAATACTGGATCCCCTACCTCTTCTTTATAGACTCCTGTTTCTTATCACGTCATCTGACAAGTCCTCCCTCTCATACTGGCGCTCCTTGCGGTCGCGTTCTCGCTTCCCGAGCGCGGGGTTCCGGGTTCGATTCCCGGCGGTGTCAGGGATTTCCACTTGCCTCGGCCGGCCGGAGTGGCCGTGCGGTTATAGGCGCTACAGTCTGGAACCGCGTGACCGGTACGGTTGCAGGTTCGAATCCTGCCTCGGGCATGGATGTGTGTGATGTTCTTAGGTTAGTTAGGTTTAAGTAGCTCTAATTTCTAGGGGACTGATGACCTCAGAAGTTAAGTCCCATAGTGCTCAGAGCCATTTGAACCATTTTTTCCACTTGCCTCGAGATAACTGGGTGTTTGTGTTGTCCTCATCATTCATGGAAGTGGCGAGATTGGACTGAGCAAAGGTTGGGAATTTATACGGGCGCTGATAACCGCGGAGTTGAGTGCCCCACAAACCAAACATCATCGTCACCATCATAGGCATTCAATGTTCTCTTTCCATCTATCCGCTCTCTCTTTGCATTTAACAGTAGCATTCTTTTCGCATTCTTAATGTTAAAGCCTTGCTTTTAATTTCACTGAAGGTTGTTTTGACTTTCCTATCTGCTGCGTCAGTTCTTCCAAGAATAATGCTTTTTCGATTTCTTCACATTTTCCATGTAGCCATTTTGGCTAAGATTCCCTTCTCTTCCTATTTGTTTTTCTCCTAAATAACTTGTATTTCTATGTTCCTGAACTGCCCAGAACATTTTTGACTTCCTTCTTTCGCCTATCAGCTGAAGTATTTCTTGCATTACCCACGGTTTCTTCGCAGTTACCGTCCTCATACCTATGTTTTTCTTTCCAGTGTCTGTGATTGCCCTTTTTAGAGATATCCATTCCTCTCCAACTGAACTACCTGCTGAACTATAAATTAATGCAGTGTCTGTAGCGTCAGAGAACTTTTGTATCTCTTCATTCCTTAGTATTTGCCTGTTCCACTTCTTTGCACAATGTTACTTCCTGACCACTCTCGCTTCCCGCGCCCGGGTTCCCGGGTTCGATTTCCGGTGGGGTCAGGGATTTTCTCTGCCTCGTGATGACTGGGTGTTGTGTGATGTCCTTAGGTTAGTTAGGTTTAAGTAGTTCTAAGTTCTAGGAGACTGATGACCATAGATGTTAAGTCCCATAGTGCTCAGAGCCATTTGAACCATTTTGAACCTGACTCCTCTCTTAAACTCCAGACAACTCAGCACCACTATCAAATTGTGACCTGAGTCCATATCTGCCTTACAATCGAATATCTGAATTCGTAATCTCTGCCTGACCATGATGTAATCTAACTGAAATATTTCGGTATCTATCGGACTTTTTCCAAGTATATGTCCTCCTCTTGAGGTTCTTGAACAGAGCATTCGCTATTAGTAGTTGAAATTTATTACAGACCTCAGTTAGTCTTTCTTCTGTCTCATTCCTATTAGCAGGTCCATATTCTCCCGTAACGCTTTCTTCTACTCCTTCCCCTACAAGTCCCCCATGACTACTAGATTTTTATCTCCGTTTACGTACTCAATTATCCGTTCAATGTCCTCATATACACCGAGCGAGGTGGCACAGTGGTTAGCTCACTGGACTCGCATTCGGGAGGACGACGGTTCAACCCCGCTTCCGGCCATCCTGATTTAGGTTTTCTGTGATTTCCCTAAATGGCTGGCTGGCTGGCTCTGAGCACTATGGGACTTAACATCTATGGTCATCAGTCCCCTAGAACTTAGAACTACTTAAACCTAACTAACCTAAGGACAGCACACAACACCCAGCCATCACGAGGCAGAGAAAATCCCTGACCCCGCCGGGAATCGAACCCGGGAACCCGGGCGTGGGAAGCGAGAACGCTACCGCACGACCACGAGATGCGGGCCCCTAAATCGCTCCAGGCAAATGCTGGGATGGTTCCTTTGGAAGGGTACGGCCGACTTCCTTCCCCGTCCTTTCCTAATCCGATGAGACCGATGACCTCGCTGTTTGGTCTTTTCCCCCAAACAATCCAATCCAATCCTCATATACATTCTCTGTCTCTTCATCTTCACCTTGTGACGCCGGCATGCATACCTGAACCACCGCTGTCGGTTTTGGTTTGTTGTCGGTTCTGATGAGAATAACCCTGTCACTGAACTGTTCACAGTAAGCAAGTCACTCTTTGCCCCACCTTCCTATTCATAACGAGTCCTGCTCCCATTATACAATTTTCTTCTGCTGTTGATATTATCTTACAGTCATCTCATGATAAATCCCTGTCGTCTTTCCATTTCACTTTCCTGAACCCCTCTATATCTAGATGGAGACTTTGCATTTTCTTTTTCAGATTTTCTAGCTTCCCTACCACGTTCAACCTTCTGACGTCCCACGCCCTGACTCGTAGTCCCCTCAGGGAGATCCGAAAGGGTAACTAGTCCGGAATCTATTGCCAGTGGGGAGATCACTACGTCACTAATTCATAAAACTAGTACTAAGCGTTGAATATTTAAAAGCTTTGTACATTAAAAATTATCACTTTTTCAAAATCCCGTAATTGTCCTACTCTGCGAGGTATAAATTTGAAATTTGCCGGAAAGATGCCTACAACCTTCCTATGTAACAGTGCAAATGGTGACGCCCTGCGACGTCCCCCGCGGGCTTGGTCGACACACACGAAAAAAGCTCACAAGTTCAAGTGAGCTGTAAGACAGGTTAATGGTGTCACATCGATACCAAAATTCACCATAATTCTATCGAACGCCACAACGTCATAGTGGTCGTGTAACACTATGGGAAGGTTGTCATACCCTCTCTTACCCCCCATTCAGCCCTTCTTTCGACGATTCTGCCATGGAGGTCAGAACTGCGACACACAGCATTGAAACGACACTGGGTGGCACCACCGCTCATAATCCGCACGAAAAGTCCTCAGGAGGTGGCATAAGAGGCGTCATTGAAACCACCCCTTCCCTTCTGAAGATAATCCCATACATTTCCATGTCGAAAATGATAGTTCGCATTGTGATGAGCAACAAGACGATGTTCTCGACAACGTTCTGCACTGTTCGCACCCCCTAAGACGATTCATCCCTACTCTAAGGACATTGCTGAGCTGCAACCCCATCGAACGTGATCCGACCATTTTGGACCGTAGCATCACCGTAATTTTTGCTCTGTTACACAGGATCGAACCTCTAGGAACCATTCAAAATCATTGAACAAAACGGTAGAAGGCCCTCCTAAGCTCCTCCAGTTCGGCAACATCCTCGGTGCCACCCACGCACCTTCGCTGAGCACATTAAAAATGTGCCTGTCAGAGACTTCGACAACGATTCGGCTGTGTGGTGCCTCGCTGCTGCTCTAACGCCTGAGAGCAGGCAACCTCTTCTACACCATGTACATGGGTTCAAAAAGTGGCTCTGAGCACTATGGGACTTAACATCTGAGGTCATTAGTCCCCTAGAACGTAGAACTACTTAAACCTAACTAACCTAAGGACATCACACACATCCATGCCCGAGGCAGGATTCGAACCTGCGACCGTAGCGGTCGCGCGTACCAGACTGTAGCGCCTAGAACCGTTCGGCCACCCCGGCCGGAATATACGTGGGATCTGAAGAGTGTGCGGTACCGATAACAGATGCATAGCAGGGCGTCAGTGAAATGGCGATGCAATTGGGAACATACTCCAAAGTTGAAGTTCAAAACAATATAATTCTTGTGGGTAAAACGTCTAAATTGCACACAAATTCCACTGTGAAATTTTGGTGAAAAATAGACAAAACGTAATTTGTGGTTAATCGTAATTAAACTGTGCCAACAATTTGATCACGACAGCACAAAGGTGGGTGGTTCTGATCGGCAAATCCAGGTCTTCAATCACACGATTTAGATCTTTTCGGCAAGCTGAAAGACGAAATTTTAAACTCTCAACTCCAATAGAATTGGTAACATATTTGTTTTGCTTCTTCGCTGTATCAGTTCGGTAGAATTCTTCTGGCTCCAAACTAGTGCTGCAAGAGCACTTCAAAGGAAAATAATTCTAATCATTCGAGACCAGCCAGTTTGACCAGAACTATTTCTGTTGCTTTTTGCCATTTGCATTTGTTGCTGACACTTTGTTACGAACTAACCTAAGCAGTGCAGTAGCATGCTTTGCTTACCGGTGGACGTAGCTTACGTACAAAGCCATTTTCTAAGAAGCTGTATCTGGTCTGGTTCTAGATGGGGCTAATGTATGGGTTGGATAACACATGGAAGCACAACTCGCTGCATTTTACCAAAGGATAGTTGGTACCTTTGAAGACTGGAGAAGATGCGCGTTCTGTAGCCACTTGCTGTAATGTTGCTACCTCGATAAAAAATACGAATTGCCTCGCCCTTGCCGGCCGCTGTGGCCGAGCGGTTCTAGGCGCTTCAGTCCAGAACCGCGCTGCTGCTACGGTCGCAGGTTCGAATCCTACCTTGGGCATGAATATGTGTGATGTACTTAGCTTAGTTATGTTTAAGTAGTTCTAAGTCTAGGGAACTGATGACCCCAGATGTTAAGTCCCATATTGCTTATAGCCATTTGAACCATTGTTTTGAGCCTCACGCTTGCCCGTGTTGTGAGGGCGACTCTACTAGATGAGTGTCGCTTTCGCAATCTGACAAATCGATCCGTGTGTGTTACGCCTGTTAGTCCTGCACGCCAGGGTGATTCATATCGCATCACGCAGGATGGAAACAATTGTAGAGAAATAAAGAGAAAAACGGTACATCAGAGATATGTGTGAGGTCCTCAATCGATTGGTTTTGCGGCATTGTTCAGCAGTTAAAGCAACAAACTTGCAGGAAAAATTGAAAAAGGACACGATCTATAGGGGTTGAACAGAAATATGAAACAACATGATAAATGATTGCGTGACCATAAGTGCAGGTGCTAGCCAAGTCTACGGATTTCGACGTGGTATCTGACCACGAGCAGCGCCTGTGCGGTGTCGTCAATACGCTCCAAGTCTCAGTCATGGCCCGGACAGTGTTCTTTGTTGTTGTGCGTCCATTATGTTGGAGTTTTGTGAATTCGAAAGTGGCCACATTGTTGGTGCTCATATGGTGGGTGCTTCCTCAGCAAAGATAGCAGAAGTGTTTGGCCATCTCGCTTAGGCGATGGTCAATAGCACGTATAAATTTTTTAAAAAACTCAACTCTTTGTTGTCTGTAATAATATTATTTTATTATGCTGCCGATTTCGGTTCTGAGCCTTCATCGACGGCAGCTGTACAACAAACAAAAGTGGACAATATCACAATGCCAAACGAAATAATAAAAAAAAGAAACAGAAAAAGTTTAAAATCGATCAAAATGTTCTCGAAAAAACATGTTTTAAAATAAGTTTTCATGGGAAATCCAACTCCAGTGGCAGACACTGTAAGAAATATGTTGTGCGTTATGGAGCGGTATATTATTAAACTTTCGAGAATGCCCGTTTTAAGAAGAGTAAAGCAATATTTTACTTCCTCCCAAATGTCTCGCGAAATGTCCAAGACACAAACCATATGTTCGAGTTCATTTGGAGATTTACCAAAAGTCGTTATCTACATCTACATCGGCAAGCTCGTATATTTTTTCTCTAAACGGCAGTGTGGAACAGTGTAGAATGCCTTCCTAAACCCGAGGAACACGGCACCAACCTGAGTGCCGATCTGTACAGAGCTGTGATTCTCATGGAGGAACATAGTGAGCTGCGTTCCGCAAGATCTATGTTTGCGAAGACCATCTTTGGTTTTATGGAGGAGATTTTCGTTCTCCCAAAACGTCATAATACATGAGCATAACACGACTTCTGTAATTCTGCAGCAGAACAGAAGCGCACTATTCTCGAATGGATCAGGAAAGACGGTTCGAAGACTTGGATGTAAGTAAAAGCAGCTCCGCTATCAGGCCCATAGACGTGGACGACACCGACAAGCCGCGGTGTCACCTCCTGCTATGTGGCGTCATTCGGATGTGATATGGAGGGGCATGACGTCAGTACACCGCTCTCCAGGTATTTGTAGGCGTTTTAGCACTTGGCGCTGCTATTACTCATTCAAGCATGACCTTCAATAGCCTTACGAGACAGGGAAGACCCGTCCAAACCTCCCAACCGAGCGAGGTGGCGCAGTGGTTATCACACTAGAATCGCATTCGGGAAGACAAAGCGACGATTCTAACCTGCGTCCAGCTATCTTGATTTAGGTTTTCGTGATTTCCCTAAATCGCTTCAGGCAAATGCCGGGCATCGCCGATTTCCCTCCCCATCCTTCACTAATCCGACCTTGTGCTCCGTCCCTAATCACCTCGCTGTCGACGGGATATTAAACACTAATCTTCTCCTTCCCCCCCTCCTCCCCTCCTCCTCCTCAAATCTCCACAAGAAAATAGCGGGAGTTGAGTCCTCTGCATGGCAGTCACAAATGGTGAATGCTCACAGGCGGATGATGTTCAAAACGTATGCAAATATTAATTCGCCTTGTGCGAGGTGTGAGGGAAAAGTAATGAAACCGATTTTTCATCTACCTAATTTTTTATTATTTTTTTCAAACAAGAATATTGTTCCCTTCAAAGCAGTTACCTTCAGCATCTATACACTGGTATAGTCATTGTCCCCAGTCTCGGTAGCAGCGCTGAAAGGCTTCAACAGCTGAGCTCTTTAACATGCCGGTCACATTCTTTTGAATGCTCTCCAGAGTCCCAAAATGACGTCCTTTTAACACATTTTTCAATTTCAAGAAAAGCAAAGAGTCGCAAGGACACTCATCGCATGAATAGAGGGACTTTGGAAAAACAGGTACACCTTTCGTGGTCAAAAAAGGTTCCTTAGTGGAAGTGGCCGCGTAAGATGGGGTGTTGTCATGATGCGGTATCCACCAGCCTGCAGTGTCCAGTCTCACTCGATTCACCCTTTTCCTGAGCCTTTCAAGGACATCTTTGTAAAACGCCTGGTTGACAGTTTCTCCTAGAGGAACAAATTCCTTATGCAGGATACCCCTACTATCAAAAAAGCAATTCAGCATTATTTTGATCCTTGATTTGTTCATTCGAGCTTTTTTCGGTGGAGGAAATGACTCAGAGTACCACTCCTCACTTTGTCGCTTTGCCTCACGATCATAATCAAAAATCCAGGATTCATCGCCTGCGATCAAGCGACTGAAGCATTCGTGGTCATTGGCAATCACCTCAAAGCGCACATTTCTTCGACTGTTCTTCTGCACAGTTGTGAGGATTTTCGGCACAATTTTGGAACAGTCCTTTAGCATGTGTAAATCTTCGGTCAAAATTTGATGTACAGTGAAAGTGTTTCACAGATTACCCATCACCCTTATTGTTAAACGTCGGTCTGATATCACAAGAGCAAACACACGATCGACAGTTTCGTCGGTTTTGGAGCTGGAGGTCTCCCTGAGGGAGGTTAATCTTTAACATGTTCTCGCCCTTCCTAAACTGCTATGTGCCAGCGAAAAACTTGAGCTCTCGATAGGGAATGCCCCCATATAAGCCTGTTTCAACTTTTAAAATGTCACACTTGTGATTTCCCCAAGTTTAACACAAAATATTATGACATAACGTTGCTCCAAATTTCGCTGTTACATTTTCTCAATGTACAACAATAACACAACTTCAGTGATGCGCTCTCAAAAGTCATGGACTGAGCATCTGAAAGGGAAAACATACCAGTGAAACTGAAGGCTATACACACAGCTGGTTTGAATCTTACTTAATAAACAGAAAGCAAAAATTTGTGGTGAATAGCACAGATAATGTTGGGAGGGTGTTAAATTCTAGTGAATGGGGAGTTATCACAAAGGGAGTCCCACAGGGTTCAATTTTGGGTCCTCTGCTGTTCCTTATTCATGTGAATGACCTCCCACTTAATGTTCAATAAGTAGAACTAGTACTTTTTGCAGATGACACGAGTGTTATAATAAATCCCAATCCAGAAAAAGCATCTGAAGATATTGTTAAGGCTATCTTTCAAAGAATTATTAAGTGGTTCTCAGAAAATGGACTCTCCCTTAATTTTGAAAAAACTCACTATATCCAGTTCTGTACACCGAACAGAGTCATACCGACAATTGATGTAGCATATGGACAGGGCTCAGTTAACAACGTAGATTTCTCCAAATTTTTGGGTGTTCACATTTATGACAACTTGAACTGGAAGAAGTATATTACTGAGCTTCTCAAACAACTAAGTTCAGCTTCTTTCGCTCTTCGTATAATCGCTAATCTTGGTAATAAACAGATCAACCTCCTAACGTACTCTGCATATTTCCATTTAATAATGTCTTATGGAATAGTTTTCTGGGGTAACTCACCACTTAGACATAAAGTATTGATTGCACACAAGAGAGCAGTGACAATAATTTAGTGGTGTTCACCCAAGGACGTCATGTAGGCAGCTTTTCAAGGAGTTAGGTATTTTAATTGCACCATCAGAGTACATATATTCGCTTGTGAAATTCGCTACAAATAATCCGTCTCAATTCGCAAAGAACGGTGATGTTTATACATACAACACTAGAGGGAAAAATGACCTTTCCTATCCGTTATTGAAGCTGTCAGTTGCTCAAAAACGAGTGCATTATTCAGCAACAAAAATCTTTGATCATTTGCCCAACAACATAAAGTGTCTGGCAGGTAGCAGATCAAGTTTTAAATCTAGCTTAAAATCATTTCTTTTGGACGACTCCTTATACTCCATGGACGAGTTCCTGTTCCAGAAATGGTAAAAAAAATGTACCTCTAAATGTAGTTGCGTGTGTAGAACTAAAATTTTCAGTAATATTAATATTAGCAATATATATATATATAAACGAATCGGAAGAGGAGGCCCCCATCTCGGGATGGCGTTTATCATACACAAGAGCGTGCTCAGCTCCATCAAGGAAGTTACTCCTGTAAATAATAGGAGAATGACGATGCGCTTACAATGTGCCAACAAAACATACACAATGGTTAATGTTCATGCTCCCACAAACGGAGACAACAAGAAAAACCCCATAGAAACAGAAAAGTTCTGGGAAAATTTGGAGAATATAATGGCCAAGATTCCAAAAGATGATACAAAAGTTCTACTCGGCGATTTTAATGCCCAAATTGGTAGAGAGAAAATCCACCAAAAAACCGTAGGCAAATATCCTGCACATAAATTTACCAATAAAAATGGCACAAGGCTCGTCGAACTATGTAAGCAGAATAACCTGAAGATAATGTCAACATCTCTAAGAAAATGTCCAAGAAAACAAAAGACATGGAGATCTCCTATACAACAAATTGGAGAGTTTCAAATAGATCATGTGGCGATTTCATACCCAGTACAAAAAGAAATTTACGACGTCCAAGTACGCAGAGGAGCAAACATTGATTCAGACCATTACCTAACTAGAATTAAAATCAAGTTTACAGCACGAAGAAGTCATCAGAAGAAAACAGAAATACAGAAATATGACACCAAGAAGATTAAAGAATCTAAAGTAAAAGAAGAATGGGAGAAGGAAAAGGCAAACACATGGGAAGAATTTCATTCTAAAATCACGCGAATAGCTAAGGAAACTATTCCCTTGAAAAAGATATTCAAACACCCTTGGTGGGATTCAGACTGTGAAAATGCATTGGAAAGGAGAAAAAAGGCATTTCAAGAATATAACAGTAAAAAATCACAAGAAAGTCTACATTTATTTAACGAGGTTAGAAAACAGGTTTCAAAATCTATTAGGCAAGCAAAAAGGAAGTACACAAAGGCACAACTGGATGCCATAGAACAAAATTTCCAAAACTATAATACAAGAGACTTCTACAGAACTTTCGCAGATAAAATACGAGGATATATCCCTCAAAATTTATGTTTCAGAAAACCAGATGGTAAATTAGCCCTAACAAACCAGGAAAACTTTCAAGTATTGGCTCAATATTTTTCTAACCTACTAAATTGCCCAGAATCTAGTTTAAGGTTTCCCAAAGAAATCAGTGCCAACGCTCAACCGGATTCATTACCACCAACACAGGAAGAAATCAAATGTCACATTAAAAACTTAAAAAATAATAGAACATCTGGCGAAGATGGCATTGTTGCAGAGCTATTAAAAAACCTAGGACCAAAGACGTTGCAACAGCTCACAAAAATAATAACAAAAATATGGGAAACAGAAAAATTACCAGAGGATTGGAAATGTGCCCTTATTCACCCGTTACATAAAAAAGGAGACAGAACAAATGTCAATAACTACAGGGGAATCTCACTTTTACAAGTCACCTACAAAATTCTCTCAACATGCCTGCTGAAAAGAACACAAGAGCAGCTGGAACGCCAAATTGGTGATTATCAAGCAGGCTTCCGCCCCGGTCGCTCATGCATAGAACAAATATTTAATTTAAAGACAATATTAAAACACAAAGCAATTAGAAATGCCCCCATAATTTGTACATTTGTAGATTTTAAGAAAGCCTATGACTCAATTGACCGGCAATCTTTGTTTAACATTTTAGAGGAACTTGGACTTGACTCCAAAACACTAAGGCTTATCAAAGAATCACTGACAGACACTGTATCTAAAGTTAAATTCAGGGGAGAAATCTCTGAACCTTTTCTCATAAAAACTGGAGTACGTCAAGGTGACGGGCTATCTCCACTTCTGTTTAATATAGTCCTGGATAAAGTCATTAAGGAATGGGAAAAAGAATTAAAAAATCAATCCTACTGGAAACCAATCCATCTTGGTAGAACCAAAGACAACGTGGAGATATCTTGTTTAGCATTCGCGGACGACTTGGCCATACTTGCAGATGATGAAGAAATCGCCACCAAACAAATAGAGATCCTTAAGGAATGCGCGGATAAAGTAGGTTTACAAATTTCGTTTCAAAAGACAGTATTTTTCTGTACGAAATTCCATGTACACAGTTTGAACACAAAATATGGAAAAATAAATAGAGTAAAACATTTTAAATACCTAGGTGAAATTTTGGAGCCAACCGGAGGAGAGAAAGTTGCACAGAAGATAAGACAACAGAAAATGAAGAGAGCATATGGTATGACACATGAAATATACAATAAAAAATGCATCTCCTCGAACACAAAAATCAGACACTACGGCGCAGTAATTAAGCCAGCAGCACTATATGCTAGTGAAACGCTCACACTCCAAACAAAATGTGATTTAGAAAAAATACTAAAAGAAGAACGCAAAATTATGAGAAAGATTTTAGGTCCAAAATTAACAGAAGAAGGATACCGGATACAATCAAGAAGAACCACAGAAACTATATCAAACCTGGCAGCAGACATAAGAAGGCGAAGATTAAAATTTTATGGACATGTCACTAGACTTCCCCCCACACGACTCACCAACAGAATTCTCACTTACATAGAAAAAGTCAAATCAACAACACCATGGATTAGCCAAGTAAAATTAGATTTACAAAAAGCAAATATTGAACTTAAAGATGTCAAAGATAGAAAAACTTTTAGAAATAAGGTGGAAAAGTGGATTGTATTGTCGGAGAAGGAAGCACTAAAGGGACCAGGAACAAAATGGACAGAAGAAAGAAAAAGAAAACATGGAGAACGAATGAAAGAAGTATGGAAGAAACGACGTCAGAAAGCTTTGCGTGATCCTTCTGGGTCCATTCGCGATAAGTATATATATATATATATATATATATATATATATATATATATATATATATAGAGAGAGAGAGAGAGAGAGAGAGAGAGAGAGAGAGAGTGAGTCACCTAACATCACCGCTGGATATATTTCGTAAACCACATCAAATACCGACGAATCGATTCCACAGACCGAACGTGAGGAGAGGGGCTAGTGTAATTGGTTAATACAAACCATAAAAAAATGCACGGAAGTATGTTTTTTAACACAAACCTTCGTTTTTTTAAATGGAACCACGTTAGTTTTGTTAGCACATCTGAACATATAAACAAATACGTAATCAGTGCCGTTTGTTGCATTGTAAAATGTTAATTACATCTGGAGATATTGTAACCTAAAGTTGACGGTTGAGTACCACTCCTCCGCTGTTCGATCGTGTGTATCGGAGAGCACCGAATTACGTAGGGATCCAAAGGGAACGGTGATGGACCTTAGGTCAGAAGAGACTGGAACAGCACATTACGTCCACATGCTAACACCTTTTTATTGGTCTTTTTGACTGACGCACATGTACATTACCATGAGGGGTGAGGTACACGCACACACGTGGTTTCCGTTTTCAATTACGGAGTGGAATAGAATGTGTCCCGACATGTCAGGCCAATAGATGTTCAATGTGGTGGCCATCATATGGTGCGGAATCATTGGCGACCACCTCATTGGTCCTCACTTCATTGCAGGGGCCCAAACAGCTGCAACATACATCGCGTTTCTACAGAATGATCTGCCAACGTTGCTCGAAAATGTCCCACTGGAAACGCGTCGACGTACGTGGTACCAGCATGATGGTGAACCTCCACATTCCGCAATTAACACTAGGCTGACCCTTGACAGGACGTGGAGGACGCATAAATTGGCCAGCCCGTTCTCCTGATCTTACACCTCTGGACTTCTTTCTGTGGGGTACGTTAAAGGAGAATGTGTACCTTGATGTGCCTACAACCCCAGAGGATACGGAACAAGGTATTGTGGCAGCCTGCGGCGACATTACACCAGGTGTACTGCGGCGTGTACGACATTCATTACGCCAGAGATTGCAATTGTGTGCAGCAAATGATGGCCACCACATTGAACATCTATTGGCCTGACATGTCGGGACACACTCTATTCCACTCCGTAATTGAAAACGGAAACCACGTGTGTACGTGTACCTCACCCCTCATGGTAATGTACATGTGCGTCAGTAAAAAAGACCAATAAAAAGGTGTTAGCATGTGAACATAATGTGCTGTTCCAGTCTCTTCTGTACCTAAGGTCCATCACCGTTCCCTTTGGATCCCTACGTAATTCGGTGCTCTCCGATACACACGATCGAACAGCGGAGGAGTGGTACTCAACCGTCAACTTTAGGTTACAATATCTTCGGATGTAATTAACATTTTACAATGCAACAAACGGCACTGATTACGTATTTGTTTATATGTTCAGATGTGCTAACAAAACTAACGGGGTTCCATTTAAAAAAACGTAGGTTTGTGTTAAAAAACATGCTTCCGTGCATTTTTTTATGGTTTGTATTAACCAATTACACTAGCCCCTCTCCTCACGTTCGGTCTGTGGAATCGATTCGTCAGTATTTGATGTGGTTTACGAAATATATCCAGCGGTAACGTTAGGTGACTCACCCTGTATATATATATCTCTGACTTGTTCCTCATCATATCGATAAAATAATCGGGAAAATGATCTACGGAACATGACATACTAAAACTAAACTAAAACAACACAACTCGAACAATACAGCGTGGCCTGATAGCTCGCATTGTTGTCATTCTGATTATTTTTCTCACTCACCTCGTACTCTCTTGACTCTTCTAATACTGAACAATGGCTAACTTCCAGAAGTTTCACAGAAGCTCAAAATTTAGCGTGCACTTCAATGCGAGATGCTTTTAATGGTTTCCGTAACGAAAATCTGTCTCAAAATCTGACAGAAAATCGAAGATTCTCGCTACAGATGACATAATCGTCCTGAGATATTCAGCGACTGTTTAGATAATTAAGATAATTCTCATTTATTGTTCCATCTCAGCTACACATTTTTAATTAAATTATATGTTTCGATCACTCTGGATCATCCTCAGATCTAAAACAAAGTAAAACCAAATATGTACCATCAAATGTTTTATAATAAGTAGAAAAGACAATAAATGTACATAAACGTAACTACTTAGGTAATTTCTATGTTTATGAACAATTCTTCTCTTTTCTACTTACTATAAATATTAGATGGTACGTATTTAGTTTTACTTTGTTTTTGATCTGAAGATAATCCAGAGTGATCGAAACATGTAACCTAATTAAAAAATGTGCAATCGAGACGGAACAATAAATGAGAATTATGAAAGAGATTCTGGTCGTATGTAAAGTAGACCAACGGCAAGACACAGTCAACACCTTCACGGTCCTATAGCGATGGTAATGCTACCAATGACGGCGCCACCAAAGAAGACGAAGTAAGTACTCCAGAATTCAAACCAAAAAGGAAGCAACATGAGGAACTTAAAAGTAGTCATTCTGGGTTTAGCGACACAAATCAAACCACGGTGTATACTGCTTACCAGCTAGGTTCCTTTCAGAGTATGCTGATGTTATAGCTTCATATTTAGCAATCGTATACAACTGCTCGCTCGACGAAAAATCCGTACTGGTATCTAAAGCCTGGAAAGTTGCCTAAGTCACATTAATACTCAAGAAAGGAAATAGAAGTAATCCGCTGAATTAGAGACCCATATCACTGACGTCGACTTGCAGTAGGATTTTGGAACACGTACTGTGCTTGAATATTATGAATTACCTGGAAGAAAACAATATATTGATATATAGTCAGCACGGATACGGAAAATATCGTCATTGTACAACTAACTCTTTATTTTCATGAAGTAATGAATGTTATCGACAGGGAATTTAAAGATGAGTCCATATTTCTAGATATCCAGACCGAATATAGTCTCAGAAATGCGATTGTATTCATGTGATCTCGTCAGATCGTCACAGTTCGTAGTAGCTGACGGAGAGTCGTCGAAAAAAACGGGAAGTGCTATCTGGTATTCCGAAAAAAGTTTTATAGGCCCTCTACTGTACCTGGTTTAAATGTATTATTTAGAACATAGTCTGAGCAGCCCTCTTAGATTGTCATTTACTGTCCAATAAAGTCATTAGAAAGTCATATCCAATTGCAAAATGATTTATATAAAATATCTGTTGGGTGCAGTCAGTGGCAATTGACCTTAAGTAATGAACAATGTAAGGTCATCCACTCGAGTACTGAAACGATCAGTTAAATTTCGGTCACACAATAAATCACACAAATGTAAAAGTTGTCAATTCAACTAAATTCGTGCGAATAGCATATATGAACAACTTAAATCGATAAGATCCCATAGACAATGTTGTGGGGAGCTGCCTACACTACGTTTGTCCGTCCTCTGCTACAGTACTCTTGTGCGGTATGGGATACATAGCAGACAAAATTGATGCAAGACTTGTTAAAGCTCAAAGAAGGGCAGCTCGTTTTGTATTATCGTGAACTAGGGGAGAGACTGTCAAGAATATTGTAAGCGAGTTGGGCTGGCAATCATTAAACAAGAGTTATTCGTTGCGGCGAGGTCTTTTCGCGAAATTTCAATCCCCAAGTTTTTCCCCTGAATGCGAAAATATTTTGTTGACATCCACCTACATAGGGAGTAATGATCATCATAATAATATAAAAGAAGATTTAAGTGCTCGTTTTTCCCACGCACTGTCGAGAATGCAGCGGTAGAGAAACAGTGTGAAAGTGGTACGATGAACCCTTTGCCAGACACTAAAGTGTGCGAATGTGTGTGTCATGTAGGTGTAGCATTCGACGTGAACTGCTCCGTAGTAAATCTCAGACTTCTGTCGACGCATTCGCGGAAGGCGCCATTCACAAGAACCCAAGAGCATTTCGCTGAACAAACAACGCCATATTGCTCAGTAGAATAGCACTTCACTCTCTTTGGAAATTCCGAAGGGCCGTAACTACTTCCTGAAAACTTCGAAACTAGGTCACTTCGATCTGCCCTACCAAAGAAAAGCGACAGCTTTGTACGATGGAATGTTATTACGAACGAGATATGACCAACACCCCCTCCCCCCTCTCCCCCTACCACTGAGGAAGACAGCTAAGCTGTTCTTAACAAGTTTATTGACCCTAAAAATCTAAGGGTGTGTGCTGTGACTGTTTACTTCACAGATCGTTGGCTGCGACGCTTCCGTGTTTCCCCATAGGAACCAACAGTGTGTTCTGCGTAATGTTGACAATTTCTACCTCGAAACGAGTACAGACTTTTGTGGGGCTTGTCAAGTATGAGAGGTTGTTGTACCATCAGGTAATGTCGGACATGTATTCGTTTCTGACCTTTTTCTTCGGGCCACAGCTATAATTATTTCACTTAAGTGCCGTCACGCACAAAATATTCTACATACAAGACTGAAATGGAAGATACGAATCGAGGGTTCAATCTTTTTGTATATATGTTCTGTATTGGTTTTCTTCCCCTCCCTTGCCTTCCTAAATTGAAATAAAGGTGTGGATTATACGTTTTATTGGGGAATTTAAGTAATTCACAAGCTACCTTGAGATAAAGGATGACGTTGAATGTTCTAAATAAAGAAGAGAAAGTAGTTTTTCGCAACATTCTAAAGTTTTTCACATGTTGCAAAATATAGCTATTCCCAGGCACCTTTTAAATGTACGCCTTTGTTGTGCCGTTAGTCATGTGCAATTCTTCTCGTAGAAATTACTGGAAACATGTATCAGGCACAGTTCATATAAGAATGGAAATAAACTTTCTTATAACTTACTGATAGCAAATTAGTAATTGTTTTCAAAATCTTCACGGCAGCCTCCACTTTCGTGAACGAAAATGCGGTGGTTGGGATAATTGTAGCAGTACCTGGCCACACGTGCCTTTTAGCATGCTAGGGTTGGTACTGTTAATAACCAATGCATACTCTCGATCTGGATCATCAAATTAAACAAAAATTGTATGTTTGCGACTAATATCATCTGGCTTAATGACCAACAGACAAGAAATCTTGGTTAAGTGAAGCGAACCGTATTTGTTTATTATTTCTACATGAGTGCAAACCAATGAATTAGTTGTAATATTCAAAGATCTAATCAGTTTAATAAAGAAGAAACAACAGTCTATAATAATCTTTATGACCCATCCATAATTAACAAATTAGATCCAAAAGTTAAAACTAATCAAAGGCCATCAACACTTCAGTTTTCAGCAGCAGACGAAATCAAATACGTCTCCCTGCCATTTCTCAGTCACATCTGACATCAGCTCGCACAGCTGGCTAAACCGAAAAAGTCGAAATAGGTTTTCACACAAACAAAGGAATACAAAACAAAATATTCCATAACACTAAAACAACCAATTCAACTTATCAGAAATGTGGTATATTACCAAAAAGCTAACCGGGACAGGGTACCACTTGAAGATTGACTGTCAAACGGCTTCCACGGCCAACAAAAATTCGATTTAGTGTTAACTGACCGAATTCAAAAATTTAAAATGCTGTCGTAATCTGCTCGTCAGTATAATATTATGTTAGAGGTCTAACACAGTAAGTCAAGTACTAAAGTCAGAAACTGTCTGTATTTTAGGGAACTTAGCTCATCCGGAGGAAAATACCCAGACTTTATTCATCCAGTATTTGAGGATGATAGCACTTAGGGACATCCAACAAACTTAACATATACTTTCAAACCTTTATGGAACTTTCTCTCGATGAAAACTCCCCTCTTCCTGCGACTGCTGTGTTCGGATGCGGGCTGAGTTGGCATTCCTTCGCTCCCAGCTTCAGGCAGTGTTGGCTTCGGTCACACAGCTTGAGGCTGTTGCCAATGGGAATCACTGTGGAGGTCCAGACGGGGGTTTGTCAAGGACGGACAGCTCGTCCCACGCATCCCCCGATCGGACTATGGCTGTGGCTGCCCTGGATACTGCCCACATTGAGGCTGACGCCTCACCAGTGGTAGAGTGGGAGGTCGACTCGAGGTGTGGCAAGGGACGAAACACATTCTAGAGGGCTGAACGGAAGGCCACTCCAGTTTGTCTGACAAACCTGTTTCAGGCTCTGTCTCCGGCTGATACTGATCTTCGGCCGGACATGGCTACTTGTCCTATTCCAGAGGTTGCCCCTCAGTCTGCAAGATCCGGGCAGTCGCAGAGGGTGGGCTTACTGGTAGTTGGGAGCTCCAATGTTAGGCGCGTAATGGGGCCCCTTAGGCATATGGCTGCAAGGGAGGGGAAGAAAACCAATGTGCACTCCGTGTGCATACTGTGGGGAAGGGGGGGGGGGGGGGGTTCATTCCAGATGTGGAAATGGTCCTTCCAGAGGCCATGAAGGGTACAGGGTGCACCCATCTGCAGGTGGTCGCTCATGTCGGCACCAATGACGTGTGTCGCTATGCATCGGAGGAAATCCTCTCTGGCTTCCGGCGGCTATCTGATTTGGTGAAGACTGCCAGTCTCGCTAGTGGGATGAAAGCAGAGCTCACCATCTGCAGCATCGTCGACAGGACTGACTGCGGACCTTTGGAACAGAGCCAAGTGGAGGGTCTGAATCAGAGGCTGGGACGGTTCTGCGACCGTGTGGGCTGCAGATTCCTCGACTTGCGCCATAGGGTGGTGGGGTTTCGGGTTCCTCTGGATAGATCAGGAGTCCACTACACACAGCAGGCGGCTACACTGATAGCAGGGGTTGTGTGGCGTGGACTAGGCGGTTTTCTAGGTTACATGGCTTTGGGCAAGTACAGAAAGGGCAACAGCCTCAAAGGGTGCGGAGCAAAGTCAGGACATGAGTGGACCAAGCAGCAATCGGTATTGTAATTGTAAACTGTTGAAGCTCCGTTGGCAAAGTACCGGAACTTCAAGCGCTGATAGAAAGCACCGAAGCTGAAATCGTAATAGGTACGGAAAGCTGGCTGAAGCCAGAGATAAATTCTGCCGAAATTTTTACAAAGGCACAGACGGTGTTGAGAAAGGATAGATTGCATGCAACCGGTGGTGGCGTGTTTGTCTCTGTTAGTAGAAGTTTATCCTGTAGTGAAATAGAAGTGGATAGTTCCTGTGAATTATTATGGGGTGGAGGTTATACTCAACAACCGAGCTAGGTTAATAATTGGCTCCTTTTACCGACCTCCCGGCTAAGCAGCATTAATGGCAGAACAATTGAGAGAAAATCTGGAATACGTTTCACATAAATTTCCTCAGCATGTTATAGTCTTAGGTGGAATTTCAATTTACCAGATATAGAATGGGACACTCAGATGTTTAGGACGGGGTGTAGGGACAGAGCATCAGGTGACATTATACTGAGTGCACTATCCTAAAATTACCTCGAGCAACTAAACAGAGGACCGACTCGTGGAGATAACATATTGGACCTACTGATAACAATCAGAACCGAACTTCTCGACTCTGTAAGCGCAGAACAGGGAATCAGTGATCATAAGGCCGTTGCAGCATCCCTGAATATGGAAGTAAATAGGACTATTAAAAAAGGGAGGAAGGTTTATCTGTTTAGTAGGAGTAATAGGAGGCAGATTTCAGAATACCTAACAGATCAAAACGAAAATTTCTGTTCCGACACCGACAATGTTGAGTGTTTATGGAAAAAGTTCAAGGCAATTGTAAAATGCGTTTTAGACAGGTATTTGCCGAGAATAACTATGAGAGACGGGGAAAAACCCACCGTGGTTCAACAACTAAGTTAGAAAACTACTGCGAAAGCAAAGAGAGCTTCACTGCAAATTTAAACGCAGCCAAAATATCTCATACAAACAGAAGCTAAGCGATGTCAAAGTTAGCGTAAGGAGGGCTATGCGTGAAGCGTTCAGTGAATTCGAAAGTAAAATTCTATGTACCGACTTGACAGAAAATCCTAGGAAGTTCTGGTCTTACGTTAAATCAGTAAGTGGATCGAAACAGCATATCCAGAAACTCTGGGATGACAATGGCATTGAAACAGAGGATGACACGCGTAAAGCTGAAACACTTAACACCTTTTTCCAAAGCTGTTTCTCCTCGCACGAACGAAAAAATGGCTGACATCGAAATAAGTGTCCAAGGAATAGAAAAACAACAGAAATTACTCAACAGAGGAAAGTCCATTGGACCTGACAGGATACCAATTCGATTCTGCACAGAGTACGCGAAAGACTTGCCCCCCTTCTAACAGCCATGTATCGCAAGTCTCTAGAGAAACGAAAGGCTTCAAATGATTGGAAAAGAGCACAGGTAATTCCAGTTTTCAAGAAGGGTCGTCGAGCAGATGCGCAAAACTATAGGCCTATAGCTCTGACATCGATCTGTTGTAGAATTTTACAACATGTTTTTTGCTCGCGTATCATGTCATTTCTGGAAACCCAGGATCTACTCTGTAGGAATCAACATGGATTCCGGAAACAGCGATCGTGTGAAACCCAACTCGCTCTATTTGTTCATGAGACCCAGAAAATATTAGATACAGGCTCCCAGGTAGATGCCATTTTCCTTGACATCCGGAAGGCGTTCGATGCAGTTCCGCACTGTCACCTGATAAACAAAGTAAGAGCCTACGGAATATCAGTCCAGCTGTGTGGCTGGATTGAAGAGTTTTTAGCAAACACAACACAGCATGTTGTTCTCAATGGATAGACGTCTACAGATGTTAAAGTAACCTCTGGCGTACCACAGGGGAGTGCTATGGGACCATTGCTTTTCACAATGTATATAAAGGACCTAGTAAGCAATGTCGGAAGTTACATGCGGCTTTTCGCGGATGATGCTGTAGTATACGGAGAAGTTGCAGCATTAGAAAAAAGCAGCGAAATGCAGGAAGATCTGCAGCGGATAGGCACTTGGTGCAGGGAGTGGCAACTGACCCTTAACGTAGACAAATATAATGTATCTCGAATACGT
Organism: Schistocerca piceifrons; assembly: GCF_021461385.2. Classification (NCBI taxonomy): domain Eukaryota; kingdom Metazoa; phylum Arthropoda; class Insecta; order Orthoptera; family Acrididae; genus Schistocerca; species Schistocerca piceifrons. Next base: position 1,000,737,067 of record NC_060138.1, read on the forward strand.
AGAAAGAGGGATCCTTTATTGTATGATTACATGATAGCGGAACAAACACTGGTAGCAGTTACTTCTGTAAGATATTTGGGAGTATGTGTAAGTAGTCCATCAACAAAGGAGGTGGCTTACAAAACACTCGTTCGACCTATACTTGAGTATTACTCATCATTGTAGGATCCGTACCAGGTCGGGTTGACAGAGGAGATAGAGAAAATCCAAAGAAGAGCGGCGCGTTTCGTCACAGGGTTATTTGGTAAGCATGATAGCGTTACGGAGATGTTTAGCAAACTCAGGTGGCAGACTCTGCAAGAAAGGCGCTCTGCATTGCGGTGTAGCTTTCTGTCCAGGTTTCGACAGGGTGCGTTTCCGGATGAGGATCGAATATATTGCTTCCCCCTACATATACCTCCCGAGGAGGTCACGAATGTAAAATTAGATTCGAGCGCGCATGGAGGCTTTCCGGCAGTCGTTCTTCCCGCGAACCATACACGACTGGAACAGGAAAGGGAGGTAATGACAGTGGCACGTAAAGTGCCCTCCGCCACACACCGTTGGGTGGCTTGCAGAGTATAAATGTAGATGTAGAAGTAGATTTAAAGGAAAGAAGTTCATCGCTTACTACGCTTTTGCAGCATCAGACATGACATTTTAATTTATCACTTCTTTACTACTAACAGTTACATCCTTACTACTAAATTTATTCGAAACATTTTCCAGGCAATATCCACATATACCACTGAATGTTCCTGCGAAATTACATCACTCTATGGCACACAGTTCTGGAGATACGACGCTTTACACATGAAAGTTCGATTCTTCAAGGAATATTTATGTGAACTAACTTGTGACAACTGCTCTTGCTACTGCATAGAGCAAACAGGAAGATTGAAATCCGATACCAAGAGTACATCGACGCACTGCGTTTAAAAATCTAAAAAAAAAAAAAACTGTTTCGTTAATGACTTACTTAAAATAGTCATTCCGTTACACATATTAAAAAAATAGCCTTCATAACCAACTCATGGTAGGGATAAAGGTGACCGTCTGTAATAAACAGATTTTCACTCATAACCATAAATCATCCACCGCCATTAATAAATGAACCAACTGAGTGAGTAAACAACTCATTTTTTCAGAATTTTGAAGAATCTTTAACCTTGCAAAAATAAGTTCTTGCTCTGATACTAAAAACCCCAGGCTAACACACACACACACACACACACACACACACACACACACACACCAACTCCTAGACACCCTCCTCCCTCACATACTCCCGCCCTTATAGTTGCACATCTACTTACTGCTCATCATCTGTCTCACTAATCTTCCAACACCGTCGTCCCAAATGCCCGCATAACTTGGCATTTTCATCAAGCAAAGCTATCAACGTGCTAATCTCTGATGTTGAGTTTACAATCAACATGTAGTAATAAAGAATAAACGTGCTAATTGTATTTTCAACACTAAGAAATACTCGTATATGAGAAATGTTTTTTTTTAAATTTAATGTCATAAACTCTGTAAATATCACAGGTTAATTTTATAACAGTGACTAATTTGGACTGTCTATACACACGCTAACATTCAGAATCAACGGGCAATTTCGAAAATTCGAGTGCCTGCTAAACAAAATCTCCGTTTCAACACAAAATTTTTGAACGTTAAGTTACATTCTTTGGTTTGTTTACATCCTGTAACGCTCATGGAAGCTGTTACCTGTGTCAACGTTACGTGGTGTTGTGTAATGAATCTAACTGGAAAACAATTACTATGCTTTCCAAAGAGTTTTGTGCACCACGATTAATCATAATGTGTTAATCAGTTAATTAGTTTCATATTAAATGGATGATTTGCACAGCAACTCGTAATAATGTGTAAAATGTTACACTCAGGTAACATATTTATTTGTGAATATGGCTACATGCTGAACGTTTATAAATTTTCCTTTTTGTTTTTGAATATGCTGATGTGACTTCGTAATTCCTATCCACCACATTACATTATAAAAGAGGAATTCTTGTACGGAATAGGAGGTTTCAGAGAACTGTAAGTATGCCATCAAGTCGACTTTTTGATGTAAATTATTCCATATACTTCATCCTAAGCCAGTTTTTTTCTATTTTGCCACAGCTACGCAACGAGCCACGCAGTGATATAAACAACAACTGAGTCCTGTGTACCATGTAACGATGAGCCGCTAGGCGACTTGAAACTCGTAATGGTAAAATAAAAGTTCTATTATCACAAAAGGCCACTGTCCTTTCTGGAAACCTTATTTAGCACATTCATAGTGTTTCGTATCCACGACGAATAAAAGTTTTACTTTTCACTCTACTTCCACTCAGTCAATGGGGCGCTGTACATAGGCGTCTGGACTGGCACCCCGGGGGCAACAAGGTTCAAACACTCGTTCAGCCATCCAGGTTTAGGTTTTCCGTGAGTTTCCTAAATCGCTTAAGGGGAATGCCTGAGTGGTTCCTTTTCAAGGACATAGCCGATTTTCTTCCCCTTCCTTGACCAGTAGTAGATTGTGCTGCGCCTTTGATGGTTTCGTGGGCGGCGGGGCGTTAAACCATAGTACTCATCCCGCCTTCTTCATACTTTAACTTGCTCATTCAAGCAATTACATTTTAAATGATAGTTTGAACTGTCTGTATGGGCTAGGCCGTAGAAATTATAGCTTCTTTTCATCAGAGTTTGTGTAGCCCTTAACGGAATCCATTCTTAATGAACAATCGTCCACATACAGTTCGGGAATTATTATTTTTTATTACGCCAATTAAAAGGCTGAGGGACTTTCCACCAATTTAAAATGCCTTTTACCCTATTAAAGTTGTGTTTACGTTCATCCTGTGAATTTTGTAAACTTTGTTCTGCGTTTTTATTTCAAACTCTCAGCTGTTGCTTTTATCAGACAGATTCGAGAACCACCAAGAATTTGCCTACACAAGGGTCGAAGGCGATGTATAAATCCACACCCACGCTAACGGATATGTCAAACCAACGGTCCTTTATACGATGCCCGGATTAGATACGGTACTCGCTCACCATCTATTTTTGTTCTCAGCCAAATGATCAGGCACCATGCAACTATTTCTGTCCGAGGAACTTTGAAATTAGACAATAACACTACATTTTGGTGGAGCTTCGCACCTGTTTACACTTGTTTCATGTGATATACTTTCAAACATGCAGTCACACTTGAATACATACGACCAGGTGTTTCAAAAAGGTTCACCCGATCTCACAAGAATATACCTTCCACTTAATTGAAGATAAAGCTGGGGTAAATTTTAATTTTTTCATTGGACTACAAAATTTTTATTTTCTAAAACAACCATCCGACTTATACCGTTGTAAATTCGTATGGTTTTACACGCAATCACGCAGGACCTTAGGGCATTGAAGTACTTTTCGGTTAAATGTTTGAGATGAGCAAAAATAATACACCCTGGAATTCAGGAAATAGATTTTTTCCATATTTTCAGAGCCAAACGAAGAGTAATAAATCGATAAATGGGTTATTAATACGACCTGTGTAAGGTCTAGTTTCTTTTTAAATAAAAAAGGTTTAATTGATTGAAACTAATAGGCTGCTTGAGGAAAATTTAGTTAGTAATTTTAGGGCAAATTGAGATATTTCACAAGAAGCTGCTGCTAGCTAAGAAAATGAAGTGTCAACGCATAGTAAATCAGAGAAAGATTTTATTTTTATCTGTAACTCATAATAATAAAATAGCGAGCGACATGCAAATACATTATTTTTTATGTTTTTAGTACGAAACTTGTAAATAAAAAACATTAAAAAAGCTATCTAATGTTTTGTGAAATGATACGTCTAAAAGTAAGAAATAAAACAGATCAGAGAAACATTTGACGTGCCTTTGAATGATGTTCGATATCAAGTACTGCAAATGAATTGCCGATTGAGAAACCGGAATCTTAGAATTTTAAAGAGTACTAAAAATATTTCTCCCGTGGAATTTCACTCAGTGGTCTCCTTCCATCACTAAAGTGTGAGCATCTTAGCTGCTGTACCTGATTTCGAGCATCACGGCGTGTCAGATGTTTCTCTAACCTATTTTATTTATTACTTTTAGGAGAATCCTTCCTCAAAACATTTGCCCGTTTTTTTCTTTTCAATGTTTTTATTACAATTATGTTTATAACTACAGCTTTCATTTAACTCTCATAAATGTTCAGTAACTGTCTTTCAAGGATGAAGCTACGAATTTCTCCATCCCATACGTACCGACATCCTGGAGCCGTAGTTAAAATTAAGCAAGTAACATCTCGCTCACAGGCGTATAAGCACCCTCAGGTTGGTCCGTGAAGGGAACTGTTACATACCGTGATAAATGATACAATAAAAGACCCTGACCATGCACGCGATAGAAATTCGTAGAAAGTAGATGTAGCTGGCTTGTGAAACCTCTGCAAAAATCATGCAAATGAGTAAGGATCTACAAAAAACTTTCCCATCCCGAACAGTTACATACGGCAAATTACTGAGCGGAAACATGAGGTAAGAAAAACAGCGCAACCACTGGTTATCTCATTAAAAACTACTTACACGGCAGGTTGCACACACACGGCGATGCAACAAGACAACACGCAGAACTGCGGGAGAAGTGGGTCTCATCGTTCGTCTGGATGAGAACGCTAAACACGTAGAGAGAATGGGAGCGCTAAATGCCATTTCTTTTGGGCCCTCCGAGGAAATATATTGTTGAAACAATACGCGAATAAGCAGTTCTCGGATTACTAATTCTCATGGGAGTATTTGTTTGTAGATCCATCGACCTTCGTTCCTATTTTGAGGAAGTTTTATCTGCGCTTACCTTTTACCTCCAAAGACCTTCATTATTTCTCCTACAGATTATAATCTTTGTATCCCCTCACAATTGCTCCTCTACACTTCACCTTACAGCACCAAATTAAGTATTCCTGCATAGCTCACAATACACTGTAAGACAAAGACAAACAAGACGACGCCACCACGAAGGTATTATCCGAATAGAACGGAAATTGGTAGACGTGATGTAGTGGTACAGACAGACAGTTCCAGAAAAACTGGATGATTTATTCAAGAAAAAGATTTGCACAAACTGAGCAAGTCAATTAAGGCTCTTATGCAAGCAGTTATTCAACTTGGCATTGACTAGCTCAATTGTTGGATGCCCTCCTGAGGGAGCGCCAGACGTTCTCAATTAGGAAGAGTTCAGGTGACCTATCTAGCCAAGATAGGTTTTTGCAAGCATGAAGCAAGCAGTAGAAACTCTCATCATGGGCAAATGGTCACTATCTTCCTGAAATGTAAGTGCTTGAAGATGAAGGGCAACAAAACAGAGCATAGAATACCGTAGACGTACTGCTGTGCTGTAGGAGCGCCACGGATGATAACCAAAGAGGTCCTCCTATGAAATGAAATGGGGCTAGGGCTGGGGAGGGCGCCAGTAGGTCTATCAGTAGATTGGGTTTAACTGGGCATGACCTGCATCTCAATAGGTATGGTAAGAGGAGGCTGGCAAAGCTTACAGGTGAGGGTGCAGTGGGTGGTGGTGGGATCACTCATGGAACACTTCCTGTAGTGGTTGGTGTTAGAGCTGCACCTGTTTTGGACTGAAGACTGCTTAAAGGAAGTCCCTCTAGCCAAGGGCTCACCCTCAGAGGAAGTCATGCTTCGAAGTAGAGAAGGAATTAGCATATTTCATCAAAATATAAGAGGTTATTAGAGATAAATTAGTGAACTGCTTATGGTTGTTGACTCTTGAAATAATTGGTGTGTCGGAGCACAGTTCAGAGGCTTCCATTACCAGGATACAGATTGTTGTTGTTGTTGTGGTCTTCAGTCCTGAGACTGGTTTGATGCAGCTCTCCATGCTACTCTATCCTGTGCAAGCTTTTTCATCTCCCAGTACCTACTGCAACGTACATCCTTCTGAATCTGCTTAGTGTATTCATCTCTTGGTCTCCCCCTACGATTTTTACCCTCCGCGCTGCTCTCCAATACTAAATTGGTGATCCCTTGATGCCTCAGAACATGTCCTACCAACCGATCCCTTCTTCTGGTAAAGTTGTGCCACAAACTTCTCTTCTCCCCAATCCTATTCAATACTTCCTCATTAGTTAAGTGATCTACCCATCTAATCTTCAGCATTCTTCTGTAGCACCACATTTCGAAAGCTTCTATTCTCTTCTTGTCCAAACTATTTATCGTCCATGTTTCACTTCCATACATGGCTACACTCCATACGAATACTTTCAGAAATGACTTCCTGGCACTTAAATCAATACTGGATGTTAACAAATTTCTCTTCTTCAGAAACGCTTTCCTTGCCATTGCCAGCCTACATTTTATATCCTCTCTACTTCGACCATCATCAGTTATTTTGCTCCCCAAATAGCAAAACTCCTTTACTACTTTAAGTGCCTCATTTCCTAATCTAATTCCCTCAGCATCACCCGACTTAATTAAACTACATTCCATTATCCTTGTTTTGCTTTTGTTGATGTTCATCTTATATCCTCCTTTCAAGACACTGTCCATTCCATTCAACTGCTCTTCCAAGTCCTTTGCTGTCTCTGACAGAATTACAATGTCATCGGCGAACCTCAAAGTTTTTATTTCTTCTCCATGAATTTTAATACCTACTCCGGATTTTTCTTTTGTTTCCTTTACTGCTTGCTCAATATACAGATTGAACAACATCGGGGACAGGCTACAACCCTGTCTTACTCCCTTCCCAACCACTGCTTCCCTTTCATGTCCCTCGACTCTTATAACTGCCATCTGCTTTCTGTACAAATTGTAAATAGCCTTTCGCTCCCTGTATTTTACCCCTGCCACCTTCAGAATTTGAAAGAGAGTATTCCAGTTAACATTGTCAAAAGCTTTCTCTAAGTCTACAAATGCTAGAAACGTAGGTTTGCCTTTCCTTAATCTTTCTTCTAAGATAAGTCGTAAGGTCAGTATTGCCTCACGTGTTCCAGTGTTTCTACGGAATCCAAACTGATCTTCCCCGAGGTTGGCTTTTACTAGTTTTTTCCATTCGTCTGTAAAGAATTCGTGTTAGTATTTTGCAGCTGTGACTTATTAAGCTGATAGTTCGGTAATTTTCACATCTGTCAACACCTGCTTTCTTTGGGATTGGAATTATTATATTCTTCTTGAAGTCTGAGGGTATTTCGCCTGTTTCATACATCTTGCTCACCAGATGGTAGAGTTTTGTCAGGACTGGCTCTCCCACGGCCGTCAGTAGTTCCAATGGAATATTGTCTACTCCGGGGGCCTTGTTTCGACTCAGGTCTTTCAGTGCTCTGTCAAACTCTTCACGCAGTATCGTATCTCCCATTTCATCTTCATCTACATCCTCTTCCATTTCCATAATATTGTCCTCAAGTACATCGCCCTTGTATAGACCCTCTATATACTCCTTCCACCTTTCTGCTTTCCCTTCTTTGCTTAGAACTGGGTTTCCATCTGAGCTCTTGATATTCATACAAGTCGTTCTCTTATCTCCAAAGGTCTCTTTAATTTTCCTGTAGGCGGTATCTATCTTACCCCTAGTGAGATAGGCCTCTACATCCTTACATTTGTCCTCTAGCCATCCCTGCTTAGCCATTTTGCACTTCCTGTCGATCTCATTTTTGAGACGTTTGTATTCCTTTTTGCCTGTTTCACTTACTGCATTTTTATATTTTCTCCTTTCATCAATTAAATTCAATATTTCTTCTGTTACCCAAGGATTTCTACTAGCCCTCGTCTTTATACCTACTTGATCCTCTGCTGCCTTCACTACTTCATCCCTCAAAGCTACCCATTCTTCTTCTACTGTATTTATTTCCCCCATTCCTGTCAATTGCTCCCTTATGCTCTCCCTGAATCTCTGTACAACCTCTGGTTCTTTTAGTTTATCCAGGTCCCATCTCCTTAAATTCCCACCTTTTTGCAATTTCTTCAGTTTTAATCTACAGGTCATAACCAATAGATTGTGGTCAGAGTCCACATCTGCCCCTGGAAATGTCTTACAATTTAAAACCTGGTTCCTAAATCTCTGTCTTACCATTATATAATCTATCTGATACCTTTTAGTATCTCCAGGGTTCTTCCATGTATACAACCTTCTTTCATGATTCTTAAACCAAGTGTTAGTTATGATTATGTTGTGCTCTGTGCAAAATTCTACCAGGCGGCTTCCTCTTTCATTTCTGTCCCCCAATCCATATTCACCTACTATGTTTCCTTCTCTCCCTTTTCCTACACTCGAATTCCAGTCACCCATGACTATTAAATTTTCGTCTCCCTTCACAATCTGAATAATTTCTTTTATTTCATCATACATTTCTTCAATTTCTTCGTCATCTGCAGAGCTAGTTGGCATATAAACTTGTACTACTGTAGTAGGTGTAGGCTTCGTATCTATCTTGGCCACAATAATGCGTTCACTATGCTGTTTGTAGTAGCTTACCCGCATTCCTATTTTCCTATTCATTATTGAAACTACTCCTGCATTACCCCTATTTGATTTTGTGTTTATAACCCTGTAGTCACCTGACCAGAAGTCTTGTTCCTCCTGCCACCGAACTTCACTAATTCCCACTATATCTAACTTTAACCTATCCATTTCCCTTTTTAAATTTTCTAACTTACCTGCCCGATTAAGGGATCTGCCATTCCACGCTCCGATCCGTAGAACGCCAGTTTTCTTTCTCCTGATAACGACATCCTCCTGAGTAGTCCCCACCCGGAGATCCGAATGGGGGACTATTTTACCTCCGGAATATTTTACCCAAGAGGACGGCATCATCATGTAATCACACAGTAAAGCTGCATGCCCTCGGGAAAAATTACGGCTGTAGTTTCCCCTTGCTTTCAGCCGTTCGCAGTACCAGCACAGCAAGGCCGTTTTGGTTATTGTTACAAGGCCAGATCAGTCAATCATCCAGACTGTTGCCCTTGCAACTACTGAAAAGGCTGCTGCCACTCTTCAGGAACCACACGTTTGTCTGGCCTCTCAACAGATACCCCTCCGTTGTGGTTGCACCTACGGTACGGCTATCTGTATCGCTGAGGCACGCAAGCCTCCCCACCAACGGCAAGGTCCATGGTTCATGGGGGGGAGGATACAGATTAGCTGGCTGTTTTTCAAGGAGTTCCTTGCGGGGTGGGGGAGTGGCTACGTACGTAAAAAACAGTATTCCATTTGAGTCCATAGACGTATCACAGCATTGCAGTAAACAGATATTTGAATTTTGTGTAGGGGCAGTTGGATTTAGTGAAACTAAACTTCTAATTGTTGTTATTTATAGGTCGCATAACTCTGACTACAGCGCATTTCTGCTCAAGCTAGAGAGGGTTCTTGATTCACTTTGTAGGAAGTAGCAGAAATTAATTGTATAATTGTATGCGGTGACTTCAGTGTAAATTTTGTACATGATTGTGCAAGAAAAATGATGTTGGTAGATCTCCTAAATTCATATGATCGCCGGCCGGTGTGGCCGTGCGGTTCTAGGCGCTTCAGTCTGGAACCGCGTGACCACTACGGCAGCAGGTCCGAATCCTGCCTCGGGCGTGGATGTGTGTGATGTCCTTCGGTTAGTTAGGTTTAAGTAGTTCTAAGTTCTAGGGGACTGATGACCACAGATGTTAAGTCCCATAGTGCTCAGAGCCATTTGAACCATTCATATGATCTGATGCAGACTGTGTTTTTTCCAACTAGGGTGCAGGGGAACAGTAGCACAGCCATAGACAAAATTTTTATTCGTTCTTCGTTACTAGATGGGCATTCTGTTAGTGAAAGGGTGAATGGCCTTTCGGACCATGATACACAAATTTTAACACTAAAAGGCTTTTGTCCTCAAACAAATGTCACATATAACTGCAAACTATGTAGTAAAACTAATCCAACAGCATTAGAGAGTTTTTTAAACCTTGTCAAGGAACAAGAGTGGCAGGATACTTATAGTGCCGATGACATAGATGATAAATACAATGCTTTTCTTAACACATTTCCCATGCTCTTTGAGAATTCCTATCCATTAGAACGTTCTAAACAGGGTACTCGCAGTAATAGGCATCCCGGGTGGCTGACTAGTGGGATAAGGATATCATGTAGAACGAAGTGGAAATTATATCAAAATGTTAGAAGTAGCCACAATGAAGCTACAGTAGCCCATTACAAACTGTTCTGCAATACGCTTAATAAAATTATTAGGAAGGCAAAGAGTATGTGCTTTACAAATAGAATAGCTAATTCACAGGATAAAATTAAAACCACATGGTCAGTTGTGAAGGAAGTGTCTGGTCAGCAGCACAAGGTCGACGATATAAAGTGAGTTCGTAGCCAAAATATTTCAGATGTATGTACAGTATTTAACAATCACTTTCTGAGCATTGCTGGCAAATTAAATAAAAATTTAGTTTCTACAGGGAATCATTTAACTTTCTTGCCTCTCCAAGATTGATGTCTGAAATACTCCTCTGTGATAAAGACAAGGGGGAGGTTGAGTCAAGAATTGAATAACTGAAGACTAAGGACTCTCATGGCTATGATGGAGTGCCTTGCAGAATATTAAAGTGCTGTGCTGCACATGTTAGCCCTGTACTTAGCCATATTTGTAATTTTTCCTTTAGGAATGGTCAGTTTCCTGAACGATTAAAGTACTCAGTAGAAAAGCCGCTTTATAAAAAGGGAGAAAGGGATAATGTAGATAATTTTAGACCTATTTCTATGACACCAGTATTTGCTGAAGTTATTGAAAAGACTGTGCATGTAAGGATAATTGATTATTTTATATCACACGATTTACTAACAAATGTACAGTTCTGCTTTAGAAGTCGTTTAACATAACAACTGAAAACGCTATATTCTCTTTTCTCTGTGAGGTACTGGATGGGTTAAACAAAAGGTTTCGAACGCTAGGTATATTTTTTGATTTAACTAAGGTGTTTGATTGTGTTGATCACAGTATATTGCTCCAGAAGTTGGACCATTGCGGAATACGAGGAGTAGCTCACAATTCGTTCACCTCTTATTTTAGCAACAACAGCAAAAGGTCATTATTCACATTGTTGAGAATGACTGTGACGTGGGGTCTGAGTGGGTTACAGTCAAGCAGGGGGTGCCCCAGGGATCAGTGTTTGGCCACTCCTGTTTCTTATTTATATATATATGATATTCCCTCTAGTATTAAGGGTAACTCTAAAATATTTCTGTTTGCTGATGACACTAGCTTGGTAGTAAAGGATGTTGTGTGCGTCATTGGCTCGGTTTCAAATAGTGCAGTTCATGACGTAAGTTCATGGCTTGTGGAAAATAAACTAATACTAAATCACAGTAAGACTCAGTTTTTACAGTTTCTAACACACGATGATGGGAGCATGTACGTTGTTAATGCTTGCAGAACCTTTATAGTGGCTCTCCTTTGAATAGTATTTTATGGAGTTGAGAAAAAGCAGGCAGTTTGGTCATTTAACAGTAAATCCTTCAGTGAACGTTGAAAGCCACGTGCGTCTATTAAGAAAAGGAATATCTTCAAGCACTTACTGGGCATAGAATGCTGGGACCAAGAATTTCTTGCACCAGTGTGCAGACAATGAGTTCGGTCAAAGCGGCGAAAAACTGCCTACCTGGATCTATCTATTAGGTGGCTCTTACCACAGCAGGGGCAAGAGTGCAAGAGAAATCTAGATCGCCCAGCCAACACATTACGACAGGGTTGTAAACGCCCTTTGTGAATATGGATGGTAGCCATAAAAATCCGAGAGTTTCCATATTCACCATGGGCCGGACGCTATTGAGGGAACCATCAGGTGGTGTCGTCCCTGAGTGGGCAGAGGTTGTTGGGTAGCCTCAGGCCTTCAAAACAATTTTAGACGGAATGTATCGTTTATGGCAGCTCTGAAATTATTTACGTTGGGACATAAAAGTACTACTCTTGGGTGGTTAGACACTGGACTCGCATTCGGGAGGACGACGGTTCAATCCCGCGTCCAGCCATCCTGATTTAGGTTTTCCGTGATTTCCCTAAATCAGATGGTGAAGTGGCCGGTGAGCCTTAACTATATATATACTAAGATGGTATCTGTTCTTTCGGACAAACAGTGCCGAACTCTTACGGGAATCGGCAACGCGCCGCGAGTAATGAGTATAATGGGCGGGGGCACTACGAATGTAGTGCGGGACAATACGTTGAGAATGTGGGTTTCGCGGGAGGCGTGCCAGAGATAAATCCCTGCAGTCGCGCTGTCCTCTGTGTCCTCGGTGGCTCAGATGGATAGCCGGCACGGTGGCTCAGCGTGTTCGATCAGGGGGTTAGCTGCCCTCTGTAATAAAAAAAACAAACGGGTGTCTTGCGACTTCCGCCCCGAGCAGATACAAAGAACATAAACAAACAAAATGAGATCAAAAAAAAAAAAAGATGGATAGAGCGTCTGCCACGTAAGCAGGAAATCCCGGGTTCGAGTCCCGGTCGGGGCACACATTTTCATCTGTCCCCGTTGACGTATGTCAACGCCTGTAAGCAGCTAAGAGTGTTCATTTCATTGTAATTTCATTCTAACGAGATGCATGGTCACCGACAGTATCTGTTCTTTTGGACACGTCCGAAAGAACAGATACCATCTTAGTATACAGGGTGTTACAAAAAGGTACGGCCACACTTTCAGGAAACATTCCTCACACACAAAGAAAGAAAAGATGTTATGTGGACATGTGTTCGGAAACGCTTAATTTCCATGTTAGACCTCATTTTAGTTTCGTCAGTATGTACTGTACTTCCTCGATGCACCGCCAGTTGGCCCTATTGAAGGAAGGTAATGTTGACTTCGGAGCTTGTGTTAAAATGCGACTCATTGCTCTACAGTACTAGCATCTAGCACATCAGTACGTAGCATCAATAGGTTAGTTTTCATCACGAACGTGGTTTTGCAGTCAGTGCAATGTTTACAAATGCGGAGTTGGCAGATGCCCATTTGATGTATGGATTAGCACGGGGTAATAGCCGTGGCGCGGTACGTTTGTATCGAGACAGATTTCCAGGACGAAGGTGTCCCGACAGTAAGACGTTCGAAGCAATTGATCGGCGTCTTAGGGAGCACGGAACATTCCAGCCTATGACTCGCGACTGGGGAAGACCTAGAACGACGAGGACACCTGCAATGGACGAGGCAATTCTTCGTGCAGTTGACGATAACCCTAATGTCAGCGTCAGAGAAGTTGCTGCTGTACAAGGTAACGTTGACCACGTCACTGTATGGAGAGTGCTACGGGAGAACCAGTTGTTTGCGTACCATGTACAGCGTGTGCAGCCACTATCAGCAGCTGATTGGCCTCCACGGGTACACTTCTGCGAATGGTTCATCCAACAATGTGTCAATCCTCATTTCAGTGCAAATGTTCTCTTTACGGGTGAGGCTTCATTCCAACGTGATCAAACTAAATTTTCACAATCAACATGTGTGGGTTGACGAGAATCCGCGCGCAATTGTGCAATCATGTCATCAACACAGATTCTCTGTGAACGTTTGGGCAGGCATTATTGGTGATGTCTTGATTGGGCCCCATGTTCTTCCACCTACGCTCAATGGAGCACGTTATCATGATTTCATACGGGATACTCTACCTGTGCTGCTAGAACATGTGCCTTTACATATACGACACAACATGTGGTTCATGCACGATGGAGCTCCTGCACATTTCAGTCGAAGTGTTCGTACGCCTCTCAACAACAGATTCGGTGACCGATGGATTGGCAGAGGCGGACCAATTCCATGGCCTCCACGCTCTTCTGACCTCAACCCTCTTGACTTTCATTTATGGGGGCATTTGAAAGCTCTTATCTACGCAACCCCGGTACCAAATGTAGAGACTCTTCGTGCTCGTATTGTGGACGGCTGTGATACAATACGCCATTCTCCAGAGCTGCATCAGCGCATCAGGGATGCAATGCGACAGAGGGTGGATGCATGTATCCTCGCTAACGGAGGACATTTTGAACATTTCCTGTAACAAAGTGTTTGAAGTCACGCTGGTACGTTCTGTTGCTGTGTGTTTCCATTCCATGATTAATGTGATTTGAAGAGAAGTAATAAAATGAACTCTAACTTGGAAAGTAAGCGTTTCCGGACACATGTCCACATAACATATTTCCTTTCTTTGTGTGTGAGGAACGTTTCCTGAAAGTTTGGCCGTATCTTTTTGTAACACCCTGAATATATAACTAAATTAAGTACTTAGTCCTAATAATACAGCTTTTTGTTTCTATACACAGGGTGGTGGCCGCGATGGTCTACTGCAAGCACGGGCAACCTTTAGTGACCCGCGGGTCTGATTCATATAGTTAATTTAGCTAGCGGGCCGCCTCGTCACGTGACACGACAACAGCACTCACAGTGCATAAAGTCAGAATTGTAGCGTCCATAACGTCCGTATTTGTACAGTTACGCACCATTGTGAATGACGACCCTTTCCCGACACGCCACGCCAACAAATTATGCCTATTCGTTTTCGAGAATACATCCATTTTGTGCCCACCCCATCTTCAGATATTTATGTTTATTTACGTTGCGTGTACATTGTTGCTTCACTTACGACTTTTAATAATAACTGTCTTAGAACATTTCGACGCAAATACTTTCTGGATTGGCGGCGAATTAGTGAGTGGGGCTTTAAACTGATGCTCGTGGTAACCAGATTCATGATATTTTTCATTTTAACTGACTTACCACAGAACTTTGTTGGTAAATAATGTAGTGAAGAACTGTTAAACTGGCTTGCTCAATATTTACTTCAGCATATTTTTCATTTAACATGCAAATAAAACCTTTTATCGAATCGATCATCGCAGGTGCTCCATCAGTACAAATCCATACGAGCTGACTCCGCTGCAGATAAAACTTACCGATGATTTTGTCATTTGTTCAAAAATATCTTCACCAATAGCGATTTTTTTATGGCTGTGATGCTAATAATTCTTATTTTATGTTGAACTCCACATCTACACCACTAACGAAAAGTGGTAACTGAGCTGTGTCTGACAAATCAGTGGTCTTATTCAAAACGATCGCAGATGCTTCAAATGTGGCAGAAAAACTACAAAAACCTTTTTTATCATCAGTCATGATACCAACTCGGCGAAAATATGTTCGTCTCTTTAAACATATCTGTTCGAATTCTTTCTCTTTATTAGGGCATAATATGTCCAAGAGGCACTCCTTTACAAATTCGTCTTCAGCAAAAGGCCTTAACGACTTGACAATTTTTATAATCACTATAAAACTAGCTTTAACCGAATTCTTGCACTGTATCCTCATTTGGTAAACATTTTCTGTTGCGTATCCAAGCTGGAAGTTAATATTTTAGTTTTGTCTTGTCGCAATTGCCCTTCAAGCTGTTTCTGAGCAGTGTGTTTCGTTGAAAAGTGCACGAATTGCCCGCACTCTTACGGGACTCGGTAAGATTCTCTACCGCGATTAATGAGTGTAATTGGCAGGGGCACTACGAATGTAGTATGTGCACATTATGTTGGGAAGAAATTAGAATTATTTTAATACCTTCAGCTGCTGACGGCCGTTGATATATATCAACGGGGACGAGTGAAAATGTGTGCCTCGTCCGGAACTCGAACCCGGTATCTCCTGCTTACGTTCTATCCATCTGAGCCACAGAGAACACAGAGGATAGTGCAACTGCAGGGACTGTCTCGCGCACGCCTCCCGCGAGACCCACATTCTCACCTTGTATGACCACACACTACATTCGTAGTGTCCCACCCCAATACACTCATTACTCGTGGAAGACATTCTTACCAAGTCCCGTAAGTGTTCGGGGAATATGTCTGTATCCGCACAGAAGAAGAAAGTCATGGACGCTATTGCCAGAACGATATACTTATATGGATATGGTGTCTGTTCTTGTCCGAAAGAACAGACACCATTTCCATAAAAGTATATCCATATAAGTATATTAAGTTGGGAATGTGGGTCTCACGGGGAGCGTGCAAGGGATAAATCCCTGCAGTCGCACTATCCGCTCTACCCTCGGTGGCTCAGATGGATAGAGCGTCTACCATGTAAGCAGGAGATCACGGGTTCGAGTCCCGGGTGGGGCACACATTTTCAACTGTCCCCGTTGATGTATATCAATGCCTGTCGACAGCTTAGGGTCTTGATTTCATTACCATTTTATTCTAGAGAGCTGCACGGTCACCGATGGTATCTGTTCTTTCGGACATGTTCGAAAGAAAGAACAGATACCATCTTCATATAATGTTGTCCGCTGTCAACACTGATCGAGAGGCGTAAATACTTTTCCCCACACCCGTATAAGGTAGTGAGCTGGTTTCCCAAACACGTGATGCAACAGTGGCTAACGCTTGCTGCTTGTGTAGTTGCTCTTCCAAACACCAGTTCGTACGAACAAACCAGTTGCGTCCTATTTGTGGTTACTCGTACGTTAGATACTTGGGCTGTGCACAGCTGTGTTTAAAAAGAATACAACGATGTGGTCATAAGGTCGAGTCGCGTACGTCTGCTTTCATGCCCTGTATCTAACTCGCTGCAAATAATAATTTGTAGCTGTGGTTCTGCAGTCAAATAATCTGTGAGTTAATAAAATACACAGAAATGCAAAATAAAAGTTAAAAGAATAATTCAATAACAAGGTTCCGTTCTAGGATCTGTAACTGATGCAGATGACAGAGAATTATGTTGAACAACATTTATTCAAGAAAGGATATCTCAAATAAATAGTAAGTGGTCCTACGATATTCATTTAATATGCAGACAGAAATTCCCTTTTCAAATGCACTCAAGTTACGTTGAGAGCCATATGAGAATGGTAGCAAAATTCCTAAACGAAATAGTCATCAAAGACTCGCGAAAACTACTATAAGTCCATTTCATCATCACAATATACGAAAGATTCACGAAGTCACAATACAACACACGAAAGACTCACCAAGTCGCAATAGTTCAGAGTTCAACATGATGACTGACAAATTAACACATGCGAATTTTTTTAATAAACTCATATTCTGTGTATTCTCAGTCCCGTAAATCAAGCAACAAAAATGAGAGACCTGTTCTGGAGCACATTCAGACTTCTCGAAATATAAAGTCTCTTCAAAAGTTAGAGAATTGTAGTATCCGTTCAGCGACCAGAATCAAACATTTTCACGGTCGAATAACACTCGCTGCTATAGGCAGGTCTGCCTCCTTCCAGAACGCGATATAAAGTGTCCTGGGTCGCTCCACTGAGTTCGTCACCCGAAAAGTCCCGGTGTACACTTGACTCCCGTAGTGTTCCACTACTGTCTACTTTCTCCGCTGGCTGAAGTTCGTCCCTACCAAAAAAACATCGGTCCTAAGCTCTACAGACATGATGTGATCCATCTTGACTACTTCCCCGCACTAAACTAATATATTACAATGACATTGTCCGCCCCCGGTAGCTGACTGGTCAGCGCGACGGAGTGTCATACCTAACGGGCCAAGTTCGATTCCAGGCTGGGTCGGAGATTTTCTCCGCTTAGGGACAGGGTGTTGTGTTGTCCTTATCATCATCATTTCATCCCCATCGACACGGAAATCGCCGAAGTGTAGCGGGCATGGTAGCTCAGCGTGTTCGGTCAGAGGGTTACCAGCCCTCTGTAATTAAAAAAACTGTAAAATCGATCTATAACGAACTTAAACGGATGTCTTACGACGACCGCCCCGAGCAGATGCAACGAACGAAAGCGAATAAAATGAGGTTAAAAAGAAAAAAAAAGTGGCGTCAACTCGAAAGACTTGCACCAGGCAAACGGTCTACCCGACGGGAGGCCCTAGCCGCACGGCTTTTTTTACAATAACATTTAAATAAATAAATGTTATAAACATTCTATCAGACTCAAAAAATTTACAATAATTATAAATAAAGGTTTGTCCATTAATAAATAAGCCAGTATTCCTGTGCAGATGCGTTTAGCATAAATGATAATAGACTGCCGTTATATATTATTTAAACAAATATTTATGCCCTCCTGACAGAAACGTCTTTTGGTTCTCTTTTCAACTGTGCTGTGCGCTATTACACGTGATTGACCACTTTTAAATCATCACAGTTTTTTAGTAGCACTTGCAGTCAACATTTAAATAAAGTTACTGTAAAATAGTAAATTGTTCATTGAAGTATGACAACATGACAATAAGAGATATTGATGCTGTTATCATTTACCGTGTAATTGTGGCAGATACGATGTTCTGACAAATATTTGCGTGATAAAAAATATATAAAAGACTTAGATAATCAAGCAATAAAATCGATACAGATAACTACCTTTCAGGGATGATAGTTACTGTGCAATGCTATCATTTTAGATATCGTTTGTTGAAATCGCTTGAAGCAGTTATAAAAGTTGTTGATTCAGAGGTTCAGTGTTTAAATATTTATTCACTGTGAAATCTTATCTTTGTTGTTTCAAAGATATTGAAGTTACTGCTGTGACAATGTATGCGCCTCGTTTTTCTGGGATCGGCGATGTACTCAGATTTCCATTAATATTTCAAATAATGGTTCAAATGGCTCTAAGCACTATGGGACTTAACATCTGAGGTCATCAGCCCCTAGACTTAGAACTAATTAAACCTAACTAACCTAAGGACATCACACACATCCATACCCGAGGCATGGATATAACCGTAGCAACAGCGCGGTTCCGGACTGAAGCACCTAGAACCGCTCGGCCACAGCGGCCGGCCATTGATATTTGATTGTAAATTATTATGCGAGTGTTGCCCAGAAAGTAATGCACCGCAATTTTTCTTCAATAATTCTTTATTGAACATAATGAGAGTTACACACACGAAAGGATGTTTTATCTACACACCCTATTTTTCCATGTAATCTCCATCCTGTTCTATGGCCTTCCTCCAGCGCGAAACAAGGGCGTGTATGCCCTGTCGGTACCAATCCTTTTCCTGGTGGCGGAGCCAGTGCTTCACTGCATGAATCACCTCCTCGTCGTCGTAAAAATGTCTTCCACGAATGGCACCCTTTAATGGTGAAGTACAATATCAGCTCGCTGCAACTTGTTAGGTGTGACAGCCTCGGATGGTCTCCCGGACCGCTGCAAGTCTTGGAGCTCCGCCGAACCACCTTCTAATGACCTCACCCTCCGTGCTCAGCCACTAACTGTACTTCTGTCGTCAGCAGATGCTCCATATACTTTGCACAAGTGTTTGTGAATATTCCCCACAGTTTCTCTTTCTGCAGTAGGAAATTCAATGACGGCACGTTGCTTGTAACGTACACCACCTACAGACGCCATTTTGAAACTGCCCTGCAACTACCCTATCTGTCAGAAGTGACGGAAACTTGGCGCGTTCACTCAGGAGACTTCAGATAATACATACGTGAAGTTTCGCATTCGTAGCATTGTTTTCGGCTGAGAAATAAAATCGTAGTGCGTTACTTTCTTGGCAACCCTTGTGGACTCTCAATGAGCTGTTAGAAATCATCTTTCAGTGTATCTCAAAGCCCGTCATTGCTGGGAGCAGAGCCGACCATCTAAAGCGTCGACGCGTCGTCCAAATTTCCTATAGTGGGATTTTCTTCGTTTCCAGTCAAGCCTTTGTGCTCCCACCTGGGCTCGCCAGCAACGGTCGCTGCCTCTGGACCGGCAGCGGCGCTCTGACGGCTCAGGGGTGTGTGCCAGCGCTCAGCCGTACATCAGATGCAACTTATCTCGTAGCAATTCTGGGCAGTCAATTAGCTCGCCTAAATACGTGTAACGTAACAGTGAGCACACGGGCCCTAAATTTGCGCTCAGACTCGAAACGTGTTTCTCCCTGTTGTTCCAACTCCAGCGGCGGTGAACTGACATTGCGCAAGAGCGGAGTAACAAAATTTTTCCCTGATCTGCGTGATGAGCTGCAAACACGATATGAGCCGACCATCAGATGAAACATCCGAAAATGAGTGCGTGTAGAGTATAATGGGAGCACCTCGCCCTCTCCTACGGACTTTTCCGTGGGCTGGATTGAAAACAAACGTAGGTTGCCCACTAGGTGTTCAGGGGATAAAGCGCCAAACGCCGGACGTGGAGGTCATGAGTTTAATCCCGCTTAGTGGCGGGAATTTTTCCTTTTTCGAATCCCTCCTGTTTGCGTTGTATGATGATGAGAGGATGAAATCCGATGACCACGCATAGCCTATTCCTCTCGAATAGCACCAAAGGGACGTCGAGCTTAACGTCCTCATCCGGCTGGCGGTCCCCATCAGTATTTTCACATGCGATCACTTCATGCGACACTGCGGAGAGGCTTGGAACTCACTACGATGGCGTGCTGATTCTGTTCTCAGTATTATACGTATTACATCTGATACATATTACTCGGTCGACTTCCCCGTTTTGCTGCAGCACGTTGCAACCCTCTGCCTCTTGAGGGCTCCGGAATGTAAGGAGTAGCATGGTGGTGTCCAACATAACGATATCGGTTAGTGAGTAACAGCGTGCTGTAATGGAGTTCCACTTTCAGAGAGTTCGTCTACACGTGGAGCATCAGCCCCTTCAACTTAACAATGCCAGACCGCAAATCAGTGATATGACATGTGCCACAATCCAACGATTTGGTTCACTATCACCCATTGTTGTTGTTGTTGTTGTTGTTGTGGTCTTCAATCCAGAGACTGGTTTGATACAGCTCTCCATGCTACTCTATCCTGTGCAAGCTTTTTCATCTCCCAGTACCTACTGCAACCTACATCCTTCTGAATCTGTTTAGTGTATCCATCTCTTGGTCTCCCTCTACGATTTTTACCCTCCACGCTGCCCTCCCATACTAAATTGATGATCCCTTGATGCCTCAGAATATGCCCTACCAACCGATCCCTTCTTCTAGTCAACTTGTGCCACAAACTCCTCCTCTCCCTAATTCTATTCAATACCTCCACGTTAGTTATGTGATCTGCCCATCTAATCTTCAGCATTCTTCTGTAGCACCATATTTCGAAAGCTTCTATTCTCTTCTTGTCTCAACTATTTATCGTCCACGTTTCACTTCCATACATGGCTATACTCCAAACAAATACTTTCAGAAACGGCTTCTTGATTCTTAAATCTATACTCGATATTAACAAATTTCTCATCTTCAGAAACGTTTTCCTTGCCATTGCCAGTCTACATTTTATATCCTCTCTACTTCGACCATCATCAGTTATTTTGCTCCCCAAATAGCAAACCTCATTTACTACTTTAAGCGTCTCATTTCCTAATCTAATACCCGTAGCATCACCCGATTTAATTCGACTACATTCCATTATCCTCGTTTTGCTTTTGTTGATGTTCATCTTATATACTCCTTTCAAGACACTGTCCATTCCGTTCAGCTGCTCTTCCAGGTCCTTTCCTGTCTCTGACAGAATTACAATGCCATCGGCGAACCTCAAAGCTTTTATTTCTTCTCCATGGATTTTAATTCCTATTTCGAATTTTTCTTTTGTTTCCTTTACTGCCTGCTCAATATACAGATTAAATAACATCGGGGAGAGGCTACAACCCTGTCTCACTCCCTTCCCAACCACTGCTTTCCTTTCATGTCCCTCGACTCTTATAACTGCCATCTGGTTTCTGTACAAATTGTAAATAGCCTTTCTCTCCCTGTATTTTACCCCTGCCACCTTCAGAATTTGAAAGAGAGTATTCCAGTCAACATTGTCAAAAGCTTTCTCTAAGTCTACAAATGTTAGAAACGTAGGTTTTCCTTTCCTTAATCTATTTTCTAAGATAAGTCTTAGGGTCAGTATTGCCTCTTGTGTTCCAACATTTCTACGGAATCCAAACTGATCTTTCCCGAGGTCGGCTTCTACCAGTTTTTCCATTCGTCTGTAAAGAATTCGTGTTAGTATTTTGCAGCCGTGGCTTATTAAACTGATAGTTCGGTAATTTTCACATCCGTCAACGACTGCTTTCTTTGGAATTGGAATTATTATATTCTTCTTGAAGTCTGAGGGTAGAAGGGATGCATATGGTCGGCAATAATGATCACATAGGCCAGTCACCTGGTACCTTCGGTTACTACCACAGGTCCCATGGTTGCACAAATGAAAGTTCTCCATGTCAATTATTGCCCCATCAGCATTTGTACGTGGCACGGTGCGTGTTTCGTTGCACGGTGTATCATCTGAGGATGACGGCGTAGCCAGACACGACCATCGAGTTGGTGATATAAGAAACAATAAAATTCATTCATCCGACCAGGTGACACGTTTACATTGATCTATGGTCCAATCTCGACAATCCCATTCACACTGCAGTCATAACTGATGAAGACGTTGGGTGTCATCTCCTACATAAACCCATGTCAAACAATGTGAGCTGATCGGTATGCTCCGAAACACTTGCGCCTGTACCAGGATTGTACTCTGTCGTCTGATCTTCGACAGATCGCCACCAATTCTGCTTTCTACATCTACATGACTACTCTGCAATTCACATTTAAGTGCTTGGCAGAGGGCTCATCGAACCACAATCATTCTATCTCTCTACCATTCCACTCCCGAACAGCGCGCGGGAAAAACGAGCACCTAAACCTTTCTGTTCGAGCTCTGATTTCTCTTATTTTATTTTTATGATCATTCCTACCTATGTAGGCTGGGCTCAACAAAATATTTTCGCATTCGGAAGAGAAAGTTGGTGACTGAAATTTCGTAAATAGATCTCGCCGCGACGAAAAATGTCTTTGCTTTAATGACTTCCATCCCAACTCGCGTATCATATCTGCCACACTCTCTCCCCTATTACGTGATAATACAAAACGAGCTGCCCTTTTTTGCACCCTTTCGATGTCCTCCGTCAATCCCACCTGGTAAGGATCCCACACCGCGCAGCATTATTCTAACAGAGGACGAACGAGTGGAGTGTAAGCTGTCTCTTTAGTGGACGTGTTGCATCTTCTAAGTATCCTGCCAATGAAACGCAACCTTTGGCTCGCCTTCCCCACAATATTATCTATGTGATCTTTCCAACTGAAGTTGTTCGTAATTATAACACCCAGGTACTTAGTTGAATTGACAGCCTTGAGAATTGTACTATTTATCGAGTAATCGAATTCCAACGGATTTCTTTTGGAACTCATGTGGATCACCTCACACTTTTCGTTATTCAGCGTCAACTGCCACCTGCCACACCATACAGCAATCTTTCCTAAATCGCAACTGATGCTGGTCTTCGGATGACCTTACTAGACGGTAAATTACAGCATCATCTGCGAACAACCTAAGAGAACTGCTCAGATTGTCAACCACGTCATTTATATAGATCAGGAACAGCAGAGGTCCTCGGACGCTTCCCTGGGGAACACCTGATATCACTTCAGTTTTACTCGATGATTTTCCGTCTATTACTACGAACTGCGACCTTCCTGACAGGAAATAACGAATCCAGTCGCACAACTGAGACGATACCCCATAGGCACGCAGCTTGATTAGAAGTCGCTTGTGAGGAACGGTGTCAAAAGCTTTTCGGAAATCTAGAAATACGGATTCAACTTGAGATCCCCTGTCGATAGCGGCCATTACTTCGTGCGAATAAAGAGCTAGCTGCGTTGCACAAGAACGATGTTTTCTGAAACCATGCTGATTACGTATCAATAGATCGTTCCCTTCGAGGTGATTCATAATGTTTGAATACAGTATATATTCCAAAACCCTACTGCAAACCGAGTCAATGATATAGGTCTGTAGTTCGGTGGATTACTCCTACTACCCTTCTTAAACACTGGTGCGACCTGCGCAATTTTCCAATCTGTAGGTACAGATCTATCGGTGAGCCAGAGGATGTATATGATTGCTAAGTAGAGAGCTATTGTATCAGGGTAATCTGAAAGGAACCTAATCGGTATACAATCTGGCCCTGAAGACTTGCCCGTATCAAGCGATTTGAGTTGCTTCGCAACCCCTAAGGTATCTACTTCTAAGAAACTCATTCTAGCAGCTGCTCGTGTTTCAAATTCTGGAATATTCAATTCGTCTTCCCTGGTGAAGGAATTTCGGAAAACTGCGTTTAATAACTCCGCTTTAGGGGCACAGTCGTCGGTAACAGTACCATTGGCACTGCGCAGCGAAGGTATTGACTGAGTCTTGCCGCTTGTGTACTTTACATACGACCAGAATTTCTACGGATTTTCTACCAAATTTCGAGACAATGTTTCGTTGTGGAACCTATTAAAGGCATCTCGCATTGAAGTCCGTGCCAAATTTCGCGCGTCTGTAAATTTTAGCCAATCTTCGGGATTTCGCGTTCTTCTGAACTTCGCATGCTTTTTCCGTTGCCTCTGCAACAGCGTTCGGGCCTGTTTTGTGTACCACGGGGGGTCAGTTCCATCTCTTAATAATTTATGAGGTATGAATCTCCCAATTGCTGTTGCTACTATATCTTTGAATTTGAGCCACATCTCGTCTACATTTGCATAGTCAGTTCGGAAGGAATGGAGATTGTCTCTTAGGAAGGCTTCTAGTGACACTTTACCCGCTTTTTTAAACAACATTATTTTGCGTTTGTTTCTGGTGGATTTGGAAGAAACGGTATTGAGCCTAGCTACAACGACCTTGTGATCACTAATTCCTGTATCAGTCATGATGCTCTCTATCAGCTCTGGATTGTTTGTGGCTAAGAGGTCAAGTGTGTTTTCGCAACCATTTACAATTCGCGTGGGTTCGTGGACTAACTGCTCGAAATAATTTTCGGAGAAAGCATTTAGGACAATCTCGGAAGACGTTTTCTGCCTACCACCGGTTTTGAACAAGTGTTTTTGCCAACATATCGAGGGAAGGTTGAAGTCCCCACCAACTATAACCGCATGAGTGGGGTATTTATTTGTTACGAGACTCAAATTTTCTCTGAACTGTTCCGCAACTACATAAGTGGTGTCTGGGGGTCGGTAGAAGGAGCCAATTATTAACTTAGTTCGGCTGTTAAGTATAACCTCCACCCATACCAATTCGCACGGAGTATCTACTTCGACTTCACTACAAGATAAAGCACTACTGACAGACACAAACACTCCACCACCATTTCTGCCTAATCTATCTTTACTGAACACCGTCTGAGACTTCGTAAAAATTTCTGCAGAACTTATTTCAGGCTTTATCCAGCTTTCTGTACCTATAACGATTTCAGCTTCTGTGCTTTCTATTAGCGCTTTACAGAGAAATCAAGCCTTCCACCTCCACGTTCTTTGGTGAGGCGTGGACACCGAACACTTTGTCTTCTACTTTTGATTTCATCGTTCTTTAATAACTTCGCACAGATGCTCACGACTGTAGCAGGCAAACAGACGAACATCTTCGCTGTTTACGTAATGATTGTACCCAGTCGGTGGGCTATAACACTCTGCCCTTTGTCAAAGTCGCTTATTTCAGTGGATTTCCCTGTACCTCCATTCGTTTCTGTTCTGCTTGTAAACATTCGTTACCCTGTCACGTCACCTCAATGCCACCAGGCGCCATTCAGTCTCGAGGTGGACAGTGGTCATAAGGTTTTGGCTCAACATTGTATTACATTCGTTTTCCCTTCTTTTACTGTCGATCATAATAACAGAGCATGTGCTCTCCTGTAGTTTCTAGTCTTTCCCGATTCTACTATATTTTATGCATGAGAGAGGAAACTAAGATGTCTGCAAAATGTAATTCCTGTTGCTGCAGGTGGACCGCGACGAGGATGGGGCGAAGCCCGAGGACCCTGGTCTGAAGATGGACTTCGTCTACACCGTGCACGACGCCCTCAAAGATATGGTGAGTCCAACCGTTGTGTATTCCGTGGAAATTGCAACTGCAGTTATTCCAGCGTCGAGAGTCGGCACAACTTGCTCCACGGAGTTCACCCACCGTTCTGTAGTCTGAAGATGGTTCTTAAATAGAATCGAAACCGGACACTCCAATAAAAATAAAAAGTTGCGATCAAGACTGTTTTTATTCTTTAAATTTTAATTGTAAAGATCGCTGATAACATTTCCAAAAATTTTAATATCATTCCATGTTTCTGATCACTTTCTGCTTGCAGTGATTCTGCCAATATCCTAGGTGACTGCCAGGATTTTAATCGGCTCATTCTAAGTCCAGGCACCCCTTGGGAAGGGAATTCTGTCTTCGAAGCTACGGGACCGCAGTGTACCTTAGATACGGCAAACCGGTGAGGAGGAGTAGATGTGATACACTCGTAGCTGCATTTAGCTGAACATGAATTTTTCCCACATGCAAACTATGAAGTCATACAGAAGCAAAGTAATCGGCAGCAGAGTAGACGATCCCTAACGAAGAGTATCGTAGTGTTGTACGAGGGCTGTCCAGAAAGTAAGTTACGATCGGTCGCGAAATGGAAACGACTATGATAATCCGATAAAGCTTTGCAAATATGTGTTGGGCAGTGTCTGTAGTATGACTCTAGGTAGAATTATGTCCTCTTTTCATTCCTGAGCTCTTAGTGAGCGCGTAAAGATGTTATGGAAAATAGTGTCTCCCGCCAAGTACGAGGGCCTGGTGAGAATTTTCCCCTGAAGCTATGCAACCAACATTACATAACTGTCGTGCGGTTTCTTCATCAAGACAATTTTCAGCCTCATTCTGCAGGGGCAATGAAGATGCTCCTGCGTCGTTTCAATTGGAAATGTTTGGTTACCCACAATACAGCCCGTAATTGTCTCCCATTGAGTTTCATCTCTGCTCAAACGAACCCCTGGCTATGAAGGCAACATTTTGGCACAGACAACGAGCTTTAGGCCAGCGTAGAGAATTGGCGGAAAGCACTGGCGGCTGCCTTCTATGATGAGGGTATCTGAAAGTTGGTACAACGCTACGACGAATGTCTGAGTCAGAACGGCGACTACGTAGAGAAGTAGCTGAAAGGTGTAGCTAACTGTTACAAATGAAACATTTCTGATTTTCACTGTGATTTTCATTTCGCGATCAATCGTAACTTACTTTCTGGACAGCCCTCGTATCTCTTGTGACCCCTGAGTAACCACTCAGCTTCTACATGTTGTTATTGCGCGACACCAGCTGTGCTACGGTGTTTTCTATCTGTTTCTTATGTGATAAGCTTCTATCAAAAGTTACTACTATATGTTATGGGAAGTCTTGTTGGTGCAGGACGTGACAACTTAAGGTAACATGTAGCTTTGTATTGGCCATTCTGTTGTTAAGATGGAAGCAGATAGATCGGTCTTCCTTGAATCTGGTGTTAATCTCCACTTTTTGAAGTGTTTATGCACTTTACTTAGATGTGCAGATAATATCTCTACCTCAGCTTCAAGACCTCTCTGTTGAGTGGCCGAATCCAAATCATCCGTGTAAATGAACTTCTTCAACTCTATTTCAGGGAGATCAAACGTAAATAAGTTGAATAGAACTTATGCCAAAACCTAACCCTGGGGAAGACCATTATTAAGTTTCTCCTGTCTGCTTAATCGACAGACCATTATTAAGTTTCTCCTGTCTGCTTAATCGATTGCCGAGGACCACTTGGAAGTATCTCTTGGATAACATGTTGTTTATGAGCCTAATTATGGGTTACTGTTTAATGTCGAAGGGCTTAGCCGATCTAAATCCCAAAACCTCTCTCGCATGCTGCTTGAAAACGATATAGTATACAGGGTGGTCCATTCATCGAGACCGGGTCAAATATCTCACGAAATAAGCGTCAAACGAAAAAACTACAATGAACGAAACTTGTCTAGCTTGAAGGGGGAAACCAGATGGCGCTATGGTTGGCCCGCTAGAAGGCGCTGCCATAGGATAAATGGATATCAACTGCGTTTTTTAAATAGGAACCCCACTTTTTATTACATATTCGAGTAATACCTAAATAAATATAAATGTTTTAGTTGGACCACTTTTTCGCTTTGTGATAGATGGCGCTGTAGTATTCACAAACATATGGCTCATAATTTTAGACGAACAGTTGGTAACAGGTAGGTTTTTTAAATTAAAACATAGAACGTTGGTGCGTTTGAACATTTTATTTCGGTTGTTCCAATGTGATACATGTACCTTTGCGAATTTATCATTTCTCATAATGCATGCTGTTACAGCGTGATTACCTGTAAATACCACATTAATGCAATAAATACTCAAAATTATGTCCGTCAACCTCAATGCATTTGGCAAAGC
Organism: Schistocerca piceifrons; assembly: GCF_021461385.2. Taxonomy (NCBI): domain Eukaryota; kingdom Metazoa; phylum Arthropoda; class Insecta; order Orthoptera; family Acrididae; genus Schistocerca; species Schistocerca piceifrons. Next base: position 1,000,765,209 of record NC_060138.1, read on the forward strand.
GTGTAACGACATTCCTGTCAACAGCGAGTAGTTCGCCTTCCGTAATGTTCGCACATTCATTGACAATGCGCTGACGCATGTTGTCAGGCGCTGTCGGTGGATCATGATAGCAAATATCCTTCAACTTTCCCCACAGAAAGAAATCCGAGAACGTCAGATCCGGTGAACGTGCGGGTCATGGTATGGTGCTTCGACGACCAATCCACCTATCATGAAATATACTATTCAATACCGCTTCAACCGCAAGCGAGCTATGTGCCGGACATCCATCATGTTGGAAGTACATCGCCATTCTGTCGTGCAGTAAAACATCTTGTAGTAACATCGGTAGAACATTACGTAGGAAATCAGCATACATTGCACCATTTAGATTGCCATCGATAAAATGGGGGCCAATTATCGTTCCTCGCATAATGCCGCACCATACATTAACCCGCCAAGGTCGCTGGTGTTCCACTTGTCGCAACCATCGTGGATTTTCCGTTGCCCAATAGTGCATATTACGCCGGTTTACGTTACCGCTGTTGGTGAATGACGCTCGTCGCTAAATAGAACGCGTGCAAAAAATCTGTCATCGTCCCATAATTTCTCTTGTGGCCAGTGGCAGAACTGTACACGACGTTCAAAGTCGTCGCCATGCAATTCCTGGTGTATAGAAATATGGTACGGGTGCAATCGATGTTGATGTAGCATTCTCAACACCGACGTTTTTGAGATTCCCGACTCTCGCGCAATTTGTCTGCTACTGATGTGCGGATTAGCCGCGACAGCAGCTAAAACACGTACTTGGGCATCATCATTTGATGCAGGTTGTGGTTGACGTTTCACATGTGGCTGAACACTTCCTGTTTCCTTAAATAACGTAACCATCCGGCGAACGGTCCGGACACTTGGATGATGTCGTCCAGGATACCGAGCAGCATACATAGCACACGCCCCTTGGGCATTTTGATCACAATAGCCATACACCAACACGATATCGACCTTTTCCGCAATTGGTAAACGGTCCATTTTAACACGGGTAATGTATCACGAAGCAAATACTGTCTACACGGACGGAATGTTACGTGATACCACTTACTTATACATTTGTGACTATTACAGCGCCATCTATCACAAAGCGAAAAAATTGGTCCGACTAAAACATTCATATTTCTTTAGGTACTACTCGAATATGTAATAAAAAATGAGTGTTCCTGTTTAAAAAAACGCAGTTGATATCCGTTTGACCTATGGCAGCGCTATCTAGTGGGCCAACCACAGCGCCATCTGGTTTCCCCCTTCAAGCTAGACAAGTTTCGTTCATTGTAGTTTTTTCGTTTGACGCTTATTTCGTGAGATATTTGGCCTGGTCGCTATCAATGGACCACCCTGTACAGTGAGGTTATTACGGATTCCGATTGTGAAATGACTGGTATGAAGTTAAGCATCAAAAGTGGCTCAAACATCGTAAATGTATGCCTTCATAGGTCATCAGCGTCAGCGGCTATAGTGTTAGAGCGCTTCAGTAACAAGTTGGAGAATAAAATGTGCAAGTCTCCTGATCATGCTATTGTAATAGGGGGACACTTCAACTTTCCAGCTAAAGAGTGGAAAAATCATGCAACTAAAACTGTTGTCAGAGAATGGGATTCGTATCGGACTGTTCTGCATGTCTTTCTGAAAGTTACCTCGAACGGGGACTGTCAATTGATCCTGAAAGTAATTAAATTTACGCATTAATGGTCGATGGGATCTGCACCCGTGACCTAGGGGAAGTTTAGCGATAGTTCCGCTTCGAGCTCCGGGCAGCAAGTTTCTTGTTTGTCTCACTTGCGGCAGCGTCAGTTGTGTGAAGGTATCCTCGTTAGTGTTGTTCTGTTTTTCCAGTGAGTCACAGCGCCTCCTCCGCTCCGCCTTACTGTTTGTTTGTGTTCGTCTACTTGCAGCGGCGTCGGCCGCGCCGCTATGACTACCATGGTTTCCACGTGTATTCGACGAAAAGCTACTGTGAGCTTTACTTTCGACAAAACAACACGACACGTGCAGCCCAGGTCTCTAGAAATTCACGATTGGCTTGCCTATAGAATTCATGTGAACTCTGATCAGGTCCACACCGCTCATTTTGACGCAGACGTGTACGTGTTTTACTTGAAATTTATGGATACCCTGTCACGCTGAAAGATTACTGTATCGACATGGTTCTAAAGTGCTGTTCTAGCATCGCGATAATTCCGTTAGTTTGGTGTCACTCGCAGATGCTGATATTGAGTAAACCAATGTTCGAGTGTTCAAACTCTCGCCGGCGGTAGATCACAACTTTCTAAAGGACATATTGACTCCTTATGGTAATGTGAGAAACATCCGTCTTGATCGTGGGTCTACTCAACACAGATTACAGTGTTTTAGTGGAATTCGTTCCGTGGAAATGCATATCAAACGCAATATTCCATCACATTTACTAGGGTGTGGCTACCGCGTTCGTGTCATGTATACTGGTCAAGAGGGAACTTGCTTGATATGTAGTGAGAGTCAACACGTTCGGTCTAATTGCCAGTGGAGGGTGTTTCTATTAAAGATGTTGTTAGCGCAGCGTCGCAAATTAGCAGTTGCTGATCTTGTTCCTTCCACTCCCGAAATCGCGCCTACTTCTGCTTCGGATCATAATGACCGAAAAGGCAGTTCTGATAATCGTGTGAATGAATTTCCGCCTTTACCTCCGTGACAGGATCAGAATACTATTGCCTCCAGCATAGACCTTGTAACAACGAGAAACAAGTGACGTAGCACTCACGATGGTGAGGGTGAGAATTTGGCTGTGCCTTCTTCTGCCCCAACTGCCCCAATCGATTTTGTCCACTGCTCCTCTAGACGATACGACACTTCCCGTCCATGGTACGGTGAATGGCGAAGGTGTCATCTCCAGTGTCCCTCCTGCTCGCGAAGTGGCTCCTTCTGAGCTGCCTCGGTGTGGAGAGGGAGCGCCCCTCCCCCCCGCCCCCCCACCCACTCTTCCTATTCCTGTCCCTCCCCGTTAAAGTCTGAGACTGGCCTTACCTTCCTGGGGGGAAGACTTTGCCTCGTGCGGCAGAACAAGAAACAGGAGACGAAGCCGGCCGCGGTGGCCGTGCGGTTCTGGCGCTGCAGTCCGGAACCGCAGGACTGCTATTGTCGCAGGTTCGAATCCTGCCTCGGGCATGGGTGTGTGTGATGTCCTTAGGTTAGTTAGGTTTAATTAGTTCTAAGTTCTAGGGGACTTATGACCTAAGATGTTGAGTCCCATAGTGCTCAGAGCCATTCGACATTCGACAGGAGACGAAATAAAAGAGATAGGCGATCCAGTATTACAACCAGAATTTTAAAAAACTTTTGGAAGACTTAACATTAAGTAAGGCATAGGGATAGATATAAGGGACAGATAATTTCTCAAATCATTGGGTATAATTGACAACAAAACGAATATTCACGTTGGTGTCTAGAATCTATGTGTCTGGCGGTATACCACCTGACTTTCGGAGAGATATCATCAACACAAAGACTGCAAGAGCTGACAAGTGCGAGAATTATCGCACAGTCAGCTTAAAAGCTCATGAATCCAAGTTGCTGATAAGAATAATAGGCAGAAGAATGATCAAGAAAATTGAAGAAAAATTAAAGATATGTTAGAAAACAATCAATTTGGCTTTAGGAAAGGTAAAGGCGCCAGAAAGGCAGTTCTGACGTTCCAGTTGATAATGGATGCAAGACTAAAGAAAAATCAGGACATGTTTATAGGATTTGTCAAGCTGGAAAAAGCATTCGACAACGTAAAATTGTGCAAAATCTCTGAAATTTTGAGAAAAATAGGGATAAACTATAGGGAGAGACCGTTAATATACACCATGTACAAGAGTCAAGAGGGAATAATAAGAGTGGAGGACCAAGAACAAAGTGCTTAGGTTAAAAGGGGTGTAAGACAGGGGTGCAGTCTTTCTCCCCTACTGTAAGACAGCAATGCAGTCTTTCGTCCCTTCTGTTCAATGTATACTTCGAAGAAGCAATGATGAAAAAAGAAGAAAGGTTAAAGAGTGGTTCAAAATGGCTCTGAGCACTATGGGACTTAACATCTATGGTCATCAGTCCCCTAGAACTTAGAACGACTTAAACCTAACTAACGTAAGGACATCACACAACACCCAGGGTTCAAGAGTTGGATTAAAATTCAAAGTAAATGGATATCAAGGATAAGATTCGCTGACGACATTGCTATCGTCAGTGAAAGAGAAGAAGAATCATAGTATCCGCTGAGGGGAATGAACAGGGTAATGGATTGGGAGTAAATCCAAAAAAGGCGAAAGTAATGAGAAGTAGCGGAAATGAGGACAATGAGAATGTTAACATCTTAATGGTTGATAACAAAATAGATTCGATTACTCGATAAATAGTACAATTCTCAAGGCTGTCAATTCAACTAAGTACGTGGGTGTTAAAATTACGAACAACTTCAGTTGGAAAGACCACATAGATAATATTGTGGGAAAGGCGAGCCAAAGGTTGCGTTTCATTGGCAGGACACTTAGAAGATGCACTAAGTCCACTAAAGAGACAGCTTACACTACACTCGTTCGTCCTCTGTTAGAATATTGCTGCGCGGTGTGGGATCCTTACCAGGTGGGATTGACGGAGGACATCGAAAGGGTGCAAAAAAGGGCAGCTCATTTTGTATTATCACGTAATAGGGGAGAGAGTGTGGCAGATATGATACGCGAGTTGGGATGGAAGTCATTAAAGCAAAGATGTTTTTTGTCGCGGCGAGATCTATTTACGAAATTTCAGTCAACCAGCTTTCTCTTCCGAATGCGAAAATATTTTGTTGAGCCCAACCTACATAGGTAGGAATGATCATCAAAATAAAATAAGAGAAATCAGAGCTCGAACAGAAAGTTTTAGGTGTTCGTTTTTCCCGCGCGCTGTTCGTGAGTGGAATGGTAGGGAGATAGTATGATTGTGGTACGATGAACCCTCTGCCAAGCACTTAAATGTGAATTGCAGAGTAATCATGTAGATGTAGATGTAGAAGTAGTTAATTAACTCTGCTGCCTAGGAAGCAAAATAACCCATGATGCACTGAGCAAGGAGGACATCAAAAGCAGACTAGCACTGTCATAAAGGACATTCCTGGCCAGGAGAAGTTTACTAGTATCAAACATAGGCCAGAATTTGAAGAAGAAATCTCTGAGAATGTACGTTTGAAGCATACTATTGCAGTGTAGTGAAATCTGCACTATGAGAAAACCAGAACGGAAGAGAATCAAAGAATTTGATATGTAGTGCTACAGACGAATGTTAAAAATTAGACGGACTCATAAGGTAAGGAATGAGGAGGTTCTGCGCAGAATTGGGGAGGAAAAGGAATATATGGGAAACACTGAAGAGAAGAGGGATAGGATGATAGGACGAGATGCCCTCTCATCCTGTCCCTCCTTCTAATCAGTGTTCTTCTTATCAGTGGTGCATGATGTTCGAAATTCCGAGGAAAATAGGGTTAAGATATAAGGAGAGATGAGTAATATACAACATGAACAAAAACCAAGAGAGAATAATAAGAGCGGAAGACCAAGAGCTAAATGCTAGGATTAAAAAGGGTATAACACAGAGATGTAGTCTTTCGCTCTTAAGACGTCAGGGAATAACTTCCATGGTAGTAGAGGGAGCTGTAGAGGGTAGAGACTGTGGAGGAAGACACAGACTGGAATACATCCAGAAAATAATTGAGAATATAGGTTGAAAGTGCCAATCTGAGATGAAGAGGCTGGCACAGGAGAGGAATTCATGGCGGGCTGCAACAAACCAGTATGAAGACTGATGACACCACTGTTCGATTACACTACAGGTCACAAATCACTGGAAAAAGTAACTACGCCAAAATATGAGTAACCACCCATAGCGATCTATAGTCCCACATAAAAATTATAGGAAAAGTAGATGCCAGATTAAGAGTCACTGGGTGAATTTTACAGAAATAAAATTCATCCACGAAAGAAGTTGCTTGCGTCACAGGCTTTCGATCGATTCTTGAGTAATGAATAATATTAGGGAGGGAAAATAATGCTATCAGAAGTACCCACCGCTTCACATCGTAAGGTAGTTTGTGAAGTATAGGTCTCTCCATCTGTAGATACCGGGTGATCAAAAAGTCAGTATAAATTTGAAAACTTAATAAATCACGGAATAATGTAGATAGAGAGGTACAAATTGACACACATGCTTGGAATGATATGGGGTTTTATTAGAACAAAAAAATAAATAAAAAAACATTACAAACGTTCAAAAAATGTCCGACAGATGGCGCTTCATCTGATCAGAATAGCAATAATTACATAACAAAGTAAGACAAAGCAAAGATGATGTTATTTACAGGAAATGCTCAATATGTCCACCATCATTCCTCAACAATAACTGTAGTCGAGGAATAATGTTGTGAACAGCACTGTAAAGCATGTCCGGAATTATGGTGGGGCATTGGCGTCGGATGTTGTCTTTCAGCATCCCTAGAGATGTCTGTCGATCACGATACACTTGCGATTTCAGGTAACCCCAAAGCCAGTAATCGCACGGACTGATGTCTGGGGACCTGGGAGGCCAAGCATGACGAAAGTGGCGGCTGAGCACACGATCATCACCAAACGACGCGCGCAAGAGATCTTTCACGCGTCCTGCAATACGGGGTGTTTTGTTTTGGTTCTAATAAAACCCCATGTCATTCCAAGCATGTCTGTCAATTTTTACCTCTGTGTCTACAATATTCCGTTGTTTATTAAGTTTTCAAATTTATACTGCCTTGTTGATCACCCGGTATATGGAGAAATGAAGTGCTCAGTAACAGGTAACAGGGAGAGACGAGTAATATAGAACATGAACAAGAGCCAAGAGAGAATAATAAGAGCGGAAGACCAAGAATGAAGTGCTAGGATTAAAAAGGGTATAAGACAGAGATGTAGTCTTTCGCACTTAAGACGTCAGGGAATAACTTCCATGGTAGTAAGGCTGAAAGAAATCTGCATAGCGCTGGTATTTATGTCAGTTGCCATTAACAGTACACTAATTGATAAAAAGTCTCCGGAAACCGTTATATAATGCTAAAAGGACCAGTAGATGTCGCGAGATGTTAGAGAGTACAAAATAGTGGTTAGTGTTGTGTTGACAGTAGAGATGTAGTAACAGCATGTGTCAGTCAGGAAATCTCACTGTCATCGAATGCCATTGACTGTCGCCTGAGTAGCAGATCCATCAGGGAGATTTCAACCCTTACAAAGCTGCCTAAGTCGACTGGAAGGTCGTGAAGTGGAAACACGAAGGAAGAACCGCAGTTACAGCAAGACCAGACAGACCCCATGTACTCACGGGACGGACTGCCGAGCACTACCGATGGTGGACGTGAAAATTGCATGGAATCAGAGGAAGGAATCACTCGTGACTTCCAACGTACTACTAACAGTCCAGACAATACAGCGACTGTACGTATGAAGTTAAATGGCGTACAGTGGTCGAGCAGCATCTCATAAGTCACGCGTTTCTGTAGTCAGTGTTAAGCGAAGCTGGAGTTGGTGTAAAGAGCGAAGCTGCTGGATAGTGGATAACTGGTAACGAATAATTTGGAGAGACGAATCACACTGTACTCGTACCCTGTGGCACTCCGATGGAAGGATCTGGTTTTCGCGAATACCTGGAGAACGCTACCTGCCGTCATGTGCAGCGCCAATAGTGCAGTACGGAGGAGGTGGTGTCACGACACAGAGGTGTCTTCTGTGGTCAGTGTGTGGGCTCCTTATTGCGCTTAAGAAAACCTTAAATGAGGAGGGATGTTAACACATATTACAGCGTTGTGTACTACTTACAGTAGAGGAACTATGCGGGGACGATGACTGTTTGGATCAGCATGGCTACGTACTTTGCCAAAGCAGCATCTTTGAGTCAATGGTTTGTGGCAAGTGGACTGGCCTGTCCAGAGTCCTTCCGCCATAGAGCACCTTTGGGATGAGTTAGAACACCGACCTTTCTCTAGACCCTACCATCCAACATCATTACCTTCTCTGATCTCAGCTCCTGAGGAAGGATGGGCTGCTATTCCTCCACAGACATTCAGACACCTCATTAAAAGTGATTCCAGCAGAGTTCAAGCCGTCATAAAGGTGAAAGGCGGGCACAGCCCATATTAACGTCCACTAATAGATGGGGGACCCGTTTGATCGTATGTATGTATGATAAGCACTGCTCGCGAGGAATGTTGAAATGTGTACTTTTCGTGTGTCTAAATAGCCTCAGCGGTTGGAGGTAATCTGAAATGGAGTCTCATTTAGCATCTACTGGGGTACTACCTACTTCTAAAGAGACATTACCAAAATATAACATCGCCGCTTTGTATCCTATACTTTGTGTAGTTGTTAAAACCTCTTCTCTTGAGGCCGTCGACCGAACCAAAGTTCTGATTATTCATCTGCTTTGGGAAATCGTTCTGCTTAGCAAGTTCGGATGATAAGTTACAGAAGTCTGAGAATAATATGTATCACATCATCTTACCTACATCCTGACAAAATCTAGGGTACGTGCTCCACAGTCACATTATCGCTTACAATTCAAGGTGTTTAACTGGCAAGGCAACATTTCTTCTGCAGTGAACAGAGCAATATTTAATTCACTGACGATGAAAAGCGGATCTACATTGTGATAAAGTCAGGAAATCAGAATAACTTGGTGGTACACTTTTCAGGCCACTACTTCGCTCTCACCTAGGGATGAGGCGCAATATTCAAGAATAAAAGCACCGAGAGATGAAAGGGAGATAATATTTTGCAACAAAAGTGGGAGCAGCTTTATTATAATACTTTAGCCTGATGTCTAGACAAACCATGCAGGACTGATGACGTGACACCTTACTGCACCTCATGTTTCATTTCATCTGTGACATTGAAGAACTATTTTTCATATACACACAGAATTTCTATGTTATATGCTAATGGGACCTCGTTCTTAGCATCTTCAAACAGAAAATTGGGAGTTTCTATGATGGAATGGAGATGAGTGAACCATTAGTGTTGAAAAACATTTCTTCGTGTTTAGAATGACAATATTATGAAAACTGAAAAAATAGCAAAAAGAAAAACGCACAATGTGGACGATTCTGAGTCCAAAGTTATGGCTAAGATCGGTTTACCGGATTTCTTTATGACGGTACAAGAACAAGAGCCGCCGAGGTTGCTGGACGCTCTGTAGAGATCACATCTACAGAGGATCTCACCTGAAATATCAATACTGAATTCAATGACCCCCGAATTCGACATACAAAACACTGTAAAAATGTCTTGTATTTTCCGTGAAAATTTGGGTTTGACGCAGTAATGTCTGATTTGCTTACAGTTAATCGAAACCGAAATGATGCGATCATCTCTCGGCAGTGTGATATGCAGATGTATGACTTTTAAGCCACTTTATTTAATCTGGAAGAACTTACTCCTGACATTAAAATAATGAACAATTAAGCTAGATATGAATAAAATCTTTTCGTGCACTAAAATAACAATTTAGTCCCACTGATGAGGACCGATCCAGAGACGGTAGAAACATAGACTGCATATACGTTTTAGTATTTCTTAATGACTCAGCCTAACACCCAAAAGGATTTTATTCAGATTGACACAGTTCGTGGAGGCCTACGAAAGATTAAACCAGATGATCTCCGAAATCGAACGGGCTAAAAAAAAATGCAAAATCTGTATCATCGATGGAGAAAGTCGTGTTGAAATTTTTTATCAGGGATTTGTATTAAGTATAGAGTAACTGAAAAAGAGAAAAATGACCACAGTTCCATAGTATATCTATTTAATAGATTAATTCTACAAGGAATACATGAAAAATCAATACCATTTTTGGAAGAGGAAGAAGATCTTTGGATCTTTGGACAGGTTGCAGCAATTGTATACAAGTAAATATCCGTTTTTGCCAAAATTGGCGGTTTTCAGTACTAAATACTTCATTGTGCTCTTTGTATAGGCCCCTCCTCGCGAATACGGGCTTTTTAAAAATAAGTCAATGAGTCAGGAGAGTATATTCACGTCGAATAAAGACATCACGGACGAGATAAATTTCACTTAATGTAGAACTCAAGCTGTGGTATTTTTTGGCTAGCTGGAAACTGCTAAAACTTTGCTCTACGTAGTGTACTGACGTACAACGGGGAGTATATGAGAAATCAACTGCCATGAATTGACTTTTCTACAGGCTGGCGTCCTTGTGAATACATTCTCTTCAGAAACAAAGATACGGCTCTTTGCTACGAGATTCACGTCGGATGAAGTGATCACGGACGAGGTAGTTTTGTATATCTCGGAGTATCGTATTTTTTTGAGCGCTGGAGGAGGTTACAAAGTCGTACCACGCAAAGTATAAGAAAAATAAATCGATTTTGGAACACAATGGTTCGGTTGACCAATTTCTCGATTGCCCCTCCTATACATATTCACGAATTAAGGAAGGAGAGAAAACAGCAATGTGTCTAATCCCAATGGTTTTTTTATTATTATTCTTGCATATCCAGATGTCAACTATAGCTAGCCATCTTCAGTGCATCAGAGTGAGTTGCCATGCAACAAACTCGCAGCAGAAACTCTTTCTGCCAATTCACCAGTAAAGTCATATGGTGACAAGTACTGCGGCGAGTTTGTTGGATGATAACTCACTCAAATGCACTGAAGATGGCTATCTATAACATAGTAAGAATAACAAAAGACCAGTGGAATTGTGACTAATTGCTGTGTTCCTATCATTCCTTAATTAATCTACAGTTGCTGTGCTTATCGATTCCTTATGGAATAAAAAATTGAATATTCGCGATTGGCAAACAAAGCACACGCAGGAGCGCTGGATACCATAGCCTATTGACAGTTGCTCCGTGACTTCTAGTTTCAAGTTGGAGGGTAATCCTATCGGCGAACTCTAATAGCTCTGTGTGTTAACTCGTAAGGTGAGAACGAACATATATCGAGTTTCAGAATAAAATCTCAAGGTAACCGTGATATGCATACAGTAACGCGATGTGATAAACATGTCATGTGATCATAAGGATGCGGTCGCAGATTAACAACCTTCCCCCATTTTACGAACTGGATTCATAAGCAGTGTCCGTCCAACACTTAGTAGTTACTTCGCTGTACATTCGATAACAGTCTGGGGAGAATTAACATGTAATGAGAATACACGCTATTGGCAGACAATTAATCAAATACGTGTTTAGTCCTTCACGGAAATGTTATTGATACCAGCCAGTGTAGCTGGAGTAACCTTGCAATTACTTAGAGCAAACATCAGTTTTGTTGACCATTTTCGACAGCAAACGCCTTCATCCATTATAAGCAATCGAACACGTCTTCCGGTCTGCTAATGGGTTGTGCATTAAGCCAACACGACGGTCTGCTTCAGCAAACATCGGGCACCATAGTCACACCCTCCGCTAGTGGCATTAGGGTACACTGTGTAGCGAACTTCCGAAGGTAAACAGCTGTGATACTGAAGTTAGTCTCAGTAAAAAAGTGCACCGGTACTATAAAACGTCTTCATTTTTCTAAGTTGGAAAATCTGAACGGAAATACATGTTAACGGAACAATAGTACTGAATGTTTTATGCATATAAACTTCAGTTGCTACGGAAAATACATAACTAAGCAATTTTTGACAGTACGCCCTAAAATCCAACGTGATAACGTTAAAAAATAATCAATACATCGAAAAGAAAACTGAAAAATTAAAAAATTAGATCATGAAACCAGTTGATGACTTTTTTATTTAGGGCAGTTTAAGACATCGGCAAGACTGATAGCATAGGAGTTAACTTTCACTTACCAATTCTTAATCGAAAAGGGTCCTTTTTTGCAGATGATACTACTATTATAATAAAACTCATTACAGAGAAAGTAACAAAACTATTGTTAATGATGTTTTTCGAAGAATTATTACGTGGTTCTCCGTAAATGGACTCTCTTCGTACAACAGATAAAGTCATTCCGAGAATTTCTGTATCACATAACAGGAGTCAGTAAACAGGGTAGATTGCTCCTAATTTTTGGGTGTGTATACTGATGAACCTTGATCTGGAGGGAGCATATTACAGAGCTGCACAAACAAATGCGGTTAGCTACTTTTGCTCTTCATATACTTGCTAGTCTTGGAAACAATTTTCTAGGGTAGCTCGTCGCTTAGAAAGAAAGTATCGATTGATCAAAGGTGAGCAATAAGAATTATATGTGGTGTTCACCGGCCGTATTCGTGTAGGTACAGTACCTGTTCAAGGAGTTAGGCATTTTAAATGCGACGTCAGAGTACACATATTCACTAATGGAATTTTTCATAAATAATCCGCCACAATTTGAGAAGAATACATACAACAACAGCGGAAAAAATTATCTTCATTATCCGCTATTGAAGCTGTCAATTGCTCAGAAAGGAGTTCAATATGCAGCAACAAAAATGTTTGACCATTTGCTCAGTAACATAAAATGCCTCATAGGTAGCGAAGAAAGTTTTCAATCTTACTTAAAATCGTTTCTAGTGGACTTGTACTTCTAGTCTGCGGACGAATTTTTATTTAAAAGTGGTAATCTGCTAAAAAATAGAACTTCTTGTTCTTAAGCGTATTTGCATGAGCAAGACTAAAAAGATCTCAGTAAAGTCAACGTTAATCATGTGTACATAGCCTCCAATCTGCATCGTCGCATATCATTTCAATAAAATAATCGTTCAACTGCCCTACGGCATATGGAACTAACTAACAGCATAGGTAAAGAGTAAAAATGCCCAGAGTACTTTAACAGAATTTTCAAGTCTAAACTGAGCCTGAATGGGAAGTTTACAATCCTTGTATATTGTCAAATTTGACCCGTGCCAGTGAGATATAGACTTTTAATGTTAAAAGGACTCAAAAACTGAGAGTTTCCAAGAGAGCAATGGAGAATTCATATTGGCCATTAGTAGCAAAGATGGTATCTGGGAACATTCTGCACTGTTAAGTGAGTGTGATACTGAAATGGAGATTAGCGACACAGGCTGCCAGGTGACTGGATGGTAGATGGATCACGGAAGAACTCTGCTGGATTCAAATAAGTATGAAGAAACTGAGTCGATAACTAATAATATGTTGGGGACACATGATATTCATAGTATGCAACAAACAACACTGATGCATATATCTAACAACAGTATTGAATAGAGAAGTCTGGAGGCAACCTTTATCTAACAGTGATATCGAATAGCTGATGGCATTATTTATTTACACTGAAGCGACAAAGAAACTGGTATTGGCATGCGTATTCAAGTACAGAAATATATAAACAGGCAGAATACCGCGCTACGGTCGGCAACGCCTGTATCAAGTGTCTGGCGCTGTTGTTAGATCGTTTACTGCTGTTACAATGACAGCTTATCAAGATTAAAGTGAGTTTGAAGGTATTATAGTCGGCGCAAGAGCGATGGAACACGTCATCTCCGAGGTAGCAATGGAGTGGCGATTTTCTCGTACGACCACATCACGCGTGTACCGTGAATATCAGGAATCCGGTAAAACATCAAATCTCCGACATCGTTGCGGGCGGAAAAAATCCTGAGAGAACGGGACCAACGACGACTGAAGAGAATCGTTCAACTTAATAGAAGTGCAACCCTTCCACAAATTGCTGCAGATTTCAATGCTGGGCCATCAACAAGTGTCAGCATGCGAGCCATTCAACGAAATATCATCGATATGGACTTTCGGAGCCGAAGGCCCACTCGTGCACCCTTGATGACTACACGATACAAAGCTTTACGCCTCGCCTGGGCCAGTCAACACCGACATTGGGCTGTTGATTACTGGAAACATGTTGCCTGGTCGGACGAGTCTCGTTTCAAATTGTATAGAGCGCATGGGTGTGTACGGGCATGAAGACAACCTCATGAATCCTTGGATCCTGCATCTCACCAGGGGACTGTTCAAGGTGGCGGAGGCTCTGTAATAGTGTGGGGCGTGAGCAGTTTGAGTGAAATCGGACCCCTGATACGTTACATACGAATCTGACAGGTGACACGTACGTAAGCATCCTGTCTGATCACCTGCATCCATTCTACATCCACATCTACATCCATACTCCGCAAGCCACCTGATGGTGTGTGGCGGAGGGTACCCTGAGTACCTCTATCGGTTTTCCCTTCTATTCCAGTCTCGTATTGTTCGTGGAAAGAAGGATTTTCGGTATGTCCATTGTGCGTTCCCACTGACTTGGACAATTCTAACAGGACAACACGACACCCCATACGTCCGGAATTGGTACAGAGTGGCTCCAAGAACACTCTTCTGAGTTTAAACACTTCCCCTGGCGGCCAAACTACCCAGACACGGATATTATTGAGCATATCTGGGATACCTTGCAATGTGCTGTTCGGAACAGATCTCCACTCCCTCGTAATCTTACGGATTTATGGACAGCTCTGCAGGATCCATGGTGTCACTTCCCTCCAGCACTACTTCAGACATTAGTCGAGTCCATCGTGTTGCGGAACTTGTGCGTGCTCGCAGGGGCCTTTCACGATATTAGCCAGGTGTACCAGTTTCGTTGGCTCTTCACTGTACAGTGGAGTGCTGGCTTTGTGTTGTTATGGTTAATGGGAAGGGAGTGGGTGAAACTCCATGCCGGCACTTGCGTAATCGTCTCGAAAGACACGAAGGGGCCGTCGAGCTTAACGTCCCATCCATCCGACGGACGATAGCGCGCGCGCGCGAGAGAGAGAGAGAGGGGGGGGGGAGGAGGAGACTGAAAGACTGGCTGTAAGCACTGTGGGACTTACCATCTGAGGTCATTAGTCCCCTAGACTTAGACCTACTTAAACCTAACTAATCTAAGGACATAGCACACATCCATGCCCGAGGCAGGATTCGAACCTGCGACCGTAACAGCAGCACAGTCCCGGACTGAAGCGCCTAGAACCACTTGGCCACATCGGGCGGAGGGGTAAGACTATTCCATACTTTTTTCCATCAGTCTTCTGTTACGTTTGATGCGGTCCTACACGATTTTCACTTAATCTCAGCGTGGCATTTACACCCAACGTCCTCTATCATTCGTTGGATGTATTCCCATGGCTGTTTTCTCCCACAGTTTTCAGCCTCTGCGGCTTCATCGCGTTCCATGGAAGTTTTTCAAATGGTTCAAATGGCTCTAGGCACTATGGGACTTAACATCTGAGGTCATCAGTCCCCAAGACTTAGAACTACTTAAACCTAACTAATCTAAGGACATAGCACACATCCATGCCTGAGGCAGGATTCGAACCTGTGACCGTAGCAGCAGCGCGGTCCCAGACTGAAGCGCCTAGATCCGCTCGTCCACAGCAGCCGGCGGAAGTTTTTTCCCGTAGTCTTAACTCATGTCCTATCATCCTGTCCCTTCTTTTAGTCAGCGTTTTCCTCAAACTCCTTTCCTCGATGATTCTGCTGAGGAGTTCTTCATTTTTTATCAGTTAATTTTCTTTTCAGCATCTTTCTGTAACAACATCTCAAACGCCTCGATGTTTTCCGAATTTCTCACAGTCCATGACTGACTGCCACGCAATGCTGTGTCCCAGAAGCACTCTGTTAGAAATTTCTTCCTAGAATCAAAACCTATATTCGTGTGCTAACCTGCTTCTCATATCCTCCTTGCTTCATCCACCTTGCTCTATTTTATTTCCAAGTTAGCAGAATCCCTTCCGTTCGTCTTCTAAGCTTTCCATAATTTTCTTGGTAAGTTTATTGCTGACCTCATTTCTACTCATCCTCAGTACTTTCGTCTTTGTTTGTTTTATTCTCAGTCTATATTCTGTGCTCGTTAGAATATTCATTACATTTAATAGTTCCTGCAGTTCTTGCCTACTTTCACTGAAGATAGCAATGCTATCAGCGAATCTTAACAGTGATATCTTTTCACCTTGAATTTTGATCCTAATCCTGAATTTGTCTATTATTTCCAGTGTGCAGACTGAGCATTAGGGGAGAAAGACGGCATACGGGCTTTACGAACCTTTTAATCGGAGTATTTCTCTCTTGGTCTTCCATTCTTATTTTCTCTTCTCGGTTATTGAACGTGTTATATGTTATCCGTCTTTGTCTTGTATCTATATTTCCCATATCACTCCAACTGCACTCGCCCCACGCCATTACAGAGCCTCCATCAGCTTGACATGCAGGGTCCATGGCTCATGAGGTTGCCTCCATATCCATACACGTCCACCCGCTCGATACAATTTGAAACGAGACTCGTCCGACCTGGCAACATGTTTCCAGTCATCGACAGTCCAATGCCGGTGTTGACAGGCCCAGACGAGGCGTAAAGCTTTGTGTCGTGTAGTCATCAAGGGTACACGAGTGGGCCTTCGGCTCCGAAACCCCGTATCGATGATCTTTCGTTGAATGGTTCGTACGCTGACACTTTTTGATGGCCCTGCATTGAAATCTGCAGCAATTCGCGGAAGGGTTGCGCTTTTGTCACGTTCAATGTTTCTCTTGAGTCGTCGTTATTCCCGATCTTGTAAAATCCTTTTCCGGCCGCAGCGATGTTGGAGATCTGATGTGTTACCGGATTCCTGATATTCACGGTACACTCGTGAAATGGGCGTACGGGAAAGTCCCCGCTTCATCGCTGCCTCGGAGATGCTGTGTCCCATCGCTCGTGCGCCGACTGTAACATCGCATTCAAACTCATTTTAATCTTTATAACCTGCCATTGTAGCAACAGTACCCGATTTAACAACTGTGCCACACATTTTTTGTCTTATATAGGCATTTCGGACCGCAGCGCCGTATTCTGCCTGTTTATGCGTCTCTGTATTTGAATACGCAGTGTATAGCAGTTTTCTTGGCGCCTCAGTGTATAAGCACTCACAACAGTTGTCCACACGACACAGCTATGCTCTTGACACTACGTAATTGCAGCCTGTCGGAGGAAGGCAAACACTCCACTATGGCCTTGCCTAGAATGGCGATGGAGGGTTCTTGCATCCGCCCCCCTACTCTCACATACAGCGTATTGAACTACTCTGAGTGACAGCTATCCATATTCGTGATTTTACATTTCCTGTGTTGCGGAATAACGTTCAATATGATTGTGCACTTAGTCGTTCTCTAAACCACTACACATTCTAGATTATGCGTATCATTATAATAGTGCCTCTCAGAAACCAAACCGTCTAACTCCATTTTTTATCATTTTTCTGCTTTTGATAATGAAAATTTCACAAACATGTATATTTTCAGTATCCAAAGGTGTTTAACCTCCATTCATTAATTATTGCACTGTAGGCTACAATAGTTTCCATGGCAACTGAACATTTCGTTGCAGCTTTCGTAGACCAAAGTGACTAACTTCAATTTTCTTGTATGTATTTTTATAGCGTTTTCTTCCTCGTATTTAACCTCAGTATTCTATTCGCCCTCCTTAATACTGATTTTACGTGATCGTCGCTTAATATATCGAGTTAAGTATACCCCTAAATAATTGTTCAATTGTGCAAATGTTCAAATGTGTGTGAAATCTTATGGGACTTCACTGTTAAGGTCATCAGTCCCTAAGCTTACACACTACGTAACCTAAATTATCCTAAGGACAAACACACACACACCCATGCCCGAGGGAGGACTCGAACCTCCGCCGGGACCAGCCGCACAGTCCATGACTGCAGCGCCATAGAACGCTCGGCTAATCCTGTGCGGCCCTAAATAATTATACATGAAGCTAACGACTTCAGTTGTATATCATAAACGAATCTTTTACGTATACAACTTTGTTTGTCATGATGTCAATAACGACGAAGGTTTTATTTGAGTAGGGCCAGAGAGAATTAGCTACATGCTTGAAACAGCGCCTAACAAACAAAGCAAAAGACCACAAACATATTCTGTCATATTCAGAGTCTTTCACCGTCAGACTCGAAATCCAAAAACTGTGTTAATAATGCTGAAGCTTCATCAAAGCTCTATAATCAAAGGAGATATTACTTATTTAAAATTGTTAATCCATGGATACAGTTATCTGCCAAATGACTCCGACTCCGGAGTAATTAAATCTAAAGTGAGAAAAACACAATACTACTTCTCACCAGAAGATTGTTACAATGCAATTCAGCACTGCAAAACAAAGAACCCCTTTTCAGCATTCGAAATGAATCACAAGGATTTTTTGCTTACAAAGGCTCTTGAGAGCCCCATATCAAACCGCAAGAAGACAGTCGACGGCTTACCAGTACTTTGGCTTGACATTCGATGGATTCGATTGCAGACGTTTCTATTTTACGGCTCTACAGTACAAGACAACATTTGATAAGATTTTCCATTCCTTACGATGAAGATATCTACAGCACATAGTCAACCTCAAGGCGTGAATATAAACCAGAATGCCATATACGCTAGTATTCGCCCCATCAACAAGGATAAAGAAGGCAGCTCCCGCGTCCCTCCTAAGGAATATTCCTTCTGTGAATCATGATTACTGCAAAAAGACATTGGAAGTTATAGTGAAATAAAAAGTGAACTTTTTTCGTTGGCAATGTGACTAACTCCTGAAGAAATACAAATGTTCAATTGTTTTCTGTTCAAGTGATTAAGCATGCTGTGTTTTCAACAAACTTTTACATCACACAAAATTATAATTGCATGGTAATATTATAATGAATAGAAATTTGAGTTTAATTGAAGCTGAATTTTCAATATGCATTTAACTTTAATCTCAGTTTTCTCAGATCTTGTTGCACTGGAGTTCGGCAGTTTGGCCTCTGCCTGGCACATTATGCACGGATGGCTTAGCGTGTTGCGTCCTCGCGGTCTTTCGCGGCGGCACGTCCGACTAAAATCTTCTCGGTTTTCAAGCCGCGTCAGCTCGAATAAAAATCTCGACCTTTCGATGGCCACCTCCGCCACCATCGACATGACGATGATTACGGAGATGGCCATCGAAAGATCGAGATTTTTAATCGAATTGACGCGGCTTGAAAACCGAGATTTTATTCTACCTTGGCGTGTTTTACACACACGGAACGTATCGCTTCTTCTGTTCGCACTAAATCACGTTGATGGGGTGCTGGATACAAGGGTCGTACACAGCGCTACAGATTCCACAACAGATGACATTGCAGTGTCATGACAACATGATTTACGCGTCTGAATGCAAAGGAAACGACACTCCTAACAACAATATGCAAACTACTTGTTACGTTTTCCTCGCGATTGGAATTACACAAGAGAATATGTGGACGATACATCAACATACGAGTGGTAAAAATGAGAGCAGTCAGGGTATCATTGTATGCCCTTGATAATTAGACATTTCTCCTGTTTATGTTCCTGCTCTAGCGGGAGGAATGATGCATCCTGAGGAGTTTTCGCAAGATTGTTACCATGGATTAATTCAGTATTGAAAGCATAGACGAGCTGATTCGACTTGTGAAGGTTCAAAAATGGCTCTGAACACTATGGGACTTAACACCTGAGGTCATCAGTCCCCTAGAACTTAGAACTACTTAAACCTAACTAACCTAAGGACATCATACACATCCATGCCCGAGGCAGGATTCGAACCAACGACCGTAGTGGTCGCGCGGTTCCAGACTGAAGCGCCTGGAGCCGCTCGGCCACAACGGCCGGCCACACCTGAAGGTTTGTGTTCCCAAGCTGCTGAACCAGTGAAACCGAATTCTACTTGAATGTGTAATATCCATGTAACAAAATTCGTAATACTGTTCTTAACGTTATGTTTCCTTTCTGTTGCAGCCATCGATCATTCACAAGATCGTCATGAAGGCAATCATCAACGCGCTGCTGGAAGAAGACAGAGTGTGAGTACAGTGTTCATTTCCAAAGCTATGTGATTCGCTTGACAATAAAATAGTAATTCAATACAGAATTACACGAGAGACATCTATAGGGTGTATCAAAATTAACAGCTAAAAACCGAAACCATGAAAGTATGCGATTTCTTGGTTAGGTAGGCCATGTCTGAAACTTGAGATTAGATTTTGTACTAACAACGACAATATTTCATATTTCCCGGTGGATTTGTGTCGAGGTCCGGTGAACCGGCCAGTCTGTGGATGGTTTTTAGACGGTTTTCCATCTGCCTCGGCGAATGCGGGCTGTTTCCACTTATTCCGCCTCAGTTATACTATGTCGGCGATTGCTGCGCAAACAGGTTCTCCACGTACGCGTACACCACCATTACTCTACCACGCAAACATATGGATTACACTCGTCTGGTGTGAGACGTTCCCTGGGGGGTCCACCGAGGGCCGAACCGCACAAAAACCCTGGATTCGGTGTGGGGCGGTGGAGGGGTGAAGTGGACTGTGGTAGCCGTCATGGGGTTGTGGACCACTGCAGCTGCGGCGGGGACGGAGCCTCTCCGTCGTTTCTAGGTCCCTGGTTAACATACGATACGATACGATATTTCATATTGGAAGTCAGTGGCGGCTTGTAAGCACACATTCTTAGTATGTCCAAAATGGCTTGTTTGCGGACCCCTATTTACTGGAACATTTTTGATTGTACGTTCTAAGACAAAAAAAAAAAACTCGCCACGAAGAAATTATCCGAATGGTACGGGAATCGGTAGTTGTGATGTACAGACAAACAAATGATTACAATTCCAGAAAAAATTGAATAATTTATCAAGAGAAAGAGCTCCTCAAATTGAGCAACCCAATAACCCGTTGGCGCACCTCTGGCCCTTGTACAAGCAGTTATTCCGCTTGGCTTTGATTCACAGAGTTGTTGGATGTCCTCCTGAGGAATATCGTGCCAAATTCTGCCCAACTGACGTGTTAGATCGTCAAAATACCGAGACGGTTGGATCGCCCTCCCCACAATGCTCCAAACGTTCTCAAATAGGGAGAGATCCGGCAACCTTACTGGCCGTGGCAGGGTTTAGCAATCACGAAGATGAGCACTAGAAACTCTCGCCATTTGCGGACGGGCATTATCTTGCTGAAATGTAAGCTCACGATGGATCGCCATGAAGGGCAACAAAACGCGGCGTAGAATATCGTCGACGTAACGCTGTGCTGTAAGCGGGGCCCAGGGTAATAACCAAGGGGGTCATACTATGAAATGAAATGGCACCTCAGACCATCATTCCGGGTTGTCGGGACGTAAGCGAGTGACAGTCGAGTGGTTTCCCACAGCTATCTGGCGCGTCTCCAGATATGGCTTTGCTGGTCATCGTGGCTTAGTTCGAAGCGGGACTCCTCACTAAAGACAATTGTACTCCAATCAATGAGATTCCAAGCCGAAGACGTCTCCAGCAATGTTGTCGGAACTCTCCCCAACTGAGAAGGTTTGGAAGACTAGTGGTAGGCCCCTCAAACCAGCTCGGGATTTTGAAGCTAACGCGCAAATTGGACAGAATTTGGCACGATCTTTCTCAGGAGGACTTCCAACAAATCTGTCAGTCAATGCCAAGCACAATAACTGCTTGCGTAAGGGCCGGAGGTAGACCAAAGTGCCGGCCGAAGTGGCCGTGCGGTTAAAGGCGCTGCAGTCTGGAACCGCAAGACCGCTACGGTCGCAGGTTCGAATCCTGCCTCGGGCATGGATGTTTGTGATGTCCTTAGGTTAGTTAGGTTTAACTAGTTCTAAGTTCTAGGGGACTAATGACCTCAGCAGTTGAGTCCCATAGTGCACAGAGCCATTTGAACCATTAGACCAAAGTGTTATTGGTTCAAATGACTCTAAGCACTATGGGACTCAAAATCTGAGGTCATCAGTCCCCTAGACGTAGAACTGCTTAAACCTAACTAACCTAAGGACATCACACGTCCATGCCCGAGGCAGGGTTCGAACCTGCGACCGCAGCAGCAGCGCGGTTCCAGACTGAAGCGCCTAGAACCGCCCGGCCACAGCGGCCGGCAAAGAGTTATTGATTTGCTCAATTTGTGAAGCTCTTTCCTCGAATAAATTATTTTATTTTTCTAAAAGTGTAGTCATTTGTTTATCTGTACATGTAAATCACATCTACCGATTTCCATCCTATTAGAATAATTCCTTCGAGGTGTGTATTTTTTTTTTTTTTTTTTTTTGGAGTATATTATCGTATACTTTCACCCATGTCGGTGGTTCTCATTCAGTATGATACCTGTATATTACGGTCCCATAGTCCACGAAGCATCTCGTCAGTCACCGACGTACTCCGAGGAAGGTGCGGGATGTCACCAGCCTCGCTTTCCGGAGGGCAGTGATTCCAAAGCCGTCCAGATTTAGGTTTCCCGTGAGTACCCCGAATCATTTACAGAAAATACTGTGGTGCTTTCGTTGAAAATGTCACAGCTGATATCCTTCCTCAAGCCGAGCTTGTGGTTCATCTCTAATGCCCCCGTCGTTAACGGAATGTTAAATCCAAATGAATTTTCTTCAATAATAGTCTTATATTAAAAGCCATCGATGTAATTCTGCTGAGAAATGTACTGGGTAGTTAGTGCAAACGCTGTTTCTCAATGGATAGGTTTTGTTATTCGTCGTTTCATGCACTATGACGGAGGAGGGGGAGCATTGCTGATAAGTCCTCGGTTTTATAAAGAAAAAAGCTATTATCAGCTTGAAAAAAAATTATTTACTCAACATACTCCCCCTTGTGCTCAACACATCTATGCCATATTTATTCCATCTTCTCAGCTTCTTCACCCCATCCAAAAAAAAACATCGATTGTACTACAGGCCACTCATCAGTAGCCTTTCCTCAGCGTTCCGAATTCGTCATCCCTGGAGATGTTTCTTGAGGTTTTGGAACAAGGGTGGCCACGTCAGGCGAATAGGGTGGATGTTTGAGGATTTCAAAGTGAAACTCTGCCATAATTTATGCTGCGTGTTGGCCGCCTTGTGAGGAGGGATTCCTTTCCTCGGCTTTCCTCGATCTTTGAAGACCAATTGTAGCTTTAAGTAGTCAATAACCAGTATTCCATCTTTATTCCAAGCGATGGACGCGAGCAACTTGTCTGCTGCTTTTTGTGTTTTGAGCTTCTTCGTACCTGGAGAACCGTTGCGTCTCCGTTCTTTGGACTGCGCACACGCATATTTCATCCATGGTAACGGAACGATCCAAAAATCCCGCAGGAACCCGGCGAAAGTTGACCAAAATATACTGTGAAGCAATCGATTGTTCAAGCTTTTGGTCTCCACTGAAACATTTCGGAAGCCATTTGGCTGAGAGCTTTCTCATCTCCAACATCTCATGAATAATATGATCCCCATGTTCTCGGGATGTTCCCAGAGAGTCTTCTATCTTTCTAGCAGTTATTATCAGACCATCCATGATCCCGTAACGAACATGTCTACAGTTTCCAGAACTGTAACTTGAGTTGGCCTTCCAGAGTGCTCCGCATCTTCAGTAGTGAAATGCAAAAACCCAGTTCTTGATAGTGGAGTAGGAAGGACAGTTACCACCCAATGTAACAGACAAATTTGTTTGGCCGTGTTCCTATTTAATAAAAGATACTGAGCCACAGCACGACTCTCTTGCACTGTCAATTCTCGATTTTCTTGTGCCGCGTTCACTTGAAGCCCACACAGAAAAATAACAAGCAATGTTACTGCTGTACACTTATTGTCACATACAAAGTAAAGAACAAGTTTTAATACCAAAACATCAGAATTAATGTACGTCTATGTTAACTAGGAAAAACCCGGGACTGATCAGCAATCCCTCGTACATCACTTGTCTTGGTAAGGGGTCCCGCTGCAGACGCTACATATCAGTACAAACAGGACTCTAGTGACGAAGTGAAGCACAAAAATTACAGGAATAACTATACTCAATGTACATAGAAACAAGAACTCGTGCATCGTGAAAAATATATATATATATACACTCCTGGAAATTGAAATAAGAACACCGTGAATTCATTGTCCCAGGAAGGGGAAACTTTATTGACACATTCCTGTGGTCAGATACATCACATGATCACACTGACAGAACCACAGGCACATAGGCACAGGCAACAGAGCATGCACAATTTTGGCACTAGTACAGTGTATATCCACCTTTCGCAGCAATGCAGGCTGCTATTCTCCCATGGAGACGATCGTAGAGATGCTGGATGTAGTCCTGTGGAACGGCTTGCCATGCCATTTCCACCTGGCGCCTCAGTTGGACCAGCGTTCGTGCTGGACGTGCAGACCGCGTGAGACGACGCTTCATCCAGTCCCAAACATGCTCAATGGGGGACAGATCCGGAGACCTTGCTGGCCAGGGTAGTTGACTTACACCTTCTAGAGCACGTTGGGTGGCACGGGATACATGCGGACGTGCATTGTCCTGTTGGAACAGCAAGTTCCCTTGCCGGTCTACGAATGGTAGAACGATGGGTTCGATGACGGTTTGGATGTACCGTGCACTATTCAGTGTCCCCTCGACGATCACCAGTGGTGTACGGCCAGTGTAGGAGATCGCTCCCCACACCATGATGCCGGGTGTTGGCCCTGTGTGCCTCGGTCGTATGCAGTCCTGATTGTGGCGCTCACCTGCACGGCGCCAAACACGCATACGACCATCATTGGCACCAAGGCAGAAGCGACTCTCATCGCTGAAGACGACACGTCTCCATTCGTCCCTCCATTCACGCCTGTCGCGACACCACTGGAGGCGGGCTGCACGATGTTGGGGCGTGAGCGGAAGACGGCCTAACGGTGTGCGGGACCGTAGCCCAGCTTCATGGAGAAGGTTGCGAATGGTCCTCGCCGATACCCCAGGAGCAACAGTGTCCCTAATTTGCTGGGAAGTGGCGGTGCGGTCCCCTACGGCACTGCGTAGGATCCTACGGTCTTGGCGTGCATCCGTGCGTCGCTGCGGTCCGTTCCCAGGTCGACGGGCACGTGCACCTTCCGCCGACCACTAGCGACAACATCGATGTACTGTGGAGACCTCACGCCCCACGTGTTGAGCAATTCGGCGGTACGTCCACCCGGCCTCCCGCATGCCCACTATACGCCCTCGCTCAAAGTCCGTCAACTGCACATACGGTTCACGTCCACGCTGTCGCGGCATGCTACCAGTGTTAAAGACTGCGATGGAGCTCCGTATGCCACGGCAAACTGGCTGACACTGACGGCGGCGGTGCACAAATGCTGCGCAGCTAGCGCCATTCGACGGCCAACACCGCGGTTCCTGGTGTGTCCGCTGTGCCGTGCGTGTGATCATTGCTTGTACAGCCCTCTCGCAGTGTCCGGAGCAAGTATGGTGGGTCTGACACACCGGTGTCAATGTGTTCTTTTTTCCGTTTCCAGGAGTGTATATATATATATATATATATATATATATATATATATATATATATATATATATATATATATATATATATACCGATAAACATTCATTGATCGAGTTAGGCGGGCCGGCGTGGCCGAGCGGTTCTAGGCCCTACAGTCTGGAACCGCGTGACCGCGGGGTCGCAGGTTCGAATCCTGCCTCGGGCATGGGTGTGTGTGATGCCCTTAGGTTAGTTAGGTTTAAGTAGTTCTAAGTTCTAGGGGACTGATGACCTAAGAAGTTAAGTCCCATAGTGCTCAGAGCCATTTGAACCATTTTTTGATCGAGTTAGAAAAATACAAAATCACAGAGGGAACAGATTGTGCAAAGTGCACACAGGCCATATTTTACAGTAATCGAAAAATTACAATGTAAACATAATTCTGATGTTAGCAATTCATTCTCTCTCTCTCTCTCTCTCTCTCTCTCTCTCTCTCTCTCCCCTTTCCCTCTCCCTCTCCCTCTCCAGCTCTCTCTTTTTAATAAATAATAGTAGAAACAAGACTAGATAGACATTTTAAATGGTAAAGCAAGAGACTGTAGAAAGAGATATACGATCAAGTTTTCACTATTACGTTATTCTAATATGTTTGTTTTATGTTTAGAAAAAGAATTTAGTTGCAAGAGCTCTAGACAGATATTACAAGTGTAATTTAAAGAACGATAGAAAGTTAAATCTTTAATTTTCATGTTGTGTCGAAGGAATTTGGCCGGCCCATGTGGCCGAGCGGTTCTAGGCGCTGCAGTCCGGAACCGCGCTGCTGCTACGGACGCAAGTTCGAATCCTGCCCCGGGTATGGTTGTGTGTGATGTCATTAGGTTTAAGTAGTTCGAAGTCTAGGGAACTGATGGCCTCAGATGTTAAGTCCCATAGTGCTTAGAGTCATTTGAACCCTTTTCGAAGGAATTTATTGTGAAATATGACCTGCAGCTAGTTTCGCCATGTTCTGACAACATATTAAATAAATTATCAACCGTCGATTTTTGTGTGTGTGTGGGGGGGGGGGGTTGTATTTGGTTATTTGGGTACTTCATCTAGTTCTTCAGTTTTTAGTAACAATAAGAACGTTAAGACAAAATGTTTACAACGTTTATTATGGACCGAGCAAGACTGAAACAAACTTGCAATATTGCAGTCACTAACTTCTTCCTTTCCTTTGATGTGATGCTATCGTTTTTCATCGTGATGTCGCAACTTTGTGAGAAATTCAGCTCGACTTCAGAAACACAAACACAGAAGCTGCATACGTGCGTTCTACTGATCGATGTTGCGAAACACAAGGTACTCGGGGCCACACAAAGTAATCGAACGCGTATCGCGGGCAAACATTTGCCTACCGTCGAAATAACACCAGCACGTGTCTTAGCCAAATGCCAGAGTTTCGCCTCGAGTCTCTGTAGCCTGTTGTCTTCTGAGAGGACCGACCACTGAATTAACAGTGTTTGCGACGACGGTGCTTAAACGTGCACTGCATTTCCTTGGGAACACATCGTTTCCTCTACCGGCAAACATACACTCAACTAGGGAAAGAATATACTACATAAGTGCTGCCTTAGCAACAGTGATACATAGATAGTGGAATTTTTTGCTATGTTGCCGTGCTTGGACAGCAGGAAAACCGTGGCCTGGTCACGTGAGTCCAGATTTCAGTTGGTAAGAGCAGATGGTATGGTTCGAAAGATTGACCCTTGTTAATTAACATGACAGAAGAAGCTGGAAATGACCGCCGTTGACATCGATGTAGCTCTGTGCTAGATTAATCAAACTGTGAGACACACATAGCATCTCTGCCTAATGGATAGCAAGAATAGCATTTTCAGTAATCTGCTGTATCTCTTCCACGGTGTGGGGATTGTTTTGGCCCATTTGTCTCTTCGATTTGCCCCAGGTAAAAATCACAGGGAGAGAGACGGCTAGGATCGAGGTGGCTAGGACATTGCACTGCCTCTACTTATTGTCCTATTCCCGTCGAACACCTCATGAACTCGTGACAATGTCGTCGAAGAGATGTGTTTCGTTGCTCCGTCTTCCTGAAAATATCCATACAGTCGTTGTTCTTCTGTGAGTTGCTTCACGTATGGATTAAACAAAAGATATACCAGTTAGCTTTAACACTATGATGAAAGAGTCTTATTACGATGTGGACACCGGACACGGCGCAACAAACACCGATCCTGAGATTACGCAACGGTTCTTCAAAGTATTGATGAGTGTTTTTTGGCGCATAATATCGCGTGTTCTATGAATTTACATACCTAGAAACACTGACCAAAGCCACATCCGAAGAAATAAAAAACAATCCAAAAGTCTTCATTCCCTTTCACTCAGAATCCACCTCAGACACGTGACAGCAACCGAATGGTGCATTGAAATCACGGTTTCCAACATTTTCTGTGATGATCAGTTCTCCTGTTCTTTTACTAAGATCAGCTCCGCATTAGTCTGGGTGACAAACTCAGGCGATAGAGATAAGCGCATATACATCTACATCTACATCTACATTTATACTCCGCAAGCCACCCAACGGTGTGTGGCGGAGGGCACTTTACGTGCCATTGTCATTACCTCCCTTTCCTGTTCCAGTCCCGTATGGTTCGCGGGAAGAACGACTGCCGGAAAGCCTCCGTGCGCGCTCGAATCTCTCTAATTTTACATTCGTGATCTCCTCGGGAGGTATAAGTAGGGGGAAACAATATATTCGATACCTCATCCAGAAACGCACCCTCTCGAAACCTGGACAGCAAGCTACACCGCAATGCAGAGCGCCTCTCTTGCAGAGTCTGCCACTTGAGTTTGCTAAACATCTCCGTGATGCTATCACGCTTACCAAATAACCCTGTGACGAAACGCGCCGCTCTTCTTTGGAACTTCTCTATCTCCTCCGTCAACCCGATCTGGTACGGATCCCACACTGATAATCAATACTCAAATATAGGTCGAACGAGTGTTTTGCGAGCCACCTTCTTTGTTCATTGACTACATTTTCTAAGGACTCTCCCAATGAATCTCAACCTGGCCCCCGCCTTACCAACAATTAATTTTATATGATCATTCCACTTCAAATCGTTCCGTACGCATACTCCCAGATATTTTACAGAAGTAACTGCTACCAGTGTTTGTTCCGCTATCATATAATCATACAATAAATGCTCCTTCTTTCTATGTATTCGCAATACATTACATTTGTCTATGTTAAGGGTGAGTTGCCACTCCCTGCACCAAGTGCCTATCCGCTGCATATCTTCATGCATTTCGCTACAATTTTCTAATGCTGCAACTTCTCTGTATACTACAGCATCATCCGCGAAAAGCCTCATGGAACTTCCGACACTATCTACTAGGTCATTTATATATATTGTGAAAAGCAATGGTCCCATAACACTCCTCTGTGGCACGCCAGAGGTTACTTTAACGCCTGTAGACGTCTCTCCATTGAGAACAACATGCTGTGTTCTGTTTGCTAAAAACTCTTCAATCCAGCCACACAGCTGGTCCGATAAACAAATCAGGCGATAGTGCGGAACTGTAACGAACGCCTTCCGGAAGTCAAGGAAAACAGCATCTACTTGGGAGCCTGTATCTAATATTTTCTGGGTATCATGAACAAATAAAGCGAATTGGGTCTCACACGATCGCTGTTTCCGGAATCCATGTTGATTCCTACAGAGTAGGTTCTGGGTTTCCAGAAACGACATGATACGCGAGCAAAAAACATGTTCTAAAATTCAACAACAGATCAACGTCAGAGATATAGGTCTATAGTTTTGCGCATCTGCTCGACGACCCTTCTTGAAGACTGGGACTACCTGCGCTCTTTTCCAATCATTTGGAACCTTCCGTTCCTCGAGAGTCTTGCGGTACACGGCTGTTAGAAGGGAAGCAAGTTCTTTCGCGTACTCTGTGTAGAATCGAATTGGTATCCCGTCAGGTCCAGTGGACTTTGCTCTGTTGAGTGATTCCAGTTGCTTTTCTATTCCTTGGACACTTATTTCAATGTCAGCCGTTTTTTCGTTTGTGCGAGGATTTAGAGAAGGAACTGCAGTGCGGTCTTCCTCTGTGAAACAGCTTTGGAAAAAGGTGTTTAGTATTTCAGCTTTACGCGTGTCATCCTCTGTTTCAATGCCATCATCATCCCAGAGTGTCTGGATATGCTGTTTCGAGCCTCTTACTGATTTAACGTAAGACCAGAACTTCCTAGGATTTTCTGTCAAGTCGGTACATAGAATTTTACTTTCGAATTGACTGAACGCTTGACGCATAGCCCTCCTTACGCTTTGACATCGTTTAGCTTCTGTTTTTCTGAGAGCTTTTGGCTGTGTTTACACTTGGAGTGAAGCTCTCTTTGCTTTCGCAGTAGTTTCTTAACTTTGTTGTTGAACCACGGTGGGTTTTTCCCGTCCCTCACAGTTTTACTCGGCACGTACCTGTCTAAAACGCATTTTACGATTGCCTTGAACTTTTTCCATAAACACTCAACATTGTCAGTGTCGGAATAATAATTTTCGTTTTGATCTGTTAGGTAGTCTGAAATCTGCCTTCTATTACTCTTGCTAAACAGATAAACCTTCCTCCATTTTTTTTTATATTCCTATTTACTTCCATATTCAGGGATGCTGCAGCGGCCTTATGGTCACTGATTCCCTGTTCTGCGCTCACAGATTGAAGTTGTGCCGCTTACACAAGGTATAAAAGGGCAGAGCGCTACGCATGTCCTTAAATGAAACCATTTTAACAGCATTAACAGCTGTTACTTTAATTTTTATTGCATTATCTTCGTTTTGCCTAATGATTCAGTAAATGGAATAATCACAGTTGAAACATTTGTACTCATCTGATTCATGTGAAAAGATTTCCGATGTAGCTATGGCTGCACGACGGGAATTAATAGGCTTTGAACGCGGAGTGGTAGTAGGAGCTAGACATATAGAACGTTCCATTTCGGAAATCATTAGGCAACTCCGAGATCCGCAGTGTCAGGAGTAAGCCAAGAGTACCAAATTTCAGTCATTACCTCTCACAGCGCACAACGCATTGGACAACGGCCTACACTTAACGACCAAGAGCAGTGACGTTTCCCTAAAGTTGTCAGTGCTAACAGATAAGCAACACTCCGTGAAATAACCGCAGATACGTACGTGTGACTATGACGAACGTATCCATTAGGACAGTGAGGCGATATTTGGCATTACTGAGCTATGGGGGCAAACGACCGACGTGAGTGCCTTTGCTAACTGCACGACATCGCCTGCAGCGCCTTTCCTGGCCTCTGGAACGCTGCTTGGACAGCAGGAAAACCTTGGCCTGGT
The DNA here is from genome assembly GCF_021461385.2 of Schistocerca piceifrons. Taxonomy (NCBI): domain Eukaryota; kingdom Metazoa; phylum Arthropoda; class Insecta; order Orthoptera; family Acrididae; genus Schistocerca; species Schistocerca piceifrons. Next base: position 1,000,795,814 of record NC_060138.1, read on the forward strand.
CACTCGAGTCCAGATTTCAGTTGGTAAGAGCTGATGGTAGGGTTCGATTGTGGTACAGACCCCAGGAAACCATGACCCAAATTTTCGACAAAACGTTGTGCACGCTGGTGGTGGCTCCGTAATGGTGTGGGCTGAGTTTACATGGAATGGACTGTACCCTCTGTCCAACTGAACTGATCACTGAATGAAAACAGTTATTTTCGGCTATTTGGAGATAATTTCAGCCGTTCATGGACTTCATATTTCCAAACAACGATGGAATTTTTATAAACGACAATGCCTCATATCACCGGGCCACAATTGTTCACAATTAGTTGGAAGAACGTTCTGGACAGTTCGAGCAAAACGTTTGGCCACCCAGATCGCCATGAATCCCATCAAACGTTTATGGAACATAATCGGGAGGTCAGTTCGTTCACAAAATCCTGAAATCTTGTAAATACCATCTCAGCTATGCATTTGCGTAAATTGGCATAAAAGTTAACGGATATACATTTTTCCATGATTTATATTGGCCGTAAATATGTAAAATCTGTCCATTTAATCCGATAAACCTCGGAGCAACGAACGGGGCGCAGAATATCGTTGACTCACCAATGTGCTGTAAGAGTGCTGCTGATAACCACCAACAACCTCCTGCTATGAAAAGAAATGACACCCCAGACCACCACTCCTGGTTGTCGCACGGTATGGCGACAACTGTCAGGTTTGTATCCCACCGCCACCCGTGACGTCTCCAGACACGTTTTCGAACCTGAAATTTCAATGATTGGAGAAGAACAGTCTTCAGTGAAGAGTCGCACTTCGAACTGAGCCCCGATGGACAGCAAAGACGTGTCTCGAGACGCTGCAGACAGAGGTAGGATACCAACGTAATTGTCGCTCGCTACAACCGGAAACGATGGTCTGGGGTGCCACTTCATTTCATGCTAGGACCCCTTTGGTTGTCATTCACATCACCCATAGAGCACAGCTGTAAGTCAACGATATTCTACGGTCCGTTTTGTTGCCCCTCATGGCAAGCCATCCTGGGCTTACATTTCAGCAAGATAAAGCCCGCCTGCACAAAACGAGAATTTCTACTGCTTGTCTTCCTGCTTGCCAAGCCCTACTTTGGCCAGTTATGGTGACGGATCTATCCCCAACTGAGAACGTTTGGAGCGTTATGGGCACGGTTCTTCAATCAGCTCTGGATTGTGAGGTAACGCAGCAGTCGTCGCGCCCTGAAAATATTCCAAGTTCGGGCCGAACGGCCAGCAAACACGTAGTGCCAAACGTTAGCCACACGAGAGGGGTAGCCCCACGTGCTGTCCATCGAGCACATGGCTAGGAATTCCTTGGTGATACTGTGCGCCAGGAGGGCAAAAGATGGCGGACTTTGTAAAACCTTAATGGCAGACATTTCACAATTGGTATAGAAATTAATAGTAGCCAGATGAATCATGATACCTCAAAAAGAAACATGTACATTACTATTATTTGCACGACGATTCTGATGGTGTAATCAGCTTTTCAATATCGTTATTAATTTAAAGTTTAGTATCTGATGGTAAATTATACAAGTAACACCCAAAACGAATTTCCAAAATATAAACGCTACATCTGATTTTGTCGATCGCCATGTCATTAGAAAGCTATCAGTGTAAACCTAAATTGGTATGAATTACAGGCTTCTAACTTGGATAATACATGAGTTATTAGAGGTCAAAGTGGCCGATTACTATCGATCGCGACAGGCCGTAAGTACTCCACAGTTAAACGAAAAAACGGTAGCAGCATGCTTATAAATATCTTTATTCATCTACGTCTTTGTTTATATCCGATATATACTATTCATGGAGAAATTGGTTAAATATTTACTGTGTTTTAGAAAGCACGGAGACATTAGGCTACTGGCCTACTTTTTGTTCTATTCCTTTGATATATGTTTATTTAATTTGTTTATGTATTTAATGGCTCTGAGCACTATGGGACTCAACTGCTGAGGTCATTAGTCCCCTAGAACTTAGAACTAGTTAAACCTAACGAACCTAAGGACATCACAAACATCCATGCCCGCGGCAGGATTCGAACCTGCGACCGTAGCGGTCTTGCGGTTCCAGACTGCAGCGCCTTTAACCGCACGGCCACTTCGGCCGGCTATATGTATTTAATAATGTGTGTTAGAGCGTGTTTATGGTCCAGCAGTAGGAATGTTTTTTTTTTTATTTTCAAGTTATTTAAATGTAACTCCAGTATTTAGTATGTGTTTAAATATGTTTGTGAGTGTAAGTTGGCTTGGAGACATGGAGGGAGCGCTCTAGCCAATCACATCACTCGTTAATGGTGAGACTGTATGGAAGTGGGGGAGAAGGATCGTTTCGAGAGGGGACGGGGCAGTTGTGGGGGAAGGGCAGTGCTGGACGGGACAGCACAGGACACGGGAAGTGCTGGACACGACGTCGTGACGGACGCAGAGTCGGCGGAAAGACGTGGACAGTGGAGCAGTTTGCGCATGGTTGCAGAGGATAGAAATATATCGGAGTGCCAACCTGTGCTCGTGTGTGATTTCCATGGCTTCTGAAGTGAAGATGTAGTATGCGTTCAGAAGTGAATATCTCGCGAGCTATGTTGCTGTTCATAACTAATTACGTGAAGTAGGAATCTATTGTTTCCCTGTTATTCAACTTTTATTTTATTTTATTGGTGGACCGTCGAGACCAATAAGCGTTTTGCAGAAATATACCACATTCTCAAAAGTACTTCTACTATCGTACTCATCATTTAAAGTCGTTAAGATAGTACCTGCAGATTTTATTTAATTGTAATCTTCCATTTATAAATTTATGTTACATTCATAATTCGCAATTGCCAAGTGATAGAAACCTTCGACCATTCGATTCATGTGTTAATTCTTATCGTATACTGAAGACTCAGCAGTATTTGGCCTGTAATGCGGCAACTACGTATCCCAGCCCCTAGACAACGAAACCAGCCAAAATTTTTAATATTCCAACGCTGAGTAGAGGGTACGTAGTTGAGGGCCACCTCATTTCATTCATTTTCAATTTGAAAGCCCGAAGGATTTTGACGATCTAATTCTCTAGTTGGACAGAATTTCGCATGATGTCTCTCAGAAGTACATAAAACAACTGTTTCAATGAATGCCAAACCGAATAACTGTTTGCATAACAGCCAGAGGTAGCCTAACGCTTTATTGACTCCCTTATTTTATGGAGCTCTTCCTCTTGAACAAGTCATCCATTTTTTCTGGAATTGTAATCATTTGTTCGTGTGTACATGTACATCACTTCAAGCGACTTCCTACGCATTTGGGTAATTCCTTTGTGAAGTTTCCTCTTTTTTGTCTTACAATTAGACTGTATATAGTGGAAAAAGCGTTGTGATTTCAGGAAACAACAGAAAATATAAGTCAGGATGGCATGAGTGGAGTTTTAGGAGCATTGCGCTACCAACTGCAACAATTCTGCACGCCTCGCGAAACGACTCAAAACTACAGTTTGTCACAAATTTCTTTCGCAAAATTACGCAGTGACTCTACCACGATTCTCGTCGATCAACCATGTTCTTCAGCATAAGAAAATTTTGTCTAAGATACAGAAGGAAACTTATTGAAGGAGAATGAAAAAATGTTAGACTAAGTTAAAGCTCAATAGAAAAGAAAATCTTGAAACATTTTGGTCCATAACTGACAGAAACCTTAAAAGATAACAAAAACAGTAATACTACGACAGACCATCAACAATAAGTGACACTAAAGTTAACTGCAACTGATTGTTTACTAGTGTACAATATCTCTTCGCGAATGGCAACCAATTCTTTGCGATAATTTTGATATTTGGAAAATCTGAAGTCACTTAAAACGTTAGCGATCTACATACACTTAATAGAGTACGATGTAAGTGTTGGCCTCTGGCAGTTGGGCATTGTACACTGTTGTTGTTGTTGTGGTCTACAGTCCAGAGACTGGTTTGATGCAGCTATCCATGCTACTGTATCCTGTGCAAGCTTCTTCATCTCCCAGTACCTACTGCAACCTACATCCTTCTGAATCTGCTTAGTGTACTCATCTCCTTGTCTCCCTCTACTATTTTTACCCCACATGCTGCCCTCCAATACTAAATTGGTGATCCTTTGATGCCTCAGAACATGTCCTACCAACAGATTCCTTGTTCTAAGCAAGGTGTGCCACAAATTTCTCTTCTCCCTAATTCTAATTAATACCTCCTCATTAGTTATGTGATTTACCCATCTAATCAGCATTCTTCTGTAGCACCACATTTCGAAAGCTTCTATTCTCTTCTTGTCCAAAGTATTTATCGCCCACCATTGTACACTATATGTCGTTTAATATTGAACATTTGTAAAATAAATTGCATTTTATATCATCATCTTGGGGTTGAAGCTCTTTCTTCCGTGTTTGCTTTAACAATACATATGTTTTTGGATGGGGTCCGCCTTTATCAAAACACAATTTTGTTTTTTATCCCAAACATGTTTCACTGCAGTTGCAGCATCATAAGTGCGCTTTTGCTTTATGGCTTTCTACCACATGATGTGGTTTTCCTGATGTATTATGTTTTTTACAATGACTGTTTTCTTTCACAGTTTGTCTAACTGTTTTCTTTCATAGTTTGTCAAACTGTGAAAGAAAACAGTCACTGTAAAAACGTAATAAATCAGGAAAACCGCACTATGTGATAAAAATCCATAAAATAAAAGCCCACTGATGATGCTGCAACTGTAGCGAAACATGTTTGGGATAAAAAACAAAATTGTGCTTTGCATTTTAAATTATTTGTTTGAAGAAAACTAGTATTGTCATAGCCACCAGATGGCAGACGCACCGCGTTCAGTCATTTTTTTACAACCACCACTAAACAATATACCATTTCTCTCTCTAACCCCCCCCCCCCTCCTCTACCCCGCACACACATATGTATACATGACTTGGATTGAATGCTTATTAGTTGGCAAAGCTGACTGAAGACTTCAGCACTGTGGTAGCACCGTCGTGTTTACGAACGAGATAGGCAGTAACAGCGCACTCACCAGTACTCTTACAAGTACAGCGCTATCACACGCTACACTCCTATGCGCCAACGCCATGCATAGCATCACAATTAATCACTGACCGACACTTTTGGTAGACAATACTGCTCGCACACTATCACCGTGGTAGAACGCATTCACAGCGTAATATGTGTAGGACTTCACGTTAAGTGATGATGTGTCTTGTTTCAGTAAGTTCTAAAACAAATATGCATGTTTTGAAACTATGTTGTTTCAGTCACATATGATGCTTTTTTGATTCTGGCGCCTTTTAAAACCAAATCCCATGGTTGAAACAATTTTATCTAAGAATTTAATCGCTAACTTTGAAGTTCAGTTATGTCCAATAAGAATTGTTAAGTAGGGGTGTTGCATAGCATATGTATTCGTTATATTCGTTACTGGGTAAGAGGTATCACTGCTAGTTCTGGCTAAAATCTCTTTCCGCCGTCAGCTTTCCTGAAATCCCAATGTCATCGGTATTTTTTCCTGCAGTTGCAGCACAATAAAATTCCAGAATTGAATTGGCCTACCCAGAGTCCCGACCTGAAGCCAGTGGAACACCTCTGAAATGAACTTGAGAACGTCGAATTCGATGCAGACCTCAGCGTCCAGCATTACCTTTTCTCGTTTCGGTTCCTCCAAAGAGATTCAGACACCTCATGAGAAGTGTGTCCAGCAGAGTTCAAGCCGTCATAACTGCGAAAGGTGGATAGCGTATATCATTGTTGTTGTTGTGGTCTTCAGTCCTGAGACTGGTTTGATGCAGCTCTCCATGCTACTCTATCCTGTGCAAGCTTCTTCATCTCCCAGTACCTACTGCAACCTACATCCTTCTGAATCTGCTTAGTGTATTCATCTCTTGGTCTCCCTCTACGATTTTTACTCTCCACTCTGCCCTCCAATACTAAATTTGTGATCCCTTGATACCTCAGAATATGTCCTACCAACCGGTCCCTTCTTCTTGTCAAGTTGTGCCACAAATTCCTCTTCTCCCCAATTCTTTTCAATACCTCCTCATTAGTTATGTGATCTACCCATCTAATCTTCATCATTCTTCTGTAGCACCACATTTCGAAAGCTTCTATCCTCTTCTTGTCTAAACTATTTATCGTCTATGTTTCACTTCCATACATGGCTACACTCCATACAAATACTTTCAGAAACGACTTCCTGACACTTAAATCTATACTCGATGTTAACAAATTTCTCTTCTTCAGAAACGCTTTCCTTGCCATTGCCAGTCTACATTTTATATCCTCTCTGCTTCGATCATCATCAGTTATTTTGCTCCCCAAATAGCAAAACTCCTTTACTACTTTAAGTGTCTCATTTCCTAACCTAATTCCCTCAGCATCACCCGACTTAATTCGACTACATTCCATTATCCTCGTTTCGCTTTTGTTGATGTTCATCTTATATCCTCCTTTCAAGACACTGTCCATTCCGTTCAACTACTCTTCCAAGTCATTTGCTGTCTCTGACAGAATTACAAAGTCATCGGCGAACCTCAAAGTTTTTATTTCTTCTCCATGGATTTTAATACCTACTCCGAATTTTTATTTTGTTTCCTTCACTGCTTGCTCAATATACAGATTGAATAACATCTGGGAGAGGCTACAACCCTGTCTCACTCCCTTCCCGACCACTGCTTCCCTTTCATGCCCCTCGACTCTTATAACTGCCATCTGGTTTCTGTACAAATTGTAAATAGCCTTTCGCTCCTTGTATTTTACCCCTGCCACCTTTAGAATTTGAAATAGAGTATTCCAGTCAACATTGTCAAAAGCTTTCTCTAAGCCTACAAATGCTAGAAACGTAGGTTTGCCTTTCCTTAATCTTTCTTCTAATATAAGTCGTAAGGTCAGTATTGCCTCACTTGTTCCAATATTTCTGCGTTATCCAAACTGATAATCCCCGAGGTCGGCTTCTTCCAGTTTTTCCATTCGTCTGTAAACAATTCGCGTTAGTATTTTGCAGCTGTGACTTATTAAACTGATAGTTCGGTAATTTTCACATCTGTCAACACCTGCTTTCTTTGGGATTGGAATAATTATATTTTTCTTGAAGTCTGAGGGTATTTCGCCTGTCTCATACATCTTGCTCACCAGATGGTAGAGTTTTGTCAGGACTGGCTCTCCCAAGGCTGTCACTAGTTCTAATGGAATGTTGTCTACTCCGGGGGCCTTGTTTCGGCTTAGGTCTTTCAGTGCTCTGTCAAACTCTTCACGCAGTATCGTATCTCCCATTTCATCTTCATCTACATCCTCTTCCATTTCCATAATGTTGTCCTCAAGTACATCGCCCTTGTATAGACCCTCTATACACCTTCCACCTTTCTGCTTTCCATTCTTTGCATAGAACTGGGTTTCCATCTGAGCTCTTGATATCCATACAAGTGGCTCTCTTTTCTCCAAAGGTCTCTTTAATTTTCTTGTAGGCTGTATCTCTCTTATCCCTAGTGAGATAAGCTTCTACATCCTTATATTTGTCCTCTAGCCATCCCTGCTTAGCCAATTTTTACTTCCTGTCGATCTCATTTTTGAGACGTTTGTATTCCATTTTGCCTGCCTCATTTACTGAATTTTTATGTTTTCTCCTTTCATCAATTAAATTCAATATTTCTTCTGTTACCGAAGGATTTCTACTAGCCCTCGTCTTTTTACCTACTTGATCCTCTGCTGTCTTCACTACTTCATCCCTCAGAGCTACCCAATCTTCTTCTACTGTATTTCTTTCCCCCATTCCTATCAATTGTTCCTTTATGCTCTCCCTGAAACTCTGTACAACCTCTGGTTTAGTCATTTTATCTAGGTCCCATCTCTTTAAATTCCCACCTTTTTGCAGTTTCTTCAGTTTTAATCCACAGTCCATAACCAATAGATTGTGGTCAGAGCCCACATCTGCCCCTGGAAATGTCTTACAATTTAAAACCTGGTTCCTAAACCTCTGCCTCACCATTATATAATCTATCTGATACCTTCTAGTATCTCCAGGATTCTTCCATGTATACAACCTTCTTTTTTGATTCTTGAACCAAGTGTTAGCTATGATTAAGTTATGCTCTGTGCAAAATTCTACCAGACAGCTTCCTCTTTCATTTCTTACCCCCAATCCATATTCACCTACAATGTTTCCTTCTCTCTCTTTTCCTACTCTCGAATTCCAGTCACCCATGACTGTTTAATTTTCGTCTCCCTTCACTACCTGAATAATTTCTTTTATCTCATCATACATTTCATCAATTTCTTCATCATCTGCAGAGCTAGTTGGCATATAAACTTGTACTACTGTAGTAGGCATGGGCTTCGTGTCTATCTTGGTCACAATATTGCGCTCACTATGCTGTTTGTAGTAGCTTACCCGCACTCCTATTTTTTTATTCATTATTAAACCTACTCCTGCATTACCCCTATCTGATTTTGTATTTATAACCCAATATTCATCTGACCAAAAGTCTTGTTCCTCCTGCCACCGAACTTCACTAATTCCAACTATATCTAACTTTAACCTATCCATTTCCCTTTTTAAATTTTCTAACCTACCTGCCCGATTGAGGGGTCTGACATTCCACGCTCCGATCCGCAGAATGCCAGGTTTCTTTCACCTGATAACGACGTCCTCTTGGGTAGTCCCCACCCGGAGATCCGAATGGGGGACTATTTTACCTCCGGAATATTTTACCCAAGAGGACGCCATCATCAATTAACCATACAGTAAATCTGCATGCCCTCGGGAAAAATTACGGCTGTAGTTTCCCCTTGCTTTCAGCCGTTCGCAGTACCAGCACAGCAAGGCCGTTTTGGTTAGTGTTACAAGGCCAGATCAGTCAATCATCCAGACTGTTGCCCCTGTAACTACTGAAAAGGCTGCTGCCCCTCTTCAGGAACCACACGTTTGTCTGGCCTCTCAACAGATACCCCTCCGTCGTGGTTGCACCTACGGTACGGCCATCTGTATCGCTGAGGCACGCAAGCCACCCCACCAACGGCAAGGCCCATGGTTCATGGGGTGGGGGAGGAGGGGAGGGGGTAACGTATATTAATGTTCATTAAAAGATGTCCGGGTCCTTTTGATCAGATATTGTACAATTCTGATTGCACTAGTGATCTAAGTGGTGGTCTAGCAGGTACAGTATTAGTCTCTGGCCCTGGAAGACCTGCGTTCAATCCCACTTAGGAGAGGGGAATTCTAGTCATTCCAGACCTTCCACTATGGCCCCATCTCAACTCAGCCTGCTCTCAAATCATTACCAGGAGTCTTTACCAGGGAAAAAGTTGGCTGGAGCAAGGGCCCGCCACTTTCCCCCGTCTACTGCTGCGATGAAGAAAGGCTGTACTGATCTAGATGGAGAGTGTAGTATTATGTATTCCATCCTACCGGCGTCTCTAAGCTGGCAGCGGAATTGCAAGTTTCCGTCAGACGCCGATAGCGGTAATGCAGGATCCGGCGGATCCAATGGTGCACACCCGCTGAGCCAAGCCTGCAATGGCTCTGGTCTATGAGAGTCCTCTGTCGCCACACTGTAGGACAGCTGGAAGCAGCCACTGAGCCCCACTAGCACTCAGAGCCACTTAGCTACGTGATGCTACGCGGGCGCCGCCTTTTCGTGGCCCCAACGCTTTAGTTCAGAGAGCTCTTCCTTATTAACATTTAGAGCTGGGCTCTATTTGTTGCTGCATTATTTGTAATGAGTCTTCGTATGCTATGAGAAATACAAGTTAAGTAGATCTTCTCTTTACTGTGATAATTTGTTCGAGTAAAAATGGTAGAATAGGGGGTGTGATGAGTGAAGAAATAGAACTGGGAAGAGGTGTAAGACAAGGTTGTTGTTTATCACCAACACTGTTCTGTATATATCTGGAGGAAATTATTAGTGAAAAAAAGAGCTTGTATAGGAGTCGGAGAGTGGAGTGTATAAGATTTTCAGACAACATGGTTGTGATGGCAGAGAGTGCAAAAAAGACGGAACAAATGTTAGATTATCTAAACACAGACCTAGAAGAATATGGAATGAAGATTAACAAGAAGAAAACGAAAACCATGGTAATTGGAGGAAAGGGGAGAAAATGCCGTATGAAAATAGGGGGAGAGGAAATAGAGCAAGTGAATAACTTCAATTACTTGGGAAGTGTAATAATGGATGATACGTATTACTCAAAAGAAATTAGGAAAAGAATTTCAATGGCAAAAGAAGGACTCAAGAGGAAACAGAAATTACTTTGCGGACCACTAAACAAAGATCTGAGGAAAAGACTTACCAAATGAAAATCTGGATCGTTGTACTATAACGTGCGGAGACCTGGACATTGAGGAAGGAAAATGAAAGAAGATTGGAGGCACTAGAGATGTGGATATAGAGAAGAATGGAAAAAAGTTAAATGGGAAGTCCGGGTAAGGAATGAAGAAGTATTAAGAAGAGATGGAGAAGAAAGAAACATGCTGAAAGTTATCAGAAGGAGAAAACGGAACTGGATTGGACATTGTTTGAGGAGGGACTGTTTATTGAAGGAAGGAATAGAATGAATGGCGGAGGGAAAAAGGGGAAGAGGAAAAAGAAGATATCAAATGCTGGACAATATAAAAGGAGACAAATATTCAGGAATGAAAAGACTGTCTGTGGACAGACAAAAGTGGAAGAGGCTTAACCCATGACAAGACCTGCCGTCAGGCAGAATACCATATTACTATTACTACTACTACTTTGCTCGATAATTATTTCTGCTTCTGTCCAGCTTCCCTACCATGACAGTTGCCACACCACTGTGCAGCCCACCTCTCCTTACTGTTGTGTGCGAAATCGTACACAACAGAGAGAAAGTTCTCTTAACAGACGTTGTGTACAATCCTGGTTGCGACTCCTAGTTGTCAACAGTGTAATATATAAGCTTAACATCATTAGTAGCTCTGAACCTTAACTACACCACTGCTGACTCATCAACAATGAAAACAAAAGCTTAGTATTATAGATCTTTGCAATAAAGCTGCTATGTTCACTACATGTTTCCTTCGTGCTATAGCGACCTGGTCTGTCCGAGGCAGCTGAGTGGTAAATGTAAATGTCATGTGACTAGGGCCTCCCGTCGGGTAGCCGTTCGCCCGGTGCAAGTCTTTCGATTTGACGCCACTTCGGCGACTTGCGCATCGATGGGGATGAAATGATGATGATTAGGATAACACAACACCCAGTCCCTGGGCGGAGAAAATCTCCGACCCAGCCAGGAATCGAACCCGGGCCCTTAGGATTGACAGTCTGTCGCGCTGACCACTGAACTACCGGGATTGGACAGCTGAGTGGTGATGTGGGAGTGATCAGGTGCTATGCCTGGAGGAGTTAGCAACACAGTGTTTGTTATATGTAATAACATTTATTCGCCAGGATGAGTATACAGAGTAATAAAGCTGCTTTGGTGCGTCGTGTAGCAGCTAGGCCTCAGCGTGTGTTGTAAAGAAGTGCTGACATGCCTCATGAGCACAAATTGACGCCAGTGACGTAGATCAGTGTGCTGCGCCCAGAGTGTTGTCGTGCAGGTGGCAGAATGGGGACGGGCAAGCATTGCCCACTCCTACAGTACAGAGCGACTCTATACTTCAGCACTTCCGTAGACAACCCGTTGCGCGCTTAGGTGAGAATAGCTGACTACGTGGTCCAGGATATCACTTGTTGCGAAGCCCTTGTCATTCACCATGGGTCTACCAAAACTGCTGCAGATGTTCACGAGTTGAATAGGGGCTGTGCAAAAACACTACACCGGGATGGTGGGGACACGTCAGTTTGCTGATCATCCACAAATGACCCTCAATGGGAAGAGAGTTGGTAGTATGCCAGTCTTCTTCTCATGCGCGATGTCCAAGTAGACAGCAATGGCAGATCACAGCTGTGGTCTGCTTCAAGTTGGCTACGTCTTGGCACTGAAGTCAGCAAGCAGGTAGAAGGCAGACCATCGTCTATCAGCTTGTCGTGGTTTGACTGAAACTCAGGAGACCAGTACTCTCTCTGATTCTGCAGACAGGGACAGAATGGCGGCATGACGGAGTGAATCCTCGAACTCTAAAAGCCAAGTCATTTATAGAGCCGAGCCCACACTTGTCGCACATGGTGGCTCCAGGTGCATGACTGAATGTGCCTTCGTTTGTTGTCCTCGTCAGCAATCTTTGCTTCACTGTGCGGTTCAGTAACTATTCTGTGTTACCGAGCTCGGGGCTTTCTGCAACGCTTGACTATTGCAGCGGCGCTCTGACACTTGGAGTTTCGGATTATTACTTTATACTGTCCGCCGCTGGTAGCTCAGTGGTCAGCGAGACGGAATGTCATACCTAACGGCCCGGGTTCGATTTCCGGCTGGGTCGGAGATTTTCTCCGCTCAGGGACTGGGTGTTTTGATTGTCCATATCATCATCATTTCATCCCCATCGACACGCAAGTCGCCGAAGTGGAGTCAACTCGAAAGACTTGCACCAGGCGAACGGTCAACCCGACGGGAGGCCCTAGCCACACGGCATTTCCATTTCCATACTTCATACGGCCCTGTTACGATGTATTGCTCAGAAGTTGCATGGCAATGCTCGCCTAGTGCCTTGCCTTCTGCTACATTGGCGGTTAAGTCGTGTTGACATTCTGATCGTTACTCTGGTCCTAGTTGGCTGTGATCTCACCGGATAAAGCTTGAAAAAATTTAGGCATGCACACCGAATTTATTCTGGGCCGCAACAGTACGTTTGACCACGAAGGTGCATGTTATCGAAGCTGTCAAACATTCCACACAACCAAAACCATACGTCATTAAAGCGACCTGAAAAAGAGCATCTCAAATGACATTGTACTATTCATAACTAGTACTTACGATCCCGATTTAATACTTATATTGTTCAGAGAATATTTGGTGATATAAAGTATGCCTCTTTATGATCCATGGGTTACAAGAGATGCCACTGCTTAAAGTATTTATTTGGACTTAAAATAACTTGGTAACTGGAACATCAGTGTTTCGAGAAGTTAAATATGCACCAAATTTCAGTTTTTTGTACAATTGTATTAAAGGAAGATTCATGTATCATTACAGATTCTTTAATAATTCGAAACATAGAATATTACAGTACTCTCATTTAAGTAAGAAAACATGGAAAATACATAAAGTTTTTGTTTCAGATTAAACTTCAGGGGTATTGACACACGTAATAATTTAATATTGTAATTTAACAGATTCCTTTTCCTGTCTATTAGTACCATCTTCTCTAGGAGACAAACAAGTCTAAAGACACGATGTTCCTTCATTTTTTCACATGTAATCATGCTCTGTGGAGAGCTTGAAATTTCATTAACAAATTTTTATTTTCGTTGTCCCAGTGCCCCGTTTTCTGCTAAATGCAATCATTTCTCCTACGTTTGTTTCATTAGGGAGTTCTGTTATGTCCTAGCCAGTAATGCCAACCGAGCCCGCTGCCAAAAGGTTGGCAGCATCAAAGTCCGGACGCCGTCCGCATAAGCAGCGCCAGCGAGACAGCAAATCGCCGCAAGTCTGCGCGCGCCACCGCTGGCTTCTGGCTTCTTAAGCGCTGGAGTCGCGAGCGCTAGGACAGTTCTGCATTCGCCGCTCAGTTGTGTACTCGCCACCGAATTGTGTACTTGCTAGTCAGTTGTGTGTTCATCGCAGCAGAGTTGTTGTTTGTCGTCAGCCGACACTGACCTAGCCGCTCCGACTCGAACTAGACAGATCTCTCTAGACACGGAGTTCACTATTGTGTTTCTGTATCTTCATCAATAAAGATAAGTACCGACTTTTATTTAATATGAGTGTTTGGGCTTTCATCTTTCTGTTCACTGTTCCAGCGGACCGGTCGGCCCGCTATTAAAAGTGTGGCGGTGACTTCGTAAGCCATTTCTACAGCCAAGTGTTTGTCGCTACGAACACCGCCACAAAAGGTTCCTAGAGCTGTCTTTCACCAACTGGCAAAAGCTTTTCTGGCACTCCGCGCCAAGGCAGTTCCATATAAAACAAACAGAAATAAATTTTGATTTGATGTCTCATCCCTTCTCTTACTAACACTTTACATAATTTAAAAAATTTTCCACTTTGGTATCTTACATATAAATTTCTGAGTAAAGTATTCTCATTCGTGACGAGGTACACTGGAGGAAAGAAACTCAAAGCACATTGCGTCTGTTTATAACACTTGTTGTACCATGATCTATTAATACCTGTTCACTCAGAATATGATCACAGGTACACTGCCAAAATTTTACATGTACGCCTGAATTCATTGCACCCAAAAACACGAAACTGTTATACCATAGTCCGCAGCTCGTGGTCGTGCGCTAGCATTCTCGCTTCCCGCGCCCGGGTTCCCGGGTTCGATTCCCGGCGGGGTCAGGGATTTTCTCAGCCTCGTGATGACTGGGTGTTGTGTGCTGTCCTTAGGTTAGTTAGGTTTAAGTAGTTCTAAGTTCTAGGGGACTGATAACCATAGATGTTGAGTCCCATAGTGCTCAGAGCCATTTGTTATACCATATCAAGATGACGCGTGCCCTAACAATACGGCTGTATCTCAGAGTTCCAAACTATCCCATATTGTAAGGGATTCCACGTATTTGAGGAGTAAAGAAATTATTCCGTTTGGATCTTGCACAGGACTCTAAAACCCCTGATTTGATATTTTTCCGCTAATTTATCTTATTCGTGTGACTCATTTGTCGCAATTAAATGTTAGACCTATATGTCACTGATCAATATACTGAGGTATGAATTTGTCTTATAACTCGTTTGTCGGATTCACATTACAGTACAGCACTACTTATTTATTATTAGACAACGTATGTTTAAGTTTGAATCTGCCTAAGCCAACTCTGAAAGTGACTTAAATAGTATAGTCTGTGTGTTACAAAACAATGTGTTAAGGAAACAAGCGAGGGAAAGGTCCCAAATTAAAATCCCAGTCTGGTTCACAGCTTTAATCTGCGAGGAATATTGAATACTTTGAGGTTTGGGAAGTTGCGCCAACAGTTAAAGGTGCTTTATTTAAATTAGCCAGCACTAATTGCAGCTCAGAACCAATGGCAATAAAGAGTCTGTTGAGAGAGCTTTTCAATAATGAAAACGAAATGGAGTGATGCAAGAAACGTATTCCTTGACAACTAAAATCAAAATTTCACATAACTTTGAATTAAGGTTACAGCTGTCAGGATTGTTTTCCAATGGCAAGAGAAATATCAAAAGCATATACACTGTCTGACAAAGGAAAGCGAAGCACGCCAAACACATGGAAGGATGAGGATGTCAATGTAACTTCGTACATGTAAAAATCATCAGCAGGAATGTAAATGATAAGAATTTCAGTTCTCTGTGACAAGTAGAACGTCCATCAGAGTGCATCGTGTTGTTCGTGTTTCGTGTTGTTGCCAGGCCTTTTAGGGTGCATAAAGGGCATGAACAACATTAATGTTGAGTGATGAGATGTTGAGTGATGAGATGTTGAGTGATGAGATGTTGAGTGATGAGATGTTGAGTGATGAGATGTTGAGTGATGAGATGTTGAGTGATGAGATGTTGAGTGATGAGATGTTGATTGATGAGATGTTGAGTGATCAGTGTGAAGGACATGAAACAGCGTTATAAGAAACGGGCGTCATTGTGGGTCTCCATTTGGCTGGCTGATCGAATCATGCAACACCCAGATTTTTGGGGTATTTGGCTGTGACAGGGGGCCGATGGTGGCTGCATGATGGCATGCATACTCATCATTAAGTTTGTAATGGACCACATCTGGCCACCACAAGGGAGGATCACCATATTGTGCACCAAGCAGATTATAACCCCTTTCACGTCTGCGTCTGCCATTTGAGAACAGATAATGGACTCCCTGTGACGTTTTGTGTCATGTAGCACCACTGGTCGGAGACTATAGTTCATTCCTGACAGTTTCAGTAGGCTGGGCACAGAAGACTGGCGCGCCTACTTGAACAATTCACGTAACGCGGTTTTGTAAACGTCTCTATGGCAACGCCTCAGTGTTGTCTCAGCTCTATAGACGGTACTGTTTTCGCTAGCATCCGTTTGCACTTCGCTGTTGAAAGGTGGCAACAGCGCTGCTAAATGTCAGAGATTTACTTAACCGACTCAGCCTAAGCAGCAGCTGGACTAGAGAATTATTGTCCCATGCATAGTCTGCCATTAACACCATTACGCAAGCGACTGGCTCTGGAATGGCGTCATGAGTGGTGAACATGAACCATCATATGCGAGTATGGTAGAGACCACGTGAGAGGTCCCATCCTTACAATGTTTTGAAGAAGCACAGCGGTGTTGCTCCTGGTCGTCGGGTACACAGCTAGGTCATCAGTTACATCCTAGTGCTGGTATCCAAGATACGAAGGACAGTTACGACAGTTGTTGGCCAGCTTCCTGCTTGCTTCAGGACAAGATACAATGGCTTTATGAAACCATAACCAACCGAATCAGTGCGTGGACTCAGACAAGAGGAGGTGCAAGGTCGTACCGATAAGTGGGATCATACTGCCAAGTAAATCTGACTCTCATTGAAATTCGTGAAATAATGTCACATACCCTCTCAACCCATGAAGCTTCAATTTGTTTCCTCATCCCCTTCTGGGTGCTTAACTTTTTGGGTTAGGTAGTGTTTCACACTTTGAATTTTTTTCAGGTGTTTACACAAGATCTGTAATTTTTACGTACGAAGTTATTAATACAGTATTTAACGCTAAAGTGATTAATGTGAGTTATCGGGTTACTATACTGTGCACGTCCTTCACTTAGTAAAAGCCGGCCGCGGTGGTCTAGCGGTTCTAGGCGCTCAGTCCGGAACCGCGCGACTGCTACGGTCGCAGGTTCGAATCCTGCCTCGGGCAAGGATGTGTGTGATGTCCTTAGGTTAGTTAGGTTTAAGTAGTTCTAAGTTCTGATGACCATAGATGTTAAGTCCCATACTGCTCAGAGCCATTTGAACCATTTTTTTGAACGTAGTAAAATAACAGCTGCTGGATAAGATCTAAGAGGCATAATCGTGCCCCATATAGAGGTGATGTAGAAATTGGCAACCCTACTGTGATAACGTGATCAAGTTAGTGACAGCAACGCCCGGCACTACGGTGTCCTCCAACGAGTAATACCGTGCGGTTCTATTTAAAGTGCAGCTGCTCACGAAGGCCCAGTCTGGGCTGTAATTATCGTATGACACCGAAACTTGATAGATATGCTGATTTGTTAATGCAGAACCGATTTACGCTTGAAAAAAAAATTAATTCCAGTTTTGGCCACCAGGTGCAAATCTGGCGCTGTGCAGCACCTCGTCGACGTCTCTGCTCGTCATACTGAACGAATTGTGTAAGCAGCATTTACTAATAAAATCAACATGTTGCCTTTCTCACTCGTTTGACTTTTTCTTCCCACTTAGCGTTCCCAATCCATTACATAAGGAGACATTTCTATACGTCTTTCTTGCCTTCGAAGCCCCAGAATTGCATCCGGCGGCCAAAATTGGAATTAATTTTTTCCGGCGTCAATCGGTTCCGCATTAACGCTTTAGCATATATACCAATTTTTGCTGCCATACGATAATTACAGCCAACAGTGGCGCTCTTTACGTAGCTGCATTTTAATTACACTGAGGAGCCAAAGAAACTGGTACACATGCCTAATATCGTGTAGAGCCTCTGCGAGCACACAGAAGTGTCACAACACGACGGGGCATGTACTCCACTAATGTCTGAAGCAGTGCTGGAGGGCATTGACACCATGAATCTTGCAGGGGTGTCCATAAATCCGTAGGAGTACGAGGAGATGGTGATCTCTTCTGAACAGCGCGTTGCAAGGCATCCCAGATATTCTCAATAATGTTCATGTCTGGGGAGTTTGGTGGCCGGCGGAAGTGTTTAAACTCAGAAGAGTTTTCCATGAGCAACTCTGTAGCAATTCTGGACATGTGGGGTGTCCCATAGTTCTGCTGGAATTGTGCAAGTGCGGCGGAATGCACAATGGACATGAACGGATGCAGGTGATCAGACAGGATGCTTGCGTACGTGTCACCTGTCAGTCGTATGTAGACGTATCAGGGGTCCTATATCACTCTAACTGCACATACGCCACACCATTATAGAGCCTCGACCAGCTTGAACAGTCACCTGCAGGGTCCATAGATTCATGAGGTTTTTTCCGTACCGGCACACGTGCATCCACTCGATACAATTTGAAACGAGACTTGTCCGACCACGCAACATGTTTCCCGTCATCAGCAGTCCAGTATCTATGTTGACTGGCCCAAACGATTCGTAAAGCTTTGTGCTGTGCAGTCATCAAGGGTACACCAGTGGACCTTCGGCTCCGAAAGCCTATTTCGATGATGTTTCGTTGAATGGTTCGCGCGCTGACACCTGTTGATGGCCCGGCATTGAAATCTGCAGCAATTTCCCGAAGGGTTGCACTTGTGCCACGTTCAGTTTGGTGGTAAGGTCTTATGGGACCAAACTGCTGACGTCATCGGTCCCTAAGCTTACACACAACTTAATCTAACTCAAACTAACTTACGCTAAGGACGACACAGACACCTCTCCCCGAGGGAGGACTCGAACCTCCGACGGGAGAAGCCGCGCTGACCGTGACACGTTCAACGATTCTCTTCAGTAGTCGTCGGTCCCGTTCTTCCAAGATCTTTTTCCGGGCGCAGCGATGTCGGAGTTTTGTTGTTTTACTGGATTCCTGACATTCACGGTACACTCGTGAAATGGTCGTACAAGGAAATCCCCACACTTCATCGCTACCTGGCTGTGTGCCATCGCTCGTGCATCGACTATGTTCAAACTCACTTAAGCGTTGATAACCTGCCATTGTAGCAGCAGTAACCGATCTAAGAACTGTGCCAGACACTTGTCGTATGTAGGTGTTTCCGGCTCTGTGTATTTGAATACGCATGCCTATACCATCCGGTAGCTCAGAAAAGTCACGAGGAGAAATGTGCACGTGAGAGGCAGACTCCAGTGTTCGTCCGTGCCGTGTCCGCCGGTGCGTGTCTCATCAGCCGGACCGCCCGTGGTGTTCCCAGGCTCCACGACAAGGACGAGGCCCGCGCGCTGTTCGTGCTGTTGCAGAGCCCGGTGTTCGGCGCGCAGTCCTCCTACACCATCCTGGCGCACCTGCTGCGAGCCCTCGTGTCGCTGCCCGCACCAGACCTCGCATTGATCGTCTCCTGGTTCCGCACGTGAGTATACTACTCCTCTTGCCACTTTCATTTCTTGTTTACCTACGCCGTACAAAGCTACGACACGTATCGGCATATATAGCTATGGTTTTCGAGACAGCTGATAGCTATGGAAATGGAAACGTGGTGCCAATGGACGCCACACTGGTCTCTAGGATTTCAAGGCACTTTCACTGTCATCGCCAGTCTCACAGCACGCAGCATAACGGCTGTGTCATGCCGGTTCCTGTAGTCACTTGCACGGGTACAGTTGTAAGGTGGCTATAATTTCGCACCTTACAAGAACTCATCCACATACTTTGCCGTGATTTACAAACAATTACGCATCATGTGATAGGTTGTACATCGTATATATGAATATACACTACTGGCCATTAAAACTGCTACACCAAGAGGAAATGCAGATGATAAACGGGTATTCATTGGACAAATATATTATACTAGCACTGACATGTGATTACATTTTCACGCAATTTGGGTGCATAGATCCTGAGAGCCGGCCAGAGTGGCCGAGCGGTTCTAGGCGCTACAGTCTGGAACCGCGCGACCGCTACGGTCGCAGGTTCGAATCCTGCCTCGGGCATGGATGTGTGTGATGTCCTTAGGTTAGTTAGGTTTAAGTAGTTCTAAGTCTAGGGGACTGATGACCTCAGATGTTAAGTCCCATTGTGCACAGAGCCATTTGAACCAGCCAGATCCTGAGAAATCAGCACCCAGAACAACCACCTCTGGCCGTAATAACGGCCTTGATACGCCTCGGCATTGAGTCAAACAGAACTTGGATGGCGTGTACAGGTACAGCTGGCCAAGCAGCTTCGACACGATACCACAGTTCATCAAGAGTAGTGACTGGCGTATCGTGACGAGACAGTTGCTCGGCCACCATTGAGCAGACGTTTTCAATTGGTGAGAGGTCTGGAGAATGTGCTGGCCAGGGCAGCAGTCGAACATATTCTGTATCCAGAAAGGCACGCACAGGACCTGCAACATGCGGTCGTGCATTATCCTGCTGAAATGTAGGGTTTCGCAGGGATCGAATGAA
The DNA here is from genome assembly GCF_021461385.2 of Schistocerca piceifrons. Taxonomy (NCBI): domain Eukaryota; kingdom Metazoa; phylum Arthropoda; class Insecta; order Orthoptera; family Acrididae; genus Schistocerca; species Schistocerca piceifrons. The sequence continues at coordinate 1,000,816,116 of NC_060138.1, forward strand.
GGGTAGAGTCACGGGTCGTAACACATCTGAAATGTAACGTCCACTGTTCAAGGCGCCATCAATGCGAACAAGAGGTGACCGAGACGTGTAACCAATGGCACCCCGTACCATCACGCCAGGTGATACGCCAGTATGGCGATGATGAATACACGCTTCCAATGTGTGTTCACTGCGATGTCGCCAAACACGGATGCGACCATCATAAAAACGGCGTAATGAATGATTGCCTATACTAGTAGAGATTGGAACGCCAGTGGAGATGAAACGGCAGGCAGAACTCAAGCTCTGGGTGGAAGGCCCGCACAGGTGTTGGTCCTGCTTAAACACAGTAAGTAGTAGACGGACGTCGTAGCACCTAAGCGCTGGACCTCAATAGCGTCGCGACCGGCGGGTTTTGGCGACCCGGAAGGATTATACCGGGTGATCAAAAAGTTAGTATAAATTTGAAAACTGAATAAATCACGGAATAATGTAGATAGAGAGGTACAAATTGACACACATGCTTGGAATGACATGGGATTTTAATAGAACCAAAAAAAAAATACAAACGTTCAAAAAATGTCCGACAGATGGCGCTTCATCTGATCAGAATAGCAATAATTAGCATAACAAAGTAAGACAAAGCAAAGATGATGTTCTTTACAGGAAATGCTCAATATGTCCACCATCATTCCTCAACAATAGCTGTAGTCGAGGAATAATGTTGTGAACAGCACTGTAAAGCATGTCCGGAGTTATGGTGAGGCATTGGCGTCTGATGTTGTCTTTCAGCATCCCTAGAGATGTCGGTCGATCACGATACACTTGCGACTTCACGTAACCCCAAAGCCAATAATCGCACGGACCGAGGTCTGGGGACCTGGGAGGCCAAGCATGACCAAAGTGGAGGCTGAGCACACGATCATCGCCAAATCGCCAAACGACGTGCGCAAGAGATCTTTCACGCGTCTAGCAATATGGGGTGTTGTTTTTTGTTCTAATAAAACCCCATGCCATTCCAAGCACGTGTGTCAATTTTTACCTATCTATCTACATTATTCCCTGGTTTATTAAGTTTTCGAATTTATACTGACTTTTTGATCACGCGGTACTTCGGAAACTACGAAAATCTTGGACGCAGGTGAGAGGAAGGAAGAAGCGGCACCTCGGAAACCACGCAAGCTGGGTTATTTCCGAGGATTTTTACTCATAAGCGTACCATTGTGCGAGTATTCGTTTTTCCTCGCAAACTTTCCGCGCTGGATGACGATGGTTGGTCGACGTTCGGAAGAATCTGTAGAGAGGGAGAATATTCCGTGGTTTCGGGAATATGATTCGTTTTCGGAATTACGATGGTGGGGAGCCGAGCCTTGCTGGGAAGACAGCGCTGGAGAGACGAGGTCTTTCCGTTGTGAGCGCCCGTGTGTGACGGTCGCTCGATATCACCTTTGTTGGTACAGACGGACTTTGCTGTCTTTGCTCTCAGGAGATATTACAGTTAGAACAGTTAGGCACTGTACTGTTGCGAATCTATACGGTTCTGGACTTTATCTCCGGGCTGGAAGTCGTCGTTGAGTACGCAGCATTCTGTAATTGAGAGCACTTCCTCTGCCTATACTTACGTTGAGACGTTATCTGAACTCCGTCCTTGTGGCTGGAAGTTCGCGTTTCTTGTCTGTAGAACACAGAGAAGAGAAGACAGTATAGAGCATATTAGTCAGAGGACCGCCTTCTACCGTCCTAGTGATTGAAAGAGTTTTATTTTGTGGCTGGAGTTTTTCCATCGAAGCAGGCGTGTACGAGAACCAGCACGCCGACGCACCAGATGCAGTACATACGGTGATATCGCAAATTGCTTCTACTTATTAGGGCTATAAAGCTAAACAGCTGTTATCACGTTAGTTTATTTCCACTGAGGTTCCACACCACTGTAGACCATCTTTGAAAGTGGTGTCTTGTAGTGTTTGGTACGTAGATAATGTCAGTCATTTCGCGTTATTTCTGTTAGATCATGTGACCATAAAAGGGGGCAGAGTTGGGCATTTGATTAATAATTTTACTTAGGAAAGATAGACATTTGTCAGAAAGGGTGTTTTTTTATCTGCAATAAACGTATAATAAGAAACAATGTTTATCATTTAGTGATATTAGTTGCCTTCATCATTCATTTATGTTTAGATTGTAGTTTATTGAATTAAGAGATCCTAAGATCTGCTTCAGGGGGTAGTCAGACAGGGCCAAATCAACATTTTAGAGTTTATTATTTTCTGTTGCGCACATTCATTTGACACCCGTCTGGAGTAGCATCTTGGACAGTCACATGCACAGACGCGGCTGCAAGTGAGGTGGGGGGAGAGGGGTGGGGGCGAGGGCATCTGATGAGGAGAGGGGGAGATTCATAGCAGACGTGAGCCCCTTCCCCTCCCTTAAAAAATTTCAACAGAACCCATTATACAAGCTTTCCAGAAGTCCGTTAATTGAAAGTGCCTACTTCACGGAATAATGCAGGTAGAGAACTAAAGCTTGATACACATCCCTGAAATGACGTGGAGTTTTATAGACACCAAAAACGAGTGCATAAATAGGCCGCATGAGAACCACGTATAAAATGAGCTATAGTCAGAGAGGAAGTAAGACGCACCAGCCATCGCGGCATCTTCACATTACCATAAAAGGCATCGTTTCTTTTTAAGGCATAAGTTCTCTGACTGGTTTCATGCGGTCCACCACGAATTCCTCTCCTTTGCCAACCTTTTCATCTTAGAGTAGCACTTGCAACATACGTTCTCAATTATTTGCGGAATGTGTTCCAATCTCAGTCTTCCTCTACAATTTTTACCGTCTACAGCCCCCTCTAGTACCATGGAAGTTGTATTCCGTAACGTGCTAACAGATGTCCCACCGTCCTGTCCCTTCTCCTTGTCAGTGTTTTCCACACATTCCCTTCCTCGCCGATTCTCCTCATTCCTTACTTTAGTCCACCTAACTTCAACTTTCTTCTGTAGCAACCCATCTCAAATGCGACGATTCTCTTATGTTCCGCTTTTCCCACAGTCCTTGTTTCACTACCATACAATGTTATGTTCCAAACGTATGTTCTCAGAAATTTCTTCCTCAAATTAAGGCAAATGTTTGATATTACTAGACTTCTCTTGGCCAAGAATTCGGTTTTTGCCAGTGCTAGTGTGCTTTTGATGTCCTTCTCGCTCCGACTATCATCGGTTATTTTGCTTCCAAGATAGCAGAATTCCTTAACATCGTGTACTTCGTGATCTCCCGTTCTGACGTTAAGTTTCTCGCTGTTCCTATTTTTGCTACTTCTCATTACTTTTATCTTTCCTCGATTTACTCTCAATCTACGTTCTGAACCCATTAGACTTTTCATTCCATTCAACAAATACTGTAATTCTTTTTCACTTTCACTGAGGATAGCAAAGTCATCAGCGAATCCAAACATTGATATCCTTTCACCCTGAATTTTAATCCCGTACTTGAATCTTTTTTTTTCTTTCCGTCATTGCTTCTTCGATGTAAAGACTGAACAGAAGCGGCGAAAGATTACATCCTTGTCTTACACCGTTTTTAATCCGAGCACTTCGTGTTCGGTCTCCCACTCTTATTGTTCCCGTTTTTCCCTGTAGCTTACCCTTACTGTTCTTAGAATTTCAAACATCTTGCACCATTGTACATTGTCGAACGTTTTTTATAAATCGACAAATCCAATGAACGTGTCTGTATTTTTCTTCAGTCTTGACTCCACTACCAACCGGAACGTCATAATCGCCTCTCTGATGCCTCCACCTTTCCTAAACCCAAACTGATCGCCATCTAGCACATCCTCAATTTTCTTTTCCATTCTTCTGCACATCGTTCTCGTCAGCAAACTTAGATGTATGAGCTGTTAAGCTAACTGTGCGAAAATTCTCACACTTGTCAGCTCTTGCTATCTTCGGAATTGTGTGGATGATGTTTTTCCGAAAGTTGATGGTAAATCGCCAGCGTCATACATGGTACACACTAACGTGAAAAGTCGTTTTGTTGCCACTTCCTCAATGATTTTAGAAATTCAGATTGATTGTAATCCGTACCTTCTGCCTTGTCTAATCTTAAGTCTTCCATAGTTCCTTTAAATTCTGACTCTTAACACTGGAACCCCTAACTCTTTCCCACTGTCTCCTCTTTCTTCTTCTATTCACGTCGTCACAAAAATCCTCCACCTCAAAGAAGCCCTCAGTGTACTCTTTTCACCTACCCGCTCCCTCCTCTGCATTTAACAGTGGAATTCCCATTGCGCTCTTAATGTTAATGCCCTTGTTTTCAGTTTCATTAAAGGTTGTTCTGACTTTCCTATCTGCTCAGTCAGTCCTTCTGACAGTCATTTCTTTTTCGATTTCTTCACATTTTCCATGCGGGCATTTCGCCTTAGCTCCCCTGCACTTCTTATTTATTTCATTCCTAAGTGACTTGTATTCTTTTATTCCTGAATTTCCCTGAACATTTTCGTACTTCCTTCTTTCGCCAACCAACTGAAGTATTTCTTCTGTTACACATGGCTACCAAGCAGTTACCTTCCCTGAACCTATAGTTTTCATTCCAACTTTTGCGACTGCCCTTTTTGAGATGTCCGTTTCTCTTCAACTGAACTGCCTAGTAAGTTATTCAATATCGCAGCATCTATGACCCCAGAGAAATCCGAAGGTAGCCGCGCGGATTGGCCGCTCGGTTAGAGGCGCTATGTCACTGATAGCGCGGTCCCTCCCGCCGGAGGTTCGAGTCTTCCCTCGGGCGTGGGTGTGTGTCTTGTTTTTAGCATAAGTTCGTTTAAGTTATTTTAAGTAGTGTGTAAGTCTACGGACCGATGACCTCAGTAGTTTGGTCCCTTAGGAATCCACACACATTTGAACATTTAGAAATCCGAAGGTATGTCTTCATTCCTTAGTATTTCCGTATCCTACTCCCTCGTACATTGTTTCCTTCCTAATTCGTGTCTTAAACTTCAGCCTACTCTTCATTAGTACATAGTTGTGATCTGAGTCTATATCTTCTCCAGGGTACGCATTACAATCCAATACTCGATTTGGAAATCTCTGTCTGACCATGATGTAATCTAATAGAAATCTTCCCGCATCTCCCCGCCTTTCCCAAGTATACCTCCCCCTCCTGTTGATTCATGAACAAAGTATTCGCTATTACTTGCTGAAATTTATTGAAGAACGCAATTAGTCTTTCTCCCCTCGCACTCCTAGTACCAAGCGCATATTCTCTCGTAACCGTTTCTTTTACTCCTTCCCCTAAAACCGCATTCCAGTCCCCGATAACTATTAGGTTTTCATCTCCTTTTACGTACTGAATTACCCGTTCAATATCCTCGTATATTTTCTCTAGCTCTTCATCTTCTGTTTGTGACGTTGACACGTATACCTGAACTATTTTCGGTGTTGGTTTGCTGTCGATTCTGATGAGAACAACCCAATCACTGAACTGCTCACAGCAACACACACTCTGTCCTATCTTCCTACTCTTATCGAATCCTACTCCCGTTATACTTTTTATGCTGCTGTTGATATTACCCTACTCTCGCCTAGTGTTATCCGTCCAAAATCCAGCGTCATCATGAACTATTGGCCACCGATTTTGCGACGCAGCGATCATTTGCGATATGGGCACTACAAAACATGGGGGAACATGGTGACTGCTTGGCTAACGTGTAGTGGACCGACGAAGCCCATTTCACGTTCCGAAGGTCTGTCAACAACCACATATACAGAATCTGGGCTATCGTAAATCCTACAATTGTAAAAACACGCTGCATAATGAGAAAGTCACATTTTAGTGTTAATTTATCACATCAGCCGTGAAAGGACCCTTTTTCTTCGAAGAAATGCGGGTTGCTACTTTCCAAACTGTCAGAGTGAGGGGTGCGGGGTACGCCGATTGTTATAGAATCGCATCATCCCTAGACTGCCTGATGAACGCTTGCTGGAAGGTACGACTTTGATCCAGTATGGGGCTTCACGCAATACTGCTACACGCGTGAAATATCTCTTGCGTCCGTCAACGATGAGACGCACATGCTGCGTCGCCGTTTGTCTTGCTTGGCTTCCCAGGTCACCAGCCCTCAGTCTGTGTGATTATTGGTTGTGGGATTACCTAAAGTCGCAATTCTACCGCGGCCGTCCGACCTCATCAGGGATGCTAGAAGGAATTTCTCGCTGTAGCCACTGATACGCTGTGCAGTGCTGTTCGCAACATTGTCCCTCGATTAGAGGTATTGTTGACGAATGATGGCCGACATGTTGATCATTTGTTGTAAAGAACGTCTTTGCTAAAAACCTGTTGTTATGGTAATTATTGCCTTTGTATCAAATTAAACACCATCTGTTGATCATTTTGTGCAGTGTGTTTTGGTTTCAATAAAACACAATATCATTCCAAGCAAATGTGTCAATTTTTACTTCTCTATCTACATTATTCTGTTAAATATTGAATTTTCAAACGTTAATGGCGTTTTGGGACACCCTGTATTTTGCATGTATCACTTTCCAAAGTTCACATCTGTCATGTCTTCCTTTGCTTTCTGTGTGATTCTTTAATGGATGTAGAAACGAGGAACAAATGTCGTTCATGAACAGGGAATTTAAATATTAATTTATCCTACATCTAACACCAAACAGTAAAAATAATAGATAAATTTAACTTTTCATACCTGGGATTCACAGCCATGGTATAACTTTATAAAAGACATCATGTTTACGCCAGTGACTGTAACACTTTCTTTATTTCACGACTGCAATTTCGGCCTTAGGCCATTATCAAGTGGAGATTTTTGTGGCTTTACGCCATGTCAACTTAAAATGAGCTAACACATTTATATGTCGTTGTCATTACTATTAAACACATTCCTGACGCTGTTACATATTGCGAGCACACATATCCACATGTCATAAAACAACATAGTCTGTAGACATTCATGTTCGTTAGCCCATCACTGTAATGGGCTAACGAACGTAGGTGTCTACAGGCTACGTTGTTTTATGACATATGGATATGTGTGTATCATACACAGCAAAGAATCACGAAAAAATACCAGAATGTGTGCTTCAGCCAGTAACTGACGGAAAAATGAATATTTCAAGCAAATTATCAATCGTCAGCACTAGATGTTAGATATACATCTATCCTAATATGTTTTGGATGCTTTCGAGCTATATGTGGTGTAAGTTCGAGAGCCTCTGGTCGACTCCTATTCAATAGTCTGGGAATTCTGACATTGCCCTCACAGTATATATTTTCTTTAATGTCGTTTGTTGTTAGCAATATTAGTTTATTCCCAAGAGTTAGCAGCTTTCACTCAGTTAATACTAGGCAGAAATCAAATCTACATGTGGAAAGCACTTCCTTGACTCTTGTGCAGAAAGGAGTGCAGTATTCTGCTGCATCCATTTTCAATAAGCTACCACAAGAACTCAAAAATCTTAGCAGTAGCCCAAACACTTTTAAGTCTAAACTGAAGAGTTTCCCCATGGCTCACTCCTTCTATTCTGTCGAGGAGCTCCTGGAAGAGCTGAAAAATTAAGCAAATTCCAGTGTTCCATTGTTGATTTTCTTTATTTAAACTTACGACTTGTCGCCTGAATATGTTTCTTATATTTCATTTTATCTGTTTCTACTATCGTGTTATAATTTCATGTATTGACTCGTTCCATGACCATGGAGACTTCTCCTTAATTTGGTCCCGCGGAACAATAAACAAATAAATAAAGTCACTGTGCCACTAGTATTGTATTAGGTCCTCGCCTTCTAAACCTAACACACAAGGGCGAAACAGTAACTATTGATCGACGACGTCTGGAATGGAGACCTACTAAGCGGTGCGCTGCGTGTGCTTCAATTGGAAAGTAAATCTTTCACCGCGTAATCGCGGTCTAAAACCGATACGCTGTGTCCCTAAAGTGAGCCGTCTCACGCCTAGGGCCGTTTCGACTCCTCAGATGACTGCCTATTTTTACTGACACAGACTTTCCTTTATCACGCAACCAGCTGCACTGTATGGTACTGCTGCATCATTAAGCTGCGTGTAATGCAAAGAAAATGTATTTCTATATCTTATTCGAGAAACTTTTCAGCGTAGGAGACCACGCACGAAGTATTGCCATTTAGAGAGGAGTGTGGATCTTGGCAGTATCTTGCACATATGCATTCGTAAAAACAGCTGCAAGCATTCATCACTGTATCGCGTGCAGGGCGATTCTCTGAGAACAACGACGAGCGTTGGTGGCAGGAAATTCGAGTGCCTGTCATTGCAAGGACGTGACACAATCTGTGCGGACATCATCAGTGCGGCTCCCGTATAATCAGAGCCACAGAATTTGCAATCTAATTAGTACAAAACATGGATTGAGAGTGAACCAGTGAAAGTCGAAAGTAATAAGGAGTAGCGGAAATGGTATTAGCGATAAACTTGACATCAAAATTTGTGACCACAGTGAAGATGAATTGAATTAATTATGTTTCCTTGGAAGCAAAATACACTCCTGGAAATTGAAATAAGAACACCGTGAATTCATTGTCCCAGGAAGGGGAAACTTTATTGACACATTCCTGGGGTCAGATACATCACATGATCACACTGACAGAACCACAGGCACATAGACACAGGCGACAGAGCATGCACAATGTCGGCACTAGTACAGTGTATATCCACCTTTCGCAGCAATGCAGGCTGCTATTCTCCCATGGAGACGATCGTAGAGATGCTGGATGTAGTCCTGTGGAACGGCTTGCCATGCCATTTCCACCTGGCGCCTCAGTTGGACCAGCGTTCGTGCTGGACGTGCAGACCGCGTGAGATGACGCTTCATCCAGTCCCAAACATGCTCAATGGGGGACAGATCCGGAGATCTTGCTGGCCAGGGTAGTTGACTTACACCTTCTAGAGCACGTTGGGTGGCACGGGATACAAGCGGACGTGCATTGTCCTGTTGGAACAGCAAGTTCCCTTGCCGGTCTAGGAATGGTAGAACGATGGGTTCGATGACGGTTTGGATGTACCGTGCACTATTCAGTGTCCCCTCGACGATCACCAGTGGTGTACGGCCAGTGTAGGAGATCGCTCCCCACACCGTGATGCCGGGTGTTGGCCCTGTGTGCCTCGGTCGTATGCAGTCCTGATTGTGGCGCTCACCTGCACGGCGCCAAACATGCATACGACCATCATTGGCACCAAGGCAGAAGCGACTCTCATCGCTGAAGACGACACGTCTCCATTCGTCCCTCCATTCACGCCTGTCGCGACACCACTGGAGGCGGGCTGCACGATGTTGGGGCGTGAGCGGAAGACGGCCTAACGGTGTGCGGGACCGTAGCCCAGCTTCATGGAGACGGTTGCGAATGGTCCTCGCCGATACCCCAGGAGCAACAGTGTCCCTAATTTGCTGGGAAGTGGCGGTGCGGTCCCCTACGGCACTGCGTAGGATCCTACGGTCTTGGCGTGCATCCGTGCGTCGCTGCGGTCCGGTCCCAGGTCGACGGGCACGTGCACCTTCCGCCGACCACTGGCGACAACATCGATGTACTGTGGAGACCTCACGCCCCACGTGTTGAGCAATTCGGCGGTACGTCCACCCGGCCTCCCGCATGCCCACTATACGCCCTCGCTCAAAGTCCGTCAACTGCACATACGGTTCACGTCCACACTGTCGCGGCATGCTACCAGTGTTAAAGACTGCGATGGAGCTCCGTATGCCACGGCAAACTGGCTGACACTGACGGCGGCGGTGCACAAATGCTGCGCAGCTAGCGCCATTCGACGGCCAACACCGCGGTTCCTGGTGTGTCCGCTGTGCCGTGCGTGTGATCATTGCTTGTACAGCCCTCTCGCAGTGTCCGGAGCAAGTATGGTGGGTCTGACACACCGGTGTCAATGTGTTCTTTTTTCCATTTCCAGGAGTGTAATACACGAAGCAAGGACAACATAAAAGACAGACTAGCACATGCACAGAGAGCAGTCCTCGCCAAGAGAAGTCTACTAGCAACATTAGCCTTAATTTGAGGAAGAAATTTGTGAGAATGTACGTTTGGAGCATAGCATTATATAATAGAGAACCACCGACCTTGGCAAAACCGAAAAAGAAGAGAATCGAACTGTTTGAGGCACGATGCTATAGACGGATGTTGAAGTTTAGTAAGACAGATAAGATAAGGAATGAGGAGGCTCTTGGCGAAATCGATGAAGAAAGGAATATACGGGGACCACAGACAAAAAGGAGCGACAGAATGATAAGAAACATATTAAGACGTCGGGGAATAACTGCTATGGTGGTGGACGGAGCTATAGAGAATGTAAACTATGGGGAAAGACACTGATTATGATCCATCCGATAAATAATTCAGAACGTATAGTTCAAATGCTACTCTGAGAAGAAGAGTTCAGCACAAGAGAGGAATCCATGACGTGTCGCGTTAAACCAGACATAAAAGTGATGACCCAAAAGAAAGGCATTTAATACTCTCACCAGACCTCCGAACATCACTTTAATCAATCTGTCTTCTTAGAAGGTGTTACAGACGGAAAGTGTAACATTACTCTGAGTCATACGTCTCGAGTCAAAAATTTACTTTACTTTTCATGGTTGCATCGAGAGTTCCTGAACGCAGATTATTGTGTCGAAAGAACTTTTCATAAGTTTTTGTTCTTTAAATATCGAAAAACATCACTTTTCTACGTCCGTTAAAACTTAACGATTCAATTCGACCGCCTCATTGAACTCTGCTAAGTAACAAGTTAAAACATCTGTAACATTAATGGCGCCCGTGCTATGAGAACAGAATCGTAATTAATCTCAACAGCTGCAATAGTTACGCTGCGCAGTTTTATTCCGGCGACCAACTTTAATAAATTTGAAGATAATTATGTCGTTGCATGGGATACACTAGAAGATACTTCTATCGATGACCCTTTTTCCAGGATCACGAACTGCGCTATATGGCTATGACAGGAACAGTCATTCGACAGAGAAAAGTCTAGTAAAAATAGATTCTCAAATGCCATCCTTAGGAGCTATGTGAACTTCTTCATCTTCGATAGTGTGAAACAAACATTCTCTACTGCAAGCTCTTTTGGGTGAAGGCAATTCGGACCAAAACAAGAAAAATTTGTCTGCTAAACGTGGGCTGTAAAACGCATGCGTTAAAAGCTATGAGTACTTGTTCAGTAGTAGACACTGTGGTGACTACGTTTACTGAATATTTTTGTCTTGTTTTGGTCCACACTACCACACCTTAACATATGGAGAACTTACAGTAGGAGAGATTTGTTTCACAGTTTCAAAGATGAGGAAGAGCCCATGTTTACTGGATCTTTTTGCTACGAATGATCGTTCTTTTCACATCCCTGAATATTTACCATTCCTCCTGGGAAACCCTGAATTTTTGGACAATGCGCTATCACATGATTCTATAAAGTTTGTAGCCTAGTGTAAGGACGCGGATCCAACCATTGATATCGTATACAGGGTGTTACAAAAAGGTACGGCCAAACTTTCAGGAAACATTCCTCACACACAAATAAAAAAATGATGTTATGTGGACATGTGTCCGGAAACGCTTAATTTCCATGCTAGAGCTCATTTTAGTTTCGTCAGTCACCTACGCTCAGTGGAGCACGTTATCATGATTTCATACGGGATACTCTACCCGTGCTGCTAGAACATGTGCCTTTACAAATACGACACAACATGTGGTTCATGCACGATGGAGCTCCTGCACATTTCAGTCGAAGTGTTCGTACGCTTCTCAACAACAGATTCGGTGACCGGTGGATTGGTAGAGGCGGACCAATTCCATGGCCCCCAAGCTCTCCTGACCTCAACCCTCTTGAATTTCACTTATGGGGGCATTTGAAAGCTCTTGTCTACGCAACCCCGGTACCAAATGTAGAGACTCTTCGTGCTCGTATTGTGGACGGCTGTGATACAATACGCCATTCTCCAGGGCTGCATCAGCGCATCAGGGATTCCATGCGACGGAGGGTGAATGCATGTATCCTCGCTAACGGAGGACATTTTGAACATTTCCTGTAACAAAGTGTTTGAAGTCACGCTGGTACGTTCTGTTGCTGCGTGTTTCCATTCCATGATTAATGTGATTTGAAGAGAGGTAATAAAATGAGCTCTAACATGGAAAGTAAGCATTTCCGGACACATGTCGACATAACATATTTTCTTTCTTTGTGTGTGAGGAATGTTTCCTGAAAGTTTGGCCGTAACTTTTTGTAACACCCTGTATACGTAAGACGTAGATCACCGGAAAAGAAAGTTTTCATAGTCTCCTCTACAAGATATGAATCGTCGCCTGCTACATAATTTGCCTATCACGTAACCAATGAGACCATAGAAGTTGATCTTGTGACATGTACTACATTTCTTTAGCTTGAGATCTAGCTTCCAATCTTATAACATGGCCGATATTTTGTTAAGATCTCATTGCGTAGTAACATGTTTTTATCGAATAACATTATCACAAGGATAACCACGTAATATGTTAAAAGTATGCTAAGGCGTCAATGCGAAGCATGAACAGTAAAAGCGATTTCGTACTTCCATGGGATACACTAGAAGATACTTCTATCGATGACCCTTCTTCCAGAATAACGAACTGCGCTATAGTTTTCAAAAAATCGTCGCCCCAATTGGAAAGCTATCCAAGCATTTACTGTGAAATTGTTTTCTTTACCAGGCACTGAATCGAAAGCTTCTCGAAAGGCAAGAAAATCCTCTGAATGCACCTGATTACCAGTAAGCATGTTCTAAGATATATTACATGTCACGAACACAATAAATTTATTGTGATTGGTTTTCCGGTATCCTCCCTAGTTACTAATCAGAATGACATTTTGCTTTTGCTTGGTCGTTACATCAGATCTCATAATATATTCTATATCTTTGTTACAAACAGATATGAGTTTGAAAGAGTGCTCGTTATGTAGGTCACTTCTGCTGCACAAATGTAATGTACCTTTGTAGCTTCAAGACGGGATAGTGTTGCTAGACCCAAGTATGGAAACAGACTAAACCAGAGTGGTTAGCTGCCACACCATATCACAGAAAAGTTTGAAAGAAGTATGCCTTTGAAGCTTCGTAGTTTAATAACACTAACTTTAAAGACAGAAGTAAATACAACCAGTTTCGGAGGAATAATCGTCCACCTTCAGACACTTTAAAGTGGGCAATTTCACACGGCAAAGGCAACTAGCCTTCAATTTAACTAGGCCTGACCACATAGCATTCTTCCTCCGGCACTGGTAGCATTTCATAAACAACACTGTGGCAAAAGTGTAATTGTATTTATTGTAATTTATAGCTACGACAGAGAGTCACAAAAGGTAAATGTAGCACAAAGAAATTCGTATATGGGATTCTGCATGTCACAGGTTGTGTTCCATCGCATGTTTGCCTGTCCAAGACAAAACTTCTGTCCGCCTTTATCTCTCTCTCTCCCGTTGTTCCGTTGGAGCTTAATTGTTGCTCGCTCGTCAGTTGAGACGGCAGCTTTCAGGCGGACAGTTTTAGAACGAACTGCTTTTAGAGACGGAGTGGAGTCATCAGCAGCAGGAATTGACGCTCGCTGCAAATCGATTGCGACTCGGCTGTGTCGAATAATTTAAGAAGTCGGATAGCCCATTGAAAGCGGAAGGGGTGGTCGCAGCGTAAAACGGAATCAGAGGAATATTTCCTCGCCGAAGGGACAAGTGATAAGTTACTCGGTGGCACTGGAAAATTGTCATCGCAAGCCTGACGCCCAGCTAGATGAGTTGTGCGTGACGTCAAGCTGAGGATCCGAAAGTATAAATGAGCAAGCACAGGGCATCATTGCAAAAGTGTGTTCTGTCTAAATCAGTCGACGGAGAGACTGGAGCGATTTCAAGGGATGCGCGATTGTACCACTTTTTTTTGTCTTCAACAATTCTTATTGAACATAACGAGAATTACACACACGAAAGAATGGTATTTTATCCATACACCCTATTTTTCCATGTACTCTCTATCCCATTCTATGGCCTTCCTCCAGCGCGAAAGAAGGTATGCCCTGTCGATACCAGTCCTTGTCCTGGTGACGGAGCCAGTGCTTCACTGTGTGAAACACCTCCTCATCGTCCGCAAAATATCTTCCACGAATGGCATCCTTTAATGGCCCAAACAGGTGGAGTCTGAGGGGGCTAGGTCAGGGCTGTAGGGTGGATGGGGTAACACTGTCCAACCCTGTTTTGCGATGTTTTCAGCAGTCCTTAGAATTGTGTGGGGCCGAGCGTTATCGCGTTGCAGCAAAACATCTCCTTGGTTGCTGTGGCGCCAAAATCGCCGAAAGCGCGTCTTGAGTTTGGTTAATGTGTTGACATATGCTTCTGAATTAATGGTACCGCCTCTTGGCATCACATCAATGAGAATCACACCCTCACAGTCCCAGAACACGGTGATCATGACCTTAACGGCGGAATCAGTTGCTTTGAATTTTTTCTTCCGTGGGGAATGGCAATGGCGCCATTTCCTCGACTATCGTTTCGTTTCGGGCTCAAAATGGTGAACCCAGGTTTCACCACCTGTCACAATCTGGGTCAACAAGGCCTCCCCCTCAGCTTCAAAACGTAGCAATAAATCAAGACAATTTTTTTTTCTGTGCAACTCGTAATCCACCTTTAGACACCACAGGGTCCATCTTGCACACACTTTTGAATATACAAGGGTGCAGATAATTTCATCCACACTTTCTTTGCTGATTGACAGATACAGCACCAACTGTTGAGTCGTAGTCTGTCTGTCCTCCCGAATGACAACATCAGCTCGCTGCAACATGTAAGGTGTGACAGCCGTGGATGGTCTCCCCGACCGCTGCAAATCGTGGAGCTCCGCCGAACCGCCTTCTGATGACCTCACCCTCCGTGTCCAACGACTAACTGTACTTCTGTCAACAGCAGATGCTCCATACTTTGCACAAGCGTTTGTGAATATTCCCCACAGTTTTTTTCTCGGCAGTGAGAAATTCTATGACGGCACATTGCTTGTAACGTACATCACCTACAGACGCCATTTTGAAACTGTCCTGCAGCTACGCTATCTGTCGGAAGTGACGAAAAATTGGCGCGCTCACTCAGGAGACTTAAAATAATACATACGTAACGTTTCGCATTCGTCAATTGTTTTCGGCTGAGAAAAAAATGCGGTGAATTACTTTCTGGTCAACCCTAGTATAATCAGGCACTCGTGTGAAAAACAGCGCATTTTATTGATATACGACATTTTGCAAACAACAGATGAAGGTGAACAGGTAGATGCCGTTTTCTCGGATTTCCGAAAGGTGTCCGAGGCTGTACTACACTGCCGACTGTACCACACCAAAATACGATCTTTCAGAGCATCTATACAGATATATGATTGGCTCGAGGAATATTTGGCTAATAGAACCTAGTAGATCTATGTTATAACAGACGGCGAGTGTTCTATAGAAATGAAAGTATAAGGGGCAGTCGAACGGAAACGATACAAATCATATAATGAGCATGACACGGAATGTGGTAACCCAGGTACGTGTTTGTATACAAGTGCTATCTATTGCGAATCCCTGGGGACTGGATGTTTGTGCTGTCCTCATCATTTCATCATCATTTGTGAAAGTGGCAAAATCGGATTGTGTAACGATTGGGAATTCGTACGGGCGCTGAATACCGCACAGTTGAGCGCCCCACAAACCAAACATCATCATCATCTATTGCGAATCGCAAAGGAAGAGCGCGAACGTTCCCCACCGCTGTGCTATTTGTCTGTAAAGACGTGCTCGACGTGAGGTCAGTGACTCGTATGTGCACCCGACATCACTGCGGAGGTCGGGAAAGAGGGACACAGATGTGCGGCTTTTGACATCAGAAGGAATGTCAGTAAGTGAAATTCACGCCCAAATGTCTCCTGTGCAAGGCGAACACACTATGTCACGTGCGCGCGTTTTTGGGTGGCATAAACGATTCCGAGGAGGCCGGGTGTCACTGAAAGACAGCAGTGAGCAAGGACAGACTCATCGCGTCGTTATCCCCTCTTTCAATGCTGCGGTGGATGCTGCCACCAGCAGGAATGACCGGCGGCGGACGGTAGAAGGCATTCGGTTCATGTTAGGCATCAGTCACGTTACCATTCACGCCATCGTGACACAGCATCTGAAGTTCCGGAAAATCTGTACGCTGTGGATTCGCATCAGCCTGACGGGGGAGTGGAAGTTGAACACAATGTTGACATCACTGCACCACCTGGAACGGTATCAAGATGAAGAATTTCTTTTCCTGCCCTGTATTGTCGCGGGTGATGGAAAATGGTATCATCATTTTGAGACAGGAAGTAAACATCAGAAGCATCTAAATTTGTGTCTCTTCTTACACCTCTCACCACACGTGTTACAGGGGCTGGGTTTGGGGGAGAAATGTTTCCCCTGGGAAAAGATCAACCCCCCCCCCCCCCCCCACACACACACTAGCCAGGTATCAAACGATTAATTTATTGTGTCCCCAAAAACAAATCCGCCACCAGAAATTCCTCCCCCCCCCCCCCCCCCCCCCCCCCCCCGTCCACAAAAACTTTTTTAGCTATTACACGTACGCTCTTCAGCTGTATGATATATACAATTTACTATGGCTGGTGAACCTCCTGAATTTTGGACACAGAAACAGGGACTTTACCCTATAAATTGCAAAATGCAGGTGTGCCAGCAACTTGCAGCTAAGAGAGCTCATCGCGCTGGGGAAGCAGGGTTAGATTTAAATGTCTTTGAAGCTGCCAAAAATGTCGAAAACCAAGTTCCTTTCTTTTACACCCATACTCTGCCGAGGACATATTCACCTTTTCTGTGCTACGATAGGAGCATTTTTCATCTCAGTTAACTTTCTCTCTACCGCTATTTTGACATTAGACCGCCTTAGCTTGACAACCGACGTAATGTACATTTTTGTTGACTCGGGCGACGACTGATCCGGTATAGGGTTTTTTTATTGTCTTTCGAACCATGTTGCTTCTGTCCCGGTAACGGACAAAGGTTTCACAAAACAATAGGACGACCATTAATTAGATGTATTTATCTACCTCCTTACAGATTTTAAACCGATTCGCACAAGTTGGAAACACAGAAGTGGCATATGTAAAAAAACTCGCAAAAAACGTGTTTTCTGCACGAAAAATACCAATGAAGCTCGATTTTTGAAAGTGAGTTTTCATTTTTGCCGTAAGAATGCGTTTTTTGTTTATATGAAACACTTTAAACCGTTTTCGTGCATCCAGTTCATGTAACAACGATTATTACATACTACAAAAAAAATGGATCAAATGGCTCTGAGCACTATGGGACTTAACTTCTAAGGTCATCAGTCCCCTAGAACTTAGAACTACTTAAACCTAACTAACCTAAGGACAGCACACACATCCATGCCCTAGGCAGGATTCGAACCTGCGACCGTAGCGGTCGCGCGGCTCCAGACTGTAGCGCCTAGAACCGCTTGGCCACCTCGGCCGGCTACATACTACATTTCGCTCTAATTTAAACCATCGCATGTCGACAATGGATAAAGATTATTATATAAAAATATTTCGTTTTGACTTCATCCATTTATCTATCGTCGTACAGATTTGAATCGATTCGTACAAGTTTAAAGTATAGAAGCGGTGCGCTTCAAAAACCTGCCAGAAAAACTTGTTTTCGCAAATAAAACCCAAACGAAACAAGATTTTTTCAAAGGTTCGAAACTTACCTTAGACCAGAGCGCAATACACCGGTATATCAAATTTCAACCAAGAGTCTCGCTCCATTCCGGAGTTATTTGAGGGTGATTTTTTTTTGCGCGTAAAATCCGAACGTTGCACATGCAAATGGTGTCATCGGCTGAGCATTAATTTTAGCCCAACTAAAATATTTGGGACAAGGAATTAATCGATTCGCACAATTTGCCTAGGCGTCAGCTCCGGTTCGTCGTTCTAAACTTCTTTAATATACTGTAACATAACCATAGTAGGACAAACATTCGAACAGCTGTACGAATGGCCGCTAGTCCAAAAACTTCTTACCCTATGTTCCTAGCTCAAATAAGAACAGAGCATCAAGATCCACTCCCCTCCCTCAAACTGCGATACTGCGAGCGACCTATTCATACATATTTGTTACAGCGCTTTCGCGCTTTGACGACAAGGCGCCATTTTGAAGGCAAAGTCTAGTGCCGCCACTTCTCGGAATTTACGAAACTACAGCCACCGAACATGTACATAACTCCTCTAAAATTCTCACTTAAGTGTTTCACAGAGGATGCAGGAAACCACTCTCACACTCCGATACGTTATTGCAGTGCCTGTGTGGGTAAGAAGAACGATGCAGTGGTATTTTGGACATGCATGCATGTCCGAAGGAACAGGCACTGCAGCGACTACAGCTGTTATGAAATACGAGGGGCGTTTGAAAAGTCAGTGCCAAGTTCGAGAGATGGCACCATCGGCGCGTATCAAGGTCATGTTTAGTTAGTAGCATCTCTAGAAAGAACGCACACCAAGTTTCAGCTATATTGGTCTCTTTTTTTGTGTTTGACATTCGTTTGAGACAAGGAAGTGGAGTGATTGTCAAAAAATGGACGAAAAAGAATTTCGTGTGGTGATTAAACATTACTTCATGAAAGTCAAAACGCCTCAGGAGACTAAAGAGAAGCTTGATAAACATTACGGTGACTCTGCACCTTCGATTAGAACAGTTTAAACTGGTTTCAAAATTTTCGGAGTGGCCATATGGGCACAAGTGATGCTGCACGTTCTGGACGCCCTGTGGAGGTTAGAACTGCAGAAATCATTGATAAAATCCACGATATGGTGATGGATGACAAAAGAGGTAAGGTGTGTGAGATTGCTAGTGCTTTGAGCGTCTCGAATGAAAGGGTACATAATATTTTGAATAAACATTTGGACATGAGAAAGCTATCCGCAAGATGAGTTCCCCGATTGCTCGCGCTTGGCCAAAAACGGAATCACGTGAAGTGTTGCAAGGATGTTTTGCAGCTGTTCATAAAGAATCCGCAGGACTGTAAGCGTCGTTTCGTCACTGTGGATGAAACATGGATACATTACTGTACTCCTTAGACCAAACAAGAATCTAAACAATGGGTTACCAAAGGAGAATCTGTACCAAAAAAGGCGACCATCTTTTGGGATTCGCAAGGGATAATCCTCATCGACTATCTGGAAAAGGCTAAAACTATTACAGTTGCATATTATTCATCGTTATTGGACCGTTTGAAAACCGAGCTGCAAGAAAAACCCCGGTGATTGGACCGCAAAAAAGTCCTTTACCATCACGACAATGCACCAGCACACTCCTCAGCAGTTGTGGTCGCAAAATTAATGGAAATAGGATTCCCACTCGTTTCACATCCCCCCTACTCTCCATACTTGGCTCCCTTGGACTGCTATTTGTTCCCCAATTTGAAGAAATGGCTGGCAGGGCAAAGGTTTTATTCAGACGAGGAGGTGATTGCAGCAATTTGCAGACTTGGACAATTCCTATTATTCGGAAGGGATCAACAAATTACAACAGTGTTGAATGAAGGGTATAAGTCTAAAAGCAGATTACGTAGAAAAATAAAAAAGGTTTACCCCAAACACGTAAGTAGTTTTTTATTTTTGCATGGACTTTTCAAAAGCCCCTCATACATGAAATGTGTTCGCAGTTGCGAATACGACCAAACGGGAATGACGACATATGAAGTTATAAATGCTGAAGCTGGAATATTCCACGACGTTCCACAACAAATTCCTCATTTTTTCAACCGAAACTGATCGAGAAATAATTTGTTTCATTACTTATTGAACGCTCCTAGTAGTATTTTATTGTTCCACGGATTTGATCGTTTATTTGGGGGTGTATGTAGGTAGCTGCTACTGCCGGTGCGTGTTTGCAGGTTGGAGGTGGAGAAGCTGAGGCTGATGGTGCGCCACATCCTGCAGTTCATCACCATCCGGCAGTTCCCGCCGGCTGACAAGTCGCTGCCACCCACTGAGCAAGAGCCGCTGGTGGATCCCCACCGCCACGCGCGCGCTCGCGCTGATCAGTGAGTACTCAACAGTCACACTCCCAGGCGTGCAGTGAGCTGTCCACTGAAGAGAAAACCCTAATGCTAGCTGGTACACCGTTGCTAATCAAGACGATATTTGACGTCGAGAATGCTATGGTCAAATAGATCTGGTGTACAGAATAACTGTCTGGATCCCAGATTTCCGTACGAATGCAGGATGCATGCATGTTTGCATATTTTGGTCATTTGGGGATAAATACATAAGCCGAAATTCTTTCGACAAAATAGTGCGAATTTAGACATTTATAATGCGTGTGTTATAATTTTCTAGATTCACTAGTCATGTTACAATAACTTGCATGACAACAGTGCGTCTAAAATACACACACCAGCCGGCCGGGGTGGCCGAGCGGTTCTAGGCGCTACAGTCTGGAACCGCGCGACCGCTCCGGTCGCAGGTTCGAATCCTGCCTCGGGCATGGATGTGTGTGATGTCCTTAGGTTAATTAGGTTTAAGTAGTTCTAAGTTCTAGGGGACTCAGAAGTTAAGTCCCATAGTGCTCAGAGCCATTCGAACCATTTTTTTACACACACCAACAAATGTTTTGCGTCATTCATTTATTTCGAAATTCATGGTACTGAAAACAAAAACTGGTTCTGATGCTTCCGTATGTATTCATTTGCAATGTCATCAAATCACCAGATCAAAAAAACAAACATCATTTATGTAACTACAAAACGATCTGTTTCCTATGGGAGACGTGAGGGGGGGGGGGGGGGGGGTGGGGGGGGAGTTCTCACAGCACTCCTGAGGAACGTCAGTACTGAGTGGAACGTCCCCTTGCTCGAATGGAAGCTTGATTCCGCCGTACGATATCTTCGATGAGATCATCAAGCCCTCGTACAAACTGTTGTGCTCTCCAATTGCGATTCTGTGTAATTTTAATTTGAAATTAACAACAGCCTAAGTTGCAATGTTTACCTAGATTTATCTAGGTTTCAGTTGAGATAACCCAACCTTCTTCAGCATAAAAGGAATAGGTATTATGGCAGATGGACTAACTTCCGGCATGGTACCTAACGTGGAACTTGTCGTAGTTCTATTATTATTTACTTTCTTGTTATACAGCCGTCTCACCTATTCCATTCATAGGTAAAGTTTCATATAAAATAGGGCATCTTCTAAAGAACCAGGGATTCTAGACAATTTTTTTCTACTAATAATAGTCTGCAGAAGAACCTGATGCTCACTTTTAAAAAGCCTAAAGATAAATTGTCATTATCCGGAGTTTACATGATTACATGTGGCAGTTGCCCGAAATTTTACATCGGCCAAACAGGAAGAGCCCTACTAGCAAGATATCCCTACTAAAGTTGGAAATGGCACGCGTGGTTCGACATTCGCTGAACACTTAATGCAAACGGCTCACTCACCCAACCCTCCGGATAATACTCAGCTCTTGCATTGCGAAGTGAAAGGTACGCGGTTGGATATTTTGGAAGAAATACAAATTTTTAAACACTTACTATATGATAAAAATAGCCTTCTTAACGACCAGCTGCAGCTGCGGAACAAAAACTTTTTTGAAGGTTTTCAACCGTTATTCCATCCGCCATAATTTTAGGTAATAATCATTATACCCTTGCCCAACATGTTTTTAGCACTCCCGTTTGCTGAATAGCTGGGATTGTCTGGTATTTCAAACCCGTAGTTATCCTCATGCGGTAAAGTTCGATGATTAGCACAATATGCTGGGTTGGCTTAAAATAGTAAACGCATTGCTCCCATATCTTTGTTCCTTACGGGATAACGTATACGTCAATTTCTTTAGCCGCATCTAGTTATCCATAAAAAAATTTAGTTTAGGAGTACGTGTTAGTACCAGTGTTAACAAGTACGCATGACACACTATCGCGCATGCGCTCTCGTGGCTATTGCCAGTTCCAGTACAACATCCGTTGCTGCCGTACTGCGGTCGCGAAGTGGGGCCGAGGCTGTTTCCCAGATAAGTTACTGCAATATGACGATGTATTAATATTATAGTTTTTAGTTTTCGACGTTGTCCATTATGGACAAATCGTAGTTCCTTTTATTCTGAAGAAGGTTGGGTTATCCAAACTGAAACCTAGGTAAATCTAGGTAAACATTGCAACTGAGGCTGTTGTTAATTTAAAATCAATATTTATACAGTTGCTGACAGGACCGCGAAAGGTTGAAAATATTAAGATTCTGTGTAAGTCGTGTAGAGTACATGGTCGTTGTAGAAGTCCAAAAACAACTTTTTTTCAATCGATCCACATATGTTCATTTGGGTTGATGTCCAGGGAGCATGCAGGCCACTCTATTCTGGTGATTCAAAAATTCTGAATCAACGTGTTCAGGGGAACTAGCATAATGAGCATGCGACTTATCATCTATAAAGATGAAATTGTCACCAAAATGTTTGAGACACATTCCCGCTATTGACTGCAGAATCTCGTCCCTGTACCGTAGAGCAGTGAGGTTGTCCCTCAACAACAACGAGAGGTGCTACTGTGGCCTCATGTGATGCCACCTCAGAACATCACTCCATCACCACCTTGTTGCGGGTTGTGGGTCACAGCGCTGGAGGAATTCATGTTACAAGGTTGTCTCCAAACACATTGTCGGCGATTGTCAGGGTAAAAACACATCAGAGGCTTGTCGGTGAACAGCACTCAACGCCACTCCTCGGGCGTCCATTCTCAATGATTTCTTGCCCACCTGTAATGGATTCTACTGTGTTGTGTTCTTCGACATGGTATCAGCCATGGTCGTCGGTAATGGAGATTCGCATCATGCAGTCGTCTCCAAACAATCTGATGCGATACATGACGTCCTGTAGCCTCTTCGAGCACCCAATTCAATTCTGGAACACTCTTTTCGTTTCACGCGAAAGTCGTAGCTATCGATGATCCCGTGCACCTGCCGAACGTGGAAGGCCTCTGCGTTGTAAGTCCTCAACACTAACTGTCGATAGGAACCGATTCCATGTCCATACAACATAACTTTGACTCCGGTGCAAACGTCGAGCAATGTCCTTGGATGACAAGCCTTCTGCATGTAGCGTGATGATAACTACCCAATCACTAGTCGCGACTGTTCTTCGCGGCATGATGAATTTCACTCTCCTGTTCCACAAACCTCTCCAATGCGTCCCTAATGGTGCTTTACTTTCAGCTGAAATGTTGCAATCCATTCGAGTGTAGGTAGCGCTGGTGGTAATTGTGTTAAGGTTTGCGAAAAACGTCAGGGCTGATTGCCAATCGGTACAGGTACAGTCACAATAGCAACTCACCTGCACTAGATATCGGGCTGATGGAATATGTTTGTTGATGTGTGTATAACAATGCGAATACGCTGATATCCTCTACAAAGAAGATAAATAGATGCATAACATACACAGCTTTGATAATTCTGACAGCCTTAATTAAATCATATGGTGACAGTTTTCACTATTAAAGGTATTCTAGAATGCACTTGTCCGTGTTGCCGCACTTAGAGACATATTGCCAGATTTGTCTTTGCCACCACAACCTATTTTGACCAGAGGTGGTACCTACTTGGATAAATGCTGACATCTTTTACTGTCATAGTTTCAGTTATGTAGGTCAGAGACCGCAATTTACAGCTAATTTATTGAATACATCTTAACTGCATTATATTGAAAAGCTTTAAGTTTCTGCGCCCTAAATGACTTTTGTTCGGTTATATGTCGTAGACACTTCTGCAGCTACTTATGCAGCTTGCTTTAAAGACACTCAAGTGGCATTCAAGAAAATATATTTGAAACAAGACTTGATTTACATCAAATTAAATTTTGCGCATTTGCCTGCAGCAGTAACGAAGTGTGAAGCCATAGGTCTACCACTGTTGTAATCTTTGACAAAAGGTTGAAAAATCTTCGCAGTTATCCTAACGAGAAGTAGGCGTTGCAGTTACAGATAAGCTGAACAAAGTTATCGGATCAGATCTTGATTCTGAGTTTATGAAGATTGTGGCGAGTAGCTTAATCAGACGCTGTCCGAAATTTCTTCACGTACCACATAAGTATGCTCATGTTACTCTCTGTCATGTATAAAGGTCATTTTACGAGTACAAAAAATGTTCTGTCACATAAACATATGCGTTTAAGTAAAAAAAGTAGAGAAATTAATCGTTGTGCAGTGTTTTAGAGCAAAATAATAGAAAGAAATACATAATGGATTTTTGATACCACTTATTTGTATTGTTTTGCTGCCTCGTTGTGAATGTTTATTGATATGATACTGCATGCATGTATGTTTTGCGATTAGATAGTGGATGGAAATCCGGGCTCTACTGATGTCCCTTTGATGTGATGCAGTGAGTAAACAACTGGCTTCGTATTTGCAAGAATGTTCAAGCTCTATATGGCTTGCCAGATGGGTTCCCCAGTCATTTTAGATGAATACTCGGATGTTTACTCGAACGGGACCGTGGGTGGCACTCTCCTCTATCTATCTCCAAATCAGCTTACAATGCATGTATCTTGACTTCAGTATATTTTACTGCACTCCCTTACCATTTCCCTACCTAACAACCTCTCTTCCCTCCTTAATATGTATTCGATCAAAGTCACCCAGACAGGTACTCCTGATATTTTAGCACACTTCTGGTGTTCCTCGCGACACTTTCTCCTCGTTCTACATCTCTGTAAGTATTGCAACACCTAGAAATTGTCATATTCTTGTTCGACCCATATAATATCTGTCGAGCATTCACATAGCGTGGAACGATCTGCACTTTTCTCCAGTTACGTGGCCCGTTTCTTTGTTTCTTTCTAAATTTGTCGTTTATCGGCTGTATTCATGTGGAATACACTGTTGCTAAAATAGGGAGCGTTCTTCCGGATATTCTGCATAAAATCGAACTGTTTATCAGATCAAATACCTTTCATCTAGAAATCTGAATATCCCAGTTTACCAAGAACGGAGTGATGGCTCTTTTTTTCCTCGAAACAACATGCGTTGGAATATGTGATACTCTCTCTCAAAACAGATGCCAAAGAACTGATAAGCAGATCAAAATTTCTGCACCAGTGATGCTTAAAGCAACCTGCAGTTGATCGAGACCCAGTTGGTACTTTCATACCAGCAACACTTCAAGGCATAATTGAAAATTAAATTAAACTCTTCCTCTGCAGCGAGCATCGAAATTCATACAGAACAGAGCGCAAATTTCTGCTCTTTTAGGTAGTGCTCTTGGTTTTTATGTAGCACTTACCAAATTTCAATTATGGGTGACTCAACTGCTGACCGATCTCAATTAAACTATATCATATTTAATTTGGTACATAAATATCTTGCACATCTCAACACACATTTAGGGAAACGGTAAAGGTGTATGGTAAAACATGCTGAAGGCATGATACATGTTAATATGGAGTACTTTGAGCTCTGACCACTTTGAGCAGTGTTCAACAAAATTAACGATATTCTGGATCTAATTAAATTCCAGATAAACTGCGTTAGTATATGTTTACTGTACAGTTCACATCCATTTCGATACATCGTTTATGAGTGTGGTAGCATTAGTTTGTCATTTGTATGATTTAATGTTTTTATTCTGTCGTTGATTATAAAAATCAGATTCAATTAAAAAAAACTAGAGTTCACTTAGTGTCATGCAATGCTATGCTGAACTCGTGACGTCAACACTAAAATTTGGTATCCTCATTCATTACGCAGTCCATTCGATGCAATTTTTTTTTCCTGTAAGAGTTGCGAGTAATATTTTGTAGCTGTGAACGGTCACTTTCGACCAGGGGTGATCAAGAATTTGGCTTGCAAGCCGTGCCTGGCATGCATGCCATAGCGCTAAGACTGTAGATTTCCCCAACCACACGCTACGCTATCTGAGCTGGAAAGGGGGAAAACGCGGCAAACGCGCCGTATTTAAATGGCACTGCACCCGTACTGCATAAAACTTGGTTTCAAATTTCTCAACAACATAAATCACAACCAAAATAAATTTTCTTTATTACATACTTCATTATTTCTCGCACGCTGAAAACATAGTATAATTTTTATCTGGTACAAACTATCGTCATGTAGACAGACGGAGTCAATTTCACAGATTTTAGAACTTAGATTCCGTCGTAATCATGACTTATTTAGTTTCGTAATCGAAAAAGATCCTTTCGCACACATGCTATGATTGAAACTCATTACGGAGACGAAGAAACTGTCCCTGAAGAAAACAATGTAGTCTTCCTGAACAGTTTTAAGGTGGAAAGATTTGTCTTTAAAACGGGAATTTCATAACACATAAATCAGTTACATCTGCACATGTACGGGGTCGCATTCTTCTGAAACGTCAAACTGTCTCGAAAACAGATGTGAGACTGGCATTGTCCTCAAAACGTTTAGAAAACTATCCTTGTAATTATTTCTAGATCACAATAATTTTTCTCCAAATCTCGCATTTTCTTTAAAGTCATTGATCTTATGGAACAAAATTGTGTTTGTTAGAATTTATCCCTTTCATAACGCTGTTTTCTTTCTAAATGCATCCTCACCAAATCAGAAAGAGGTTGTTTCTCACCGTGCATTGTCTTACTATGGGCAGCGTGCACTGAAGTCCACGTAAAATGTGTCTTTAATCCATTTCGGATTTTCTAATTTGCGTTCCTACACTCCTTTTTCCTTCATATATTCAACAATAGCGGGCTGTAAATCGAAAAATCGTTCCTGGCATGACCTTGACGTATACGACTTATTTTGCAATAACTTATAAAGTCTCCTAGGGGTCGGTGCTGGGGCCGCTACTACTTCTGATTTTTATAAACGATATGCCTTTTAGTATTACAGGTGATTCTAAAATATTTCTGTTCGCTGGTGACACTGAAACGTCCCCTTAGAAAAATTATACATGACTGTGCTTAAACTGACACACAATATTTTTTTAGCGCAACGCAATCTGACTTTCAATAATCCCTACAAAAGAATGGCCCTGACTAACATTAACCTATACCTTTCACAAATCACTTACCTCACAAAAATCTTCGTTACTCGAACTACTGCAATACAGCGAGCGCCACTACTGCCAGCTAAATAAAAGATTCAAACTACGGAAGGCGGTAACTACTGATAGGCGTAGTTAGCAAATGAAAGATTTTAATAGAGAACAAACAATGTATTTACCTTAATAGTCATAATATATATATATAGCAGTTCATGACATCCATTCTTACAAATGTACTGTTTCTGATGGACACACCACCAGATTATCCATTCTCAAAAATCCGCCATCTCACTTCCCCACATCCACCACTGCTGGCGGCTCACCTTCAACTGAGCAACGCTACGCGCTGTTAACAGCCAACAGCCCAACGCTACAATAGCGAACAACAATGCAAACCAGCCACAGACGGCACACAGCACATCCAGTGATTTTCATACAGAGCGCTATGTGGCGTTACCAATATAAAAACCTAAACAGCCTACTTACATAGCCCCCAAGTTCCCCACAAAAAATGTTGCAAATTGTTTTGGGCAGTGGCCAATACAGATTTGCAAAAATTTTTCATAATTACAATAACAAAGATATCAAATGTACACACTTATTGATACAATGTTGGTCAAAAGCTAAAATTTTCTCACAGTCCATAAAGACAGTCCTGATCGTTCATCACAGTAAAATTGCAGTGTTTTTCTCAATGTCTGAGCAGTAAAAGAAAATGCACACGGAAGTAGTGGATTTCCATGCAGTCTTGAAGAAGTAGTGTTGTCCTTCCAACGGAAAGACAGTGCTGACTCTTGAAATGCAGACAGGTAATGGGCCAGAACAGAGCAAACCCACAGCAGAGTCAGTCAAAGTTTTGAAGAATATTGCTAGGTAGGTCACCACAGAGCAGACCCACTGTAGTCCTTGTAGAGAGTATGGTATTGGTGGGTCATCAGAGATGCAGACCCATTATAGTCCTTGTAGAGACGGCCAGCAGCCATCTATTGCGACTATGCAGGTGCACAATCACCATCGAAGAGTCTTGCGGAGAATATAGCAAGTCCATAAACCACCACTTGTGCACGCACAAAGTTTTTGGAACTGTCCTAAGAAGTCTTGCAGACAATATAGCAAGTCCATAAACCATCACTTGTGCACTCACAAAGTTTTTGGAATTGTCCTTAGAACCAGCAATGCTGTTATCCAGTCCCTTGCTGAATTATTAACACCCGTGCAAACACTAACAGTCCCTACTTCTCACATATTGTCCATGTACTATGACCAACAGAAACGTGTGCAGTGAAATGTAACTTACAAGTTATTTAATTTGCTGAACTGGTGTCCATTACAATTTTATAACATGAGAATACAATAACAAAGGTACAAAATACATCATTAAAGAACATAACAATACAGATAACATTTGTAGTAGTATGGGCTTTACAAAAGAATAGAAATAACATATACATCAGTATTACAGGAATTATGACATAAGTACATACGTAAAAGACCAGCAAAACTTTTGAAACATCAACTTCACACATGAGCAACAAAACAGAACAGATAAATAATGTCTAAA
The DNA here is from genome assembly GCF_021461385.2 of Schistocerca piceifrons. Taxonomy (NCBI): domain Eukaryota; kingdom Metazoa; phylum Arthropoda; class Insecta; order Orthoptera; family Acrididae; genus Schistocerca; species Schistocerca piceifrons. Next base: position 1,000,844,736 of record NC_060138.1, read on the forward strand.
CATCTTTACAAAGTAAATAACATATTATTAGAAAAATTCTACAACATAACTCGTATCAGCTAAACACATAAAGACAGGAAAAACACAAATATACGAGAGTACACAAACACACAGCGGGATAACACAAAAGGAAAGGACAGGGTTCGTTTTCAGTGTAACATTTTGTACTACAGTCCAACCCAAAACTTCATTCCATAGATCTTTCCTCTTTTTCAACATTTGTTTCCACCAAAAAAAAATCCTATCCAAGCATGCTTTCTGTATTCTATTCATCCTCTTTTAAAGTAATTATTCTTCATTGTACAGTAAATTTTCTTTTGCAACCTTTTTTCGTATAACTTCTCAATGCATTTCTTCCAATTCATCATAATTCATTCTCTTATATAGCCTACCCCCTCTTTAGCTAACTTAAATCTACTGAGCTCAAATGCATAAAACTAAGGGATGAGGCAATGCAGCAGCACAAAACAATTAATACAAACAGCAATGAAAAAAATGCAAATTGGCAAAGCAAGCAGCAATAAATGTAATAACTTATATCTAAACATGACAAACCCACAAGCAGAAAAACTAGTACACTAAGGACAACAATGCAGATAAGGGTATGTCTATTCACATCTTAATGTCTATGTAATTAAAGTGGTGCACCGCAATAAGTTATTCTACCAAAAATTACCAAGTACATGAAAAGAAAATTCTGTATGCAATTCCTGTGAAGGAAAATGTCTTTTTGTGCTCCTTCGTTTTTTTTTAAGTAAATCATAAAGTTATTATTTACTGGATCTGTAGGCATAAAATATTTATATTAGTACATCTATAAAATTTTATTTGAACCAATGCTGCAGTGGAGCTAGATACTAGATATTAAACAAAATGAGCAATCTCTCAACTACAAAGACAATAGATATAAATTGTTTCTCATCATTTCATGAGGTATTTTAGTAAATATCATAAATTACGAGCTCCACAGTATAATCATATGTTTTCAAGTTTGAGTGTGTCGTATTTGCGATGCTTTCTACAAAGATATGTCAATAGCGAAGATAATGGCCTCCTTTTTTCTCCACCTGTGCCTCTGAAAGGCACACACTAATGGCTTTTTTCCAGGCGACAGTCACGCAGCTGGGTGCCCACGACGCATTACATGAAGGTGGTCACTTAAGTTTCTTACCGAATTATTTACGACACCAGTTTGCACTACAGTGACAGTCTCATATAAAATTTCACAGGTCGAGAATTTGCGTTACAAATGTGTAGAAACAAAATCCTTTAAATATAATAGTGTCCAAAAAATTTTCGTCGGCATTGTGATACAGTCACGCATTTACACACATTTCATAACTCTTTAAAGTATGATTCTTGGTTTCCATCATCCTTTTTCACAAGTCAGAGTCCCTAACCACTACTCCTTATTCCTTACCTTATTACACATATACATATTCATCAACACGTCTTCAATATTTCATCATAATAAATACAGGGCATAATCAGATTCCTCATATAGCATCATCTCATAGACCATAAACATACCTCAACAACATACACATCGTCATCGTAATAATAACATCATAACAGATCGATCATATCTCAAAATTGTCATAGCTTTCTGAATATTTTAAAACCTAAAAAAAATTCTCTGCTCATTTCAAAAGTGTCATCTACCTCAAACGTACTTTAAAAATCATGAGCCCATACCAAATACGATATTCAAAGCTTTCATAGTATCACAATGGTTCTGAAAAATATGAACAGTTCACAAAGTACAGACAAAATACAGTTTCATAAGTGTGAAGTTATCCAACTGTGTAACTACGTAAACATCTGTCACTGATGTAGTAAAATAAATGTTTGTCTCTCTCAGTTAAATAATCAGATAGCTGTGTAATTCTGTGTTAGAGAAACATGGTACTGATGTGTAAAGTTGTATAAGCAAATACCATATTAGCTAGGGCTCCTTGTGCTTGCCAAACACATGATACACAAAGTAAGCATGTACCCCCCTGAGGATTAATGTAATTATACCCTCAGGTGTTACAGATTACAGCAATGGAATGAAATGTATCACAGAAAACTTTCTTTGTAATTTAAAAATCTTTAAAAATAAATGTTTTAAGTACAAAATTAATCACACAAATGCGCGTCCTGTAGCGCTAAATTGTGCGTCTTGTTGTAACATAATCTCTGTCATTACTTAAGGGTAAAAAATGTGCCAAGTGTCGTAATTATTGTCGTCCGTAAGCAAAGTTCTGTGGAAGTCAATGTACTTACCTAGTAATAAACAAAAGCGAAATGCTATGCGTATAGATATTGTAGTTATTACGTACAGTACCGTGATCAAGAAAGTACTACACTGTAACGTATTGTTGTGCTACAAAAAAGGCTGTCTTATTGTAGCTATACTAAAAAGTTACTACTAAAACGTGTTTTACTTTCCAGAAGAATTCAGAAAAATTGTGCAGATATAAAACAGAAACACCTCAAAAGCAACATTGTAAATGGTCACTCATTAGTAGAGTCGTGATCAAATCGTGTAGCTGTCACATAAACTAACCACTGTGTCATCTGGTATCTCACAGAAAGTACTTTAAATCCAGAATGTATTTTCAAGTAAACCAAAATGTTGCATTAAAATCTCATTAGCAGTGTCAGTATATGCTCTAAGTATGTAAGCCTGATAGTCCTTACGTAATCGTGCAACTAACAAGCAAGAATGTATAAATAACAACACTATGTCGTCTGTTCACTATAACAATGCATTCGTAATTTCTGTTTAAAAATGTTCCCTAGGTTCTAGGCTGGATAGTTAACTTCAAAAAATTGTTGCATGTTAACAGTTTGTAAGTGTGACAAAGAGTACCAGTAACGTGAAGTGAAAAATTTTATAGCAAAGACTAAATAAAAAGCAGATTATCTTTCAAGAAACGGTTTTACATGTGAAATGTGGTGCAACCCTTTACCCTTTCTAGTGGGCAGAGTTTCAACTTCAAAGTAATTATCATGTTGTATACGTCAGTGAGGAATGCTAAAATTTTTCTCAAGGTTAGTGTCTATGTTATTTTTCTCTGAGCCAGCCGGCACACGTCGCTGCCTGCGGTGCGAGTCATTGCCTGCTAGCTCTTTGTGGGCGTGCGTCGTTTTTGGGATTAGGAGACCTAACTTCTACAAATTCACCTTGCCGAGAGGGCCCAGCCCTGTTTGAATCCCGCCAGTTCTGATGAAATTCAGGTCTGTCGTTATGATTATATCGTCTGTCGTCATGTCGGTAGCTCCTGTTGTTTCTTTCTTGTCGGTTAAGTGGTGGAGAATTTCTCCCTGAATTATCACTGCACAGTGGACCGTTGTGTCTGAAGTTATTCTGTCTCCCATGATAATAATAGTTCTGGTTGCCATATTGTCTGTTTCTATGATTGTCTCTGTCATATTCATTACTACAGAAATGCGATCTTTCTCTGTAATTATTACTACTCTGCCAATGGTTGTCATATGGGTGGTGTCTGTTTTGGTCACGATTTACGTTGTAAGAATAGCCTTGTCGTGTCCATTTATTATTTCTGTCATCGTGGAATTGTGACGGATGTGACCTGTAATTGTTGTGCTCCTGTTTTCGCGTTCTGCGATTGTCAGTGTCAATTTCCAATTCTTGTAACAGTCCCTGAAAAGCTTCAATGTCGTCTTTGCAACGTCCTGCCAAAATAATATGTCGTAAATGTTCAGGCAATTTGATTAAGCAAATGCGGATGTGTTCTGAGGGACTGTATGGGTTTGACAGGTACTGATTCTTGTGCAACATGTCTTCAAAATATTTCACAAGACTGGAAAATTCAGATTGTTCGAAATGTTTCATCATTATGATGCTATGTTTTACTCGGTCTTGTGTAGCTTGAGACCAATATGCTGAGAGGAAGGCATGATAAAATTCTCCTTCACTGTGACAATTGTGAACGACCGATCGCATTCTTTCAGCTGGTTCATTCTCTAAGTAGCCACGTATAAATTCTAATCTGTGCTCAAATGACCAGTTGGGAGGAAAACAATGAGAGAATTGATGACGCCACACTTGTGGATGAATGTCGTTGCCAGAATTCTTAAATGTTTTCAATTTACGTGTAGTAATGAACAGCTTATAGTCAAAATCATCATGTCGGCGAGTCGCATGTCGGTCATTGTTACGTCGTTTCGGCGGTTCCATTTCAAAATTGGGTGCACCTTGCCAATTTCATTCATAATTTCCGAAATGCACTGTGTTATTATTTTGTGGCTGTTCCGTATTTCTATGTCCCTCTTCCCGTATTGGAGTGCGAGTGTCCTCTGAAATACGTAATTCTTGTATTACCTGTGTCAGCTGATCTTGTACTTCCCGGAATTCTCTTTGATGTTGTGTATTAATTTGATTCTGATTTTGTTTGAATTTCCTAATTTGTTCGCATTCTTCTGTGTAATTAATGACTACCGGTTTTTTCGTCACTCAGATTATATTCTACCTTCGTAGACAAATTATTTAGCTGATCTGAAAGTTCAATTACTGTCTCTGATAATGAACTAATTTCCTCCGTATGTCTTTCTGAACCAATTTTCAGAGTATCTACTGTGTCCTTTAAGTTTTTCTGAGTTTTTGCAAGTTGCATAACCGAATCGGTAGATGCAACTGAGTCAGTTTTAGCTTGCAAGGTTTCATGATTTTCATGAACAATAGTTTGCAGTTCTGTTATGGCTGCTTCGTGATTCTGTAATGCATTTTCATGCCGCGAAAAAATAGGTTGAAAATTCTCACAAATTTGTGTTTTTACGTCATTACAGACTTTTTGACATTTCGATTCAATGTTATGTAACTCAGTAGTTAAATCTTCACGTGTTTGTTCAAGCATGGTGTCTAACTTTCGAAGCTTTTGCTGTGTTTGTCTCTGATTTTGTTCCATTGTGTCTAACTTTTGAAGCTTTAGCTGTGTTTGTCTCTGATTTTGTTCCATTGTGTCTAACTTTTGAAGCTTTTGTTGTGTTTGTCTCTGATTTTGTTCCATTTGTTGCATTAATTGCAATAATAATGTATTAGTGTCTGGAATCTGTTCCTCTATGCTTTTCGGCAGTGCATTTGCACCAGCAACATTCACATTTTGACGAGCAGAAAATGTGTCTTGACTTATTTGAGAAGACGGTGAGGACGCAAAACCTGAATCTACAGTATTTGTGTCCTGTCATTTCGGATTCCTGAGGCCAACTGTTGCCGACCGATCGATCGACAATGCTTCCCTGTTCACTAATTGTTTCACTGTCTACACCATTATTTGCCGCCCACTCCATTTCCCTATGCACAATTACCAAATTACTACCTCGAATCTCTGTTAATTCATTACACAGTGGTGCTGATAAGCTACGCTCGTCGTCACTATTATTTCTCAGTTTACTTTGGAGCCTAGTGTTACGTTTTTCACACGCCATTATTGTCACAATGTTTCACACGATAACACAGAAAAGCACAATTTGATTAGGAAAAATAAGAGAACACATTAACATAGCTCTGAAAGTAATATCTAGTTAATTGCAAGCGCAGCTGCGAAATACTTGGTGCAAATCTACATGCATGCCACAACTGTTTTACTGTACAACAATGAAAGACTGCAACTACAAAGGAGATTCTCTCTACAATTATGCGCTAGCAATAAACAATAGCTACACTAATTACACAAACTACAAGAAAAAAATCAGAAGATTCCAGTGAGGTATGGCAGGTTCGCCATATGAAACGTCCCCTTACAAAGATTATACATGACTGTGCATAAACTGACACACAATATTTTTCTAGCGCAACGCAATCTGACTTTCAATAATCCCTACAAAAGAATGGCCCTGACTAACATTAACCTATACCTTTCACAAATCACTTACCTCACAAAAATCTTCATTACTCGAACTACTGCAATACAGCGAGCGCCACTACTGCCAGCTAAATAAAAGATTCAAACTACGGAAAGCACTAACTACTGATAGGCATAGTTAGCAAATGAAAGATTTTAATAGAGAACAAACAATGTATTTACCTTAATAGTCATAATATATATAGCAGTTCATGACATCCATTCTTACAAATGTACTGTTTCTGATGGACACACCTCCAGATTATCCATTCTCAAAAATCCGCCATCTCACTTCCCCACATCCACCACTGCTGGCGGCTCACCTTCAACTGAGCAACGCTACGCGCTGTAAACAGCCAGCTGCCCAACACTACAATAGCGAACAACAATGCAAACCAGCCACAGACTGCACACAGCACATCCAGTGATTTTCATACAGAGCGCTACGTGGCATTGCCAATGTAAAAACCTAAACAGCCTACTTACAACACAAGCGTGGAAGCGAAGGATGTTGGGTGTAGTATTGACACGATTTCAAATAATGCAGTTCAGGATACAAGTTCATGACTTGTTGAAAATAAATTGATTTTAAATCACAGTAAGACTAATATTTTACAGTTTCTAAACTGACATTTTGATTACACGGAATGGGTACATGATTATGAGACTGAACGTTTCAATTTCCTGGGCGGCCAGACAGATAGTAAACTGTCCTGGAAAGCCCAAGTTCAGGAGCTTGTTCAGAAAATAAATGCTGTTTTATTTGCCATTAGAACAGTGTCTGACATACACTTAGTTCCACAAGAAGGTGTACGCCGTTATCTCTATGAAATAAAAGACATTATTATAAATATATGTTTACGTGAAAATACATGTTATTACTAATTGCACAGTTACCTAATAGGTAATCCAATCGCCTCCGTTATCAGTTATAGCTTTGCAACTTCTTGGCACGCTTTTCACGAGATTTTCTGCATATTCTCTCGGTAACGACCTCCATATCGTCCTGATTTTATATGACAGCTGCTTCAAAGTATATATTGGCTTTCCTTTAAGCTTCACCTTAAAATACGACAGCAAATTTTCGATCGGATTTGCATTCGCAGCCATTGCAGGCCAATCCATCTTGGACACCTCATTGTCTTATTTCCAAGGTGTACAGAGTTGGCTGCGATGTTTCGGATCAGTAACCTCTTGAAGCACCGAGCTTGCCTCGTTCGAACCAAATAGCTTCTTAATGAACCTCAGAAGATATTTTTGTTAAATATTGCACATTTTTTCAGTGCGTTTAAATTGGCTATAAATAACTGCAAATAGCCTAAACTGCAACCGACAAAACAAAACATAGCATTCAACTCTCACACTGTTTATCTATACACTGTGCAAAAGCGCAGTGACAACACATTAAAGACCACCACCGCAGATGTCACTGCGGACGTTACATTTGGCATAATGGCGTACACTTTCTTGTGAAATTGATTGTAAATGGCAGTTCAGCACGAAAAGTAATCTACTTTGCTAATTTTCATTCGCTTGTGACGTATGGTACTATTTTCTGGGGTAACTCTTATGATTCAAAAAGGGCATTTTTGGCTTAGAAACGGGGCGGTTCGAACAATATGTGGTGTAAAATGTGCTGTAAGTTCGCCTGTTCAGTAGTCTGAGAATTCTGACATTGGCCTCTCAAATACATATTTTATTTAATGTCGTTTGTTATTAAAATTATCAGTTTATTCTCAAGAGTTAGCAGCTTTCACTCAGTCAATACTAGGCGGATATCCAATCTGCGTTTGGAACGCATTACCTTGACTCTTTTTGCAGAAAGGCATGCAGTATTCTGCTGCATCTATTTTCGATAAGCTGGCACAAGAATTCAAAAATCCTGGCAGTAATCCACGCACTTTCAAGTCCAAACTGCAGATTTTCCTCACGATTCACTCCTTCTATTCTTTCGAGGAACTCCAGGAAAAATTAAAAAAATAATATAATTCCTGGATTACTTTGTTCATTATCTTTGTTTAAACTTGTGTCTTGTCGTCTGCATATGATTGATACGTTTCTTTTTATCTACTATTACTCCTATGTTATAATCTAATGTACCGACTCATTCCGTGGACCATGGAGACTTGCTCCTCAATTTGTTCCTAAGGAACGTGACATATAAAATAAAATTTAAAAAATGGATTTATAGAGAAAATAGCAAAGATCTAAAGTAGAACAGCGCCTTCCCTCTCGGGTTCTTTCAGTGGGAGTGGAAGCGTCACTGAGACGCTCATCAAAATCTACAAGAGAGGTGTTTTGTACCAGTGCGGTTTATTGTTAAAATTCCAAGAACGTGCGTTCCTAGAAGAGTAAGCCCCCGTATATTGCTAATACCTCCGTATATTTAACGAAAAATACCATAAAGGTAAATTATAGATAGTTAAGCTCTCACAGAGACTAGCCAAGAGTCGTTCTAACTGTGCACTGTTAGCGACTGGGATATGAATGGTGTTACGAGAAGCATCCTCCGCTACACACCTTAAAGGGGCTTGCAGAGTGTAGACGTACATATAGACTATCTTATAAAAAGTATTCGGGCACCTATTATTGGACATTAATACGGGTGTGTCCACCCTTCGTCTTGATGACAGATAAAAATTTGCTTGAGAGACTTTCAGTGAGGTGTCTCTACGTTTGTAGAGGAATCACAGCCTTTTCTTCCTCAAGAACTGAGACCAGAGAGGGAAGTGATGCTGGACACTCCAGTATGGAGCGAAATCAGCTTTCTAACTCGTCCTAAAGCTGTTCCATTAGGTTCAGGTCGGGATTCTGGGCAGAACACTCCATCTCAGGAATGTTATTTGACACAAACAATTGCGTCACAGATGCTATTTTACGACAAGCTGCACTGTCAGCTTCATACAAACAAGCGTAATCTCCAAGCTGTTCTGCTACAGTACGCAATAAGTACTGCTGCAAAATGTATTCAAATTCTTCCGCATTTCTCGTTTTGACAAGCACAATACGAGGGTGACAGGAAACGAGGCTTCTGACGCTGCTGCCAAGGCTGCAGTCATCGTACCTCGGCCCAGTAGTTCTTGTATTCCCTTCGATGATCTCTGTATTGCCGTCTGTCAGTAAGAATAAGCTACAGGTTATGAAACCTCCCCCAGCGACTTGGACGACCTCCTCTTGGCCCTCCCGCCGCGAGGAGGTCATTTTAACTAGACTGCATATTGGGCACTGCCTTGTTAGCCATCGCCATTTTTTAAGTAGCGACCCCGCCCCCACCCCCTCACAACCCTTTGTGCACATTGCGCCCAACTATTAACTATCTGTCGTTTCCTGACCCAATGCCCATTTTTTAACCTTTTACATTCCCGTTTGCGTTTGCCGTCTGATTGTGAGTTATCGGCCGTTTTAGCGAATGACGAGCGAGCTGTCGACCGCGTTTTACATTTTATCCGTCGTAGCAATATAGCGAAGGCCATTCAATTTTTATACTTATATGGGTAGGTGTCTGTTCTTTCGGACATGTCTGTTCTTTCGGACATGTCCGAAAGAACAGACACCATATCCATATAAATATATAGTTCTGGCAACACCGGCCATGACATTCTTCTTCTGTGCGGTTGCACACATATTCTCCGAATTCTTACGGGACTTGGTAAGAACGTCTTCCACGAGTAATGAGTGTGCTGGGATGGGGCACTACGAATGTAGTGTGTGGACATACAAGGTGAGAATGTGGGTCTCTTGGGAGGCGTGCGCGAGATAGTCCCTGCAGTCGCGCTATCCTCTGTGCCCTCAGTGTCTCAGGTGAATGCCGGCACGGTAGCTCAGCGTGTTCGGTCAGAGGGTTAGCTGTCCTATGTAATAAAAAATCTGGGTAAATCGATCAACAACGAACTTAAACGGATGTCCTACGACGTCCGCCGCAAGCAGATGCAACGAACAAAATGAGATCTAAAAAAAAAAAATGTGGGTAGAGCGTCTGCCATGTAAGCAGGAGATCCCGAGTTCGAGTCCCGGTCGGAGCACACATTTCACCTGTCCCTGTTGATATATATCAACGCCCATTAGCAGCTGAAGGTATTAATATAATTCTAATTTCATTCAATTTTTAGTTCTGCACCACAGCTTCTCTATGTCGTATTTTGTAGACCTTTTTCCACGTCCCTGTTTTTAACTGTCTTCTCGTCCGTCAATTGGCACTGACGTGTAGAGCTTTTTAACTCCTCCCTTTGTCTTCATGTTTCACAGTTTTGACATGGACTAATATGACCATGGATGTTTTTGCGTCCTGAAACAAAACAAACAAAACAACCTAACCACGAAAAACACCCCAATATCGTAACACTACCCCCTATGCACTTCACTGTTGGCAGTACACATGATTGCAGATAACGTTCTCCAGGTATTCGCCAAACCCAAACCCCGTCATCGGACTGATATACGGTGCAGCATGACTCATCACCCATTGTCACTGATTTCCAGTCACTGACTATCCAGTGGCATTTACACCCCCTCGAGCGCCGCTTCACGTCGACTACAGAAATGTGTGAAATTAGAATTATATTAATACCTTCAGCTGCTAACGGGCGTTGATATACACTCCTGGAAATGGAAAAAAGAACACATTGACACCGGTGTGTCAGACCCACCATACTTGCTCCGGACACTGCGAGAGGGCTGTACAAGCAATGATCACACGCACGGCACAGCGGACACACCAGGAACCGCGGTGTTGGCCGTCGAATGGCGCTAGCTGCGCAGCATTTGTGCACCGCCGCCGTCAGTGTCAGCCACTTTGTCGTGGCATACGGAGCTCCATCGCAGTCTTTAACACTGGTAGCATGCCGCGACAGCGTGGACGTGAACCGTATGTGCAGTTGACGGACTTTAAGCGAGGGCGTATAGTGGGCATGCGGGAGGCCGGGTGGACGTACCGCCGAATTGCTCAACACGTGGGGCGTGAGGTCTCCACAGTACATCGATGTTGTCGCCAGTGGTTGGCGGAAGGTGCACGTGCCCGTCGACCTCGGACCGGACCGCAGCGACGCACGGATGCACGCCAAGACCGTAGGATCCTACGCAGTGCCGTAGGGGACCGCACCGCCACTTCACAGCAAATTAGGGGCACTGTTGCTCCTGGGGTATCGGCGAGGACCATTCGCAACCGTCTCCATGAAGCTGGGCTACGGTCCCGCACACCGTTAGGCCGTCTTCCGCTCACGCCCCAACATCGTGCAGCCCGCCTCCAGTGGTGTCGCGACAGGCGTGAATGGAGGGACGAATGGAGACGTGTCGTCTTCAGCGATGAGAGTCGCTTCTGCCTTGGTGCCAATGATGGTCGTATCCGTGTTTGGCGCCGTGTAGGTGAGCGCCACAATCAGGACTGCATACGACCGAGGCACACAGGGCCAACACCCGGCATCATGGTGTGGGGAGCGATCTCCTACACTGGCCGTACACCACTGGTGATCGTCGAGGGGACACTGAATAGTGCACGGTACATCCAAACTGTCATCGAACCCATCGTTCTACCATTCCTAGACCGGCAAGGGAACTTGCTGTTCCAACAGGACAATGCACGTCCGCATGTATCCCGTGCCACCCAACGTGCTCTAGAAGGTGTAAGTCAACTACCCTGGCCAGCAAGATCTCCGGATCTGTCCCCCATTGAGCATGTTTGGGACTGGTTGAAGCGGCGTCTCACGCGGTCTGCACGTCCAGCACGAACGCTGGTCCAACTGAGGCGCCAGGTGGAAATGGCATGGCAAGCCGTTCCACAGGACTACATCCAGCATCTCTACGATCGTCTCCATGGGAGAATAGCAGCCTGCATTGCTGGGAAAGGTGGATATACACTGTACTAGTGCCGACATTGTGCATGCTCTGTTGCCCGTGTCTATGTGCCTGTGGTTCTGTCAGTGAGATCATGTGATGTATCTGACCCCAGGAATGTGTCAATAAAGTTTCCCCTTCCTGGGACAATGAATTCACGGTGTTCTTATTTCAATTTCCAGGAGTGTATATCAACGGGGACAGGTGAAAATGTGTTGTATGTGAAGGTTGTATACATGGAAGAAGCCTGGAGATACTGACAGGTTTCAGATAGATTATATAATGGTAAGACAGAGATTCAGAAACCAGGCATTAAATTGTAAGACTTTAGAGGATCAAGTAGGTAAAAAGACGAAGGCTAATAGAATTCCTTGGGTAACAGAAGAGATATTGAATTTAACTGATGAAAGGAGAATATATATAAATGCAGTAAATGAAGCAGGCAAAAAGGAATACAAACGTCTCAAAAATGAGATCGACAGGAAGTGTAAAATGGCTAAGCAGAGATGGCTAGAGGAAAAATGTAAGGATGTAGAGGCTTATCTCACTAGGGGTAAGACAGATACTGCCTACAGGAAAATTAAAGAGACCTTTGGAGAAAAGAGAACCACTTGCATGAATATCAAGAGCTCCGATGGACACCCAGTTCTAAGCAAAGAAGGAAAAGCAGAAAGGTGGAAGGAGTATATAGAGGGTCTATACAAGGGCGATGTTCTTAAAGACAATATTATAGAAATGGAAGAGAACGTAAATGAAGATGAAATGGGAGATATGATACTGCGTGAAGAGTTTGACAGAGCACTGAAAGACCGAAGTCGAAACAAGGCCCCGGGAGTAGACAACATTCCATTAGAACTACTGACAGCCTTGGGAGAGCCAGGCCTAACAAAACTCTACCATCTAGTGAGCAAGATGTAAGAGACAGGCGAAATACCCTCAGACTTGAAGAAGAATATTATAATTCCAATCCCAAAGAAAGCAGGTGTTGACAGATGTGAAAATTACCGAACTATCAGTATAATAAGGCACTGCTTCAAAATACTAACACAATTTCTTTGCAGACAATTGGAAAAACTGGTAGAAGCCGACCTCGGGGAAGATCAGTTTGGATTCCGTAGAAATGTTGGAACACGTGAGGCAATACTGACCCTATGACTTATCTTAGAAAATAGATTAAGGAATGGCTAACCTACGTTTCTAGCATTTGTAGACTTAGAGAAAGCTTTTGACAATGTTGACTGGAATACTCTCTTTCAAATTCTGAAGGTGGCAGGGGTAAAATACAGGGAGCGAAAGGCTATTTACAATTTGTACAGAAACCAGATGGCAGTTATAAGAGTCGAGGGACATGAAAGGGAAGCAGTGGTTGGGAAGGGAGTGAGACAGGGTTGTAGCCTCTCCCCGATGTTATTCAATCTGTATATTGAGCAGCCAGTAAAGGAAACAAAAGAAAAATTTGGCGTAGGAATTAAAATCCGCCGGCCGCGATGGTCTAGCGGTTCTAGGCGCTCAGTCAGGAATCGCGCGACTGCTACGGTCGCAGGTTCGAATCCTGCCTCGGGCATGGATGTGTGTGATGTCCTTAAGTTAGTTAGGTTTAAGTAGTTCTAAGTTCTAGGGGACTGATGACCACAGATGTTAAGTCCCATAGTGCTCAAAGCCATTTGAACCAGCCAATTAAAATCCATGGAGAAGACCGCAAAGGACCTAGAAGAGCAGCTCAACGGAATGGACATGGTCTTAAAAGGAGGATATAAGATGAACATCAACAAAAGCAAAACGAGGATAATGGAATGTAGTCGAATTAAGTCGGGAGATGCTGAGGATATTAGAGTAGGAAATGAAACACTTAAAGTAGTAAAGGAGTTTTGCTCTTTGGGGAGCAAAATAACTGATGATGGTCGAAGTAGAGAGGATATAAAATGTAGACTGGCAATGGCAAGGAAAGCGTTTCTGAAGAAGAGAAATTTGTTAACATCGAGTATAGATTTAAGTGTTAGGAAGTCGTTTCTGAAAGTATTTGTATGGAGTGTAGCCATGTATGGAAGTGAAACATGGATGATAAATAGTTTAGACAAGAAGAGAATAGAAGTTTTCGAAATGTGGTGCTACAGAAGAATGCTGAAGATTAGATGGGTAAATCGCATAGCTAATGAGGAAGTATTGAATAGAATTGGAGAGAAGATAAATTTGTGGCACAACTTGACTAGAAGAAAGGATCGGTTGGTAGGGCATATTATGAGGCATCAAGGGATCACCAATTTAGTATTGGAGGGCAGCGTGGAGGGTAAAAATCGCAGAGGGAGACCAAGGGATGGATACACTAAACAGATTCAGAAGGATGTAGGTTGCAGTAGGTACTGGGAGATGAAGTACCTTGCACAGGATAGAGTAGCATGGAGAGCTGCATCAAACTAGTCTCTGGACTGAAGACCACAACAACAACAACCTTCCGCTGCTAACGGGCGTTGATATATATCAACGGGGACAGGTAAAATGTGTGCCCCGACCGGGACTCGAACCCGGGACCTCCCCCTTACATGGCAGACACTCTATCCATCTGAGCCACCGAGGGCACCGAGGATAGTGCGACTGCAGATAATATCTGCGCACGCCTCCCGCGAGACCCACATTCTCACCTTGTATGACCTTCTTCTTCTGTGTGGATGCACACATATTCCCCGAACTCTTACGGGACTTGGTAAGATTGGCTTCCACGAGTAGTGAGTGTGTTGGGGTGGGACACTACGAATGTAGCGTGTGGACATACAAGGTGAGAATGTGGGTCTCGCTGGAGGCGTGCGCGAGATACTGTAGTCCCTGCAGTCGCGCTATCCTCCGTGCCCTCGGTGGCTCAGATGGATAGAGCGTCTGACATGCAAGCAGGAGATCATGGGTTCGAGTCCCGGTCTGGGCACACATTTTCACCTGTCCCCTTTGATATATATCCCCGCTGATATATATCAACGCCCGTTAGCAGCTGAAGGTATTAATATAATTCTAACTTCGTTCTAGACAGCTGTAGGTCATCAATGGTGTCTGTTCTTTCGGACACGTGCAAAAGAACAGACACCATATCCATATAAGTATACAGAAATGTGTGGTTTGTGTGGAGCTGATCGACCGTTTGGCACCCGCGCACAGCCATTCTGCTAATCGGACTGCCGTAAGCACTTTGGAACTCGCGAGCGATTCCTTCAGTACTCGGCAGTCCCTGTCTATCAGTACTTGGTCTGCCTGGTCTTGGTTTAGCTGCTGTTGTTCGCTCGCGTTTGCACTTCACAGTCACACCACCAACAGTCGACCTAGGCAGCTTTATAAGAGCTGAAACCACTGTGATGGATTTGTTACTCAGGTGATACGCAGTGACTGCTCCATGTCCGAAGTCACTGAGCTCTACTGATACTGCTTCTCTACTGACAGCACAATACTGCTCGCCTCCTTTTGTACTGGCGGGTCCGGCTCTCAGTGACATCTAGTGGTTAGCTCTTCATTACGTAGGGGAGTTCGGATACTTTAGATCGGATAGTGTATTTCAACCATACGCTGTCTGACATGTGGTGCCTCCGCCCGCAGACGCGGCCAACAACTCCAGTTCGCCGCCGCTGCTCGACTACACGGACTTCTACAACTCGGCGCTGGACCACGTGGACCTGATGCAGGACTACTTCAACTGGCAGAGTCCCCAGCGGCCGGGACAGTTCTCCTATTGCCAGTACCCGTTCATCCTCAGCATCGTCGCCAAGAGGATCATACTTACCAAGGTAAGCAGCCAACGGAGGAGACTGCAATGCTTACGTGTTTCTCGTTAAATTGTAATAGTCTTTCTTACTTATTATTCTTTATGAAAACAGCCCTACAGTGCTTAGTGGATATCTACACTTATGCTCATAAATTAAGGATAATTGCAGAATGTGGTACCACACAACGTGGCACTACACAAAACTGCCGCTAATAGCATAGGCAAATAGGGAACACACACGACACAGATCTGTATGTCCACGGTATTGGTGATAGGTTGACAAAACCGTCCCAAAAAACATGTGCTACAAAACGCCACTGTTTCCTGCGCGTGTACCCCGACATCAGTATGGGATATGATCACCATGGACACGTGCACAGATCTCACAACGGGTTGGCATACTCTGGGTCAGGTGGTCGAGCAGCTGCTGGTGTATAGCCTCCCATTCTTGCACCAGTGCCTGTCGGAGCCCCTAAAGTGTCCTAGGGGTTTGAAGACGTGCAGCGATACGTCGACCGAGAGCATCCCAGACGTGCTCGATGGGGTTTAGGTCTGGAGAACAGGCAGGACACTCCATTCGCCTGATATCTTCTGTTTCAAGGTACTCCTCCACGATGGCAGCTCGGTGGGTCCGTGCGTTATCATCCATCAGGAGGGAGGTGGGACCCACTGCACCCCTGAAAAGGCGGACATACTGGTGCAAAATGACGACCCGATACACTTGACCTGTTACAGTTCCTCTGTCAAAGACATGCAGGTGTACACGTGCACCAATCCTAATCCCACCCCATACCATCAAACCACGACCTCCATTCAGGTCCCTTTCAAGGATATTAAAGGGTTGGTATGTGGTTTCTGGTTCACGCCAAATGAAAACCCGGCGAGAATCACTGCTCAGACTATACCTGGACTCTTCCGTGAACTTAACCTGGGACTACGGTCCCAATGATCACGTACTGTGTTCTTGACACCAGGTTTCACGGGCTCTCCCCTGACCTGGAGTCAGTGGACTGCACCTTGCAGGTATCTGGGCGAATAAAGCATATCTGTTCAGTCGTCTGTAGACTGTGTGTCTGGAGACAACTGTTCCACTGGCTGCAGTAAGGTCCCGAGCAAGACTACCTGCAGTACTCCGTGGCCGTCTGCGGGCACTGATGGTGAGATATCGGTCTTCTTGTGGTGTTGTACACTGTGGACGTCCCGTGCTGTAGTGCTGGACACGTTTCCTGTCTGCTGGATCGTTGCCATAATCGTAAGATCACACTTTGTGACACACGGAGGGCCCGTGCTACGACCTGTTGTGTTTGACAAGCCTCCAGTCGCCCTAGTATTCTACCCTCATAACGTCATCAATATGTGTTCTTTGAGCCATTTTCAACACACAGTCGCCATTAGCACGTCTGAAAACGTCTGCACACTTACTCGCTGCACCGTACTCTGACATGTACCAACACACCTCTGCGTATGTGGACTGCTGCTAGCGCCACCGTGCGACGACCGCGGGTCAAATGCACTGTGTAGTCATAACCTGAGGTGATTTGAACCCGCAAACCGCCCACCAGAGCGTTGTTTCACCATGTATCAGCATTATCCTTAATTTATAAGCATGAGTGTACATGTAGGTTATGGGAGGGATATTCAGTAATTAAAGATACATACTGAGGCAGAAATGAAACAGTTTGCAGGAGGAATTTTGCACTTTTTTTGACATTAGGTTAGCATCACTGGAATGAGATGAGAGCAGCTGACGGATAAAAATTCTTTCTTTTGTAACCTCAATATTGTGTTTAGCAATGGCGTGTTCGCTTGAATCTCCCACAACAATTGAACGACGTTCAGTGATCCACTTTTTTTTTTTTTTTTTTTTGCTTCCTGAAGGTAAAAAAAAAACAGCTAAAATCTTTTCTCGAATGACTTTACAGTATGGTGAAAGTTGTATGAACCGCAGAAATTTTAATAAGTGAGTGAACGCTCAAAACCGTTCGAACCTCAGTGACTAACGAGCAACTTCCCGGTCAGTTAGTCCAAGAGTCAACTCCTTCCCTCGCAACTCGCACTGGCGACTTTATTCGCAAAGACTACCGTATTAAGTCGAACATATACCAAAATTTGCAGTGAGTGTTGGCACAGTTCTTAACGTTAACAGTAACAAGCTCAAGTACAGCAAACCAAGTGCAAGGTGAGTCTCTAAAAAGTTACCGCAACAACACAAGGAAACAAGGCTCAGGGTGTGCACAGACTTAAAGACCGTTATGAAACGGAAGGCGATCCTTTCTAAACAAGATTTTAACGTAAGATGGAATTCGGATTCATCTTAACCAGCGCCCAAAAGACTAAGCATGGAATGAAATCAGACTAGCTCATCTGTCCGAAAGAAATTCAAAATGCAAGCATTAGCAGGAAAATTTATGTTGATCGTCTTTTGGGATGCCCAAGGTGACGCCTTTTGTGATTATAATAACAGTGCCTACTACTCAGACGCACTGATGAACAAAGTAAAGCCAGCAGTGGGAGAAAAACGTCGAGGATCTCAAAGAAAAGGTGTGATATTGCTATACGACAGTGGTCGCCATCGCACCAAGAAACCACTGAAAAAATGGGTTGGCAAACACTGTCTCATCCTCACTACAGCTCATATTTACTCCCTCGGATTTTCAGTTTTTGGTCCATTCAGGGAGGCGTTACGTGGAAAAAGGTTCAGCAACAACAATGAGGAGGTCAAAGAATGTATGCGAAAGTGACTCAAACGACAAGACAAGGCTTCTTTGCATCAGCTACAAAAGAGAGAAGTTCGTGGTTGGGACAAGTGTATTTATATACGTGGGCATTGTGTAGGGGAGCAGTAAAAGTCTCATTTTGTAAAAACACAGTTTTTCCGTCAATTTGTCTTTTTAGCTCTTGAATGCCCTTCGCATATTGAATATCGTTGTTTATCTGCTGAAATACACCAGTTCAGAGACAACTGTGACTTGCATCGGACATGCCAGCAACTCGGAATTTGCCGTGTGAGTTTCGATATGCCCATCGTGAAACCTGCATGTAGGAATATATGCACACACTATTAAAATCAACTCGTCACCGCAGAGCAATGAAACAATGTTATACGCGCAACATTCTGATGTGACTTCAAAAAGCAAACTAGACGTTATTATGACACACCAAGTAACTTAAATGCTACACTACACTTCTAAGTGACACAGTTACATTACATTATTTTTCGGTGTGGCCACCAACTCTCTGTAAAGAACGTTCTACCAATCTTTCAGTTCCTCGACGGTAGACGTCCGTCACGGAACCATTCGAGAACCGCTGGGTGAAAGTCCTCATCATCGGAAAATCTCTTTCGAACCCCAGATGCTGTTTTAGTTTGCGCGAAGACATGGAAATCGCATGGTGCAAGAAATGGTCATCGCGGTCGGCATCACGCACGTTTGTGCGGCGTTCGTCAAATTGTTGGCAACCGTTTCACTACTGCTGAACGCGACACTGCATTTGGTCTGCATAGCCGTTTTACTCACAAGATTCGTACTTTCCCACGTACTTCAATTTTGGAGTACGTTCCCAGTTGCCGTTCCATTTCGAGCGCACACTGCAAAGCACCTGTCTTCGTGTCTGCAGGAAATCGGGAACATGTACTCTCTTCTGATAACGCCCCACTCTTGAGGAACGGTCTTAAAGTGGGACGACATGTGTAACCTACTTTCCGAAGTCCCTAAGAAGTATTTCGTGAGGCCATTATGCCTCTGAAAAGGTTTCTACACACGTCACAGCGTCAAATCTAGCACAGTTAGAATGTTTTCCTGTGGGACATCGTTATATTCTTGATGACCTTTATCAAAGCCCAAAATACCACGATGGTGTGCTGATCACAGAATTCCCAAAGTTGTTCAGTAGTTGGTAAAACTGATGAAAAGGGTGATTTGGCATTAAGCGGCATCTCTCGTACTAAGGTGCCGACTTGGATATTCCTTACAAGTGCGAGTGAGCACTGTCTTGCGGAAATCCAGCTCTAATACTGTTTTCAAACAAAAGCATCATTTTAAGTGTACAACTTCTCTAACATGGTGAGGTACGTTTCTAGCAACTTTATGAAGGATGAGCGAGACCAGCCGCTATTCAACAACCGGCCTAGAAAGTTGATTCGAAAGCAAATAGTGACGAAAAATCCAAACAAGTAGGCCTAATGGACTTACTTTAAGACAGTAAATGGATCAAAGTCGCATATACAATCGATCAGTGGTCATTCCGTCAGCGAAACGGAAAGAGTGTAAGAGAAGAACGAAATATAAAATTCGGTCTTCCAGACGTCACTGTTGGTGATCGTTATCATCACACGAACGCCGAAATTGAGAAAAGTGATTCTCTTGGAGGAAAGGCATCTGGATCTGGTGAGATGCATGTACGGGAAAGAACGTAATTCCCTTCACGCAGCACTTCACCGTACGTCTCTGGAGCGACGAATGATTCCAAACGATTGGGACTGGGTGGTCAGCGCGGTTGGCTGCCAGGGGGAGACCTAAACCTCTCGGAAAAGAGCTGCTTTGGAGCGCCACACTGCAAAGCAGAGTTAACTACCGCGCAAAGTGCAAAATCGTAAATGATACATTATTGAGCTATCGTACAAGCTATAAAAAATCGGATAGGTTGAGACGCAGTGGTACAATTGTAAAAAATATATTTCATTCACGAAAGACTGACGCCACATCTTCGTGTCATGCCGTTCTGGAGTTCCTGTCCTCCAATGCTATCCAATCAGAGCCCAGGAAAGGCAGACTATACTTACAAGGAAAAACTCTAGACAGTCAGTGCCGGCCGCGGTGGTCTAGCGGTTCTAGGCGCTCAGTCCGGAACCGCGCTGTTTCGAATCCTGCCTCGGGCATGGATCTGTGTGATATCCTTAGGTTAGTTAGGTTTAAGCAGTTCTAAGTTCTAGGGGACTGATGACCACAGATGTTAATTCCCATAGTGCTCAGAGCCATTTGAACCATTTAGACAGTCAGTGGGAAACTAAGTTGTCTCTATTTATGTGATCAACCACACACCCAGTGCATCACCAAGATAATTGTATGTGTCGTCCACTTTAGCTTAACCCATCTTGTATAACGTTATATTTTAGACACATTGCATTATTTGGCTGGAATAATTGTCTCCCAATAAATTAACGTTTGACTGAGATCAATCAGATCAGACCATAGGGCCAATAATCAATAAATATTACACACTTGTTTTGTTTAAATAATAAGTGTGAGATGAGATGCTGTAGGCAATCGGAAAATGGAGCCCTACACTGTTCGACAGAATGAAATAGTATCAGCCTGTCCGAAGCCCCATTCCATTCCATGGAGATCACCCGTAGCTTGAGACCACCTTCACCACCAGTTTGAACAGTGCACTGTTACTAACTGTGATGAAATGCCACATGTTGTTTTTGATGCACTCGTACCTTACCACTGGCATGTACCAACATCTGCCGTGACTTCTCCGTGCTGCGAAGTTCAGCGATGGTGTTTCTGCATCTGCAGTTAATTGTTGTATCCAGTGACACACAGTGAGTAGAGGTATATATGTGGGGTGAAATCTTCTGCTCCAAAATAAGGCCACAAGATGTCGTGCACGGAGCGTCACGTAGTGGTTAGTGTCGCTGGCTGCCATGTTGCGCGTCAATAGTTCATATCCAATCACCGGCAATTTTTTGTTATTTAGTATTTATCATTTCTGGAAGGTTCTCGGAATCGCATATGTTTTAATGTTTGTATACTCTGGAATGCAACGGCCTTGCCGCAGTGGATACACCGGTTCCCGGCAGATCACCGAAGTTAAGCGCTGTCGGTCGTGGCCGGCAGTTGGATGGGTAACCATCCGGGCCGCCATGCGCTGTTGCCATTTTTCGGGGTGCACTCAGCCTCGTGATGCCAATTGAGGAGCTACTCGACCAAATAGTAGCGGCTCCGGTCGAAGAAAACCATCGTAACGACCGGGAGAGTGGTGTGCTGACCACATGCCCCTTCTATCCTTATCGTCGTCTGAGGATGACCCGGCGGTCGGATGGTCCCGATGGGCCAGTTGTGCCCTGAAGACGGAGTGCTATACTCTGGAATATTGGATATTGCTGTAAATAGCGCACTATTCATCCAGGATTTCATTACTAACACGGGGAACCCGCCATAGGTCGCTCTCTGATACGAGAGAAACTTGGCAGAGTGAAAGACGGATGAAAATAAATGGCAATTTATTGTGACTTAGATGCCAACACTAGACAGTTTCCGTAAAAATGACTCTAACCTCTTCGATCTTACCTCTCGTATTTTACGTGAATTTGACGTCGAGTCAGACAAAATAAAACACATCGGTATGTGGTGAGAGGAAATAATGATGGTACAAACTCTAACTAGAAACGTAAAACATACGAGGCCTGTCTAAAAAATATCCGACCTTTGGCCAGAAAAAACATTTCGAAAACATGACGGGGTTGGGACCCTAATCCCTTTCAAAGTAGGCCCCTTGTGCTTGCAGACACTTAGCCCATCGATCCTTCCACTTCTTGAAACACTTCTGGAAGTATTCTTTAGGAGTGATGTTCAGCTCCGTCGTCGTGTTCCGCAGTATCTCTTCTCAACTCTCAAAACGGGTTCCTTTCAGTCATCATCATCATCATCATTTAAGACTGATTATGCCTTTCAGTGTTCAGTCTGGAGCATAGTCCCCTTATAAAATTCCTCCATGATCCCCTATTCAGTGCTAACATTGGTGCCTCTTCTGATGTTAAGCCTATTACTTCAAAATCATTCTTAACCGAATCCAGGTACCTTCTCCTTGGTCTGCCCCGACTCCTCCTATCCTCTACTGCTGAACTCATGAGTCTCTTGGGTATCCTTGCTTCTCCCATGCGTGTAACATGACCCCACCATCTAAGCCTGTCCGCCCTGACTGCTACATTTATAGAGTTCATTCCCAGTTTTTCTTTGATTTCCTCATTGTGGACACCCTCCTGCCATTGTTCCCATCTACTAGTACCTGCAATCATCCTAGCTACTTTCATATCCGTAACCTCAACCTTATTGATAAGGTAACCTGAATCCACCCAGCTTTCGCTCCCATACAACAAAGTTGGTCGAAAGATTGAACGGTGCACAGATAACTTAGTCTTGGTACTAAGTTCCTTCTTGCAGAAGAGAGTAGATCGTAGCTGAGCACTCACTGCATTAGCTTTGCTACACCTCGCTTCCAGTTCTTTCACTATGTTGCCATCCTGTGAGAATATGCATCCTCAGTACTTGAAACCGTCCACCTGTTCTAACTTTGTTCCTCCTATTTGGCACTCAATCCGTTTATATCTCTTTCCCACTGACATTACTTTCGTTTTGGAGATGCTAATTTTCATACCATAGTCCTTACATTTCTGATCTAGCTCTGAAATATTACTTTGCAAACTCAATCGAATCTGCCATCACAACTAACTCATCCGCATATGCAAGACTGCTTATTTTGTGTTCACATATCTTAATCCCACCAAGCCAGTCTATTGTTTCCAACATATGATCCATAAATAATATGAACAACAGTGGAGACAGGTTGCAGCCTTGTCTTACCCCTGAAACTACTCTGAACCATGAACTCAATTTACCGTCAACGCTAACTGCTGCCTGACTATCCATGTAAAGACCTTTAATTGCTTGCAAAAGTTTGCCTCCTATTCCATAATCTCGTAGAACAGACAATAACTTCCCCCTACGAACCCGGTCATATGCCTTTTCTGGATCTATAAAGCATAGATGCAATTCCTTGTTCCACTCGTAACACTTCTCCATTATTTGCCGTAAGCTAAAGATCTGGTCCTGACAACCTCTAAGAGACCTAAACCCACACTGTTTTTCATATAATTGGTCCTCAACTAATACTCGCACTTTCCTTTCAACAATACTTGTGAAGATTTTACCCACAACGCTGATTAAAGAGATACCTCTGTAGTTGTTACAATCTTTTCTGTTTCCGTGTTTAAAGATCGGTGTGATTACTGCTTTTGTCCAGTCTGATGGAACCTGTCCCGACTCCCAGGCCATTTCAATTATCCTGTGTAGCCATTTAAGACCTGACATTCCACTGTATTTGATGAGTTCCGACTTAATTTCATCCACCCCAGCTGCTTTATTGCAATGCAATCTATTGACCATTTTCTCCACTTCCTCAAGTGTGATCCTATTTCCATCATGATTCCTATCCCATTGTACATCGAAATCTGAAACCTTACTGATCGTATTTTCACCTACATTGAGCAACTCTTCAAAATATTCCCTCCATCTGCCCAAGGAATCCACAGGATTCACCAGCAGTTTTCCTGACCTGTAAAAATACTTGTCATTTCCTTCTTACCTCCCTTTCGAAGACTGCTAATTACACTCCAGAAAGGTTTTCCAGCAGCTTGACCCAAAGTCTCCAACCTGTTTCCAAAGTCTTCCCAAGATTTCTTCTTGGATGCTGCAATTAGCTGTTTGGCTTTGTTTCTTTCTTCAACATAACTTTCTCTGTCTAACTGAGTTCTAGTATATAGCCATTTTTGATACGCCTTATTTTTCCTTTTACAGGCTGCCTTGACTGTGTCATTCCACCAAGCTGTTTGCTTCATCCTACCTTTACACACTACTGTTCCAAGACATTCTTTAGCCACTTCTAGTACTGTGTTCCTTTACCTTGTCCATTCCCTTTCCAATGACTGTAATTGACTACATTCAACTAACTGGTACCTTTCTGAGATCACTGTTATGTACTTGTGCCTGATTTCCTTATCCTGAAGTTTCTCCACTCTTATCCTCCTACATATGGACCTGACCTCCTGCACTTTCGGCCTCACAATACCAATTTTACTGCAGATTAAATAATGATCAGTGTCATCAAAGAATCCCCTGAATACACGTGTGTCCCTCGCTGCCTTCCTGAATTCCTGATCTGTTATTATATAGTCAATGACAGATCTGGTTCCCCTGCCTTCCCAAGTATACCGGTGAATGTTCTTATGTTTAAAAAAGGAGTTTGTGATTACTAAGCCCATACTGGCACAGAAATCCAAGAGTAACCCTACAACGCATATTTTTCTGCCAGGTGAAGAATGACGTTCGCCAATTACAGACGTGCCCTATTTCCATCACACAGAAAAAGGATTTCATAAACAGAAGTGATGCAACCAAAATTCACTGCTTGATCCACAGTCAGTTGTAGGCCCCAGCTTTCACGAAAATGTTTTGATGCGTTTAGTCTGCCGCAAAATTATCGGCAGATCGCGAGGTATTTAGCTACGTTAACGAGTTTTCCTTACTACATTAGAGGTGTAGACAACTTCATGCTCAGTCTAATATTTCTACCTCTACTTCTCCTTCACCAGACAAAAAGCCGATTTCTTTCTCTTTTTTTTTCAAACAAAAAGAGACGCAAGTTGACAACTTAAGCTCGTTTGAGAAACAGTTGTGCGTTTACATGGGAATGAAAATCAAATGTAGAAGTGGAAAACCGGCAGCTACAACCGGATTTCTAGAATCGATTTTGGAGTTTTTACATAAACAACCAGAAGCGGTATTGGGTTTGCGAAATCCGGTTTCGAGAGCCTCATGTAAACATTCTGGAAATCCACCTCTAGCTGCCGGTTCCCTGTTGTCTAGCAGCAAATCTTAAACCGTTTGAGCAATTCCATAAAATTAGACAATGCTGTTAAATGTTTCGCTACATTTCCTCATTAACAGCTCCACACAGAAGACACTCCCTTACTCTATGGACCGAAATACATTCTACATGACACATAGCATCATTTCCGTGACTCTTTTGTAATGTTTGGTGTAGACCGTTTACAGTGTCCAGCTTTGTTGATATGTCCCGCAGGACTCAGAGCAGCAGATGATCCTGACGGCACGCCGCTCTCTGGTGGCCAAAGTCGCACGCCACCAGGCGCCTCAGATCGACATCTTCTTCCTCAACATCCTCGTACGGCGCTCTCACCTAGTCTCCGATTCTCTCAACGAGGTGAGTCTCATCTACATCTACCAAGTTACCAAGTTCTGTGCACGGACTTAGGCTGGCCGTGTACTGGAACCATAATCGTCCGACTCCTTGTCCGGCCGAATGGACGGCCAATCGCTGAAGCTTGTTCACAGTCGGCCAATAGCCCACTGCCAGGAAAGTAAACAGCTTCATTAGACGATAGTGAGTCTTTCTTTCTAGAAACCCCGTATTTTAGAGGCAACGAATCCAGCGAAACCAAAATAAGCAGACTAGCAGAATTTCATCACGTATGTCCGGCCCGATAGCTGAGGGAAAATATACCATGTATAGATGTATACTTATAAATAAGTGAAATTGATCCATTAAAGTTCTCTAGATCCTATGGAACCCCCTTCCTTTCCTTGGCGCTTGGAGGGCGGGAACGGGACATTTAGGCCAGGCCTCGAAAAACGCCCCCTGCCCTCTTTGTCCCCGACCTTTCTCTCAGGCCCTTTTGAGGAAAAAAAAAAAAGTGGTCAGCGTGACGTACTGCAGTCCTACGGGCCCGGATTCGATTCCCGTCTGGGTCGGGGATTTTCTCCGCTCAGGGACTGGGTGTTGTGTTGTCTTGATCATCATCTCATCCCCATCCGGCACGCA
Organism: Schistocerca piceifrons; assembly: GCF_021461385.2. NCBI lineage: Eukaryota > Metazoa > Arthropoda > Insecta > Orthoptera > Acrididae > Schistocerca > Schistocerca piceifrons. The sequence continues at coordinate 1,000,870,785 of NC_060138.1, forward strand.
GGTCGCCCAATGTGGCGTCGAATGTTATTAAGACCTGCACCAAAGCGGCCGGACCTGCCCCGTAAGGGGCCTCCTGGCCAATGACGACAAACGCTCATTTCATTTCACCCATATGAGGAACTGAAGAGAGCAGGGGAAGTTTTTTCCACTACTCCATGTTGTCCATGGATGCATTTTAGCCCAGCTTTACAGCTACTCAGCTCACAATTACAAAATAGTCAAAATTCAAAGTAACAATATCACCTAAGGAAAGTGCGGTTTCAACATTGCAATACAATGATAAGATTCGTTGATGGCAGTGATATCCTCAGTGAATGTGAGGAAGAATTATTACATTACCATTTGAATGTAATGAGAGAGACAATGGAGAGAGGTATCAAAATAGCAGTCTAATGAGCACAGAATATCAACCGAAATCAAACAAAAGAAAGATGAAAGTAATGAGGAGCAGGCTCCATGCATGGATACAGGACTGGGTTCTGGAAGAAGGTCACACTTTCTTATTATCTTCTCTCTCTTCCCACACACTTAAATATAATTTGCTTACCGAGTGAGGTGGCGCAATGGTTAACACAATGGACCCATATTGTGGAGAACGACGGTTCAAATCCCTGTCCGCCTGTCCCGATTTAGATTTTACGTGATTTCCCTAAATCGCTCCAGGTAAATCCCGGTGTGATTCCTTTGAAAGAGCACAGCTGATTTACTTGACCAGCTCTGAAATATTCTGAGCTTGTGCTTCGCCAGGCGGCCACTGTGGCCGAGCGGTTTTAGGCGCCTCAGTCCGGAACCGGGCTGCTGCTACGGTCGCTTGGATGTGTGTGATGTTAGTTAGGTTAGTCAGGTTTAAGTAGTTACTAAGTCTAGGGGACTGATGATCTCAGATGTTAAGTCCCATAGTGCTTAGAGTCATTTGAATTTTTTGTGCTTCGCTTCTGATGACCTTTTTTTCCACAATTTGTTTTCACCCTCACTGTCAATGTACCACAGATGCTTACGAATTAATATCAGTAACTATATCTCATATAAAATGTTTTAGTATAATAATAATAACTTGCATACATCGCTTTAGCATATTTCACAAAAATAATAATTTACACAATATAAAATCGAAGTGTCCGATCACCATAATCAGCATTTCACTCAGGACGACAACTGTGCACGCAAGTCTGCAGACTATGGATATTTCATCGCTTAACTGTGTTATTTTGATTTCAAGGTAGCAAGAGTCTTTCACTTCATCTGTCTTACTTACAAAGGAATGGTCCAATCCGACATGTCAAAACCAACCCTGGATTTTTTTTGAGCAGGAAGAGCAAAGAAATTTTAGCTGTTAAGACACACTGCAAGCATTTTTTAAAAGTTGTTGAAGTTACTGATTTTTGTCGCATAAAGAACCATTTTTGACAGCGATTAGGGCAGCCCTTTCTGCCTAAAGCGCACTCAGCTGTAACAAAAGAGAGTATAGCGCCGCGTAGAGCGAATATTCAGAATGACGTAAGCGAATTTGAAGCAGCTAAACCATACAAAAAATGTTACATATCGTTAAATTTTTGAATAATAAGCAGTTCATATCGACACCTGAATTGTTTGTAGATGTAATTCTTACGAAGGTGACTGGCAGAAAATAAAACTACGTAATGATTGGTATTACATCACAGACGACTTTCATCGATACTGAGTTTAATTTGTTGAAATGAAATATTTCTTACAAATACACCATTCTATAACAATTCCTGTAGCACAGTTGTTACGATAATTTTTGAATAATGTGAATTTTACTAACAATGAAACAATGTCTTGCTTATTCCCCATAGTCGACAAAATAAAGCGAAGCGTCATTTGAATAACGAAAAGAAACATTTTTCTTACACCACACACACCTGACGAAAGAAAAATTAATACTTTCAGGCATTTCACAGTAATGACTAGTCTTATTTAGACACAATTGGGTGGCCTAAGAAATGGTCCTGGTTGTTGCTCTAATTATTGTTAAAGAATAATCAAAATATCCAGGGGTGTACTGCCAGTCTGCAGTGTCCAACGGGCACAATATTTCGGCAATCATACATGTCGCCATGACCAGGTTCGTAAAACGTGGCGCTGGAAAATGAAATTTAATACTACGGTTCTCCCGATAAACCTCAAATTAGTATCGGAAATTTTGTTGTCCGAAAATTTCCTTAAAAATACTTTCACTATCGAAAAATTCTTTACCGAGAGCAAGATTGGTTGCTCTGAGTGGAATCTGTACTATATAAAGTCTTTTCACCGTCCTCCTCAAAGACAGAGGTGTCCAGGCCAAGAGTTCAACAAAAGTAATGAATTAATTTCTGTAGCTGGTTAGAGACCGTTTTGAAGAAATGTTAAAAATTATTCTTACCTATTTTCGGATACTGATAGGTCGTTTATAAGATTCTTGTCATTTCAACAGTCTTTTTCTTATTTGTGATCCTAATACGCCCTGAAGTTCCCAAAAACAGAAACTGTGGAAACAGGAAACCAATCATTACCGTCATTGCTGCATACGAATATGTCATAACATTAGTCGATTGCACAGCCGACTCCGTCTTTTTTCTCCTCGAAATGATAGTGTGGTTTGCTCGAAGTTCTTTCAAGAAACCAGACTCATCGGCGTAAGACACAGCAGATGTGTGGATAACAATAAGATTCTTCTGCAAGTCAGCTATGAATAAATGGCATCTCCTCTACACCTTTACTTGAAGTAAACATAGTTGTATTGTGACTTCCTATACTGCATGATTTCTTAAATCTGTTTAACCAGGTCGAAGAAGCCTTAAGATCAGCAATATTCATCTTAATTGCGACTTGGATGGGCAGTGTAGCAGATCTTCATCAGTAACGGTGCATTGCCTTTCACAAGCAGCTTCACATGGTTCATATCCCAAGAAAACTCCTATAAAGGAGTGTTGCTTATGTTCTTTATTTAAGTTTAGGGGTTTGTGGTGGTTATTGATGTAGGGTAACGGAAGGCCACCCATTGCAGTAAATCTTTCGGACTGTTTCACTTTTGCAATTTTCATTTTGGCGCATATTTATTACTTCGTGAAAGTCTTTCTTCCATTTATACTTTTCACGGTCAGATTTTACGAAGCAAAACCGCGTTAAGCACAATATTAATTCAGTTTCGCCTAAATTGTCAACAATTATAATAACGCAAAAACGATGATGATTATTATGGATATTAAATGAGTTGCAAATTTGAGTGAACAGTAACTGGGGACAGTTGTTTCAGAAAAACTATCAACTAAAACCGAAACTCGCTTCACAAATTACAATCGCGCCAAGTTGTGTTATCTGTTTACCGCTGCGTCGTCAACCAAGGAAATGCACTGCCATGTTGTCCATGTACAGGTCCACTACAGCTCCGGTAGGTGAGTACTTTCCTCTAGTCGCCTGGCGAGCTACTTTCTACAAAAAGCATTCATACTTTTAAGTATATCAGTTTCCAAGTTTCTTAGATAATTTACAGAAAATAAAGTTCCATGTAAACACTATTTCTTTTAATTGCTTCCACTTACAGACAGGAAAGACTATGTTTCTGTTACTTGTTTTCCTCATAGTAAGGCCTTATCTTTTCTGACTTATCTTACCCAACCTTCTGTGATTCTACTTATGAACTGACGAATGCCAGATCAGGTGTTCTCAGCAGGTACAGCCAGCCATTACCTGGTTGGACTGCTCCTTGCAACCGGCCCAGTCCATGTGTGTGTCCAGGCCCTCAAGCGAGCAACTGAAAAGTGTTGTGTTCAATATAGCATGTGATATTCTAGATATTTGTGGACATTTTCCATGCTACTTTATTTCCCGTAAACTGACTAAGAAATTTAGAAAATGATATACATAAAAGTAGGAATTCTTTTAGTAAAATGGTTTTTTGGAAAATGTCATGAGCACCCATCCCCCTTTTTAGTTCCGCCGCTGGGAGCAGCAGAAATCAAAATCAAAATTGAGGACCACAAGCAGACAAAGTGAAGGAATCTTGCTGCTTTGAAATCAAAATAATACATGATGAACAAAGCAAGGAGGATCGATTGGAACATCCAAAGTGGGTATTCCTCCAAAAAAGAAGTGTGCTATAATCAAACATAGGCCTTAATTTGAGGACGAAACTGTTGAGAATTTAGTCTGGAACACAGCATTGTATGCAAGCAGAGTCATCCTCCTCTCTGTTGTCGAATAAACAATCAAAAAATAAAAAAAAATTGAATTCAAAGCATGTGCACTTTTTTTTAGCTTACATCACTAGGGATTTGCTGTTAATAATTTTTTTTCCTTGATGAATATCTTGCTCGTAAGACATTGTAGCTTTCTGAAAGTAACAATGCTCGTGTCTAGTAGGCATGATCAGGCTGAATAATACAATATGGACACTGGGTACTTGGTTTCGTATATTTTTCTATAAAATTCCCAATATCAAACTTCTGTCGTAATACAAACATTAATCAAATGTTTTACATCCAAAGCCAAACGAATTCGCAGTCTAACAGCTCACACCATAACTCGCCAACTTCAAACTCATTACTCCATAACTAAATGTCTCCACTTTCGACAAATGCAAAGATATGGAAATTTTACATAAGTCGATATAATCGATATTTCTAACCAAAGAGGTACACGTAATTAATATTTCATAGACAAAAGCATGTTTCTATTAATTTCGTCTTTTTGAATAATTATGTAAAAAATAAGTATGATTTTAATACTGAATCTAAATATCCTTAACTTAACAAGTGTACAAAACTGTGAAGCATATTAGAAATGCAAAAATAATTATGTTCCTCATAAAATAGTTAACTTTATATTAGTATTATGCCTCAACAATATACATTTACTCATAAGTCCAGAAAATTATACAATTTGTTTTGGCCTCTTTTGATCGTGATTTAAATTGTAGTGTACCGGATTCTTCTATAGTTTATTAGAAAAAGAGGTTTGTTGAACGGTTCCATTACAAAGTGGGTCATAGACTGTGAGAAAATTGGAAAAGAAGAGAAACAAAGTGTTTGAGTGGTGGCGTTACAGAAAGATAGGATACGAAATACAGAGGCTCTCTGCAGATTCAATGAGTAAAGGAATATGTGGAAAATACACACTAGAAAAAGGACCAAGATGATACTATATGTCTTATGATATTAGTGAATAATTTCCATGGCACTTGTGGGAACTGTAGAAGTAAACAGTTGTAGGGGCAGAGATTGTAATGAATCTAACAAAATAATTGAGGACTTTGGATGTGAGTGCCACGTCGAGATGCAGAGACTGACATGGGAGAGGACATCTGGTAGACCGATAGAAACTAGTCAAAAGACTTATTTAAAAAGAAAAACAGTGCTCATTCTTTAGCGCCCTCAGTATGGATGGTGTGTGCCGGCTCTAAGTTCCTCGTTCCCTTCGTTGCAGATCGCCAGCAAGCAGAAGGATCTGAAAAAGAAGCTGAAGGTATCGTTTGTGGGCGAGCCGGGCTTGGACATGGGCGGGCTGACCAAGGAGTGGTTCCTGCTGCTGATCCGGCAGATCTTCCAGCCAGACTACGGCATGTTCGTGTACCACCCGCACTCGCGCTGCTACTGGTTCAGCACGGACCAGGCGGGCGGCCTGCGCGAGTACAACCTGATCGGCGTGCTGATGGGGCTGGCCGTGTACAACTCCATCATCCTGGACCTGCACTTCCCGTCGCTGTGCTACCGCAAACTGCTGTCGCCACCCGTCGTGCCGGCCTCGGACGACGCGTCCGTCGGCGTCGTCTCCCAACTCACCATTGACGACCTCGCCGAGATCATGCCCGTGAGTACTCCACTCCTCTTGCTATTGTTGTTGTTGTGGTCTTCAGTCCCGAGACTGGTTTGATGCAGCTCCCTATGCTACTCTATCCTGTGCAAGCTTCTTCATCCCCCAGTACCTACCGCAACCTACATCCTTCTGAATCAGCTTAGTGTATTCATCTCTTGGTCTCCCTCTACGATTTTTACCCTCCACGCTGCCCTCCAGTACCAAATTGGTGATCCCTTGATGCCTCAGAACATGTCCTACCAACCGATCCCTTCTTCTAGTCAAGTCGTGCCACAAACTCCTCTTCTCCCCAATTCTGTTCAATACCTCCTCTTTAGTTATGTGCTCTATCCATCTAATCTTCAGCATTCTTCTGCAGCACCACATTTCGAAAACTTCTATTCTCTTCTTGTCCAAACTATTAATCGTCCATGTTTCACTTCCATACATGGCTACACTCCACACAAATACTTTCAGAAACGACTTCCTGACACTTAAGGCTATATTCGATGTTAACAAATTTCTCTTCTTCAGAAACGCTTTCCTTTCCGTTGCCAGTCTACATCATTTAATATCCTCTCTACTTCGACCATCATCAGTTATTTTGCTCCCCAAATAGCAAAACTCCTTTACTACTATAAGTGTCTCGTTTCCTAATCTAATCCCCTCAGCATCACCAGACTTAATTCGACTACATTCCATTATCCTCGTTTTGCCTTTGTTGATGTTCATCTTATATCCTCCTTTCAAGACACTGTCCATTCCGTTCAACTGCTCTTCCAAGTCTCTGACAGAATCACAATGTCATCGGCGAGTCCCATAGTTTTTATTTCTTCTCCATGGATTTTAATTCCTACTCCGAATTTTTCTTTTGTTTCCTTTTGCTTGCTCAATATACAGATTGAATAACATCGGGGAGAGGCTACAACCCTGTCTCACTCCCTTCCCAACCAGTGCTTCCCTTTCATGCCCCTCGACTCGTATAACTGCCATCTGGTTTCTGTACAAATTATAAATAGCCTTTCGCTCCCTGTATTTTACCCCTGTCACCTTTACAATTTGAAAGAGAGTATTCCAGTCAACATCGTCAAAAGCTTTCTTTAAGTCTACAAATGCTAGAAACGTAGATTTGCCTTTCCTTAACCTTTCTTCTAAGATATGTCGTGGGTGGGCGGCGGTTGGAACTCGTTGCGGTCTATCATTTTTTTATCAGTTTGAATATTTGAATCATTTAAATATGAAATTCGCGAATGTATTTTAATTAACGCATACTTAAGCATCATTTTTTCAAGAAAAATGCACGTCTTCCAGTTTCTAATTACTTATCGCACTCAAAATTCTGATTTTCATTGCAAATGTACATTCTTAATTATCGATATTTTATAAAAGACTGTTGAAGTTAAGAAAACATTACACAATTAAATTTTTTGGAGAAAAATGAAAAATCAAATACTCTTTATTTGAATACGCCCATTGCTTTGTAGGATAGATGTGGTTTCACACGAGCCAGAGAGATAGGCGTCTTACAAGGGAACCTCCCCACCCTCATATTTAGTTGTAAGTTGGCACAGTGGATAGGCCTTGAAAAACTGAACAAAGATCAATCGAGAAAACAGGAAGAAGTTATGTGGAACTATGAAAAAATAAGCAAAATATACAAATTGAGTAGTCCATGTGCAACATAGGCAACATTTAGGAAAGCGTAAGCTCAGTATCGCCGTGGTCCCGTGGTTAACGTGAGCAGCTGCAGAGCGAGAGGTCTTTGGTTCAAGTCTTCCCTCGAGTGAAGAATTTACTTTCTTTATTTTCGCGAAGTTATGATCTGTCCATTCGTTCATTGACGTCACTGTTCACTGTAATAAGTTTAGTGTCTGTGTTTTGCGACCGCACCGCAAAACCGTGCGATTAGTAGACGAAAGGACGTGCCATTCCAATGGGAACCGAAAACATTTGATCGCAAGGTCATAGGTCAACCGATTCCTCCACAGAAAAACACGTCTGATATATTCTGTACGACACTGGTGACGGCATGTGCGTCACGTGACAGGAATTTGTTGTCGGCCCACCTAACTTGTACACTTGGCGAATGGGTAAAAAGATTCTACTACCTTGCCCGATTTAGGTTTTCTTGTGGATGTGCTAATCACTCCCAGTTGCTCACGCTAACCACGGGACCACGGCGCTCGAGCGCTCATAATGTCCTTGATGTTGCCTATCTTCCACATGGACTACTCAGTTTATATATTTTGCTCATTTTTTCATAGTTCCACACAACTTCTTCCTGTTTTCTCGATTGATGTGTGTGTTCAGTTTTTCAAGGCCTATCCACTGTGCCAACTTATAACTAAATCTGAGGGGGGTGCGATGGGGAGGTTCCCTTGTTAGGCCGGCCGAAGTGGCCGTGCGGTTAAAGGCGCTGCAGTCTGGAACCGCAAGACCGCTACGGTCGCAGGTTCGAATCCTGCCTCGGGCATGGATGTTTGTGATTTCCTTAGGTTAGTTAGGTTTAACTAGTTCTAAGTTCTAGGGGACTAATGACCTCAGCAGTTGAGTCCCATAGTGCTCAGAGCCATTTGAACCATTTCCCTTGTTAGAAACACGGAAATCAATCATCTTCGCGGCGTCGGGCACACTGTACAAATGCTGCATTTTTACAGTTGCCACCGAACCACTGTAATCTGAAACCAATGGAATTGATCTGGAGCCAAGTTAAGGAATTTATCGCGAGAAATAACAAGACATTTAAACTGCCAAAAGTACTGGAACTAATACACGAAGCTTTGTGACACGTCACTGCCGAACGATGGCGAAATGCAGAACAGCACGTCATAAAAGAGGAGGAGGAAATGTGGATTTTTTTGGTGGCTTGGGATTCTGTTGCTGATCGCCTCGTTATCAACGTATCACTGCTGAAATGCACCGTATTCTTCGGAATCAGATATGGAAGGAGTTCGGAGATTACCAGACGACTGATTGTAATACCTTCAGTGGCTTCAATATTGAACTAAAAGGGAAATCAGCAGTACGCCTTTACTCCACACATAGCTCATGCAGAAAAATTACCCTTCTTAAAGTCAGGAATTTTCATCACTCTGGTTTTTAATTTCAATACTTTGTTAGCTAAAATGGAGAGCATGTTCTGTTTTCCATCTGGTCACCTGAGAAGCGTATCACCTGAGTTTTACATACTCAATTACACAATTTACAAATGTTAACCTCAACAAATATAAGCGAACCTGTATTTTTCGAATTACGAATTTGGAAAAAAACTTGTCTTACAATCGGGTAAATACGGCATGTCCCATAAATGTTCAATGGAATTAATGGCGAACGATCTGGAAGGCCAAATCATTCGCTCAGTTTGGCCTTCTGTTTAAAAATTAAATGATATTCAAAGCTATATTGTTTCTCTGCTCATCTCTTTTAATGTCTTTACGACAACTGTTCGCATCACTGCAAGTTAGTTACATGCAGTCCTTCCACATTAAACACACTGGTAAAGCTGTTGCCCCGTATAACCGCTGAGTCGATGTACGCGTAGCGCACAGTATAAAACGCATCTTCATAATCGTACTTGACTGTACTCGACACAGGTTGGCTTCCGCTCCCCGTGAAACGAAATTCACTGACGTTGCGGAAAATTTGGAAGAATACATGAGATTCATTCTTATGGTGAGCGGAGTTATAGGGCTGCACGAGTTAAATGTCACACGATTTTTCGAGAAATCTTGAGTCTGTTCGAACGCGAATATCGTGTGCGCAAACCTACCCTTCAAAATTATTCACAATAAATCTGTACGTAATCTCGATAGCCAAAGCTTCACCTGTAAATGTAAGACGAACTCTACATACTCAATTAAAAAATGTACAAATGTTAACTTCAACAAATGTAAGCGAACCTGTATTTTTCGAATTACTAATTTGGGAAAAAACTCGTCTTACAATCGGGTAAATACGGCATGTCCCATAAATGTTCAATGGTATTAATGGCGAACGATCTGGAAGGCCAAATCATTCGCTCAATTTGGCCAGAATGTTTAGTCTCTAAGCCACCGAACATAATCATTTCCAGTCAAGGATCAGTTCAATTAGACCTGAGGACCCTGTCCACTTCATGTAAACACAGCCCACATCATTATGGAGTTACCACCAGCTTTCACAGTGCCTTGTCAACAACTAGGTCCATGGCTTCATAGGGTCTGCGCCGCTATTGAACCCTACCATCAGTTCTTACCAACTATAATCAGGACTAATCTGACCAGACCACAATTTTCCACTAATCTAGGGTACAACCAATATGGTCGCAAGTCCAGGAGAGGAGCTGCAGGTAATGTCTTGCTTTTAGCAAAAGCACTTGCATCAATCATATGCTACCATAGCCCATTAATAAGTCGGCCAGATTGGCTGAGCAGTTGTAGGCGCTGCAGTCTGGAACCCCGCGACCGTAGAAGCCTGTCTCGGGCATGGATGTGTGTGATGTCCATAGGTTAGCTAGGTTTAAGTAGTTCTAAGTTCTAGGGGACTGATGACCTCAGAAGTTACGTACCATAGTGCTCAGAACCATTTGAACCCATTAATGCCAAATTTTGCTGTACTGTCCTAACGGATACGAGGGTATTTCGGAAAGAAAAGATACACCATACGCCAGAGGAACAGAAGAGTTTTGGCGAGCAAGTTGGCAACACTGGTGTTAACCTTGAACCGTTAGCTTTCTCCTCGCGGTCGTTCGGCAGTTGAACGTTGCTTCTAGTTGGAGTAGGTCGTGTTTAAAATGGCCGCGCCGATTCAGAATCCCGCCAAATGCGAAGTGTGCTCCGTCATACGTTTTCTTCATGCAAAAGGTCAGCGACCAGCGGATATTCACAAAGAAATTGTTTCTGTTTATTGGAAATTATGAATCAACGAAATGTGGCGAAATGGTGTCCTCATTTCTCTGAAGGTAGGACCGATGTTCATGATGAACAAAGAACAGGTCGGCCATCTGTGATCTCTGATGCCCTTCTTCGGAAAACGGAGGAAGCAATTCGTGTGAATAGATGTCTCACATTGAAAGGATTGCATCAGATCATACCAGACGTGTCAATGACAACTCTTTATGACGTTGTGACTGTCAAGTTAGGATACAGGAAATTGTGTGCGCACTGGGTTCCAAAACTGTTAACGGAAGAACACAAAAGGAAAAGGATGGGCTTTGCATTCAACTTCCTCATACGCTATGCTGAAGCAGGTGATGAGTTCGTTGATCACATTGTGACAGGTAACGAGATGTGGGTTTATCACCATACATCTGAATCCAAGCAACAATCAATGCAATGGCGCCATTCAAATTCACCAAACGCCAAGAAATGCAAAACATCAATTTCAGCGAAGAAAAACATGGCTTCTGTTTTTTGGGACAGACAAGGCATACTTCTGTTGGAATTTATGCCTCCTGGAACGACAATTAATGCTGCTGCATATTTCCAGACTTTGAAACGTCTTTGAAGGGCAATTCAAGACAAACGCATGGGAGTGCTGACAAGTGGAGTCTGCTTGCTTCATGACATCGCTCAGCCTCACACAGCACTCGTAACCAAAGCACTACTCAAACAATTCAAATAAGATGTATTGGACCATCCGCCATACAGCTCGGACCTTGCGCCCACCGACTTCCATGTCTTCCATTACCTGAAGTCATATCTTGATGGAAAATCATTCCACGACGATGAAGAGATCAAAGATGAAGTTGAAATGTGGTTCCGACAACAGGCGGCAACCTTCTATGACTGTGTGATACAAAAGCTTGTGCACGGACTTAACAGATGTTTGGATAACAGGGATGATTATGTCGAAAAATAACAAATCATCCAGTTAATAAGATCTAACTGATGTTTTCTAAATAAATGTTCTATTTAAGGACTGCGAGCCATTGTATCTTTACTTTTCGAAATGCTCTCGTACATTCATCGTGTGTCCCACATTGATCTCTGCAGTTATTTCATGTAGTGTTGCTTGTCTATTTTGTCTATTAGCACTGACAACTTTATGCAAGCATCGATGCTCTCGATCATTAAGTGAAGGCCGTTTGCCACTCTGTTGACTGTGGTGAGAGGTAATGCATAAAATTTGATATTCTTTGCACACACTTGACACTGTGGATATTGGAAAATTGAATTCCCTAATGATTTCCAAAATGGAATGTCCCAAGCATCTCACTCCAACTACCACTCTGCGTTCGAAGTCTGTTAATTCCCATTGTGTGGCTATAATCACATCGGAAACCTTTTCACATGAAACACCTGAGTGCAAATTACAGTTCTGCCAATGCATTGCCCTTTTCACCTTGTGTACATGATACTACCGCCATCTGTATGTATGCATGTCCCTATCCTATGACTTTTGTCACCTCAGTTCAAAGTCTACATTATTTTTCTTTGTTCCAAATACTTTCAATGTCATGAACTTCATTCCTTTATTGGTGGTGAATAGTGTACATCTTCACCTCACAGTCTACCATATAATGTGTGGCATTTGATTTCCAGTAGGTTTACTAGTACACTTTGATTGTCATCCTATGCCATTCATAGTTGTAATATGAAAAACTACCTGTTTGTGCTGCAGTCTCTGACATAATGTGCATAGCCTTGTCACTGTAGTTCACATCCTAAATTTAAGTTTAGTAAGTGATATGTCCTTAGATTACTGTATTTCTATTATGCAGTGACATTGCATTTCAGTCAATTATACATGAGGTAGCATTACATGTTTCACAATAATTTTATTTTTTTGTATAGGATGTTGCTAGAGGACTCCGAGAACTACTTGCTTATGAAGGCAATGTCGAAGAAGATATGTGCATGAGTTTCCAGGTAACCTGAACAATACTTTTTGTCAGTTTATGCTGTTTAAGAAATTATTACTGTTACCTGGGAAACTTAATTGTAAGGTAATGTTTTGTGACCACAGGTTTCACTGGAAGAGTATGGGGAAGTAAAGACGTACAAACTCAAGGATGATGGTGAAAATATTCCTGTAACAAATGAAAACAGACAAGAATATGTTAATCTGTATATGGACTGGATACTGAATGCAGCAATATATGAGCAGTTTCGTGCATTTTATCTGGGATTCCATAGTGTCTGTGCATCCAATGCATTAATTGTAAGTCTTTCTGTTTCTGTGTTATGTAGCAAACTACTTTCACCATTTTGTTCTGCACATTCTGCTGCTGCCTAGAGCTTCCTGCTAGCAATGGATCACTGAAAGCAGATCACTTAGAGAAGTTAAGATGTATTTCCTGAAAGACTAAAATATGCAGCAGCCACATCCACACATAAAATTGGTGATAAGCTAGTGACCTATAATTATAGATCTGTCATCCTACTTCCCATGTTCTCAAAAAATTTTAGAAGGTATCTAGTTACAGAATATTGAACCACTTTTTTGAGAATAACCTTTAACAACAGCCCAATTTAATGCCATTAAAAGATTGTCTACAAAGCAAGTAGTATATGACCTCACGAACTTTGTTCTGGTAGAACCAAATAACGAAATTACAATGTTGACATTTTCTGTGACCTTGACAATCCCTTTGATTCAATAGTTCATAAAATTTTGATAGGGAAACTAAACCATTGTGATATTAAAGATGTACATAGATGGAGTCATATCTCAACGACTGAAAACAGAGGGTTACACTAACATACACGTTATTGATCATTGCAAAATGGTCCTAAAATCCCAGCTATCACAATTGATTATTGTAAAAAAATTAACTTAAATTTGTGTGATTCAAGAAAAAATGGTAAATCATCAAGAAGGGATAACACTTTTCAAGATGATGCACTTAAAAGTATAATATATATGCACCACACTAGTCTTATTACAAATATTCATAGATGAATACTCACCATGTATATTAGTAATAACTGAGCATTATATAAAATCCAGTGAAGTTACATATTATAGATTAGAAGATGAGTTGCCAACAAACAGTTATTGCAGCCAATGCCATAAAGAGCATATTATGGAAATTTATATTAGTAAGGATACAGCAGTTTGAAAAATTTGCTTTTTAGAGCACTATGGTTTACAAGGATTAATCAAAATGGCAGGTGTGCTCCATAGTCATGATCTCAAATTAGTGAAGCATAAAGTGATTGGCGTATATCACCCACCAAATGCTTATGTAATGAGATTTATGAATAGTCTTAGTATTTTAGTTAGTCAAAGTGGTGCTAATGACCCTGCTACATTTGGTAACTTTAACACAGAAGAAAATTCAATAAGAGTAATAAACTTGAAACTCAGTGATGCATTAAGCTCATACAGTTTTTAAAATATACGAGAGTCACTCCAAAAGAAATGCACACTATTTTTTTAAAAATCCATCTTTTATCCTACATGTTTGAAAGTTTTACAGTGTGTAGATACATCCTTTAGGAACAACATTTTCATTTCTCCACGTAATTTCCATCCCTCTCAACTGCCTTTCGCCATCTTGGAACCAGCACCTGTATACCCGCATTCTAAAATTTTAGACCAACCTGTTGGAGCCAATGTTTCACAGCATGCACAAGGACATCATCATCTTCAAACCTTGTTCCACGAAGAGAGTCTTTCAGTTTCCCAAAGAGATGATTGTCGTATGGAGCCAGGTCAGGACTGTAAGGCAGGTGTTTCAGTGTTGTCCATCCGAGCTTTGTGATCGCTTCCATGGTTTTTTCACTGACATATGGCCGTGCATTGTCGTGCAACAGCAAAACATCTTGCTTTTGCCGATGTGGTCGAACGCGACTCAGTCGAGCTTTAAGTTTCTTCAGTGTCGTCACATATGCATCAGAAGTTATGGTGGTTCCACTTGGCATGATGTCCACAAGCAAGAGTCTTTCGAAATCAAAAAACACCATAGCCATAACTTTTCCAGCAGAATGTGTGGTTTTGATTTTATTTTATTTATTTATTTTTTTTTTTTTTTCTTAGGTGAATTTGCATGATGCCACTCCATTTATTGCCTCTTCGTCTCTGGTGAAAAATGATGGTGCCATGTTTCATCACCTGTCACAATTCTTCCAAGAAATTCATCTCCACCATTCTCATACTGTTCCAAAAGTTCGCTGCATACCATTTTCCTTGCTTCTTTGTGAGCCACTGTCAACATCCTGGGAACCCACCTGGCACAAACCTTTTTTAACGCCAACACTTTCAGTATTCTGCAAAGATTTCCTTACCCTATCCCAACATAGCATGACAATTCGTTCACTGTGATGCATCTGTCAGCAGTCACCAATTCGTTAACTCTCTGCACATTGTCTGGAGTATGTGCAGTACGAAGCCTGCCGCTTTGAGGACAATTCTCAATATTGCCCTGCCCACTTTCGTCGCATAACCTGCTTGACCACCGACTAACTGTACTGTGATCGACATACACCTTTCTCAACCTCTTGTGGACGTTTCCCACTGTCTCATTTTCGCAGCACAGGAATTCTATGACAGCACGTTGCTTCTGACAAATGTCAAGTGTAGTAGCCATCTTGAAGACATGCTGTGATGGTGCCACTCACGGGAACAGGTTGAACTAAGTTTGAAAACAAGTGGGAAGGATATATCTACACACTGTAAAACTTTCACACATGCAGAATGAAAACTGTATTTTTACAAAAATAGTGTGCATTTCTTTAGGAGTGACCCTCATAGTAATGAACACTTGCCCCACTAGAACAAACTATGCTGTAATCAACAATAATGTTATAGATAAGGTAAACTATAGTAGCTTAAATTTTCATTATTCTGGCTCCTTTTGCCAGGTGGAGCATACATAAATTCAACTGTGCCAAAAATAATAAAAAGTGTTCTACAGGAATTAACTCTGAATGAATCAAACATTAATGCCTTTAATCTAACAGGGGAGAATCGGGATTCTGTGTACCAGCCGAAAGGGTCTGACAACAAATGAGATGAATATGATTCCATCATTTTGAGTCATATGACTGTTGCTGTCCATCCAAAGAAACATAGTTAAACATTGGAAAAATGGAAGTAATCTTAGACTGTAACTTTCAGCAAATGGAGTTCAAGGAAGTTCGAACTCTTCCATATAGATTTTCCAGGTTCTCCAAAACCCAATGGCTTGGTTGTACCACTGTTGGTAGAGAGGGATTAGCATTTTTGATTACTCCCTGAAGCGGTTTTCACCAAGGAGGTTTCCATTGTCCCAATTTTTTTAAACTACTGGGACAACAATTTATTCTATTTTCAAAAATAGATCTGAGGTTGTAAGTTCCAGTCCCTTTTCTCTCACGATAAGTCCCCAAGTCATTGACAATCTCTTTTCTATTCATTAGACAGTGACTGTTTCAGCACTCTTCTAAATTGTGAGGAACTTCTGAAGAGACTGAATTTCAAAAGACAATCAAATGTAAATCCCCAGTCAAAACCACTGAGTTTCATGGATTTACTTCCATTTTAAAACAATAACAAACTGCAATGTAGTTGAAAATAAAAACAATGATCTAGGAAATGTAGAATATGTTTCTTTTATTCTAGCTATGACCATAAAATCTTTTGGTCCCAGACGAATCATATCAGTCAGTGGTTACCATCTCAGATCTGCTCAAAACAAATCCTAATATATCAAATCCAGAATGACATCATCAAAAAATTATAAACACAATCAGCTAGGCATTCTCAAACGTAATTAAAAATATTAACTCTTGTGGTTATGTAGTCTCCCATCCCTTAGCAGGGTGTCTTCTGCTGCAATCCTTCCAACTTCTTTGTCAGTATCTCTCAGGGTAGGATCCCATACCCCTGCAGCATATTCCAACTGCGGTCTCACAGGTGTCAAGTAGACTTACTCCTTTGCACCATTATTAATGCCCTTCAGTACCTTCCTTAACATATCCAGAGACTCATGGATAAATTAATATCCCTGCATACAAACCACCATAAAATCCAAAAAATCTCATTTCTAATCCTACTTCATCCTTAATATCATTTACATAAATCATATACAGCAATTGCCTTAATTTGTGGTACACTTTTCTCTATTATAGCTACCCATGGTGGAAACATGTTATGTGTCACATGTTAAAGACAATTTTAGATAAATAAGAAAAATTATTTCAGCATAGACTCTCTGATTCTTGCAGAGTCCATAGTTTCTTCATTTCTTTTTCATTTCTATATTTTTTTATTTCTATATCTACATTACTTAAATATTATATAGCCTTATATGTTGCTGTAGATGCTCAGACCAGAAGAGGTGGAGATGCTTGTGTGTGGTTCCCCAACACTTGATTTAAATGAGTTGCGGAAAGTTACGGAGTATGATGGATATAAAGCTGATGATTTAATTATAATGTGAGTATCATAAAGTCTAACCAATGTTATTGCCTTGTGTGTTGTTTTTAAGGTTGTTCCTTTAATATATTAATATTATAATGTTCAAACAGTGGAAAATCCAAGATGGAGTGTAACAATATTATGAGAAGGAAAGTTGCTACTCACCGTATAGCAGAGATGCTAAGTTGCAGATAGGCACAAGACTCTCACAATTAAAGCTTTCAGCCATTAAGACCTTCGTCAACAATAGATACACATACGCACACACACTCACACAAACGCATCTCACACATACGCCTGCAGTCTCAGGCAACTGCAGTCGTGTGTGTGAGTTGCATTTGTGTGAGTGTGTGTATATGTGTGTGCATATGTGTGTCTACTGTTGACAAAGTCCTTAATGGCTGAATGCTGTAATTGTGAGAGTCTTTTTGTTGTGCCTATCTGGTACTCAAGCATATCTGCTATATGGTGAGCAGTAACTATTACAATGTTTACTGTGATATTCTATATTACTATCTAGATTGTTCTTGTTCTATTAGTTTCTGCACTATATTGCATTTCATAGAATACAGACTTCCAGAAAATTGATTTGTGTAAGAAAAGTACACTTTCCAAAAAAAAAAAAAAAAAAAAAAAAAAAAAAACAAGCAGTAAGAATACAGTGTAAACTTCTAATTTCCCACACCACGAACCACTTCAAAGAACTTTGAATCTGTGGACCTACTTTCCAGTACACTTACTCCTCAAAAGTATTTGTTGTAAAAACTGTAAAATATAATATATTCATTTCATAAAGTACATTGGTATGGTAAGGGTGCAGTTAACATGACCTTGGGTAATATTCAATGACATAAAATTACAACTAATGAGACTGTACTACACACAGCCACAACAACCTCCATTAGTATAAACGGAAATTAAAAACACACTGGATGATCATTCCTATCATAAATTATTTGATCACCAGTATGCAAGAACTGAATATTAATTGTAAAAAGGTATTTCTTCTTAGGGCACATAGATACATATGCATAGCATATACTCTTAACTTCACTAATGCACTGATGCAGCATGCAGGCCACATCATGAGTGCTGTAGTGCATCTGTGGTGCTAAAAATGTGTTTTATACGTGTATAAATGCAAAAATAAGGAGCTACAAGTTACAGAATGAAACACAGCTGTTCAAATGCAGTCAACAAAGGCATAATACTGATGAAGATATAAAAGCATTACACCAATTTAAGATGAGTGGGAACCCAAAATACAAAGTATTGCACCAATTTAAGATGAGTGAAAACTCAAAATATGAAAGTTATATAAAAAGTGGCTGACTGCTGTAGTTCTTCAAGTAATTTAATCCACAGCTACAGAACTCTACCACCATACTCATGGACAAGCCATCGATACATACCTTTACCGACTCTAGTCAGCCAAGAAGTTATTGCTTATCATACATTTCAGATATGTGAAGTGTATAACAGAGATTGTAGTTCATCTTACTATATGTCTACAACGCTGTTGGTTCTTACGACAAGGAATCATCGTAAAGTAAATGAATCAGAGTCTGTGTCCGTATGGGTTAAAAGTGCACCAAATGGTGCCAAGATTAAAGTTATTGGTGATGTGACACATTACTATAGAAACTGAAATAAAGTACCTGTCCTTTCCTTAATGAGTAAACACTGCAAAGTCCAGGTTGGAATATCAACATTATTATGGAAAGAATGGACTGCTACTCATCATAAAGGTGACACATTGAGTTGCAGACAGGCATGATGAAAAGACTGCTACATATAAGCTTTTGACCAAAGCCTACTTCAGAGAAAGGAATGCACACACATTCACACATGCAAGCACACCTTACACATACACATATGAGCACTACCTTTGGCCACTCCAGCCAGACTGTAACAGAAAAACGTTGAATGGAAGCAATAATTCAGAGTAGGGGAGGGAAGGGGTAGCAAGTTACGGATGGAGGTGGAGGAAGGGTAGTGTGGCCAGAGATAGCGTTCGTATGTGTGTGTGTTTTCTTTTCTGAAAAAGGCTTTAAACAACATGCAGCTTCACAGCCTGGGCCATCTGGAACCACCCCTTCACCACTATCTTTTCTGAACTGTACAAACAGGAGTTATATTTACAACATATTCTTTACTCATGAAATCACCCCAGCCTCTACCTCCCCACACTCTCCATCCAACAATTTCCACCCTATTTGTCTGACGTCCTCCCCCCAATTCACGTCCCCTCACCTTCACTGAGCACCAATCTTTGCCGGTGCACACACCAGTTGCACCCACCAGTTTTTTTCCCATCTCTGCTCCTCTCCCTTTCTGCTCCCCATCTCCCTCCCCCTCTCCCACAGCCACCCAAAGCTGCACCTGTCTGTCTTGTCTTGCCACCTCTAGTCCCTGCATGTTCTGCCAGGCAGCACCAATTGCTCTTCCCTCACCCATACCTGCTAGCCATCCCCCTTCTCCACATCTCTCCGGATTGTTCTTCTCTTCAGCATGTTTCTGTTGGAATCTGGGTGGAGTAGCCAGAGGCAGTAGTCGTGTGTGTGTGTGTGTGTGTGTGTGTGTGTGTGTGTGTGTGTGTGTGTGTGTGCACGCATGTGGACGTAGGCATGGGCGAGGGCATGGGTGTGGGCGTGTGGGTGTGGGTGTGGGTGTGGTGAGAGAGAGGAAGAGGGAGAGGGGTGGGCAGTTGGCTTGTGTGAATATGTGTGCATTCCGTTTTCTGAAAATGGCATTGGCCAAAAGCTTATATGTAACAGTCTTTTCATTGTGCCTGTCTGCAACTCAAGATGTCATGTTTATGGTGATTAGCAATTTATCCTTTTCATAATATTGTTGATATTCCAACCTGGACTTTCCATTGTTAAATATGAAAAGGTTTTTCATACTCCAGACCAGAGCTCTGAGAATCATAATGACAGTGAAATCAGAAACATCTTGTAACAGCCTATTCATTAGTTTTCCTATTCTCATAATTGAGGAGCATTTTTCCAAAACTGCATACATGCAAAAAATTTCAAAATGATGTGGTAATGGAATAATGTCAACCTTTTGCATCAATCCCTGAACCAAAAATTGACTACTGTTGTGTGTATGAATGCTCCAAATGATAAGGTCTTAGCAAAAGACGATATATGCATTCTTACAGCTACAGTAAACATCGACAAATGCAGTACAATTACTCTCTGGTGTCTCGGCTCTCTTTCCACAGCAAGTAGTTAATAATAATGGAGGACACTGGTTGCTTTAAGCAAGGTTACTCATTGTTGTAACAATAGTTACTGGCTGGTGTAGTGTTGCAACCAGACTTCATTGTCGACAGAACATCTGCAGCTTACTTTTAGGCAAGTATTCCCTTGACTCTCGTGTGTACATCTACAAAGAAGAATTGAAAATGAAAGCAGAATGCATGATGATTCTTGAGATTCTGAAAATGGTATACAGGTCAAAGAAAGTTCCAATGGGAGAAAATCCCAATTCAAGAACAGCTTACGTCAACCTGAAAAACAAAGCAAAAAGTATAAAAACGAACCTATTATTAAATTCAATTATGGACTTGAGGTTTCGCCATCAAATGTTAAAGGAATGAAAGAAATCAAAGCTGCTGAGCTCTGCTATGAAGATATTTCCTACTCTGACCATCACATGACATCATTAAATAGCATAGATCAAGATAAATTTCTGTTAAAATTTATTAATATTTCTTCACCTCAGCACAGAGTAAGGGACACCCAGGATGCAAAAAGGAAGAAAACACTGACAGTGAAGAATGTCATTATAAAAAGGAATGGTGAAGTTAGTGCCTATTTGTGCCGCCACTTTCCAAGAGGTATCTGGTATGTCAGAGAATACATTATGCTATCTAGCAAGCAGGTTCCATAAAGGAGGGAGGTTGCCAAAGGCGAGGAGGTGATAGAACAGGAAAGGATCATAAGGAGGTAACTATTTCCATTGAGAACAAAAAAAAAGAAAAAAAACATAAATGCAGAGAGAGCTACTGTGGAAAGGACAAGTCTATAGAGGTTATTTTTCTTTAGATCTCACAATCAATAAAATGTTCAAGAGATGCTGTGAAAAATGAAAAAAAAGGGACTGGAACACTGTTCCTTATCATAATTCAAGCATAAATTTTACAAACATTTCCATCTATCACTCAGGACACCTCATACCAATACCTGCTCCCCTTGTAAGGCTGGTTTAATCTACATAAAAGCAGAAACATGTCTGCAGAAGAAGAATTAAGTAGACATAGATTGCATAAAATTCGTGCAAGATAATCCTACAGTCATTAAGATTCGCTTTGACATGCATCAAAACCAGCCTATTCCAAAACTATCAGTCAGTGAGGTTTTCTATTCTCGACAAGTATGGTTATACAGTCCGTGCACTATGATATAATAATAATAATAATAATAATAATATTATTATTATTATTATTATATCATAGTGCACGGACTGTATAACCATACTTGTCGAGAATAGAAAACCTCACTGACTGTGATCCATATTAAGGAGCAAAAAAGGGAAAGCACTGTTTTCTGCACCTGGTTGGAGACAGACTCTTCAAGAGGATGCAATCAAGTTGCTTCAGCTTTGCTGGATTTTCTTTCTGGTGTAGATAAAAACAATCAGATCAGGACACCAATACTATATATCTACTATCAGATTCTTGCAGCAACCAAAATAAAAACAGTTGTATGATGGTGATGCTTACAGCATTCTTGGAAAAGAACATGAAATTCAATAATAGTCATCACTTCTTCCATGTTCATTGCCATAGCTACATGCCTCCAGATCAAGTGTTTGGTTGAACTGAGAAGTCTTACAGAAAAAAAAGGAAACATCTTGTCTCCTAAAGGACATTGTGATATTTTAGAAGAGCACGGTACTCACAAAAATTCTGAAGAGAGAATGGACTGTTAAAAATCTAAAAGATAGTGCACAGACAGTACTAAAATCCAAGCTACCATTCAAAATGAACATCCAGTGTGTCATCTCATATAAAGAAAATTAAGTGATACATTCTCCAGAAATCCAGTACATCCTGAGATGAAAGAAACTACCCATCCAATATTACTGACGTCCACCCTTTTGCAAAACAAAATATGATAAGCATAGAAAAGAAGAAAGACATGTGTGCCTTGCTAAAGTATTTTGAAATTTCAGATGATGCAAAGGAGTTTTACAGAGATGTCCCAGATGATTAGCGTAAAGATATAAGAGGAAAACCTTAATGGTAAAAATGTGATTGTAACATGCAATACTTTTTGTGTTATTCATTTCATACTTCATGTTGTGGTGACAATAATAATAATAATAATAATATAAGCTAAATAATTATGATAAAACAGTGTCATTGTCATTACTGTTATTATCTCACTATATTTCTATTATTATTGTCTGTATTCTCAATAAAGTCAAAAAATATAAATAAAAATGCTGCATAATAACAAATCTGCAAATACTGGTATTTTTACAACAATGCAGGCATATAATAGACACTACATCACATCAAAAAATAGATGTGAAAAGAAATACAGGGAATTAAAGAAAAAGAAATGTAGCTGCTGCTAGCAATAATTATAAGCATTTATTGACTTTTGAAAGAAACTGGATGGATCACATCTTACCACAGGTTGTCAAAGTCACTCAACAGCTACGAAATCATGGGGTACAAATTATTTAATAAACTTCCTCAATCTGTTCAAGAATTACCTGAACAATTATTCAAACAAACAATTCATGACTGGCTAGTCCTCCACCCATTCTATGACATAAGAGAATTTATCAACTGTAATATAATACTATAATGTTAACAAGAAACCTGTTGTTTCTTTCAAACTATTAATTGTATTTTAGTACGTATATGACGTTGTCTATTGCTGTAATGGCCGAATGACAATAAAATTATTATTATTATTATTATTATTATTATTATTATTATACTGTTATAAAAATTAAATTTTGGTATATTTCTTTCGAATGCTTTATTAATGTCAGTGAAATCCATCAGTCATGTAAAAATTCAAA
Organism: Schistocerca piceifrons; assembly: GCF_021461385.2. Lineage (NCBI taxonomy): Eukaryota > Metazoa > Arthropoda > Insecta > Orthoptera > Acrididae > Schistocerca > Schistocerca piceifrons. The sequence continues at coordinate 1,000,893,948 of NC_060138.1, forward strand.
TGCTCAAACATATGTATCTAGGTGAAAACAGAAATTTATGAAAAATTTTATCTGTTGCATTTATCATGTTTTGAAAAAATGCTCCTCAATTTAACCATATAGACATGCATATGCTACAAATTATTATGTTAGTAAAAGGGATACTAGGGTCACAGAGAGGAACATACATTTCACAACCATTGTATAAGGCATACAATAAATTTGCAAGTTCAACAGAAGATTAATACTGAAAGAAAAATGCCCTTATGTCAAAGGTCCTTTTTTTCATAATTTGTTACCTAATGATCTTAAGCTATTGAATAAAGACCTGAATAATAACCTGGAATAATAATGGAAGTGACCATTCCCATCCAAACACTGAATGTGCTGCTAAATTGCATATAGAAACAACTGTTGCACTATAGGCTACATTGTTGTCATCACCGTACAAATAATTGTAGAACTGAGGTAAAAACTCCTTGTTTTCACAAATAATCCTGTAAATGTGCATGGTTGATACTGTTCCTGCATGTAAAATGCAGAAAATAAATAACCAAATGATATATACATGAACAAATCAATGATTTGCTTGGCAAGATAGGAATATTACTTTTTCTGTAAGATTAACACTTGACGTGTTTGCTGCAAATGAACCCTATTCCTCACAGTGTATGGGACCATTGGCTTTATGTTCTTGATCAGGGTGTTAGTGTCGTGGGCTAAGATAAGTTCTGAAAACCGTTTTAATGTTTTTGATATACCAAGTATTTATAATGAGGACAAAAGTAGACCAAGTGCTAAACTTTAATCAATACTATATTTATTCCTGTTATTATTATTATTGGCACTCATTCACATAAACCAACAGAAAGTCTGAGTTGTTTAGTAGAAACAGCACATGTTAATAGACAGATGAATTACTGCTTTTCAGTAATATAATGAGTCTCTTAGTCCTAAATCCAGCATTTCTTTGATTAATCCAGGCTGTATATTTTTGATGTAGGTCCTTTCAGCCATTATTTTGAGGAAACCAAAGATACAGTATTTATAGCCAATGGTTTCAGTGCTGTCATAATACCACTGTTTGGAAATAATCTCTGTTGTTACTGATTTTTCTGATTAATAATAATCCACATTATTTAGTTTATTCCAGGAATATGCTTCATTTCTTATGTAGTTAGTATTCTGTTTTGCTTTTGATGAATGAGGATTTTAATAGAATGAATAGAGACCAGCCTTGCTTCATGTTTATGGCCAATTCTCTGAAACAGATAAGAGTGGCCTCTTCCTGTCATGCAGTACTTTAATCTCAGATGCTAACTTCCTCTACTCAGTCCTTGGCTCCATCTTAGATAAAACACAAGAGTCAAAGTGCCATAGAAATGTATTTAATAAGAAATTAAATTTCTGACCTGCAATGTCTGCTTCATACCCCTGTTTGTATTATAATTCAGGTAAATGTTTACCTAAGCTCTGATTGCCCTACTGCTTACAGTTTTTTTTCTTTAGTACCTACACCTAAGTTACCAGTATATCTTGTTGTAACCAAATGACTATTTTTCTTAAACCATCTGATTAACTACAGATAGATGTCAATACCTGCTGCACATTTTTCTCAAATTCTTGCTAAGAATGGCGTTGCAGGAACCAGAGTTGAATGTCAATAACTTGATTTATCTTTGAGCAATATAAAATTTCATAAAATTAAGATTAAAGTTCTTAAATGCAATTAAACCATTATTACTTCTACAAAGTACTGAAAATAACCTTCTCATTGGTTTGATGAAATACATGCTACCCCATTAAAGAAGGACAAGCTGTCAAAACAATTGTGTCATTTATCAAATCATTTTTGGTAACTGTGTAAGCTTCTCTATATACATGACTGTATCCCAGCTGTTTACTATTATGAAGGGGAAGTTCGATTACTCACTGTCAGAGCATACTCCTCTGTATGACATGATATAGCTGCCATATGAATCCTCCTGCCATGTCACACACACACACACAGTATATACATTGCTGCTTACCATATAGAGCAGATGTTGAGTTGCAGACAGGAACAACAGAAAGACTGCTGACAGTGGTCATTACATTACCACTTTTTCCATTGATCATGAATATGACATTTCATAATAATGTGCAATGTGTCCACTTAACATCTGTTTTCTTTACACAATATACATATATTTTTTCCTACTTCATATCCAAAAAATTCATCTTTGTGTGTGTGTGTTTTGTCTGTTTTAGAAGAAGGCCTTTCTTGGCTGAAATTTCATGTTCAGCAATCTTTCTGATGTGCCTGTCTGCGACTCAGCATTTCCTGTATTTGGTGATTAGCAATCTGTCCTTTTCATAATAAGGTCACTATTCCATCCTGGATTTTGCACTGTTTCTTGTATATAAACCTCCTCTGAACAGTATATTATCCACAGGACTTTCTGTCTGGTATCCCTCTGTATTGTGCACCTACCTTTGGCTCTGCCAAGTGGGAATTTTGGCTCATAAAATTAAAAAATTGTATGAAATAGTAAGATTACACATAATCTCATCCATTTATTAATGCAGCTCTCCCCCCACCCTGCCCCCCCCCCCCACCCCACCCACCCCCAATTGCTCCACAAACTCACAGTCAACATGTTTCACGTGATTCTTCATCCACAGTTTGGCTGACTGCTCAAAAACTGACATAATCTTTGTTTATGAAGTGATACATTCCCATTTCATCAAAGCAATTTATAAGTTTTCTTTTCAGAAATGAGATTATTTGTTTTATCATATGCTACTTTCTCGTTATTTCCCTAAAAGACTTGAAGAAGTCAAGTGGGTTAGTATTCAGAGGTGATTTGACTTTAGGATTGAAAATGGAGTACAAAGATCTTTAACAGATTGTCTCTATAGATGTTTAAGTCATAGCTTCAAAAGAAAATTAATAAATATTTTCTTCCACAAATTAATTTTATTAACTATCTTTAGAGGTTGCAAACCTTCAATAGTAACATAACAAATTAGTATTGCCATTGTAAATAGACCTCAATTCTGAAAACATATTAAATAACTGCTATCCTTCGATAGTGATCTAAATACTAATGTAAATATTTAGCAAAAAGTAGTAAATAAACGTTTATAAAGTTATGAGACAGAATCCCTGACCAGCATATACCTTCAGAAGATGAAATATTTAGTGTCGCTGATGGACATACTGATGTCGTCTTCACTGGGAGTGGCAAAAGAAGTCTTTTCATTGCTTTGTTGGAGATGCTCTCTTCCAACATCCTTCTACTTACAAAGATTTAAAATTATTGAACAAGTTGATAATTAATATAGCCCATGCTAATGTATTTTTTGTACTCATCATTTATGTAATTGATCTTGCAGAATGAACTGGTCTTGTTCAAAAACATGAGCACATGTTTCTTTGCTTCCACTCCATTAACTGTACAACAGTAAAAGGCAAATTTGGCTGCTTCTCTCTTTTTTTCACTTATTTCAAGTCAACATAAAATGAGATGGTGGAAGAAATAAAATTACTCAGGTTAATGCCTAAACAGTGATAAAGGATACATGATGTGAAAAATAGAGATGAAGGCATTACATAAAACCATCAAACTAAACAGAAAGAGTTATGTTGCAGCCAGAATAGGTTGTATGTTATTAAACTATCAATTAATTTTATGCACAATCTCTACAAGTTAGATGAGAAGCACAACACACACAATGTCACTACAAAAAGTACTCTCTGCGGTGGTGGCTGACTGAGTTCCAGGTCCACCAGTCTCACACTTATGGGATTCTGGATATGGATCATAATATATGTAATAAACAGTTCCCAAGTTTTCTATATACGCATATATTTTACCATAAAGACTGATCCACATGAACACTGCATAAAGTACAAAGGCAGACTTAATTAAACATGGTGGCTCATCAGATTTGTGTGGTCGATGTGACCTATCAACGCCACACACAGCCCCCCACCTAGCGACGCCACCCCCCACCCTTAGCGTCGGCATGAGTGGTGTGAGGCAGCAGGCGCATGACTGGAAGCTCCACCTCCGTTGGGTCGGCGTGCAAAGTTGTGGCAGGTGGCCGCCAGTCCAACTCAACTCTTAATCCAAAAACCAGCGGGGGGGTGGGGGATGATGTGTTGGCCAACTCAGGAGTGGCGGTATGGGAGAGGAGGCAGCGTGTAAGCATGCCTTCCCAGAATACATACTGAACCGTCTGAAGAAATGAAAGTTCGAACACATGATGGGTCGCACTCTTGTGGTAGGGACAAGCTGTGCACTATCTTGATGTTGAGTTCCTTGGTGAGGGTCAGGTCTGTGCTGTCAGTGAGCAGTACAAGTACACGATTATGTAACACCGTAATTGACACGTCGTCGATGCGGTCAGGTGGTACGTTGCAGCACAAAACAAAGGACGGGGCATCCACATCTCTAGTACCTGAAATGTCTTCAAAACTTGTGAATGGGGATGATGATGACATGCCTGAGAAACCTGCAAACTGCAGTGGTGACTCGTTGGATGGAGAAAACCCATCCGTAGGTTGAATGGACTCATTAGCGGGTTCGTCAAAAGAACATGTGCTCGGGCAGTCCGACTGGGACGGTAGAGGGGTGTCTGAGTCTACGAAGGCAGGCTTGAGCCTGTGTAGAGAAATGGTTTGCGGGCGATCTTTTACCATAATGTCGAACATCGTCTCGCCCCTCCAGAGTACTTTGAAGGGGCTAAGGTAGGGGGTTGTAAGGGTTGTCTGGCAGAGTTGTCCCTGAGCATGACTTGTGAGCAAGTGCTGAGTGCGGTCGGCACATAAGTGTCAGGTGGGGAATGACTGACAGGTGGGTGTAGCTGGGTGTTTCTAAAGTGAGCATGCATCCTTCCAATAAAGTCTGGGAAGGAGGAGGAATCCCCGGGATCTTCGGGGAGAATTAGTTCTCCAGGTAAAGCCAGGTTTTCGCCAAAAATGAATTCGGAAATTGTCCCATGTAAATCTGGTTTAAATGTAAAACATAGGCCCAGCAACACTCAAGGAAGTGCCTTGGATGAGAGAAAGTCATGGCACCTGAGTGCAGTATTAAGGGTGCAGTGCCATCTTTCCACCAACTCGTTGCTTTGCAGGTGGTAGACTGTCATATGGATCTTTTTAATACCACAAAGACTGCAGAGAATCGTTAAAAGTGCAGATTCGAATTGTTGACCTTGGTCAGTTGTGATGGTGGACGGGCAGCCAAACCTAGTGATCCAAGAAGAAACCAATCCTTTGGCCACAGTTTCTGCAATAATGTTGGGTAAGGGGATAGCTTCCACCCAACGAGACATTCGGTCTATTGTGGACAGGATATACCTGTGGCCCTCCAATGGAGGCAGGGGACCAATGAGGTCGATATGTATGTGACGGAAACGTGCCTTAGGGATGTCAAACTTACCGAGTGGTGGAGCAGTGTGATGTCCTATTTTGTTTCGTTGACAGGAAATGCAGCTGTGTGCCCATTTTTAAACAATCCCATTTCACATCTTTCCACACAAAACGCTCGGTGCCGAGGCAAGTGGTGGCTCAGACGCCAGGGTGGGCAAGATTATGCAAGGCATCAAAAACCTGTTGGCACAGCGTGGGCTGGAGCAAAAGCTACAGAATGCCCGTAGAAGAGTCGCACCACTTTTCGTCCAAAATGCCAGGGAACTTAGCCTTGGTAAACATGTGCAAAGACTGTGGATCCGTGAGCAGGACTGAGTGTCCTCATCCAAAGCCTGTAGAGCAGCGAGGTTGGATAAATCAATGATACTTGAAATGGCCATGATCCGCCGGAGGAAATCAGCGACGATGTTCTCCATGCCTTTGATGTTACGTACGTTTGCAGTAAATTGAGAGACCAGGTTGAAGTGGCAGAAGCATCGGGGGGAAGAAAGGATAGCTCTCGATGTCAGTGCGGAAATGTTTGACAGCCTCGTACACCATCAAAAGCTGTCTGTCAAAAGCGGAATATTTCTTCTGTGCTGACAGTTTTTTGAAGAAGAAATGAAGTGGTGAAACTGTGTCGCCTTTGCTCTGTTGCAATACAGCCCCAACCACGATGTCGCTGGCATCCATAGTGATGAACAAATCGGAAGACAGATTCAGGGTGGGCGAGTACGACTGCATGAGCTAAAGCTGTTTAAAGAGCACTGAAAGCCTCTAGCTTGGGTTCAGTCCAACGGACTGGTTTAACGCCCAAAGTTTGTTTGCCAGATAGTGAGTCCATCAGCGGGGTCAGCACAGTGGCAGCAGAAGGTAGATGATGCTGGTAGTAATTTATAGTATCCATGAAACGTCTGAGTTCTTTGTACGTAGCTGGGGGTGGCAATGACATGATAGACTGCACGTGGGACTTGGGAGGCTGTATTCTGTCTGCAGAGACAGTGTAACACAAAAATGTCACAGAAGACTGATGCAATTGGAATTTTTCTTTGTTGATCTTGACACCGCTGGATGCTGAAGTCTGGAGGACCTGGGATAAATTATCTTCACGGTCTTCAGTCGATTTGCTGAAAATGAGCATGTCATCCATGTGTGTGAAGCAGCACTCAAATCATCAACAAAACATTGCCACGTTTGTGCCGCCTTCTTTAAACTGAATGGCATGAAGTTGTACTGGAACAAACCGAGTGGTGTGATGATCGCACTCTTTGGAATGTCTTCCAGCGCTACGGGAATCTGGTGATAAGCACATTTGCAGTCAATCACACTGAAGATTGTGGCACCCGATAACATATGAGTGAAATCATTTATATTTGGCACAGGTAATTGTCCATGACAGTGCAAGCATTTAAACGTCTGTAATCACCACACATTCGAAAAGAATCGTCGTGTTTGGTGACGAGGTGAATAGGTGAAGACCAATTGCTGTCCAATGGCTTTAGGATGCCTGCCTCCAGAATTTCGTTAATTTGCTGCTGGGCCGCGTGCAACTTAATGGGGTTGAGGCATCTAACCTTGTGTCTAATAGGAGGGCCAGCAGTGGTAATTATCTTTTGTGTCATTCCGTCAATGACGGAAGAGACTGAGAACTGCACACGAGGCTGAGTAACGTTCTGACGTGGAGTTTTGAGACAAGTGGAGTGCGATGAGGTGTAGCCATTAGCACAAGTGGGAAAAGGCAGCACGAAAGTCACATGCCTATTACGCGAGCGCGGCGTGCGCTTGTTTGTAGAGGTCGACTGCATGCGCAGCACGGAGCGGAGTGGAGTGTGCAGTGACTGTCTGTTGTTGACTTTGCCTTGGGCAACCGGCACGGGCGAGAGAGGCGCTGGCATCACGTGAGGGACAGCGATGGCCGCCAAGCTGCTTCGCTGGCACGCAGGAGAGGGGGATCGTTTATCAACAAGCAGGGCGGCTGGCTGCGTAGCGAGCATGGTCGTGCTGCGCGAGTGACTGTTATTAGAGACACTGTTTGAAACACGAGGCACTGCGCATAGTGGGCACTTGGGCAGTGCAGAGGTCACTGAATGTGAATCGTCACACGCAATGAATGTTTTTGTACTAACCTGATGAGTGTTTGAACTCATGCTTGGCGATAAAGTTCAATCCAGTGAAGGAACTGCAGATTGCAGTTTCAACAGCGAAGTGCGAGCCACTGCGAGCTTGTTGTAAGTGTGAGCAATGCATTGTTTCAGCTCATCGTTCTCATGGCAGAACACTCGTGAACTAAATCCCATGTTGCAACGGAAACGGAATGAGGAGAATGGGTGCTGGAGCACGGTATCTGAGTGTTAGATGAGTGGTGTAACAATGAACACTGGACTATGTTCGGGGATAGTTTGTAATGGGACAAAATCTCCATACTAAGAATTGGTTCGTTGATGTCGGCGATGTAGAAGGTCACGGGAAAGCAGAGAAAGGGATAGGTGCACCATCACTTTCACAGAACAAACAGTTTGTAACATTGATGCATTGACAGCTCGTAGGAGAGACTTCATCAGTGAAAAGTTGGTAGGAGCCAACGATGAAGTAATGATAGGCACATCAGCGCCAGTGTCAATTAGGTAGACAACCTGTGTTGAAAAGTCTGTCATGTATAAATGACCGTTCAGCCGAGGGGCGAGTGAACGGAGTGCAATGTTAGGGGATGCCTGTGAAGTTCCCCACAGGACTCAGTGTCACTTAGTTCCTGCAGTCGGCGTTTTGGTGTTGGCAAGGTAACCTGCACTTCTTGGCCTCAGCCCCAAAAAGCTTGTGGTACCAACAGTATGGATGAGTCAGATGTGGTGCTGACAGTGACTGTGATAGCGGGGGAGGCTTGTCCTTATTGATCTGTTCTGGGACATAAACTGGTACGTATGGAGTGTGGGAGACTCTTGAGTGCTCAGAAAGAGGAGAGAGTGAACAAGTGCTGCCTGGCGGAGTAGAAGGCATGGAAGCGGAACGGGCCCTGCCCCTGCCTGCAGACTGCCAGTAAACAGAAGGTGTAGTATCAAACAGCAATGGTGGATGAGCTGGGTGTTTCTGGCACAGGAGCGCATACAGCTGATCTGCAATGCATAGGTGAGAACCGATAGACTTGAATGAGTACAGCAATAGGTGTATCTGTAGGTTGGTAGGTAACTTGGCAGACCATACCACCCACAGGGTGATGTCTGGCATCGTGTGTCCACTCACGAGTAATCTGAGGCAGTGCCAAAGTTGTGATGGAGAACGGTCCCCCAGATGCTCCTCCTACAGAATCGTGATTATTAATTCCTGTGGTGAGCAGGCAAGTTGGTCCAATATTGTTTTCTTGGTGAGCTCATATTTCGGTGGTGGTGGAGGCAAAAGTAGGAGATCACAAATTAAATCCAAGTGGTTGTGAAGGTGTGTGACCAAACATAGGAACTTGGAGTTGTCAACAGACACTTGATGCAGCTCAAAGAGGTGCTCCACCAGTGCGAACCATGAAACTGGATTGTCCTCGTATAGGGGAGGTAGCTTGGGTAGGTGGCCTGGAGGTGGAGACAAAGGTGGCTTCGGCGTGTATTGGAAGGCCTGCGTTCCTGCTGCACAAGAGTTCATGCTGGGATCCAGCATTACTGGAATGAAAATGTTACTAGCACACACGTTCAGAACAACAGCTGGTTGTAAAGTCTCTGAAGATGCCCAAAAATACGACACGGCAGGCACAGTCAGTACCGTGGTAGCAAAAGGGGCCAGCAGCATGTAATGAGGGCCCGTAAACTGGACCGGAAATTGCAGGAATAGCACTGACATTGTCCAACTTGGAAATGATGTGGAAGGCCAGCATGGCAGACGTAGACGGTACTGCGGAAGGAGTGAGCGGTTATATGGTTGGAATCAAGGCCCCCCCTCCCCCATGGGTGAGGAGTAGTGGGGGGGAGGGCCTGGAACTTAAAGTGGCAACAACGATAGTTTTCCGTGGACACTGGCCATGCACCCTTTGTGGTAGGACCATAAAAAACTGGTGAAACCTGTTGATGGTTGCACTGTCATAGTACAACGTTGCTGGGTGAAGAGGCTATGTTGAGTGTACTCGTACCCACGTAGTCATGAAATTGGGCTGCTGATCCAGTGGTTTGTTCTGGCGGACTGGAGGCATAAAAATGTCTGTTACTGATTTGTGAGGAAGGTGAGGCTGGTGTAGCTTGGTAATAGTTGACTGCATGTGCGTTTTGCACAAATGACAAGTATTGCACACAGCACTACTGTAACCGACATCATGGCACATAGAGGATCAAAGCATGTGTGCGAACTTCAGTCCCTTTGAACTTCGTACGAGCGATCGATCATCACATTATTTAGTAGATTGTCCACTTCACTTTTCACTTGTTGTTGTGCATAATCCAGCAAAACAAAAATTGAGTTCATTTTATGAGGTAACTGCATAACACTCGGTCATTGTGGAGTTGCTAAAGTAGAGGTTATCCTCATTGAAGATTGTGGATCATTGTCCGTTAGCTGTGAAATAACCAATGAACTGCTTGTAAGAGCTGGGCCTCCAAATCTTCACAAAGAATGTTCAGTGATGTGGCCATGGTGTCGTGTGTGAAACCTGTTGATTCAATATGACCGGAGCGGAAGCTGCGGAAGACATATAACTTTTTGTCCGGGGTCACCAATATGGGATTCTGGATACGGAATGTAATATATGTAATAAACAGTTCCCAAGTTTTCTAATACACATATATTTTACGATAAAGACTGATACACATGAACACTGCATTAAGTACAAAGGCAGATTCAATTAAACATGGTGGCTCATCAGAGCAGTTAATGTTCCAAAGATTGTAATTTGTGTGGTCGATGTGACCTATTGACACCACACACTAAAGTAGACCCATCTCTTGGTTTCTGCCAATCAGCACTCATCAGTGACACTGCAACGTGCAAAAATTCACTTGTCTTACATTCATAGTGCAACTTCTGATGTTGTGCTCCTGCTGGTGGCACATGTGAATGAAATGATAGGCCTGAGAAGAGATAGGTTGTCCAAAAAATAAGTATCCAAAGCATCTGGTAAAATATGTTGTACTCTTGAGGCCCTATGTCCTCCAAATTTGGTTGGTGTGCGTCAGTATCATCCTCAAGTCAAAGATAGGTGTGCGTCACACCAAAATACAAGGAGCCTTCACGAAAGCCACTAATTCTGACTAATCATCTCCCCAAAGTACTTTTGACAAACTAGCACCATCAATGGGAAATCACTGAATAGGTGTGCTTTAACACACACATTCCAAGACACCTGCACAAAATACGCTGACACACGTGATTTTATACGTGAAATTCCAGGATATTTAAGCTACTTGTGGGCACTGTTCTCCAGAAGATTCTCCAGTACTATTAGTTTTCTCCACTCAGTTGTCACCACAAGGCCATGTGTGATTATCTGCTGCACAGAATGATGCAGTATCGTGACCAGAAATGTACAAATTCTCTTTCTAGCTTGCCTGCCCCTGTCTCCACCACAACCATAAAGCAGCTCAGTCTGCCACAACGGAGACCAAGGGTGCATATGTACTGAAGCACAGTGGTTAAACAGGCCAACTTAGGTTCCTACAAGCCTGGCAAGCTTAACAGGACCCATTCAGGCTGCCGCATCCAACAACATGTTGCACTGTCAATCCAACACAACTAGCCATGTACACATTTATGCAGGTAGTTTCACTGCAGCTCATTTATCATAAGAGCAGGAGCAGCAAAATGAACAAACCAAACTTAAAGAAGGCTGTGGAGAAATTGTGATGTGGGGAATATATATCAGTCACAGAAATGGGGCACAAATTCAGCAGAGGAAAAGTTTTTATTTCTTTATGAGGCAGCTTCAAATAAATCAGAAGGCATCCTGCAGTGCAGATTATGTAAAATGTTACTAAACATTTATTTGGGGACCTTGAATATCTTACAACATGACTGTAAATTTGACAAGCAGCTTCTTCACTTCATAAATATTGTGCCAGAGGATCAGGTGTGTGGAAATGTGTGCAAAGGACTTGATGCCATTTAGTTTCTGAATTTATGGCAAACATTGATTGAAATATGAAAAAAAGCCATGGTTCATTGGATATTGAAAACCACATACTGGTGGCATGCAACAAAGTGTGAAGAAAACTTATGATGTAAGAAAAGCTTCTTCTTTCAGACATGTAATGTTTAGATTAATTAATATAAAAGATAAAATTTGTGTTTGCTAAACGCATTTGGGGAATTTAGGATGAACTATTTTGGTCACTTACAATGAATTCTGCAAACCTGCAAATGGGTATGATTGGGGTCATATTTGGCTGAAACACACTAAGGTTACCGAAACTAAACTTCCAATACTTACTTTAGCTGAAATTGCTGTATAATAGACTTCTTCAGGTTCTTAAGAGCAAACGAAAGAGATGGTTCTACTTGCTACAGAAAACATGTATTAGAGGTGATCTGATGATGGTTAGAATTGAAAATAGCCAGTACTAGTTGAAAGAGGGTGAAGTTGCAGAGAAAACTGTTAATATTGAACTAAAAAAACTATCTCAAAATATGCTGGAAAGTAAAAAAAGGACAAATAAAATCCACCATCTTCTGGCATATGACGACTCAATACGAATATATATTTCACTGTGCCTCATCCTGTGATACTTGGGTAAGAGGAAGATTTTTTATAAACTTCTGAACTCTACTCATAACAGTACAATGAAAGCGTACAGAAATACGAGCTGCGTAGCATAGCACAGCAGGGAGATGGGCAGGCAAACAGAATTTGATAAGCTTGCATGGCTGGGCTTAGCTTGGCTTGGATTGGGCATAGCTTGGATTGAGAATAGCTTGGATTGGACATAGCTTGGCTTGGATGGAAGTAAAGCAGCCTACCCCCTCTGCTGATAATGTGCAACAGCTTGCCTGCCTGGTGAACAGGCAAGCATTGTAGGTTAAAAATGGAATGTGTATGCCTCTGAGTATGACATAAGCTTTATTCATGTGATATAACTATGTCTAACTCTGTAGTTATTGCCACTGTTCAAACCTTTGAGCACCAATGAAAGTCATTTCATATGTGATTGTATATGGCTTTACTTTGCAACATCAGATGAACTACCACTGAAGCTTATTTCCCTGTTGAGGTTAGTCCACCTCCTGCTACATGATCTGCTCTCAACCAATCTCCATCATGATCAGCTTTGAACAACCCTTTAACCCTGTTTGTAAACTTTTCTCTGACTGTGACATCAGATATGTCACTTTTCATAATATTCTTAATTAAACTACTTCTACTAGCAGTGACCTTTGCTTATAGTCACTCAAAGCACCTCTTGTGATAATTTTAGGACTGATCTGTCTCATCCAAACCACACTGTCAAGGTATGTTACACTCTAATTTCTGATCATCTAATCCATATTTTTATAAATGGACTATTTCTTTTGTCCCATCCAGCAGGGACAGGAACAAGTTCATTCTGTTGTTGACAACTCAGTGTCACTTATTAATTGTGACTGGAGCATTCCTATGCCAATCTTATAGATCATTTAAGACACCTCTGTTTTACTCATCTTTGGGACCAATTTTGTCCTTACTTTGGTAGTCCTGCATCTCCTGTGGCCTTTCCTTGTCACCTTGAGTAACAATGACCAAACATGACTGTCATGCATCTCTCTGAATACCACTGCTCTGCTTGATTAAAAATTACATAACATGCAAGCAATATGTTGGTATTAGATGAGTGTGACATCAGTAAATTGAAAAATTTCAGCTGAATGTTTTATGATCTATTCTATAATACATTAGGCTTTTCCTATACTTCTGGAAATACATAATAGTATTTTCAGAAATGAATGTGGGCAGGGAAATAACATCTCACGTCTCAAAGTGTAATATATTATAACACAGTATTTTGCCTTCTGAAGGTACTTATTGGGCAGAAATTTTATCACATAATATTATAGTTTCCTCAAATGAATTTTCCTTTTGATATAAATAAACAGTTTGCTTAATATAACTTTTTCTCAAAGTAGAAGTTTTTCTATTAACTGTGTGAATTTCATTTATTGCAGTTGTAAATACAAATAGGGTATTAATACAATACTTGAAATCCTATATATGAGGGTTGTTTTTTAAGTAAGGGCCATTTTTATTTTTTAAAAAAGATACAAATACTTTTGTAAAAAAAACTTTTATTTTCTGATTCTACACACTTCTACCTATTTTTCTACATAGTTGCCTTGTTTATTTAAGCACTTGTCATACCGTACAACTAAGTTTTTAATTCCCTCTTCAAAGAATTCGGCCGCCTGCTCCAACAGCCAAGAGTTCACAGCCACTCTCACTTCATCGTCGTCATTGAAGCGCTGCCCGCCGAGATGGTGTTTCAGGTACCGGAAAAGGTGAAAATCGCTAGGAGCAAGGTCGGGGCTGTATGGTGCATGGTCCAAAACTTCCCAGCCAAAAGAATCAATCAAATCCCGAGTCTTTTGAGAGGTGTGAGGCCTAGCGTTATTGTGCAGGAGCAAAACTCCTTTTGTCAGCATGCCGCACCTTTTGTTTTGAATTGCTCTGCGGAGCTTCTTTAGAGTTGCACAGTAGGCATCTGAGTTGATTGTCATTGCTTGTGGCATATAGTCCACTAGCAAAACACCGCGCCGGTCCCAGAACACAGTTGCCATAATCTTGCACTTTGACAGCATCTGTTTGGCTTTGACCTTGACGGGTGAGGTTGTGTGTCGCCATTCCATCAATTGTCGCTTGCTTTCGGGAGTGATATGGGATACCCATGTTTCATCTCCAGTGACAATTTGACTCAACATGTCATCCCTTTCTTCCTCGTAATGAATCAAAAAGTCCAATGAAGTGGCAAATCTCTTCCCTTTTTGGTCCTCTGTGAGAAGTCTGGGTACCCACCGAGAACACAGTTTCTTAAAGTTTAGGTTTTCAGACACAATTTTGTACAAAACCGATGTTGAAACTTGTGGAAATTCCAAAGAAAGAGTGGAAATTGTGAATCTTCTGTCCTCACGAATCTTTGTTTCAACTGCAGCCACCAAATCATCAGTGATCACAGAGGGCCGGCCTGAGCATTCTTCGTCATGGATGTTTTGATGGCCATTTTTAAACTCTCTAACCCATTGACGCACTTTACCTTCACTCATTGCATTGAAGCCATAAACTTCTGTTAACTGACGATGAATTTCTGCAGCTGATAGGCTTCTCGCAGTCAAAAAACGTATCACTGACCGTATCTCACACGCGGCGGGCGATTCAATAATCGTAAACATTATAAAGTAGCACAGCGATGCGTACACGTCAGCTACAGAGCTGCAACTTGCATCAGTGTGAACGGGAAGGAAGCCGGCAAGTGGTGTGGTGGCTTGTTGCGGCGTCTGCGTGAACTACGGGACTATATGCGCAAACGGCCCTTACTTAAAAAAAAACCCTCGTAGAATACAAATAATGGACTGAGTAATGATACACAGTTAGTTAGTTAGTTAGTTTCTTTCATGCTCCATGGATCATTTTGTATGATAAATTGTCATGATGTGGAATGAGTCATTTCATATTCATTTTGCAAATTAATTTGTACCCCTATTTGTACTCTAAACATCTCCATATAAACCCCCCCCCCCCCCCCCCCTCCTCAAATGAAAAGAAGATATACAGATTTAGTTAGCAATTCCTACACATCATCCTTTACACATCACAAACCAAGAAATTCTTCTACGGAATAGAAGGAGTTGTCAAGGAGGAACTTTTTCAATTTATTTTCAAATTTTACCTTGCTGTCTGTTAGACATTTATATCACTGGGTAAGTAGTCAAAATTTTTGTTGCAGCATTATGCACCTCTTTCTGTGCTAAAGACAACCTTAGTGTTGGGTAATGAATGTCAATTTTTTCTTCTAGTATTGTAATTATGTACCTCATTGTTCCTTTTGAACTATAGTGGATTATTTACAACAAACTTCATTAAGGAATAAATATACAGTGAAACAATAGTCGAAATGCCCAACTCCTTAAACAGATGTCTACAAGACGATCGCAGGTGAGCACTGCATATTATTCTTACAGAACACTTTTGGGCAATGAAGACCTTCTTTCTTAAAGATGAATTACCCCAGAACATTATTCCATATGACATTACTGAATGAAAATAAGCAAAATATGTCAACTTCCTGATTTCTCTCTCCCCAAAATTTGCTATGATTCTAAGTGCAAATGTGGCTGAATTAGGTTGTTTCAGGAGTTCCAAAATGTGTTTTTTTCCAATTTAAATTCTCATCAATAGGACACCTATTTTGCAGTTTCCACCCTATGTGTTGTTTGACCACCATGTGTTACACTTATCATTCATGCATCACCCCTAGAGGTGCAGAACTGAATATGATGTGTCTTTGTGACATTCAGGGTGAGACCATTCACAGGAAAACAGTCAGTGCATCACCTCTAGAGGTGCAGAACTGAATATGATGTGTATTTGTGACATTCAGGGTCAGACCATTCACAGAAAACCAGTCAGTGATACTTTTGAAAACTCTGTTCACCATTTCTTCCATTTCTGTATGTATACTGGGAGAGATTACAATACTTGTGTCATCTACAAAAAGAACTAATTCTGCATGTTGTACATAAGACAGTAGTTCATTTACATATATGAGAAACAGTAGTGGACCTAAGATTGAGCCCTGAGGAACTTCATACATCATTTCTCCCCAGTCATAATTAAGTCTTTGGATTCTGCTGGTTGAATTACTACTATGGCTATACCATCAATCCCATAAAACTTCAATTTATCTATGAGTATACTATGATTCACACAATCAAATGCCTTGGATAGGTCACAGAAAATACCTACCAGTGTTATTTCGTTATTTAATGCTTGTAATATCTCGTGTGGCAACATATAAATGGCATTCTCAGTAGAGCAACCCTTCTGAAATCCAAACTATGATTTTCTGAGAATTTTATTGTTTCCTAGGTGAGATACTATTCTAGAATACATCACCTTCTCAAAAATTTTGGAAAATTATGTCAGCAGTGAAATAGGTCGGTAGTTACAGACATCTCTCCTATCACTTTTCTTAAAGAACCCACTGCACAGAGATTGTTCTTGACGTCTAATTCATTGTTAATTATACCTACATTCTTCCACATATCTAAAGGGCATCTTTAATGATAAGTCTGTAGAACACAATTTACTTCTTCCCATCAAGTGAAATCAACACATTGATTAATACACCGTACTTGTATTCAAGAGAACAAGAACTAGATTGTGAATCTGTTGACTTCTTTTTAGTTTTTCTGTTCCTAGCAAGTGGTAGCTCTGGTGTTAAGGACAATTCCTTTCCCCTGTAACTGAGTTACTGCTACCATCAACAGTGACATAAATATTTATGAGATCTTAAAACTTCAGGTTCCTGCTGCCCTTCCTTCACTCTTTGTGGGGAAGGCAATACTGGCACACTTCCTTCCAACTTATTTCATTTATCAGATATTCCAGTATTTCAGAATAAAAAATTCTGTATACACTGTCATTTTGCAAATTGTTTGAAGAGTAAAGTGAGTAAAAAATTACAGAACTTTGTTGTTAAGCTCAGAATGTACTAAGATCAGCATGATAGCTACACACTTTATGTACCAGCAATAGCAACTAAATGATTTTTTTTTCAGTGACTTTTGGGATGTGCTTCATTCTCTGTCTGATGAACTAAAGAAGAAATTTCTGCTTTTTGCTACTGGCAGTGACCGAGTACCAGTTGGAGGAATGGGGGAAATGACATTCAAGATTACCCGTGTGACAAATAAACCAGATAATTTGCCTGAAGCACATACTTGCTTCAATCAGCTTGTGCTCCCAACTTATGAGTCAAAAGATACTCTTCGTCAGAAGCTCATAATAGCTATTTCAAATGCTGAAGGATTTGGCCTTGAGTGAAGAGAATTAGTTCTCTTGCCATTGTACCTTTATTATCCCTGTTTGTTATTGCAACTGTTATTCATTCACTCATGCAGCAACAAAAGATTCAATGACAAGAACAGTGAAGTATGAAACTATTTTGTGAGTTCTTACATGTACATATGTACTATATGATGCAAATATCCTGCAAATTGTTAACAGTACAAATGAATTTTGGATATGAGTTCTAATTGATTACATTTCTAAATATATATATATATATACATATAAAATTCTGTACTGTTGTTTGTGTATGTTGTTCTTCTAAAATCAAATGCTAATTTAAAATTGTGTGTGTCTTGTTGTTTATGAACACTGCCAATATGAATAACAAGGAGATGATTTACAAAGAACAATTTCTTATTTCTGTTCACATAAACAAAACACTATATTCTTTTTACAGAAAAATGTCTAATATATTTTTCTAACAATGGAAAATCCAGGATGGTTCAGAGGCATATTCTTATAGTAAATGGCAAGTTATTCTACAATGACAACTTTAAAATTAGCTGAAAGTAAACTCAGAACATCACTTGGCACAATATTTTGACAGATATGACTATGAGGCAAAATATGTGCTATGCAGTTTCATAGCTGTTGTCTTGCTTGTAACTCACCAAACTACATTGCAGTCAGTGTCAGAGTCTTCTTGGCTTCTGAAGAATATTTCAATTGTTTCCTGTAGTGAAAAGGTTCATAGGACCATCCATAGAGTCCCACAATAACAAACCGAGTAGCTGCATGAATACAAGGTTGGTAAAACTGATAAAAAGCAAAAAGTTTAAAATGTTTGTACTAAGCTAACAGTCAGAACTTTTTCATTGTGGGCACTCCAGCCATAAATTTGTTGAATGATGTCCTTTTCCAATTAGGTTTTAATGTTTATTACAATCTCTAATAACTCATACAATTAATTTTGGCTTACATAGCCATTTTCAAGTTTCTACCTTTTTAACCATGAAAAGGTCTTTACAAATATTACAGCATAAGTGGAAACATGCTGTCTTCATTCAGTCAGACTTGTTCTCCATTTTTTTTTTAACTGATGTGATGCATTAGATGTGAAAACAATCTAATCCATCACATGAGAGACATATTTGACTGTGTTACATGATAGAAATATTTTCAGAGTACAGCCATGAAATAAGTGGTACAATGTCTCCAATTTCTTATAAAAGAGTTGTCATAATCATTTCATTTTCATGAAAATACTAACATAAAACTAACACTTTTTATCTATTTTAACAATTTAAAGCTGAAATAAGAAATAGGGAATATTAGTCCACTTGGATAACAACGTTGTTGTTGTTGTAATCTGTCCAGAGACTAGTTTGATGCAACTTTCCACACTACATACACTACCTTTTGCGAGTATTTCCATAAATGCTTAGCTTACTGTGTGCAAGCTTAAGTTTTGTCTAAACATTTTTACCCATTAAACTTCTTGTCCTCACCAAATTGACTACTGCTTGATGTCACAGGATCTGTCCTATCAAACTATCCCTCACTTTAGTCAAGTTGTGCCACAAACAATAACAATAAGGAGTAGAATACGTGAATTTCTGATAAACAAAATCTTGTGAGTTAAAATGATAAAAAATATAAGGTGGCAAGTATAAAATATAAGAATCATACACTAATTACAATATGTGTGTATAACAACAATATTATGAAACGGATAGATTGCTACTCACCATATAGAGGAGACACTGAATCGCAGACAGGCACAACACAAAGCTGCTCAACATTTAAGCTTTCAGCCAAAAGAGCTTCTTCTGAAATAGAAAATAGACAACATTCACACAAGCACAGCTCACACAAACACAACTACTGGCTCTCTGGCTCTGTGGCCGAACTGCAGACTGCAACTTCATCTAACGGGAGCAGAAAGCTGATGTGGGTAAGGAGGGAGCACTGTGGGAGGGGGAAGGACTAACAAGGCAGAGATGGGGTGTAACATTACCATACTTAGCCATGCTAATCGACCAACCAGTATTGGTATGATTAAGATGAACTGGTCATATGGCTGAACGCTAGTGGGCCCAGATCTCAGGGAGTGCTGCAGCAGTTCTGGCTTCTGGTTAGGCGACTGCTCCAGGCGAGCAAGGTGCAAGGGATCAGCAAAGGACTGGATGCGGTTTAATCCCAGTACAGAAATTTTAGCAATGGATGGTCACTTAGGAGAACAGACAATGCTCCAGGAAATGGCAGAGTGTCACATAATATTAAAGCTGGCTAAGGTACACCAATCTGATTTTCACAGTTACAAATTAAAATGAATCTGAATACATTTGCAATCTCAGAAAAATGAGGCACATCCAGCGACACAACAATATTTCAATATATTTAAAACTATAGAAGTTAATGTTTTACAATGAATAAACATTTACTCAATGAACCACTGAATTGGCAGCTTTTAATCACTTCATCACTTCATGCAGTTTCAACAAATGATATCTCAAATGATAGCATTGCACTATAGCTATCATTCCTGAAAGCTACGTATCTATATCTATTTCGTTTATTGATTCATTATGTCTTTTATGTATCTTTTATTATGCAAATGTTAGTCAGAATATTGTATTCTCCACATTTACACAGCTAATGAACACAGCACTTACTGTCATACTTGTGTAGTTATTTAATGAACAGTTTACTATTTTGCCAGTAACTTCATTCAAATGTTGATTCCAAGTGCTATTAATACACTGTGCTAATTTATAAGTGGTCAGTTGCATGTGTTAGTGGACATCCTGATTGAAAAGAGAACCAAAAGATGCTTCTGTCAAGAAGGCATAAATAACTATTGAAATAATACCTAAGGACAGTCTATTGTCATTTATTGTGAGCACACTTACACAAGAATGCTGGTTTATTTAATTATGAACCTACTATTATTTGTACTTACAATGTGTTGAGTGCTATTGACAAGTGTTTTCAAATTGATTCCATATTTCTAGATTTCCAAAAGGCTTTTGACACTGTACCACACAAGCGGCTTGTAGTGAAATTATGTGCTTATGGAATATCATCTCAGTTACATGACGGGATTCATGATTTCCTGTCAGAGAGGCTACAGTTTGTAGTATCTGATGGAAAGTCATCAAGTAAAACAGAAGTGATTTCTAGCTTCCCCCGAGGTACTGTTATAGGCCCTCTGCTGTTCCTTAAATGATTTAGAAGACAATCTGAGTGACCATCTTAGATTGTTTGCAGATGATGTTATTTATCGTCTAGTAAACTCATCAGAAGATCAAAACAAATTGAAAAACAATTTAGAAATTGGCAATTGACCCTAAATAATGAAAAGTGTGAGGTCATACGTTTGAGTGCTAAAAGCAATCCATTAAACTTCAGTTATGTGATAAATCAGCCTAATCTAAAAACCGTAAATTCAACTAAATACCTAGGAATTACAATTACAAACAATTTAAATTGGAAAGAACATGTAGAAAATGTTGTGGGGAAGGCAAACCAAAGACTGTGTTATATTGGCAGAACACTTAGAAACTGTAACAGATCTACTGAAGAGACTGCCTACACCATGCTTGTCCATCCTCTTTGAAGTACTGCTGTGTGGTCTGGAATCCTTACCAGATGAGATTAATGAAGTACATTGAGAAAGTTCAAAGAAGAGCAGCACATTTTGTAGTATCATGAAGTAGGGGAGAGAGTGTCGCAGACATTATACAGGCAAGAGTCAAAAAATGAAAATCCAGGATGGAATTTAACAATATTATGAAAAGGAAAGTTGCTACTCACCATATAGTGGAGATGCAGAATCGCAAATAGGCACAACAAAAAGACTCTCACAAATAATGCTTTTTGAGTTGCGTTTGCGTGAGAAAGAGTGTGTGTGTGTGTGTGTGTGTGTGTGTGTGTGTGTGTGTGTGTGTGTGTGGTCAAAGCTTTATTTGTGACAGTCTTTCTGTTGTGCCTATCTGCAATTTAGCATCTCCACTAGATAGTGCATAGCAACTTTCTTTTTCGTAATACTGAGACACAATACAGGATTTGACACGGATGCCATTAAAACAAAGGCATTCAATCACCAACTTTCTCCTCTGAATGTAAAAAAAACATTCTGTTGATGCCAACCTATATAAGGAGAAATGATCGTGATAATAAAGTAAAGGAAATCAGAGCTCAAATGGAAAGATATAGGTGTTATGTTCTTTCCGTACGCTGTTCAAGAGTGGAATAATAGAGAATTATTGTGAAGGTGGTTCAATGAACCCCCTGCCAGGCACTTAAGTGTGATTTGCAGAGTGTCCATGTAGATGTAGACATAGATATGTTAATTGTAAATTATCTGACTGTAACCAAATGTTTATTACATTTCTTTATTTAAATATTGTTGTAAGATATTAGTTTGGGCTGGGAAGTGATCAGTTTGAATCAAATCATGTCTGTAGATCTTAAGGATGATGTATTTTTGTTGGGGACAGTCTTCAGCCAATGGAGAAGCAGATAGTAGCGGAACACTATGGGAGTCAAGTGGAGACTGAGATTTTTCAAGTGACGAGCTCAAGAGTGCGATTCAGGACACTTTATGCAGAGGCTGAAAGAAGGTAGACCTACCTATGGTAACATGCATGATTTGGTCATATACGCAATTGATTCTGGGTAGTGAATGGCCACTACAATACTAACTTTCAATGGGACTTTATATTTCAACAGGTCTGAATGTACTCCACTGTAGGACTATAACTTTTGTCGCTTGATTTATGGAAGTGGAAATAGACAGAGAGAGTTTTACTATTCTGTGCATCATGTTTCTTAATTTGTAAATCATTATCTTGAACTCTACATCTACATCTACATCTATACTCCGCGAGCCACCTTACGGTGTGTGGCGGAGGGTACTTATTGTACCACTATCTGATCCCCCCTTCCCTGTTCCATTCACGAATTGTGCGTGGGAAGAACGACTGCTTGTAAGTCTCCATATTTGCTCTAATTTCTCGGATCTTTTCATTGTGATCATTACGTGAGATATATGTGGGCGGTAGTAATATGTTGCCCATCTCTTCCCGGAATGTGCTCTCTCGTAATTTCGATAATAAACCTCTCCGTATTGCGTAGCGCCTTTCTTGAAGTGTCCGCCACTGGAGCTTGTTCAGCATCTCCGTAACGCTCTCGCGCTGACTAAATGTCCCCATGACGAATCGCGCTGCTTTTCGCTGGATCATGTCTATCTCTTCTATTAATCCAACCTGGTAAGGGTCCCATACTGATGAGCAATACTCAAGAATCGGACGAACAAGCGTTTTGTAAGCTACTTCTTTCGTCGATGAGTCACATTTTCTTAGAATTCTTCCTATGAATCTCAACCTGGCACCTGCTTTTCCCACTATTTGTTTTATGTGATCATTCCACTTCAGATCGCTCCGGATAGTAACTCCTAAGTATTTTACGGTCGTTACCGCTTCCAATGATTTACCACCTATGGCATAATCGTACTGGAATGGATTTCTGCCCCTATGTATGCGCATTATATTACATTTATCTACGTTTAGGGAAAGCTGCCAGCTGTCGCACCATGCATTAATCCTCTGCAGGTCTTCCTGGAGTACGTACGAGTCTTCTGATGTTGCTACTTTCTTGTAGACAACCGTGTCATCTGCAAATAGCCTCACGGAGCTACCGATGTTGTCAACTAAGTCATTTATGTATATTGTAAACAATAAAGGTCCTATCACGCTTCCTTGCGGTACTCCCGAAATTACCTCTACATCTGCAGATTTTGAACCGTTAAGAATGACATGTTGTGTTCTTTCTTCTAGGAAATCCTGAATCCAATCACAAACCTGGTCCGATATTCCGTAAGCTCGTATTTTTTTCACTAAACGTAAGTGCGGAACCGTATCAAATGCCTTCCTGAAGTCCAGGAATACAGCATCAATCTGCTCGCCAGTGTCTACGGCACTGTGAATTTCTTGGGCAAATAGGGCGAGCTGAGTTTCACATGATCTCTGTTTGCGGAATCCATGTTGGTTATGATGAAGGAGATTTGTATTATCTAAGAACGTCATAATACGAGAACACAAAACATGTTCCATTATTCTACAACAGATTGACGTAAGCGAAATAGGCCTATAATTATTCGCATCTGATTTATGACCCTTCTTGAAAATGGGAACGACCTGCGCTTTCTTCCAGTCGCTAGGTACTTTACGTTCTTCCAGCGATCTACGATAAATTGCTGATAGAAAGGGGGCAAGTTCTTTAGCATAATCACTGTAGAATCTTAAGGGTATCTCGTCTGGTCCGGATGCTTTTCCGCTACTAAGTGATAGCAGTTGTTTTTCAATTCCGATATCGTTTATTTCAATATTTTCCATTTTGGCGTCCGTGCGACGGCTGAAGTCAGGGACCGTGTTACGATTTTCCGCAGTGAAACAGTTTCGGAACACTGAATTCAGTATTTCTGCCTTTCTTCGGTCGTCCTCTGTTTCGGTGCCATCGTGGTCAACGAGTGACTGAATAGGGGATTTAGATCCGCTTACCGATTTTACATATGACCAAAACTTTTTAGGGTTCTTGTTTAGATTGTTTGCCAATGTTTTATGTTCGAATTCGTTGAATGCTTCTCTCATTGCTCTCTTTATGCTCTTTTTCACTTCGTTCAGCTTTTCCTTATCAGCTATGATTCGACTACTCTTAAACCTATGATGAAGCTTTCTTTGTTTCCGTAGTACCTTTCGTACATGATTGTTATACCACGGTGGATCTTTCCCCTCGCTTTGGACCTTAGTCGGTACGAACTTATCTAAGGCATACTGGACGATGTTTCTGAATTTTTTCCATTTTTGTTCCACATCCTCTTCCTCAGAAATGAACGTTTGATGGTGGTCACTCAGATATTCTGCGATTTGTGCCCTATCACTCTTGTTAAGCAAATATATTTTCCTTCCTTTCTTGGCATTTCTTATTACACTTGTAGTCATTGATGCAACCACTGACTTATGATCACTGATACCCTCTTCTACATTCACGGAGTTGAAAAGTTCCGGTCTATTTGTTGCTATGAGGTCTAAAACGTTAGCTTCACGAGTTGGTTCTCTAACTATCTGCTCGAAGTAATTCTCGGACAAGGCAGTCAGGATAATGTCACAAGAGTCTCTGTCCCTGGCTCCAGTTCTGATTGTGTGACTATCCCATTCTATACCTGGTAGATTGAAGTCTCCCCCTATTACAATAGTATGATCACAAAACTTCTTCACGACGTTCTGCAGGTTCTCTCTGAGGCGCTCAACTACTACGGTTGCTGATGCAGGTGGTCTATAGAAGCATCCGACTATCATATCTGACCCACCTTTGATACTTAGCTTAACCCAGATTATTTCACATTCGCATTCGCTAATAACTTCACTGGATATTATTGAATTCTTTACTGCTATAAATACTCCTCCACCATTGGCGTTTATCCTATCCTTGCGGTATATATTCCATTCTGTGTCTAGGATTTCGTTACTGTTCACTTCCGGTTTTAACCAACTTTCCGTTCCTAATACTATATGCGCACTATTTCCTTCAATAAGAGGTACTAATTCAGGAACCTTGCCCCGGATACTCCTGCAGTTTACCAATATTACGTTAACTTTTCCTGTTTTTGGTCTCTGAGGACGGACATTCTTTATCAACGATGATAATGTCCTCTCTGGTAAGCCGTCAGGTATTTTATCGTTTCGCCCAAGGGGGGGTCCCTCTAACCTAAAAAACCCCCGTGTGCACGCCACACGTACTCTGCTACCCTAGTAGCTGCTTCCGGTGTGTAGTGCACGCCTGACCTGTCTAGGGGGGCCCTACAGTTCTCCACCCAATAACGGAGGTCGATGAATTTGCAACCATTATAGTCGCAGAGTCGTCTGAGCCTCTGGTTTAGACCCTCCACACGGCTCCAAACCAGAGGACCGCGATCGACTCTGGGCACTATGCTGCAGATATTAAGCTCAGCTTGCACTCCGCGTGCGATGCTGGTTGTCTTCACCAAATCAGCCAGCCGCCGGAAGGAACCAAGGATGGCCTCAGAACCCAAGCGGCAGGCGTCATTCGTTCCGACATGTGCTACTATCTGCAGCCGGTCACACCCAGTGCGTTCAATAGCTGCCGGAAGGGCCTCCTCCACATTACGGACGAGACCCCCCGGCAAGCACACCGAGTGCACACTGGCATTCTTCCCCGACCTACCCGCTATTTTCCTGAGGGGCTCCATAACCCGCCTAACGTTGGAGCTCCCTATAACTAATAGGCCCGCCCTCTGTGACTGTCGGGACCTTGCCGGAGAATCGGCCACTGGCCCAACAGGCGAGGCATCCTGTGGTGGCTCGGAAACGATGTCATCACCACTAGGTAGCACCCCGTACCTGTTGGAAAGGGGTAAGGCAGCTGCCACGCGGCCAGATCCCACCTTCGCTTTTCGGCCAGGCACGCGCGAGCCCACCACTGTCCGCCATTCACCCTGGAGTGATGGCTGACCGGTAAGATGCTCACTGCCGGAAGACGCAGCGACATCAGGGGTTCCATGTGATTCCAAGGCCACCGAAGTAGGCATAGGTCTCACCACAGTTGCCCCAACGCCACTACGAGCCGACGCCTGCGCCTCGAGCTCGATGAGCCTAACAGACAAAGCCTCCACCTGCCCCTGAAGAGTGGCCAATTCTCCTTGCGTCCACTCACAACAACCACAGTACCTACACATGACTATGTTTTTAGCTGGTGAATCTTTGTGTATTCTGTATTATGTATTGTGATCACGAAATGGACTTAGTTTTTGCATATCTTTCAGTTTGGGGATTTTGTTACCATTGTTGTAACACTCCCAATGTAACTTACCTGCATTTGAAAAGGTCATTTATTTGTCAGTACTTTAACTGAATATTACAAGACAACTTCCCATTTATTTGAGGTGTTTTCTCTTGAATAAACATTATTCAACATAATTCTCTGTTGTCTACGTCAACTACAGACATTAGATTAGAACCCTTGTTATTAAATTATTCATTTATGTTTTGATTTCTGTGTATTTTATTAACTCACAATTCTAGCCATTGCATAGACAATTTGACTGCAGGATCACACCTACAGTTATTATTTGCAGCGAACTAGCTGAGGGCATGAAAGCAGATGTGCTCAGCTTGGCCCTATGATAAATCGAGCTATTATTTTTAAACAGGTACCTAAAGTATGAGTAATCACAGGTAAAGATGCAACTGGTTCGCTCGTATGGGATACTGTAAGGAAGAGCAACTACTCAGGAGTAACCACTGGGGTACCATTGCAATTGAGGTTTTCTTATCCAGATATGGAACGAACCCCTCTGAAATTGCAGTTTGTAATGGGACACCCTCCTCTAACATTACCTTTTTTTATAGAAATACCCGATACCATGTATACTATCGATTCTTGTATAGATGAACATTTTTGGGTGTTTCCCTGAAAGAATTCGTATGATTTTCTATATTTCTATATTTCTATATTTTCTATATTTCAAACTAAAATGTATAAAAAGAAATTAATTTGTTACAATCGATATGTACTAATGGTTAAAATTATTCTTGTTTTAAAAATATTAGAAATTACGAAATTTCTGGTGTACTTAAAATTCCTATTATTAATTGCCCAATTTGACAATAATTATAAAAATTATTTCTGGACTCATTTACAAAGTAGTGATGTATTTTGGTGAGGAATCTTGTTTTGTCAAGAAAGTTTGTAAACTCTTTTGCTTTGTAAACTCTTTGGAATATGGTGAGTACTGCAGAATGCGGAGGAGTAGTGGGCATGCCTCTGATGGAAATAGACATTTTTCTAAATTTGTCAATGACACTGTAGTTATTGGTTTTTGTCTATGTGCAAAATGTAAAGACAGTGTGATATTTAATAATGTGGCAAAGAATAAAATTCAAAAAATATACCGGCAAATCTTCATCAGTTATTCAGTCAACAAGACTTGGAGTATTGTTCGTCTGTATGGGACCCTTACCAGTTGGGTCTGAGTCAAGAGATTGAGAAGGTCCAAAGAAGAGCGGCAAGATTCATGACTGGTACATTTAGCCATCATGAGAGCATTACAAATCTCATAGAAAGTTTGAAGTGGGACACACTTGCAGATAGACAGCGCGCTAAACAGAAGGGGCTGCTCACTAAATTCCGAAATCCGATCTTCACTGAGGATGTAGAGTATATGTTATTACCACCAGCTTTCAAATTGCACAATGACCACCATTCAAAGATAAGGGAAATAAGAGCTCGTACTGAGGTGTGCAGACAGTCGTTTTTCCCTCAAGTGATCCGCGAGTGGAACAGAGGGGGGAGAAATATGATTTTGGCGCGAATTGTGCCCTCTGTCGCACACTGCTTGGTGGCTAGAAGAGTATATATATAGATGTAGATGTAGAAGAACCCACAACATTAAATCTAAATTTCAGCAGCAGGAATGCATCCCTAAACACAATAACAAGAGCCAACAACAAGAAGAAAAAATGAAGATAAGTTTTTCTTTTGTATATCTTATGCCTCTTAAAGCTTTCAAAATTTGTGCAAAGGCAGGAATTTTAATAGTGATGTGTGGGAGGGTAAGATTAAAAGTGTGGGCATCAGCTGTGATCTGTTGACTGATAATGAAGTTTTGTCTGTTGCAGAAGAAGAAAGGACAATTATTTGTATTTACAGTTTCTATGTAAGTGAACTTAAATCACTCAACGAAAGATGACCCAAGAACTGCCCAACAAAGTCAGATCAACAGTGACAAGATAATATCAACAATGACAGACGGGATGAATTGAAAGAGGACTTTACAGATACAATGAAGGATATCAGAAAAGATAAGTGCATACCATTTGTGAATTTTTGTTTTCTTTTTTCTTCTTTTTTTCTTTAGTGGACTCATGTGATTGCTAGGAAAATGAATAGAGATGAGGGTAGTGATGTAGGTGTGAAATCTGTAGAACCCAGCCAAGACATGTTTGAACCAAGTGAAAGTGCAGTCAGCAAAGAAACAGTGAAAACTGATATTTTGCAGTTGATTTTAGTAAAATTAGAGGAAATGAAAGCAGAACAGTCTGAAAACAATAGTAGTATGGACAGGGTACAATACCAAATAGACCAACATAGTAATCAGGTTTCAAAACTAAAAAATGGGCTGCCAGATGGATTAAAAAGCGTGAATTAGAATGTTGTTGACTTAGAAAGTAAATTTATTGTTTTGGAAAATGAGTTAGTTGCACAATCCTCAGAACAGGAGAAGACTGTGTGATGAACCCGCCTGGGATCTTGTTACTTCCTCTCTTGTTTGGACGTCTGCCTCCTTAAATTCATACATGAATGTAATTTGCATTTTCATAAAAGAAGAAAGGTTGTCCCTCAGTTTTAAAGAAAATAGCACCAGATCTAATTTTGTGCTTAGTTTTGTGTATGTCATCAATTTCCTAGTTTATTTTGACTATTCCTAGTTAATATCTTTTGTCACAGGGTGAAATCAGTAATTGTTTCAGGGCTACTCTTCTCCCCAATTCTATTCGATACCTCCTCATTAGTTATGTGATCTACCCGTCTAATCTTCAGCATTCCTCTGTAGCACCACATTTTGAAAGCTTCTATTCTCTTCTTGTCTAAACTATTTATCGTCCACATTTCACTTCCATACATGGCTACACTCCATACAAATACTTTCAGAAACGACTTCCTGACACTTAAATCTATACTCGATGTTAACAAATTTTTCTTCTTCAGAAACGCTTTCCTTGCCATTGCCAGTCTACATTTTATATCCTCTCTACGTCGACCATCGTCAGTTATTTTGCTCCCCAAATAGCAAAACTCCTTTACTACTTAAGTGTCTCATTTCCTAATCTAATTCCCTCAGCATCACCCGACTTAATTCGACTACATTCCATTATGCTCATTTTGCTTTTGTTGATGTTCATCTTATACCCTCCTTTCAAGACACTGTCCAATCCGTTCAACTGCTCTTCCAAGTCCTTTGCTGTCTCTGACAGAATTACAATGTCATCGGCAAACCTCAAAGTTTTGATTTCTTCTCCATGGATTTTAATACCTACTCCGAACTATTCTTTTGTTTCCTTTATTGCTTGCTCAATATACAGATTGAAAAGTCTTGGAGTTACATAAGAAAGATAAAATGTTTATATGATTAACAGCCATGTATATCAGCCATATGTATCATAAAATATTCTGATGTATTATCAACATCAAACTTTTGTTTTTGTAATAGCTCTGAAGATGGCAGTAGCCAAAACCAGTCATAGCGAAACGTAAAAAAATTTATGTGATCAAGATGGACCTATAAAACAAAGTGCCAAAAATGTGATCATGGACTCATTTTCACACTTTATGTCTTTAATTGATAAATTTTGGTCCTGAGACAGTCGGTCCGCAGCTGATTTTCAGATGAGGACCTGTGCTGGTTAGAACAACAACAATGCATCAACTTGACTGTGAAATAAGTGTAACACAGATAGGCCGTTTGTTAAGACAATGACAGTGTCTGTTCAATAGTGTCACACATACTGTATTATTCTGCAAAAACTGTGTGGCTATGTTAATAATGCTCATAGATATTCAACAGTAAACTATTGTAGTAGTTTGCTGATGTTTGCTTGCAAACTATTAATGAGGCTTATGAAAGGTTAACCAATAGTGTACTGGCCATATTAACTGTGTAATATTTGGGGGATTGTGAACCGTGAAAGTATAGAACTGTGAAACACAAATGTGCACCTGCTGGCTACATCATTTCAGTAGTCAGTGTTGAATTTTCACCTCCCCATTTTTCAGCCAGTATAACAATGCAGTATGTCGACACCGAGGACTATCAATGAAGATGGTAAAGCAGGCGAACATCACATATGGTGCCCTTGTGGCTGAGGAATATTGGATGTAGGCACAATAAACTAGGACTTGTGAACTTTGACAGTGAACTCAGTAATGGTTTACAGTACACTGATTTTAATGAAGGAGGTGCAACAGCCAATCAGCACATGGGTTTCATGCCCACAGTATGACAGCAACCAACCAGCGAGTGGGTTCTATGTAAGCAGCCACTGAGTGCAGGAGCAGCAAATCAGCATACAAGTGGACACAGCCAACCAGGATAAACAAGACGCCTCGCCGAGAGAACTACAATTTACAGCAGCCGTTCAGACGACAAATCAAGATGACAAAAGCAGCAGAAGGGAGAAGCGAATAATAATAAGCTAATTTCATAGCAAAAGTCATTGTATATTAAGTGATACATAATGAGTGGCCTCAAAGAACAAGACAGTGTGATGGGAGACAATGGACAA
Source organism: Schistocerca piceifrons (assembly GCF_021461385.2). Lineage (NCBI taxonomy): Eukaryota > Metazoa > Arthropoda > Insecta > Orthoptera > Acrididae > Schistocerca > Schistocerca piceifrons. The sequence continues at coordinate 1,000,924,627 of NC_060138.1, forward strand.
CAGGGGAGTGGTGTGATCGAAAACAAAGCTGTAAAGGTTAAACTTTTAAATAAACAGAAAACTTAATGGGGACTGATTTGCAGGACAATAGTGGCTATGGAAAATTGGAATGTTAAGGCAAATTATGAGTTGTATGTGTACAAAAGAAGACATTAATAGGTTGGGAAGTAGTATAAAGAAAGTAGTACATAATACTAATGAGAAATTAACAGTAAAAAGTAGTAAATGTGTAGAAGAGAGAGAAACTTTGTGATGACTATAGAAGGAGGGTGGAGGCTTCCGAGAAATTTTGTGCTGAAATTAGAGTTGAACTTGAGAACCAAATCGATTAGATTAAAAATTATTTTGAAAGGGAGGTAGAAACCAAGTGTGCGGTAGTGGTAAATGAGAAACTGGTAAAAGTAAATGAAAATGTAGATTCACATTGACCGCAATTGAGAAAAAGGTGGAAGAGGTACAAAATCTAAAGCATAGAGAAAGTGACAGTGGGTCTGATTCTGACAGTAAAGATAATGATGATGGCAGTGATGGATCCTGTGGTGATGAGGACAAGGTATTTGAATTTGTTATTGATAATTATGGTAATGTGTTAAGTAAAGAAAGAATAAAGGAGGACAATATTAGGAGTAATGAAGCATTAGAGTGGAGAGTGGTAATGAGGAAGAGAACCATGATATCTGTCATTCGATTGTGTGTGATAATTATTTTGGTAAGTAGCATAATAGTTTTTCCAGGGAAAAAATTAATGAGGATTTGTTGTATGAAGAAGATCACATGGTATGTAAAAGAGAAGTGTGGCTCCCTGTAATAACACCAAGTGTACAAGGTATACATGTTAAATGTCTACTGGACAGTGGTAGTAATTTGAATGGCATTTCACAGGCATTTTTAGAATCTATTGCAGAGGCAATATGCAGTATAAACCATCTTGAATATTAGGTATTAATGTAAATTGTGGTATAATAGAAATGTTTGTTTTCAGTGTAGTCAGTATATTGAGATAACTATCTACCTATAGAAGCATCATGGTACAGCCTCTTCTAACATTAAGAAAATAAAACTTTAAACATAGTTGCCTGGAGCAATGTGTGTGGAAAGAATAAGCAAGATGTGTGTGTATATCACCCTTCAGGCTAGAATCTCAAGCAATTTTTCTAAGTGATAATTTTGTCTGATAAGTAATGAGAGTTAAGTTTGCCTTAGCATAAGGATCTGTTAATGTGGAGAGTTTTTCAATAGAATCAGTTTTGTATTGGATAAGCAAAGAAGCTGTTTATTTATTAGATAATGAAGGAATAATGAAATAATAAAATAATGAATAATGTTAGGGTCTTGATGGTTAGGGAACCTGTCTCCACAGTAGAGATATTTTTTGAGAGTGCACTCCACCGGCTAACAAGGTAAGAAATGCAAGTAAAATAATGGAGCTGACAGACATGATTAATGTAAAGGATAACTGTATACAAACAAAGGTGGTGTAACTATATTGTTGATCTATTTTTGAACTAGACAACATTGTATAAAGTGTATAGTGAGCAGTTCGTGACACTACCATTGGGAATGAGAGCTTAACATTAAGAGCAATACTTTAGTGATGTACAAGTCATTTAATGCTGCATTTTTGAATCTATAGGTTATCTGAAAACTTATATTTGTGTTCTGAGGAATTATGAGCTTAAAGTAGTAATACTGGAATGAAGAAAAGTAATTTTTCTGATTAACTGATAACTGTGGTGCTAGCGTCATGTAAATAATTTGACAGGTCAACTATTTTGTAACTTATCTGATTTTGAGAGGATTTCATTTTCTGGTTGACTGAGAGTAGTACTAAGAGATGAGTGGATAAGTAGGGCAATGATTTGGTACAACTTCCATCCCCTTAATTTGAGAGGTAATTAAGTTATGTAATGGCGACTCTATTCTTTTTTCATAATGTAATGATTAGTAAACCTATGCTGCTGCACATCTTGATTTTTTGCTAGAGTGGTGTGAGTTTCAAACCAGGACTTGGTATTTCAGTGATTTTGCAAAGGGGAAAGAAACCTAAATCTTTCAAGTGTAACCAGTTTGAGACAGAATTATGACCTAATGTAATGTATTGTAGTGTACTGTGAAATTGATTTTAAATTTTTACTAGTCCCTACCTTTCATACCGTAGTCAATTTTAGTGCTAATTATTGTGATGTTATGAGAACTACGTAATGTAATTATTTATGAAGTATTGACTATCATTTGCCATTAGTGTGAAATATTTTTACTTTATACTTAAGTTAGAAGTAAAAGTAAATGTACTAAAGCAGGGTATTTTGTCTAATTTTTTCATGTACTGCGGCAGAGGAGAACCATCTCCAAGGCAACTGATAGCAGTGCATTTCCATACTAACTGCCACTTTGACCTGTTGAAGGCATGGACAACTTGGTGAGAAACTTTGTTAAAGCTCATTAAAAAAGTGAAAGTGCTTGTGAAAAATACTAAGCAATGAGCAAGTGAAAATTTCTGTCTGAAAATGAACAGCAATGCACAGTGTAATTTAACTTGTTGCAACCCATGAGGATTTATTTTTTTAATCAAGGCAGGGCTTGTACAAAGTGATATGTATCTTAAAATGTGCCGGTAATCTTTATGTATCCAAAAATGACATCACTTATAATGAAGATGCATAATTTTTATTAAAAGTATAACTTCTGGATATTTGGTGCCATTGTATAATACACTGTACGTAAATAATTTGTATGGGGATTATCGTATAGCCAGTTCATATAAGTAGAAATTTGAAAAATGTATGTACAGTAGTTTTTGATAAGATTACGTATGTAATATTTTTTATGTGTAGATTTTTAACCCGCTTTCTGGGGTCACTTGTGGTCATTGAATTGCCCAGTTAGCTATTTGCAATATCTATCTTTTCAATCCGATGAGAGGGTAATGTGATGAAGCAAGCTGGGATCTTGTTATTTCCTCTCTTCTTTTGCCATCTGCCTCCTTAAATTTATTTTTTTCATTTTCTCTAATTACCACTAACATATGTGAGTGTAATCTGCATTTTCATAAAAGAGAAAGGTTGGCTCTCAGTTTTAAAGAATATACAAGAAGTCTAATTTTATGCATGGTTTTGTGTAGTTAATATCTTTTGTTGGATAGAGTAGCATGGAGAGCTGCATCAAACCAGTCTCAGGACTGAAGACAACAACAACAACAATATCTTTTGTTATAGGTGGAAATCAGTAATTGTTTTGTGACTTAGATTCTATTGTTGACTTATAAACAAATATAAATTCTGTACTAATTATAAACATTTGGAAGAAGTAGTACTAATATCTTGAATTACTTATTAGGCTCTATTCGAAAACATGTTAGCAAAGCCAGCCCTTAATTAATTCCAAAGTTTTGTCAAAAGTATTGTTTGTATAACTATATCTGTTAATTTCATCATTTAAACAAATATTTCGGCTTAACACTCATAGTAGAAGAAGCTGTCAAAAAGAAGGAATATTTGATATATTCAGTTAACTGAATGAGTTATGTTTTAATTGTAATTTCTGTAAGTTAAACATGAAACAATATATGTTTTCAGTACTTGTTATTGTGATGATATATAAAGGCCCGATTTTTAGTCCCGAGACAGTCAGCCCATGACCAATTTTCAAATGAGGAACCTGTGCTGGTTAGAACAACAACAATGCATCAACTTAACCATGAAATAAGTGTAACATAAATAGGTCTTGTGTTAAAACAATGACAGTATCTGTTCAATAGAGTCACATGTACCGTATTATTCTGCAAGGACTGTGTGGTTATGTTTTCACTGTTCATAGATATTCAACAGTAAACTATTGTAGCAGTATGCTGATGTTTCCCTGCAAACTATTAATGAGGTTTATCAAACCTCTGGATTTCACCAAATCCCACTTGAAATTAATTCTTGAAAGTATGCAGCATTTTTGTATGGAGGTAAGTGTTTTGTGTAGTGCCATTTGGGCTAAATTTATCTCTAGCTGAATTCATAAGAGCTCTTGATTCTCTCTTAGGAAGTGAAGTGAGTTCAAAATTAATTGTCTATGTTGATGACATTCTGAACACAGAAAAGACTTAGCAACAACATTTGAATCTGTTGAGTGCTGCGTTTTCAAAATTAGAATCAGGAGGCATGAGTTTGAAAATAAGTAAGTGTAAATTTGATGTGGAAGAAAATAAATTTTTAGGACAGGTCATATCTGAAAAAGGAATTGCACCTGTTAAAGAGAAACTTGATGCCATTGCTAATTTTACTCATCCTCACAATAAAAAAAAACAGCTTAAATCATTTTTTGGGTTAACTGGATTTTATAGAAAATTTTGTGGCAGCCAAGCTTTGAATGCTCAATTCTTGTGTGAACTTTTGAAGAAGAATATGGGATTGGAGTCAGTAATGTCAGGATGCTTTCGATGAGGTCAAACAACAGTTGTGTCAAAGTCAGATATTGTTCAGACCAGATTTGTCTCTTCCTTTCTGTATTATGACAGACAGTAGTGATGTTGGATTGGGTGCTCATTTATTTTGGAGGTTGAAGTTGATGGTTTTATTGAACATAGATCTCTGGCAATGCTAGTAGCGTATTGCAGAAACGTGGAAAGACATACACTGTAATTGAGAAAGAACTTTTAGCTGTACATTGGGCATTCAACTAATTCAAAAATTATTTGCTAGGTCACAAAGTCGTCATCTATACTGATCACAAAACATTGTTATCTTCAGCTGTGTAAGCTGTACCATAACAGAATTACTCTTTGGGCCTTGTTTTTACAGCAATTGAATTATGAAACCAGATACATTAAGGGCACAGACAATGTAGTTGCTGATGCTTTGTCTAGGCTACCTTTAGGTAGTGAGTCATCTAACAACTTTGGAGAAGGAGAGAAAGAGTTTAAAATTATGTACTTGAAAGGTAAGAAAGAGGAAAAAGAGATCTTGAAAATTTGTGAAAATATCTGTAGGTATCAAAGTCATGATCAAAACTGGAAACTTGTTAAGAGCTTGTTGGGTAAGAAAAGAGGAGAAAGGACAGAACAGTATTATAAGGCACACAAGGGTATTTTATTCAGGAGACATATGACTGACTCAGAGGATTGGAAACTATGTTGGCCGGAACAGTGTATTGATACTTTAATTACTTATATACTTGAGAGTTTTGGTGATTGTGGATCAACCAAACGTACACAAAATATTCAGGAAAACAACTGTTTGTATAACATAATAAGGAGAGTCAAGAAGAAGATTGCCAGCTGTGACAGAAGTCAAAGAGTGAAGGTTAGTAACCAAACAAGTAGAGGTCAAATGCAAAACATACTGCCTAATAGTAATCTTTATCTCATGGATGTGGATGTTTATGGGCCTTTATCAAAATCTAAGATTGGATTTTGTTATGTTTTTGTGGTGGTTGATGTAATTTCTAAGTTTATAAATTTGTTTCCTCTTAAGAATGCTACTAGTAAGTAAATCATCTCTACATTTGAAAATACATATTTTCATCACGTGGGTATTTTTAAAACATTTTACATCACAATCTTGGAAGTATTTTGTTGTTCATGCAAAAATAAGGCATATTCTAGCCTCAATGTACCATCCTTCAAGTAATCCTGCAGAAATATATATGAGAGACATTAGAAGACTGTTTAGAATATATTGTAGTACGAATCATGCCAGTGGGATAGATTATGTCAATGATTTTGAGGATATTATGAACAGCATACAACATTCTTCAACAGGTTTTTCATTTGAAATCGTGTTTAATCACAGGCCAGCTAACTTTATTTCTGAAAATGTTGAGTTTCCATCATGTAAAATTCTGTCACCACAAGAGAGGGAAGAATGTGTTAGGGAGATGATGAAAAAACAGGGGGATAGGAGAAAGCAGAGACATGATGGTAAAGGTAGATTTCCTAACTCTGAAGTAGGAGGTCTTGTATTGATGAAAGCCAAAGAGAAATCTAAAGTGCTAACATCCGAGATAAAGAAATTTTTCAATAGTTATATTGGACCATTTGAAATTTATGAAAATCCACATCTTAATGCATACAGACTTGTGTATCCCAAATCTAAGATGTTGTTTGGATTATGCAATATCACTGAACTGAAAGCATATAGATTTGATCCACAAGTATCTGATTTTTGTTTGTTTGTTCTTTTTCCATTATCATGAATTTAGTGTGTAACATCATGTAGTTTCTAGAGTTCTATCCTATCTATTGACTGAGTTTAAATCTGTCTGTATATGCATAAAGCTATATAGCTGTGTATTGTTTGTCTAGAATTTAGTATGTAAGATGATGTGAACTTTAAAGTTATATCTTACCTATTGACTGAGTTAAAATCTATGATATACTATATAGTTGTGTTCTGTAATAGATTTGTGCTTTAGAATTTGATACATATATGCCATGAGACAAAATGAGTGATCCTTTTGCAATTTTGAAATGAGAGAATATTCATAATTTGTACTGCAAAAATTAGGAATAGTGTCTGAGCATATCTGTGTGTATTACCTTATTAGTCCATTTTTTCATTGCATTTTACTCTTAGTATTTAATGTTTCATACGTGAACACTTTTTAATTGCACCTGACAGAAATCCCATATAACTGACTCTAAAAAAAATGACTAAGAAGAGCATTTCCCGTGTCATGTGAAGAAGGTATTGAACAGCATATTTAGTACACAAAACAATGTTTCAGGATTTCCCCACACTGCTGTATGGCTGTACCCTGCTGGACCAGTCAATTTGCAAGGGATCATGGTTGCTGGGTAATGTACTTGAGCATTTATCAACTGGATCTGTGTTGTGACTGATATTTGTGAATTGTTAGGCAAGACTGCTAAAGACAGTATTATTCAGCATAAATTCATGTTTTTTCAAGTAAAATACATTATGTAACTTTAAATCAGTATGTATTTTTTATTATTTGTAAGTGAATCTTCTAGTCTTTATATATGTAGATTAGTTTATAAGGACAGTTAGCAAATAGTGTAGAAGACATTTACTAGTGCAGACAATATGAAAAGATGTATACATGTCTGCTTTCATACTCTGGTTTTGGTTTTCAAGCTATTGCATTGTGTCATCTTTCAAAGCTGTTTATGACTACGTGTACTTGAATCTATCCTGAGTATTGGAATATTGTATCTGATTAGATCTTGAGTTGTGGAGAGACTCATGCTTAACTCTGTTTTGGGTACCACTGGTCATCGCGCCTTTGTGTTTGTGTACTCGAGGAGAGCATACAACCATTGATTGAGGCTAGATGCTTCCTACAATTAATCTTCGCACATAATTGAACTTATTGATATGATTATGAGCTTTATTCATTTTGTTGTCTTGAAACATCTTTTGCTGGTTTGTACCCGATGTGGTTTGGATTCTTGTGTCGATCCCCACATCGTAAACCTAGGCGCTAACATTTTTCCGTTATTTTGTTCTTTCATGAGTCAACATATCCTTGAATACTCTGGTTTATGTGGCTGATTGTTTCGTACTCATGGTTGAGTATATTCTTCTGGTCTGTACCCGTCGTTGCGAATTTTTCAAGTCAGCTCACTCCTCGTACAGTTAGGCTCTGAAATTTTTCTCTTTTCTTTTGAAGATTTTGAAGGTTTGATTGTATGTACGTTAATGTTCACTTTATAATCCTAGTAATTTACGTTGTCTCTGTATTTATTCCTACAGTTTAGTGGTGTAATGTTGTAGTTTTGGCATTGTATTATTTGTCTTGTGATAGTATGTTCCACAGATCTGAAAATCTGAGTGTCATATCCTGATCTATGTATATATTACGGCTTGTATAGTAGATATTTTTCTTATGTTTTCTGTAATATGTTAGATGTCAGATGCTTCTATACATCTATCTTCTATCTTGGGCATCATTATGCACACCATTTGGCAAACCTTGTAGTCTGTTATAAAATATTGTAAACACAATGTTTCAAAATTTTGTGAGGGGGAATATTGTAATGGGACATGCTCCTCCAACATTACCTTTTTTTTATAGAAATACCCGATACCATGTATACTATCGATTCTTGTATAGGTGAACATTCTTGGCTGTTTCCCTGAAAGAATTCATATGATTTTGCATACATTGTATTATACACTCCTGGAAATTGAAATAAGAACACCGTGAATTCATTGTCCCAGGAAGGGGAAACTTTATTGACACATTCCTGGGGTCAGATACATCACATGATCACACTGACAGAACCACAGGCACATAGACACAGGCAACAGAGCATGCACAATGTCGGCACTAGTACAGTGTATATCCACCTTTCGCAGCAATGCAGGCTGCTATTCACCCATGGAGACGATCGTAGAGATGCTGGATGTAGTCCTGTGGAACGGCTTGCCATGCCATTTCCACCTGGCGCCTCAGTTGGACCAGCGTTCGTGCTGGACGTGCAAACCGCGTGAGACGACGCTTCATCCAGTCCCAAACATGCTCAATGGGGGACAGATCCGGAGATCTTGCTGGCCAGGGTAGTTGACTTACACCTTCTAGAGCACGTTGGGTGGCACGGGATACATGCGGACGTGCATTGTCCTGTTGGAACAGCAAGTTCCCTTGCCGGTCTAGGAATGGTAGAACGATGGGTTCGATGACAGTTTGGATGTACCGTGCACTATTCAGTGTCCCCTCGACGATCACCAGTGGTGTACGGCCAGTGTAGGAGATCGCTCCCCACACCATGATGCCGGGTGTTGGCCCTGTGTGCGTCGGTCGTATGCAGTCCTGATTGTGGCGCTCACCTGCACGGCGCCAAACACGCATACGACCATCATTGGCACCAAGGCAGAAGCGACTCTCATCGCTGAAGACGACACGTCTCCATTCGTCCCTCCATTCACGCCTGTCGCGACACCACTGGAGGCGGGCTGCACGATGTTGGGGCGTGAGCGGAAGACGGCCTAACGGTGTGCGGGACCGTAGCCCAGCTTCATGGAGACGGTTGCGAATGGTCCTCGCCGATACCCCAGGAGCAACAGAGTCCCTAATTTGCTGGGAAGTGGCGGAGCGGTCCCCTACGGCACTGCGTAGGATCCTACGGTCTTGGCGTGCATCCGTGCGTCGCTGCGGTCCGGTCCCAGGTCGACGGGCACGTGCACCTTCCGCCGACCACTGGCGACAACATCGATGTACTGTGGAGACCTCACGCCCCACGTGTTGAGCAATTCGGCGGTACGTCCACCCGGCCTCCCGCATGCCCACTATACGCCCTCGCTCAAAGTCCGTCAACTGCACATACGGTTCACGTCCACGCTGTCGCGGCATGCTACCAGTGTTAAAGACTGCGATGGAGCTCCGTATGCCACGGCAAACTGGCTGACACTGACGGCGGCGGTGCACAAATGCTGCGCAGCTAGCGCCATTCGACGGCCAACACCGCGGTTCCTGGTGTGTCCGCTGTGCCGTGCGTGTGATCATTGCTTGTACAGCCCTCTCGCAGTGTCCGGAGCAAGTATGGTGGGTCTGACACACCGGTGTCAATGTGTTCTGTTTTCCATTTCCAGGAGTGTATTTCAAACTAAAATGTATAAAAATAAATTAATTTGTTACAATCAGTGTGTACTAATGGTTAAAATTATTATTGTTTTAAAAATACAGCAGAGTCCTGCTAATTCGAACCCCAGTAATCTGAACGTTCGGTTAATCCGAACATGAAAAATGTTAGTCTAAGTATGGAAAACTGTGTGGTAAACTGTTGTACGTATACACTATTTTAATTTACACATTACAGTAAACATGTATTAGAAAAATTGGCAAGAAAACATTAGGTTTAAACAATGCATAACAATGAAAGAAAAGCTGTCAAACTTACTAAAATACAGCGGACATTTTATCCCTACTTTTTAGATGACAAAACCTTAGTCATTATTTTTTGGTGTAATGAGGACAGTCTGTTATATGACGCATAGTTTTGCCATCATCTCATAAACATCAAATCAGCAGATGTAGCAGTGGGCTATTGCTCCAAATAATGTAGCACGAGTTAAAGGGCTTCTGCTGCGTCACTGTGTGGTACCAGCTCTCCTTTGTCACTTTCAGGCTCATTGTCACTTCCATCACAGCAGTCCACTTCTTCCTGGTCTTGAGTGACAGCAGCAACTAAATCGGCATCAGTAAGCTTCTCCACACATGCCCCATCCGCTGCCATCCACTCATCTACGTCTCCTTCACTAGCTTCTTCATATCCAGGGATTGTCTGCATCATTAGTAGTAGATTTTCCTCTTCATTTTCAACTAGGTTGTCCTAAAATTCAAGAGTTGCCCATAGTTTTCTCCATGATTTTCTTAGAGTATTTTCTGAAATATTCTGCTATGCCTCAGCGGCCCAATAAACAACATCCTTCACATTGGTCTTTTTTATTTTGCCCACTAAAGGACTGCTATCATCTTGGATCAGCATTCTTAAAAATTGTTTTCTGCAAAGCAGTTTTAATGTTTGCAGTACTCCCTGGTCCATCAGCTGTAGAAGTGGTGTAACATTCAGCAGCAAATACTTTGCCATAATTTCTCCATCACATAATTCCTCAGTGCTGGGGTGAGATGGCGTGTTATCAATCAAAATGATTGCATTGGGAGACAAATGATTTTCCTTAGAAAACTGTCAAACAGAGGGAACGAACTGGCTGTGAAACCATCTTTGAACAGTTTACCATCCATCCATGCTTTTTTCTGGTTGTGATAATATACGGGCAGTGATTTCATGTTGCAGTTTTTAAAAGCTCTGGGTCTAGCAGATTTGCTGATCAGCATTAAAGGCAGCTTGTGATTACCAGCAGTGTTGCTGCACACTAATAAAGTCACATGATCTTTGCACACTGTAAAACCAGGAGCATGGTCTTCTGCTTTTGATGCCAGGCTTTTTGTTGGCATTGCCCTAAAATTAAGGTCAGTCTCCTGAGTGTTATAAATTGTTGGGGAGAATACTTTCCCTCTCTTATCATTTTTTCAAACTCACTCAAGTATTCCTTCACTGCACCAAAGTCAGAAGAACTCTCCAGTAATTGTTAGCTGACAGATTCCACAAGGTTTTTTGAATCTGTCCAACCAACTGTACTCGCACCAAAAGACTCATCACCATTCATTAACTTGTTCAGGTAAACAGCCTTCTCCTGAACTAGTGCTCCACTCAAAGGAGTTCCCTTTTCTCTTTCCTGCATAAACCAAAGGGAAAGAGCTTCATCCACTTTATCATAATGGGACTGTTTCAAAGTCTGCCAAATTTCAAGTGCTTTTCCCGAAGACATTGCACAGGACTGTTCTAGCTTCACTTGGTTCTCCTTCCAATCACAAATGGTTGCTTTACCAAAACCCAGTTCCATTGCCAGATTATATACATTCTCACCATTGTCTATCCACTTCAAAGCATTCAGTTTTTCTTTGAGAGTTAACGTTGTATGTTTCCATTTACTCATGACGAAAATATGTACACCATGACACCTGGATGAATACAATACAACTTTTACATGTGCCAGCGATCAATAACTAACATAACCAAGCACTTTTTGAGCCAACAGGCAGTGCACTGACCTCGGACACTACAAAGGTCTCAACAATGCACAACAACAAGGGCAGGGAGTGAGAGTGAGCCATTGTTCCCACACTTGTTCCCATTTGTTACCATGGTGTACCTACTTATCTGCTTGGTATACCTCATTCTAGAAACTTGTCACCGTAATTCCATCTAATTTGAACAAATCGGTAATTTGAACAAGGTCTCGTCCCAATTAGTTAGGAGGACGACCGTTCAGTCCCGCGTCCGGCCATCCTGATTTAGGTTTTCCGTGATTTCCCTAAATCGCTCCAGGCAAATGCCGGGATGGTTCCTTTCAAAGGGCACAGCCGACTTCCTTCCCCGTCCTTCCCTAATCTGATGAGACCGATGACCTCGCTGTCTGGTCTCCTTCCCCAAAACAACCCAACCCAACCCAATTAGTTATGATTAACGGGACTCTACTGTATTTGAAATTACAAAATTTCTGGTATTCTTAAAATTCCAATTATTAATTGCACAATTTTGTGAGAATTATAAAATTTATTTCTGGACTCATTTACAAAATAGTGATATATTTTGGCGAGGATTATTCTTTTGTCAAGAAAGTTTGTAAACTCTTTCGCTTTGCAAACTCTTTGGAATATGGTGAGTACCACAGAATGTGGAGGAGTAGTGGGCACGCCTCTGATGGAAGTGCACATTTTTCTAAGTTTGTCGGCAACAATATAATTATTGGTTTTTTTTTAATGTGGAAAAAGTAAAGACAGTGTGATATCTAATAATGTGACAAGGAATAAAATTCAAGAAATATACTGGCAAATCTTCATCAATTATTCAGTCCAACAAGAACCCACAACATTAAATCAAAATTTCAGCCACAAGAATGTACCCCTAGACACAATAACATGAGCCGTGTAACCACTCTTTAGAGAGTGTGTTTCCAGAAACGAATATTAGATTAAATTCTGTAATACAAAATGACCCAACAGCCAAAAAATGGTAGTTGTATTTCGAAGTAGTAGTTAGTTAAAATTTTATTAAGAGTAGATATTTGAAATAGACTAATGCAAAGTAGTACAAAGGTAATCCAAGGAAGACATAACAGAGCTGTGTTTTGTTTTCAATATAATATATAAACCAATGTGCAGCATTGTTAGCTCTCTTGAGTCTTTGTTTTCAATGATGCATGTTCACAGCCTTCTGTGGTAGTTGGAAGTTAGGGATTATAAGCCTAATTAAGTATCATTCTGAAAACTGGATTAGACATTGGAGTGGTGGATAATAGATTATTTTGAGATATTGGGACAGAAAATAGTTGGACTTTATCATACTAATATCTTTGCCAATCGTAGTCAAGGCAGTTCTGCTAATAAACAAGACGTGAGATATAGTGCCCATGAAAAGACTAAATTTGTGCTGAACAGACATTGAAAGAACTCAAACTTATAATTAATATTGTGTTATGAGAATTAAGAAGCTTAGACATTGTAAAGACAGAGATATATTTATGATTTGTCAGATATTAATGGTAAAGGATAGTTTCATGGGAAATCATATCTTTGGTGATAGGAACACGAAGGAATGTGGTACGGACTGACTGTTATTATATTGAAACGATACACATTAGGCGCAACTCCTTCTTCATAGATTCCCCAGTGCCATCTCTCATTAATTTAAGAAGTGAATTGTGTCAATAAAACAGAATATATACGAGACTTTCTCCATGTTGTCTAAATCCCAAAAATCAGCTAGTACATTGACAATTATATCTGTGAACATTCAAGGGTTATTGAGAAAAGCTGATCAACCTGTTAAAAACAGATAATAGAGTTTAACAAAGGCACATTGACTATGAAGGTAACTAAATCAAATTATTTGGGGAACAAAAATTAGAAAAAATAGACTGGAACCTGACTGGTAGGTTATTTCCGAGTAATAAATAAGATCACTGTCTTTGGATACGCCATGGTTGAAAGTGTAAGAAATGTCCCTGGAAATAGAAACCCTGATCAATTATCAACTGCTAGTTCACACAATTAGGTTTAAAACATGAATCAAAGACGTTTTATGCCCAACCCACATGGCAGGGATTGATTCCCTACTAGCTGGGACAATATATATATACAAACTTGTGAGATCAGCTCTGCTGCCAAAGGGAGGGAACATCGAAGCAATATCAGTGCAGTTGAGATGACAGTGGGTGAGTGGGCGTAAACTGGCACAGGCATTGTGAGGCCTGAAAACGGATACAAAGGCCCGTGAAATTTAGGAATATCAACACTACTATCAATGACAGTAACTGGAATTACTACCATTACCACCGACTGCTTCAATGACAAATCCACAACATGGTTGTGACTCAGTCATAATGGACACCGATCAACACGAGTCTGAAGGAGGACTACCAACCAGCATGCTGTCTTCTGTTGGCACTGTCGTCTCTCTGGGGGGTTGCTGATGATGCAGCGCTGTCTCTCGAGTTGTTGCTAAGTGACGTCAGAAGCCAAGAAGAAACTCAGGTAGGAAACAGTTCACTTCACTTCCTGTGGCGTGGATTTTGGGTTGAGCAGTAGAATCATTTTGGTCTCTAAAGCAGTTCTTCATAGTGTTTTTTTAGTCATAGTACCATGTTTGAGAAAGGTAGGTCGATGGCTCAGTAATATCATAAGTAGTTAGTGATGTAGTAATAGTGATTTTCATACTTGTGGTACCGAGCGAGGTGGCGCAGTGGTTAGACACTGGACTCGCATTCGGGAGGACGACGGTTCAATCCTGCGTCCGGCCATCCTGATTTAGATTTTCCGTGATTTCCCTAAATCATTCCAGGCAAATGCCGGGATGGTTCCTCTGAAAGGGAACGGCCGACTTCCTTCCCTAATCCGATGAGACCGATGACCACGCTGTCTGGTCTCCTTCACCAACCAACCATCATACTTGTGTTTGGTGTAAAATAACCCATCAAAATGAAGCATACTTATAAGCCGAGGTCCAATCTTGACATCTACACATCAGATGTTGAATTGGACGAGGCTCATAATGATGAGTGCTGTATATAAAACGTGGCTAAACATAATATAATGGAGACTGAGGAATCTGAATTGGTTAATAAAGGTTCAGTGTGTGCAAGAGAGACCAGCTCTTAAAATGAACATGATGAGCTAGATACTATAGGTGTGCCTAGCACCAATCAAACTGTGGATGTAGACATTGAGTCCTCTGCACCAACAAGTATGAAAATGTTGTTTCAGTTTTTAGTTAACTCTAATAATGAACAAGAATGCAGACATAAAGCTTTGTGGGAACAGAATTTAGAAATAAAGAATTCTATTATGGAACAAGAACTATGGAGAATGCTTTTAAGAAGGAAATGCTAGACTTAGTTAACAAGTTTGAAAATGCCAATCAGGAAAGAGATAAGCAATTGTCAGATACTTTAAGGAAGCTATCATTAACTGTAGAATGAACTCAATGTGTAACCAATTCCTTGAAAACTTCTGTAGCTAATCTAGAAGAGAATGTAAATTACATTAATAAAGAAGATAAAATGACCACACAGATTGAACAGGTTTGTGATCAGGTTAAGAAGTTGCAAATAGTCGGTCAGGAGTATATTGATGACTATCTGACCAAACAAGCTAAAAAATTAGAAGACAATGTATCTGAATGGCTGGAAGCAAAATCCATGGATGTTCTGACCCAGGTTAATAGCGCGATTAATAATGTGATGTAACATGTAGACCAGATGCACCAAAGCACGACAAATTTGAAACAGTAGCTAAGCTTAAAGAAGAATTCAATTTAATAAAGGAAAAAGTTATCTCTGAACTGCCTATGTGGCAAAAAAGTGTGGATAGACAACTAAATAAAAGCAATACTCCATGTAGGAAACATTATTATAGGGACAACTATTCAGATGTCAATTATCATGATCATTCACCTATAAGGAAACATAAATGGTGTGAAGGATATAAAATAATGAACGTTGTAGCGAGGAAATGGTGATGATGAACAAAGCTATATGTATCGGGGGCTACTATGTCATCAAAGGTTGAGCATAGTATATTTAAATCTAGATAGTTTCAGACGTTTTCTAATGATAAGAATTCCATACACCCCATGGTTTTCATAAAAAGTTTTAAAAATGTATTCCTGCAATCATGGAGAGAACAAGATAAAATTCAGTTCAGTATAACAAAAATGGGTGGTGGAGTATTTTTGTGGGCGTCTGAAGCTGCTGAGAAACGTCAATCATGTACGGATTTTGAAAGGCTGTTTGTAGTGAAATCTTGGCCGCAAACAAAATAGACTTAGGAATGAAATTTATAGTCCAGAAATTTTTAATACCAAGAAGGGTACAGTCAGGAAATAGTTTTAAAAATACATTAACACAACCAGATATTGAGATAATCCTATCAGCCATAGTGAGGTCCTTAGAATACTGACCGGAAAATTGCCCATACATTTAAGAGAAAATTTGGTAAATGCACCGGTAGATGACATCGATAACTTTCTAACAGTAATTGATTCGTTGGATGTCATTATGGAAGACGCAAAAAGCATGGGAAACTAATTTTATACTAATTAGGGTTGCTATTCACAACAGGGTGAGGACCAAGATTCTCTGAGGTCACTGTGACTGATTTAACAGGCAAATCGTCTTTGATCCCAAGAGAGAGGTTCTCTACCCTAAAAAAGCTCCATGTGTACACCACGTATACTTCACTACCCTAGTGGCTACTTCCCGCATGTAGTGCATGCCTGACCTATTAAGGGGAACCCTACAATTCTGCACCCGATAGCAGAGGTCGAGAAATTTGCATCCGATACCATCGTAGAGTCATCTGAGCCTCTGATTTAGACCTTCCGCTCTGCTCAAAACCAGAGGACCGCGATCAACCCTGGGTACGATGCTACAAATAGACAGCTTTGCCTACACCTCATGTGCATTGCTACTTGCCTTCACCAAATCAGCCAACCCCTGAAAGGTGCCCAGAACCCAAGTGGTAGGCATCATTTGTGCTGACATGTGCCACTACATGCAGTCGGTTGCACCCAGTGCACTCAATAGCTGCCAGCAGGGCCTCCTCCACATCACGGATGAGACCTCCCGGCAAACATACTAAATATACACTGGAATTCTTCCCACCTTGCCTACTACCTCCCTGAGGGGCTCCATCACCCACCTAACTTTGGAGCTCCCAACGACTAGCATACCCACCCTCTGTACTTGTCAGGACTGGGCTGGAAAATCGACTGCTGGCCCAGCAGGAGAGGCATCCCGTGCTGGCTCAGAGTTATCATCAACACTGGGTAGCAGCACGCACCTCTTGCTAAGATGTAGGGAGCCAGCCACATGGCCTGCTCCCTCTTTTACTTTCCATCCCACAACACGCAAACCCACCACTGTCTGCCACCCACTCTGGAATGAGGACCAAGTCAGATGTTGCGTATCAGAAGCCGTGGCAACGTCTGGCTCACCAGGGGATTCCAGTGACACCAAAGGTGTTGCAGGTCTCATCACTGGCACCTCGACTTCACCACAACTTTGAGAATTAGCTAGAAGCTTATCAATGGTAGCCAGTGCAGCTTCCAGATGTTAGATGTTTACAGACAGCAGCCTCTTCTACTTGTATCCGCTCACACCAAGAACAGTCCCTAGCCATATCGTACTGTGTATAAAATAGACACAAGGTCTCAATTGGTGCTACTGAGTATGAAAATATACCAAGGAAGAATAAAGTAACACTAAAGTTACTGTGCAGATTTCTCACTGTACTCTGAGACCACAAGCTAATAAACAGAAATAAATTTCTCTACTGAAATTGATGTATTTACATATACCTGTTATTAGAAATCCTGTTTGCCAAAAAGTTACTTCATGAGATAAATATTCGAACTAGAATGCACTGATCTAAACTGTGTGCTGTCTATTAGCACAAAACTGAAACTTAGTGGCGTGATGGAGTTTCTGGCAATGGGAAAATTTACACTAGGAAGCCGCTCTGTGCAAGAATATTCACAAGACTTCCACAAAAACAAAAACTATGAATAATTTTCTAACCTCTAGTCTAAACAGCAACATACGCAAGTACAGAAGCACATGAACAAAAAACAAACACTAAATTAATTTACAGTTTATCAGACAAGTGCTGCTGCTGTTCTACTGCGCGTCCTCTCGGCTCGGTGGCTGCCACTACACATCTATCCAGATCATCACACAGGAATTCAAAACTGCATCAGTATCCACTGCAAGTACTATGACAGTTAGGCAGGAGGTGAGAAAACTTGGATTTCATTGGTCGAGTGGTTGGTCATAAGTCAATCACATCGGTAAATGCCATACGATGGCTCGCTTGGTGTAAGGAGCATAAACATTGAATGATTGAACAGTGGAAAAACACTGTGTGGAGTGACAAATCACAGTACACAATGTGGCGATCCGATGGCAGGGTGTGGGTACGGCCAACGCCCAGTGAACATCATCTGCCAGCATGTGTAGTGCCAACAGTGAAATTTGGAGGCGGTTGTGTTATGGTGTGGTTATGTTTTTCATAGAGGGGGGCTTGCACCTCTTGTTATTTTGCGTGGCACTATCACAACACATGCCTACACTGATGTTTTAAGCACCTTCTTTCTTCCCACTGTTGAAGAACATTTCGGAGATAGCGATTGCATCCTTCAACACGATTGAGCATCTGTTCATAATGCACGGCCTGTGGCGGAGTGGTTACATGACAATAACAGCCCTGTAATGGACTGGCCTACACAGAGTCCTGACCTGAATCTTCTAGAACACCTTTGGGATGTTTTGGACCGCTGACTTCATGCCAGGCCTCACCGACCAACATCGATACCTCTCCTCAGAATGGGCTGCCATTCACCAAGAAACCTTCCAGCACCTGATTGAATGTATGGCTGCGAGAGTGGAAGCTGTCATCAAGGCTAAGGGTGGCCAACACCATACTGAATTCCAGCACTACCGATGGAGGGCACCATGGACTTGAAAGTCATTTTCAGCCAGGTAGCCAGATACTTTTGATCACATAGTGTATGTACCTCGTTGCTACACTTGCAGCAATCCAGAAACTGGAACAACATTTGTTAGGTTAGTTGGGCACAAATTGAGTGAACTTGTATTTTCTCCTTGGCAGTAAGAGCAACTATTTTTTTCTGTGAACTTTCTCCGAATTTCAGATACAAGAGCAGCTTTGTTGGCTATCAGACATTCAACTTGGCTTGGTTTTGCATTTAAACAGGGAAAGTTGGGAAGACCCTGAAATCAGCCCCTTGACAGTTCATCCTTGTTGAAAGTACGCTCCAAGAATGTGACCAAAGATCATTTGCAGACATATCTTTTGTGCAAATGACACTTCAAGCATATAAAACACCTATCATTTTTCTAATTTCGCAAGTGACACAGTCCATTCATTGTTTTTAGTACATTTTGAGTGTTTGATTATCTGTTTTTCTTCATGATATGTAGTACTGCTTAGTCAAAAATAGACAGTAAGTATTGATGGCAGAGTCACCTACTCTTTGGCAAGCTTAAGTATGGTGACCACCTCTGTCCTTTCGAATGTTCATAGTCAAGCTTCTTCTGGAAGACAAAAAGTTGGCAATTTATTACTCGACTTCATCCCTAGTGACAATTTTTATAAAGGCATTCACAGCTGGGCCTGTTGTGATGTATACAATGAGGATTGATGTAATCAGCATCTGCATGTTCTTCTGCTAGTCCCTACTCATTCACAATGATGCCATCTTCATTTTCACTTCTATCAAAAACACTGAGATAATAAAGAACTAAATAATCAACATTGCCCACACCACTGATAGTAGTTTGAGTGATAGAGCATTATGCAACATGAGCTTTGTATATTACACTCCCTATGTCTAGGTCTGCAAAATATCGTCACCATCAAAATACACTTCAACACCAATTAAAAGCACTTCCTACATGACTGTACTTAATTGTGCATTATCAACTGAAGTTGAGCAAAGACAAATCTTATTTTGCGGCCACATGTAGTAAGCGTTGATTCATGCAGTGGAGAATGGCAAAACAGAGGCATGCCAGCGACCGAGGCATTGCAAAGTAGGCAAGCACAGATAGCCTTGCTGACAGCAGCAGTCTACCAACAGGCTGACACAAGGACGCACACAGACCAGCCGAGCGACGCCTGGAGAGTGCTGAGTAAGGGAAATTGAGGCCAGCACGCTAAGTTACGCTGCAATATACTGTGAGAGTAATAACAAAAAGCTACCACCGAGGGTAAAAAATGTCCTCTTGCCAGGTATAAATAGTGGAGCGCAGGCAGCAACAGACAGAAGCCATTAGGAAGCAGTTCGGATCCGAGGACGGACGTAGTCCGTGTCTGAATGTTCAATCATCATAGGTGATGATTCCAGAAGTCTGTTCCAGCTCGCAGGAGTCATCCGTTCACCACTTCAGCTCTGGAGGTCAGCCCGAGTTCGGTCGGCACCATGGCTGACTAACTACAGCGAGAACTTCCAGCAGGACCGGCCGCAGTGCGATCTCGGTCAGAGGCATCGCCGGGGACTGACGTCCGGACTTCATGGCAATCCGACCCCACGGCACGTGGTCCATCCATGGCGGGACCTCGTGGCCATCGCTGCTGATGGCTTCCCAGCCACCGGTGCAGCAGGCATCGGCAGCTGACCTCACGGCGACGCGGCTCCATGGGCGTGCCTGTACTGGGGTGCTAAGCGGTGACGAGTTCATCTCAACCACAGGGCATCCTGGCTTCAGCGGAGCACTGGTGGCCTCAGGCTCTGAGTGCGATCAGTGGCACACGTTGCGCGCATTGTTGGAGAATCTACACAGCAGCAGCCAGGCGAAGGGATCCGCAGGGCTGGGCAGCAACAACAAGGGAGAAATTGTAAAGAAAGTTCAATAAATAATTGTAAAACTCCACGCCATCTCAGTCTTTGGCATAGCCACTGTGTCTGCTGCTAAGAAGTGGTGCAGATGTCATAACAAGTGGTGTAAGGCGCACCCACCTCACGACTTTGACTAGCACCGTGTGGAGCAACCAAGAAACACCGAATAGGGTGAGTCCAGCAACTGCCTTCTCTCTATGTTTTTTGTGTAGCTAGACATGTCAAAAATAACGTTGAGGGATGTGAGAGTGTCATTTGAAAGGCCTAGTAGCCCTGTAGGCTTATCGCAGTTTCGTGGGAATGATAGTCATGTTAACTTAGTCCCATCTAAATGTGTAGTGTGTGGATTAACAGGTCATGTCGCTCCTTGCGATAAATTTTTACCAAGCACTTGTGATGTGTGTGGCTTCTACGGTCATGTAACGGGGCAATGTGGTAAGTCTAGATGGCTTGCCATTAGATGTGCTAGGAATTAACTTGCTTCTAGCTAATACAATTTTATTTTTGTGAGGTGAGGTATACCACACGGAAAATGTCAGAGACATGTGCAACAAGGACAAGTGACGCCGTAGTCGCATTGACAGAGCAAGTTAACTGACTGAAGAAAATAAGTTGCAAAAGCAGCACATGCAGAGGATGGAGCAACAATTGTTGCAAAATACTCAATCACGCTCGGGAAGCGATAGTGTAGAATGCAAGGGTACAGTCTTTTACGGTGTGGCAGATTGTTCAGTGCCAGATTTTTTAGAGAAAAATTGGAGAGGATGATGCGAAAAATGGGTGAAATGGTAGAAGAATTTTCAGACAGAATTAGAAGAATGAATGTGCACATGTATGAGTTAACACAAGATGCGAGTGCAAATGAAGTTCTATTGAAAGAAGCACAGAATAGAGCTTTAGATGCATTTTTGCGAGGGGTCTCACTGGATTTTTCACGCCGGATATGGATGGAAAATCCAAGTGACTTAGCAGCAGCATTGCACGTAGCTACACATTTGCAGGAAGTGGATAGCGCCACTAGAAGTCACAATGACAAGAAAATTTTTTCATCTTCCAAAGAGCGTTACCATTGTGGAAAGCAAGGTAATTTTAAGGGACAATGTCAGGAACCACAGTGTTTCAATTGTCAGAAAATAGGGCATAAGGCACGGCAGTGTAAAGCCAAGAAACAGGTTAATGATACAGCAGGTAAAAAACTGTTAAACGAAAAAGGGAGTGTTCCTGCCATCGGGAGGCATTCCCAGTAAAAAGAGATACTAAGAGAGTGCACGAAGAGGCGGATTGTAGTTTGATGGTTTGGATAAAAGATAAGGGGCAAAGAGTTTTAGTGGATACTGGAGCACATGTATCAGTAGCCAGTGTGGACCTCGTGGGCAAGAAAGGATTGGAAGTTCTGAGATACAGATTGCATGCAGTAGGTGATAAAAATTAGATGCACTAGGGACAGTACAGCTCATGTTTAAAATAGGGAACGTGTGGTTCCGGGAGCAAATGGAGGTGTTGTAAACTGTGGGACAGGGATTTTCAGTGATACTTGGGTTGGACTTTCTGATTAAACATCACGCCAAAATGGACCTTTTGCAACATATGCTGGAACACGATGGGAACTTGTTCTCAATGGGTACAGCTGTTGCAAATGTTTCAGAGTCACAAGGTGCACCGATAGCTAATGTGATACCAACTAAACTGCGTACAAGTGCATTAAAGATGATTTCGTGTGACAAAGTATGAACAGGTACAGGAAAGTTGATCTGGGTACCAGTGGATGTCGATGTGCCACAGCAGGGTTTATTCTTGGTAGAGCCACTACCGAGTAATGAGGTTTTAGATGAAGATCATTGCTTTATTCACAGGAGTGTATCACGGGTAATGGACATAAATGGGCAGTTTATGGTTCCGGTGAGTTTAGATAACTTCAGGCGGGATGATGCTGATCTGCCGAAGGGATTAGTAATAGCCACAGTAGAGTTAATGGATGAAGAGGACATCAATAGTTTGAGGCTAGACTATGATGTAAAGCAAACTGTCAGCACGTCTGCACTTTGTGACAAGGTAAATCATTTGAGAGGAAATGATCGTTCGGTTATGGAAGCATTATTACTAAAGTATAAAGCATTGTTTGAAGCACACGGTACGTTACCTGCTACACTGATAACACAGCATCGTATACCAACAGGGAATCACACTCCGGTGTATCGTAAGCCATACAGACTACCGAAACAATTACAGCCAGTGGTAGAGCAATTAATAGAACAACAACTGGAAGATGGGATAATCCAGCACAGTAATAGTCCTTGGTCTAGTAGCGTGGTCCTAGTTCCGAAGAAGACACCGGACGGGTCGAAAAAATTTCACTTTTGTTGTGATTACAGACATTTGAATGAACGGACAGTGGTAGACGTATATCCGATTCCGAATATCACAGAAACGTTAGACAACCTAGGGCAATGTAAATTTTTCTCCACTATGGATTTGCGAAGCGGTTATCACAAGATTGAAGTATGTCTGGAGGACAGGCCAAAAACAGTATTTACGATGCATTGTGGTCACTTTGAGTATAAAAGAATGCCGTTTGGACTAAAAATATTTCAGAGGTTGTTGTATGGAGTCCTTTGCAGGTTGAAACCGAAAAAATGCATGGTGTATTTGGATGACATTATAGTTTTTTCAAGAGATATAGAGCAGCATGTGGAACAGTTAGAGGAGGTGTTTAAAAGATTAGAGGCAGCACGGCTAACATTAAGTTTGGACAAATGCCATTTCGCACAAGCACAAGCAAATTATCTCAGGTATGTTATCAGTCAGGACGGGGTACAGACAGATCTTCGTCTCACTTCTGCAGTACGAGATTTTCCGGTTCTGCAAACGGTTAAACAACTGCAATCTATATTGGTCTTGTGAGCTATTATCAAAAATTTGTACAGGGGTTTGCAGAAACAGCAAGGCCACTTACTAAGTTGCCAAGAAAAGGTGTTACCTTCCAGTGGACATCACAGTGCGAGAAAGCATTTCAAGAGTTGAAATGGATACTGCCATCAGATCAAGTTTTGATGTTTCCAGACTTTTCGAAGGAGTTTATCCTACAATGTGATGCATCTAATCACGCTCTTGGGGTTGTACTTGGGCAAGAAATTGATGGCTAAGAACATCCGATTGCATTCGCATCTCGTCAACTTAACAAGATGTAACAAAATTACTCCACGATGGAGAAGGAATTGTTAGCGGTAATATATGGGATTTCGTACTTTCGATGTTATCTGTATGGTAGAAGGTTTAAGGTTGTGACGGATCATTCAGCTCCAAAAGGGTTATTAGGTCAGAAAGACCCAGCAAGTAGGCTAGTGAGATGGGTGCTGAAACTCAGTGAGTTGGATTATGAGGTAATACACGAGCCAGGTGTGAAACATGCCAATGCTGACACATTGAGCAGGAAAGTGGAGTATTACAAGTAACAGGGGTAGCTGAAGATAAGTGGAAAAGGGCACAAGCCGGGGATAGTGATTGCCAATTGTTCAGAAAGCAACCGCAGTTCCTAGTACAGGACAGGTTACTTTGCAGGTTGATGAAATGCGGCCCGCGCGTCGTCGTACCAGCAGCGTTAAGATCTGAAGTTTTGCAACAGGCGCATGACCATTTTCTTTCAGGACATGGTGGGAGAAGAGCTATGGATAGGTGCATAGCAGAGAAGTTTTGGTGGAGGACACAACGTCAAGACGTGGACGAGTACGTCAGGAATTGTGTGCCATGCGCACAGCGTGCAGACTTGAGCCACCAAAAGATTCAGCTTCAAAGATTACCAGAGTCAGACAGACCTTTCCAACAAATCAGAATTGATGTATTAGGCCCATTTAATAGGAGTGCAGCAGGGAATAAGTATGTGTTAACAGTGATTGACCACTTTTCTAGGTACTTAGTCATGGTTGCATTACCAGATCAGAAAGCAAGTACGGTGGCACAAACTTTAGTTAATAATTAGTTATTCAGGTATGGGATACCTCAGTCCTTAATCTCGGATCAAGGTACTAATTTCACGTCTGATCTGATGAAGCAACTGTGTAAGTTACTGAAGGTAAAGAAACTATGGACTAGTCCATTCCATCCGCAAGGAAACGGACGAACGGAGAGAGTGCATCGCACGATCGCTAAGATGGTGAGTCACTATGTAAATAGTCAACACACTGACTGGGATGTGTACTTGCAATTCGTAACCAGTGCATATAATAGCAAAGTACATACGTCGACAGGGTTGTCGTCGTACAAAGTGGTGTATGGGCGGAAGATGCTGTCGCCTTTTGACATGCTTCATCCAAGGCTGGGAGCGGAGGGCAAGCATTAAGGCAATTTGCGAAAACCATTAAGGAAGTATGGCAGAGAGTTAGACAAGCTAACACGAAAGCGTTGAAACGACAAGAACGGATGGGAGGTAAAACGAGGAAGTTGCCACAGTACAGAGAAGGCCAATGGGTGCTACTAGCTAATCCGTATGTTCCAAAAGGGAGAACCAAGAAGTTCACAAACAAGTTCCAGGGACCATACCAGGTAGTGGAAATGACATCACCTGTCAGTGTAAAATTACAATTACCTACCAAGACAATGGTGGTTCACGTTAGTAGAGTTAAGCAATTCCAGGGGGTAGTAGATCCGTATATATGTACTTCTCCTTTTGGCAGAAAGCGAAAAGAAGCACCAGAAGCAGACAGTAAATCGGGTATTAAGTATAAGTTGTGTTCGGGGGATGTGTAGTTAGCAGTAATTATCATGTGTGTATTATTTTTGTGCACGGACTATGGTTATTTTATTGGTATTAAGGGGTAGTGATGGGAGTTTTTTCCTTCTCTCTCCATTCTGTAGGTGACGCAGGATGGGGTCCAAGTGGATAGTATGGGGTGTAGTCCTCTGGCAGCTGACACAAGCTGGCCAGGTACAGGATATGCTGTTGCGAAGTGGGGTGTTGTTTGGGAAACAACCAGATGTGGTCCTCATGAGTCACGAGTGGATGCTTAGGCTGGCACTCAACATCCTGCAGGTAAGGAACAAGATGCGACAGCTACAGGAGGTGGTACCGAGTGTGGAAACGGTTGCATAAAAGAATGGAATATTACGGGACATGCAAGAAGAGTATGAGGCTTTGGATAGGTCATGTAAGGAAATAAGGGAACAACTGCGCCAAGTCGTGAGCATGATTCCAGGGAGGAGAAAGAGAGTAAAGAGGGGTTGGTTGAATGCAGGTGGGAAATGCTGAAAACAATTTTTGGAACAGTGGATAGAGACGATATTGAGGGTTTGAACAATTCTTTAACAGTTATTCATGACAGGGAGGAAATCATAGGGAAGTTAGTGGATACATACACAACAGAGACACTGGGATTAGGTACAGAATTGTGGAATGTGACACGCGTGGTGCGTGGGATGGCTACAAGGTTATGAGCATATATAGAACGAACACAGAAATTATTGAATACGGATCTGGAACAAACGCGATTGGATATAGTGGAAAAGAAGCTGGAAATGGCTAAATTGCTGCGGGAACTGGTTAACAGCACTGGTGATGCATGAGTGAGGATGGATGAATTGCAAGAGGCAGTACATCACGCATTGCACGGGCAGGTGAGTGTGATGTTGATGTCACCAGAAAAATTCAGACCGAGTCTGAAGCAGGCAGAAGGAGAGTTTCCAGAGGGGGTAGAGCACGTAGTGCCAATAATTGAAGCGAGTGTGTCACTTTTTTATCATATGTCTAGGATTAAGGTAACAATGGATCTAGTTAAGATGTATATAGAGATTAGATTTCCAGTAACTAGTGTGGGGAGACAGTATCACTGTTACACAGTGCATCCTTATCCAGTCAGATGGGAGCGCAAAGTTTTATTAATTCCTAAGGAGGGGGATACTCATGCTACTATGTCGAGTTTATTTGAGTAGATATCTAACGGAGCCAGTTTCCATTTGTCCACCACGGGTTGTTTTCACGGGCAAGGGGCCGTGTGAGATCCAGTTATTTAGGGCAGAAGCAGAAGTTTCGGAGTGTCGGAAAATAATAGTGAAGCCTACGCCACATTTTCAGCAAGTTGGGAGGCATTGGTTGTATTCAGTATTTGCTACGGAGAGGATATCAGCCAAGTGTTATGACAATGGGCATTGGACAGCAACCACTGGGATGGAATTCGGGACAGTGGTTTGCTAATCAACGGGACAAATGGTGAAATAGTAGGGGATCGTTTCAGCTTACCAGCGACAGTCACAGGAGTCATCAAGGTTGCAGATACTCATCTGACGTTGTACTAGCCAGATGCGTCATTCAGCATTGCTCCAGGAGAAAATTTGACGTAAATTAACAACACCTTGGATGCTACACTATTGCAAACAATAGATAAACTAGTAGATTCGGAGAATGGTCAAATTTCAATGCAGCAATTATTAAGGCATGTGGAGGAGTAGGATACCAGGCAGAAACGTAGCATAGTGACCATTGGTATTTCAACCAGTACTATTACCATGTTGATTGTATTTATCAGTGTGGTATATGTCTTATTAAAATGGAGGACTCAGCATGTTAATGCAAGACTGCTCCATGAGATTCCTGTAGAATGGATTACCAGTAGGGCATGAGTCAGGGCAACCTGGATGTATATAGGGAAGAAATAGAATATAGGATAGAACTAGAGTTAATGTATAGATTAATTTTGGGGACGAATTAAATTTTTAGGAGGAGGCAGTGTTGCGGCAGTGGAAAATGGCAAAACAGAGGCATGCCAGTGACTGAGGCGTTGTGAAGTAGGCAAGCACAGATAGTCTTGCTGACAGCAGCAGTCTACCAACAGGCTGTCACAAGGACACACACAGACCGAGCGCTGAGCGAAGCCTGGAGGGTGCTGAGTAAGGGGAAGTGAGGCCAGCACGCTAAGTTACGCTGCAATATACTGCGAGAGTAATAACAAAAAGCTACCACCGAGGATAAAAAATGTCCTCCTGCCGGATATAAATAGTGGAGCGCAGGCAGCAACAGACAGAAGCCATTAGGAAGCAGTTCGGATCTGAGGACGGACGTGGTCCGTGTCTGAATGTTCAGCCTTCATAGGTGCCAATTCTGGAAGTCTGTTCCAGCTCGCAGGAGTCATCCATTCGCTGCCAGATGTCAACTTCAGCTCTGGAGGTCGGCCCGAGTTCGGTCGGCACCATGGCTGACTAACTACAGTGAGAACTTCCAGCAGGACCGGCCACAGCACAATCTTGGTCACAGGTGCTGCCGGGGACTGATGCCCGGACTTCACGGCAACCCGGCCCCATGGCACATGGTCCGTCCATGACGGGACCTCACAGCCATCGTGACTGACGACTTCCCAGCCGCCGGTGCAGCAGGCGTCGGCAGCTGACCTCACGGCGACGCAGCTCTGTGGGTGTGCCCGTACTGCGGTGCTGAGAGGCGACGAGTTCATCTCAATCACCGGGCATCATGGCTTCAGCGGAGCACTGGTGGCCTCAGGCTCCTGAGTGTGATCAGCGGCGCACGTTGCGCGCATTGCCGGAGAATCTACACAGCAGCAGCCAGGCAGGGGGATCCACAAAGGCTGGGCAGCAACGACGAGGGAGAAATTGTAAAGAAAGTTCAATGAATAATTGTAAAACTCCACGCCATCTCAGTCTTTGGCGCAGCCACTGTGTCTGCTGCTAACAAGTGGTGCAGAAGTCGTAACACTTATTATGCAATCGAGGGGGAACTGTTGTGTGACAAGTCCTACCTTGGCCAACACTCCAAGTGTTCTCCCAAAAATGGTCTATCAGCCCCTCTTCTAATTTTCTTGGGGTACAGTGATGTTGGACAGTCCACTTAACTAATATTTCCCATTTTTGTAAATATAGGGTCCTATATTGGTTCCTCCAGTGGTCACATTTGCAAAACAATACTTGAAATAATTTTCCATTAAGGTTAACCTCTTATATAATTTTCTGATGGATTACTTTTCCTTCCCTGAGTTGCACAGCCTGTGATGGGTTCTCCTGGGGATGTCTGCTCCTGCAAACTCCAGAGAACCTTTATTTCCGGTCCCTTTTATATTCTTGTGCCAAAATGACTTAATGTTTTTTGGGTGCTCTGTTGCCCCACAACAAGACAGTGGCTGCTTGTAGCCATCACCTGCTACCATCAATTCCAGTTATAGCACTCTATCAAAATGCAAACATCTCTTTATTCCAAGCTTGGATCACAATGCGGTTTGCATCACTCTCTTTTACATGAAAATCTGCATCCATACCATTCATGTTACTATCTGATTTCTTGTCTTGCTTAACTATTGTAGGCCAGAACTTAAGAACTCTGAAATGAACAAGCTCAGTGAGGGGACATATCACTGCCAGGTCTCAAGGTCACAACTTCTTTTTTTTCTTTTTTTTTTTCCCCCCCCCCTGTAGGGTGATAGTTTTACAGCTTTTTAACTATTTAGGAAGCACTCTTCTTTGTATGTCTGATATATACATACATAATTTTGTATAAAACTCTTTAAATTATAAATTTTCAGAAACCCCATCTAAATGTTTCTTTAGTAGCATTCCAGCCACTAAAATGAGAGCTAACTGCCAGCAGCAGCAGGAGTTTCTCTTTTTACACAACATTTAGTTGTGATTCTCTTGAGAAGTGAATAGCATCTGTACATTTATCTAATGACTAATGTTAAATGATAATGTCCAAATGCTTTTGTATTTTTTACACCTCAGTGTCACTTAAGCTGACTTAGTAGCATCTTCATAGTGATACAGCTTAACAGCAGTACTTATATTGCATCTAATGACTGCTTGGGTTAATCTAATATTTTTGTCATATAGTTGAACATAGATTAAAGGTGCATAAGGACTGTGCCTGTTGTATATGGCTGCAGGGGGACCTGACCACTGTCTAGATTTAGCTGATAGCTGCATTGTCCAGTCGACAGACTTCTGACATAAGGCACCTGGGGATATAGCTGTGGCATATCTGTGCGAGTACTTCACCTTTCTGTAGCTGACAAGCTTCAAACACATTGACTTTTGTGCACTTTTAATTTTTCCGGCAATCCTCTATTTTGCCGTATCATTCCACAAACTTGAATTTACTTTTTAAGTAATTTCTCTGCAAGTTCTATACTGTTATAATAATTATCCACATAGAGGTGATGCCACTTTCCATAAGATGGTGTCAATAGTTTCATCACTGTTTTTGATAAAGGCTGTCCAACGCTGGTATATATCTTGAATGACGAAATGTATCCCGCACTCGAATCACACAGTATCCAAATGAGTATGCCATATTTTGTAAATTTCGATGATTGTAAACTTTAAAATTTAACTGTCCACGCCACGGTATCATTCCTTCACCAACTGAGATGTTTTGACTTAGATTAAAAGTTTCTTTAAACTTTTTGGAAAAATAATCAGTTATGAATTGCACTTTGAAAAGCCAGTCAGCATTATCCAGTTTATTGTTGTTGTCAGAAAAATGTAAAAATAATAATATTTGTCTGAATCGGTTGCGTGACATCATTTTGCGAAATATCGGTGTGTCTATCAACGGATTCGTTGACCAATAATCATCAATCCTTGCTTTTTTTTACAGTTCCCATAAGGATAGCAATCCCAAACCATTTTCTAAGTTCGTGTCCTGCAACGTCGACAAATTTGGCAATTTTTATCCAGCTTCCTTCTATTGCAGTTTTGAGTGTAGTACTTGTTGGTTTCATTGCTAATATATTCAAATAGATCATTCCCAATACATAATTATATGATATCCTCGACACTGTGTGTATCTTTGGGAAATATGTTTCGACTCTGAGATCCACATATACAGAGTGTTACAAAAAGGTACGGCCAAACTTTCAGGAAACATTCCTCACACACAAAGAAAGAAAAGATGTTATGTGGACATGTGTCCGGAAACGCTTAATTTCCATGTTTGAGCTCATTTTAGTTTCGTCAGTATGTACTGTACTTCCTCGATTCACCACCAGTTGGCCCAATTGAAGGAAGGTAATGTTGGCTTCGGTGCTTGTGTTGACATGCGACTCATTGGGCAGGCATTGTTGGTGATGTCTTGATTGGGCCCCATGTTCTTCTACCTACGCTCAATGGAGCACGTTATCATGATTTCTACCTGTGTTGCTAGAACATGTGCCTTTACAAG
Organism: Schistocerca piceifrons; assembly: GCF_021461385.2. Classification (NCBI taxonomy): domain Eukaryota; kingdom Metazoa; phylum Arthropoda; class Insecta; order Orthoptera; family Acrididae; genus Schistocerca; species Schistocerca piceifrons. The sequence goes on from NC_060138.1 coordinate 1,000,955,205, forward strand.
TACGACACAACATGTGGTTCATGTATGATGGAGCTCCTGCACATTTTAGTCGAAGTGTTCGTATGCTTCTCAACAACAGATTCGGTGACCGATGGATTGGTAGAGGCGGACCAATTCCATGGCCTCCATGCTCTCCTGACCTCAACCCTCTTAGCTTTCATTTATGGGGGCATTTGAAAGCTCTTGTCTACGCAACCCCGGTACCAAATGTAGAGACTCTTCGTGCTCGTATTGTGGACGGCTGTAATACAATACGCCATTCTCCAGGGCTGCATCAGCGCATCAGGAATTCCAGGCGACGGAGGGTGGATGCATGTATCCTCGCTAACGGAGGACATTTTGAACATTTCCTGTAACAAAGTGTTTGAAGTCACGCTGGTACGTTTTGTTGCTGTGTGTTTCCATTCCATGATTAATGTGATTTGAAGAGAAGTAATAAAATGAGCTCTAACATGGAAAGTAAGCATTTCCGGACACATGTCCACATAACATATTTTCTTTCTTTGTGTGTGAGGAATGTTTCCTGAAAGTTTGGCCATAACTTTTTGTAACACCCTGCAGTAATAATGGAAATGTTATTGGTGTGCTTATTACACTAGTGACTCATGCCTGTCAGCAAAATGGTTATTTGTGCAATCAACAATGTAGTAAAAGACAGTTTGCTACTTGCCATAAAGAAGAAACTTCAAATTGCACACAGACACAATTAAAAGACACTCACATATAGCTTTCGCCACAGCCTGCATCAGTAAAAGAGATGCATACACACAAGCAAGCTCACCTGACATAGGATGGAGATGGCGACTGTGTGTGCATGAGGTGTGCTTGGTTTTTTTTGGTGTGTGTTTGTGTGTGCGTGTGTGCATGCATCTCTCTCTTTTACTGACAAAGAATGAAGTCGAAAACCACGTGAGGGTCTTTTAATTGAGCCTGTCTGCAACATGACATGCCTTCTTTGCAGTAAGTAGCAATCTGTCTTTTCCTACATTTTTGACTGGACAAATAATCATTTTGCTGGCAGGCATCAGTCACTAGTGTAATAAGCACACCAATAACATTTACATTATTATTATATGTGTGAGAAAAAATAATGACACTGATTTTTTTTCCACAGGCAGAGTCATTGTTCCCAGTCTTGGCAGCAGTGCTGAAAGCCTTCAATCGGCGGGGCCTTTAACTTGATGGTCACATTCTTTTAAATAGTCTACAGAGTCCCAAAATGACGTCCTTTTAAGACATTTTTTAGTATCTGGAAAAGAAAAGAGTCATGAAGGCTCTGATCAAGTAAATAGTGGGGCTGTGGAACAGTAGAAATGCCTTTGATGTCAAAAATTCCATGATGGAAATGGCTGTTTGACATGGGGTGTTGTCATGATGCAGCATCCACTTGTCTACAATGTCTGGTCTCACTCTATTCACCCCATTCCTGAGCCTTTCAAGGACATCTTTGTAAAACACTTGGTTGACAGTTTATCCTGTAGGAACAAATTCTTTACGCATGATACCCCAACTATGAAAGAAGCAAATCAGCATTGTTTGGATCTTTGATTTGGTCATTTGAGCTTTTTTGGTTGAAGAGCTGTCTCAGTATGCCACTCTTCATTTTACCTGTGTGTCTCAGGTTTGTAAGTTTGATGTTTTCGCAACTTTTTGATGTTTTCGCAACTTTTTGATGTTGAAGGCGGCTCATTTTCAATATGTTCTCGGTCTTCCAAAAATAATTTTTGTGTCAGTGTAAAACTAGTGTTATTGGTAAGAAGTGTTCCCCAGAGGCCTGTTTCAACTTTTCAAAGGTCACACTGACAAATTCCCCACGTTAAACAAAAAACTCGATGACATAGCACTGCTCTAAATTCCAGTGTTCCATTTTTGTAACACACAACAAAAATACTACTTCACTGATTGCGCTTTCAAAAATCGCATAATGGGTGTAGGGAACTGAAACTCTGACTAGCATCTGGAAGGGAGGAACACACTTGTCTGCACAAGTAGAACAACACAGCATTACCAGATTGCTCATAGTGTTCTCACTCTCATTACTTTTCTCATACATTTCTTATTTGCAGACAACTTATCTAATTTCAGACTACTAATACCATATATATACCTAAGTTGATGTTTTTAGATTATGTGACAAGTAATAGTACATCCTTACCTATAACTCTCAATGCTTGACCTATGAGTTAAGAAGATAAGAAAAACATAAAATAAAAACAAGAAAATTAGTTAACAATAATATTCTTTATTTTGTCATTACAGCACAAAATAAGGATAAAAATAAAACAAAAATGTTGCTACAATGATTTGTAAATTAAAAGATGTGTGAGCTCATTTGTATTTAATACTGATACACAGGTTTCATACTGTCAAAGCAGAAACATATACTACAAAAGAAACATAGCATGTCAACAATCTGAGGTATTTACAATCAATTTAATACTGCAGTAACTCAATATACAAAATATGATTCAATAACTAAGCACTAAGAGAGTGAAATAAATAAAAACATGACGGAAGAAAGAAGACTGCTGATAATGAAGAATGGAAAGTACTGTAGTTCACAATCATAATTTAAACATTTACAATAATAATTTAAGGAGAAAATCTATAAATAAATATATGAACAGGAGTAAACACCTAACAACTGATAACAGAATTGTACACAGCAAATGAGATACTACATTAAATACAGCTGCAAGTGGACTCATTAATATTATATTGTAACTAGAAAACAAGTGCGCCCACCTTGGTCAAATAACATATTCTGGAGAAAGGGAGGAAGAGGGAGAGCCATGGATGCAGATACAGCTACTGTGGCACATTCACAAGAACAAATGAGCATAGACATCTCTCTCTCTCTCTCTCTCTCTCTCTCTCTCTCTACACACACACACACACACACACACACAAACACACACACACACAAAAGTTGGTTTGTCAAGCCCTCCATAATGAGAAACAGTAACTGTAAAGTTAACAAGTAATAGTTCAGTCTTGGTCATTATAAAAAGAGTGCACACCATGTTGTTTATTACAAACTTTACATTCTTTTATCAGAATAGAGGATATAGTGTGAGTATATTGTCCATATTTTTATTGAAAATAGCATCCTAAAGTTTAACCAGTGATAACCAAAATGAAACTACATTCCATAAGAAAAAGAACAATATTAAGAGCTGTGCCACAGGAGTAAAGTTGTACTATACTCCAATTAATCTTACTATTTTCTTAAGCAAAAAACGGTTACCAGTAGTAGTTGTTTCTTTTTAAGAGATTTCTTTGTGAAGCAAAGGAATCCAAATGGTCTTTTTGTAACTTTTAAAAAACTTTTTAACAAGAAGTAATTAAAAATTATGTGCTGGTCTCTATCTTGATACAATGAACAAACATCAATGAACAGATAAATAAACATCAATGACCAAATTGAGGTAACCACCCAATATAATGAAGCATTTCCTTTTTTAACATTTGTCAGTATGCACAAAATGTCAATTATTTTCTTACTACTAGTGACTGTATTAAAAATTTACTACAAATTCAAAACTTTGTAACTTCATACATCAAATTTGTATTTATGGTCCCCTAAAACTTGAGTCAGACAGATGCATTTGACCTAGCAGGCATTTTAAATTTTGTATCTTCCACGTTCTTATAAATTACCCAGTCATTGACATTCACTTTTTAAATATTGACAGTACCTCATGGTCTTTGTTTATGTAAATTATTAAGAGGACATGATGTGACATGAAAACTGAGTTCTCTTAATGGGACGGAAGCTGCCTAAATGAGCTGAAAGTACAAGACACTACCTTTTCTTTCACACACTAAGCCAGTAATCATATTAACAACAGCATAATTAGGCAGCCAAAATACATATATACATACACATAGAAACGTATAAAAAAAATCTAAGATTTTCACAGATCTTATCCTTCATATGTGTGGCTTGTCCTCGACTATTGTGATGGCAAGGTTATGGTGAGGCCAAAGAAATGTTTTCGGTAGTTCCAACTGAAACAAAAACAGAATAATCCTTGTTACACTTCTACGTTACAGCACCAATACAGCAAGGACAGTTATGGCAACAAGTAAATAATTTAGAAGTAAAGGAGACCAGTCACAGACTAGCAGAAGTACTGAATTCTTCACACACGCACAAAAGACACTGTAAGCACTTGGCTGCCATGAGAGCAACGCATGTAGCCTTCAATGACTGCCATAGCTGAACACTGTAGCATGATCTTTCACAAAACCCAAAGGAGTTTTGGTCGTACTAAGTGTCCAGACACTCGTGGATGACAACGGAATAGCAAAACACAAGTAGAAATACTTAACTCCGTTTACAAATGTTACTTTATGAAGGAAATGGCAGACATTCTACCAAAGATCCTTTGCACCCCCCTCAAGTGGTATTCCATCGCCCATCAAACTTACACAACTTCCTGGCTGACTTTCCAGCCCCTTGTCACAGCTGCCACATTCCTAAGGCCCAATACCTGCCCAAAAGATCCTTCCCATCCCTCCTCAAGTGATATTCCACCACCCATCCAATCTACCCAACTTCCTGCTACATCACTCTGCCACACTCAATTCCAGCTGCTTGCCACAGTTGTCGTATCGCTGTGGAAGACCCAGGTCCAGGACATGCCCAATTCATGCACCCAGCACTTCCTACTCCAGTCTTGTCACAGGATTAGCCTATTCCATCAGAAGCAGGGGCATCTGTAAAAACAACTCTGCTGTAACCGTTACACAGCATTTTACGTTGGCATGACAACCAACCAACTGTCCACCAGAATGTATCAGAACTTCCAAAATGAGGCCAAGAACAAAGTTTGACCATCCAGTGACACAATACACTGGCAAGCACAAAATTCTCGAGATCAACGGCTACTTCAAACCCGTGACGTCTGGATTGTTCCCTCCAGCACTATCTTCCTTGAACTATGTAGATGGGAGTTATCCTCACAACGCACCCTTTGACACATAATAGTCCTGGCCTCTGTTTCTGCTAACCACTGTCCCCATATGCTCTACCCAACAGTTTCCCCTTCCTCTGTCCTGTCACCTCCTCCCAATCCACACCTCCAGGTCATCTTCATCATGCACTGCGCTTCACCAGCTCCAGTATCATCACAGGCTGAAACCAACCACACACCTCCCTCCAGCATTCCTAGCCAGCAACCCTACTGCCTCCCTCCAAGCTACAACTTACCCATCCCCAACATTCCTTTCTGCTTCTTGTCTCTTGCCCTCCTCAACCCACTCCACCTGATGTTACCCCCACTCCATCCTATTACAACTCTTGAACTGCATTACCAGTATTGTGTTTCTAGCTGGCACCACGTAATTGCACGTACGTGTGTGTGTGTGTGTGTGTGTGTGTGTGTGTGTGTGTGTGTGTGTGTGTGTATTTATTTCCGACAAAGGCCATGTTGGCTGAAAGCTGACTTTCTGGCATTCTTTTTGTTACGCCTATCTGTGACTTAGCATCTTCACCATATGGAGTGTATTTCTACTTTAGCTCATCAAACAAGTTCTTCCACACACTAGCAATATTTTCTCTATCTTTTGTTTGTGCCTTTCGACTACTGAAGGCTTCTGCTATTCAGTGAGTGGTCTCCTTTCATCCTAAATAATTTAAATTACAGTACATCTACATAGTACTTTCACTAAAACCAGCAAGTCAATTACTAATTATTCACTAACACTCAATGCAGCAACAGCAGCAAGATGAAGAAAAGAAGAACAATCAAACACTTTGACACTGCCAAAAATCTTCACAGAACTGTTTAAACTGCACACTGCCACAAAGAAACCTAGAGAAAGTAGCAATAATGTGTTTATCAGTCCAAACATTCTTAATGAAATAAAATACCACAGGATACAAACAGCCTAAAAAAGTGCATGAAAGAAAAAACTGTTTTCTTAAGTTCTTGTAACTGATAACACGAGACAATACTGACCCTATGACTTACCTTAGAAGATAGGTTCAGGAAAGGCAAACCTACATTTATAGCATTTGTAGACTTAAAGAAAGCTTTTGACAATGTTGACTGAAATACTCTCTTTGAAATTCTGAGGGTAGCAGGGATAAAACACAGGGAGCGAAAGGCCACTTACAATTATTTGTACAGAAACCATATGGCAGTTATATGAATTGAACGGCATGAAAGGGAAGCAGTGGTTGAGAAGGGAGTGAGACAGAGTTGCAGCCTATCCCCTAACATTAGGGAAATTTGTTAGCACTGAAAATAGATTTAAATTGTTAGGAAGTCTTTTCTGAATGCATCTGTATGGAATGTAGTCATTTATGGGAGTGAAACATAGATGAGGACACATTCTGAGACATCAAGGGATCACCAGTTTGGTACTATAAGGAGGTTTTTATGTGTGTGTGTGTGTGGGGGGGGGGGGGGGGGCTAAAATTGTGGAGGGAAACCAAGAGATGAATACAGTAAGCAGATTCAGACAGATACAAGTTGCAGTAGTTATTCAGAGATGAATAGGCTTGCACAGGCTAGAGTAGTATGTAGAGCGGCTTCAAAACAGTCTTAGGACTGAAGACCACCGCCAACAACAACAACAACAACAACAGATAACTGACTCACAGAAAAAACCATAACTGATGAATGAAATACCATGATCATCTGCCCACAATACAAAAGAAGGAGTCAACACAGGTGTCAACATATACAAAGAAATATTCCACTTCCAAGTTACACAAAAGCTATTTTACAAAGCGCTGACTGAAACCAATAAGTAAGTAACTTAAGAGTTGAGGCCTTGTTGCTGAGTGTTTGGACTGTCTCGCATCGAACCACTTCATCTTGAGACAAATGAGGGACTGATTATGCGATTTGTGAACTTAAAGAGTAGCATATCCGACCAGAGAGTGAAATGCACTGGTAAAACATATCTGGTACACAATGTATAGTCACATTGGATATTAACTGCAGAAAAGTATTATGGAAGCCCTTTTCAATCAAAATAGGGCTGGCAATGGATGAGATGTTCATATGATCCTCTTAACACAATTTTCAGTGAAACAAAAGTAACAAAATTGTGGAAAGAAAACCAGCTTTTACAAATCTCTCATTCTCAATCCCCCTCCACTCATAGTTTCCACTCTGCAGGCTTGGCAGCAACAGGCCACTGCAGTCAAGCTGGTCGTACGTTGTGTTCCAAAAATGAACAGCATAGAAATAGAAGTGATGACACTTTCTGCAGGACTTGACCATCATTTTGCAGGACAATGCTCAAGCACGTACAGTGCAAGCTGTTACTGATTTGTTTGACTGATTGGGCTGCTAAGTGCTATACCACTTACTGCACTCCCCTCGTTACGTTCAACTCGATTTCTAAACTGAAGGAAACACTTCACGGCATGCGCTTCAGAACTGCTACAAATTCGTCAGGCAATAGAACGTGCTGCTCGAACTGTCAACACAACTGGCACTGCCAAGAGTATCCTACGACTTTGACATCACTTGCAACGGGTTATACACAGTAATGCTGATGACTACTTTGAAGGTCAGTAAAACTTTGAAACACATATCAATTTTGTACGAGCTGTAAATAAATAGATGCCACTATTAACGTTCCAACCCTTGTATATGAGAGTTATTTTCAATACATGAAAAGGACAGATTGCTAATCATCAAAAAGATGACACGTTAAGTTGCAATAAGCATGATCAAAAGATTGTTACACATTGGGCTTTTGGCCCAAGCCTTCTTCATAAATGAAGAAACACAAATTCACACAACCAAGCACACCTAATGTAGACACACCCACTATCTCTGGCCATTCCAGCTAGAAAACAACTGTCATGTTGAATGAATACATCAATAAGGCGTGGTGTGGGGAAGGGGGAGTGATTGCAGTGTATTGGGGGGGGAGGGGGGGGGGGTGAAGAGCACACACACTGGCAGAGCATGCAGGGAAGTGTTGGGAGGCTGTGGGGAAGAGGGCTGGGGAGGAAGCAGAAAAGGAGATGAGCAGAGAGGAAAAAAGATTGGTGGGTTAACTGGCAAAGAGCAGCACACAATGAAGGTGAGGGGATGTAAACTGGGAGAGGTTATGGGACAGAGGGCAGAAACTGTTGGTTGGAGAATGTGGGAACAGTAGTTATGACAGGTTGAGGCTAGGATAATTTCGGGAGTGGAGGATGTGTTGTAAGAACAACTTTCATCTGCACAGTTCTGAGAAGCTGGTGGTGGAGAGGAGGATCCAGATCGCTTGGGTTCGGAAGCAGCCATTGAAATCAAGCATGTTAGGTTCTTTGCCCTTGGCCACACCTTGCTGGTGGCCATTCATCCTGGTGGACAGCTGGTCGGTAGTCATACCAATACAAAAAGCTGTGCAATGATTGCAGCAGAAATGGTACATGACATGACTGCTTTCACAGGTGGCCCGGTGCCTGACTGGGTAGAACAAGCCCGTGACAGGACTGGAAAAGGAAGTGCAAGGTGGGTAGATTGGGCAAAGCTTTTACCTGGGTCTTCCACAGGGATATGATCCCTGTGGAAAGGGGTTGGGACTGGGTGTCGCATAGGAATGGACTAGGTTGTGTAGGTTGGGTGGGCGACGGGACACCACTTTGGGAAGGATGGGAAGGATCTTTGGTAGGACATCCCTCATTCCAGAGCCTGGAGATACAGGGTGTTTCAAAAATGACCGGTATATTTGAAACGGCAATAAAAACTAAACGATCAGCAATAGAAATAAACCGTTTGTTGCAATATGCTTGGGACAACAGTACATTTTCAGGCAGACAAACTTTCGAAATTACAGTAGTTACAATTTTCAACAACAGATGGCGCTGCGGTCTGGGAAACTCTATGGTACGATATTTTCCACATATCCATCATGCGTAGCAATAATATGGCGTAGTCTCTGAATGAAATTACCCGAAACCTTTGACAACGTGTCTGGCGGAATGGCTTCACATGCAGATGAGATGTACTGCTTCAGCTGTTCAATTGTTTCTGGATTCTGGCGGCACACCTGGTCTTTCAAGTGTCCCCACAGAAAGAAGTCACAGGGGTTCATGTCTGGTGAATAGGAAGGCCAATCCACGCCGCCTCCTGTATGTTTCGGATAGCCCAAAGCAATCACACGATCATCGAAATATTCATTCAGGAAATTAAAGACGTCGGCCGTACGATGTGGCCGGGCACCATCTTGCATAAACCACGAGGTGTTCGCAGTGTCGTCTAAGGCAGTTTGTACCGCCACAAATTCACGAAGAATGTCCAGATAGCGAGATGCAGTAATCGTTTCGGATCTGAAAAATGGGCCAATGATTCCTTTGGAAGAAATGGCGGCCCAGACCAGTACTTTTTGAGGATGCAGGGACGATGGGACTGCAACATGGGGCTTTTCGGTTCCCCATATGCGCCAGTTCTGTTTATTGACGAAGCCGTCCAGGTAAAAATAAGCTTCGTCAGTAAACCAAATGCTGCCCACATGCATATCGCCATCATCAATCCTGTGCACTATATCGTTAGCGAATGTCTCTCATGCAGCAATGGTAGCGGAGCTGAGGGGTTGCCGCGTTTGAATTTTGTATGGATAGAGGTGTAAACTCTGGCGCATGAGACGATACGTGGACGTTGGCGTCATTTGGACCGCAGCTGCAACACGGCGAACGGAAACCCGAGGCCGCTGTTGGATCACCTGCTGCACTAGCTGCGCGTTGCCCTCTGTGGTTGCCGTACACGGTCGCCCTACCTTTCCAGCACGTTCATCCGTCACGTTCCCAATCCGTTGAAATTTTTCAAACAGATCCTTTATTGTATCGCTTTTCGGTCCTTTGGTGACATTAAACCTACGTTGAAAACTTCGTCTTGTTGCAACAACACTGTGTTCTAGGCGGTGGAATTCCAACACCAGAAAAATCCTCTGTTCTAAGGAATAAACCATGTTGTCTATAGCACACTTGCACGTCGTGAACAGCACACGCTTACAGCAGAAAGACGACGTACAGAATGGCGCACCCACAGACTGCGTTGTCTTCTATATCTTTCACATCACTTGCAGCGCCATCTGTTATTGAAAATTGTAACTACTGTAATTTCGAAAGTTTGTCCTCCTGAAAATGTACTGTTGTCCCAAGCATATTGCAACAAACGGTGTATTTCTATCGCTGCTCGTTTAGTTTTTATTGCCGTTTCAAATATACCGGTCATTTTTGAAACACCCTGTAGATAATCAAAGCCCAACGATGGATGTGGCTCAGTTATATCAGTGGTACTTGGTGACAAAGAGGGTGCTCTTTTACAGCTTGTTCTTGAGGACGATGGGAGAATTGGGGCTATGTGGTGATACGGCATCGGAAATCTATTTGCAAACTAGGTCTGGGAGGGGGACGGGGGGCAACAAGAAGAAAAGGAGATAAGCAGAGAGGGGAAAAGACTGGTGGGTGCACTGGCAGAGAGCAGTGCACAATGAGGGTGAGGGGGCGTAAATTAGAAGGAGGTTATAGGACAGAGGGGGCAGAAATTGTGATGGCCTTTGTGAGATCTTCAGCATACTGGGCAGAGGAGATCTTGTCACTGCAGATATGCCATTCCCTATCCTCTTTCCTTCATAACCTCAACACCTTCTCTCCCGCCCACTTCAACTGGTCCTCCTCGACTCAGCTTGCACCTTCCTGGATCTTGTCCTGCTTCTCTCTGATGACTCCAAACACACCTCTGTCCACAATAAAGCCACCAACAATGAACACTACCTGAATTTCAACAGCTCCCATCTTTCCGCATCAAAAAAGCCTTCCCATACAGCCTTGTCATCTGGGGCCAACGTGAACTTTTCCATTCTGTTTGTTACTTGTTAGCTCTGAAGAACATTTTCAGCCTTCTTTATGAGCCTTTTGATTTGATTTTGGTTTTTTATTGACCCAGTTTCATCATACAGCACAAATTGAATAACTGATATTGGACTATTCCATGCCTCAACTGTATAGTGAGTGGTTGCTTTTACTCCTATTATTATTTGTATTCCAACCAGTAATTTTCAATACTGCTTCAAAAACTGTAGTTTGTATTTAAATGTCTGATTTACAATGTCATTAGCACAGAAGTACCATTTAATTAAAATTCGTATGATATTTGCTCAGGAAAATATGAAATCTTAAGTTGCTTTAATTTTCATTTCCCTTCAAGCATAATCTTGTAAAGCATACGCTAAAATTCTATGGCTTGTCAAAACTTCCCTGTGTCCATTTTACAAGTCTAACCAGTTAACGGTTCCTCCATGTTGAAAATAACAGAAAGGTTCTTTTACTGTCATGCTCATGATCTGTCTCCTCTGGCTCCATTTTTAAAAGTCTGCAGATTTTGTAATTATCAAATTGGGTGGGAAAAGACAGCTCCATTTTAAATAGACTGCAGATTTTGTGATTATCAAATTGGGTGGGAAAAGACAAATAATGTCCAGGAATACCTTAAACTGGAGGCACATTCTGTTCACTGGCAGGACTGCTTTTCAACAGAACAATCATTTTTGAAAGCTTACACACACAACTAAACAGAAAAAACAAAGGTTATTTATGAAGAAACTGATGTTAAAGTTTTTGCAAAAGGAAACATTCCAGTCAAAAAGTGCCCAATCTTAACTGTCAGTTTCAAATAACTAAGGCTTTGTTTATCTCCACTAATGTAGCGCTACACCCTCCAAAATTTGTGGGTCACGAATTTTGTAAGAAATAGATGCAAATTTTGCCAAAAATAGATGCTACATTTTCCAGTCCTTAGTTACCACTTAGTTTCTTCATACTGAGAATGAAAATCTTGTACTGATAGCTCAATATCACAGGTATTGATCACTTATATTATATCTTTTAAATCCATGTCATCAAAACTTTTTTCATCCCAGTTGCAGTACGTGATCTCACGACAGACTGTGAATCAGATGTCACTGATGTGACAATTATAGGATTTCCGAAAGGCACAAACAGTTATAGTGTTGCTTCTGTTTCTCTAAATATCATCAAACATCCGCTTCAATGCCAGGTGAAGGTACCAATGAGTGAATTCAGCAATAATTATGACTTGGTTGGACCACTAAATTAGGACAGTGGTGAGGTGTGGAAGAAACTTAAATCTTATTGTCACTAAATGCCATAAATGTGTGATTGGTGCACTAACTACGAGGTCAAGAGCTTTTCTTGAAGGCATTTTGGTTCTCACTGTGTCACCTCTGGAAAAAAAAAATTAAGTGGTGTATTTATTATCCAGGCCAAAAAGTGTACATATGAAAAGGTCTTTTGGACCTGAAATCTCAACTGTATTATGGCAGAAAAGAATAGAGTATTTATCTTTAATTGCTTTCAATCCAGGGGCTTGCTGTTTACACAAAATTAATGTTTGAGAAGTTCCACATTCCCCTTAAAGATCTGACTCTTCTATGTCACTTATTTGGTCTGGAGTGTAGCAATGATACTCTATGGCTTACTTTAATGTATCAATTAATAATATGTTTAGCACCTTTTGCTTCTCCTTTGAATTTCTTGTAAAAGTTTTCTTTGATGGTAGATGCTCCACCTCTCATCCCCCCCCCCCCCCCCCCAAATATACAGCCCAGGACTGTTCACCTCACCTGCTCTTCAGCAGGTGTTTTCTGTCATTCATGAACAGGTAAGTCAGATTAAATGTACCGACAAAATGAGTAAGTGAGTGAGTGTGTGTGTGTGTGTGTGTGTGTGTGTGTGTGTGTGTGTGTGTGTGTGTGTGTTTTTTGTACTACAAAAACAGGAATGCCATAACTCCAAATAAGTGAGATCTACAACCCTTCACACATCTGCAGGTTAGGCTTTGGCTTTCCCATATTTGTTCGGTGTTTTAGACCTTAGTACTTCCTTCGTTTTAATATACAAGGCACAAACTATATGAATAATGTATGAACTGTTACTCTCAAGGGACGTTGAAGTCTAAGATAAACTCAGATAGCATAACTGAATAGTTGGAATTGGCAGATATGTGATTTAGCTTGTGTAATACTCCATTATGAAGCAAATACAGCAGTCAGAGAAGAAGATGTAGAATAGGGGGAAAAAAACTGAAGAAATGTGCTGGCATCATATGGTAATGAACTGTAGTAACACACTTGAGCAGATTTCAAAACAGATTACAGAAAGAAAATCATGTATGGTTATTTCCATGGCTACTACGGGACTTAAAATCTACACAACTGGAAAGAGGGACATGTAAATTTTATAATAGCTGTGTAGAATCAGCTATGAAAAAATTATGTTTCCTCTGTAAATACACCTGAGAGTGAAAAATAATTCTACAGGACAAAAAATATATGTATCTCCACCTGCACGTATGAACAAACCTCTGAGTATCAGATCTGTCCAAAACACTGTACAACCTTATTTTTATGCCGAATAGACACATTAATTTTGTATTATTAGTTTATGTATGGTGTTACATGGGACTATGCGAGCCAAATGTACTTGATGAAGGAATGATTTTAAGAAATGGTTTACAGGATGCTGGTTAGAAAATTTATAAAGAAAAGAAACTAAAAAACATTAATAAAACAAAAAATGCTGAAGAGTGTGTGAATAAATAACACATTACAGAGAAAATGTCCAACTACTGGGAGAAACACCTGTACACAACAGAAGAAGTGTGGCATGAAGAAATATTTCAACTCAGACCTGAAGACTTGGGTTTATCAACTAATTTTTTCACTTCTGCTGGAAGCCTACTGAAAATGAAACCTGCCTTGTAGTGCATGCTTTCTCGTATAATGCTGAAAGAAGTGTTATCCAAATATTCAATCCAGTTTCACTGAATGAATGTTGCACTTTACCACAGATCTGTATGACAGTCCTATTATGGGCTTCTTGGTGAGTGCACGGAGTTGCCCCAACACCATACAACATAATAGGGTGAATGTAAACAAAGTAAAATAAACAAGCCATCACTTTCAAGTGTCAGGGATAATGGAGATTATTCTGACAGTGAAGAATGCAACATTCAGTTTTTGCACCCACTGATGTTTGAAGTCTAGTAGTTCTATACTGGAAAGGCAAAAAGCTATGGTTTAATAGCTGTGGCAATTCATGGAATGGGAAATCACAGGAACTAAAACATGAGTATATAGTCATGTAACAAACGTTAGGATGAGATGTGGAAAATAACAAATTGTTCAAAGAAAGTGGTACTGTGAAATGTAAGCCTTATTGTGAATGAGATATTAACATTTATGTTAAATTTTCACACTTTTTAAACAGATGTTAGAAATTGACTAATACAGAACCAACATGATTATTACACACTATACATCTTACCCAATTCACAAATTTATGAAAACACTGAGAACAATACACTGATTGGGTGAGGATATGATCAGTACAAAATAAAAATAAAAACACGCATTCTTCCTCATATCTCCCATTAACAAGAACCTTCATACTGAAAAGATTCACTTGAACATTTACACATCTTATATTTTATACATCTCTATAAATTGATTACTGCTGAATGTTTCAAATACAACATGGGGACTTTATTCAGTGTAGCAAAGACATCTTTAACTTTTAGTTTATCAGACTGAAACTTTCATATGAAAATATTACTTGACTCACCATTCCACGATTACTAAATATTTCGAAGCTCTCCGACATCTCATCAGCCAGTTCATCTGGAATGAGAACCTGTAACCACGGACCATGAGCTACATAAGGGTTATCATCATCGACCAACGTTCCAGTTACTGTCGGAGCTACGAAAGTTATAGCTGTATCCCCCATCATCGATTTGAATGTGAAATGTCTACCATGTTTTACACGTCCCCTGTAAGGAAAAAATTCAAAATGTTTGGATCCATTCGTCATTCCTTAGTGCAAAAATTTATATTCTAGAAATTAAAACAAAAACTGTGTATGTTACACTTAATTTAAACTTTTCACTGGTTTTTCTTTCACATTTTTCATTAGGTGACACATCTCATAAACTAAATAGCAGTTAACAACATTAATAAAGAATAAATGCCATAATGTATGTTTTCATTACAAATACAGCTCTCACAATCTTACAATGAAGTCCATGGATTTGTACTTCTGTACTCAATGTTATGTAAATTATGCTACAGTGTCTAACCACTGCTGTGATGATATCTAGTGAAATGAATTATAAAAGTAGCTTCCTGCACATGTGCAGATATGTACATTAAAACGAAGCTGACAACGAAAATGTGCTTAGTATTGCTAGTTGCTATTTGAACAAAGATCTTATCATGCAACTTGGCTATTCAGTATTAAATGACAAAATTTGCATACCTACATAAACTAAGTAACTAACCTGATAGCTAATGGCAATAATTCCCCTGCTTCTAGGTTGAATGTAAGATGTAAGCCCTCCAGTTTTCTGGTGCGTAGAAGTTCTGTTGACTCAAGAATATCTGCATCACCATTTGATGTAGTGCCTGTTAGTTCCTTCTTGCATACATTGTCATTACTGAAATAAATATAAAGTAGAAAATATAAAATCTATTATTTCAAAATAAATATGTGAATAATTGGCATTAGATAACATTAAGAAAATGAAAAAATATACTAAGCAACAACTGTCCTAGTTGAGGTATTTTCAAATATCACTGATAGTAGTCTGATGTTTGAGGATGCTCTTATTGTTCTAATTAAATCACCATCACCAAAGAAAAGTTAATCTAGTACAACTGAGTCCTCCAGTTTTGATGATGAAAGAAAACAGTCAACACCTATGGGTCATTTCCTAGCTATCACTGGCTATCACTGGCTAAGATGGATGAGGAGGAGACAAAGGACAGGAGAGAGCAAGTGGAACTGACACTGGTCTCTCCAAACAACCACTAACACACTTTTCCATGATTATTTAGAGTAACCACATATACTGATCTCCTCAGCCACAGCCAGAAGGTCCAAGGGACATAGAATGGCTGCCGTGTAGTCCTCTGCCATATGGAGTCATGTGGATGCAGTATGGAGGGGCACTTGGTCAACACTGCTCTCCTGGTCATTTCCAGACAATGAAACTACTACTTCTCACTGAATTAGCTATTTAATTGATATCATGAGGCTGAGTGCACCCCATGACTGTCTTACCAACACAGAACAATCCTTGGCATTACTGGGAATCCAACCCAGGACCTCCACATGACAGCTATCTACACTGATCACTCAGCTATGAAAGCGGTCAGAATAACCACAGAAAAAAAGAAATCAGGCTGTCTGGAGCGGGATTTGTGTCTTGTTCCTCTCACAGGTATCTTTACCTAAATACTATCATTGAACTAAAAAGAGAGCTCTAGAAGACCGTAGCGTTCCAAAGGATTGGAAAAGGGCACAGGTCATCCCCGTTTTCAAGAAGGGAAGTCGAACAGATGTGCAGAACTATAGACCTATATCTCTAACGTCGATCACTTGTAGAATTGTTGGAACACGTTTTATGTTCAAGTATAATGACTTTTCTGGAGACTAGAAATCTACTCTGTAGGAATCAGCATGGGTTTCGAAAAAGACAGTCGTGTTAACCCAGCTCGCGCTATTCGTCCACGAGACTCAGAGGGCCATAGACACGGGTTCACAGGTAGATGCCGTGTTTCTTGACTTCCGCAAGGCGTTCGATACAGTTCCCCACAGTCGTTTAATGAACAAAGGAAGAGCATATGGACTATCAGACCAATTGTGTGATTGGATTGAAGAGTTCCTAGATAACAGAATGCAGCATGTCATTCTCAATGGAGAGAAGTCTTCTGAAGTAAGAGTGATTTCAGGTGTGCCGCAGGGGAGTGTCATGGACCGTTACTATTCACAATATACATAAATGACCTTGTGGATAACATCGGAAGTTCACTGAGGCTTTTTGCAGATGATGCTGTGGTGTATCGAGAGGTTGTAACAATGGAAAATTGTACTGAAATGCAGGAGGATCTGCAGCAAATTGACACATGGTGCAGGGAATGGCAATTGAATCTCAATGTAGACGAGTGTAATGTGCTGCGAATACATAGAAAGATAGATCACTTATCATTTAGCTACAAAATAGCAGGTCAGCAACTGGAAGCAGTTAATTCCATAAATTATCTGGGAGTACGCATTAGGAGTGATTTAAAATGGAATGATCATATAAAGTTGATTGTCGGTAAAGCAGATGCCAGACTGAGATTCATTGGAAGAATCCTACGGAAATGCAATCCGAAAACGAAGGAAGTAGGTTACAGTAGGCTTGTTCGCCCACTGCTTGAATACTGCTCAGCAGTGTGGGATCCGTACCAGATAGGGTTGATAGAAGAGATAGAGAAGATCCAACGGAGAGCAGCGCACTTCATTACAGGATCATTTAGTAATCACGAAAGCATTACGGAGATGATAGATAAACTCCAGTGGAAGACTCTGCAGGAGAGACGCTCAGTAGCTCGGTAAGGGCTTTTGTTAAAGTTTCGAGAACATACCTTCACCGAAGAGTCAAGCAGTATATTGCTCCCTCCTACGTATATCTCGCGAAGAGACCATGAGGATAGAATCAGAGAGATTAGAGCCCACACAGAAGCATACCGACAATCCTTTCCACGAACAATACGAGACTGGAATAGAAGGGAGAACGGATAGAGGTACTCAGGGTACCCTCCGCCACACACCGTCAGGTGGCTTGCGGAGTATGGATGTAGATGTAGAATATTATTATTTTTGTACAAAATTTTACACAACTTGCAGTTAAAACCTTCCCCAACAGTTGCTAGCATTTCAGCTGGGATACAAAAAATTGGTATGAAATCTTCTTGAACAGTAGCAGCCCAATATTAAGTAAGACCATAAATGAAACACACAGAGATACTAAACTTACTCGTCCAAGTCCAATGATTTTCCAATTTTTGTGCTCAGTAACCCTTTTCTCAATGCTGCTTTGATGAGCTGAGAATCTTTTTCAGAAATCGAGGGACGGTCAACACAGCCTTGTCCTCTTGAACATTCATTTCGATTAACACCATCCTCTGGTAGAAGCTCTTCAGTTTCCTCATTACGATTTCCAACTACAAGAAGTAACAACTATTACAACAAGTTCAAGTCAGTTCACTACAAAATATACCAATAACATCACTACATTTTCAGTCATCTAGTGTTCAATACAAATTTTTGAATTCATTAGTCAAATGTAGCGTGTAAGTGAAACAGCTAGTACTTGAAGAAAGCTCTCATTTGGTTAAACACCGAACATACTTGCTACATGTAAACATTTAAAAAATCTGTAAAACAAACAACAAATTGCCAAAAATATTTACAAGCTGTATCTATCAATGGAAACTCCAGGCTGAAATATAAACAATATAAAGAAAAGATGGATTGCTACTTTAGTAAAGATGACAAGTTAAGTTGCACACAGGCACAAGAAAACACACCTCATGCACACATGATAGCCATCTTCGATAGCTCTGACTGGAATGTCACTAGAAGCAGCAAATCTTGAGGAGGTGGGAAAAGGGCATTTGGGGAGAGGGGGGGGGGGGGGGGGGAGGGGAAGCGCTTTCTGGTTGAGCATACAGAGACCAAGAGACTAGACTACCAAAAGGTGCAGTATTGGGAGGCTGTGAGGCAGAGGTGATGGGGAGGGTGGCAGGAATGGGCAGTGAAAACTGAGAGGAGTGGGGAAGGGCAAAGACGGGTGAGACAGTTGGCACACAGAGGCACACAAAGAGAGTGGGAGACAAGAATAGGGAGGAGGTGATAAGACAGGTGGGGTGGGAAGTGATGGTTGGAGGGTGCGGAGACAGTATATTACTGTAGACTGAGGCCTCTCTCCCCACTTCCCTGCCCCACAGCTTCCTGACACTGCTCCTACTGGCAATCTAGTGCCTGCACAGTCCATCTGAAAGTGCTATTCTCTGCCCCCACTCATACTTTGTTATCCCTTCCCCTCTCCCACCCACTCCAGATTGTTGCTTTTCTTTTCTAGTGACAGCTGCATTCTGGTTCGAGCTGCCTGAGGTGGCAGCCACCTGAGTGTGAGGTGTGTTACCTTGTGTGAATGAATGTGTGTGTGTGTGTGTGTGTGTGTGTGTGTGTGTGTGTGTGTGTGTGTGTGTGTTTCCTTTTCTGGCAAAGGCTTTGACTAAAAGCCAATGTGTGTCTTTTTGCTGTGCCTATCTGCAAATTAACTTATCATCTTTACAGTATGTAGCAATCTATCTTTTCCTTATATTGTTTATAAGCTGTATCTAAGTGATCCTCAGATTCAAGTCAAAGGAAATCGTAAAAATCCCATGACATTTTGGCAACATATCAGTTGCCATTAAAAAGTAGCCTGACATGATACAGAGAGGAGCAGCAGGAATGGGGAGGTGGAGTTATCATACATTTTTACATTCTCACACTACCATGTAATCCAGGTTAAGCCTCATTTATCCATCTCGTTACAAGAGTCAAAGACTGACTTGTGAGCTGCAGTGGCCACTACATTGCCTAAGTTTGGGATTTGAGTAAGCCATACAAATATGAGGAAGAAGAAATAAATAGTTACTTGAAAATGCAATTTTTTGTTGTCCTAGTTCATAGGATGTCCTTTGGCACTGCAGTATTCCACTGTAGCATGTAGATTATTGTCATCTGTTATGGTTTTCTACTCCCATAAATAAACAAGTTTTTTGATAAATTTTATCTCATTTTCAATTTATTTCTTGATTGTTATATAATACATGTACAAAAATCTCAAGATCCTATTTACGATTAATTTCACAGAAATTTATTATTCAGAGTGCCATTTCAAATGTTCTGCTTGGACTTCTGTAATTAGTACTTATTATGCCAGTGTGAACTAGAAGTTACAGTTAATTAAAAGTTAGCACAGTTCACTGCGTGCAAAACACTATGAGCTAATATCTGAGAAGGGTGGCCTACGCCATTTGAATGTCAAAAATACCAACTTTTCTGTAAAGTACTTTAAATTACCTAAAATTAATTATTTTCTGCAATAATTAACATCGAAGTTTAAATCGCCCATGTCACTTTCCATTCCAGAGTTCGTCACAACCACTGTTAGACTACAAATTTTGAGTGCATGCTTTTGTTACCTTAATTTTTCTGTGTAATCGACAAAAGCATTGATTGGTTACAAATTAATAATTTCATGTAATTCACTCTAATATGTAATATGGGTTTGGGGTTGTTTGGGGGAAGAGACCAAACAGCGAGGTCATCAGTCTCATCGGATTACGGAAGGATGTTGGCCATGCCCTTTTGAAGAAACCATCCCGGCATTTGCCTGGAGCGATTTAGGGAAATCACCGAAAACCTAAATCAGGACGGCTGGACGCGGGATTGAACCATCATCCTCCCAAATGTGAGTCCAGTGTGCTAACCACTGCGCCACCTCGCCCGGTATTGTAATATGGGGATCATGCATGTAAACAAGGGGATTCACAATCTGGAAGGAAAAGAGTGTCCATGCATTTTTTAAAATTTGTAACCAGTACCATTTTCTGTCTTCCAAAATGTTACTGGTTCTTGCAATTCACCAAAAACAGTAAATTCCAATCCAGCCAAATTTTAAACCTTTATGAAGCTTTCAAAATAAGACTGTTCTTACACCTGTCAGGAAGTAGTCAGACATCACCCAAACCCGGCAGGCCACAATTTGAGAGCTAATGAGTAACATCTATGTTAGATACATTCTCATTGTTGATTTGCGCCACAATAATGCACATTCTATAAGTGACAATATGCGTTCCAAACACCACAAAACTCAAAAACTTTAATAAATAATTACATTTTAGTGATAGCTTTAATCTAAATTAATGGGCCTTGCTAATTCAAATGTGATGCGATCAACAAGTACTGTGAACTATCATTGGCAACTGACTGAGGTATTGTTACACTCCAGTGATTTGTGTGATGGACACACTTAAATGAACACCAGAGTGAGTTATCTTTAACCAGCACAGTGGTAAGTGACAAATGTGGTATTTTCGTATAAATAGGAACATTGCCTTTGTACCACAGGAGAAAATGCAACTTCTTCACTGGACTGTGACTGCGAAATATTGTGGACTTGCATAACAGTGCTAATACTTTGTTCATAGTGTAAAAATTGGTCACTGTACTTATCAAGTGATCTTCACAAGGAATAAAGGTGTGTGTGATAATGAAATCTAAATGCTTGTGACAGGTAGTTTTTTAAATGAACAATGTTCCAAACTTTTGTAGACTTTCAGCTTTGATGTGATCTACATTGATGCTACCGAGGAATAACTATAAAATCCAAGTCTGTTTCATCAAAAGCAGACTTCTTAGGCTGAAACATCAATACATGGTGGTGATATTCCTTGCACTGTTGCTCAACTGTGTAAAGAAAGAAAAGTGTCTGAGCACTGGTGGATGCATTTAGTTTTAATAGTCTGCTGATTTCACCCTATAAGCTGCTGGGATATAGCAAATAAATGATTGTTTTACATTTCTCTCCTTTCATGAAACCATTCCTACACCTGATCAAGGTTCTTTGAAAAGCGCACTTGATCCGTAACTTCATGTGTTTCTTCCACGAGAAAACTGCCTGCAAACTGCATAACTTTTCATCTATGCTTTGAGCATGAGTTTCTGAGAAAGTGCTCTCAGTATTCCCCCACACTACAAAATGCAAATGGATTTACTGTGTCTACCTGCACTATATGTTACATCTGAGACATCCATCTGTTATTCACCAGATGAGGCCAAGCAGAAATGGCAACAGAAAGCATTTCTCCACTTCCATAGCTATATTAATGCTATGGTGGGAACAATTAAGATGGCAAAAGTCCTGTCATCAATTCCACCCTTATGGCTACAATACTCTGTCTTTCTAGTGAAGGTGTTATCAGTCTTGTGAAAGAGTCTGTGACAGGGGAAAAAAAGAGTGACAGATAGACAAACAAAAAGCTGATGATCCAATGAGAACTTTTGCCCTTTGCACAGCTGGACCACGACATGGATGGGGTGGAGGTGGGGGAATGACTAGATATGAAGAAAAAAAAACGTATGTCATACAACTTCATTCGAATGGACATGAAGAAAAAAAAACGTATGTCATACAACTTCATTCGAATGGACACCCAGGAAATGATTAGGTGCATATCACGTTATAGAAATGATAATTCATTTATACATTAAAATTAAAAAAAAAAAAAAAACAGTTGAATATTCAATTTATGATTAGCTCTTTCAGTGCATTTGTGATGGAATTAATTTCAAGGCACCCATCATCAGCAAAAATGATCATTTCCACTTTATCAATATAAGGTAAGGCACCAGTAACATATAAGAAAAATAAGAATGACTTCTCTACGAAAGTCTACGGCCCACAAAGATTAATTTACCCTTCACTGGAAAGACAGAGTATCCATTTGATGGATTTGTGTAACATGACACTCTAATTTCCAAGTCTGTTAGAACCTAGTCATTATTTTTATCTCCAATACAGAGAACTTACATTTCACTTCTTACGTTGCTGTTCATAATTTCATTTCCAAGAAGGGAAGCCCCCAATGGCAGTAAAAGTGTAAGTTTTAGATTGCTCAACCTATTACGTATGTTGCAACTCCTTCCTCTGTTTCTGTCTGAGGCAACAATGAAAGTGAAATGGGAGGCATTCCGCATGATGATTTTGAATGTAGGAATGAACGCAAATCAGTATCTGGAACATTTGCAGCAGCCTTTTAGAGATTCACTTCCAAATTAACAGCTTGCTTCTGGTTTAATGAGTTTGAATACAAGAAAAATTCTCTTGGATACAAACTGAGTACATTCTTGGTTCTGGATCTGAATATCAGTAGTTTACGAGGAGGTTATGAAGAAGAAGAAGGAAAAAAACAGGATAACATTTCCGTGGGCAGAGTTGTATAGTAAGCAATTCTGCCGCTAAACGTGTGTAGCAAAACTCACCAGTTCAGTGCCACCCGTGTCGTAAACCTGCCTTGTTCTGTTCATCTGCAGTGAAAGTTTTTGCTAGCACTGTTTTGTTCTTGTTTCATTTTTTATGATGGCAATTTAAGTGAACAATTTGCAGCTGTAAATTTTGTTTCCTAACCAGTTAAAATGCTGCTGAAACTGTTTTAATGTTGAAAACTGCTTACCAAGATGACACTATGGGACAAAGGTCATTACAGGTTATGAGTGATGGCGCTATGGTTACAGCCCAGAAACAAAGCAACAGTCATGCCATGGAAGACGTCATCATCATCGACCCGCCCAAAAAAATGTCGTCAAACTTCAAAATGGTGCCGATTTGCTTTTTTGATGCCAAGGTATACTTCATTCAGAGAGTGTTCCCCCAGGTCAGAGCGTCAATCAAACTTCTTATTAGGGAGTTGTTAAGAAGATTGCGCAACAGTGTTCATCAAGAGAGACCCTATTTGTAGCAGGCAGGGACACTGATTTGACAACATTGAAGAAGTCAATAAAACAACGAGGGAGCAGCTGTCAGCCATTTTAGAAATGGCTACAAAAAATGTTTCGAACAGTGGAAGCACTGGTGGGATAAATTCATTAGTTGTACTGGAGGATATTTTGAAGGGGATAAGCTTGTTTTGTAAACAATATGAAAATATATAGCTTTTAAAAAGTAGTCCCTGTCTTTTTTGGGTACCCCATCATATGGGATCTTGAATCAAAACCTGCAGTTTAAAATAAGGACATTCTGGATACCAAACTTTCCAAACCCTATGCAAATGACTGCATACTGAATTCTGCCCACAAATGTGTACCAATTCAAACATGGAAAAGTCACAATCATGTATTTGTCTATCTGGAAACGTGAGAGCAGCATGAAGTGCGGGAAACATAAGGAGGTGTAATTTCATTCTGAAAAATAATCTCTCTGTGAGTATTTGCAACATGTTTAAATAATTGTGTTTCACAGCGGCAATAATCCAGACATCTGCCTCTCATTGGACAGTGGACTACCAAATGAACTATCTGAGCATGCCTCGTGAGCTGAGTAAAAACTTGCCACCTAAGTTTTCTCCATACATTTTAAGCTCTACTGAGGATGGCCTGTGTGTTGTGATCCCCTAGAAGAAACAAAAGTAGCACCCTAATGCAGTGTACATTCACTAAAAAGTGAGATGTACACTCACTAAAAATGAAATCTAGTCATCTCCATAATATCTCAGGAGTTGTGGTTAGATTTATATCTTTGCTACCCCTTCAGCAATTTGGAAGAGCCTCAGGGGAAGTAGGAAGGTATGTATAGTAATTAATGGCAGGCTGAAGCTCTGGGTTTAACACTAAGGCATGTTTGTTTAACATGACTGATGGTGTACTACTTGCAAAAGGCAGGTATCCGGGTTTGAGTCTCTGTTCAGCACAGTGTCTAAACTTGTCAAGGGTGTTTAAGTCTTCACTAATTTTCTGAGTCACAGATAGGCACAACAAAAAGACTCTCACAATTAAAGCTGTTGGCCATTAAAGCTTTCGGCCATTAAGGCCTTCATCAACAACACACACACACACACACACACACACACACACACACACACACACACGACTGCAGTCTCAGGCAACTAAAACCACACTGTGAGCAGCAGTGCCAGTGCATGATGGGAGTGAGACTGCGTGGGGGTAAGGAGGAGACTGAGGTGGGGAGGGGGTGGGATACTATGGTGGGGGTGGCAGACAGTGAAGTGCTGCAGGTTAGACGGAGGGCAGAGGAGAAGCGAATAGGTGGGGGGGGGGGGGGGGGGGAGTAGCAGAAAAGGAGACATAAAAATTGTGGGTGTGGTGGTGGAGTGATGGCAGTGTAGTGCTGTTCCCATTCCAGCACTACACAGCCATCATTCACCACCACACCCAGTCTTTTTATTTCTCTCCTTTTCCACTATTTCCCCTCCCCCTTCCCACCTAACTGCAGCACTGCTCGCAGTGTGATTTCAGTTGCCCAAGACTGCAGTCGTGTGTGTGTGTGTGTGTGTGTGTGTGTGTGTATTGTGGACGAAGGCCTTAATGCTCAAAAGCTTTAATTGTGAGTCTTTTTGTTGTGCCTATCTGCAACTCAGCATCTCCACTGTATGGTGAGTAGCAACTTTCCTTCTCATGATATTGTTACAGTCCATCCTGGATTTTCCATTGTTTGATTCACTAATTTTCTGCATTTGTGAACAGTTACTTAAATGTTAAGGAATCATTCTGAGTAAACAATGTAACTATTTTAATTTCTTTTTTGATAATTAATAGCAGTAAACTTTCCGAATACTCAGAATTCTCCCAAAAAGGATCTACATTTAATGTAATCTGAACTCTCATTTCAACTGTAACTTTCTAACATTTAGTTCTCCTCATTTTATTGCTGTTGCAAATACACTGTCCTAGGTTTTCATAGGTTTGCAACAGATTTTAGAGAATTCAGGATTTGCTTTTCATATTTTCTGTTATCAGTCAAATTTATTTATTTTACGCATATAGACTGAAGTGGCAAGTGAAAACGTGTACCAAGGAGAGAAATAAATCTGGGTCTTCTGGTCACAAGACTGGTGCATTAGCCACTAAGCAGCTTGGTACAGCGGTTCACACAACTGCAAGGATTATCCTGGCATGCCTCCCTCCTTAATCAAATTCTTACTGCCACTCCACTCTTCTTTAAATTCTCCCTTACATATGAACAGAATTGCCAAGGCTCTCCATGTTCTGGAATAGCACCTCAGCATCAAACATAAAAGGAGGTCCAGCCTGAAATCCAGGTGCAGGTACTTATACAAACAAAATTACCCAATTTCAGAGACTTTACTGGTTTCATACAGGTATGATTTTATATAGACTGAAGCAGCGGGTGAAAACCTGTACCAAGGCCAGGAATTGAACCTGGGTCTCCTGCTTACTTGGCAGGTGCGTTAGCCACTAAGCCATTATGCCCTTAAAGGGGGGAGGCATACCAGATTAATATGGGCAGTTGTGTGAAATGCTGTGCCTACGTGGCTTAGTGGCCAATGCACCTGCCTAGAAAGCAGGACACCTAGGTTCGATTTCCAGCCTTGGTATCAATTTTCACTTGCCATTTCAGTCTATATGCCTAAAATCATACCTGTATGACGCCAATAATGTCTTTGAAATTGTGTCACTTCACTTATTTATTTTATGTTTAATTGACATGTTGCAGTGTGTTTGAGGTATGTTTTGCTCATCATCAGGTATTTACATATATTAATGAAAGATAAAATTGTCTTAATCTGAAATAATACAGAGCTGCTCTGTTCATTATTTGCTTCGGGGGTAACTAAAAGCACTGTCATATGTTACATAAACACAAATAAATGTGACTTGTAGCAGAGAACACAAATAATTATTCTATAGTCATGATTCCTAAATTCTGTCCGCATGGCCACAATTAATCAGGATATGGATGTTTGAAACTACTGAGAACTGAAAGACAGTTTGTCTTTAACCAATAACTAAACCAAGTATGTACTCATGCTAACAATGATGGAAAAGATAAGACTGATGCTTACTGTAAAGGTAACATGCTGAGTTGCGAACACACACAATTAAAAGACATGTACATATAAGCTTTCGGTCACAGCCTTAATTGGGAAAAGAGAAACACACCATTCATCCACACACATGCCTGCCAACTCCGGCAGCTCAGGCCTAGCCCGAGCCGCTGGAGTAGGCGGTCACATGTGTTTGAGGTGTGTTTGCTTGCGTGAATGATGGATGTGTGTGTTTTTCTTTTTCTGATGAGGGCTGTAGCTGAAAGCTTATATGTAAGTGTCTTTTAATTATGCCTGTCTGCCACTTAGCATGTTAACTTTACAGTAAGTAGCAATCTATCTTTCCCTACGTTGCTAATATTCCCACCTGATGTATCCATATTAATATTCACTACAATACTGGAATTTCAAAGATGGAGTAGTTGAAATCTTTGACAGAACTGTCCCATTATTTATATGCAGTTGTTCTCAAAATAACGCTACTTTATTACCGATTTGTTGCGATGCATGGTATGATTCACATACAATCTGAGCAGACAGGAATCATTATAAATATAAACAGTGACTGTAATAAATATGTTCTTTATTGTCCAGTATTAATAGTTCAAAAATTGCTCACTACGTGGCTTACCAATGTGATGGATCAGGTTCTGCATGTTTACATCTGTCCAGGAACACCGAGCACTTACGCCACTTAGATTGGAGCCATCTTTCTCAACACCTTGATCTACTTCCTCCTGGACTGCCAAGTCTATTTCCTGCATGCTTTCCCCCCGACGCATGTCAGTCACTAGCCATTGGCTGCCAGCCCTTCATAAACAAAAAACGCAAAATACTTAATCTAGCAGCATAACAACACATCAATAGCCAGTCTAGATAAAAAGGAACAGTTTAAGTGATATCTCACAACATAAGTACGCCCTAAAAGAAATTTAAGTATTTAGTATTAGTTACTTCAATGTTTACGATACAGGCAAATGTAGGTTTGCATATATTATTTGGACAAAGCAAACATCTGCATTAAATGCAAAATTAGAAACTGCTATGGATTATGCACGTACCACTGGATGAGAAAATGAATTAAAATTCTATTTACTACCATGCCTGTGATTGATTACAATTCAGCTCTCCAGTGAAAAATGTGTAAAGTTTTAAAAAGAAAATTTGTTGTTTCCTGACAGAAAGGGAACTACACCTATAAATGAATATCAAAAAGTAACAAGAACAGTAAATATAAGAGCAAAAGTTAAGCATTAAATGTTAATGTACAAGTTATCGTAGGACATGAACTAATGGACTGAAATATGGACTGAAACTTCAAACGTTTAATCTGCAGAACTCAGTCAGGACTAAGTAACAAAAGTGTGTGACCTGGCTGGAATTAAATGTCTATTAATAACAATGCTTTCCATTTTTCTGATGTGGCGTGAAATAATTAAACATTCATCACTATAACAGTAAGGTAGAGGACCACTAACAAGATACTGTGATGTCCAAAACGAAAATGCCTAATACTGAAACTATTTAGGTCACAAATAGATACAGAAGGATTCTGATGGAACAGAAACTGGACTCTACTGCAACGAAGAATGGGAAGTATGCTTGGTAGCAAACACACATGAACTGAAAGCTGCTACCAAGTAGAACATAAGGGTAACATCTCAGCAGCAGCCAATAAGATGGTGATAATGACAGGAAAACCGCTGAAATTTATTTTAATAATAATATAAAGGGGAGGTGGAAGGAGAGGAAGTAATTTCAATATCCCGACTTTACTTTATTGTTCACACACCGGAAATCTGGAAAACTTCCAAATGATGATGATGATCGGTTTGGGAGGGGGGGGGGGGGGGGGGGGGCACTCAACTGTGCGGTCATCAGCGCTGGTACAAAGTCCCAATTTTTACACAGTCCAATTTTTTTTACACATTCCAATCAAGCCATAGTCACAAATGATGATGATGGAATGATGAGGACAACACAAACACCCAATCCCCAGGCAGAGAAAATCCCCAACCTGGCTGGGAATTGAACCCGGGACCCCATGATCCGGAGGTAGCAGCGCTAGCCACTAAACCACGAGCTGCGGACAAATTTCAAATGGGAACTGTAATATCTGAGTCAGAAGTTTATTTTACACATGGTCCACCAAAATGTGCATGCACAGTATGTGGGTGGGGGGTGCCACTAAATTGATTTTGGGAAAGAATGATAGTTAATTGAAAGAAAATACAGATTAATTTAAACATTGTCTTTCATCATTCAACTTGAAATATTTGAGAACAACCATCATTTCAAACATGAATCTTTCACTCTGCAACAGAGTGCACATTGTTTTGAGACTTGTAGCCAGAATGCTAGATCAGGACTTGAATCCAGAACCTCACTTTTATGGGTAATGTTCTTAGCACCTGAGCTATCCGTATGCAACTGCTGACCTGCCTAACATTTCGCTTTTGCCATTACCTCTCTACTACACACCAGTTCTTCTGCACACCTCACTGGAAGTTTCAAAACAGCGCACATTTCACTCCAGAGTGAAAGATTCATTCTGGAAACAATTCACAACACTGTGGCTAAGCCAGTACTCCACAATATTCTATCTTACAGGAGTTCTTTCTTACAGAGTATTGGAAAGGGTTGGTGAGAGAAGATGTCTGCTGAAGGTTGTAAGAGAAAGGAAAAAGAACTGGTTGGGACATTCATTGAGAAGGGAGTGCTTGCTAGTAGATGCTTTGGAAGGACTGGTTTGTGGGAGAAGACTGAGAGGAAGAAGGAGATACAAGGTGATAGACGACATAAAGGGAAGAGGAAATTATGCAGACCTGAAGAGGATGGCAGAAGACCAGACAGCCTGGAGAACTACCATGTGAAAACCTGCCTTTAGGCAGAAGCCATGATGATGATGATGATGATGATGATGTTGATGACAGGAGTTGAAGTCCAGTGAGGTACGCAGGGGAGCTTCTGTAAAGTTTGGAAAGTAGGAAGGACATATGGACGCAAGGGAAGCTGAGAGGCATTAGTCATGCCTGGGTAGCTCAGTCAACAAGTGCATTGTCCATGAAATGCAAGGTTATACGTTCCACATCAGTCCACCATACAGTTTTAATCTGGTTGGCAGTTTCAGTAAACATTATACTCTATAGCCACAAAGCTTTTGACAGTGTTGACTGGAATACTCTCTTTCAAATTCTAAAGGTGGCAGGGGTAAAATACAGGGAGCGAAAGGCTATTTACAATTTGTACAGAAACCAGATGGCAGTTATAAGAGTCGAGGGACATGAAAGGGAAGCAGTGGTTGGGAAGGGAGTAAGACAGGGTTGTAGCCTCTCCCCGATGTTGTTCAATCTGTATATTGAGCAAGCAGTAAAGGAAACAAAAGAAAAATTCGGAGTAGGTATTAAAATTCATGGAGAAGAAATAAAAACTTTGAGGTTCGCCGATGACATTGTAATTCTGTCAGAGACAGCAAAGGACTTGCAAGAGCAGTTGAATGGAATGGACAGTGTCTTGAAAGGAGGATATAAGATGAACATCAACAAAAGCAAAACAAGGATAATGGAATGTAGTCTAATTAAGTCGGGTGATGCTGAGGGAATTAGATTAGGAAATGAGGCACTTAAAGTAGTAAAGGAGTTTTGCTATTTGGGGAGCAAAATAACTGATGATGGTCGAAGTAGAGAGGATATAAAATGTAGGCTGGCAATGGCAAGGAAAGCGTTTCTGAAGAAGAGAAATTTGTTAACATCCAGTATTGATTTAAGTGTCAGGAAGTCATTTCTGAAAGTATTCGTATGGAGTGTAGCCATGTATGGAAGTGAAACATGGACGATAAATAGTTTGGACAAGAAGAGAATAGAAGCTTTCGAAATGTGGTGCTACAGAAGAATGCTGAAGATTAGATGGGTAGATCACATAACTAATGAGGAAGTATTGAATAGGATTGGGGAGAAGAGAAGTTTGTGGCACAACTTGACCAGAAGAAGGGATCGGTTGGTAGGACATGTTCTGAGGCATCAAGGGATCACCAATTTAGTACTGGAGGGCAGCGTGGAGGGTAAAAATCGTAGAGGGAGACCACGAGATGAATACGCTAAGCAGATTCAGGAGGATGTAGGTTGCAGTAGGTACTGGGAGATGAAAAAGCTTGCACAGGATAGAGTAGCATGGAGAGCTGCATCAAACCAGTCTCAGGACTGAAGACCACAACAACAACAACAACAGCCACAAATGTCGTTGGACATTTTCTGAGAAAAGACAGAGTGAACAACAACCATGAACAGAAAAAGATCTGAACACCCCCCCCCCCCCCTCCCCCCACTGCGCCCACCAGATATTTGAGTGTGTTTAAGTACTGCACTATCATAATGAGAGAAACTACTTTAATTACACAGTACATAAATGGCTATAATGCCCCACCATAACTGAGTCACTACTTCAAGCTAATGCAGTGGTGTCTGATCAGGAGGTAGCAAGTTTAAAATATGTTAACAGGAAAAATTTATCAGCATCTGTCTTTGGCCAATAATGGGAGGAGAAGTGGCAGGCTATAATGTGTAGACTGTGCTCAATATCGTGAGTTATATACCAGCCTTTCGACAGTATTTCACCCAGTGAGGGTATGTGACAACATTTATGGCTACCTGTACCCCATTTCGTGCAGAGACATCATTAGTTCAACATGAAATGATAAAATTACATACTGGCAAACTGGTTTTCCCATTGCATTTTGTATTATTCAATACTTAAGCACAAAAATGTCATGAACATTTAACTAAAATAGGAAGCACACACAACAGTTGTTTATATGATATGGCTGTAACATGAAACCACAGTGAATGCTTTAAGGAAGGCACCAAGAAACCAGAAAGTTGTGGAGAAAGCCATACAAGATTCTCACCTTGCCACTGAAGCACAGTTTTTGGTAAGAAATTGTACTGGTGTTTGAACATTACTATGCAATAATGAAGGAAACTTTAGATAATGTCTCATCAGAGAATGAACACAGGGAACACTGACAAGGACTGGGTAGAATTCAAGACTTTTTTTGAGAATCATCCTATTATTTAATGTGAGTAATTTTACGAAACAGCTGAAGACCTTTTCCATCAAATACAGGTGCAGTATCTTAACAGCTGTATCGTCTCACTTAATGCTGCATGTTAAAAAATATTCAGTACATGATGTGAGGTGAAACACACATGAATGTTTGCAAGCAGCATCTCCCACACAGGTAACCATTTCTGTCAGGAATTAAGAGGCTCTTGTATCTCACACGTTTAAAATCACATCAACTGTTTATGATACATGCAAAGAGGGGAAATTTAAAACAACTTACAAAAAAAAAGAAGCTGAGCTTTTGCCACTGTGCTTGGAGATTCCAAAAATGATAAAAGAATCAAGACTTTTGAATCTGCCATAATTTTCCACGAGGCAAAGGCAAAGGCTTGATTAAGCTTAGAAAACTATGCGCTCATTAATATAGGGGCAAGATGAAAAATTATTGATCTGGGACAGAAATTACATTGATATCAATGAAATTTTTGTATTTATTTTGTTGTAAATGTTGTACAAAAGTGTTGGTCACATTTCAATGTGATCTGGAGAAGATGAAGAGAAAATGAAAAACCTTATAAATGATAACCATGTTGTTATACTTATGTATGAATGTTGTTGAATGAATACACACTGAAGCACCTAAGAAACTGGTACAGGCATTCGTATTCAAATACAGAGATATGTAAATAGGCAGGGTACTGTGGTTGGCAATGCCTATGTAAGACATCAAATGTCTAGAGCAGTTGTTAAATCAGTTACTGCTTGTGAATGACTCCCTGTAGGCGCTGCTCAGCAACAGCAGTACTGGAGGAGCAGTAAGAAATGCAGAAGTCACCCGCCTACAGAGAAGGCAAGACAGATGGCCCTACAGCTGCCACTAGACCGTTAATGGCCACTACAAACAGAGAGACACTCATTACAGAGCCCTGCGGGACTCCATTCTGCAGGATATGGATGGAACTATGGGAGGCACCAACTTGGACATGGATAGTACAAAGCAACAGCAAATTTTGGATACAAATCGGGTAGCGGGCCTCGGAGACCCCACTCGTATAATGTGGCAAGGATATGATGTCACCAGGTCATGTCATACACTTTTCTTCAATTGAAATATGGGGCAACCAGGTGTTGGCATCTGGAAAAGGCTGTGTGAATGGCAGACTCAAGGGACACAAGATTATCAGTGGTACAGCGACCCTGACAGAAGCCGCACTGACATGGAGCCAGTAGGCCACATGACTCCAGGACCCAACCCAACCGCCAGCACACCATACATTCCACCAGCTTATAAAGAATGTTGGTGAGGCTGACGGGCCAATAGCTATCCACATCAAGCGGGGTTTTACTGGGTTTGAGCACTGGAATGATGGTGCTCTCCCGACATTGCGATGGTAAGATGGCTTCGCACCTGATTCGGTTGAAGATGACGAGTAGATGTCGCTTGTAGTCAGATGAGAGACGTTTAATCATCTGACTGTGGATCCGATTTGGCCCGGAGTAGTGTCGAGGCAATGTGCCAGGGCACTGAGGAGCTCTCACTAAGTAAATGGGGCATTACAGGATTCACTGTGGCATGTAGTGAACGAAATCCCTTTCCCTTCTAGCTGCCATTTGAGAGTGCGAAAGGCTGGGGGGGTAATTATCCGATGCAGAGGGTTGAGCAATGTGCTCAGCAATAGCATTTTCGTCGGTAGATAACACACCATTTACGTTAACACCGGGGACACCTGTTGAGGGCTGGTACCCGAACACACGGTTGATCTTTGCCCAGACTTGGGAAGGTGATGTATGGCACCCAATGGTCGAGACATATCTCTCCCAACAATCCTGCTTCCATCGTTTGATAAGATGGAGAATGCGGGCACAGAGCCGTTTTAAAAGGTTATGAGGTGCTCCAGGGAAGGGTGCTGCTTATGCCGCTGTAGAGCTTCCCAACACTCCTAAATTGCTTCAGCGACTTCCGGTGACCACCAAGGGACTGCCTTTGAGCACGGGCACCCTAAAGAGTGAGGGATTGCATTTTCTGCCGTGAAACGATAGTTGTAGTCACCTGCTCAACCATCACATTGATGTTACCGTGTGGGGGAGATTCAACGGTGACAGCAGCAGTGAAAGTTTTCCAGTCCGCCTTGTTTAAAGCCCATCTGGGCAGGCACCTGTGGGCCTGACACGGGGGCAGTGACAGGAAGATGGGGAAGTAATCACTACCAGACAGGTCATCATGTGCTCTCCAATGGATAGATGGGAGAAGGCCAGGACTGCAAACCGAGAGATCAAAGGCCGAATATGTGCCACGTGCCACACCACTGAAATGGGTGGGGGGGGGGCTGTATTTAAGAGGTAGAGTTCGAATTGTGGCAATAAATTTTAGACATCTCTGCCTCGGCCAGTAAGCATGATGCTGCCCCACAAGGGGTTATGAGCATTAAAATCTCCCAAAAGTGGGAAAGATTTAGGGAGTTGATCAATCAGTGCAGCCAATGTGTTCAGGGGTACTGCACCATCTGGAGGAAGATATACGTTACAGACAGTTATTTCCTTTGTCGTCCTTATCCTGACAGCCACAGCGTCAAGAGGGGTTTGAAGGGACACAAGTTCACTGCATACTGAGTTCAGGACATAGGCACAAACTCCACCTGACACTCGATTATAGTCACTATGGTTCCCATATAGCTGCGGAGGACAGGGTTCCGCATTGCCAGGAACCAGGTTTCCTGGAGGGCAATGAAGACAGCAGGTGTAGAGCTTAACAGTTGCCATAGCTCAGCCAGGCAGTGGAAAAAACTGCTGCAATTCCACTGGAGGATGACGTGATCGTGAGGCTGGGAAGGCATGGAACATTCAATGAGGCAGTTGATGCCTCAGAGTCATCTGCTGCCACCAATTTATTTCCTGAGCAGTCCGTATCCATGGCGCCTGAGTGTCCGGCGAGGTCTAGGTCCTCAGCGGATGCCAGAATCTCCACCTCATCCTCAGAAGTAAAGCATGTAGAAAGCGGTGGTGTGAGTGCCACTGCAAGTCCCTTGGTCTTGGAGGTCTTTTTGGATTTCTCTCACTGCTCCTTGAGTTTCTCTGGCTGGGAGGGCTTCACTGATTCAGTCTCCGGGACTGAGGATGATCGTGAAGCCCTACAACGAGGTACTTTTGGGTACTTCAGCCACTGGCGGGAGTCATCTTTGCCACTAGTAGAAGCCTGGGAAAGGAGTGACCCAAGAGAAACCTTCCTAGCAGGAGGTACCGAAGAAAACTTATGCTTCTCCGGCTGAGAAGTGGGGACTGGTGTCCCCAATGGTTTGGGGGGGGGGGGGGGGGGGCACTGCTCCCAAGGTAGGTGGTGTGGGAGCAACAGTGGTGGAAGTGGCCCCCAACCATCAAGGGGACAGGTGTAGTCTTCCAGCTCAGAGAGCCTACTGGAATTCACGGAACGGACAGGCTACAATTGTTCTCATAGCAGCAGCATAAGAAGAGGTCACAGGCACAGGATGTAGACGCTTAAATTTTCTCTTAGCCTCAGTGTTAAGTCACTCAGTCCAGGGTCTTGTATTCCATAATTTCCCTTTTGCGTTGTAAAATCCTGCAGTCTTGTGAGCAAGGGGAATGATGCTCTCCACAGTTGGCACAGATGGGGAGGTGGGGCACATGGAGTATTGGGATGTGATGGGCGTCCACAATCTCGACATGTGATGCTGGGAGTACAGCGGGAAGGCATATGGCCGAACTTCCAGCACTTAAAGCACCGCACAGAGGGAGGGATATATGGCTTTACATCACAGCGGTAGACCAACACCCTGACCCTCTCGGGCAATGTGTCACCCTCAAAGGCCAAGATGAAGGCACCGGTGGCAACCTGATTATCCCTCAGACCCCAATGGATGCGCTGGACAAAATGAATGCCTATTGCTCTAAGTTGGCACGCAGCTTGTTGTCAGATTGCAAAAGAAGGTCCCTGTGGAATAAATACCATGGACCATATTTAAGCTCTTATGAGGCGTGATGGTAACAGAAACATCCCCCAGCTTGTCACAAGCAAGTAATGTCCGTGACTGGGCAGAGGATGCTGTTTTTATCAAGACTGACCCTGACCGCATTTTGGACAAGCTCTCCACCTCCCCAAACTTGTCCTCTAAATGTTCTACAAAAACTGTGGCTTCATCGGTACAAAGGAGTCCCCACCACTTCTCGTACATACGAGGTACCGGGGTGAATAAGTTTCGCTGCCATCCTTAGCCTGGCATTCCTCCCATGGTGTGGCCAAGGAAAGGAATGATTTACGGTCGTACTTCCTAGCATTGTACTGAGACGTAGAATGCTTAGAGACTGCTGGTATTTGATCACCAGAAAGTAATGATGTGGTACACTTTATCGCGCGTCATCTGCCCTGTTGCCACCCACTCCGACCAGGGGGCCTCCCCACGGGCGCCACCCAGCCGCAGCAATGCCCACCTGGCTGGACGGCCATTCGCCAGGAGTCCCAATGCACCAGGGTGACAGGAATCTACTCCTTGGCAGAGCGATCCCTGTGTTGTCAGGGGGCTACAACCAACAGAGTACATGGCGGCCCCACCACAATGGACTGGCTACCGTCCTGGGTATCAGGTGCAAACAAGTCCATGGTCATTGTCAGTGCAGAAAGCAACATTGCATAGTGCATGGTAGGAAATGCACCCAGGAAGGTGTCATCACCCAAGAGATGGAGAATGACTGGGACTGCAACGCGACGACGACAGATCTTAAGGCACAATGGACATGATGAACAATGTAAGGTGCCCTTCCCCAATTGGCTGGCTCTTCGGAAAAATTTTGAAGAATGGAGGTCAAACCTTACAGGGGACCATCACATAAAGGCCAAAATATGTGAGACTCCTTTTAGTCGCCTCTTACGATAAGCAGGAATAACTCGGGCCTATTCTTAGCCCCGGACCCGCAGGAGGGCATCAAGAAGTGACAGCAAGGCAGAACTTCATCTCTGTAATTATATAACTACTGTTATACATATTTTCAAAGTGTAACCACAGTTCTGTCAAAATTGGAAGAAAAACTAGAATGAAACACTCTCAAAGTTCTTAGTCTTGGGGTGATTTATTGCTCACAAGTAGTCATTCAAAGTTGGTTAAAATTTATGAGGAGTGTGCTCTTCCAATTTCAGCATTTAAGAAAGGTTTGGCTGAATTCAACAGTATTATCTTGAAGCTAATCCATGTTTCATATGTAACAGAGCTGCAACTACAAACGAAAACGATGTAAAATAAGTATGGTACTGGAAAATTGGCAAGTAGAGAAGTATGGAGTACCTGACACCATGGTAATATCAAGACAGTATATGGTATATATTACATGGTAAAATAATTGTGAGAAAGCTTTGTGGTAGTATTTGTTGAATTCTGACCAAAAGAAAATACAAAAAGATATTGATCAGAATGTTTAAACCATTTCAAAAACAAACATAACTAATTTTGTGTTCCCATTAGTTAGTGTGACTGTTACACAGTTTCTCCATACTACACCAGAAAGGAAAACATAATCAGACCACTGAGTAGAAGCCAGTAGCCCTTCACAGGGTGTATACGTGGACAAGGAAAAAAAATTCCCGGATTTTTCCCGCATTTCCCAGTTAAAAATACACTTCTCCCAGGTGAAAATACACTTTTTCCGTGTTAAGCGACAGTATACTCTTCCTCGGCACTGTAAAACTCATCAATCCTTTGAATGTTTATGGTTTTATACACCACAGTAGAATTTCCCGGCACTTTAGAAAACGAAACTCGGGGGGGGGGGGGGGGGGGACGACACGTTTTGAAAGACCTTTGATGTGCAGCAACATGTATGCTGCATATTTTCGTATTACGAAGGTATAAATTTGAATTCCACCAAATACCGCATGGTACTTTCCGAAACATTGAAATCGAGATTGCGATGCGCTTTTGTAAGACAGTCATAGCTCGTGTCACGTGATCTCACCAGCTGATGGTAGTATAGGACACGCAATGTAGTAAGCCAATAGCAAGATCCCCCTTAAGTAGTGCGAACACACAAATAAGAAAAGTTAATGGTTTAAATTAATATACATAGCATTCACATATAATATTGGTCTTGAAGATTAATAAGCTGGAAGAGAAGCTAGGCTTCCACATATAATGTTGATCTTTTTGCACGTGTTACACTTTAAGATACATCAGAAAAATGTGCTGGTAAAATTTTTAATAGCGACGTAAATGTCTGATCTTCTGGGCTCGAAATTCTTCTAAATGGTCGTCCTCAAAGAGTTGATTTTTACATGAGAGTAAAACGCTTTGTGATTTAGTTCATCGTACATTCTCGTACATAGTTCATCTTGCGTAAAATGAAATCTGCTTTGAATGTAACGCTTTTCAAACCACCATTCGCAATATTTTCCCGCGACCTGTTACAAATAGGTTCGTTTCAGCAGTTGCAAAAGAGCGCCGGATAACAGGCATCGCTGCTCTTGCCCAGCTGCGATGATGCAGGAAGCCCATATGTTCATATGTGTAAAACATTAAAAGATCTTATGTATGTCATAAAAGAAACAAGATATCTTGGAGTACCAGTACTGTATTATCTCATGTTTGGTTTTTTACTATGGCATAATGCCATACGTGCACTTGAAATGCAGTGAACAGTTGAAACTAACCAATAGTGTGAAATTAAACACTTTGTTTCAAATAAATTGACTGCCTCAGCAGAAAAGATTAATTTTAAGCCAAATCTCTTCAACAAACTGGCAAAAATAACTTCACTGTTCTGTAAGGTGATTAATGCTTGACTGTCAGAAAGGTGAAAATAAAATTTGAAACTAATAACATATTTTAGCCTTCCGTTATTATGAAAAAGTATTTTAATTCATTTGATAGCTCCCGGCCACAAAAAGCTGTTTTGTTATCATTTAACGTGAGAGCAATAAACAAAGAGGAAACAACAAAATCACTGAAAATAAACACAGGTCACGTGGAGACTACCCACCTCCCCACTACAACTCAACACTGCTCTGTGCATCAGCCCCAGATTTACTATATTTCCGAACCGGGGCAATAATAATTAGTGGCGCCCAGCGACACTACTGTAACCAGAAGCGGGAGAAGGTACTACTCATCGCGACAAAACTGCGCATGCTCAAGAGCCCGCCCGCAACGGGTCAAACGAATCTAATTTAAACAGTTGTCACATCAGCTCATCGGACACAATTGGTTGTTATAAAGCATTGCATAGTCTTCCTAAAGCCTTTGACACACTTTGATGTTGGCAGGCGCTTGTATGAGCACTGTTTTTTTTTGTTGTATACGGTGCATTTCCTTTGCAATTTAAGTCCCCCCCCCCCTCTCTCATTCATGTTTTGTTGCTGCAGTATTATTCTGCAGTGGCGGGATGCAGTAATATTCTTAGTTAGAGTATTGGTTCTTACCAGTCAAAATCACAAAAATTTAACTGAAAACTAAAAGACTGAAAAATTCCCAGAATTCTAAAAAAATTCCTGGGTCCGGTTTTCTCCCGGATGAAAAAATTCCCGGGTTTTTCCCGGATCTCCCGGTTGTCCCGAGTCGTATACACCCTGCCTTCATCAAACCAGATGCAGATAAAAGGGTGAAGTATATTTCATTTTCTGTAAAGCCTAAGGCCAGTGCTTTTAGTGAGTCTTGTGTTGACTGTCTTGAGAAAAGTAACCAGAATAACCATAAAATACTAAAAACTCTTCTGGAACAACCAGACACCATAGACAAAAAAGGCCAGATTTATTTATTTTTCAATATCTTCCACTTGGACCTGAAAAATATTGGACAACTGACAAGACTAAGAACTTTGTCCTCATGAGAAATTGTAAGTGTCTAGCAAATTTATAGTAAACACAAAGTGTCAAAAAATTACCATTTAGTTGATTAGCAATGCATGTACTTTGATGAACACATCAGGTTAATGATGAAATGCACAATAGAAAACTCTTACATAGGTAGGCAAACAAATTTAGTATAGATTTTATTACCCTGGTAACCTCTTCAGTATGTCAAGAACTCCAGGTCCATTCCACTGTTGTGCTGCCTGCAATTCTTCAGCTGTTACACCAACAATCTGCACGAAGTTAACAGATCCATAGGGAGTGCGTATGGAACCCAACTGAGGATCCTGTGTCATCAGCATATGCTGTATACGTGATTCACTGCCATCAAGTGCACAGTGCCAGGAAACATGGTCACCAGCACAAAGAACATTATCTACAGGTAAAGAGAGAATTATTTTTTTTATTTTAAAATAAAATTAAAAGTTTGAAATGCAGATAGTTATTTAATGAGTTCATTGAGTAAAATCAAATCACAAATGAACAATAAAATGTTTGTAGAACATAAGGGGATATTATAATTTTATTCAAAGTAAAAGGTAAGAATATGTTATAGGTGACACACAAAATGAAACAGCTCAATTAAAACAATATAGAAGAAATTCCCTATCTATAAGGTTTGCTGGCAATGTAAAACTTAAATTATCACTAAAAGAGGAAAAAATTGTTACAGTGTGATACAATCAGCATGCCACTGTTAACCCATAAAAACTCCACCTCTTCATTTGTTTTCAAATTATTTCCCTCTTATTTCTTACATATTAAGGATCAAATACCAAGTACAAAATTAGTACTAATAAAATATATGATTAGCTTGACTTCAGTTAATGTGCAAAAGAGGGGGATGGAAGAAAATACCACGTGATTCAAAACGAAAGAACAGATTGCAATTGTTTGTTGCAGACTAGACTACAAAAGGTAGAAAACTTGTGCATGTCACTGGATAGAGGAAGGCTCAAAGTTTCAACACAGCTGCACTGTCGTTTGTTTGTAGCAACACGGCAACTAATTCACAAGAAAAAACATTTTGCTTGTTGGACAACAAGACCTTGTTCATTTCTTTTGGCCTCCCAGTCCACAAGACCTCACATCTTTTTTTCTGTGGATTACATAAAA
The DNA here is from genome assembly GCF_021461385.2 of Schistocerca piceifrons. Lineage (NCBI taxonomy): Eukaryota > Metazoa > Arthropoda > Insecta > Orthoptera > Acrididae > Schistocerca > Schistocerca piceifrons. Next base: position 1,000,995,670 of record NC_060138.1, read on the forward strand.
GACAGTCTGTGTTGCACCTATGGCAGCTGCTCTTCAAGAGCTGAGAAATTGAACTGCTGAAGCTGTTGATTCAATAAACAGGGACATATTGATTCATGTCTGAAATGAAATGGACTACTGTTTCCATCTTTCTTGAGTACAACATGGTGCTCACAATGACTGTATGGTATAGTGTCTGTGTGAACATAAAACACTGAACCTTCCTCCGTCCAGCAACATTTACAATATGTTTGTATCTTTCACAGTTTCTCTGTAATAAATAACTGAAATCTATTCTTTCTTTTATAATCACCCAGTGTATAGCCCGCAAAAATTATTGTACTCTCTTTGGAGAAATTCCACAATCACTTGGTACAAAACTGATTCTCTTGTCTGTGTAGATTGCTTTAAAATTTTTTAATGGCCAATTTTGGTTCACCTAAGCAATCCTCACATCTGATCCTATTGGTTGCAATAGTAAAGTTATCAGCAAAATATTCATGCTACATCAAAGGATAAAACAGTATTATACTGCGCTGTAGCACGTAAACTTATCAAAGCTGATCACAATTCACAATATTCTCCTAGTTTCAAAACATAACTGCATAATTTGAAAATTAAATACCCACATATTTCATTCCAGTTTCCCTATTACCAGTCATATAAATGTCTTCTTACGAAACAGTGGTCTTTATTGATTTTTATTTCCACAAAACTTATTTCCATAAAAAATATTCTTAATCATTTCCTTTTCTGTGACAAATGTACATCAACGGTAAAAGTTTCTGCAATGATGGCATGTACCAAGGTCTCTCATCATAGTGCTTACTTATTTTCCCAATTACACTGCTGACTACTGACACTTATTTGCCTACACTGCAAATCTGTATTTAAAAAAAAAAAAATCATCCTGCCTTCCAATTGGCATTACTAATATCCAACAAGTAATGAAATATAGTATTGAGCAATCATATGAAAACTACAAAGAATGTCAAGTTCACCTGTATCAGACAAGTACATTATGTGCCTTCCTTAACCTAGGGTACCTGGTGATTTTAACTCTGTGACATAGAAAAAGTTTTGAAAATGCTGTCAACTCTCATTTCACTTTTCAGCAAAGAAAATGATATTCACATAAGCTAAGAATTCACAAGTATTGATTCTTGTGAGAAACTATTCTGTCCCATGAAGCACCATTCCTTACAAAATACCAAGAGGAGAAATATACTAAAATAATAAATCAATACTAAGATAGTAGAAACAACTACTACATACCTGACTGGAACACGTATTTTGCAAGTGACTGCATTACTGTTGCTGGCCAAGTTGGTGGTGCTGTTTCACCTGGTTCACGCTTCAATCGGAATGTCAACTCAAAACCAAAACCACTAGGTGATTCAGGACCAGTAATATCGTGCACTCTGCCATCACCATGAAGATCTGACAGGCCAAAGCTGTTGGTAGATAGAAATTTAAGTTTTTTGCCTTTAAACATATGGCATTCAAAGAACCACAACACTAAAATAACATAGTTATAAACCAACGAACGACACCTTTAGAATATGAACATGAAGAAGAAGAAGAAAACAAAAGCAGCTAATGACATTAATGAAACAAAAAAAGTGTGAGAAACATAGCAGTATTCAGTCAAAGAGAGAGAGAGAGAGGGGGGGGGGGGGGGGGGTGTCCTGTATTTCCCAGTTAAAAATACACCTTCCCCAGGTGAAAATACATCTATACCACTGGGGAATGTCCATGTTAGGTGACTTTATAGTTTCCCTCGGTGCAGTAAAACTTATCAGTTTTTTGAATGGTGCAGGGTTTTATACAGCAGCACAAAACTTCCCAGCCCTTCAGCAAGCAAAATACTGCAAACAACAACCGTTTTGAAAACATCTTTCATGAGCAGCAACATTTACACTGCATATTTTTGTATTATGAAAGTATAAACAGGAATTCCACCAACTACAGCAACAGGAATTCTGTCAAATGCTACAGAAATCCTGTGACACACTTTTGTCAGCCAATTATGGCTTGTGTCAGCTGATCTTGCCAGCCAATGGCGGCAGATATTCAGAGCATAGGACATGTGATGTAGTTAGCCAATAGCAACATCTCTGTTAAGTAACGCGAACACACAAATAGGAAAATTCAATGGTTTAAATTAATACACATACAGCATAGCTACAAGAAAACCTAAGCTTTAACATATAAAACTGGTCAGCAAAAGCTTTTGCTGTTTTAATCTGAGGGTTTGGCTAGACAGGGTCCTAAAAGCACAGCTTAAATTGCAGCAACTGAATATTTCTCACAAGCAAAAATATAAATTTCACTGCTATGCACTGAATATTTTGTGGACTACCTGGCTGTTCTGTCAAGCATTTTGACTTTTCCATAGAACAGCCAATTATGTGAGAGACTGTTCAAGAACTCATCTCACACTTTTTTGAGGATAATTATACTTTTTGCCATCATTATTGCATAATTTGTAATCTATGAAATTACTAAAATAAACATAAGAAATTAGCCTTGAAAATTGGTCTTTCTTGCCATGTTTTCACTTTAAGATATACCAAAACACAAATGGCCTATAAAATTTTAAATAATGGCATAAATGGCTGGTCTTCTGCACCCAAAATTTTTCTAAGTGGTACTCATTGTTAAGTTCCAAATGTGTGTGTAATGCTCTGTGATTTGAAAAACTCATCACACATTCTCTCACGTAACATAATTCATCTTTAGTAAAAGGAAATTTGCTTTGCAAGCAACGCTTCACAAACCACCATTCGCAATATTTTCCTGTGACCTGTTAGAAATGTAAACAAATGTGACATCATCCTCACTGAAATGAGGCCCATGAGAAAGACGCGTCAAAAAGTCTTGCACTGTCTTTGAACAATTTGCTGTTGGCAGACGTTTGAGTGTGGTGATATTCTCTCGTTTATTGCTGAAGTATTATTCTGCAGTAGTACATTAAAGTAAAATTTTTTGTTGGAGTATCAGTTCTTGACAGTAGAACTTACCAAAATTTAACTGCAAACTAAACCAATGAAAAATTCCCTGCATTCTAAAAAAATTCCCAGGTTTTTTTCCCAGATTTCTCCTAGATGAAAAAATTCCAATGGTTTTCCTAGATTTCCCGGTTGTCATAGGGCATACACACCACATTCAGTATTTTGTTACTAATTACAAGAAAACATAACACTAGTCAGTAATTATCATCAGAAGGCAAAATTTTAAGTGCTGACAACAGTCACTCATAAAATTATTAAGAAACTGTCCTAACTTAGGAACTATTAGTTCATTTTTCAGGGGAAAGTAAGTTAGATTGTAGAAGATTGGAAAGGAGGAGTAGACATCTCCTTCCCCACAGACCCCAAAACTGAGGATTCCCGGCTCTGACAACAATGGGAGACAAGACATAAAATGTAATCTGTCAACGGATACAATATCAGTTACATATTTATATTTCACTAGTGTAATGCAGTCCATAAAATGCAGCCACTCTCTGATACTTTTCTCAGTTTCTCTCTTATTCCACAATATACTCTGAACAGGATCAGAAGGACCAATGGTACCAACTGACTGCCACGTCAACCTCAGCTGACAGGCATCACCAGATGCGGATATGGAGAAGTATGCGGTCAGTACATAGCCCTCCTGGTCATTTCAGCTCTCCCGGCTATTGCCAGTTTTTGTGACTGGAGTTGCTATGTCTCAATCATGCAGCTCTTCAATTGGCCTCACAAGGGCTGAGTGCACCCGCTTGCCAACAGCCCTTGGCAGTCCCCACTCCATGTGCTATCCAAATCTGACACGGCTTAACTTTGGTGATCTGACAGGAACTGATGTTACTCGTGTGGCAAAGCTGTTGGCCCTTACTTCACAACAACTTTCAAATAGTGGAAACAAAAGTATGACAAAGAACATTTATGAAAAAATTCATTTTAATTAAAATAATCTATAGCACCTGTTCAACATGACAGGTACAAAATAAAGTCTGATGAAGACAGTGCATTACAGCTTATGTCCCCCTTTTGAATATGGCACAAGTAAGGAGCTTCAGGAGGGCCTCAACCATATATTCCATGTAAGGTAAATGAAGTGGTATGAGATGTGGGCTTGTGAAAAAAACAACCCGCCGAATTCTTCACTGCTGCACTAAAATAATGTACAACGTGCCACAAACAATTAACATCTACATACACTCGCAAACCATTTTAAATTGCATGGCAGATGGTACATAGCTTGGTACTCCATGTTGCAGTTTCTTCCCATTCCAATCACATAAGGACAGAAAGAAAAATGACTTCACTTAATACTGGTTTCCAAAAATATTGGTTTCCAAAACGTTTTAAGTAGGCTATCATGGGATAATTAACATCTCTCTACAATGCTAAATCAGGTTTTTCAACATTTCAATGAGAATCAAACAAATTCATACCACCCTTGTTTTTGCATGTTCAACAGCCCCAGTTAGTTCTGCAATGCGACTATCTAACATAGGACGCAAAATTCTTGGTATAACCATTTTATCCATCTCCAGTTACATTTAACTCTTCATTGGACTCCCTGTGATACAGTGACTTCCATTACATCGCATTGCCCTGCCTGAAAGCTATAATAAAAACATTTTGCAGAATCACTGTAAGCAGTTCTCACATCACTGTAAACAGTTCCCATTTTTTTTCCGGTGTAAGCTGCACAATAAATACAAAGTGTTACTGTGTCACACTTGTTCAAATTCCAGTAGCATTTTCATGTACAGTATAACCACAGTAATCTGGCACTTTGTAATCCAGCACACGCATCAGTGCAGCACACATCAGTAATTTAGAGAGGAGACTGTTGGTGTGATTTTACAATGTGTTTTCAACCGACAGCAAGTGCACAAAAATGAGACTGATGAAGAAATACCCAAAACCCTTATCTATTGGGCTGAGACTTCAGATGCCTTAGACACTGTTGTGAAATTTGCTGAGGGTAGTCAACAATACAGTGCTTCTGAAGTTATGAATTCACACACCATACAAAATAATTTTTGTAAAAAAAGAGCTCAATCCATCCAAGAAACAGGACAGCCTTTATGCAAGGTTTCAAAAGGCTCAGAAGAAAATTTTAAGTAACTGTCTGACATACTTCACACCTTCGACAAATACATCTAAAGACAGTGATTCCAACTGAACTGTGCCAAATTCTTGGTAACAATTTTTATTAATTAGCTCTTCATTGATCCTTTCCAATTAATAGAATTTATTTTGTTTCGTTACATGCGCATAAATGTTGTTTACGTATACTAAAGTACTTTAAAACTTTGAGCCTTAAAGTGGTTTAATACAGCAGTACAATATTTGAGTTTAATTCAGTTCTGTTTTTAAAGAAAGTGACACATACTATTCATCTATGTTTACATCTACATGATTACTCTTCATTTAATGGTTACATGACCAGCAGAGGGTTCATCAAATGTCTTTTAAGCTGCTTCTCTGCTCTAATTTCTCTTATTTTATTATGACTATCATTTCTTCCTATGTAGGCGGGTGCTAACAAAATATTTTCACACTCTGAGGACAACGTTGGTGATTGAAACTTTGAAGGTCCTGCCAGAGTGAAAATGCCTTTGTTTTAATGACTGGCAACCCAATTCATGTATCGTATCCTTGGCCTTTTCTCCCCTATTTTGTGATAATACAAAATGGCCTGACCTTTTTTCGAACATCCTATCTGATGTGGATCCCACACTGCACCGCAATACTCCAGAAGAGGGTGGACAAGACGGTGTAAGCAGTCTATTTAGTACACATGTTACAGTTTGAAGTGTTCTGCTAATTAATTGCAGTCTTTGGTTTGCTTTCCCCACAACATGATTCATGTGATTGTCCCATTTTAAATTACTTGTAACTGTAATCCCAAAGTATTTGAATGAGTTTCCAGCCTTTGGTTTTACGTTATTTATTGTGTAACTGAAATTTAGTGGATTCTTTTTTGTGCTCATGTGGATGACTTTTCATGATTTAGAGTCAATTGCTACTTTTTGCACCATACAGATATTTAGTCAATTGCTACTTTTTGCACCACACAGATATTTAGTCTAAATCATTTTACAATTCGTTTCAATGATCCAATGACTTCACATGGTGGTAAATGACAGAATCATCTACAAACAATCTAGGAGCACTGCTCAGATTGTTTCCTAAATTATTTATGCAGACCAAGCATGCCAGAGGGCCAATAACACTTCCTCGGGGAATGCCAGATATTACTTTCCATCAGCTATTTAGTACTCTGATCTTTCTGACAGGAAATCACAAATCCTGTTACAAAGCTGAAATGATACTCCATAGGCATGCAATTTAAATAGAAGTCGCTTGTAAGGAACAGTGTCGAAAGCCTTCTGAAATCTAAAAATATGGACTCAATTTGACACCCCTGTCGATAGCACTAATTACTTCGTGAGAATGAAGAGGTACTTGTGTTTGGCAAGAATGATATTTTCTGAATCCGTGTTGGCTATTTGTCAATAAATCATTTTCTCCGAGGTGATTCGTAACATTCAAGCACAGTATATATCCCAAAAAACCTACCGCAAATTGATGTCAGTGATATGGACCTGTAATTCATTGGATTACTCCAGTTTCCTTTTTTGGGTATCCACAAGTGAGTGGTTGTATACAATTGCTACGTCTGGAGTTACTGTATCAGCACACTCAGTTATGTATACCATACTTAGAACATGCCTGGTATACAATCTGTACTGGAAAACTTGTCCCTCTTAAGTTTTTTTTAAGCTGCTTCGGTACACTGACGATATCTAATTCTAAGTTACTCATGCTGGCAGTTGTTCTTGATTTGAATTCTGGAGTACATACTTCTTCTTCTTCTTTTGTGAAGTAATAACCATGTTTTGTAACTCTTGCTTTAGTGGCGCTGTCATCAATAACATCAATTTATTTTATATGGGAAACTCTCCTTTTTATTTATAAATAATAGTTACTTGTTCTTGTATGTTAGAACTATAGGTTTTGCTCGTATCCCCTTCACTAAAACATATTTTTAAACCTGGACTTCATGATATGGCATATTTGATAATCTGGCATCGATGGATCCTTGAGTGTGCTGCATTATCAGAGCCCTACTGTAATACGATTTTGTTTTGCAGGTATGAAAATGTCATTATTCAATCTTTTGGATTCTGATAAATTTACTGTAGTAACCAAAACCAACCGCAGGAACGCCTTGGGTTGTGGGGTCAGAGACCAACGACAACCGACAACGACCGACTGTGAGCGACACAACAAAGAAGAGAGAAAAAAATGGAGGCTTGTAGAAACCGCAACACCAAACACCAACAGTAAATCCACTCGGAACCAGAGCCAGGCAAATGTCAACAACAAGCAACAACCCGGAAGCAGTACCGCTGAGATAGAGACGCAATCCAGAGCGAGTACCAGACTGACTGGACTAGGGCAGAGCGGGTCCCTATATACGAAACTGGAGGGAGCGGCTATTGGCCGTGGTCTGCACGTAGTGTAGCAGTGGTGCCCTCGCTGCGCAAGAGCCGCTGTGCGGAAGAGCTGTCGCGGACGCAGAGTCCTCTATGGGCTGCCCACGTCCATTTGTTCTGGCGCGTGTTCGACTTATACGGTGGGAGGTACTAGATTTACATTTACAAAGAGGTACCTTCCTATGTAACATGATTTCTGTACTTATGGTAACTTGGTTTCATTTTCACTTTGAGTGCAGTACTTCTTAAATAGTGATTACAACAATATGTTTTACTCACATACACTGCACAATTCAATCATCCCAAACTTCCTACGGAGATCCACTCCCATTTAACTTGTTTTGGGGGGAAAATCTAACTCTGTAATCTTATTATAGCTTTTCATGCTTCCTACATGTTGACTGCTGCCTCATATATCTCAAGGGAAGTTCTGTGTCATTAGTTTCCTATGTAACTTGATTTCTGTACTTAGGGTAGCTTGGTTTCATTATCACTTTGAGTAAAGTACTCACTAAATAGTGACAGACAGACTGGTCTGTTTTCTGTCAGCACGCCAAAGAGGTGACTTTCGTGAATATATTCAAACTCGAAAGAGCATTCTTTTATCTTTTATGTCAATTGAATGAAAGAGCCAGAGAATCTTGGATAGAGGAGATGTGGATGAATCTGACTGTTGGTTACACCACAAACTAAGGAACCCAAACTAATATAATTATATAGCGGTCATGATGTTTGAAGGGTGATCACTCACTGCTATTATAACATGTAAATTCTACTGCTGGAGCGCCCAAATAGTAGTTATTGCGTACATTTCTGACCGTTGCACAGCTTGATGGTCCAGCCTGTACCTGTATTAAAAACACAAATCTATAATCCACTTCACACATTTTACATCTACTTTTCTCTTCACATGATAACGGTATTGTTTTTTCATGAATATGACCTACACCAACTAAGACGGGATGGAATATTAGCCAGTCACCATACATCATCTGTGATGTCTATGAACCTAAGAGACTGCATACTTTCAGGAAACACTAGTATGGTCAATATCTGAGTACTGCTCGAGTGTATGGGATTTGTACTAACAAGAGAAAGTGAGCATATGTATAGGAGGGCTGCGCAAATGGTTCACACGTTTGTTAGACCAGTGAGACCATGTAACAGAAACCTTGAAAAATCTCAAATGACACACACTCTTGAAGAAAAGACTCCGTACATTAACTAGGCTGCGCTTAAAAACTTTCAAAGCAGAATTTATGAATATTCTCCAACCTTTTAGGTATCTATACGGCACACATATCATCACGTAAATAACAGCTCATACAGAGGTGAACAAGCAGTCACCATTCCCAAGCTACAACAGCGAATATAATGGTACGAACGTATAATATGCGCTACAATAAAAAGTATCCAGAATTATTTCACAATAGAATGTGTAATAATTGAGCATATGTTACATTTATGTCAACCTCAGTATCAACAGCCACTAACATCCAAATGAAAGTCTGTTGTTTTCAAGTCGATAAAATTGCCTGACTGTGGGAACCAGTTATTCACGACACGACACTTACCTGATATAATGCCAATGTGGAGGGATATTCTTTTCTGGGACACCAGGATTAGAATACATGCTTATATAATCCAGAGGATCAGGTCCACCTAGCCTGAAAACCAAAAAATAATTTTTCATGAATAATTAGAAAATGTTTACAACAAAATATTGTATTCTCCTGGTATCAATTTCCTATGACATTGCAAACTAGAGTTATGGGAAGAACACTAGGGTTGGCAAAGGTGAAAAAGCATGAGACCACGAGAAGATGTGTAGTGGACAAGATCATTGTTTTCATGACAATATAATGTGGAGCAGAAACATTACATTTTTGCACTGTCTGAAAAAGACTATGTAAGCAACTAATGGTTACAATTCACGACTAGCTGGTGATAGCAGCTGTCAATTTCTACCAAAGAAAAAGGAAAAGCAGAGTGAAGTGTTGGAAAGTGAAATGCGCACTGAACTTTGAAAATTACAAATATCTGATTGGGAGGGGAAAAAAGGCATAAAAAACAAGCACAGTGAAATTCTGTTATGTATGTCATAGGTGGCCCAAAACTTGTGTGATGCATGGACAATGGATGCAACTGAGAATAAAAGCATAGAACATAACAGTAAAAACAAGGCAGTTTTGCAATATGTTATATACTTCCTTGGGGTCTTCATTTATATGCTAAAAAACGGAATCCCATCCTGACAGAATACACATTTCAGAAACTTTTTAGTGCTACAAGGGGAGAAGCCACATCTCTGAAAGAACATGTGGGGCCAAACACCTGCACAACAGAGCACAGAAACAGAATCCTTGAGGTTAAAAATAGAGAATAACATCAAATCCAACATTTAAGATTATTAGAATACAGGAAAAAGAATACATGTTGTGGCAAGCAAGGGAAATAAACGGTGGAGTATAAAAATGAGCAAGTTTCCAATCATTCTGAAAAACAAAATATCTGTTTTGTGTTCAGGATCTTAAAAATTTACTTACCGTTCTGTTTAAAATGCATGAAGAAGTTAAATGAGATCTGTAATGTTACACGCATATACAACCTGTAAACAATTTGTTTTGATTACTGATTAAAGACAGTAACAACAAACAACTAATGTCATCAAACACCATTGCCAGCTAAATGTTCTCTGTCTTGTTACCTGTTTTACTTGATACTTCAGTTCTTCATTAGTGTTGTTCAACAAGAATAGTAAAATAATCATTAATGACGCCTATTACTGCCCCCCCCCCCCCCTCCCCTATCCTCCCCAACTAGGTACCACATGGCAATTTCACTTCCTTCTCATTTGCTTTTATTGTCTTGGGCTCTCCTTCATAGGAAATCTACTAGAGTGGACCAATCCTCATGGAGTTTGGCCAAAATGCAATAAAATAACATGGGAACGCAACGTAGAAATACAGGCCACACAGACTCAGCTTTCGTTATATATTTATCAAAATATCCAAACAACAAATAATAAACAGTTAGAAGTTGTAGTCTACTCATCAGACAGCTGTATCACGGTAGATGTAATTTGTTCCACAGAGCAGTGGCTCAAAAATAAAAACATGTCATTCTTCAACTTTCCAAATTATACAACTGGTAACAGTTTCTGCCAATGTAACAGCAAAAGGGAGGGAGGGGAAGTTGGCTGTCTAATACTTGTTAAGGAGGACACAGTATTTGGCACATGCAACAAACCTGACCACCTACATATTGAGAAACATTTTGAGCACTGGGCTATAGCAATCAACCAGCCTAATGTGATGATAATCTGTATTTAGCCTTCTCCTGATGGCAACATATGACAGTTTCTGAACAGGTTTGAAAGAGTAACCTATTTTTACAAATCCAAAGGTAAGGAGATCATATTGTTTGGTGATTTTAACGTAAATTTTGGTAACATTTCACACATCGTGAACAATGTCATTGTCCTGGTAGTAACTGTCTATAACCAAAACACAGGAAAAGATCCAACAACAATAACAATGTAACTCAAGCAGTTTTGCAGAAGCAATATTCCTGGACCCAAATTCTCTCCTATTTATTAATATCCTGAGCTGGTCCAATGGACTCAGACCATCAGGGTATCTTGTTATGGCTTGTTTTAGGACAACTAAAAGACAGGTCCTCTCCTATTTTCATCTACAGAAGGCAGATCAAAAACTTTAGCAATATCATCATGTTTAAAAATTTACTTCATTCTCATTCCTGGGATATCATTTACAAGGAAAATAATGAAGATAAGAAAACTTCACTATTCCTTGACATATTGGCTCATCATTTCAATATGGCTTTTGCAGTAAACCAAATCAAAGTACAAAATTCAGCCAGGAAAACAGATAATATTTGGCTCACAAAAGGTAGAAGAATATAAAGTAAGACCAAGAGGTCACTCTATGAGCAAAGTATAAAACAGATGATCCAAATTTCCACAGTTGTTTCAAACTGTACAAGAATATCCATACAATCAAACAACTAGCAAATAAAGCCTACGTAAATGACTGTAATATCAAATGTGAAGCCGTGCGAGATATTGAGAGAAAAACTTTACAAACTGATGTAAAATAGAAAACCTCAGAATCTCTTCAATACAATGGCCAATAATTATCAGATGCCAAACATATTTTTGATACAATAAATAAACACTTTTTTGGAATTGCTATTGAGTCTTTCAGTTGGTCCCTCTCCAACAACATAATCTTGCCCCCCCACACCAAGTGTAAAAGATCTAACAAATCACTTTTTCTAATACTTTGAATGAGCTTCCCCTACTTATTAAGACTATGAAAATTCCTCCTTGTTTGGCCTTGTGGTTTAGCTAGCTATCTAATACAATGGTTCGCTGACGAAATAGGACGACCACTTTGGAACATAATTAACTGCTTCTAGGGTAGTAGCATTTTTCCTCGACCACTGACAACTGTCCCACTTAACAAGGATGGGGACTAGCATGAGGTTAAAAAGTGCCAACCTATATCCCTCCTTCCAACTGTGTCCAAAATAATAATAAATTATACATACTTGAGTAACATACTTTCTTGAAAAAACTCCCTACTAACAGCACAACAGTTTGGCTATAGTAAAAATAAATCCACCAATGAGGCTCCCATTTCATTTGCTGACAAGATAATACATGCACTTAATCAAAAATACTATGCTTCTGGCCTTTTCAGTGATGTGACAAAGGTGTTTGATCTAGCCAACCACCCACTGCTTCTAAGTAAACTGGATGCTTACACAGTATACGAGTTGTCTGTAGTGAATGTTTTCAGTCATAACTATCAAACAGTGGGCAGCTGGTAGAAATAACTACACATGACGGAAGAACAAACTGTTCAGTCACATCAGGAGTCCCATAGGTCCCAAACTTAGGCTCCCTCCTCTTCCATTGATTTATTATTAATGATCCCCCAGAACACCTATCCTCAACAAAACTTTGATTATTCACCTATGATACAAACTTCCTCTCTTGCAACATTTCTCCACAACTGATGAGAGCCAACATAGTTGACAGCTGTGAGAGGGCTCCTACACTGGCTCTATGAAAACAACTTCTTACTTAACATGAAAAAAGCAGATGATATTTTGTTCATAAAAAGTCCCTACAACACATATAGAATCATTAGCCATAGACAAGAAAGTTATCAAACAGATCAGTGAGACTAAATTTTTGGGGCTCTGAATAGACAACAAACTAACAAAGGAATATCCACAGAGAGAAATAAATGTGTAAACCGAGTAGCCTCTGCTATGACTTTTAGAGTTCTCAATCAAAGGTGTGACTTGACTCCATTAAAATTGTGTACTTTGCGTTAGTCAACCCAAGTCATCTCATTTGGCATTCCTTTCTGGGGGTCAACATACAAGCAAATATTTGTTATACAGAAGCAAATTGTTGAGATCATGATTCGAGTACCACCACATACACATAGCAAGCCAAACTTTAAAAACTGGGAGTATTACAAATCCTAAGCATATACATCTTAGAGAGTTGCATTTATAAATAGGGATCACCATCTGTATAAAAAAAATAGTGACATACTTGATTATCACACATGCAGTGATGGTAACACTCATCTGACACATCGGAGACTGAGTAAACGCCATGACAGTATGAGGGTCATAAGCAGCATACCTTGCTCAATCAAAAATAACAAAAAATCAAGGAGAATGCTACCAATATAATGTTCCAGTACTATTTTTATTCTGTTGCTGAATTTATGGAGACTAATGTATGTCACCTGTAACTAATTTTGTCCATCGGGTATTAACCATGAATGTGAAGGAGATTAAGTAATAATAATGCTCATGTTGACTTTGTATTTTAAAGTAGATTGCTGCTTAGGAACTACTGTAATGTAAATGTGTGTATATTCTGTCTTATAAGTGCATGTACATTTAGGAATCTATGTAACAAAAAGGTTTATGCTCTTTTAGCTATGTACTGCTGTAACTTGTATCTCAGATCATTAACATGATTTTGTAGATAAGTAAATGAACTTTCCACCAATATTCTTCTATACTTTTATCCTAGCTCCCTTTTCTTTCTTCATACCTGCTCTCTTAGTGCTTCTGTCATAGAATTTTGTCTAAATTTAACACTAGTATTCTGAAAATATCTTTGTGTTGCTTCTTCTGCTTTCATGATATACATTTTTAATTCTTTTTAAATTTCTTGGGTCCAGTTTGTTGCCAATTTATTTTTCAAAACATATTTAAAGAATTTTCTTTTTTGTCAGCCTATCGTCATTCACCTGTAAATGTCCAAAAAAATATCAAACTTCTTTTTTTTAGTATTTTCCTCTTTATTTTTTTCTATGTTTTTGTATAGTTCATCATTGCTTTTCTATCTCCGTTCATCATTGCTTTTCTATCTCCAGGCTTTCTCATTATTCTTTGCTCTAAAATTTCTAGTTTGTCTAATTTACAATCCAATACTAGACATTTATTAGTGCAGAGGCATTGTGGTCACTAGTGTGATATTATGCATTGTTTTTGTATTGCCTGAAAATTTTTGTGGTTCCATATAGCTCTTTCCATTCTGGATATTTTCATGACCCCTCTCTACTATGCTGGAAAAGTTATCTCCATAAGCACACCATTACAGTGTGGCTAATACCTGTATAGTACTTTTTTAGAGCTGACCATGATGTCTCCTTTGTTGATGCTGCTGAGTCTGTGTTGTCCATGTGGCTTCTCGTTGTCTAGGCAATAATTCCTTTGCTGCTCTGAGTCCAAGAAAAGGTGCGGGTTTTTTAATAATCACTGCACTAATGAAATCATGATGCAGTATTCCATGGTTTCTTTGTAACAAAAACACATATTTATTGCCAAAACTCGAAAAACAACTACACTCAACTGCGGCCAAAACTCAAGTGGCCGAAAACCTGTTGTAGACCAAAGATCACAGTCATAAGCTACTAAGAACATACAATTTTGATATCGATTATTAATCGCAACACCTAACCTAGTATTATATTAAGCAAATGCTTTTTAACACAATATTAGAGTATAATATAACAAAATGAGGTCTATTTGGCAGTTCCGTTACAGTATCATGTCACTTACTACTCTTAATTTGTTTTTCAATACAATCTCTCCATTTCATACACTTGTTCCATCAACAGAAATGGCTTTACAATTCACTCTGGGAATTTCACAACTGTAAAAGTTTCACACTGCGGCAATGGTGATGTGCATAAGGATGTTTGTATTTTGGTCCACAACTGTGATTGGTGTAAAACAAGAGAAAATTGAGGGCATATGCTGGATGGAATAACAATTTCACAGTTGGCTATCAAGACTGTTTGGGTTTTAGGTGCTGCACTATATGGCGGAACATAATCTTCAGGAATAATCTTTAAATCTTTAATTGCAGGTTTTAGTCCACTTGCTGTGCCTAGACAATCGTGATGGATGTACTTCACATGAGATCATGCCAAAAATTCTTTCGTTTACAAATACTTCCCAACAAACACTGCTTTGAAATTCCTAATGGAGTCCCTTCTGGACAAATACGAATAATAATGGCTCCTTGTCTACCCAGGATGCACACAGATTTTCTCTGTTGATTGTCTTGCACAAGCATACTGATGTTGATACATATTCTTTGTTAGCATACCTACGCTTGCTTTTACATTTCAGATTAGTCTGATGGCTCTCCACATACTGTGCTTGCTATAGTTCTGACCATTCAAGTCACACATCTGCTGATCTAAACATCTGTGATATCTTGGACATTTCAATAACTTGTTGCTGGAACACTGTTCCACACCTTCTCCAAGTTCTCAATCATTTGGGTAATTCTTTCTCAGCACTGTGATTTTCACAAATGTTTTTTGTGTATTACCGATTTCCATCTACACAAAATATGTTGTGATCGGTAACTGCATTCTCTGCTAGGTTCTGCAAACACGTTCTTCATGAAAGATATGTGTATTTCTCCTAAACTAGTATGTCCATCAATATATGCCTCATTATATAAAATGTTATAAATGTAAAGACTGTGTCAAATCTGAATTAAAACTTGAACTTTTGAAGAAAACAACCATCTTCTTTGTCAGGAGATGACAAAGAAGATGGTTTTAACTGAGATCTGCCCATAGTCCATCAGCAGAAATTTGATGTAACATCTGTATCAGATCTTTAAGAGAATAGTTTCGAATAATCTACACTGACTTACAGTCACCTGCACCACAATGTTTATCACCAGTACATGCTCAAATTTAACAAATCACTAACAAGATTTGTGGCTGTAACATAACAGATTTCAGTTGACTTTTTGATGAATTTTAAACTGAAAGTTAAATGAAGTTTTAAGCTTCTGAACTGCAAACAGATTGTTTCTATTTTTCAAAATGGCTGGAAATATTCCTTGTTTTCCTGTCCACAATATGTATAATTGTTCCTTTATGCTGTTAATCTTCAAAGTTTGATTTGATTTTGTTCTCTGTTATGTGTGTTCTGGCAAAGTCCAACACATCTCAGGAAGATAGTAGTAATAAACTCTGAAGGTCCACTGTAAATCACAGGTGACTTGCTTTCTAAATTTTGTTTGTTAAAAGTTGATAAATAGTACCACATGGCAACTGATGACAAAAAAGACAATACACCAGTAACACATTTCCAAAACAAATATATTATTCGTCCAGTATACATAGAACACACTTCACACAACAATATATTACAATGAATTTATTCCAGATCACATACAGTTCTTTTAAATGGCACATAGAAGTTTTATCAGACAAACTTCTATACTGATTCATTCAGTGGTTGTATAATCAGTTTGCACTCATAATTTCAATGACAACATAACACTGCACCAAATTCAAACGTCATCCACTTAAGAGATTTACAAGGCTTGCATTCCTGCTGTAGCCTTCCAGATCCATGTAATAATTGTAGATCACAATGAACATGTAAATCCAGAACTCCAGGATAAGTGCTGAACTTGTGATTTGGCTGAACAGGTTGCCTGCCTTGGAATATCGAACGTAATAGGTAAGGTCCCACAGTGTCATGCCGATGTTCAAAACACATACCACCAGCCAAAATATGAATAGTCTGGGGCGGCAGCTATAAATGCCAACCAATAGACCTATATTTGCAAATATGTCCACAAGTGTCCAGCCTATGAACATCCATGATGCCGTGGAATTGTAGTCCGTGTCATAGGTCTTGTGGATCCAGGGGTTCACAACCTCCATCACGATAGCCACAAAAGAGACTGCGGAAAGTCCCCAAGCAATTGCAATGGCTCCATTCCTCAGTGACAGAAGTCCAAAGCAGCAAGTATTCAGCCTGCACATTATTTGCAGAGAGCTGACATAGAACAACTGAAAAAATTTTCACCTTCAACGGTATGTTACATTTGTTTGCATTTGATTTTGAAGCACATAATTTTCAAACAAACATCTAAACCATTGCTTATAGATATCTGTTGCTAAGCAACAATGTGTGTCACTAAAAGAGTCGTAACAATAAGTAGCTCCAATATAAATTTTGTAATGCCTTTGTTACAAAATTTACAATGTCTTACTATAAAATACTATTTTTACATAATCATGTGTCTTGACTTTCATTTGGCTCTCATTAGCTTAGGACATACTTATGGGGAAACATGTTATGCTGGTGTTGATAGTTTCTGAAATGACTGAAGTGCCCAAAAATCATCTTTAATAAAGACTGCCCAAGAGGCATAATATCCTGTCAACAACCAGTATTCAGTAAAAGGCAAAAGTTTTCAGCCTTGCAGTAAACAGCAAAAGAGGATTAAAATGTGATGTCTCATAATTTCATGAACAAAAGATTAAATTCCTAAAGAGCAAAAGATGAACATCCCAAGAAAGATGAATATGAAATTGACTATAAAACCCTTAGAAAATATGCAATCCTGTAAGTACTGTAATCTGAAACATATAACTAAGATGTAACTACAATCACTTGCAAAAATCGAATATTGTTCAGTGGTAAATGACACAGACAAAATCAAAAGGTGACAATTATTAGCTTTGTGTACCCTTCTGCCAAATCAAAACGATAAGCAAGTATTAGAAGTAACGTGGTTCTGAGAGCGTCTACCACTGAGCAGCTGCAAGTCATTTTTCCCCTTTAATCCTCCATATGGAGCTGTATTTGCAATAAGTGCTTGAATGTGTTCACAAATAGATATTCATTTAATCAATATTTCTTTATACAGGGTGGTTATAATTAAACTTTCACTACTTGAGAGGGCCCTCATGAAAAACGAGTGATCATAAGACAATGAAACTTTGTGGAAACATTTTTAAGGACATATGAACAGGAATAAGGAATAAACCACTGAAAGAAACACTTTTTAATTTCCACAAGAGGGTTACATTTGTTACTTGGACACCATGTTTACAATCCACGTTACAAACACTGATCAAAATGACAACCATATATATCCACGACAGCTGAAACCACAGTAGAGATTTATTCCCAAACATCTTGGGTGGGATGTTGACTATCTACCTTACTGTACTCATCTTCAATGTCTTCAGTGACATTCTGTCATTCCCTCTACTTCGTCACTACTTTCCCTGTTCCACTGACATTGAGTAAATCAATCTTAACTCAGCTGTGCTAACACCACTGCTCATCGGCTGGTGCTCTCATATGGTATTTAACAAACTCTTAAAATTTTGAATCTCAATTTTTCTAAAATGAATGAGAAGTGCACCGTACTAGAGCATCATTCCAGGGTGTATACACAGACAAAAAACAACGATTCCCAGATTTCCCAGCTAAAGCACACTTCTTCCTCGGTGAAAATACACTTTCTTTCCAGGAGAATGTACACTTTTATTC
This sequence comes from Schistocerca piceifrons, assembly GCF_021461385.2. NCBI lineage: Eukaryota > Metazoa > Arthropoda > Insecta > Orthoptera > Acrididae > Schistocerca > Schistocerca piceifrons. Next base: position 1,001,014,037 of record NC_060138.1, read on the forward strand.
TGTGTTAAGTGACAATATACATAGAGTTGGAAAGCTTACCAATCCTTTAAATGGTAAAGGTTTTATGCACCAGCAAAGAATTTCCCACCTTTTAGGAAATAAAACCCAGTAAGAAACAATGCGTTTTGGAAAGGTATTTAATGTGCAGCAACATTTACACTGCATATTTTGGTATTATGAAAGTATAAATAAAATTCTACCAAATACAGCATGGTAGCTTCCCAGTTACTGAAATCGAGATTGAGAAGTGATTTTGTCAGCAATCACAGCCCATGTCACATGATCTCAGCAACTAATAATAGCAGATATTCAGAGCATAGGACACGTGATATAGTTAGCCAATAGGAACATCACTCCTTGTCAACACACATGTACGAGAACCTTATAGTTTAAATTAATATACATACAGTATAGCTACTTGTTTTTTTGCTCTTATTTCGAGTGTGTAATTAGGCAGGATCCTAAGAGCACAGCTTAAATTGCAGTAGCTGAATATTTCTCACAAGCACAATTATACATTTCAAAGGAGTGCACAGAACATTAAGCGGGTTTCTTGGCTAAACACGTTCCGTCAAGCACTTCGACTTTTCCACAGAAAAGTCAATTACGTGTGAAATTGCTCAATAACCCACATCGCAATTTTTTTAAAGAATATTATTTTTTTGCCATCATTATTGTATATTTTGTAATCTATGAAAGAACTAAAATAAATACGAAAAACTAACCTTGTAGCTTGGTGTTTCTTAGCGTGCTTACTCTTTAATAGAAACTAACCTCAAAGCTTGGTGTTTTTAGCGTCTGTTATGCTTTAAGCTATAATAAGCACAAATGAGCCTGTAAAATTTTAAATAATGGCATGAATGGATGCTCTTCTAGACCTGAAATTTTTCTAAGCGGCTGGTCCTCAAAGCGTTAAGCTTTGAATGAGAGTCAAATGCACATTGCACACTGTCACACATAACGTATTTTATCTTGCATAAAAGAAAATTTACTTCGGGAGTAATGCTTCTGAAACCACTATTCGCAATATTATCCCGCGACCTGTTAGAAATGTAAACAGTTGCGACATTACATTAGCAAAAAGCAGTTTGTTGTTACTAAGTTCAAATGGCTCTGAGCACTATGGGACTTAATTTCTGAGGTCATCAGTCCCCCAGAACTTAGAACTACTTAAACCTAACTAACCTAAGGACATTACATACATCCACGTCCGAGGCAGGATTCGAACCTGCGACCGTAGCGGTTGCGCGGTTCCAGACTGTAGTGCCTACAACCGCTCGGCCACCCCCGGCTGGCTGTTACTAAGTATTGCACAGTCTTCGTCCTAAACCTTTTAACGTATTCTGCTGTAGGTAGATGGTTATGTGTTTGCACTGTGTTTTGTTGTTGTAAATTCCACACTTCCTTCATAACCAAAGCTTTATTTTAGTGCTATTGTCCCGTTTATGTTTTATTGCTGCAGTGTTATTGGTTCAATTGGCTCTGAGCACTATGGGACTTAACATCTATGGTCATCAGTCCCCTAGAACTTAGAACTACTTAAACCTAACTAACCTAAGGACAGCACACAACACCCAGCCATCACGAGGCAGAGAAAATCCCTGACCCCGTGCAGTGTTATTCTTCCGTAGCGGACTAAAATATTTTTTTTGTTAGAGTATCAGCTTTTACCGGTCAAAAACACGGAAATTTAACTAAATACTAAAACAATGAATAATTTCCCGAAATCTAAAAAATCCTCGTTTTTTTCCCCGAATTTTTCCTCGATTTTCCGGTTGTCCCGTGGCATATGCAAGCTGCATTCGTTAAATTTAAGCATGTAAAAACCTGTACAACCGTGCAAAAGATTAAAAAAAAATTCTGAGCCGTTTAGTGTACGCTTCCCTTGTCGTAACTCGGGCGCAACGGGTTGCCGGTGTACAAATGGAGGAACAACCTATCCGACCGGTGGCCATGACTCAGTGAACCCGCAGTGGAAATTAGAAGCTAGGAGAAATACAATAACTACGGTGCAACGGGCGACTTAAAAATGACATGTGGCCTACACGGCGACCACCCGCGAGGCTTCAGGATGCAGGCCAGGCCACACCGCAGCACACATGTTCCGTCTCCCCCGAGGCACCCAACTTGAAATGCCGAATCCGCCGCAAGCAAAAAGGGGAAGGGGGTGGGCAGGCGGTCCGTGTGCGTCAGCGGCTACTGTTGCCGATACGCCTCCTGCTATGTCTCACCGAGGCCGAGCCATAAAAACTCGTTTCGCTTTGCTCTGGGGCGTGTCGGTTCGTGACTCACGTGGTCGCCAAGCAGCTCAGATGCGCCGTTCGAAAGGGAGTTATGAGAATCTTTTGATAAATATCTTAGTTCGCTCACCCTCAAAAGTGAAATTGTCGCTCAGACGAGTTGTTTTTGATTTTGAGAATATGTTGGAAGAATCGAAAATGTCCCAGACTGTGACTCGAGCCAGGATTTTCTGTTTTTCGCGAGGGGCCGCCTTAAGCATTTCAAGTTAAACTTTTATTTTGACCGATGTTTGCATCTATGATGCATGATTTGGGAACGGTCCTGTTTGGGGTATGTGAGGCCAGAGCCACACAGGAGACGAAATCAGTGAAACACGAGCCTCCTATCCACTGACTCCATTTCTCCAGTGCTGCCATTCGAACTTCCTTGCTCCCCCTTCCCCAGGCTATCATCATTCCACAAGATATATGTAAGAGAAAGTAGTAAACTTTGGAACGCAGCCTCTCGCAATTTTGTGGGTAAATACCTGTTTACATGTTCCTTGTAGTGAGCAAAAAAAAAGAGTTATGCAGACTGCCTACCTCGCTATCCCCACCTTGCTGCTGCAAGTTGCGCGGATCCACAGTGCGCATGCGATGTTACAAGGATGCTGCCGATAGAAGACGAAGCATTCACTAGTGATATCTAGTAAAGAGAAGGCAGAATTTGGCAACTTGGTGCAAAGAACACATAAGTGTTACATTAGACAACATGAACATCAAGTAGTGTCTCCTTGAAATCAGAAATAAGGATTAGAACAACAGAAACAAACGTTCTACAGAAATAAACGAAATAAGCTGTAAAAGAAGAGATATACAACTGTGGAAGCTGTAAAAAGAATATAACAACTTTATATTCCGTATATTGCCGAAAAAGAAATGTAATTGAGCCAGTACTCAAATACTTTTTAACAGACTTCAGTAGTGAGATTGAATCTAGTTGCCGATAACTCGGAGGAAGTAATTCTCTTCTTATCACAGTCTCCTGCTTCATTAATTTCAGCTGCGCATGGAATCGATGATTATCCTCGCCTATCCTCAATTAATTTCGAAACCGGTATTCGTCTACTACTTGCTCTCGGCGCGTGCAGTACTAATGCGCACTTTGTGGCGCGTCTATAATACACGCGACTTATCCCATTCGCTTTAGTGCGCGCTTTAAGAAAGCTGTAAATGAGCACTACAGCGCTTCACGATGCACAGTCTTCCTTCTCACGTCTCCAACTTCAGTTTGTTAAAAAATTCTGTGACTCTCTCACGCTGACTAAACAAGTCCGTTACGAACTGTTTAGCTCTTCTTTGAAACTTTCTCTCTCTCCTGCTAATGCCACCGGCATGGATCCCAGACCGACGAACAGCACTCAAAAACTGGTGGAACTACGGCTTTGTAGGCGGAATCTACCAAGCCTGAATGATTATTCCACATAAGTCTTTCAACAATCTTAGTCTGACGTCTGTCTTCTCCACAACTACCTTTATTTGTTCTTCCAGCTTACAATTACTCCGGACGAAAAATCCAAGATACGAGGGGACGTCAGAAAGTAAGTTACGCATTGCTATTTCACGCCACGTAACTTCTGGAGCCCTGCACCGAGGTTTCAGAGTGACACAGATACATGACACTGTTTGTCAACGTAGTCGCAAAGCCTATGTAAGCAACGGTTGGAACTTTCTACCCATCGTTCACTTCGTGGACGACAAAAATCCGCTCCTTGCTAGCGGAGCCAGAAACACTGTGTGAAAGTCACAATCTCTGAAAAAAATCTCCCCCTCCCCCCCGCCCCTTCCCACATGACATGTCAAATAAAATTCACATTACGCAAGATCTAGACTTCCCCATCAGCATTACCCATGTCAGTGCGGCTTTGTCAAATATCATTGCCACCATTTCACCAATTTTCAAAAATGGATTTCGCCAGACAGCCGTGCAATGGAGAAGTTATTTTATTTTCGCTACCAGTTTCAGCAATTCATCATGCCATCTTCAAGTCCCATGTGCACCTCTAAAAAATAATCGATATTGGCATACTGGGGCCATCTATTTCTGGATGTCGCTTCCGTCGAAGACCAGACTGCAACTCCAGTGAAGTCTCTGAAGGAAATACTTGGTAATTCACGACATCTGGAACATGGTCTAAGTATGCCAATATCGATTATTTTTGAGAGGTGCATATGGGGCCTGAAGATCGCATAATGAATTGTCAAAACTGGTAGCGAAAATAAAATTAACTTCTCAATTACACGCCAGTTTGGCGAATTTCATTGTTAAATATTTACCAACCACTGTTCCGTGTCCACAATGGATCAACAGAGACCATTTCACTGAGGCTGGACGCGACATTTTACTTGGTCCACATATAGCAAGAACATCGCGGTGAATCTGTAGTTCAGACCTTTGTCCTCAAGAAGCTAACTGACTGCCCCGCGTACTTCTACTTTCGAGTATGTTTCCAGTTGCTGCGCCCATTCGCTGGCGTACTACATGCATCTGTCATCCGTTCCGCAGCAGGAAACCCGAAACATGTACTCTCTTTTAATAATGCACCACTCTTGCTGCGAATTGGCCTTACCGTGGGACATATGCAACTCACTTTTTGCAGTCCCTGCGAAATTTCAGATTGTGACTGATCACCGATCGTATAGTCCAACAATACAAGTTCTTTCCGACTATTTATGTGCAACACATTACCTTTATTTATCTTGTGGAATGAAACCGCTAACAGCCGTTTGTACAATCCTTTATTTGGACCTTGCACACTACTTGCATCATTTGTGGACAGCCTCATGCGGCTGCAGAATATGTATCTGAAGCTTACCGCGGTCAATGTCACTGTCAGTAAAATTCCTCTCGAATGTAACCGATTTGGCGATACGTAAAATTCTCCAACTTTGGGCCCACTATTGCGAATGTCCTTCCTCGGGCTGGTGAGCTGAGCACAGTCCACTCGACACCCTGAGGAAGGCCATATGCACCACCGGGCGAAACGTTGGAGACTGTTACATACTGACAATGCGCTGGTCACACACCCTGAACAGTTTTGTTTGCCTAGCTGAGTTCCGTTTGCTAAAAAGTCTTCAATACAATCGCATATTCTTTAGAATATTCTATGCGTATTTATTTTGTTTACTAGGCATTAGTGCGCAACAGTCTCGAAGGCTTTCCGCAAGTTAAGTCTTTCATGTCAGAATAATTTTTTGTGATGGCGTTGTACTCGTATGATCTGTCAAGAAATATAGAACATTCTTAGTAAATGCTCACATTCTGTGTGAACAACATCAACTTTTTCTCAGAAACAGAAAAACTAGATAGATGGCACTCTTTGAAGCTGAATTCAACGTTCGACTAAAAGAGATATCTTCTGTGCCCACATATGCATTCTATTAAATGCTAGGTCGTTACATCCGCCCTGAACCCGACGGCTGGTTAGAACACTGTTGCGATCTACTTGGTATGGTTTTATTTGATGTGATGTGCCCTTGCCTTCCTCCGACCGCGTAATCGACTTGCCCAGATAGTTACAAGCGACCTCACATATTAACGTGCGCATTGCATTTTTCAAACGTACAAAACATTGCCAAAGGAGTAAGAAGCCATAATTACGAGAAAAACAACCGAGTGCGCACTGAAACCTGGATCCTATTAGATTTCTACTACAACTCTTGCAGTAAGCACCTGAATACTGCGCAGCTTAAAAAGCGGTATCCGAGGAGACGCCCTGAACCAATGAAGAAGTTATTACGTCGGGAAAGTCTCAAACACTTATCCAGTTAACCACGGAGTCATAGTGAAAGTATCAATCTTGAGTTGATTACAATGCTTAGCTGCACCGACAAAGTTCACACACAATGAAGTCCGTACTCTGAAAATGTACGGAGGAAAACATCTAAACGTAAAATCCCATGATTTTTAGTGGTGCAAGCTTTAAGCTCCACGAAGGAACAAGGACAAGTCATAAAACAATTTCAGGAGCAACGCAAAGTAACCCCCAAATATGAACATACTGCCGTCGTGCTAGATCACTTTTTTCCCAGCACAATAGCGACACAGATAACAAAATGACAACATATTATGGAAGCAGTTCGCAGCACCTACCACACTTTCCCCACGTTAAATATGCAAACATTAAGTTAACTGTTGTGCTGTTGCCGTGTTACATTAACTATTCGTTGTATTGCAGTCAAGTTTACGCAGATACACTTATTCAAGAATCCGTTTCAGAGGACAACGTCGACACTTCAAGAAAAGAAGCACGGTGCCACAGGATCCGAAATTGTGTGACGGTAGGTGATATTTATACACACATTCAATTAACATCGTCAGGATAGAAATTAGAAGATTTACTTAACACTTCGAAGAAAAGCCACTTAGAAGAATGTCGGGCCTAGAAAGCCGATCAGTTATGCCGTTATTTAAAGCGTTACTGGCATATACGTAATTGATATATCTTCAAGAGTAATATTGAAAAAGTCTAAGCTTCGAGATTTAATTTTCATGTTTATTTCAGTTCTTTGATATAGATTACAGATTTCAAATTAATAGTGATAGAAAGTACAATTACCATCCCAAGAAAAAAGTGTGTGGTGAATTATTGGGCAATTTCTTCCAAAATGTTATGCTCACTCACCAAACGTTTACATATTTGTAGCAGAATTACAGCAAAGTGCGAAACCTCACGAACACATGGCCAAAATTACGTCAACGCGATCACATGCTAGCTCAGCCATTCGCGACATCAGCTGTTAACGTTCGCTACTGTTTCTTTCGAAATAATTTTAGGAAGTAACAACAGAAGGCAGCATCTGTCAAGGGACCTGTAACGAGACGTCTGTCCACTGTTCTCAAATTAAATGAGCGCAGTTTTCGAGCGATAGGTGGCTCGTGCGTCGAGAAAATCGCGGCCCGAGCTATACTCGGATGCGGTCTTTAAAACACAGCGTTGTGGCCCGAGCTATGTTCGGGCTTGGCCACTTAAGTGTTAAATCACGACAGGTTCAAACGTTATAGAACATTTCGGCACGAACATTCCAATATATTCTCTGAAGTTGTCAAAATACAGTATGTACAAAGAAACTTCGAAACAGATAGAGGCTACTGCACAAAATGTGGGAAACAAAGTGTAGGAGAATAGATAGGTGTTGAACGAATAGTTTGGCTGTCAAAAGGTCCACGCGTGAAGTCTTCACTGATTACCGGAGAAGGATCTAATCGAAGAACCTCTCACAAAACCAAAAGAAATTCTGTTGTAAGTTATTATACAGACATTCGTGAATGACACAGCAACTTAAATTAAGGATAGCAAAGCAAAACATAAATGCTATACTCCGCTTTTAATTGTTCCTTTGAAAATGATAATCCCAAGCTACTGCCTAAGTTTACTTCTAGCACCACTGCAAACTTGAATGATACAGTTACCAATGCCAGTATTGTCGAAAACACCTAAAATCACTAGAGCTGAACAGAGCTGCAGCGCCTGATGGAATTCATAGCAGATTATATTCACAGTTTGCGGGTGAGACAGCACTTCCTTTTAAAAATAATGTATTGTACACCCTTGTGCAAAACACAGTGCCTGAAATCTGAAGAAAGCATAGTTCACACCCACCTGCATGAAGGACAGTAGAAATTATCCACAAAACTACCGTCCAATATCGTTGACATCCATCTGTTGTAGAATCTTACGGCATATTCTGAACTCAAACACACTGAGGTATTTCGAACGGAATTATTTATCTCCTCTACGCCAACCAGTACGAACTGGCTACGCGCATCGGCCAAGGGAAGCCCAACCCGTCACACGACATCCTAAACGCCACGGTTTAAAGCAATGAAGTAGATGCATAATTTCTTTCCAAAAGCATTTGATTCAGTACCACGCCAAAAATTAGTAACCAAATCATATTTGTGACTGGATTAAAGATTTCAATGTAGGCAAGTGGCAGTACCTTATCTTGCATGGAAAATCATCAACAAATGTAGAAGTAACTACAAGCGAGCCCCAGGGAATTGAGCTGGAACCCTTGCTGTTAATGCTGTACATTAATCGCCTGGCAGAGAATACTGATAGTAATCTTACACTTCTTGCGGAAGAGGTAATTGTCTATAATTCCGGGAACAAGTTTAAGAGATATTCTGTCTACATATACACCTACATCTACAGGGATAGTCTGCAAATCACATTTAAGTGCCTGACAGAGGGAGTCATCGAACCACCTTCACAGTTAAACTATTACTCCACTCTCGTATAGCGCACGGAAAGAACGAACATCTATATCTTTCCGTACGAGCTCTGATTTCCCTTATTTTATCGTGGTGATCGTTTCTCCCTATGTAGGTCGGTGTCAACAAAATATTTTCGCATTCGGAGGAGAAAGTGGTGATTGGAATTTCGTGAGAAGATTTCGTCGCAACGAAAAACGCCTTTCTTTTAATGATGTCCAGCCCAAATGTTGTATCATTTCATTTCAGTGACACTCTCTTCCATATTTCGCGATAATACAAAACGTGCTGCCGTTCTTTGAACTTTTTCGATCTCAGGTCTTAATAAGACATCAAAGTGGTGCAGAGATTGGCAGCTTGCTTTAAATGTTCAGAAATTAAAATAAATGTTCAGAAATTAAAATAAATGTTCAGAAATTAAAAATTGAGAACTTCAAAAAGTATAAGAACTTTAATTTTCTATTGCTACATGAATCAGTCACAAATGGAATCAGTCATACAAATACCTGGGTGTAAGAGTTTATAGGAATATGAAATGGAACGATCACTTACTCGTACGCTCAGTCGGGGGTAAAGCAGGTGGTTCACTTGTGGGATACTGGGGAAAAGGATATCAGTCTACAAAGAAGACTGCTTGCAAAACAATCGAGCGACCCACCCTAGAATACTGAGTGTGTCGCTCGAATGGTTTATCTGAACAAGACAAAGCGCAATGGAGATGCAGAAAACTGAAACGGCAGACGCATGAAGACAGACTACTTACATAGTTCGAAGAAGCAGTATTTGCCAACGGCTTGTCGCAGTGGTGACACCGGTTCCCGTCAGATCACCGAAAAAAGCACTGTCGGACTTGGCTAGCACTTGGATGGATGACTGTCCGGGTCTGGCGAGCCGTAACCTACAGCCGAGCGCTGTTGGCAAGCGGGATGCACTCAGCCCTTGAAGGCCAATTGAGGAGCTACTTGACAGAAGTACCGGCTCCGGTCACGAAGCTGAAACGGACGGGACAGCGGTGTGCTGACGACAGGTCCATCTATATCTGCACCCAGTGACGCCTATCGTTGAGGAAGACGCGGCAGTCGGTCGGCATCGTTGTGCCTTTTGAGGCCTGTGCGAACGAAGTTTGAGTTTCGAGAACCAATATTGAATGAGGAATCTAGTAATATAATACAATACTGCTGCGTATCGCTCCCGTAGCGGACGTGAAGACTGAATTAGATTAATTACAGCGCGCATAACGCATTAAAGTAGTTATTTCCTACCACGCTCCACACGGGAGTGGAACGGGAGGAAACCCTTGTGTGTGGTACAGCGGGAAATACTCCCAACCACGCCCTTCACAGTTGTTTGCAGAATATAACACACTATGATCGGGCGTTTCCTTGAAACCGTTTCTCGCATAATTCTTGACAGTATTCATTTCCTCCTACCAGGAAACAGTACAAGATATCGGTATCCATCATATTATATTAACGTCTAAACTGGAAAGAACAGACTTTTGCGGGATGCAAGAAATCTCTCTTACCAACAAGCAAGCAAGGATTTAAAGAAATACTGAAACCTCAAATTAATCAATTAGACTAATTAGTCTAGCGTCTTTAGTCCTACGACTGTTTATTCCTATGATACAGTTCAATATGGAAAAAGCAGTGAAACTGCAGATGACTCGAGCCAGCTGCGAATGCTTGCGTATGAGATGTAACATGATGTTATGGTGTTTTTTTCACACGCCTGTTTTCGTCGTCGGCTTCTACGTGACTGGTATCCTCCATGTCTCTTCCTGACTATTACATATCTGTTATTCTGTAACAGCAATACGACAACGGTTAAGTATAGTGTTTTTGCTGTAACTTTCTCCATCTGCTCCTCCAAATTTTCCACACGATGTTGGAACAAACTACCCTATAATCTGCGTCTTACCCAAAACCACTCTGCGTTCAAGAAGAAACTGATGACGCTTCATTTGTTATTATCCCTCTCTTCATATTTCAGCTGCTTTCCTTCACTCCAATAACGAACTGGTGCATCATTCACGTTGTAAACTAACCATACTTTTCTCAGCCATAATGCACTTCTGTTTTCTTCCTTCCAAAGCTTCTGCTACTCTTATCCTATTATTTCTCGCTTATCCTCAGATAAATCAACTTCTTCTCCACACTGAGTCCTTCTGTGCTGTTGCCATTTCTGCTAGATACAATTACTCACCTTTGCTCAATATAATGTTAATAACTGATATATTTTTAATTCAATACGTACAAGATTGAGTAAATGTAAAAACAATCCAAGCGGAAAATACTGTCCTTTCTAAACTATTGCAGGCCCCATGTGCACACGAGTAAACAGAAAAAAATATACCCTGAAGTGCCAAAGAAACTGGTATAGGCATGCGTATTCAAATACAGATACATATACCAATAAGCACAATACGGCGCTGCTGTCGGCAACGCCTATATAAGATAACAAGTATATGGCGCAATTGTTAGATTGGTTACTGTTGCTATAATGGCAGGTTATCAAGATTTACGTGAATTTGAACGTGGTGTTATAGACGGCGACGAGCTATGGGACACATCTCCGAGGTAGCGGTGAAGTGAGGATTTTCCTCTACGACCATTTTACTAGTGTACCTTGATTAGATTATCAGGAGTCCGGTGAAACATCAAATTTCCGACATCGCTGCTGCCAGAAAAAGATCCTGCACGAACGGGGCCAACGACGACTCGAGAGAATCGTTCAACATGGCAGAAGTCAGATTTCAATGATGGGCCATCAACAAGTGTCTGCGTGCGAACTATTCAACGAAACATCGTCGATATGGGCTTTCGAAGCCGAAGGCCCACTCGTGTACCCTTGATGGCTGCACAACACAAAGCTTTACGCCTCGCGTGGGCCCGTCAGCACCGACGTCAAACTGTTAATGACTGGAAACATGTTGCCTGTTCGGACGAGTCTCGTTTCAAACTTATCGAGCGGATGGACGTGTACTGGCATCGAGACAACCTCATGAACCCATGGACCCTGCATGTCAGCAGGGGCTTATTCAAGCTGGCGGAGGCTCTGTAATGGTGTGGTTTCAAATGGCTCTGAGCACTGTTGGACTTAAATTCTGAGGTCATCGGTCCCCTAGAACTTAGAACTACTTAAACCTAACTAACCTAAGGACATCACACACATCCATGCCTGAGGCAGGATTCGAACCTGCGATCGTAGCGGTCGCGCGGTTCCAGACTGAAGCGCCTAAAACCGCTCGGCCACCGCGGACGGCAATGGTGCGGGGCGTGTCCAGTTGGAGTTATATGGGACCCCTGATACGTCTAGATACGACTCTGGCAGGTGACACGTACGTAAGCATCCTGTGTGATCACCTGTATCCATTCATGTCCATTGTGCATCCCTACGGACTTGGGCAATTTCAGCAGGACAATGCGACACTCCACACGTCCAGAATTGCTTCAGAGTGGCTCCAGGAACACTCTTCTGAGTTTCAACACTTCCGCTGGCCACCAAATTCCCCAGACATGAACATTATTGAACGTATATGGGATTCCTTGCGACGTGATGTTCAGAAGAGATCTCCGCCCTCTCGTTCTCTTACGGAGGACAGCCCTGCAGGATTAATTCCTTCCAGAACTACTTCAGACAGTCGAGTCCTTTGCCACGTCGTGTTGCGGCGCTTCTGCGTGCTCGCGACGGCTCTACACGATATTAGGCAGGTGTACCAGTTTCTTTGGCTCCTCAGTGTATTACCCTTACTACAATAGTAAACACAACAGATGAGATCAATGTGTGATACTTTGTCAAGCGTCTATGACTGCGTGATATATTGCTGGGTAACCCGTACAGATTGCCGTAAAGTGGTTTTATGTAGTAGTCAAATGAACATTTTATCCATGCCAATGATTTTGGAATGTCCATGACATCTTTTGCAGTGTTCCCAGTGTGCCGAGAACCACTGGTACCACTTTCACTGGTTCACAGCACAGTAGCTGTAGTCCGATTTTCAACTCTTCGAATCTGGCAAGTTTTTCAAGTTGTCTCTCGTCGGTTTGCCAAAATCTGGGATGGTAATGTCAATGACCCACACACTCTTTTTCCACACAATTGTGATGTCTGATGTACTGTGTTATAGCATTCGATTCGTCTTAAGACCCATAGTAATTTGGTATGTTCGTTGTTGACTACTTTTTGTGGCTTGTAAGCCCACCAGTTCCTTGCCACCGGCAGATGACAATTTTGGCCTGTGTTCAAGTGGATCATTCGTGTCATAGCACTTCCGTCTGTAATCGGTCTGAGCGATCTTTCTGCAACAGTTCAAGATACAGTTCACTGCTTCCTCAGCTTCTTTGTAGATCCGCACATTTGGGTCTTCTGCTGATTTCTCTATTTTATCGCTTGTATTAAAGATACTGCAATGTTGACTCACTAAAAACGTTTGGTTAGATACAAGAGAGGGCCGAAAATCTTGTCAGGAGAAGCAATTGCATAAATAAAGAAGTATCTATGGGAGAAGCATTACACGAACGAAGAAACCAAGGGCGCTAGTTAAATAATAATAAAAACCGGACTAGTGCGAGTAGGTCTCGGGCTCTGAGAGTACGTTCAAACGTAATTATGTATGTGGATAATAATTGAGTTTGGTGCAATGGTCTAGTGGAAGTCTTTCTACTGGATTCCATTTCGGCGACTTGCATGTCCCGCAACTGCTCCAGTTATCCAACCGGGGAAAGGGGACCTACAGTTTAAGGTGGAATCCGAACCACGAGTGGCTTCTAGCGACTACTCAAATCACTGAGACGTGATGGCTACACACTGAAGCGCTGACTGAAAAATAAGTGGTCGCCCTGGATTCGATCACGCAACCTCTCGGTTTCCAGGCACGCGCATTACTACTTTTTTCCCTCCTTCCGATCAGTATATTCGTCGTCGTTTCGCTGCGAATGTCGCCTGACATCTTTTGCATTCTATCGATGAGAGCTGCACTCAGTTCTTTTATTTTTATTTTTTTTTTATTTAATACAGACAGTGACCAGGCCCCTGAGCGGACGCGCTGAGCTACAGCTCCGATGACCACTAGATCACCAGGACCGACATGTATATAAGTAGTTCAGCTACAGGTTTTGATGGGCGAGTTTTCTAGTATGAAAATATATGACGCATAAGGCCGTATCGTTTAACTGCATTGACTCTGAAGCACAAATTTGTCACACCGTTAAGGGACCATGCGCACCTAAGCATTTGACATAGATCTCGATGATGGATTCTAATTCTTTGGGTGCTTGTGTGCACTGGTCTTAGATATTCCATTGCATTATTTACTGAACATGACAACCCCATGCTATCAGTAACAGAGACAAAATACTGGTTTAAATGGCTTGCAACACAACATGCATTTGTTGCCAGGGTTTCGTTTATTTTTGGAGCTATTTGTTCCTCCTCATTTCTGGTCCTACCTGTCTCTGACTTAACTACACCCATATTGTTTTTATTTTGGTGCTGGATCAATTTATCTTCTTCTCATAATGCAGGTGTTTAGATTTCTGGACAACCTTCTTCACTACTTTGCAGTAATTTTTGTAATGAGCAATAATGCTAGTATCAAAGGTGTCCCTACATATCAGATAGAGTTTCCTTGAGATTAACAAATTACTGGTAAGGACCTTAAACAAATAGCACCAGCTTAGAGAAGGATGTGGAAGAAAGAAGCCATGGCCTGTTAAAAGGATCATTCCAGCATTCACATTCATTGATTAAGGGAAATCACAGAACACCTAACCAAGATGATGAGATGGAAATATAAAATCAATTTGTCTTGAATACAAGGCAGTTTCTCAGTCACATCATCATCTCACCTCAGTAGTATCAACCAGAGAGTAAGCATCAGGACATGATCTTGAGTGTCATTAATCTACAGTTCTTGGCAATGCAAAAAGTTGAACATAAAGACCCAGGCAGAAAAATGAAGAATATCTTTCTTTGTTGCGCACTGATGGGTTCTTAGGCACATTTCCTGTTGCTGCCTCAGTCTTGATATTTGTGTTGTATAAACATGTATCTTCTATTGCATGTCATACATGTTCAAAAATGGTTCAAATGGCTCTGAACACTATGGGACTTAACATCTGAGATCATCAGTCCCCTAGACTTAGAACTACTTAAACCTAACTAACCTAAGAACATCAGACACATCCATGCCCGAGGCAGGATTCGAACCTACGACAATAGCAGCACCGCGGTTCCGGGCGGAAGCGCCTAGAACCGCTCGGCCACAACGGCCGGCCCCGTTCATGAGAAAACAGGGTTTTAACAGAGGGCCAGACATACAGACGGACGACAGAAACAAAAAAATGATTCTTTTCTAATGTGTTATAATTACAAATTAACCATTTTTCCCCTTCACTTTTACTGTGAAACCTTGCTTCTTGCAAAATTTCTTGATTCTGGGTCAGCGGGAAGAGTACCGAACAGGGTTTGATGAATAAGATTGCGAATCTTGAAGTACGACACAACTGACTCTATTTTTTGATTGCACTGACTTAAAGAGTCTTAAACTGTTCTTGCCACGAAGGGACCGTAAAACTTAAAATGTGACATAAATTTCAACTAGATAGGGGCGATGTTCTTGAGGACAATATTATGGAAATGGAAGAGGATGTAGATGAAGATGAAATGGGACACACGATACCGCGTGAAGAGTTTGACAGAGCACTGAAAGACCTATGTCGAAACAAGGCCCCGGGAGTAGACAACATTCCATTAGAACTGCTGACAGCCTTGGGAGAGCCAGTCCTGACAAAACTCTACCATCTGGTGAGCAAGATGTATGAGACAGGCGAAATTCCCTCAGACTTCAAGAAGAATATAATACTTCCAATCCCAAAGAAAGCCGGTGTTGACAGATGTGAAAATTACCGAACTATCAGTTTAATAAGGCACTGCTGCAAAATACTAACGCGAATTCTTTACAGACGAATGGAAAAACTGGTAGAAGCCGACCTCGGGAAAGATCAGTTTGGATTCCGTAGAAATGTTGGAACACGTGAGGCAATACTGACCCTACGACATATCTTAGAAAATAGAGTAAGGAAAGGCAAACCTACGTTTCTAGCATTTGTAGACTTAGAGAAAGCTTTTGACAATGTTGACTGGAATACTCTCTTTCAAATTCTGAAGGTGGCAGGGGTAAAATACAGGGAGCGAAAGGCTATTAACAATTTATACAGGAAGCAGACGGCAGTTATAAAGAGTCGAGGGGCATGAAAGGGAAGCAGTGGTTGGGAAGGGAATGAGACAGGGTTGTAGCCTCTCCCCGATGCTATTCAATCTGTATATAGAGAAAGCAGTAAAGGAAACAAAGGAAAAATTCGGAGTAGGTATTAAAATCCATGGAGAAGAAATAAAAACTTTGAGGTTCGCCGATGACATTGTAATTATGTCAGAGACAGCAAAGGACTTGGAAGGGCAGTTGAACGGAATGGGCAGTGTCTTGAAAGGAGGTTATAAGATCAACATCAACAAAATCAAAACGAGGATAATGGAATGTAGTCGAATTAAGTCGGGTGATGCTGAGGGAATTAGATTAGGAAATAAGACACTTAAAGAAGTTTTACTATTTGGGGGACAAAATAACTGATGATGGTCGAAGTATGGAGGATATAAAATGTAGACTGGCAATGGCAAGGATGGCGTTTCCGAAGAAGAGAAATTTGTTAACATCAAGTATTGATTTAAGTGTCAGGAAGTCGTTTCTGAAAGTATTTGTATGGAGTGTGGCCATGTATAGAAGTGAAACATGGACGATAAATAGTTTAGACAAGAAGAGAATAGAAGCTTTCGAAATGTGGTGCTACAGAAGAATGCTGAAGATTAGATGGGTAGATCACATAACTAATGAGGAGGTATTGAATAGAATTGGGGAGAAGAGGAGTTTGTGGCACAACTTGACTAGAAGAAGGGATCGGTTGGTAGGACATGTTCAGAGGCATCAAGGGATCACCGATTTAGTAATGGAGGGCAGCGTGGAGGGTAAAAATCGTAGAGGGAGACCAAGAGATGAATACACTAAGCAGATTCAGAAGGATGTAGGCTGCAGTAAGTACTGGGAGATGAAGAAGCTTGCACAGGATAGAGTAGCGTGGAGAGCTGCATCAACCCAGTCTCAGGACTGAAGATAACAACATCAACAACAACAACAACAACAACAGCTATACCCTTTTCTGAAAAAAAAGCGGGGGGTGGGGTTAACAGTCGGACAGATAGACGACAACAAGGAGAGCCTATAAGGGTTCCGTTTTTCAGAGTAGGGTACGAATCCCTAAAATTACGATGAAACTGAATGAGGACGTTTAGGTCCTAGACTTCAAGGACCGGACAGTGGTCAAAGGAGGAATGTGAGGGTCCGAAAATAGCGGCGGACGGCGCAGGAAGCACCGTCTGCGTTTGTTTGCTGCCGAGGCGCCCAGCGTCCGAGACCACCCACGAAGCGCATTCGACGGAGCTGGAACGCGACTGTGGACGGCAGGGACGGAAATAAAAAGAAGGGCTGGGTCCCCCAGCAGCGAGGCGGCCTCTGCGGCAGACGTGCGTGTCCGACAGGGGCCGACCGCCTGGGTGAGCCGGTGCACACACAAATTTCCGTACGGCACTGCTACGCCGAGATGTCCGATAGCATCGAATGCCGGACATTTGCCACACTTGCCCCTTCGCCAGGTAGCGATCCCTCAGGTAAGGGACGCCCTTCCTCGTACTACTTCTGTCCGCTTTCAAACCGCCGTCTCCATATCTTACTCGATACAACCAGTACGTAAGGGATCTTCTTCTTCGACATCTTGGCCAAATACAGGGCTTCTTTTCTGAAATCGAAATATTTATAACTTTTGGAAAACGAAAGCAATACCGACTATTATGTCAGTATGTAATTAGTTCTGCCAAGTACAAATATAGATTCCTCTGTCTGTACGGTAGCTTTCTTTCACGCTTACTGATTGCGATAGAAACAGTCCATCGCCATGGGAGCAACAAAAAAGGAACGATGTAAAGATAATGCGAATGTACGCTAATCATTTCTTTTTGATCACTACATTTGTGCCTACTTTAATTACTACAACTGCATGCCTGAAAGACAACAAGGAAAGAAGAAATGGGTACGTGAATGTTTGAAAAGAAGAACGACATACTCCATATTAAATTACTCTCTAAAATGAGATATCCCTTGCGGCGAAACATTAGTTACTAAAGTGTAGCGGGACAATATTCAAAACATGACTGAAAATACGTTCACTAAATGGAGATAAGAACATCTATGATTGACATGTCATCTAAAGTCGACGTTCAATTTTAAAATGTTAGAAATAAGGAAATGAAGTAACACAGATTGCTATGCTTGTAACGTACGTTGTTGTTCTATATTGTTTAGCTCTGGTATTTACAGGGTCACAGAGAAAACATCCTAGGTTTTGGAGGGAAAAGCCGTTAACTGTAATGATCTGCACTACAACAGAAACAAGAAGCACAACTTAAGGAAAAATAATGTAATGTGTGTTCCAGCTCACAAGCGACATTGAAGCAGATAGTTCCTGTGACTTAGTATGGGCAGGGTTATACTCGACAACCGGATAAATTAATAACTGGCTCCTTTTACTGATTCACGGTCTCAGATGAAACAGTTGCTGAACAGTTCAAAGAAAACTTGAGTCCCATCACAAATAGGTACCCTACTCATACAATTATAGTTGACAGTGACTTCTATCTACAGGGTGTTTCAAAAATGACCGGTATATTTGAAACGGCAGTAAAAACTAAACGAGCAGCGATGGAAATACGCCGTTTGTTGCAATATGCTTGGGACAACAGTACATTTTCAGGCAGACAAACTTTCGAAATTACAGTAGTTACAATTTTCAACAACAGATGGCGCTGCGGTCTGGGAAACTCTATAGTACGATATTTTCCACATATCCACCATGCGTAACAATAATATGGCGTAGTCTCTGAATGAAATTACCCGAAACCTTTGACAACGTGTCTGGCGGAATGGCTTCACATGCAGATGAGATGTACTGCTTCAGCTGTTCAATTGTTTCTGGATTCTGGCGGTACACCTGGTCTTTCAAGTGTCCCCACAGAAAGAAGTCACAGGGGTTCATGTCTGGCGAATAGGGAGGCCAATCCACGCCGCCTCCTGTATGTTTCGGATAGCCCAAAGCAATCACACGATCATCGAAATATTCATTCAGGAAATTAAAGACGTCGGCCGTGCGATGTGGCCGGGCACCATCTTGCATAAACCACGAGGTGTTCGCAGTGTCGTCTAAGGCAGTTTGTACCGCCACAAATTCACGAAGAATGTCCAGATGCAGGGACGATGGGACTGCAACATGGGGCTTTTCGGTTCCCCATATGCGCCAGTTCTGTTTATTGACGAAGCCGTCCAGGTAAAAATAAGCTTCGTCAGTAAACCAAATGCTGCCCACATGCATATCGCCGTCATCAATCCTGTGCACTATATCGTTAGCGAATGTCTCTCGTGCAGCAATGGTAGCGGCGCTGAGGGGTTGCCGCATTTGAATTTTGTATGGATAGAGGTGTAAACTCTGGCGCATGAGACGATACGTGGACGTTGGCGTCATTTGAACCGCAGCTGCAACATGGCGAACGGACACCCGAGGCCGCTGTTGGATCACCTGCTGCACTAGCTGCGCGTTGCCCTCTGTGGTTGCCGTACGCGGTCGCCCTACCTTTCCAGCACGTTCATCCGTCACGTTCCCAGTCCATTGAAATTTTTCAAACAGATCCTTTATTGTATCGCTTTTCGGTCCTTTGGTTACATTAAACCTCCGTTGAAAACTTCGTCTTTTTGCAACAACACTGTGTTCTAGGCAGTGGAATTCCAACACCAGAAAAATCCTCTGTTCTAAGGAATAAACCATGTTGTCTACAGCACACTTGCACGTTGTGAACAGCACACGCTTACAGCAGAAAGACGAGGTACAGAATGGCGCACCCACAGACTGCGTTGTCTTCTATATCTTTCACATCACTTGCAGCGCCATCTGTTGTTGAAAATTGTAACTACTGTAATTTCGAAAGTTTGTCCGCCTGAAAATGTACTGTTGTCCCAATCATATTGCAACAAACGGTGTATTTCTATCGCTGCTCGTTTATTTTTTATTGCCGTTTCAAATATACCGGTCATTTTTGAAACACCCTGTACCTTCCGTGTTGACAAAAAATACATTTTCAGACCCTATTGTAAATAGAAAACAACTTCCTTAATTGTTCTAAATGCTTTTTTAAAATTATTTTGAAGAATTAGTTCACGAGGCCATTCAAATTTTAAATGGTTACGAAAACACACTTGACCTCTTAGCCACAAATAATCCTGAGCATCACGACGGATGCAGGGATTAGTGAACACACAGTCGTAGCGAGGCTCAATTCGGTAAGAAAGAAATTCACCAAAATTAAACGCGAAACATATCTATTTACAAAAGCAACTAAAAATTCGGCTGACGCCTTTCTAAGAGACAGTCTCCAATCCTTCCAAACTATGTAAGTGAAGACTATATGGGTCTTAAGTTCAAAGAAACAGTATCAACAGCACTAGAGAGATTCATACCAAGTAAATTAATAAGAGACGGAACTGATCCCCCATGGTAAACAAAACACGTCAGAAAGCTGCTGCAGGAGCACCGAAAAATGCAACTATAATTTAGACGAACGCAAAATCTCCAAGATTGCGAAGTTTTACTGGGGCTCGAAATTTGGTGCGGATTTCAATGCGAGATGGCTTAAATAGTTTCCACAACAAAACTCTCTCTAGACATGTGGCGGAAAATCCAAAGAGATTCTGGTTCTATGTTAAGTAAATCAGCGGAAAGGCTCAGTAAGCGATTGGGGGGGGGGGGGGGGAGGAGTAGGGGGAGGAGTAGGAGGAGGAGACAATGGACCCAACCCCTCAGGGCAGGTAAAATCGTGGAAAATGCCCGCACACCGATAGCATCCAACCGTTTGATTAGTGGTAAAATTCTGGAGCCCATCACACCGTTTAAATATTTATGGGTGCACTAAGAAGCGACATAAAATGAGGCGAACACGTAACGTCAGCAGAAGGGAAGGTGAACAGAAGATTTGCTGCAACAGTTCTGGGGCAGTGTGGTAGATCTGTGTATGGTATTAGGTTGGTGCATTAATTCACAGCGTTTTGTTTTGCTCATGTTGGTATTCCGGCTGCTACGGCTTTTTTTTACCGATTGTCATTTTTTTAATTTGTAGTACACTGTTGCTATCTGAGTTCACAAATTGTCATTTTGTCATTTGGAGATAGTGAGTGGAGCTGTGGACGCTAGAAAATGGAATATCAAGCGGAGAAATCGGAACCTTTCCGACGTATTCTTCTGTTTGAGTTCAATAGAGGGGTGACAGCAGCGGAAGCTGCCAGAAACATTTGCGCCGTGTATGGGGATAATACCACTAGGCAGGGCACGGCAAGAAAATGGGTTTCTCATTTTAAGCAGGATCTTTTTGACATTAGTCACTCCACGTTCAGGAAGCCCTTCGGGGTTTGACGAAGATCTTTTAAACGCAGTAATCCACAACGATCCAGTCAGTGTACTCGAGAAATGGCAAACGTGATGAACTGTGATCTTCCCACCATCGTGCGACACTGCATGCAATGGGTAAGATCAAAAAATCGGGTGTATGCGTACCGAATGCTGTAAGCTAAAACCACAAAAATCAGCGGGTGGTCATTCCAGCATCTCTGCTTGCTCGTCATAAATTAGTTGGTGAACAACATCGACCATTCCTATCCTGTGTCGTAAATGATGACGACAAATGAGGTCTTTGTGCTAACTTAAGGAAAACGATTGGTCAAGCCTAAACAAAGCAGCACTCTCCATACAAAGAACTGCGCACATCCGCAAAAGATATCGCGGTGCATCTGGTGGAAAAGCGACACCATGATGTACTACGAATTGCTTACCCGAGGTGTAGCCATCACTGCTGACATTTATTGTCAACTGAGATGTCCTGCAGACGCAATGCAAGAACAACGACCAGGAAGATTGCGTAAAGCGATGCTATTCCACGATAACACTCATCCGCTTTTCGCTAGTGACAAAAAACACTATACACACACCTTATTCACCTGATCTTGCGCCCTCAGATTTTCACCATTTCCTATCTCTATAGAACAGCCTCCAATGAACTTCCGTTCCACATAAAAATGCGCACTGAACACGGCTTGACGAGTTCTTCGCCTCAAAACCTCGGATTTCTTCAGTCGCGTAATCGAGAAGTTACCCTTGCGTTGGCAGATTGTTGTATATGTATCTGTTGTATTTATTAAAGTTACGGAAAAAAGGTGCGAACTTGTGCACCGATCTAATATAAAACAGCTACTGCGAAGAGTCCTTGAGTACTCAACCCACGTCTGCGGTCCGTATCAACTTGACAAGATACCAAAGGAATTTAGGGATTCGTTGCTACGACCGTAAAAAGGTTTAACACAGGTGTTCATGGATGTCAAATGGGAACGTTTGGGAGAAAGATGAAGTGGTTGTCGCAATATATTACCGGGTAAATTTAAGAGTTCTGCTACGTTCATCACTCCGCCACGTACAGTAGCTTGCTGAGTTACATTCGCAGGGAGCGTTAGCTAACAATTCGACAGGCCAACCTAAAAATATCCAGAACGAATAAACATATAGTGCTGTGGTTTTCGCTAAATTATAGAGGGCAAATGTGGCAAATTTTCTGAGATATGCAAATAATTTTCAGCCATTACAGTTGCCAAATTATGACAGAACTCTTTTTTTATGGAACTATGTTGTTAAAGTACTCCATATTTTTGATAAGTGGTAGTATGGAACAAAACAAGAAAAAAATAGATTCTAAAACCCATACCTTAAAAACTATGAGCAGCGGTTATCTTCGCTACTGTGAAAACACATCTCTCCCACTGCTGTCATGAGCAACCGACCTATAATAGAAGCGTGGCAGGCACTATTATAAAATTTCGACTACCACGGGAATATCGAAAACTGTAATTTGTTTGCCGGTAGTAGTATTCAATATGACAATAACATACATCTTATCTGGTAGCAATTGGCAGTGGAAAGGACTTCTAATTATTGTAGGCTTTACTATGAATAATCTCACCGTTTGTATTTGATACGTAGCAGGGTCATGTATCAGGAAAATAAAAACTAATGTGAATAACAACTGTGAAATTCTATCCTTCCAGATAAGATCACGAAATTTTCACATCTATTTTCAATAAAAATTGCCATTAATATTTCATACGTTCTTGATTGATAGGTATCTACAAACATTCACAGTTATAAGTAAGTTCACATTATATATTACTTTATTATCTTAGAATGCATTCTGCATAACCACACTCACAATAACAGACTGAAAGTTTATCATGAAATAGTTCGCAAAATTTACTCTTAAGATATACACTCAATCAGCGCTAATGTCGTAAGAAAGCCGAAACAAAATTTCACTCAAAAATCGTCTGTTGCAGAATAAGCTACCACAGAAGTTAGATCTAACGAAGAAGTGACATCCAGCGAAGAAGTCAGGCTCATAAAATGGGTGTATGCCTTTTATATTTTCTGATAGTCTGCGAGTAAAATGAAAATGACTACTTCGGTGGCTGAATTACGCACGCAAGCGCGTCTGGAATCTCACTCAATCGAAGGTATGGAAACCGCGTAAAAAAACTCAAAATATGTCAAAGAACTGCAGAATGCAGCAAACAAGTAAACAAATAAGGACACATTCTGTTAGTACTTTCTGGATATTTTTCAACTTACAAGATACGGGCTCAACAGTTGCTTCCATTTGCCAGACAATAACAGAAGATCAAGTCTCCCATTCCCCGTGTGGAACAATGGGCTTCTATTAAGCAATTAAGTACAAAGATAAATCTATTATGTACAATGATTTCACAAACCTATTACAACATAGCCTGGTTCTATTAGAAATAATGTATGGACTGCACTTACCCAAGTGCGAATACTTTTTTCTTGTGGCATTGGAAAGCACATTCGAAGAGGACTTAAACGGAATACCTTGTGGAACTTGATCACATTGTCACAAGATAACGCACCACAAATCACTGTCACGTCATCACGAAAGGAGATCCCACAAACATCTAACCCTCAGTCCCAAACGAAAAAAACCACCACACATAACTCGAATTACACACATATAAAACAAATACCAGTATCACAACCTGGCAACTACAAATGTTCAAACTTACTTGCATATGCCACCGAATTCGTCAAGTGTCACCTTTATCGAATGAAACAACAAGATTACTGTTACCAGTCACTGTTTTTTTCCATAAAGCGTTTCAAAGGTCCATCACCATGGGGACTTATGTGTATTAATATTACATGTGTGTGTTATGCTGCGTCTTTTGGGTGACCTGTAACACTGTCTTCAATGATCACAGGCTCCTTTCTTCGTCGTAATACACCACTAAATAACTTAGCGAAAACCGCGCATCGATACATTTCCTAGTTCAGCATATATATTTGGGGTGGCCTTTCTTAGGTGCTACCCTGTACGTAGATGTACTGCACATACGCCTGGAGAAAAAAATGAAACTGGGCTGAAATAAGAAAACCTGACGCGTTACTAAACCACAGACACACTGTTTTGTGTTCTAATAAAGCTGAATACAAAATAGGAAAATTATTTGAGTCTGGCAGTTACATTTCAACTTACTGCAAGTTAATGGGAAAATAATTGATCACACATGGGGACACCGTGACTTCTGTGGTAGGATGGTGCCAACGTTTTTGACAGTCATCCTATAAACACGCAAAACCTACCCCTCGTTGACATGTTCGAGAAATGAGACATTATTCCAAAGGCGTATGCCAAAAAGTTATATAAATAATAAATGTCAGCTTGGTTTCTCAGTGCGTGCCGCTTGACTAGGCAACCAACTCCCGCAGCCCTCATAGGAATTATACGGTACGGTAGGCCTCCAACCGTCAACCACGAAGAAGGTTTTGGTTTGGAAATGCACTTGTTGAGTTCGAAGATACGGGTGGCAAACGAGGGTATTGTACCAATCGACTCCTTATGGGTGAAACAGCTGAGAATCGAGTGCCGAAATGCCCAAGTCCGGCTAGAATTTTCTTTCAAGAATGTTCTCGAATTCTTAAGGATGTTAGACAATGTTTTTGTATATTCCACTGTCCCGCTATGATAAGTATTCGTTCAACTTAAAAGGGTATATATAGGCGCTGGCGAGAGGCATGCGTCAATATAGTTTTGGGAAATCAAGTTGATGTAAAATGAACTGCTTAGCACAGTGAGCAGTGTACGGAGATTGAATGTTAGTGTGTAACTAATATAAACGTATAACAAGGTGCCGAAACGTGAATTTTGTTGCCAGTTGTTGCGTGACTGACATGTGTGAGAATATTTCTTTATACCTAATATAATCATTTAGAAATGTTTCCCTCTTTTGTTCAGAAGCTGAAAAAGATGCGCTTTTCATGACCTTTATTTTCATTTGTTTTCTGAGAACATTCCTGGTCACTCGAGAACATCGTAAAAATAAACATTCAAAAATATCAGAAACTGACAGTGGTGTGTGACAAGAAGGAAACAGAAGGAGCAGAAAAGAAATGAAACTAATGAATAGCAAGAATAACTTTTAGCTACACAATGAAGAGCATGAACATATTAATACATGAACAACGAGAAGTAATTAGAGAAGCGGGGCGGGAACCAGCTAATTGAGAGGCACTGTCGAAGAAACAAGATTACAAAATGAATGCATAAATAAATCTCACCGAGACAAGTTCTTGAAAGACAACGATCGCAAGCGAATGAGCAAAATATTACTGAACGAGAAGTGCAAAGCAAAAGAAGTAGAAATTAAAATTTGGCAAGTTAAGCATTCCGTTATGATCACACTAAAAGGGCAGAACAAACACGTAATTGATAAAATGGATAAGTGTATCCATTCTGTGATGCCAAGACATTCAGTAGAGGAACACCAGGATTGTGTGACATGAGTGAAAAAATTCGTTTAGCACCACTAGAAGCGCAACCACCAGAATTATATCATTGCATGACTAAACTTCAGAATCAAAACATTTTCTGCAAAATATGAGAGTGTATAATCTTTACTTTCGAATGACATCATTTGATGTCACTTCCACGACCGGTGAAGAAAATCAATTCATTCCTTCGTTAAGTTTACCATAAGGTAGGATCATTGTTGCCATTGTCAAACGAATTTTGTGGGATTCCTTGGTGCTCTACAAAGAAATAAATAAGGACGGTGTGTTTTTCTTTCAAGTTAGGGCACTGCCTTTTACTTAAGTAGAATTAAGATAACTGAAGATATTTCTGAACATTCTAGCATACCTTTGAGCGTAAAACATTAATGTTTTCTGATATTTTTGAATGTTTATTTTTACGGTGTTCTCGAGTGATCAGGAATGTTCTCAGAAAACAAATGAAAATAAAGGCAAACGAAGCGCATCTTTTTCAGCTTCCAGACAAAGGAGGGACACATTTCTAAATATTTATATTTAGGTAGAAAGAAATATTCTAACAGACGTCAGTCACGCAAATGCGTTAATTCTGAAATGTGGTTAGTACGGGCCATGTGCTATAGAGTAAATTAATAACGGAACTGGGAAACCGAGCAGACTGTGCGACTTTCAGCTTATTATTTCTCTTAGCTAGACACTGGTACAGAAACGCAATTTGACCCTGAAGTTAAAGTTTCGGAAAATAAACATCGCAGAAAGCAACTAGTCATAAGCGAGAAGCGTGCAGGGGGCACAGAGATAAACTGTGTCTAGGCTATTTATGCTGGAATACCGATAAGACTACCACCAACCCGCGAGAACTGGTTATTGATAAGGACGAAACGAGTTAATGGTGACCTCTACCGGTCACTAAAAAGGAAAACCGCATCAATAACACGCGCGCTTGTAGAGCAACATTAAGTTCAAAACAAAAGCACAGCCCTACGGTAAACACATGCATAAAAACAAATTGCAGCCCTATTGTAGAATGACGTGTACGTTTAGTAACTACACCGGCCGTATCAATAATACATAGTTCCAGCTTTCGAAGGAATGTTCCCTGCACAAACGTAAAAAAACTAAAAAATGAAAAGAGCTGGCTCGGTCGGTTATGTCAACTTGTACATTTTCACATACGACAAGCCACAGATCACTGCACTTCACCGCATTTCTCCCATCGTATATCACTTTTCTGTTTCTCATACCTACTGCGCAGAACTGGAAGTCCTGTTCCCTTCTTGGTTGGTTGATTAGGGGGAGGGACCAAAAAGCGAGATCATCGGTCCCGTCGGATTAGGGAAGGATGGGGAAGGCCGTGCCCTTTCAAAGGAACCATCCCGGCATTGCCTGAAGCGATTTAGGGAAATCACGGAAAACCTAAATCAGGATGGACGGACGCGGGTTTGAACCGTCGTCCTTCCGAATGCGAGTCCAGTGTGTTAACCACTGCGCCATCTCGCTCGGTGTTTCCTTCTTACTACCCTCTCTTGCGTAAGATAACTAAATAAGCCAACCATCTGTTGAAGCAAGAATCAATAATCAATAACGTCAATGACGTTCTCTCATTAATAAGAGAAAAGGGAACACCCCCACCGTTGACGTACTTCATGCCCTTGAGATTCTATAGTATTATGGGATTTATGCAGCCACGTAAAAGTTATTTACTGGACAAGACAAGACGCCATACATAACCTAGACACACACACACACACACACACACACACACACAATAATGATCGAACTTTTACTGATCACCTGACTCCCTAGTTAGTTCCACATCTATACATTAGTAATGGGAAGACTTCAAAGCGCTGATGTTTTGTATCTGGCTATTTCCAACATTACAGATCTAACTATTACAATATTGATTAGTATACGTAAGTGAAAGTCATGTTGCGCTGATAGGTTTGCTTGTTTCAGTCTGTGTGATGAAGCAATTTATGGTCCAACAAGGCCTACTCTACGGTCGATTTTTGGTTAAAATGCGACATGAGAAGAATAATTAAAAATGTCGCCAAATGCTGACTACAAATTAAAATGCCAAGAAGTCAGTCATGAAAACTTTAAGCATTCGTTACATCCGTACTGAAGAAACGCATGGCACTTGAGTACTACTGACATTGCACGAATTCGGCGGAACTTGTTCTACTTCGTGACGAATGTGAAAACGGAAGAAATTTCAGAAGCCTGAAAATTGCAAGTCTTTAAAAGAAGAAAATCCGGATGCTGATACAGATATTTGGGAGGAAATATTACGTATGATAAAAATAAGTCACTAGTGGTAAACCAAACCATAATGGGTACTACGACGGCGGTTCACTAAATATCCGTCGAGTACAGCCAACTGATAGACGACATAACACAACATGTTAATTTTGATTTGACAGCCATTTCAGTAAGTTGTGCTTCGGGATTTTCGCAGGGATGGGAAAAGTGCAGTAACGTTTGGTGACGAGATTTTTGCTTTTGGGTGGAAAAACATGTGACGAGACAAAACGAAATTCGATGGTGTTTATGTCGACATTCACCATCAGTGTCAATAATTCGATATTAGTTCAACGAATTTAAATGTGGTCTAACATCCGTTTTCGATGAGGATCGCTCAGGAAGCCGCGCAGATGTGGTTAGGCCCACCGACGAAATCACTGAAAAAGTCCACGCCGTAACTCTCCTAATCGTCGAACGAAAGTTCGCGAAGTAGCTGAGATCAAATGTTCACAGATACTGTAAACGACGAAAAAATTCTCAGGCCGATGGGCGTCCCTTTACTGAAGATGACAAAGTGGGTGGTCATAGAAGCTGTATTTGGCGTGATTTAAGCGAAATCCAAAGTTGTTTTTTTTACGCATCGAGTTCTCGCCGTGGAGAACGAAGCAACAGACAAAGGGTTGCTACTGGTAAACCTGCTCCAAACAAGACAAAAACGGTCCCAAGGGGCCAAAACATTATACAGACGATATTTTGGGGTACGATGGGCAGCATCGCTAAGACTTGTTAGATAAGAAAAAAAAGAAAGAAAGAATAACTATCTTTTGACAACATTACATTGAGTTATCGTACTGCTACGATAATAAAATGAAGGAAGTGCTGTTCCACCACAACGCACAAGCACATTCATTTGAAGTTGCAAAACTGCATGAACTGGGCCGCATCTCAGTAGTCGCTCGACACTGCTCCCTACGATTCTGCTTTGCGCCCAGACGTGATGAAATGGCTCACATATCAAATAATGAGATGTTTTTTTTAGAAAGCTTCATAATTCCAATTTTTCTAGAGAGGTTAAAAATGACCGGGGCCGCACCCCAGTATTCGCTCGACACTGCTCCCTGCGACTCTTCTTTGCTGCCAGACGTGATGAAATGGCTCCCATGTCAAAAAATGAGATGTTTCTTAGAAAGCTTCATAATTCCAATTTATCTAGAGAGGTTAAAAATGACCAGGATATCTAGAAATTAGATATCCCTAAAACTGAGCCGACGTGAATAGTAATAATTTGTTTTGAACACGAAAAAAATATTAGGTGCCTTGCTATGCAGAGCTGTAATTGGAATGTGAATTGATTTGCACTATAAGCTAGAATTAACGGGACAAGCCTTCGCCAGTATTATGAATCGGGGAGAGAGCAACATGGGTTTCGAGTTGCGCTAACCTCTGTGCTGCTGATCCTCTACAACATGTGATACATTAAATAAATAGGCAGAGATATTTACAGGGCCGGCCAACACCAGCTACGTGGCCCCTCCTTGCCCTACCAGGACACGAGTGGCAACCTGGGGTAATAGGGCTGCCTGCGCTGCCGTGACAAGAGGGCGGCTGGCGCACCACAAACTGCAACGTGAGCTGTGAGCTCCGCCAAGCGTGCCCCGAGCTTTTCAGTGCTCACATTGCAGCAAGTCTGAGGGCGAACCTGCCTACACCAGCTTGTTCACTACCAGTACAGATTAAGTTCACCGTTCTAACCGCCGGACGGGTAATTTACGGAAGACGAAAAAAAGCGCTGTAATACACTTATTTTGTTAAGGAATTAGGCTACAAATTACTCGAAAAAAAAACTGCTCTCGACAAGAAGGAAATTACATACCATCCCCTCTGTACAAGAGTAATTTTGGGACAGGTTCTGCAACGCCTTTCAAATTATAATTATTGGTGGTCACGGTTCTGCCAATGCCTTTCAAACAATAATTGTTGGTGGTCACCAGGACACGGTCACCGATTCAAGAGTTCTTTGGTTTGAATAAGGACGCCAGGAGCGTAGGTTTATGTTTCTTGGAGATAGCTGGCGGTTAGCAGCAACTAGGCAATGGTTACGTCGTAGGTCTGGAGAGTTCCCTCGGAACTAGCGTTTAAGGACGACAGAACTTTTGGAGGAACGGCTATTTATGGTGGCAACAGACAACAGTGACAGCCCTGACAGTCTACTGTTTTCTTGCTGGGACAGAATCTTTTTAATACGGCAACACCCGGCCGGGTCACTCACCCCCACTTCTGTCGGTGTGCTGGTACAGTCAACAACGTAGCGACTGCACAGTCAGTGTCCCATCAGAGAGGACCACGTTGGCGACAGTCTAGCTCTAAGGCTTTTCGCACAATCCATCATGTGCCACTGCTGCTCCCCATTGCTGGTATTTCTCTCTCTTGCGCGTCTCAATCCCATAATGGATTGCTTGATGAAATCATTCCTTGTTGGTCAAGCATTGTACGGATCCCACACACATGAGCGATGTTCCAGTGTATAAAGTATAAGAGCTTTCTAAGTGATTCCTTTGGCAGATCAACTGCCGTTTCCTAGCACCTCGTCAATAAATTAATGCCTTCTATTTGATGTACCTGATCGTTCACTTTCGTACTTCCCATACTGTTACTCCCGTGTGTTTCGGTAAAGTCAACCAAAGCCTACACAACCTTACACTTCTCGACATTAAGAGCTCGCTGCGGAACTCTGGACTACATCGATATTTTGTCAGGAATCACCTGGGCATTATAACCATTTTTAACGGATTAAACTTTCTCATGCATATATCAAGGAAAAGTCAGAAATTGTAACTAATATACTCCAAGCCAGTCACGTACAACACAAATAGAAGTGCCCGTACGGCCAACTATACTTTTCCGAGTTGGACTAGACATTACATATGTTTTATTTACATGATTCTCCGTTTCAGATAACACGCAGATTTCTGTGTGCAAAGAAATTTGGAATTTTATTGCAAATTAGGTTAGATTCATACCGGTACCAATCGACAGAGCAAAATTTACTACGGGATTTTCATGTGGATTATTCACTCGATTGAACTATAATGACTGTACCCGGAAATCAATTGTGGAATAAAGTTAAGGAAACAGTGTCCAACATACTTACTCAAGCCCATTGTGTGAGTCGGTCGAAATATTTGGTACAATGTTTGCATGGAAAGTCATTCTCAACATTACAGTAATGATTAGGTGAAGATAGTTGGTTTATTACTAACAAGCCATATAGTGTTTCTCCTACATATATCTCGCGCAAATAAAAACCGAGATTCGAGTTCACACAAGGGTTTTGTAACCATCGTTCTTCTTGTGAACCATTCGCGACTGGAACAGGAATGGCGAGAAGTGAGTGGTATGCAAAGTACTTTCTGCTACATACCGTAAGGTGGATTGCGAAGTATAGCTGTAGAAGTATGGGCTTTCACACTACTTATTTGAAGACTGCGCCATATTTTGCCAAACAATATCTACCAGAATAATAATTCCCTAACATTTTCGGTGGTGGTCCGTCTCATTAATTCCCGTTAGTCTTCCCAACCCACTGCTTTCCTGCTCGACCCGAATACTACGTCATCGCACGCTCGCGTCGAGGTGATCAGTCGGTCCCGCTGCTCTGGAACACCGTGTGCGGAGGCAGAGGTGTTCATAATAATAGAAGCGGCAAAAAAACAGCAGCTGTTCTTCGGCGGCCCGTCTGAAGGGAGGGCGGAAGCGGCGCACGTGCTGCGAGCACAGCCCCACGTCATCGCCGTCTGCTGGCTGACGGGCCGCCCTGGCGCCCTCCGAGGAACCAGAAACCTGCAGCAGCTGCGACCGCGGTCGTGTCGAGCACCGGCCTCGCAACGCAGTTCGCGGAAGGATGACTCGGCTCTCTACACCGCAGAAGAGTATATGTCGTCTGCCCTCTCGTCACGAAGCAGGCATAAGGAAGAGTATGGCTAGACGTACGAGCTCCTCGTGATACGTATATGCAGCTGAGGGCTCTTGAAACCTTCCTTCCCTAAACAAAGCGACAAAATAACTGATGATTTCAGTTAAGACCTACAAACACAAGCAATGACGCAACCCACAGTGTATACGCGCATGCATATGGGCGGGCGTAAACACACACACACACACACACACACAGAGAGAGAGAGAGAGAACGCTCCTTAGCGTAGACATTTCTAATACCGCCAACGTTAGTGTCACGCGCTTCTGAAACTGATTTCCTCTTTTTAACAGCTCACAAGGATAACTTCCCATCGCACCCTCCCTCAGATTTAGTAGTAACAGGGCCCCAGTGGACAACCCCTTGAAAACTAAACGTAATGGAAATGAGTGTTTGGCGTTATTGGCCGGGAGGCCCCTTACGGGGCAGGTCCGGCCGCCTTGGTGCAGGTCTTATTACATTCGACGCCACACTGGGCGACCTGCGTGCCGGATGGGGATGAAATAATGATGAAGACAACACAACACCAAGTCCATGAGCGGAGAAAATCCCCGACCCTACCGGGAATCGAACCAGGGCTCCTTAGGACGGCAGTCCGTCACGCTGACCATTCAGCTATCGAGGCGGAGAAAAACTAAACGTAGATCAAGCTTGAAACCAGGAAGAAGGTGCAATGAAGTATGAAAAAAAAAAATCGAAAGAGTGAACAGCCCAAGGACAAGA
This sequence comes from Schistocerca piceifrons, assembly GCF_021461385.2. NCBI lineage: Eukaryota > Metazoa > Arthropoda > Insecta > Orthoptera > Acrididae > Schistocerca > Schistocerca piceifrons. The sequence goes on from NC_060138.1 coordinate 1,001,046,506, forward strand.
ACTGCAATATAGAGCAGCGTGACAGAGCGACGGCGTAGTTAAGTGGTCACAATGTTGGCCTGTCAAGCAGGCGAGCCGTGTCCAAACCACCTTCACACTAATTTTTTTCCTCCGTAGTTCGCTGTATTCAAATCTGTATCTGTGTAGTGGTGTAACATTCCTATGCAACAGCGAGGTGTAACGAAGCGACCTATAATGACAGTTGATTCTGCACAACTACTCTATTAGCAGCCGAATGGAAGTGGCTTTCGAAAGGGAACCGCAAACGTTTGATGACAGGGTGACAAATCTACTGAATCCTCCACCGGAAAACACGTCTGCTGTGTCACACACGGCGTTAATGACAGTTCAAATGGTTCAAATGGATCTGAGCACTATGGGACTTAACATCTTAGGTCATCAGTCCCCTAGAACTTAGAACTACTTAAACCTAACTAACCTAAGGATATCACACACATCCATGCCCGAGGCAGGATTCGAACCTGCGACCGGAGCAGTTCCGCGGTTCCGGATTGAAGCGCCTAGAACCGCACGGCCACCGGGGCCAGCCTTAATGACAGTACGTGTGTCATATGGTAGGAATATCTTACCTACGCACGTAATTTGTACACCTGGTAAATGAGTGAGATATGCCTCTTTCTCCGATTTATGTGTTCGTATGAATGTGAATGTGATCACTCCCAAGAAATTTATGAAAACATAATTGTCGCATAGACTGCAATAACTGAACAGTTTCACAATCACACTGTTCCTCTGTGCTCTGTGAAAATATATGTTTTTAACGTTTTTGAAGTTGCTTTCCGTTTTGGAAGTTTTGACTCTTGAATTTCTTTGTTGAAATATAGTTCAGATCCTTTTATTTGTTTTCATTTCGGTGACACTTCTATGTAATATCTCGCCTGCCATCACTGTTCATCACGTGTGCCTGCGACGTTAACGTATTCTTACCACATGACACAGATTCTACGCCGGCCGGAATGGCCGTGCGGTTATAGGCGCTACAGTCTGGAACCGCGTGACCGCTACGGTCGCAGGTTCGAATCCTGCCTCGGGCATGGATGTGTGTGATGTCCTTAGGTTAGCTAGGTTTAATTAGTTCTAAGTTCTAGGCGACTGATGACCTCAGAAGTCGCATAGTGCTCAGAGCCATTTGAACCATTTTTTGAACAGATTCTACAATCAATGTGTAGTATGACAACGGCCAAGACTACAGAAAGAGAACAAACGTTTCAATGACGGGACGGACATTCGATAATGTTGTGAAGAAGAAGAAGAAGAAGAAAGTAAATGGCACGAGGGAGTTTTGAACACTGCTCGTCCGCTTTACAGTCAACACCGTGACAACTTAACCAGGACGCCGCTGCAATTCACCACTCACCTAATCACAATATTGCACTTGTAAGTTTAGGCCTTTCACAGTTTCTATTTTGCTTTTTTCCCCCCAGAGTTCAGTGCACATTCTTCACGTTTTCATGCTTGATCTACGTTCAGTTTTTGAAGGGCTTACCACTAAATCTAAGGATATGTGTGTGTGTGGGGGGGGGGGGGGGGGGGGAGGGAGGGGGGGTGCGATGGGAAGTTTCCTTCGCAATAAGACAATGTAACCGCACTAGCATGTAGCACTGAGGACTATTAGTTTGATTGCAGCCAGCTATCCAGTCAGAACGACGCTAACTTGCAAGGTTTGAACGGGTCAGGGCACCAGACACTTCATACAATAGTGCAGCGGTTTCCGGATTTTTTTTTTTTGTCACTGCTTACCACACAACATTAGCAAAAATTTAGTCGCACCACTATTAACTCGTTCACTTTCTAACGAACCTTGTGGTGGAGAAGGAGCGGGTGAGGAGTGGGGGTTGAGCGACGACTGCTCAGGTGTGAGGAGCAGTACGGAGAGAAAACTTTCGCCATCTTGCTCGATGCTGACAACGCACATACAGTTCTTGCGTCGTGCCAGTCAACTGCCGTGTGCGGTACATAATGTGACAACAAGTAATAAGGTTTCGTGGAAGTATTTTTTACAGTCATTTCAAGTTCAAACGTGGTACGTATTTGTAGCAAGTAAATTAAGTCTGTTCTGATACAAATATTCAGCATTTAACGTAATGGTCAACAAAGCGGCGACAACAACAACACCGTTCACTGCGTTAAGACTACTACGGAGCTTCACACTGGTACACGCCGTAGTTGGCAGCAGTTGCAAAAAAACTTTCAAATAAACGCAGACAAGACCATATCAAAATATTACCAACTTCAAAAAAAGGCGAATCATTCCCGGCCAAGGCAGGGACGACTACTGAAGAGAGGGCCGGGGTAAGTATAATCCGACCTTCCTTTGTTCCGCGTACAGTCCTAATCAAACGATTCTCCAGTAAAGCCATTTTCTTTAACATTATACAGACGCTACTTATCAGTTTTCTCACTATTATTTTGCTTTAAAAATAAAGAAACAAAAGAGAATAATTTTACTTATATCAGTAGCGCTCTTGTTTACATGACCGTGTACCACTTGAAATGTCTTCGCGTACCATCCTTGCGAAAGTACATTCCTTATCTGCGTTTACACATGGCATTCTGGGAGCCAATGTTGCAAAGCTACCCACAATTTCTTGTTGCTTCTTTCCAACAATGATATTCCTTCTAAATAACATTACGTAAAAACCCATAGCAAGTAAAAACCCATAGTAAGTTTGAGTCTTATGCTGGTCGCATCACAAATCACTTCGTTCAGAGCAAGAAATGAAAGGAAAACGATGAATGTTTATGCTTCGCGATAACCACTTTGCTAACGATGGTAACTGCACGTGAGTGGCACAATAAAAGGTGTCCTATGGGTCCGTCGTTCGATTTCGTCACATATCAGATTTGTCTGGAATGTTGCATGCCGACTTCCCCTGTTTTTCGTTTCTGCAAACGGCAGCGATCTAGCAGCTGTAGTGTCAAAATAGAGTACTGAAGTTAAACTTCGCAGTTCTTTTGATAGCGCCGAACGCCGATTACCTCTGCATTCCCCCTCACACAATCTCCGCCCACGACAAAGACAAATCTTGTCATTTAGATTTTTGCTCATCATTTTCAGCAACTGTTTCTGAAGGATGCCGATGTGAAGAAATAACACACTAGTTGCGTTGTGATGTGCTATTTCTTCGTATTGCAAATCTTGTTATTCCATTCCCCCCCAAAGTGCAACCGACAACTACTTTTGTGCTACCTATATTCGTTTCTGATAGTCAAAGAGAAAGACAGCACGTGATGAAAACTCAAACACTAGTAAAACTCCTTCACACAGTGAAAGCAAAATTATGTTCTGCTTCAATTTCAAATATTTGCTGAAATTTGGGAAAAATGAACAAAATAAAAATATCGGCATTCGATATTTTTCGATGTCGATATATCGGTACATATAGATATGTTTCGCAACATTATCGATCTATCGATATTTTATTAGCTCCCTACGAGCAAGCAGCTCACGTACACACGCGCCACCCACACCACGGGCTCTACTTCCAGAGAACGTCTCGGCTATAACATGAGAACGTGACAACGCAGCCTGCTGGCTTCTTTACTGCAGCCTACGTCCTGTGTCACAATGAGCCGGATAGTTTGGAAACACCATCCACCTGTCGTGGTTGTAGGAACAGCATACAAAGTCAGCCACGACCTCGCACCATGGTTTAAATTTTGTTGAATGAATCTTGGGTGACAGGCTGAGGTACGGAAATAAAAAAAATTGCCTAATAATCAGCTTCGCGACAGCAAATGTCAATATATTTTATAATAAACAAAACATTTTTAAAATTAATAATACATGTAAGTCACCGGTTCATAAATCCAAGAAACTGCATCACACGTTCTCTAAGGAATCTACGTTCAATTCTTTTATCTTGGCGGCTCGCGCATGCCCGCCCAGACGCGGGAGATTGCTGCGTAGCCAGTTGCACACAACGCACGCGCCAATAGAAGCAGCGCCATAGTATAGCATAGTTCGCAAGCTTGCGTTTAGGGGGCAGCGCGCAGTTCATGAAGTAAAGCCACCACGGCCGCATTAACCCTTTCGCTGCTACAAAGACGTGCTCCCTGCATTCCGCGCTGTGCGCGATTTTGTCACTGCACTGTTCGCCTGTGCAGACACATCGTGTTCCGACTGCTTTGACACTCTTATCATTCGATTCCACATAAATTATTTGGCACAAAAATTAGATTTTTACACATCTTCTTGACTGATACCTTCCCCCCATAAATGACATAATTTTGTTTCGATGTTCAACGCAGTTATTATGCAGCATTAAATATAGTAAACCATTGCACGAAATTTTGAAGAGTTTGCAGAGGTAAAAGTCCATAGAGTATACTTTCCGTATGGTCGATTTTAGTAGCCACAATGTTGAGAATGAAATGTGGACAAGATACCTAAATTTCATATAAAATTTACTGTATAACAATATCTCATTTAAGTACCACATAGGTGTCGTATGGAATATTGAGAAATATTCCGTCTTTCGCGACTGTAACAAAAGATTTATTTACACTGAGCACGTTTGGCTTTATTTTAAAGCACTTCAATCAATCAAAAGGAAGTTGACAAAATACATTAAACAAAACTGTGGACTTACAAAAACATTAGGACTTGAATATACCGTCTATCAGTGAAGTGCTCTGAGCTATGTCAAATATAATTTTTGTGTGTGGCACACACAAACATCATTTATTTGCTAAAACACTGATCAGCCAACACAAACGTTGAATATTGTGTTACCGCAGCACAAAACTACGAAAGGTGACTTGGCAATGGAGGAGACAAAATACTGTCCACTGAAGGTGCTTCAAAAGAGAAAAACGCGTCTGGTCTAAATAAGCCGCTTATTACAGTTGTAGAAGAGGAATATATTTCAGTACCATTGGTAAAACTGCGACTGTGGAGCAAAAACAAGAAAGAGAACATGAGTACCATTGTGTATGTGCCATACCTTTCATTGATTGAAGTGCTTTAAAATAAAGCCAAACGCGTCCGGTGTAAATAAAACTTTTATTACAGTCGCGAAAGACAGAATATTTCTCAATAGTACATACGACACCTATGTGGTACTTAAATTAAATGAGATATGGTTATACAGTAAATTTTATATGAAATTTAGGTATCTTGTCAACATTTCATTCTCAACATTGTGGCTACTAAAATCGACCATACGGAAAGTATACGCTATGGACTTCTACATCTGCAAACTCTTAAAAACTTCGTGCAATGGTTTACTACATTTAATGCTGCATAATAACTGCGTTGAACATCGAAACAAAATTATGTCATTTATGGGGGGAAGGTATCAGTCAAGAAGACGTGTAAAAATCAAATTTTTGGGCCAAATAGTTTTTGTGAAATCGAATGATAAGCGTGTCAAAGCAGTGGGAACACCATGTGTCTGCACAGGCGAGCAGTGCAGTGATGACAAAATCGCCCACAGCGCGGAATGCGGGGAGCACGTGTCTGCAGCAGCGTAAGGGTTAATGAAGAGACAAAGCACTAGAAATTTCAAAAAATTGCATTCAAACGAATATAATTCGTGAAGTAAGGCACTTCGATATTGTTTTTAAATAATGAAAATATTAAGCACCGCACAAGGTTTGAACTCATAACCTTTCACATAGAAGCCAAACACCTTTTTTTTTTTTTTTTTTTTTTTTATTATTCACTAGAAACAGTAACAAAAATGGCTACAATGAAATGACATAAATAAGGTGACAGATAATTGCAGTCATGAATTACAGATTCAAAAAATGAGTCTTTAGTAGTAGCACAATTTAGCACCTTCACTGTCACCTTCAACTGGTGGCAGTTCAGCACGCACATTTTCTTCTTCTGCAGCCGGTTCCTCATCATCATTTCCCAGGCCCAAATTAATCATTCAGTAAATCCTTGATATGTGTTTTTTCCAGGGTAAATTACATGGACAGAAGAGAAGTCCCGAACAGCGACATCGCAAAATATTTCACTGCCTTGTTATTTTTGTCAGTTCCAGCCTTCTAAACGCATCTATAGGGAGTTCATGATCTTCCTTTATATCAGACACCAGATGTTTCTCGCCGTATTCTTGTATCTGCTGTACTGCTGATTTATTTTTCATGTGCGACTTGCAGGTGAGGTTAGAGTCGGGAACATGACCCAATCCATTCCCTCTCTACTAGGAATCCAGTTCCTAACCTATGCCCATTCGGTTGAAGACAATTCGGAGCATGTTACCATATTTCTTATTGTGATTCTGATATTTGAGTATTTTGTCGAATTCATTTTCCATATACATCTTGTATTCAATATGTTCATCGCTCCCAATATTGTTAAAAACATAACTTGTATATTTGCCCATTAACCAAATCACAGCGTTATTTTTTGCCTGAGGGTAGTAACTTTCCTCTGGTCTGAAGAAAATGTTAGTCGGTACATTGTTTGCTGAAGTTCTTGTTATTTGAGCAATTTTCTCCCTGGTCCACCTCCAGTTGATAATCCGATCTCCACAAGTGTAACGATGAGGCACACTATCAACGAGGTTGCATTTGATGCAGAGGTTTGTGTCACTTAAGCCGACGGCAAAGAGGCGCTCATTAGTGCTGATGATGTTGTTGACTACCTTGTACCACGCTGTTCTCACGTCAGACGAAAGAACATCACTACTGATGTTTTTCCAGACCACATTCCATGCTATTCCAGCATATTTGGTTTCTATGTTATTTTTCCTTTCATGTTTCCGCCTTTCAGCTAAAATCGCCTTTGCTGTAACGTTTTTGGAGTTTAAAATCTTTTTGCTGAGATAACTTAGTTCAAGATAATACTCCCTAATGTGTTTCAGCTTAAAACTTATTTTTTGTATATTTATCGGCGGCTCCACACTTTCTGGCCTGACAATATCGTATAGTTTTGCTGTAATGCACCCTGGATCATTACACATTATGCTCCATGTTCGTTTGACATACAATGCCATCGCTTTAGACTTGATGTCGGTTAGACCCATTCCTCCATTGCTTGGATCCAAAACTGCTGTCTTCACCGGCACTCGAAACAATTCCCCTTTCCACAAGAACTTTGCCAAAGTGGACATGATCGTCTTCGCCACCATTGATGGAATGGGGAGAACCTGTGCTATGTAGTAGGCCTTGGATAAAATATACGTGTTGATAAACAGTATTCTCTGGAACTGGTCTATGCTACGTTGACAGTTTTCAATCAAAGCTCCCTTGATTTTTCTTGCCACCTCCCGCCAATTTATTGCTATCATTTTTATAAGGGACGTTGTCAATGCCATTCCAAGAGCTTTGTGTTCATTAACATGGTTCGCCCACTCAATGCGTAAGTTAGCAAGCCGCTTTATATTTAGAAATTTACTTTTATTTTCATTTACCCTCGCACCTGATGCGGAACAATATTTTGCAAGTATCATCTCTAGTTGTGTCACATCTGTTTGGTCTCTGATGATTACGCCTACATCGTCCGCGTAAGCACCTACCACGGTCTTTGTTCCTTGAATGGTAATGCCTGTCAGCCTGTGCTGTAGCTGTCTCAAGAAAGGTTCCAGCGATATAACGAACAGGAGCATGGATAAGGGGCTTCCTTGGGTAACACCCCTTTTTATTTCAATTTTTTTTGTCAGTTGACAGTTAACGGAGATTTGTGCAGTAACACCCATTGCCATGTTCTTGATGATGTCGATGGTTTTTGGCAGGAAGTCCATTCGGCGCATTATCTCTATCAGGTATTTGTGATTAATTTGATCAAATGCCTTATGGAAGTCTATGAAAATCAGTCCACATTTTATGTTACTTGCCTGCGCTAGCGCAATGACATCGCGATACAAAGCCGCAGTTTGTAAAATCGTTCTTCTAAAAGCACAAGTCTGCTGTTGGCCTATGATGTCAGCAGTGCATGGTGTAAAGCGCTTGTTAATTACTCGAGCTATAATTTTATAATCTGAATTTAAAAGCGAAATCGGCCGTAGATTGTTTATTTTTTTTGCAGCCTCTGTTCTTCGGGATCAACACGATTTTGCATTGTTTGAACTCTGCAGGCACTGGCTTTCCTTGTAAGACTTCATTGACAATTTCGGTGAACTTTTCTCCTATTAGGGTCCAAAATCGTTTATAGAATTCAATGGGCAGTCCGTCAGGTCCTGGAGATTTTTTAGCAGGGGAGCTGCACACGATTTCTAATACATCTTCCTTGGTGATGTCCGAAGAAATGTTCTCATCACCATCTCGCGATATTCGTGGAAGATATGTCCCAAAGAGGTCATCGTATTCTTCTTCATTTGTTTCCCCTGACGCATACATACGTTCATAGTACGCTGAGATCTCTTTAATTATTTCCTTCTGGGTGGTGATTATGGTACCATCATCTATTTGAAGTTCATCCATGAAACTTCTTCTTCTATTTTTGGCGTGTCTGACAAGGTGGTACAATGCAGCAGTCTCATCTTCAGTGACTGACTTTGCTTTGGATTTTATTTTAAGTCCCTCCAGTTCCTTACGTTTCAGACTTATTAACTTTGCTTTTATTTTCTTGATGTCTTTTAATCTTGTAGGAATTGCATCTGTCTGATCGTAGAGGTCCCTGAGCACGCTGTAGTAGAATTCTACAGTCTGTTTCCTTTCTCTGGCCATATCTATACTAAAAGATATTAAAACTTTCCTTAGCTTCGGTTTCGCTCGTTGGGTCCACCATTCTATCACACTTGGAAAGTTGTTCAGTGAACGGAGACACATTTCCCAAGCTCTGGTTAGGGCATCTTCTAAGTCTTCTTCTGATAATAACGATATATTTAGATTCCACTGGCTTCTTACTCTTCGGGTAGGTTGTGGTGTTAAATTTACGCAGGTCAGCAACGCACTGTGATCGGAAAAACTAACGGGAACAGTTTCTGTTTTCAGTACTTTATCTGCTAAATTTTCCGATACGTAAATTCTGTCAATTCTACTACAGGAATTCGTAACAATATGAGTGAAGTTCACCATTGTTGGGTATTTTATTTCCCACGCATCTTTTAATTTTAAATCAACAACAAGACGTCTCAAGTCAGGTGAGTAATTGAAGTTGGGGGTTTGATCCTTTCGACTCAATACACAATTAAAATCTCCCCCTATTATAAGTTGGAGGGGGTTTTTCCTCAGTAAATAAATTACGCTTTCATTAAAGAATGTGGCTCTTGCAGCTCTATTACTGGTGCCAGAAGGAGCATATAAATTGACTATAGTAACTCCTGCTACATTTATTCCAATACCTCGCCCCGATTCTAATTTATCAACGTCATGTACGGGGATGCCTTCTCTAACTAAAATGGCCGTGCCAACATTCGTTTCAGTGGAAATATTGTAAAAATCAACGTAATTGGAAAAATTTAATTGTGGGAATACCACTTCCTGTAGGAGAGCAATATCCGTCGCTGACTCATACAGAAACTGTTTCAGAGCAGCTATTTTAACATCCGACTGTATTCTATTAATGTTTAACGTGGTAATCGTATATGACTGTAACATAGGGGGGTGACCTTTTTCCCGCTAGTCTATCATTTCATGCCACTCCATGCCGGATACTTCCTGAGAATCTGACTGGAGACCACCGTCACGGTTTGCATTAGAACCTTTCTTTTTACTTTTCTTGCGGTTTGCATTGACACTAGCCTTCACCGAATGTCTGCTCCGCCCACCCCCTGAACAGTTTTCCACCGAGACCGTAGTCGATGGATCTGAGTGGCAGTCGTGTGCCACCATCTCGTCTGCCAAAGGCGGCGCAGAAGCAGTTTGCAAACACTCTTCCAATGCCCCATCACTTCTATGAACACTTTCGTTTACTGTTTGTGTGTTATTGTTGTAAAACTCCACTTCTTCGTCTTGGGATTTGGACTGTGACGTCGCCTGTTGTTGACAATCACTCGCTACCTCGTCATGTTTGCTTTCAGTTGCATCTGCGAGTGAATCTGTCTGCATTGATTGACGTACGGGTACTGCAGCGCGGGGTTGTGGTGTCACCAAGAGCAGCGCATTGCCATCTACTGGCGCGTCCAGCGCTACAGAATGGGACTCTGATGTCACTTCGACCTGTTCAGGTGATGGTAGCATATTCGATCTGTCTACTGATGTACTTGACTCAGAGTTCGAATCTATGCTGACAATATTGTCTGAAACAGTTTCCAGTACTGTTTTCTGAATGTCACCTACAGCTTTCAGCGATAGGTTGATATCTTCTTCATCTGTGCTACTGCCGTCACAAGTTCGACGTCTTTTGTTAGTGGCTATACTACTTTTTCCAGCCGGATTGTCTACAGTGTCTTTCCTGAGTAAAGGTGGAAATGCTTCAAGAGTATTTTGTGGCCTGTCGTCTACATTCCCCGAAATGCTGGAAACTTCACCACCCGTCATCTGATTTTCAGTCACAAGATCAGCCAGTGTTAACCTTTTACGCTGTTGTAAATTATTCTGCAATACAAACACCTTTCTTGGACAGTTCTGCCGGAGATGCCCACTTTCATTACATATATGACAAGTCAAAGTCTGTCCATTGTATATAACGTGCGCTTTGTAGCCACAAACCAAAATATGAGATGGAATGTTTTGTTTGACATGCATATCGACAGAACGAACGCCACTAAAGCATTGCAATCTATGCTGGCTTGACCATCGTTCATTACGAATTTGTCTGACGTCACCGTATTTAGATAATGCGTCTTTTAAGTAGCAGTTTTCTACCTCAGGAGGCAAATTAAATACTCTGACTTGTTTATAATCAACATCAGCATTTGAAATAGTAACTGTACTCACCGAATTATCGCGATGGCGGAATTCAGCTTTTCCTTCAAATTTCTGCAAAATCCGTTCCAACACCAACGGGGAAAGCAGCTTCACAAAAAAGCAGTATTGCTCCAAGTCGTAATAAGCAGTGTGCGTCTGATCCGAAGTAATGCCAATAACGTCAACGATCCAGTCATGAATTTCTAGTGAACTTGGCTGAACATTACGGGTTGCTTTGTCAAATCCAAATCTTAGGGTAAGCTTTCTGGGAAACATTGTTGCCATGTCAGCAGTTAACAGTTCGCGAATACAAGGAAACTAAAATGCTGCATCACCACAATCACAATTTTACACAACACTGTTACGCAGAGTCATGAAATCCAAACAGAAGCGCCGCTCAGGACGGCCGGAAAAGCCGATATTCTGGTTCCAGATAAACGAAACTTCTGTGTAATTGCTTGTCAGAAGGCTATGAACGATAATGGACACCACTCAAAGTGTAACTGTCTGTAATACAACTATATTTTTAAGTTATTTCACAATGCGAACCAAACTGCGATCTCTGTTTACGTTGCTAAGCAGAGATATTCTTGACCGTTACGCTATCGCGTCTCGTCCGTATAGAGGATGCAATGAGGACTATAACACGTCACGCAAAATACTGACAAACACTGTTGGTATAACTATGAATTACTCACGCTTCGTCGAAGTACAATAGGAAATAAACAATTACCGCTGTTCTTTATTGCGAAAAAGCAGTATAAAAGGAAGTCTGCTATGAAGACATTGCTTTTGTTTTATTTATTTATGACTGAACGTTTCTAAAACTGAAGACACTCGTCCATGCTATGCACTGCAGTCGAGATCTGGCAACGTCGTTCTCTGTTCATTGGCTGACTGTGTTTTGTGACGTCAGATGCGCAGAACGAACCTAAACTCGGCCGCCAACATAAATGACGCGCACTTTAATACAGTGCTAGTCTAATTGCGCTTGTAGCGTATGCCCGAGTAAACATTAAACAGAAAAGAAGATTTATCTGCTACCGACATGGTTAGAATCATTCTTATTTTCAGAATGCATTCAAGTTTTAAATCAGTGTAACCAATCATACGTGGTCTGTGAACATCTATACCAAGGGTGCGTCCAGTGACGATCATACTATCTGCTTCAGTTGTAAAGACTTCCATATTTTTGAACTTCTTGCACTTCTAGTAGCTTATGTTTTTATGAGCAGTTGAAAATGAGAACCAAGCTGTATACCGGCCATTAGAGCTTAACAAACTGCTCATTTAAACCAGCAGCCTGGTGAAAACGATGTCGTACTTCACAAAACTGAATTAAGAAAGCACAACATACCAAGAAAATGCATTAATCTTGCAAATATACCGACAGTATAATATTCGTGTACGATACCGATATTGTTTCTGCACACTGTCGATAACCTTACCGGACAAATTATTAACCACCGGACAAACTATTAACCGTTCACTTAAAACAGCGCACCGGTCGTTGTAGAGTTCTGTAGACAGTATCAGATGGTCACGTGACTCTCCACAGCTAATGAAAGTCGTGCCACTGAAGTGGCGTGTATATGCCAGCCGGTTGTAAGGAATCAGTGCAGTAAGATAGATCAATGTGGAGATGTGACAGCATGGTAGAAAGGATATTTCGAGTCTGGACGTGCCCACGGTCACACCGAGAATGAAGTAGCCCGGTTTGTTGGTGTATAAACAAGGAATGTCCAAGGCGTCTGCCAGGACGAGTGCAGCACTCGCTGCCACGTAACACGGCGTAAGAACAGTGGTTGTCACACGGCTTGTCAGTGACAATACGTTTCAACCAAGAAAAAAATTACTATCAGAGAACGCTGGTCAATTTGACTTCTTTCTAAGGATGCAAGGTGACGAGTTATCGATGGTCCCATGACGCGTTTAATCTATAAGGAATGTGGCCCACTTAGGTTACCGTGAACATGAATCAAGATAGTTATTTCAACATCCTAGGTGACTAGTGTTAGCCCTTCTTCTACATCTTTATGACGTGCATGCTGTGGACATCCCCGTCCTCCAAGGTGGCAACGGCCATGGCCAAAGGATTGCACGCATATTCGTAGTTGGACGAACACTCAGGCATCCTATTGTATCATGACTAACCCGAAAAATCACCCATCTTAATTCCACTGGCAATGTTACGAACTATTTGGAGCAGCGGGTGGAGCATAGCAATAAGCATCCCTGCAATTTTGTATCTCTAACCGACGTACAGCCGTGTACAGAAGTGAAACATTGACGATAAACAGTTTACACCAGAGGAGCATAGACGGTTTTGAAATGTGCGCTACAAAACAATGCTGAAGCTTAGGTGGGTAGATCACGTACCTAATGAGGAGGTACTGAACAGAATTGGGGAGAAGAGAAATGGGTGGCACAACGTGACTAGAAGAAGAGATCACTTGAAGAAACTTGTGGATTTTTTCCCTCGCCAAACCCAGTCCATTACCAAGAGTAGACACACAGTACTAGGGTGATGCCTCATCGGCATACCCAATTCTTCGTCTGGTGTGCTTATCACAGAAATGAATAGTACTGCCAATACACACTGATCAACCAGAACATTATGTCCATCTACATAATAGCCGGTATGTCCACTTTTAGCACAGATAACAGTGGCGACATCTTGTGGCATGGAAGCAAGTCTAAGAAAACATTTCTTGGTGCACTGAATAATGGGAATTGCGCAACAGGTATGTTACTTAATCTAACTAAAGCTTTCGCCACGTTGACTACAAAATACTGTTAAATAATTCAGATGGACTGGGAATAAGTGGGGTGGTGAAAAAGTGGTTGCAGCCATATGTACTTGACTGAAATTACACATATATCACATAGCACCATATATATATTGAAAAACGTACTTCTGACGCTAAATATACAAATATAGCGGTATCACAGGCTAGCCTGCTACGTACAGTACTGTTCTTAATTTACATAAATGATTTCCCACAAAGTATCAAGCATGAGCAAACAATATTGTTTGTAGATAACTGTAGTGTACCGATCACTGACAAATCATTAGAAGCACTAAGAGAGAAAGCTGAAGACACACTTAACTGCGAATATGAGTGGGCGGTAAACAATAAAGTTACTCCTAATATAAATTCTGCATAAACAAAAGGTCAGATTGAAACAACGAGAAAATAAACAATGAAGTTATACAACGCGTGGAAAGCACAGAACTTCTGGGACTGCATGCTGACTGTCAATTAAGATTGGAAGAGCATGTAAAAATACTTAGTAATAGCCTCTCTACAGCACACAATGACCACTGAATTCTTACAACAGTATGTGATATTTACTGTATCAGATCAGTGTATTTTGCTTATATTTATTCTGTTATTAGCTATGGCATAACTTTTTGGGGAGTGAGTAAGAGAAATATTCAAGCTGTATTCAGACTGAAAAAAAAATACATGTAATGACCAAGAGTGGAGAGACAGCTCACTGCTTCAAATTTTTTAAAATGCTGGAAAGATTTAACTCTACCTTGTAAATATATTAATCTGATTGTTATGTATGTATCTAAAAATATTGCCTAGTTCATGAGTATAAAACCAGAGACTGCTACTGAGGTTACTGCAAACTTCGGAGCAGAAAATCTCATTCTGGAACATCCCCCAGGCTGTGGGCTAAGCCATGTCTCCGCAATATCCATTCTTGCAAGAGTGCTGGTCTTGGAAGTTGCGCGAGAGCTTGTGTGAAGTTTGGAAGGTCAGAGACGAGGTGCTGGTGAAAGTAAAGCTGTGAGGATGGAACTTGAATCGTGTTAGGTAGCTCAGTCGGTAGGACACTTACCCACGAAAGGCAAAGGTCGCCAGTTCAAGTCTCGGTCTGGCACACAGTTTCGATCTGCCAGGAAGTTTCGGTATTTTTCTGCTTACAGAGACAACCAGTGTCCCCGAATTGTCGATACCAGCGCAAAGTGTTCTGTTTACATGGCCGTTCTTTTCCTAATGCCTTCTGAATGCACACTGCACTGTTGTAACAGATACGCATCTCGCATTTTCCAACAAAGAAAAACTCTTTTTTGCTGCTTCGTCGTCATTTTGACACCGTACTGCAATGGCAACTGGCGGACACAAGGCAAACTCTGTGAGTTTATCAGTCACATCTGTACATGTAATCATTTGGTACTTCAAAAACGAATGAATAATTTGCAATATCCCTGTATGCATGGGCCTACATGTTATAAAAATATATGTATGTATGTACGAATGTATGTATGCATGTGTGTTATGCTCCACATCTCCTTCAGGACCACTGGGCAGATTTCAAGCAAGTTTACTAGACATATCACTTACAGTCAGCCGCGCGGTCTATGGCGCCTTGTTACGGTCCGTGCGGCTACCCCCGTCGAAGGTTAGAGTCCTCCCTCCGGCATGTGTGTGTGTGTGTGTGGTCCATAACGTACGTTAGTTTAAGTTAGACTAAGTAGTGTGTGGGCTTAGGGACCGACGACCTCAGCTGTTTGGTCCCATAAGACCTTACCACACATTTCCAATTTTTACTTACCGTCTGGAAAGAATCGCTGTGGCGATAAGAACCACCTACCTATCAAAGGTGTTAAAAATCAGTGTAGCGCGCGACACTTACGAGACTTGCAACAAAATTTACACATAATTTCATAACATTTACGAAACCTCTTCCATGGATGACATCCACAAACTGATGCAAGGAAAAAAGTTTACCGTTTACTACATTTTCGCTGTTCATGCAATAAAAGTGCCCCATTAGCATGATGTTTTAATTTATTATTTTTTTTACTACTACCTCTATTAGCAACACACTTCGCAGACAGTATCCACATATGCTGCTGATATATAACTGTACGACACAACGTTCGGGAGGCATGACGTCATAAACACTGAGCTGCGTGAAGACGAAATAGCAGGGCGAAATTCGCTAGAGACACAATCTAAATATGTGTAAAAATAAACGCGAAAATGTTAAATATACGTGAAATATATTTGACATCTACGTATGTTGGTACAAAGCTTATGCTAAACCTCTGGAACGACTTCAACGAAATTTGGTACACATATTAGTTGCAACCTGGAAAGAAAACACCACCACCTAATGAGATGGCCGCGGCTCGCTCGTTGTGTGGTTATGAATATTTAACTCCTGTACGCGTGTGATCTGAATTAAACGTGCTACAATAGGAAGACTGCTGCAGGGGTTGCGCCTAAATTCTTTCGCTGCAATGTCTCGCCAAGCCTCGCTAGCTTGCGTGACGTCGCACCGGGCGCCCCACGGCCTTCTCTTAGTTGGTGGCAGTAAGGCCGGTATTACACTATCGTGTTTCTTTGTCAAAGAAATTGGATGGTGTAATAGGGAACTTTGTCGAATCTCGCCTGTCGTCAAATAAATATGTTCAAATCTACGGCGAGGCTCTAGATTTCATAATAAAAGTCATTCGTCTTCTGTTCACTGCAATGCGAAATGCAACCGCTTGTAGCGGTGGCGTTGCTATAGCTATTTGACGTCTCTGTAATGTGTTTGTAAACATGGCTTCAAGATTGGAGTGTACCATTGACTTTTTTTTTTTTTTTTTTTTAATAAACTTGCTTCGACTAGGGGGAGAGGGGGGGGGGGGAGCAAGACGGCACAGTGCCGATGATTAATTGTATGTTGACGGGCAGGTGAAATATTCTGCAGGCGACTTCATGTCCGCAATCACAGCTAGAGCCATCCACCTCTACTTCTGGAAACATCCAGGCAGCTTTTCAACAAGCCGGAATAATGGATGTGGTCACATTCTAAAATAAAAAAAAGTCTTTCTTAGCTTTGCATTCTACTTTGTCTATTTTTGACTTCTGGATCGTACTTGTTATTAATTTTCTTGTTGTTGGAACACTAATTCCATTAATTAAATTATTAAAAAATAAAAGTAGTTCTTTGCCCATGTAGTGTACTAAACATTTATTTACCTTCACATATCCTCCCTTCAGTGCTTTATAAATCGCTTCACACGCTTCTGGAATTATCTTGGTTTATGTACAATGTGACATTCGAGTGCCGTGTTGTAAACTACAGTAGCTCTTCCTGTATCAAGATGTTTGCCTCTCTTCTGCACATTTAGCATTTCTCAAGAGTTTTCTGTTTTCTAATATGAGAAGCCACTTTACTGTGCAAATACTGACATACACTCTGATCCATTCGTAAGTAATTTACATGTAAGACTTGACTTCCTCCACTTGCAGCTTTCGTAAGAAATTTTGCTGAATGCTTTCATTATCTCAACGTAATACCTGTGGCCTCACCCAAGTATGATTCCTTTTTCCCCTTTTTCTTCCAAATACACGATGCAATCGTGGTATTAGCAAGTGCAGCACATAACAATAAGTTGTTTCCCGCCATCTTGAAATCTGACGAAAAATATGACGACAGTGTTCCAAATGGTTCAAATGGCTCTGAGCACTATGGGACTTAACTTCTGAGATCATCAGTCCCCTACATCGTAGAACTACTTAAACCTAACTAACCTAACGACATCACACACATCCATGCCCGAGGCAGGATCGAACCTGCTACCGTAGCGGTCGCACGGTTCCAGACTGTAGCGCCTAGAACCGCTCGGCCACTCCGGCCGGCGACGACAGTGTAATATCCCTTTTTAGCGCCATGTCAACGATCTTTGTCACAGAAATTGGACTAATATTTGATCATATTTCTTTGTAATGCCGGCCTAAGAACCACCAGCTTCTTATTGGGGTGAGCGTGGTAATGTGGAAGGAAAAGGGGGAGGAGAAGATAGACACACAGCTAGGGAAAGGGAGGAGACAGGCACTGAGAAGAAGGAGATGAACGGAGAGAGGAGGGGGGGAAATGGAATTAGTGGGGGGAAGAAGAGACAGCCAGAGAAAGGACAAAGGAGATGAAAGGGAGAGGGGAAGGAGGGGATGGACAAGGAGGGGGGAGAAGATAGACAAAGGGGGAAGAAGCAGATGGACAGAGGGGAAGAGGAGATTGATGGGGGGGGGGTGGAAGAGGACATTGGCAGTGAGAGAGTGGGGGGAAGAAGAGACAGGCAGAGAAAGGACAAAGGAGATGAAAGGGAGAGGGGGAGGAGGGGATGGACAAGAAGGGGGGGAGAAGATAGACAAATGGGGAAGAAGAAGGTGGACAGAGGGGAAGAGGAGATTGACAGGGGAGGGGGAAGAGGACATTGGCAGTGAGAGAGTGACAGGGAGAAGGGGAGGGGGAGAGTGACAGGGAGAAGGGGAGGAGGAACCTGACATGGAGAGCGGGAGGAGGAGATTGACAGGGAGAGGGAGAGGTGGAGATGGACAGACAGTGGGGCAGGAGGAGATAGACAACGGGATGAAGCAAGTGATAAACAGAGGGGAAAGGAGGAGATGGACTAATAGAAGACCGGAATAAATACATACTGAGGCAACGCCGGGTACTCGGCTGTCTGTACAATATGTCCTAGGGGCTGCTTGTGTTCGGTGCGACGCCGGCAGAAGACGCCGGAATTTGCGCAGTTGGTGCGGCTGCGGCGGTGGGCGGCGCGTGAGAAGCGTGCCGGCGCGTGTGTGGCGTGTGTGCCGCGCGGATCGCGGGGTCGCCGGGGCAGCGTCTCCCGCGGCGCCGCTGATAGCGGCCGGCGGCCCGCGTTGCCCTGGCCGCAGCCGCTGCCGCATGCGGGCCTTGTACTTCGGATGACCGACTCGCCGCCCGCGGACGCTCCCCCGCCGCGCTGTTTCACAACACGCGTCTCAAACCACCGCGACCTGCTTTTCCTTTTCCTCGCCTGGCTCACGTCCACAAAAGGGTAATGTAAAGCTGGACAATTAAATAGGGTAATGCTTAGCTAATTAGATTACGAAGCTGGACACGAATGTTTGTTTGCTATTTAGGGAACAAAATGATGGCGACAGGCAACGGCGAGAAAAGCATTTCTGAATATTAAAAATTTGTTAATATCTACATCTACATACATACTCCGCAATCCACCATACGGTGCGTGGCGGAGGGTACCTCGTACCACAACTAGCATCTTCTCTCCCTGTTCCACTCCCAAACAGAACGACGGAAAAATGACTGCCTATATGCCTCTGTACGAGCCCAAATCTCTCTTATCTTTGTGGTCTTTCCGCGAAATATAAGTTGGCGGCAGTAAAATTGTACTGCAGTCAGTCTCAAATGCTGGTTCTCTAAATTTCCTCAGTAGCGATTCACGAAAAGAACGCCTCCTT
Organism: Schistocerca piceifrons; assembly: GCF_021461385.2. Lineage (NCBI taxonomy): Eukaryota > Metazoa > Arthropoda > Insecta > Orthoptera > Acrididae > Schistocerca > Schistocerca piceifrons. Next base: position 1,001,065,531 of record NC_060138.1, read on the forward strand.
TCCTCTAGAGCAGGGCTTCCCAACGTGTGGTCCGCGGACCCCTTAGGAATCCGCCGTTTCTCTCTAGGGGGTCCGCGGCCACCTTTCACGAAATCGTGTAAAATAATGAGTAAAATTATTGAATAAAAATGTGAAAATCAAATTCATCACTATTTTATTTGTGTGAAAAACATGTGTACTTTTACTTCAGGTCGTATTCCCAAAAAGCCTCTGCTTCCTAAGTGAGAACGCATACACAGTTTAGTGCCGAAGAACGCGGCTTCTCTGATCTACTGTTTCGCAAGAATACGGGAGTCGTTTGCGTGCCGGCTCACGACGCTAGATGCACTGAAACCTTTTACGCATGCGTGGAGCGAGCTTTGTCGACCAATCACAGCGCTCGCTGGCACGTATGCGGCCTCAGGCATCATTAAATGTTAAACTTGGTTTGTCAGTGCACTACCTATTTCGTAAGTCGATTTTTGACCAGTTTATTACTTATAACATGGAACGGTGGCTGAAGTCGGGATCATTGAAGAAGGGTGCAGTTTTTCCATCGCCTTCACAAGAAGGGAAGTTTCCAGTTGAAATGAATGAAGAGGGAGGACGACCAAAGGAAGAGCAATCACAAGAAGCTCCACAGCCGGATTTATTATGTGAAAACGCTGCAAGTACTCCATTGGTTGCAATATCCTATGGAAGTGGGATAACCAAGAAGCGTAAGTACAACGAAACTATTTAGATATGGGCTTTATGGAGACAAAGGAGGGTAAAGCTCAATGTGTAATTTGTGCGCCTGTCCTTCCGAGGAGTTAAAAGGGTTCCAGTTAAATTGCGCCGTCATTTTGAAGGTACTCACCCGGGCTTCCAGGCTAAAGACATCGATTTATTTAAAAGGAAGAGTGCTGAACTAGCTGCTTCTCAGCATTGCATGAAAACTCTTGCAAAACAATTAATGAAAATTCATTAAAAGCTTCTTTCTTGGTTAGTTATCGACTGGCAAAAACAAGCAAAGCTCATACCATTGCAGAAAATCTCATAATTGGATTGTTAATTTCAAGTTGTTTTCATTCATCTCTAAACCAAAGACTATTGATACTCCGGGAGAGAGAGAGGGGGGGGGGGGGCATTCGGAACATGGCACTTGCATTAAGAAGCTTTCAGTTCCCATGGGTTTCACTCTGAAATTTAAAGTTACTGTACTCTTGACTGACTAGGGGTCCGCCATGGATTTTCGACTGAAGAAGGGGTCCGCCAGCTGGAAAGGTTGGGAAGCCCTGCTCTAGAGACTCCCACCAGAGTTCCTGAAGCATTTCCGGAACACTCGCGTGGTGATCAAACCTACCAGTAACAAATCTAGCAGCCCGCCTCTGAATTGCTTCTATGTCCTCCCTCAATCCGACCTGATAGGGATCCCAAACGCTCGAGCAGTCCTCAAGAATAGGTCGTATTAGAGTTTTATAAGCGGTCTCCTTCACTGATGAACCACATCTTCCCAAAATTCTACCAACGAACCGAAGACGGCTATCCGCCTTCCCCACAACTGCCATTACATGCTTGTCCCACTTCATATCGCTCTGCAATGTTACGCCCAAATATTTAATATACGTGACTGTGTCAAGCGCTACACTACTAATGGAGTATTCAAACGTTACAGGATTCTTTTTCCTATTCACCTGCATTAATTTACATTTATCTATATTTAGAGTTAGCTGCCATTCTTTACACCAATCACAAATCCTGTCCAAGTCATCTTGTATCCTCCTACAGTCACTCAACGACGACACCGTCCCGTACACCACAGCATCATCAGCAAACAGCCGCACATTGCTATCCACCCTATCCAAAAGATCATTTACGTAGATAGAAAACAACAGTGGACCCAACACACTTCCCTGGGGCACTCCAGATGATACCCTCACCTCCGATGAACACTCACCATCGAGGACAACGTGCTGGGTTCTATTACTTAAGAAGTCAATCTAATCAGAATTTTGGTGCTAGGAAGTTTCTTCTACATCTACATCTACATCGATACTCTGCAAATCCCATTTAAGTGCCTGGCAGAGGGTTCATCGAACCACCTTCACAATTCTCTATTATTCCAATCTCGTAAGCGCGCGGAAAGAATGACCACCTATATCTTTCCGTACGAGCTATGATTTCCCTTATTTTATCGTGGTAATCGTTTCTCCCTATGTAAGTCGGTGTCAACAAAATATTTTCGCATTCGGAGAAGAAAGTTGGTGATTGGAATTCCGTGAGTAGATTCCGTCGCAATGAAAAATGCCTTTCTTTTAATGATGTCCATCTCAAATCCTGTTTCTTTTCTGTGACACTCTCTCCCATATTTCGCGATAATACATAACGTGCTGCCTTTCTTTGAACTTTTTCGATGTACTCCGTCAGTGCTATGTGGTGAGGATCCCACACCGCGTAACAGTATTCTAAAAGAGGACGAACAAGCGTAGTGTAGGCAGTCTTCTTAGTAGATCTGTTACATTTTGTAAGTGTCCTGCCAATGAAACGCAGTCTTTAGTTAGCCTTCCAAACAACATTTTCTGTGTGTTCCTTCCAATTTAAATTGTTCGTAATTGTAATACCTAGGTATTTAGTTGAATTTACGGCTTTTAGATTTAGACTGATTTATCGTGTAACCTAAGTTTAACGCGTTCTTTTTAGCACTCGTGGGTGACCTCACACTTTTCATTATTTAAGGTCAACTGCCACTTTTCGCACCATTCAGATATTTCTTCTAAATCGTTTTGCAGTTTGTTTTGATCTTCTGATGACTTTATTAGTCGATAAACGACAACGTCATCTGCAAACAACCGAAGACGGCTGCTCAAATTGTCTCCCAAATCGTTTATATAGATAAGGGACAGCAAAGGGCCTGTAACACTACTTTGGGAAACGCCAGAAATCACTTCTGTTTTACTCGATGACTTTTCGTCAATTACAACGAACTGTGATCCCTCTGACAGGAAACCACAAATCCAGTCACATAACTGAGACGATATTCCGCAAACACGCAATTTCACTACGAGCCGCTTGTGTGGTACAGTGCGAAAAGCCTTCCGGAAATCCAGAAATCTGAATATAGCATTGCACACAAGTGAAACGCGGACGATAAACCGTTCGCGGAAGAAGAAAATAGAAGATTTTGAAATGTTGTAGAGCGGGAGAATGCTGAAGACCAGATGTGTAGATCGGATACCTAACGAGGAGTAGTAGTAGTAGTAGTAGTAGTAGTTGCTCTTGCCATCTCGTTTGATGCAGCTCTCCATGCTACTACATCCTGTAACCAATAACTACTACAACCTGCATTATTTGGACCTACTTACTGTATTCATCTCTATTCTCTCTACTGTATTCTCTCTACAATTCTCTCTCTCTCCTCCCCCCCCCCCCCTCTCCCTATTTCACAGAAAGTGTCCTATCTACCGATTCCTTCTTTTAGCCAAGTGCCGAGCGGTCTAAGGCGCTGCAGTCATGGACTGTGCGGCTGGTCCCGGCGGAGGTTCGAGTCCTCCCTCGGGCATGGGTGTTTGTGTTTGTCCCTAGGATAATTTAGGTTAAGTAGTGTGTAAGCTTAGGGACTGATGACCTTAGCAGTTAAGTCCTATAAGATTTCACACCCCTTTTAACCTTTTTTTAGCCAAGTCTGGCCACAAATTTCTTATCTCCCCAGTTCTATACAGTGCCTACTCATTATCATGCGACCTATCCATCTAATCTGAAGCGCTCTTCTATAGCACAATATTTCAAAGTTTTCAATTCTCTTTTTTTGCCTGAACTCATTATGACCGCGTTTCACTTCCACACAAGGCTATACTCCAGACACATAGCTTCATAAAAGACTTCCTAACACTTAAGTTTATATTCGATGTTAACAAATTCCCCTCTCCAGAAACGTTTTTCTTGCACTGCCAATCTACGTTTGATGTACTCCCTGCTTCTCATATCTTCATTTATTTTACTGTCCAAATGGCAAAACCCAGCAACTAATTTTCGTGTTTCGTTCCCTAATCTAATTCCACCAGCAATGTCTTATTTAATTCGACTGAATTCCATTGCTCTTCTTTTGTTTTTGTTGACGTTCATCTTATATCCTTCTATCGCAATGCCCACTCCATTCAATTGCTCTTCCAAGTCCTTTCCCGTCTCCGATAGAATTACTTCATCAGCAAACCTTAAACACTTTATTTTTCCTCCCTGAACTTTATTCTCTTCCCAAATTCCTCCTTGGTTTTCTTTACAGCTTGGTCAATGTGCACAATGAATAATACCGGCGATAGGCTATAATCCTGCCCAAGGAGGAGGTATAGAACTTTATTATAATGCTCACTAGGCTTTCTTTTTATACTTGGAACGGCCATGCACAATCTCTCTGCGAGTCAAGAAAACGCTATAAACATTCCGCTGTCAGATCCTGGGGACGTTTCCCATGTTTCTTATACAGACAAAGTGTAGCGATCTGGACATTACAACGAAAAATTGTTTTCTGGACATAACAACGAAAAATTGTATTCATTACCGATATGAATTTCATTAAATGACTACGTATTGATCGAAGAAGAGACAAAAGAAAATTATGGTACAATTTGAGTAAAATAATGGCTTCGTCGATAGACCACATTCTGGCACATAGGAGAAAGTAAAAAAAAAAATGTTTTATCGGCGCACAAAAAAGGTCAGATATGCTCATGAAACTTCCTGGCAGATTAAAACTGTGTGCCGGACCGAGACTCGAATTCGGGACCTTTGCCTTCCGCGAGCAAGTGCTCTCTCTTCATGTTCGTAAAACTTGCCAGGTTATTCCGAACTGTGCAAAGAGTGTACAGTACTCGCAACATTAGAATATATTCTAACCTCTACGATTCCGCTAAAAAGCTGATGAAGGAGATCGGACGCACTGTGATCAAGCTGTCGTCCGTCCGTTGTTAGTGTCGCTGTGGGCAGAACGACTGCCAATAGGCCACCGTATAAGCTGTAATTTCTCCCCTTTTTCCGTAGTAGTCGTTTCGCGAGAAGTACGTTCAAATGGTTCAAATGGCTCTGAGCACTATGGGACTTACCATCTGAGGTCATCAGTCCCCTAGAACTTAGAACTACTTACACCTAACTAACCTAAGGACATCACACACATCCATGCCCGAGGCAGGATTCGAACCTGCACCGCAGCGGTCGCGCGCTTCCAGTCTGTCGCACCTAGAACCGCTCGGTCACACCGGCCAGCGAAGTACGTTCGAGGAAGTAAGATGCTACACTCTCCTAGGAAAGTGCACTCTAGGAACTTTAATAGCAAACCTCTTCATGATGTACAAAGCACCTCTTGTAGTATCTACCACCACTGAAACTTCGTATCAATGTAACATTCTAGCGATTACTGAAGAACTTCGCGACGAAACGCTCCACTCTTCGTTGGTTCTCTCTCTCTCTCTCTTTCTCTCCCCCCTTAACAATCCAACCTCTGCCCCCTATTAATCCAATCCGTTAAGTGTTGCAGACTAGCAGTATTCAAGAATCCACTGAACGAATGTTCAAGCCACTTCTTTCTTGGATCAACTACATTTCCTTAGGATTCATCCAATCAATCTCAGCGATGACTGCAATTTAGGTCGCTCCAGACAGTCATTACGTTTTCCTGTAAGCTATCACCAGCACTGCAACCTAACATTAATGGATCAATGCTTCCACCTATTTAGGCCCAATGTGTTGCATTTAGCCGTAGCACAAGTCTCCGATCCTCGGCAGTTCTTCCTGCATTTCGCTGAAGTCATCTGGCGTTTAGTATTAACTCGGTTTGGGTGTTTTCGTGCGGGGATGGATAAGCAGACCAACCAACATACGAAGTGGCGCCATCCCTCCTCCCAGACCATCTGACGGTTCGTCTTCTGTTGTATGGATTCGATCTGGGTCTGAATGACCACTCTGTCTCACAAGGCAACGCTCTTCGTTGTTCTTTATGAAAGTGTGCTGGAAGTAAATAAACAAGTAAAACATGTCAACAGCAGTAACAATAGGGACAGGACTGCGAAAGAATTATTAATTGTGAAGAGTATTGCCACTTGCAAGTTCTTTTAGCAGGAGCCGATTTAGTCCATGGAGGCTGGTTCGCATTTTCATTCTATATAATTACTTTTACAAGTCGAAACGCCTAACAATTGTTATTGTGCACTGAATGAAAGCTTTTAGCAATCCAGTAATCTCCGACAGGTCGATCATATCAGAGGCAAAATCTATCGAGCGGTAACTTATGATGAAGCGTTTGCTGAGTGAAATTGTCTCCGCCCCCTCCACGTAATATACTGCGTAAGACACAGCACTTTTTCCTATAGGAGAGAACTTCAGATTCTCGTACTTTTGGTTTCCTGTCGTCACTAATCACTTTACTTCAAACTAATGCCGGTAATATATCTTCAATATGTCTATGGCAAATTCCGTCCCCCAACCGTGTCTCATATATGCCTGTAGTTCTTCGGCGTTTCCTATCGCCTTCTATAGAAATACAAAATTTGAACGTACTGTCAGATATTCTCCAATTACGGAATTGCAAGTAATCAAAGTCATTTCCCTGGTGACAGCTACATCAAGTAAAGGACTTGATGAATTCCAAAGTCATTCAGATGATGCCTGGAATATTTCAAGCAAAAACGTGTGTGCCTTGGCAAACCATATTACGTTCTTTACTAATTCTATGTACCTGTAATCACACTGTATGGAAATACGTGCAGTACAGTATCAAGTAACACTGTGGTGTATGATCAATGAGATGCACCTATTGGGAATTCAGTGACAGGTAACACTGATTTATGTGTGTACGTAAAGAAACGCGCCTGGCAACATTAAAAGATATATAGTGCATGTGACTGGGCTCACTAAATAGAATCACAAGTGATGTCCCCTCTTGCACTAAAATTTAGTACATTAACACACACTGGATGCCAAATGTAACTGACAAAGTGCCCATTTTAAACAGCTTCAAAATAAAAAAATGGAGAATAAATCTACAGCTCCGAGATTTGATCAAAGTAATTAGATGTCACGGGCAGGGTTAGTTAGCTTCATTATTATTTTTGGAGCTATTACTCGGTGAGTCACCGCGACAAAATTACCTCAGACCGCTGTATACATCCCGAAAGGCGTAAACTCAATTACAACTCAGTTCATACGTCAAAATCTACTTACGTCGGGAAACGGGCGGACATTTGCTTCTCTGGTTGAATGTTCTACAAAGTGACACAGAAAGTGACGTATAGAAGACAGACATCCCGTCAGTTTTTTCCGGGTGGGTGCCAGTATGCTGACGCCAACATTGAACAGCTGACTCGCCTCTCAACAACCCGTAATGCGACAACACGAAGGGCGAAGCAGCAATTCGCATAGCTTCTCTGTCGCTAGCACATCCGAACGGCATCCACAGCAGAGGCCGCATGCAGCTAACGTATGAAAGTCACACGCATCTCTCAACACTACATGCCTGCTAATAGCTAGTCTTGCATCGTCTTCGCGCAAGGCTCACTTTACTCGCTTTCGTTTAAAATGCGACAACACATACAACTTAGTCACAAGATTTTGATCTAATTCTCATGTACGCAAATACGTCTCACAGTTAAATATTCCTCGTGCCCTACAGAGAGTAAGACCAGTTGAATTTCAGGATCCGCGATAGCACTGCTCTCATTCAGCGCGCCTTAAGTGGGGAGGGGTAGGGTGAGGTGGGATGGGATGGGAGTGGGGTGGGGGCGATATGTAAAGACGGTTTGACAGTGCATTCAGTGTTACTTTTTGCAAGTATTTTGGGATTGAATAAATGTGAAACTGAAGTGACAATTCATATTCAATCGGGGCTAGGTTATGGCTTGGATCAGGTGATGGGGCCAAGATTCAGTCTCGGCGTAAAAGTTATGCACTTGCTGTTGAATGATACTACGCGTATTTCGGATTTTGTGTTCTGTGTGTAACAGCGAGTTTCGTAGATAACTGGTAGTATCAGCAACAACCCACAAGAATTCTGCCTTACTTGTACTTTGTTGGTGTTAGTGGCTACAGCAAACTACTAAATTTCAGAACCGTAAGTTATCATTGTTGGTGTTAGTGGCTACAGCAAATTACTAAATTTCAGAACCGTAAGTTATCATTGGATGAAAAAATACTGTGAGGATTTTTTTTTTTATTTCATGTGTGTGTGAAATCTTATGGGACTTAACTGCTAAGGTCATCAGTCCCTAAGCTTACACAGTACTTAACCTAAATTATCATAAGGACAAACACACACACCCATGCCCGAGGGAGGACTCGAACCTCCGCCGGGACCAGCCGCACAGTCCATGACTGCAGCGCCCAAGACCGCTCGGATAATCCCGCACGGCTTTAATTTAATACTGAAGTTGAGAGTATCTCCTTTAATCATTTGGTAGATCTGATATAGTGGTGTCTTTCCTTTGTTGCAGACATGTTCAATGTGTTTATTGAATGTTAATCTTGAATCAATAAGTAAGCCTAAATGTTTTATGCTGTTCTATTTGTGATATGATTTATACGTCTCCATTAACTCCTTTATCAGTGAATAGGATGGCTTCAAGGCATGTGTACCGGCACAGAAAAGGATTTAGTGAGGAAATCAAATAGTCGTGTCCAGATGAACAATAGACTAAGTGCTCATACTTCCTGACAAAACTGGGTACTGAAGAGGGATCCGAACCCGTTCCACCGCCTTTCGCAGGCGACTAAGATGGCCTAGAGGGTCGTGGTGTATTTTGCGGAGGTTATTCTCACAGTCATTCAGGCGTCGGGACTTTCCTTTGTACCCAAACAGCCGGAAATGCCTCCGGGTCCCTGCTTGTAGACTTATGAGTCGGCGCGGACAGACGAGACAGTCCCAAAATACCTTACCGGTGCGGTTGGTGTATTTGCCTAGCGCCCAAGACGGCGACGGCAGAAAAACTGGCGCCAGGAAGCGGGCGGGGGCTTCTGGTTTCTAGCGGTCGCAGACGCTAAAACAGGAAGTCCGGGTAAACGCTGCTCACGCTATTACAGCCAAAGGCGGCTCTCTGAGCAGTCGCCTGTATTTCTCTTACCACGCTTACTAGAGCTCCCAATTCTCGTTTATCACAAACACGTTTCCAAATATAACTACTGGTTCGTTATATCATTACCATCATCATATTTTCTTTTCTGCTAGTAGGTCCTTGGCGTTTCCAATTTCTGGCGCGCCATCGCTTCCTTCTTAATGAAGTTGTATGTGCTGCCGTCCAGGACATCGTTCAGGATCTGAAATCTCTCCTTTCTACACAAACACCCCTCTCAGACTGATTTCATACGCCTCTCCTTAATATTAGTCCTATCCAGTTTCTATTCCCTTGTATTACACTCAGTAATCGTCTTTGCACTCCGATCCTCCTCAATACCTACTCATGTCTCATCCCTAGCCAACCAAATTAATCTTTCCATCCTGCGCCATGCCCACGTTGTGCACCATACAGGGCATTTCATACAGAACACTTGATCAGTTTTTCCCTTTTTGACCACACTGCTGCAGAAAATTATCCTTTTATTAAAAATACCTCTTTCGCCATTGCTATCCTGGTTCTAATTTCAGTATCTTCCCTAAATTATTTCAGGCAAATGCTACGATAGTGGCTCTTATGAGGCCACGGGCAACTAGGTGTCCCATCCTAGTCGAACTGCAGATGTTAACCCTTTAAGCCCTGGTTTCTGCCTAAAACCAGCATTTATTATATTTTTTTAAGCCCAGCGTCTTTCACGTGAAAACACCGGTGCCACCGATGCTATTCCAAGACAGAGACGCCAAGCAGTACACTAATGCAGCAATCGCTTATAGCATTCGAAGCAACGGTTGGTGCTTAGTGTTTGCTACATGACTGTAGAAGATTTGTATCTACAAATTTTTGTAACATAATTTACTTGACGTGTGGTCTTGCATAGCGATCTCGCTAAGATGATCTAAAATCACTGTCACATAAATGTGAGTTTGTACTACAGCTTTTATGAGTAGTTTCGACAGGAAACCACTGGGGCGTTATGTACTTCTATAAGTAATTTTGTAACTGGATGTAAATTAATTAAGTGTAGGCCCATTTTTTGTTTGTTATTTAGGACTATAATTTGCTTTAGGTATTATGATTGATGGAAGTTTCGAGACAGCATCCATGATCTAAACGTCCGTCTGTTAGAAGATGAAATTCCTAGTGATTTGGATTCAGAAACATCTGAGGGAGGAAGTGACCATGAGGATGCTTCCGTGAATGTTCTCATCAGGCAGGTAAATTAGCAACTTTAATTCCTTTGCCAGGTTCTGAACTGGAAATTAAGTCCCATGCTTCTTGACACCGCGTAGGGGAACGATGCGGGAGACATGCACCGCCGTAATAAGCAAGGCCCTAATTGAGGTGGTGAGGTGGTTTCCCGTTGCCTTCTTCGGCTGTAATGGGGACGAATGATGATGATGACACAACAACACCCAGTCATCTCGGGGAAGGTGAAAATCCCTGACCCCGCTGTGAACCGAACCCGGAACCCTGTGCTCGGGAAGCGAGAACGCTACCGCGAGACCACGAGCTGCGGACAGGTCCTAAACTACTCACTGAAAATGCGGTTCATGACGAAGTTGATGATACTGAAGGCGAGCGTGCCATGACATACACACAAATAAGATGGTTTACATGGTACAAATTAGCAGCTTTGCATGACCTTCACTGAAGAGGTCGGACCAAATGTTGATGTAAGCTGTGAATCTTCGGTGGAGGTGTTTCTGAGCTTGTTTCCACAGCAGATGACCGGAAGTTGATAGCCGTATCTCCCAGTGGTTCCAATGTGAAACCATCTCCATGAAACAACCGCTTGTTTTTGACCATTTCTTGTTGTGTTCGTTGCTTACGATGACACACTTAATTTTGTGAAAAATTTTAAAGCTGTATATTTTTTCATAACGTCTGTAAATGCCCGTGCGTATGAATTTTATTTTCTTGTTCTCAAAATGCAATATCATGACATGTCCAACATTCTTGTAAAAGTGTTCTACAGATAAATTACACTGAGGCGGCACACGTCATAGGATAGCGATATGCACATATAAAGATGGCGGTAGCATTGCGTACGCAACGTATAGAAGGACAGTGCATTGGCGGAACTGTCATTTGTACTCAGGTGATCCACGTGAAATTATTTCCGACATAACTAAGGCCGCACGACGGGACTTAACAGACTTTGAACGTGGAAAGGTAAGTTAGTTGGAGCTAGTAAGGTCAATTTCAGAAATCGTTAGGAAATACAATATTCCGTGGTCCAAAATTTCAAGAGTGAGCCGAGAATACCACGTTTCAGGCATTACCTCTCAGTACGGGCAACGCAATGGCCCACGGTCTTCACTTAACGACCGAGAACAGCGACGTTTGCGTAGAGTTGTCAATGCTAATAGACAAGCAACACTGCGGAAAATAAACGGCAGAAAACAATGTGGGACTTATGACGAACGTATCCGTTCGGGCTTTGGGGCGCTAATGGGTTACGGCCGCAGATGGGTGACGCGAGTGCCTTTGCTAACAGCGCGAGATCGCCTGCCTCGCCTTTCCTGGGCTCGTGACAATACTGGTTGGACCCTTGACGACTGGAAAACCGCCGCCTGGTCTGATGTGTCCCGATTTCGGCTGGCAAGAGCTCATGATAAGGTTCGAATGTGGGGCAGACCACACGAAGCGATAGACTACTACTATTACTACTACTACTACTACTACTACTAAACTTTCTGTCACTTTCTACTCTGCTTCCTATGTATGTAAAGCTCTGCATTTGTTCTAATGTTCCTCCATTTAGGATTCATTATCTTTACCCTATCAAGTTCTCCTTTTGTTTTCGGTGTACTGATTTTCATCTTGTAGTTCTTTCCTTTAGCTTCTATAAGAACAACTATTTCCTGCAACTGTTTTCAGTACGTTGCTAGAAAGTCTATGTAGCCTGCAAACCTACGAGGGTAATCGCAAAAGCAAGGTCTTCTATTTTTTTTATTCGTACATAGACCTGTTTATTCCTACAACGGTTTACATCAGTTCACAGCTTGAACATTTAGCTATATTTCGAGATAATCACCATTTCTGTCGATGGGCTTTAGTAGACGCTGTGGCAGTTTTTGTATGCCCATGTCATACCAGCTCACCGCCATGCTGTTCAGAAAGTTAGGAACTCTTCTTTCACCTCGTCTTCGGAGCTGGATTGATTTTCGGCCAAATGATCTTTTAACCTAGGGAACAGGTGACAGTCACTGGGCGCCAAGTTAGGACTATAGGGTGGGTGGGTCATTATGTTCCACTAAAACTGCTGCAGGAGAGCAACGGTTTGCCGAGCGATGTGTGGGCGAGTGTTGTCATGGAGAATGTATACGCCCTTGCTCAACATTCCTCTTCTCTGGTTCTGAATTGCCCGTTTGAATTTTTTCAGTCTCATAGTACGTGTCAGTGTTAATGTGGTCCCAGCGCATTCAGCTCCGACGACGAGGTGAAAGAAGAGGTTCATAACTTTCTGAACAGCATGTCGGCGAGCTGGTATGACATGGACATACAAAAACTGCCACAGCGTCTACGAAAATGCATCGACAGAAATGGTGATTATGTCGAAAAATAGCTAAATGTTCAAGCTCTAAACTGATGTAAACCATTGTAGAAATAAACAGGTCTATGTACTTATAAAAAAATAGTAGACCTTAATTTTGGGATTACCCTCGTATATCCTTCTTTCAATTTTTATACCCCCATTCCCTCTGTCATCTAATGGACAGAGTTCAATCATATTCTCTGAGTAAAGACTGAAATGGTAGGAGACAGCAGCCGTCTCTTACTACTTATTTCAAATACCGTCCAACTGACACTTTCTCCTCTTAATCTCGTCGATAGTGTTCTGTTATACAGAGAGAGTTTATATGTCACCTTTACCTTTCCCATCATTATAGCTGTAAGCTTATCCCAAGCCAGATTGTCAAATGCCCTTTCCAGATCTACATAACACATAAGTCTTTCCCTTTTCAATAACCCTCGCACTTGAAGTTAGCAAAAAATGTATTCCCTCTCCTGTGTCTGTATTCCTTCTAAACCCAAACTGCTCCTCGGGCAGAATCCCCTCCATTAGCTTTTCCAGTCTTTTATTCGTGATGCTGAACATAACTTTAGTTGCACATGAAATGAGGCTAATCGGCCTTTGTTCACTGCATTTCTTGGTTCCCTAGTCACTTGGTATCGGAGTCACTACCATCGTCAAAAAGTCCACCGACCATTTGCTTGCCATTAGTATTGGACTGACCAGGAAGTTATTTCCTTTACTTAACTGAAGAGGTTAACATTTAATCGTTATTAGATAAAAAAATACGTAAATGCTGTTACATTTGCTGAACTGGCAAACCTAAACTGCTTGGCAACAACCCTATACGTGGATAGGTACTTGTAAATTGCTAGACCAAGTCTCTATTTTAGTGACGAAGGTTATCGCACACAACCGACAACTAGTGACAAAAGACTCGCCAATTCTGCATACGAGATTAGGAATGTATTTTTACTAATTGTGGAGCTTTCTAGCCAATCCAATTCTCCAAAATTTAGAGAATGCAGTAATGTCCCTTCAAATACCACTTCGCACTTTTTCCACAACGAGCAAGATCTTGGCAGGTATAATAAAAAAGGTTATGCAAGTATCTCTTGTGAAAAATCTCCCCCTCCATATTTTTAAGAATTCACAGATATCCTTAAGGAAACCGTACTCACTCTATGTTACAAATCCTACGAACATACTTGTAACTACACTTCACAGTGATATTCATCTAACACAAATGACGCTCAGCCTGCCGGGGTGGTCGAGCAGTTCTAGGCGCTTCAGTCTGGAACCACGCGACCGCTACGGTCGCAGGTTCGAATCTTGCCCCGGGCATGGATGTGTGTGATGACCTTAGGTTAGTTAGGTTCAAGTAGTTCTAAGTTCTAGGGGACTGATGACCTCAGATGTTGAGTCACATAGCGCTCAGAGCCATTTGAATGACGCTCAGAAAACTGATTTATCAGACCAGCGTTGTGCTGTTATACGATCAGCTCTACAGTCATGCGCATCTGTCCCTCTTTTCATTTCCGCCGTTAATTCTTTTTTCCCCGAATACACGGGACATTATGAAATTTACTTATTGCAAATTAACTGACTGAAAACAAAGGACGGCATCCTAAAGCTAGCAAACTCTAATCTTACATGTGACGATAACACCATACATTTATACTGAGTTCTCGTGAAACTAAGAGTGTACTAATGAAATCGTAATTCATTCAATTTTGTGTCACAATGGTCTCTCGTCATTAGCAGCTGATTTGTAGTATTGTGCACCCTTCACACTCGATTATAAAGGCACCACCAGGTAATGTTCAGGAATTTACTCCGTTATTCTAGGTTCAGTTTCTTCATAGGCAAGAACTGGATAGCACGTGTCGCGAGAAATGTGGGCTTCTCAAAGTCACTGGCGCCTCTTCAGTATACAGCTTATAGTTCCGTTTAGTATTCCATGGCCATACAGTCACGTTTTTTGAACAATAACTTTCCCCTCGCGAGGAGGAGAAAAAAAAATCAGCGAAGCGGGTGGGTGTTCTCGGCGAGTCTTTGAGCCAAGCCGCCCAAAGGCAGCCACCCACCCGCCGGCCTGTATCTGTCAGAATCGCGGGCCGTAAAGAGGCCTTCTCGCTTCACGCCGCGCCCTTTTTTGCGCATACGTCAAAAGCACGCCGGCGACCAAACACGTGCGCGCCACATCTGCAGCCGGCCACGGACAACGAGGAAGAGTTGTACGAACAGCGCCGTCGACGCGACGGGCCCCTGTCGACCAATTTTGTGAGCGAACACTGTTCGTGAAGTGGCGCGTGCGTCCGATCTGATTCATGTAGTTCCAGCCACTATTTCACCAGAGTAGATCTTCGCAGGCAATGCTCCTGGGTGCGAAATAATGACACGAGTGGGTAACTGTTAAGAAATTAACGAAAATGTTTTCTGTTATAAAATAAATAAATAAATAAAAGGAGCAACACACTATATTCGAAAAACCCTCGATATAAGCTAAGCCATCGTAATTTATATCCACACGTATTCCTCAAGCGATTCTACAACAAGCCGCGGAAGGTATTTCATACCAATATTAGCGATTATACGAGGCGTTTTTTTTAAGTTAAGTACCGTTTTGAAATTAAAAAAAGACGTGCTAAGATATCTCAATAATTTTATTTTTACGTGAAAGCCTGTACCTTAATGTACGCACTGACGCCATTACAATCTGATTCTTCCTAGTTTACGTTGGGTACTGAGTGTTTAAGGTGTCTCCGATATTCGTGAGTCCCGCCGACTGTGAAGTACGGGCTGTTATAAGATTTCTTAGTGGTAAAGGCCTAAAGGCGATCGATATTCATCGTGAGATCTGTGCAGTTTACGGAGAAAACATTATGAGTGATGGACTGGTAAGAAAGTGGGTGAAAGCATTTGACGATGGCCGCACAAGTGTGCATGATGAACAACGGAGTGGGCGTCCTTCGGTCGTTAATGAAAGTTTGATGCAGGAAGTGGAAAATAAGGTGAGAGAAAACAGATACTTTACGATTTCCACCTCGCGGGATGACTTTCCTAATGTTTCTCGTAGTGTTTTGTATGGCATTGTGACCGAGCACTTGAATTACCGAGAATTGTGCGCACGTTGGGAACCGAAAATGTTGACGGATGTGTACAAAACCAAACGTTTAGACAGTGCACTGACTTTCCTTGAGCTGTACCACAACGACGGTGATGATTTCTTAAGCCAAATTGTTACGGACGATGAAACATGGGTGGCCTACGTCACACCAGAATCAAGCTACAGTCCATGGAAGTTGAGCAAGGGCATCATTTTGCTGCAAGACAACGCCCGTCCGCATGTGGCGAATCAGACCAAAGATCTCATCATATCTTTTCGATGGGAAACTAGATCATCCTCCTTACAGTCCCAATCTTGCGCCGAGTGACTACCATCTGTTCCTGCACTTGAACAAACACCTGGGCGGTCAGCGTCTTCAAGACGATGACGAAGTCAAAACAGTGGTGATTCAGTGGTGATGCAGTGGTTAACAAGTCAGGCGGCAGACTTCTATGAGGAGGATATTCAAAAACTGGCACAACGTTATGACAAGTGCCTCAATATTCACGGAAATTATGTAGAAAAGTAGATTAAGGTACTGGCTTTCATGTAAAAATAAAATTATTGAGATACCTCAGCACGTCTTTTTTTTAATTTCAAAACGGTACTTACTTAAAAAAACAAGCCTCGTATTTCCCACTCCAGTCACTAATCGTGTATGAGTAAATTACTGGTTAAATATATCTCGGTACGCGACCTAATCTCTGCCATACCATTCTCTTGACATGCGACAGCCTCAGGTCCTCCCTCCAAAGCAACCCTGTTATAACACTACACTGAAATGACAAAAGTCTGGGACAGCGATAAGCACATACACAAGTGGTGGTAATACCGCGCACACAGGGTGTAAAAGGGTAGTGAATTGGCAGAATTGTCACTTGTACTTTCCTACGTGATTACGCCCGCACGATGGGAACTAACAGACTTTGAATGCGGAATGGTACTTGGAGCTAGACGAATGGGGCATTCCATTTCGTAAATCCTCAGGGAATTTAGTATTCCCAAACCTACAGTGTCAAGAGTGTGCCGAGATTATAAAATTTCAGGCATTACCACTCACCACGGGCAATGCAGTGGCCGATGGCCTTCACTTACCGACCGAGAGCAGCGGCGTGTGGTATGGGCTGGTGTTTACATGAAATGGTCTGGGTCCTGTGGTCCAACAGAACCAATCATTTAATGGAAATGGTTATGTTCGGTTGCTTGGAAACCATATGTTCCCAAACAACGTTGGAATTTTTACGAGTGACCACGCGCCAACTCACTGGAACACAACTTGCTAGCGATTGGTTTGTAGAACATACTGGACAGTTTGAGCGAATAATCTGGCCAACCAGGTCGCCCGACATGAATCCCATCGAACATTTAATTGGACACAATCAGAGGTCAGTTAGAGCAGAAAATCCTGCACTAGCAACACTTCCGCAATTATGGACGGCTATAGAGGCAGCATGGATTAATATTTCTGAAGGGGGCTTCCAATGGCTTGCTGAGTACATGTCACGTCGAGTTCCTACATTACGCGGGGCAAAAGGAGGTCTGAGGCGATATTAGAAGGTATCCCATGACTTCAGTCACCTCAGTTTACGTGAATGTGGACTCGACATGATCACAGCAGCACGTATTTCTATCTGTCAAAAATGGTTCAATTGGCTCTGAGCACTATGGGACTTAACTTCTGAGTCATCAGTCCCCAAGAACGTAGAACTACTTAAACCTAACTAACCTAAGGACATCACACACATCCATGCCCGAGGCAGGATTCGAACCTGCGACCGTAGCGGTCGCGCCGTTCCAGACTGTAGCGCCTAGAACCGCTCGGCCACCCCGGCCGGCTTGTATCTGTCGATGTCTGTCATGACTCCAAGCAAGATCAGAATAATTACATTGCGCACAAAGGCATTTTAGAGTTCATTCTTGTCGCGCTCTATACAAAAATGGGGCGGTAAAAAATCCTAAATTTACAATGTGAAGTACGCTCCCTTCTTTTCCTTCTTCTTCGTCTTTTCCCGTTCCTATCTGGTAGGCATTTTTATATGGATTTTGGCACTGTTAGTGGCAATTGTTGGCCGCATGTCCTGACGCTACAACTCAGCCCGGGATGGATCAGTGTATTTCAAATGTCTGCGTCTAGAGTAAATCTCATCTTCAAGCATGAGAACATTTTCTATCTGTTTGCGTAGCGTATATCTGAAACGGGACGTGGGCAGCAGCCCGGTATTTTCCCAGTCGATGCCTAAAAAACCACAGCCAGACTGGCCGGTTCGTCAGCCCTCGTCATTATTTGGTGTATCGGATTCCATCCGGCACTGGCTCGCCTCCCCGAATAGCAAGGAGCAGACCGTTAACGCGCTCAGCAATCCAGACAGGTCATGTGAAAGTACCCTTTGCCATTCACTTAACAATGGTTTCGAGAGTATACAGGGTGATTCAGAAGTAATGTCACATAATTTGTGAGGTGATTCTACGTGTGGAAATAAGCCTAAAAACCCACATGACCTGTGTCCGATTTTCGATTGTTACAGAAGTGGAGCGGGTTGAAGACCGACCACACACACACACACACACACACACACACACACACACACACACACATCCACGAATGATTATGAAGACAAGTGTGAATATTACTTACCGAAATGCTGTGTAGGCGCTGTGGTGAACAGAATAATGGTAGAACAGATGATTATCCATTCTACCGCCACAGCCGAACAACATTTGAAGACCCTGGGTTCGAAAATTTTACGCGAGCAGGAAGCTTCTTTAGCACGAATACCTACCCCACTTAAATCACATAGACATCAAAGATAAGCCTTTCGGGGACTGTCAGACGAAAGAGGATGTAAACCACTTGTTTCGCTGCAGTTTCTTCGAAGCACAGCAAAACTAATTACTGAGAAACCTCGTGAAATTGAGGGTGTTCTTCCCAACAAAAGCTCAAGTTTTATTCTGTCTGAAGCCAGTTTTTACTACATACGAGATAATAACGAGTCTGTACGAAATTTGGCGTACTATATGCGCTTACACGAACACTCTACCCTCCAGGTTTATGCTCCTCAATCCCTTGTTCTTTTTTTTATATTCTGTCTACACCTGATACTCTTTCGTTGCAAGTACTGCGCCTATGTAACACTCGAACGCTACTTATTTTGTTCAAACTATTTACATTGTGATTTCTCTGTACATATGATTCTACATTTGTACCAATTTGATGGCAATATGATTCAGTAACCGAAGCCAAAGGAAAAAGAAGTATATGGACACTTGTTACTATCAGAAGTACAATCTGTGGAGTGATGAAACAGTCGGGAAGACCACACGGCGGTTACCACTAAAGTTGTCAGCAAACTACACAATGTCGGATGTGAGGTAATACGCACACACTGGTAAGGAAGACGTGTAATAGTAGTAACTCGTACGCGTCCTCAGCAGAGACTCGTCAAACGCGGGGAGAGAAATCCCGCCAACATGAGTACATTGAGTACGGAATCTAGTTTTGAACCTCTACACATAAACATCTGGTTGCCCCGTCAATAATACAGCTTTCATTACGACTTAATCAGGTTAGCGAAGAGGTCAAAACTGGAACAGGACACAAAGGCAAGGTGCTTTTGTGGCACCAAAACTACTCACAGCAGTTCCTGAGGAAGTATTCATACCCTCAATCAAGGAGAACCGAAGGAGCACATGTTACTAGAACGTAGCTGGTTCCCCTTAGTTTTGCTGATGACATTGCACTCTATGCATATAATGCAAGTAATCTACTAACGGGAAAACTTAATAGAGCAGATCTGAAAATAGGTCTGAAAATCAATGAGACAAACATTATTGAAATATAATTGTACAAATTAACTATGAAGTCACAGAACAAGTTTGAGTTCTTGTATTTACGGCAGATGAACGTTGGTTGGCTGGTTGCGGTTTTAAAGTACTAAACAATGAGATCATAAGTCCCTCGGGCAAGATTGAACTAATGACGTTAATCAGAAATCTGACTGAATTATGAAAGTATGTAGTAGTGGAAAAGTCAAGGCACTGAAGGCAATACTGATTCAAGATCTGAGAAATAATTTAAAAATACTCTGGTTGGGCCGATACGTACAAGGAGCAGAAGGGAGCAACCCCTTCCCACGGGGCTAATATGTGGCGAGAGAAAAATCACCCGCATTTACCCACTCCAAACGGAGAAAAATCACCCGCATTTACCCACTCCAAACGGATTAAGGGCTAAAACAGTTACAAAGTAGAGAATGCCTTCTAGCCGAGCCACTCATAATAGCAGAAGCGAGAACGCTAAATGTAAAAGACATCAGCTGAACCGACAATAATAAACTAAGGTGAGAGAAATAATCAGGTCTGGAGGTGGGTGTGGTCAGGCGTGTGTGCCCGGGACTGTACGCGACGGGAGTCGTCCCTCTCATAGCCATCCACCCCCGATCCGTTACAGTCGAAATGTTAAAAGATGGGAACAGCACCCACTATTCATCGGGGTGATACGCGACACATCAACAAATAAGGCAACTTCGCTCAAAGTATAGTCAAGAGCAGGTGCAATACGATAGCTCCTCTGCCATTGTCACGTCTCCACATAGACTCATCCTACTGTACTGATTTGTACAACAGACTGGCATATACAAACCATTTCACTGCCAGTGGAACAGGATCACGTGACTGCCCGGTACCAATTATACACCATCTCCAGTGCTGCAAGGCACCCAGTGTGCTCTTTTTAAATGGCTGGCTGAAATGTATTCTGGCGAGTTTATCTTCCAGTTAGAAAGAGAGAACTGTGCAACTGGTTTGGTCTTTTTAGGGCTCCGTACCCCAACCGGTAAAAAAGAACCCTAGTGGGATCACTTCATTGTCCGTATGTCTATCCGTCCGTCTCTTGGGACCCTTTTTCTCACGAATGGGAACAGGAATCAAGTTGAAATTTATATCAAATACTAAGGTCTACAGTCCCGTGGCAGTGTAAAAATTTAAGCTTCAATTAAATTTGCACGGAAACCACAGAACGTGAAACATATCCACTTATCTATTTTTTTTCCTTTGCATTTCTTTTAGAAAATGCCAGGCACAGTCTATATAGAGTATAAAACGGGTGTCATTTTCCTTGCAATAATAAAATTAATATCATCTAAAATATTAATACGTAAATGTTGCGTCAGCTTTCATTCTCTTTCCAACTATCGAAAAACGTTTCAATAAGTGCGACTCAAACCTACGCATACGGAAGTTGCCAGTGATCCAACTGCAGGCCTCATACATCATCTCCACCGCCCCCTCTTTTCTTTGTTTCTTCCTCCCTCTAGCGTATCAGCAACGGATAGAAATCACACATTCTCCCACTAACTGGAAACTGTTTAATTGCAAGTCTGATGTGTAGCATGAAATTTGCTTGTTTTCGAGTCTTCTAATGATTCCTCCTAGCCCGAAATGGATCCTAAATCATGGCCTCATGATTTCCATTTCTTTCCGAAAATGGAAGCATAGTAGGTCTACCCCCCCCCCCCCCCCCATCAACCATGGACCTTGCCGTTGGTGGGGAGGCTTGCGTGCCTCAGCGATACAGATAGCCGTACCGTAGGTGCAACCACAACGGAGGGGTATCTGTTGAGAGGCCAGACAAACGTGTGGTTCCTGAAGAGGGGCAGCAGCCTTTTCCGTAGTTGCAAGGGCAACAGTCTGGATGATTGACTGATCTGGCCTTGTAACAATAACCAAAACGGCCTTGCTGTGCTGGTACTGCGAACGGCTGAAAGCAAGGGGAAACTACAGCCGTAATTTTTCCCGAGGGCATGCAGCTTTACTGTATGATTACATGATGATGGCGTCCTCTTGGGTAAAATATTCCGGAGGTAAAATAGTCCCCCATTCGGCTCTCCGGGCGGGGACTACTCAAGAGGATGTCGTGATCAGGAGAAAGAAAACTGGCGTTCTACGGATCGGAGCGTGGAATGTCAGATCCCTTAATCGGGCAGGTAGGTTAGAAAATTTAAAAAGGGAAATGGATAGGTTGAAGTTAGATATAGTGGGAATTAGTGAAGTTCGGTGGCAGGAGGAACAAGACTTCTGGTCAGGTGACTACAGGGTTACAAACACAAAATCAAATAGGGGTAATGCAGGAGTAGGTTTAGTAATGAATAGGAAAATAGGAATGCGGGTAAGCTACTACAAACAGCATAGTGAACGCATTATTGTGGCCAAGATAGATACGAAGCCCACACCTACTACAGTAGTACAAGTTTATATGCCAACTAGCTCTGCAGATGACGAAGAAATTGAAGAAATGTATGATGAAATAAAAGAAATTATTCAGATTGTGAAGGGAGACGAAAATTTAATAGTCATGGGTGACTGGAATTCGAGTGCAGGAAAAGGGAGAGAAGGAAACATAGTAGGTGAATATGGATTGGGGGACAGAAATGAAAGAGGAAGCCGCCTGGTAGAATTTTGCACAGAGCACAACATAATCATAGCTAACACTTGGTTTAAGAATCATGAAAGAAGGCTGTATACATGGAAGAACCCTGGAGATACTAAAAGGTATCAGATAGATTATATAATGGTAAGACAGAGATTTCGGAACCAGGTTTTAAATTGTAAGACATTTCCAGGGGCAGATGTGGACTCTGACCACAATCTATTGGTTATGACCTGTAGATTAAAACTGAAGAAACTGCAAAAAGGTGGGAATTTAAGGAGATGGGACCTGGATAAACTAAAAGAACCAGAGGTTGTACAGAGATTCAGGGAGAGCATAAGGGAGCAATTGACAGGAATGGGGGAAATAAATACAGTAGAAGAAGAATGGGTAGCTTTGAGGGATGAAGTAGTGAAGGCAGCAGAGGATCAAGTAGGTAAAAAGACGAGGGCTAGTAGAAATCCTTGGGTAACAGAAGATATATTGAATTTAATTGATGAAAGGAGAAAATATAAAAATGCAGTAAGTGAAACAGGCAAAAAGGAATACAAACGTCTCAAAAATGAGATCGACAGGAAGTGCAAAATGGCTAAGCAGGGATGGCTAGAGGACAAATGTAAGGATGTAGAGGCCTATCTCACTAGGGGTAAGATAGATACCGCCTACAGGAAAATTAAAGAGACCTTTGGAGATAAGAGAACGACTTGTATGAATATCAAGAGCTCAGATGGAAACCCAGTTCTAAGCAAAGAAGGGAAAGCAGAAAGGTGGAAGGAGTATATAGAGGGTCTATACAAGGGCGATGTACTTGAGGACAATATTATGGAAATGGAAGAGGATGTAGATGAAGATGAAATGGGAGATATGATACTGCGTGATGAGTTTGACAGAGCACTGAAAGACCTGAGTCGAAACAAGGCCCCCGGAGTAGACAATATTCCATTGGAACTACTGACGGCCGTGGGAGTGCCAGTCCTGACAAAACTCTACCATCTGGTGAGCAAGATGTATGAAACAGGCGAAATACCCTCAGACTTCAAGAAGAATATAATAATTCCAATCCCAAAGAAAGCAGGTGTTGACAGATGTGAAAATTACCGAACTATCAGCTTAATAAGTCACAGCTGCAAAATACTAACACGAATTCTTTACAGACGAATGGAAAAACTAGTAGAAGCCAACCTCGGGGAAGATCAGTTTGGATTCCGTAGAAACACTGGAACACGTGAGGCAATACTGACCTTACGACTTATCTTAGAAGAAAGATTAAGGAAAGGCAAACCTACGTTTCTAGCATTTGTAGACTTAGAGAAAGCTTTTGACAATGTTGACTGGAATACTCTCTTTCAAATTCTAAAGGTGGCAGGGGTAAAATACAGGGAGCGAAAGGCTATTTACAATTTGTACAGAAACCAGATGGCAGTTATAAGAGTCGAGGAACATGAAAGGGAAGCAGTGGTTGGGAAGGGAGTAAGACAGGGTTGTAGCCCCTCCCCGATGTTGTTCAATCTGTATATTGAGCAAGCAGTAAAGGAAACAAAAGAAAAATTCGGAGTAGGTATTAAAATTCATGGAGAAGAAATAAAAACTTTGAGGTTCGCCGATGACATTGTAATTCTGTCAGAGACAGCAAAGGACTTGGAAGAGCATTTGAATGGAATGGACAGTGTCTTGAAAGGAGGATATAAGATGAATATCAACAAAAGCAAAACAAGGATAATGGAATGTAGTCTAATTAAGTCGGGTGATGCTGAGGGAATTAGATTAGGAAATGAGGCACTTAAAGTAGTAAAGGAGTTTTGCTATTTGGGGAGCAAAATAACTGATGATGGTCGAGGTAGAGAGGATATAAAATGTAGGCTGGCAATGGCAAGGAAAGCGTTTCTGAAGAAGAGAAATTTGTTAACATCCAGTATTGAGTTAAGTGTCAGGAAGTCATTTCTGAAAGTATTTGTATGGAGTGTAGCCATGTATGGAAGTGAAACATGGACAATAAATAGTTTGGACAAGAAGAGAATAGAAGCTTTCGAAATGTGGTGCTACAGAAGAATGCTGAAGATTAGATGGGTAGATCACATAACTAATGAGGAAGTATTGAATAGGATTGGGGAGAAGAGAAGTTTGTGGCACAACTTGACCAGAAGAAGGGATCGGTTGGTAGGACATGTTCTGAGGCATCAAGGGATCACCAGTTTAGTATTGGAGGGCAGCGTGGAGGGTAAAAATCGTAGAGGGAGACCAAGAGATGAATACACTAAGCAGATTCAGAAGGATGAAGGTTGCAGTAGGTACTGGGAGATGAAAAAGCTTGCACAGGATAGAGTAGCATGGAGAGCTGCATCAAACCAGTCTCAGGACTGAAGACCACAACAACAACAACAGTAGGTCTACCTGAAATCTCTCACAGTGTGAGTTACTTTCAAGTGGTCCCGGCCGCAGGTCGTCGAAATTGGAGAGCCGCTGCTTCTGGTCTTCTCCATGCAAGCTGTGAGAACGTCACTTAGGAAGTAGCATAACAGTGTAGGCTAACTAACTGGGTATTTCGGTAATAATAGTTCTGAGAAGCTGCAAATAAAAATAAAAATTATAATAATAATGCCAAAAACTTTCTCTAACTTGCGTAACTGCCTAACCTTTCCCAGTACAAGCAATACAATGAGGTGCCAAAAGTCATGGGGTACCTCATACCGTATCGGACCTCCTTTAGCTCGGCATAGTGCAGCAACTCGATGTGACGTGGACTCAACAAGTCGTTGCACTTCCCCTGCAGAAATACTGAGCCATGTTGCCTCCATCGCCATCCATAATTACCTAGATATTGCCGGTGCATGATTTTGTGCATGAACTGACCTCTTATAAGTGTCCCATAAATGCTAGATGGGATTGACATCGAGCGATCTGGGTGACCAAACAATTCGCGCTAATTGTCCAGAATGTTCAAACCAATCCGTGGCCCGGTGACATGGCGCATTGTTATCCATAAAAATTCCATCGTTGCTTGGGGACACGAAGTACGTGAATGGCTGCAAATGCCCTCCAAGTTGCCCAGCATAAGTATTTTCAGTCAATGAACTGTTCAGCTGGACCGGAGGATCCAGTCCATTCTATGTAAACACAGCCCACAACATTATCGAGCTATCACCAGCTTGTCCAGTGCCTTGTTGGCAACTAGGGTCCATGGCTTCGTGGGGTCTGCGTCACACTCGAACCCTACCATCAGCTTTTACCAACTGAAATCGGGACTCCTCTCACCAGGCAGCGATTTTTCAGTCTAGGTCCAACGGATGTGGTCACGAGCCCAGGAGAGGCGCCGCTGGCGACGTCGTGCTGTCAGCAACGGCACTCGCGTCGCGTTGCTGCCATAGCCCATTAATGCCAAATTTCGCCGCAATGTCCTAATGGACACGTTCGTTGCTCCTCCTCCACTGATTTCTACCGTTATTCCATGCAGTGCTGGTTGTGTGTTGGCACTGACAACCCTACGCAAACGCTGCTGCTCTCGGTCTTTTTAAGTACAGGCGGTCGGCCACTGCATTGTCGTTGGTGAGAAACAATGCATGAAGTTTTGTATTCTCTCTCGGCATATTCTTCCTAACACTGAATCTCGGAATACTGAATTCCCTAACGATTTCCGGAATGGATGCATGATCACGCCGGAAACCTTTCCACATGAATCACATGAGTACAAATGACAGCTCCGAGCGAGCGATATGTCGAATGGGTGAAGGGACCTCTTCGTGTTGAAGGTTCAGGCTTCAGTTAGCTCATGCCTTCTGTCAGAAATGTTTACAGGGAACAAAGCTAATTGGTTTTTGATGTAGGAAGTGTTATTTTGTTGTGTTCTTGTATAATGATTGGTGGTGGCGTCTAGACGTTGAAGAGGCGAGCGGTCGTCATTGTTGCAAATTTGGTTGTGTGATGGTCTGGGATAATGCCTATGTTTCGAATAAGTGGGTAAAGAGAGTTCTGCGAGTTGCGAAAGAATGTTTCTGATTTCCTAATGATGATGTCTGTGATTGAGGGGAAATTTGTGTTTGTGTATAAGTCTATGTTTGACAGATAACGGGGCGCATTTGACGCCAGTCTCAGAAACTTGTTGTGGACTACTTTGACTTTTCTAATGTTAGTTCAAATGGCTCTGAGCACTATGGGACTCAACATCTGAGGTCATCAGTCCCCTAGACGTAGAACTACTTAAACCTAACGACATCACACACATCCATGCCCGAGGCAGGATTCGAACCTGCGACCGTAGAAGCAGCGCGGTTCCGGACTGGAGCGCCTAGAACCGCTCGGCCACCGCAGCCGGCTTCTAATGTTAGTGTCACTGTCTAGCGACCAGAGTGCCGACCCGTAAAGTACAGCTGGCAGTACTATCGTTTTGTACATCTTGAGTTTTGATTTGACCGTGAGGCCATTTCCTTTTAGCAGAGGGTATAATTGGTAAATGGACTGTGCGCCCTTGTTGCATATCTGTGTGATGTGGTCCTTGAATGTAAGTCTTTGGTCGAAGACAATTCCTAGGTATCGAATGCTGTCTTTCCAGGGTAGGACTACGTTGTTGAAAGTAATGCTAACATTTGCGCTCATCCTACGGTGGGTAAACATTATCGCCTGCGTCTTTGCACTATTTATTGTTATTTTTCACAGGTTTGCCCACTCCTGTATGGCTCTGAGGTGTTGTTCCAGCTTCTTTGCGATGAAGAGAAGGTTTGGGCTGCTCCTGTAGACGGCAGCGTCGTCAGCGAAGAGTGAGAGGTGACCTGGTTGTTTCGGGATATCGTTGGTATAGATAGAGGACTGGGCCCATAACTGAGCCCAGTGGGACTCCAGCCTCTATTTCTTTGGTGATGCTGACTGCACCAGAAAGATGGACGAAGAATGTGCGGTTCCTCAGGAACGAAGCTGCGATATTGGTAATGTGCCTTGGACACCCTTGATTATGGAGTGTTATAAAAAGGTACGGCCAAACTTTCAGGAAACATTCCTCATACACAAAGAAAGAAAATATGTTATGTGGACATGTGTCTGGAAATGCTTACTTTCCATGTTAGAGCTCATTTTATTACTTCACTTCAAATCACATTAATCATGGAATGGAAACACACAGCAACAGAACTTCAAACACTTTGTTACAGTAAATGTTCAAAATGTCCTCCGTTAGCGAAGATACACGCATCCACCCTCCGTCGCATGGAATCCCTGATACGCCGATGCAGCCCTGGAGAATGGTGTATTGTATCACAGCCGTCCACAATATGAGCACGAAGAGTCTCTACATTCGGTACCGGGGTTGCGTAGACAAGAGCTTTCAAATGCCCCCATAAATTAAAGTCAAGAGGGTGGAGGTCAGGAGAGCATTGAGGCCATGGAACTGGTCCGCCTCTACCAATCCATCGGTCACCGAATCTGTTGTTGAGAAGCGTACGAACACTTCGACTGAAATGTGCAGGACCTCCATCGTGCATGAACCACACGTTGTGTCGTACTTGTAAAGGCACATGTTCCAGCAGCACAGGTAGAGTATCCGGTATGAAATCATGATAACGTGCTCCATTGACCGTAGGTGGAAGAACATGGGGCCCAATCAAGACATCACCAACAATGGCTGCCCAAACGTTCACAGAAAATCTGTGTTGGTGACGTGATTGTACAATTGCGTGCGGATTCTCGTCAGCCCACACATGTTGATTGTGAAAATTTACTATTTGATCACGTTGGAATGAAGCCTCATCCGTAAAGAGAATATTTGCACTGAAATGAGGATTGAAACATTGTTGGATGAACCATTCGCAGAAGTGTACCCGTCGAGGCCAATCAGCTGCTGATAGTGCCTGCACACGCTGTACATAGTACGGAAACAACTGGTTCTCCCGTAGCACTCTCCATATAGTGACGTGGTCAACGTTACCATGTACAGCAGCAACTTCGCTGACGCTGACATTAGGGTTATCGTCAACTGCACGAAGAATTGCCTCGTCTATTGCAGGTGCCCTCGTCGTTCTAGGTATTTCCCAGTCGCGAGTCATAGGCTGGAATGTTCCGTGCTCCCTAAGACGCCGATCAATTGCTTCGAACGTCTACCTGTCGGGACACCTTCGTTCTGGAAATCTGTCTCAATACAAACGTACCGCGCCACAGCTATTGCCCCGATCTAATCCATACATCAAATGGGCACCTGCAAACTCCGCATTTGTAAACATTGCACTGACTGCAAAACCACGTTCGTGATTAACACTGACCTGTTGATGCTACGTACTGATGTGCTTGATGCTAGTACTGTAGAGCAATGAGTCGCATGTCAACACAAGCACCGAAGTCAACATTACCTTCCTTCAATTGGGCCAACTGGCGGTGAATCGAGGAAGTACAGTACATACTGACGAAACTAAAATGAGCTCTAACATGGAAATTAAGCGTTTCCGGACACGTGTCCACATAACATCTTTTCTTTGTGTGTGAGGAATGTTTCCTGAAAGTTTGGCCGTACCTTTTTGTAACACCCTGTATATTAGACCTTGGTGCCAGACACGGTCAAAGGCTTTCTTAATATCGAGAAAGACTGCTCCCGTGCTGTTCCTTATGTTTTTGGCTGAGAATTGTTTCCGTCAGACGCATGGCTTGATGCCAATGCACTGCCCTTTTATACCTTGTGTTCGCGATACTACCGCCATCTGTATATGTTTATACCGCTCTCCCATGACTTTTGTCACCTCAGCGTATGCCGCGGTTAATTCAGTACAAAACACTTCTCTCACTAACGGATAAGAGCGAGACGAGAGGGGCGGGGGTGGGGGGTCGAGCGAGGCCGCCTGTCGCCACCTCGGCGACGCGGCTGCGGGAGGTGCGTAAAAACAGTGTGTGAGCGTCCGCGTGGGTGCCGTTCCCACGGCCCGGACCGCCAGCTCCAGACCGAGACTCGGAAGTGGCCGGTCCCACGCTGCAGCCCGGAGCCAGCGCCCCCAGCAGCGCGTGCGACACGTCACGCCAGCCAGACGACCAACAGTTGGCCGCTAAAAAACGAGCCCAGCGCAGGGGCCAGGCGGGTGGAACGTCGCCGCGCCGAGCGCTCGTCCATTTAAACGCAGAAATAGCTCGCGCGCGCACACACACATACTGCACCTGTTGGATCCGGAGGCTGCAGACATTCCCAGCCTTTCCGACGGATCCACACCTGTTTGAGAAGTGCTGAATGAGCGAGATGATATCTCTTTACTACTGCAGAGTAAACCATTTCGCTTAAACAAGTACTACGCCCCGACTGCCCTACACATTTAGTGAAATTATCCTGGCTTCTACCACGACATATGAAGAAAAAAAACACATTCTTGTGAAATTGATGGTAAATTTTTGCATAAAAACCTTTTTTTTTTAAATTCAAACGTATTTCGGAAGAATTTGTCTTCAGCAAGTACTGTTTAGTGGCAAAGTACATTACTTGACATGTTTTCAACTTACCGAGTAAAGTGTCGTTGTCGCTTCAGTTTTTCGCGTTACAATTGTTGCAAGCTATTTATGATAGCACAGGAGTCAACTTAGACGTGAAATTTATCGATAGCATTTCATTAATTTTAAATTGAGATGGGAATTAATCAAACCAGAAGCGTTTCAGTTATGGTCTATTTATTCTGTGCTCACCAAACACGAAATACCGAGTGATCAAAAAGTCAGTATAAATTTGAAAACTGAATAAATCACGGAATAATGTAGATAGAGAGGAACAAATTGACAGACATGCTTGGAGTGACATGGGGTTTTATTATAACCAAAAAATACAAACGTTCGAAAAATGTCCGACAGATGGCGCTTCATCTGATCAGAATAACAATAATTAGCATAACAAAGTAAGACAAAGCAAAGATGATGTTCTTTACAGGAAATGCTCAATATGTCCACCATCATTCCTCAACAATAGCTGTAGTAGGGGAATAATGTTATGAACAGCACTGTAAAGCATGTCCGGAGTTATGGTGAGGCATTGGCGTCGGATGTTGTCTTTCAGCATCCCTAGAGATGTCGGTCGATCACGATACACTTGCGACTTAGGTAATCCCAAAGCCAATAATCGCACGGGGGACCTGGGAGGCCAAGCATGACTAAAGTGGCGGCTGAGCACAAGATCGCCACCAAACGACGCGCGCAAGAGACCTTTCACGCGTCTAGCAATATGGGGTGGAGCGCCATCCAGCATAAACATAGTACGTTCCAGCAAGTGTTTATCAGCCAGGCTGTGGATGATGCGATTCTGTAACATGTCGGCGTACCTCTCACTTGTCACGGTAGCAGTTTTGCTGTCCAGCGCCATCTGTCCGACATTTTCTGAATTTTTTTTTTGTTCTAATAAAACTCCATGTCAGTCCAAGCATGTGTGTCAATTTTTACCTCTCTATCTACATTATTCCGTCGTTTATTAAGTTTTCAAATTTATACTGACTTTTTGATCACCCTGTATATAGCCACAAAGTCAACTGTCTCCTCCTGTTTCGGTGAATCTTGGGCTGGCAACACACTATTCGTGTTACTTCTACGTACATTTAGCTTTCGTTAAAACTCGAATCCAGTTCTTCTCTTTCGATAAGTTTTAATCTACCACATATCACAGAATTAACTTAGCGCGTCAAAGCACTTCTTCTGGAAGGTCGTCTTTTGGGAGGTCGTCATAGTGAAGCCAACAACTCGGTCATCTCACTAACATCGGCATACATTTGCAGGCGTCTTCCAAAGTACTTCTCAGTTTATCTTACATGTAGTCTTCCCAACAGAAGTTCCTTTATTACAGTGGAGTTATATTGCGCAGCGTTTGGTTGCACTGAAAAATACGTGAAAGTAAGTCGTTTCACTTGCAGAGTTGTCTTACAAAACACGCAAAAAATTGTGAACATAATTTCCAAATTAAGTCAGTGAATTTACAGGGAAGTTATGGAGTGATATCGTTATCAAGCAAGTAGAAATTATCTATTTGTGAGTATTAATTTGCGTCTATGTATTACGAACTGAATGAGTAGTTGGACAAAAATTTGGAAACAATTTCTGAAATACGCACTTGAATGTAAATGCAGTTGCTATACAAGCCTGCAGGTTTCGCTGTTGTTGGTTACCACTGACGGCACACGTGCAATGTCCTAAACACGTTGCAAGTGCCTGTCGTGGTCGTAAGTATTCTGCGCACTGAGTGAATTATGTCGCAGCTAGATTAATTCCAACGTGGACACATTGTTGGTGCTCGTAACCAAGATAGGTAAGCGTTCAGTGTTTCAAGAAGCGTCGCAGTGAAGATTTATACCGCGAGTCACAACGCGGACGAAAGTGTGTGCTGTGTGTTCATGGCAGACTCTCACTGAAGAGGATTTGGAGAAAAATAAGACGATTACACCAGGAAAAGTTACTGCAGAACTGAATGTGGCACTCGCGAACCCTGTCAGAACCAAAACAACAGGAAGGGAGCTCCATAAGATGCGGATTGCAGGGGGAGATGAAATTCCAAGATCACTCATCAGCGATGCAAATGCACATAACAGGAAAACGTGATACCGGAGCCATAACACCTGGATTATAGAGCACTGGAACAAAGTCATTTGGTCGAATGAGTCTAGTTTCGCACGGTTTCCAAATTCTGGCCGAGTTTACGTCACAAGAGTGAAACATGGCGGAGTTAGGTGGTGATTTGGGCAGCCATATCGTGGTAATCCATGGGCACCATGGTTACTCTGCGGCGTCAGGTCCACCTCACGATACAATGTTTGTTCCCCAATGGTGATGCTGTGTTCCAAGGCGACACGGTACCTGTTCAACAGCTCGCATACTCCACGGTTGGTTTTGTGAGCACGAGGATGAATTGACGCCTCTCCCCTGGCCACCATATAACCAGATCTCAATATTACTGAGCTTCTGTGGTCTACTTTGGAGAGATGGATATGTAATCGCTATCAGTCTCCCCAATAGTTAACTGAACTGAGTCACGACGCACTCACCCGAAAATTATATCGGACCTGTACATATCCATCCCGTGACGAATGGAAGCTGCTTTGAATGCAAACTGTTTTCCTACACTGCATTTGGCATGATAATGTGTTTTTGATGTTTCCATATTTTTGTCCAGCCCTGTGTATCTATCGACGTACGACAGTATCTCAATAACTGACTCACTGCGAAAATTTTCTGTATAATAAACGATTTCTAATGAACTACACTTACCTTCTCGATGTGGTTTCGGTATCTGTACAAGATTAAATAAAGGTCATAAAATATAAACACTTATTTTGTTTATAAATCGAACATAGCTGATAGAAATTGATATCATTACTTATGCAAGCATAATACATCATTTCACATGTACTGCTGAGGAAACTAAATGGTTCCTACCACACTAATACTACTACTTCTTATACTATTACGGGAACAGCGAACTAAGTGACTCGCACTGTATCAAAGACTTCGCTGAAGTCGCTTTTGAAAAGAAAGAACTGTCAATATAGTGCTTAAAACTGTCGTTTCGCCAGGACAAGCGTAGGAATGAAAACCTTCGCATTAATACTGGGAATTATGGAGAAATCCTGTTAGTCATACACGTGTAACGCTGATTCAACAAGTCAATCAAGCTTTCAGTTATAAATTAGAAAAACTGTAACTGTCGGCTCCACGTCGCATACTGCGTAACGACAGAAACTTGATTCTTTTTGTCCTGTGTGCTCTGTCTTGTGCCTTTGTTTTTTAAACCTCAACATGACAGATAGGTGCAAAGTAAATTTGCTGCCTTAAATGAGATCCCACGAGCCGTTCGAATATTTCAACATTTATCTGTGCAAATGGTTCATATTTTCTGCCAGAGCTTGTTTCATTCCGGTATACAGCTCTCATACCTTTATTCCGGTCATTAACGCATCACATCACTGGCGACGACACCAGGATCCAACCGTCACAGCCGTGTCTCGCTGCACCATAAGAAGCAAACAACTGAAAGGTCTACGGAACGCATGTATCCCAACGATGTAAATTACTTCCGGGTAAGACACCGTATTTAACGTTCATTCAAGCACTATATTTTTACCAGCAAAGTTTTTTGTTAACTGGTCTTACTCTGTTATTGTCGCGGTAACAATGGCATTTACCAACTAATATCCCGTAATCCGATACCAATTCCCCCAAATTTTCCGTAGGTTTTGGTTAACAGTCATCAGAAGCCACATTACTTGAATACTGGTTTCTGACAGGAGGGTTCGCAGTGCAACAACTTGAAGCAGTGGCATCAGCAGGCACTGTTGTTTCGGGGACCTACAAGACGCACGTTACCTTTGTGTCTTCACGAAATTGCACCAGCCTATGTAGTGTCCAACAACTCTAGAAAATCCTATTGTCCAACAACTCTAAGAAAATCCTATCCAGACAGCAGAATGTTGGGCTCTACTTCGATCAATGTATTATCTTTTACTGTCATAATATTTCTCTCTCTTCCTCGAACAGTTCGAAAATCTGTCTTTATCTCAAAGTATAATTTTATAATCTCACGTCGCCGGCAGGAGTGGCCAAGCGGTTCTAGGCGCTACAGTCTGAAACCGCGCGACCGCTGGTTCGAATGCTGCCTCGGGCATGGATGTGTGTGATGTCCTTAGGTTAGTTAGGTTTAAGTAGTTCTAAGTTCTAGGGGACTGGTGACCTCAGAAGTTAAGTCCCATAGTGCTCAGAGCCATTAGAACCAATCTCACGTCTTAGACACGAAAACAACAATGTATCTTATTGTTTTGTATATCTTCGGGACCAAGCTCCATTCAACTTTTTGTCCTACATACTGTACATGCCTTACCTCTGGCAAAGAACTGCTTATGCGAACTAAACAACTACAGCAGCATCGTGGGTTGGATTCTACAACAAACATTAATTCTAAAGGACAACACCTAAATTACAATTGCTCTGTAAATCACTGTGATCCTCAATTTGAAAATTCATTAAGTCTTTCACCGCTTCTTCCCACTAAATCGACTATTCATATCATTCCATCGCATACTTTTTGAATTGAACCGATTAAAATGAACAATATATTCCTACAACAGATTGTGATGCCTGCTTCAGGCAAATTATGCGCATAACGGCAAATACCCTGACTTGTTTTCAAGCACCTATCAAAACAACATTTACAAAATTAGACTGGCGTTATAAACAACACCATGAACGAAAACGAAATACCAAACCAACTAGCAGCATGATTTGGCAACTTTAATGAAACCTGTAGACATGGCGGAAAGGTAAACATACTGTATAAGCTACGAAGAATGAGTACGAGAATTCAAGGAAATTTTCCATTTTATGAAAATATATAAGGTTTTAAGAATAACGTATAATAGTTGGGCATACCTCTGAAAGAAAATTTGACATTCAGAATCTGACCATCACAGTACTCTGCACAAATCGTCGTTCTTGTGATTTGGCATCTCCTGGTCTGAAGCAACAATGAAATGACAGAACTATGAAATATCACTGCCAATGAACGAAAGATGTGGTGATCGTCTACTTCCGCACCCTACAAGATCTTGGGGATCCCTATACATCACTTTGCAAAATCCAATACTACATTTTAATGTTCTATGTTCTTTAAACCGGAAGTATAGGTTTAAATCACTGTTACTAGAACTGAAAGAAGAACACTGCTCCGAAGACACCTCCCTTTGCTATTAATATCTGGAGAGAGAGAGAGAGAGAGAGAGAGAGAGAGAGAGAGAGAAGGAGAAATTGCAGAAAGGGTGGGGGAAAGGGGAGGGGCGTGATGAGCTTACAGCACAATTATTCTCAACAAAACATTGTTGTAAGAAAACAAGTCTAAAAATACGTCTTACTCTTTCGTAAAATAGAGAAAATGCAAAGTAAATGGCTTCCTCATGAACTGAATATTTTATATAGACCATTGACACACAACTATGTAGCTTATTTACAACGAGAGAAGTTAACAATGCCGTGGGTTACATTAAAGTAGACAACCTGCGTCTCATGTTTTAAGCCCATAACTTTCGTTCATGCCTTCACATTTATTATTTTCTGATGGAAGTCTCAATCAAAAACGTTAACTCATACATTTGAGAAGCAATGTTGATGTCTGTCAAAAAAATGAAAACCACAATGGAGCACAGACTTGACGCCATGGTGTTGACGTTATGAAATCTAAACACAGGCAACCCCAAAAAGTGTATATATAAGTAGGTATATTCTGATCTACGTAATGAGTAGCATAAGTGCAGTAGTACTGAAAAGCTTATTAAAAAAATAAAAAAACAGTACGCGCGCACACATTAAAGGGAACTGCTTCGGGCTGAAGTTATTTACGGTAGTGTTTACAAAAAAGCAAGTATTTACTATGATTCACAATACTAAGGTCAATGCCTAACGCTATTTTGAAACAGAATCTAACACTTCAAGTCATTTTCATAGTGTAAATAGCATCCGTACAAAAACAATTTTCGTGTAGAAATCAGTTTAGATAATTTCTGCATTTTTTGGACTTACCAATACTTCACCAGTGCGGTTACTTGGAGAGGGTTCACCTGATCTGGATAAATTTTTCGACATAGGGAATAAATAGCATCGAGTCCTGCCGGAGTTGGCGGAAAAAGCTCCATTGGCAACCGATACCTCGCACCACTTAACTCGCTCATTCCACTTTTGGAACTAACTCGAGCACACCACTTCCACTGCCAATAGTTCGTACGTTTCACGCAAGGTGTCACTGGCTGGTTGGAGATGCAGTCCAAATCAGCATACTTATATTTAACAATAAATTGACGCCACAGTTAGAATCAATAATAGAAAAATAAATCGTTACAAATTTATTCTGGTCGAAATATCAGTTTGTATCGGTGTGACCTCCTTTCTGAACTTTTGGTTCGGAAGCTCAATACATTGACTGCTTGTGAATCAGCCGGGTTGGGTTGGATGAAGTGTGGGAGGAGGAATTGTAACAGAGATGGAACCTTACGATGTTATAGTCAACCAGCCAGTTGTCATTGATAATGTAAGTTTGATTTAGTAAAACACGTTCCTTACTTTCCTGAATAAATGTTGTATTAATACCATCAATACAATATTTTGTGTTATGGAACGCCATATTTAAGAAACACTGTGACCACTGAAGTGTCTACATTGTTTACTGCGATTGTTCTAGTAAAATAAACAGCAAATAGTTTTGCTGCATCGCCATAGAGATTGCAACGATATTGTGTGCGGAAGCATACCTTTGAATTCCTTATCAATAATTGTGAGGTGGCCAATATCATTCTAATACTCCCAAAAATAACTATCACATCACATGTCATTTCGATGAAGTTTTTGCCTCCACGAAGTCACAACAGCCAGAAGCCGCACAAAACACACATATTGAATAGTTACAAGGCAGTTGATTGTTAAAAGTAAATAAATAATTGCGAGAGATACTCGATCATTTAACCAGTGTGTCAAGTGTCCCGCGTCCGTTCTCTGGAGGTTATGAAGATAAACGAACGTGGTTTAGGATTTGAACATACAGTTAGAAGGAATAGATGAACTGAAGCCCTGTATTCGTGTACATGGTTTTGCATAAAATACACATATCTGATACAAGCATTTCTTTCTCTGGCAACGCAGCTAAGACCTAAACAGTATTTAGGCAAAAGGTCATTAACAATATCATGTAAAGTTAATAGCAAAACATCTTACAGAATTCTCTTAAGGAATCTGGGAATTCTTACGCTTACGAGTTAATACATTGATGCCCAAATGGTATTTGTAGTTAATTGTAGTAGTGAATTTAGGATGAACTGTAAAATTCACAGCCACAATACTAGATGTAAAAATCATGTTCATATAGAGATCGGGTTCAGAAAGCTTTGTTTTGTTGCAAATGTCTGTAAGATAATGCCAGCAGACATCATGTAGGAAATTGTAAATAGCAAAATAATAAAACCTACTTGTAGGGAACCAAATTAATCACTTCAATAATTTATCGCAGTATTTCTGTATTTGGATGTAAAGTCTGGTTAAAACTAACAGGCTTCGACTTTCCCAGAATATAGTGACAGAGCATGTTCTGTGTAAAGTTACAAATTATCTTAGTTTGATTCATTATAGAGAAACAACAGCTGAACAGTGTAAGAGGAATTGCAGTCCCCCCCACTCTTCCAATTATCTTTATCTAGATTAAGTCTTGTATAACCATCATCATTAGTAGATGAGTACTAGTTTTAATTTGTTGTAAGGCTACTACACCAACACATATAGGAAGTATCCTTTCCTTCATGATGGAGTTCGTGCAATGTGATGATGTGTGAACAAATGAATTATCACAGGACAAGTATCGTAAGTAATTCCTACTGTGCAGAAATAGCGGTATTCAGACTAAGGAACTATTGGGTTGATTACTTCAAGTGCAAAGGTTGATAAGTAAGGATTGTAATTGTTAAGTGAAAGTAAACTCTCAGAAGAATGGAAACAAATATGAGGGGGTTGTATCTAATCATTCGACCTGAGACTTGTTATGATTCCTTGGAAAATGTGTCAACCGTGAATTTTTTAAGTTTTTAGCTGCTCTGGGAATATTCTTTTAAGTAAATAAGAATAAATATTATCCATCTTTTTCAAATGAATGTCAACAGATTACACAGTTTTGTGTTGGAGATAGCATGTTTGTGCCCTAAAGCACGTTTGCAATTTATGATTAGTTGAATGCGACCCTTTTTGAAGAACAACTTTTTGTTATGTTTATGGAAAGCTTTAGTGGTAAGTGTCCATCCCTTGACTGGAAGAAATAATTGAGTTATAAATGTAATGCTTTCGGTGGCAAGATTCTATGCACATATGTTAAAAAATAATATTGAGAAACATTTTATGGGATAAGAACAAAAAAAAAATTGATTCTGAGTTTTTCATTTATGTGTGGGTTGTTTTTTATACGTAAGCTATCTAACAGAGCAATGTGTTTAAAGACAGCAAACAGTCCATGTAATATTCGTTAATAAGAAAAGGTGCAAGACTCTGAGCCGTTTAATAAGTTTTAACTGAGCATGAAGAATTATGGTGTCCAAATGACCTACATCAATGTAGGTAGAACGTTGTATTGTAGAAGCATCAACTCTGTGAAAGTGGGTAATGTATTGTAGGAGAAATTCCGAATTAGCAAAGGGGTTTGACAGAATTTTCCACTGGCTCCTCTGTTTAAAATATAACGGGAAGTAGTACTGAAGACATGGAGAAGTAAATCCAGTCTCGTGGGAATGTCTCACGTACTTGCCAAAGACAAAGTGATAAATGCCAAAGATGGTGAGAACACTAGTTATATATGTACTAAATAAGCTGTTTGAAGAACATGACAAGTGGGATTTAAAAACACATACAGAAATCTGAGTATATGATAGTGGGTAGTGACAAACAAAATGATTTATATGCTGAGAATTTTAGTATTAAATGTTGTTCTTTTAAGTATATAGGCATAACTGAACCTGTAAAAGATAAGTATCTGAGAAATCCATATAACATTGAAAAGTACCCTGCAACACATATTTTGATGTGTCTTGATTTAAATATGGACACTTGTGATCCAGTTTCAAGGAATTTTGTTCTTCTAGTTGTGTGTGAAATTTGATCATTCCTCTGTATTTATCAATGATAGTTTTTCTTATCACATTGTGTTTCATATTGATGAATAATTATTGTTTTTTTAAGCATATACAGCTCGTCTGTTGATGTATATCTTGTTCAAAGTATCAATAAATGTATTAAATTTGATATTGTTGCCATTTTGCTGGTGTAAATGGCTATAGTACACCAAAATAAATAAAATAAAAACTTTTCCATAATTACAGACTGATCTGCAGCATAGCCAGAGGTCTAGGTTAAGTTGGGAAGTGACAATTCAGTTGAGTTGGTGACACCAACAAGTGTGAATGCAAAGTAAAGGTTGCTTTATCCAATTGATCTGTAGTGTAGCCTTATTCTACGTTTATGCCACATTTAACATACCTTTATTTATAAAAACACAACTACAAATTACATTCAGAATAACAGTATTGGGCAAATCTCTGACAAGTATTTTGATGCATATGGCAAATAAAATGAAAAAATGCAGAGTTGACAGCACCACAGAACTCTTCCCAGCTTAAATACACAACATTCATCACTATCTGCGAAAAAATTGCTCATGTGTCTTTCTGGGAAGAAGAATGTCCGAGAGGAAAAAAGAGAGAGAGAGAGAGAGAGACTGATTTTATAAGGCTTGCCAAAAATAGACATGGAAAGATGCCCCCAGAATCCTTATCAAATATGAACTGGATAAATTCATGATCAATTAATTGTGATAAATCCACAAAAGGAAAAAAAGTGATGTGAAACAAAACAATTACCATTCAGGGAAAGCCATTATGTAAAATCAAACAGTGGAAAGTCCAAATTGACATATCACTAATATTATGAAAAGGATAAATGGCTACTCACTAGAGCTGCAGACAGGCACAATCAAAAGATTGCTACACATTGAACTTTCAACCAAATCCTTCTTCCAAAAGGAAAACACACAGGCAAGCACACCGTACACACACAAGACCACTTCCAGGTGGAAAGCAAATGTGTTGTGTCGATTGGAAGCAGCAATCTGGAGTTGGGTGGGGATGGTGGGAGAAGGGATGTGTGTTTGCAGGGGGGGGGAGAAGTGAGCACTCCCTGGTGGAGTGTGCAGCGGCAAGGTAGTGGCAGGACAATGTTGACAGGCGCACAATAAGTGTGAGTGGACATGACTTAGGACAAGGTGAAAGGACAGGTGTGGATACTGGTACTGTTGGTGCAGGCTGCGTGCACAGTAGGTTAGAGGCCTGGACGATTTCGGGAGCAAAGAATGTGTTGTAAAGATAACTCCCATTTGTGCATTTCAGAAAAGCTGGTGGTGGAGGGGAGGATTGAGATGGCCTCGTTTGTGAAGCAGCCATTGAAATCAAGCTTCTTATGTTCAGCTTGTGCCACAGGGTGATACAGTTTGGTGGCCACAGTTTGATGGTGGCGATTCATCTTGATGGACAGCTAGTTGATAGTCACTGCTACCGTTGCAGCAATTTGAGCAGTGCTGGTATAAGATATTGCTGCTTTTACAGGTGGCCCGACCTCTGGTGGATTAGGTTAAGTCTGTGACAAGACTGGAATAGGAAGTGCTGGGTGGGTTGAATTGGGAGTGGCATAGGAATGGACTAACATGTTTTGGAGAGTGGGTGGGTAATGGAACACCACTTTAGGAGGGGTGGGAAACAGGCTGGCATAGGAAGATGCCTTGCTGGTGCCCATGGCTGTACTGCAGATTTGTTAGTATACTTTTCCTTCAGAGGAAAAGTAATTATGTATTATGATAAAGTTATTGAGGTAGATGAGGAATAATGTAGTTGGTTTGGAGTCCGAAGGATGTGGGGAGAGATAGTGTCCAAGAGCAGCAAGACAATTGTCATGGTGGATGTTGGTGTGTAGGGAAGTGACATCAACAGTGATGCAAAGGATGCAGGAGGTTAAGGGATAGATATGGTGAAGAGTTGTTGAAGGAAATGGTTGGTATCTTTTGACTTGGGAGACTAGATTTTGGGTAGTTGGTTGGCAGAGTTTGCTCAGTAAGGGCTGAAATTCTTTCAGTGGGAACTCAGTAACTAGCTACAATGGGGTGTGCAGGATTGTGGAGTTTGTAGATCTCAAAAGGCATGTATGTTATGGTTGCCCATGGGGTGAGGAAGAAAACAGATTTAGGGGAGAGACTCTGGGAAATGCCTAAGGCTTTAAGCTGGAATTGGAGGTTATGTTGAACTTCTGAGATGGGGTCTCTGTGGCAGAGTTAATAGGTGGAGGAGTCAGACAATTGGCTTTTCTGTTTTGACACTGTGTATTCCTTTCCTTTGTGAAAGGTTGGTGTCCTTAGTAGGAGACCTGGGGAAGGATGGTGAGGTCAAGTTGGAGGTAAGGAATTATTTGAAGGTGACCACAGGCTGGTTAGTGGTAGGGGGTAGTATCATGGTTGGATGGTGGAGAGGCAGGTTCAGTGTTGAGATTTGGTTGGCTTTGAGTGGAGGGATTGGTGGCAAAGAAATGTTTCCATTGCAGGGATTGAGAAAAGGAGATTAGTTCTTTGAGAAGTCCAACATGGTTATATTTGGATGTAGGGCAGTAGGTGAGACTGTTTTCTTTTATGTAGACATATGACAATCGCAAGTTTTACTCATACAATTACTGGTTTCAGCGTAATTAGTCATCTTCTGATCTAGAGTTGCAGCATAAGAAGACTTATATTGTTTTTCTATGGTTAAATAAAGGATAATGGGTGCCATTTGGGTTGTAGTTTGTTGTAATCAATAAATGTTGTTGTTATTTTGTTATTTCTATTGCTAGATGCTTATTTACAGGGCTCTGGAGTCATCAAAGCAGGATTTGCAGGAGATCACATTCCAAAATGTCGGTTTCCAAACTAGTAAGTCAGTTCCAATATTTTTTTCGTTATACAGAAGGATATGTTCACATAATATTACATTATCATCATTGATATTATATTTTTTTGATAAGTTCTTAATGTTTGAGAGTGTTTGTTGAATGTAGGAAGGATGCTCAGAAATTAAGTCCCATTTTGGAGAAAAAAACTCTTAAAACATTCTTTCAAATCAAAATTTATTTTTACAAGAAACCGCATTTCCTGCTAAACACCATTTTTTGCTTAATCATCGCTGTAAAAGCACCTTCCAAAATCACACTTAAAGGTCAAGAACAAGTGGAAGATGCGAGACCAGGACTCCACAGTGGGTGATGAAACTACTCCCAACCGAATTGTTGAATAACAGCGGAATTGGGTTGTTTATTGCGTGGTGGGACAGACGGGGCATTCTGTTTGTTGAGTTCCTTCCCAGAGATGCGACCATCAGTTTGGTGTAGTACTATGAAACACTGAGAAAACTGCAACGCGCATTTCAGAAGAATAGGTTTGGATCACTGTGTCAAGGCATTGTGGTACATTATGACAACTCATGTCCCCATTCTGCTGGTGTCGTTCAAAACCGTGTTCACCAGTTCAGTAGGGAGTAGTTCAATCAACCGTGGTACATCCCTGATCTTGCACCATCTGTCCACCATTTGTTCTCGAATTTGAGGCATTATTTTGGGGAAAGGCACTTTGACAGTGATGAAGATGCGAAAAATGATATTCAGCAGTGGCTGTATTTTTATTTGGTGTCTTTTATGAAGAGGGCAGAGAAAAGTTGCTTTCCCTCTATGACAACTGTCTGAACAATGCTTGCAACTGTGTAGAAAAATAATTTAAGAAGTGGTCTTTCTTGTAAAAATAAATTTTGGTTTGAAAAAAGTGTTTTTTATGAGTTTTTCCAAAATGGTACTTGCTTTCCAGAGATGTCTCACAGACAATAACAGCAAGGAAGAGAAATTATTGAAGGCTTTATAAGCAGCATTTTTTCAGTCTAGTGGCACATTGCATGACAGTAAGATTTAAGCTGAACAGTATTTTCACCAAAACTTTGTTGAAGTAAATATTGTTACTCTATTGATCAAATTAATTATGAATTAATATAACAGGGGGAAACATTCCACGTGGGAAATATATATATATATATATATATAATTTTTTTTTTTTTTTTTTTTTTTTTTTAAAAAAAAAAAAAGAGGGAAACATTCCACGTGGGAAAAATTATATATAAAAACAAAGATGAGGTGACTTACCGAACGAAAGCGCTGGCAGGTCGATAGACACACAAACAAACACAAACATACACACAAAATTCAAGCTTTTGCAACAAACTGTTGCCTCATCAGGAAAGAGGGAAGGAGAGGGAAAGACGAAAGGAAGTGGGTTTTAAGGGTGAGGGTAAGGAGTTATTCCAATCCCGGGAGCGGAAAGACTTGCCTTAGGGGGAAAAAAGGACGGATATACACTCGCACACACACACACACATCCATCCACACATATACAGACACAAGCAGACATATTTAAAGACAAAGAGTTTGGGCAGAGATTTCGAATTTTCCCCGCGTGGAATGTTTCCCTCTATTTTTTTATATATATATATACGAGAAAGCGCTGGTAATAGACACAATAAGAAACACACACACAAATTTCAAGCTTTCGCAACCCAAGGTTGCTTCATCAGGAAATAGGGAAAGACGAAAGGATGTGGGTTTTAAGGGAGAGGGTAAGGTGTCATTCCAATCCCGGGAGCGGAAAGACTTACTTAGCGGGAAAAAATGACAGGTATACACTCGCGCGCGCACACACACACACACACACACCCATCTGCACATATACAGACACAGGCAGACACATGTAAATGCAAAGAGGTTGGGCAGAGATGTCAGTCGAGGCGGAATTACAGAGGCAAAGATGTTGTTGAATGACAGGTGATGTACAAGGGGCGGCAACTTGAAATTAGCAGAGGTTGAGGCCTGGTGGGTAACGGGAAGAGAGAATATATTGAAGGGCAAGTTCCCATCTCCGGAGTTCTGATAGGTTGGTGTCAGTGGGAAGTATCCAGATAACCCGGACGGTGTAACACTGTGCCAAGATGTGCTGGCCGTGCACCAAGGCATGTTTAGCCACAGGGTGATCCTCATTACCAACAAACACTGTCTGCATGTGTCCGTTCATGCGGATGGACAGTTTGTTGCTGGTCATTCCCACATAGAAGGCTTCACAGTGTAGACATGTCAGTTGGTAAATCACGTGGGTGCTTTCACACGTGGCTCTGCCTTTGATCATGTACAACTTCCGGGTTACAGGACTGGAGTAGGTGGTGGTGGGAGGGTGCATGGGACAGGTTTTACACCGGGGATGGTTTCAAGGGTAGGAGCCAGAGGGTAGGAAAGGTGGTTTGGGGATTTCATAGGGATGAACCAAGAGTTTACAAAGGTAACACATCTTCGCACAGTGTTACACCGTCCGGGTTATCTGGATACTTCCGACTATCAGAACTCTGGAGATGGGAACTTGCCCTTCAATATATTCTCTCTTCCCGCTACCCACCAGGCCTCAACTTCTAATTTCAAGTTGCCGCCCCTCGTACATCACCTGTCATTCAACATCATCTTTGCCTCTGTACTTCCACCTCGACTGACATCTCTGCCCAACCTCTTTGCATTTGCATATGTCTGCCTGTGTCTGTATATGTGCGGATGGATATGTATGTGCGTGCGAGTGTATACCTCTCCTTTTTCCCCCTAAGGTAAGTCTTTCCGCTCCCGGGATTGGAAAGACTCCTTACCCTCTCCCTTAAAACCCGCATCCTTTTGTCTTTCCCTCACCTTCCCTCTTTCCTGATGAAGCAACCTTAGGTTGTGAAAGCTTGAAATTTGTGTGTGTGTTTCTTATTGTGTCTATCTACCAGCGCTTTCTCATTTGGTAAGTTACAGCATCTTTGTTTTTTATATATAATTATGTATTAATAAACAGAAATGACAAAATTGCACTTGCCCACAATTTTCTATTTGATATGTGGCACATAAACATGTAACACTACAGGGACTATCTCTTTCTGTTAAATCTCAAGCCATGATACAGTTTTTTGATCTGCCGTGATTTGTTTCAGATTGAAAAAAGTCTCGCTCACAATAACTTTACGCCGTTATTTAGAAAATTTTTAATATACAAATTTTTAAGGCTTTTTGCCAGATTAAAAGATCTCACTAAGATAATATAACATAATTTTTAAAAAAATTCTATTAGGGCCATTAACAATTATACTTTACCAAAGTTTCTCTTAAGAAAGACAGATTTAGTGTTGTTATGTAGCTGTTTTGCTTGTCTATGTACTTTTAGTGCAATATAACTCATAGCTTGCATTTTACAGAATTTTGAGAGATGTCCAGTAGTGTGATGAAGCAGTGTATGGTCCTTCGATTAATATTTGTATTGTGCTTTTTCATGT
Source organism: Schistocerca piceifrons (assembly GCF_021461385.2). Lineage (NCBI taxonomy): Eukaryota > Metazoa > Arthropoda > Insecta > Orthoptera > Acrididae > Schistocerca > Schistocerca piceifrons. Next base: position 1,001,110,529 of record NC_060138.1, read on the forward strand.
AGTATTGGACGTCCAAAGCATATTCGCGTTATGGCTGGAGCACTTGAAGCTGACTTGTTTGTAGGACCTAAAGCTGAAGAGCACAGGGGATTGTTAAGCATAAGGTATCCAATGGAACATGGAATTGTTTCTGACTGGAACGATATGGAAAGGATTTGGCAATATATCTACAGTAAAGATCAGCTTAATACATTTGCTGAAGAGGTAGAGAAGTCTTCATAAAATTATGTGGTTCTGTGTGTTTACTGTTTCTTAATTAGGTATTATTGCCGTAATTGTTTTTCTTGCAGCATCCTGTGCTGTTAACGGAGGCACCACTAAATCCTAGGCGTAACAGAGAGAAGGCAGCAGAAATATTTTTTGAAACATTTAATGTTCCAGCATTATTTGTTTCAATGCAGGCTGTGCTTAGTTTGTAAGTATGCCCAGTGAAACATTAACATGAAATAAAATTAAATCTGCTATGTTGAGTACTATATACAACCTCACTAGACAAAAAAGTTATCTTTTCTTGTAAGCTTGTAATACTTCTGTAAACCTCAGTGACAACTGTGATTCACTGGGGAATAAATTGACAAGCTTCTGATCGTACACTATCTAATTGTTGGAGCACTTGCATAGTGTGTCCACATTGTGTGCATATTGCCTCCTGTTGTCCGTCTTTCAATAAAAGTAGTTCACAATGCTACACACTTGGAAAAATGAGACGGGCACTGTGCTGTATGACATCCTTGGGAACTCGTTAATGCTATGCAGATCTTGAAGCAGATACCTGCCATTTTCCATCTCATTCTTTGCCCTCTGCAGGAGACTGAAGTTTCTAGTATCTGCATGACAGTAATTTTTTGTCCAGTGAGCTTGTAAATACTTACTAGCTGGTTCTCAAGTAAATTTTTTCGAGCAGCTTATAGCATCCCTGGCAAAAAAGGTGAAACACCAAGAAGGGGAGGAGGAAACTTAACACTTTACAGATTGAGAAGGTATGTGATGTTATTTCAGTGAGTAAAAATTTACAAAGACCTTGGCAGTATGAGCCCACTTATCAGTATGATGTTGCACCCCTCTGGCCTCGATGCATACATTGACTCAGTTGGGTAATGTGTCATAGAGCCATGTGATATCTTTGACCAGGAGAAGAACATGATTTGCATAAAAAATACCGGGTACCATATGTTCTCCATGTGAAGAGTGGCTAGCTGTGTGTGTGTCCCTTCCATTGTTATCTGTGCAAGTCTTTTATTACTTTTGAATAGCTAGGTTATGATGTTCTCACATCATTTTCAAAATATAGAAGGGTTGAATACTCGTGGTTGGTTGAAATAAAAGTTCAACATGCACTGAATTAATTTGTTGAAGGGAGGGCGATGGTTCAAACCTGCGTCTGGCCATCCTGATTTAGGTTTTCCATGATTTCTCTAAACTGCTTCAGGTAAATGCCAGGATAGTTCCTGTGAAAGGGCATGACTGACTTCCTACCCCATCCTTCCCCAATCCGACGAGACTGATGACCTCGCTGTTTGGTCCCCTTCCCCAAATTAGCCAACCGTTTATTGAGCGTATGCAAAGGATGTTGTCCTCATGGCTACTTGATGTTCAAGTTGCATTAAAAATTCTTCCATGGAGATTCAGAAAGTAGACAACTAAAATTTCCTAACAATTCAGACAGTTGCTCCCCCTGTGCTTCATTTAACCCTCAGTCCCTTTAATCCTCTCATTAACTGCACAAACTATCTTTTCGTTACACAATACAGGCTGATCTCAGTGTTTGTAATTATCAGGAGACTTGTGGTACAGTTCGGCTACAACTTTACTGCCTAATAAAATCTTATTAAACTGAACTCTAAAACTGTTATCTCCTACTTTAAACTCAAAACAGATACCTGCTGCAGTTAATTGTGGCACCTACTTTTGTCATTCATCCCATAACAAGTATAAAATTCACTCAGATCTGGGTTCACTAAACATGCTTGTATAAGGAGGCTGTTTGTGTTGTTACCCCTGGATGATAATTATATGAAATATTTGTCAGGATTTGTAAGCAGTGGGGTCTCTGAAGTACAGAATACACGAACACCGAGAAGTAACTTTAAACAGTTTATTAACAAAAGACTGATTATAGAACACACATGCTACGTGCACCCACCATCAGTGTGTCTGAGACCCTAACACTGGCTAATTACGGTCATATCTAAAGGCTCCATAGCGAGCTAAGAAAAGAGACATATTTGCCCCCAAGGCCGTGCTAGTTATATGGCGCACTGTGGACGCCCAGTGGCTTACTCTCCTGCAGCGGACAGCAGCCGGACGAGCATCTACTGACCAAGTAAATTGTCGGCATTCCAAGATAGGTCATCTGGTGAGTGCGTGTTATGTACTGTATGACTACGTGCAACCCGTAGACCCTTACATCACTCTCCCCAGAGAAAAAGAGCAACCATAGGTAGCTCAAAACAACCTCCTGGGTGTTATGAATTTATTTTGCCATTTGTGGCATCAGAATGCATCTCAACATGTATTTCATTTGCAGACATAGTAACGTTCAGTACAGAGAAGCAAGCTTTCAGGATGATAGTTTCATACATGACAAATGCTGTTGACAAAAGACAAATTAATAAAAGCAATAAAAACACAATACTGACAATCAAGTATGCGTTAACATTATTGGATGAATCTAAGTTCCTAATACTATTTGCTGCTTCAATGAAGTTTAACTCATTATTGGAAGAAATTACATTTTCATGGATATCCTTAATTAAATCATTGTCTTCAGAAAAACCTGATACGGAATGCTTTCCATATGTATGAATCATTGTAATAAACAGATAACATTCTCGTTAATGGCAAATGTCCAGTGGCATGAAATGTAGTTGGCAATACACTAGGCGTATCAAATAAATGATAAATCACAATGTGTGGCATTCAAGATTAATTCACTGTTATTCAGTTTGAGTGTAAAGGGTAGCTCAGGTGTATCATAATTGCTACATGTAAATGTGACATCTAGGGTGGAGTTAAATGAGAAAATTATAACTTCAAAACATCGTTTAATATATGGATGATAAAGACATGTTAAAATTCTAGGGCAATCATCTCTTGGGGGATGATTCATAAACAGTTCTTTCTCACAGCTGTACACTCTGCTATCTTAGAATACTGCCAGTTCATGGCAAATTAACTTATGACTATGTTTACACATATGCAAATCGTTTTCAAAAAATATCTTTGATCCTTGCTGATCAGTAGATAATCATTTAGTACGTACTTTACATGAATACCTGCCCGTCTCCACTTCACAGGGTACTACTTTCTAAGGCTGTTCTTAAGTTAAGGGCATCAATTGTAATATTTGGTAAACTATTAGTAATTCTTAATTATCAAATGTAGACCCTACCTGCATTTTGGCTGGGATTCAGTGACTATACCAAGATTTCCAAAATTGTATAATTACCCTTAACAGAACGAATTAGATCAATTTGCTTCTTTACAGAATTGAACTGTTCCTGGGTTTCACTCAGATTGTACTTCAGAACAAGTTTTGCATTACTTGTTGAAACTACCCTGTCTGATTGTGGTTCAAAAAAGACACCTGTACTCTGTGGTACTATTACTATAGCATTAGTAGAAAATGCTGTCATAGCAAACATTAGAATAAAAATGGACATGGTTAATTAGTTCTGGTAACATGTGTAGTAAAAGGTTTAGCTTCACTTGTGCACCCTTTGTAATAGCTTCAATACTAAATTTTCACAACACATTCACATAAGCACATGGCTGAAATAAACACATGCATTGCACTCTCACACACTACACACACTTATGCAGATTGTAGGGGTGTCTGGAACAGGATCACTCAGAACGTGGCGATGCCTCAGCCTCGAAGTCTGGACTGCGACCTTGTGTTTCTCGCTTCCTGGGTTTGAGAACAGCAGGTCTGCTTCTCGGTCAGTCCTCGTCGTCTTGTGATGCCACAGGAAATCTACCTAGAAATGACTTTACACAATTGACATGAATGACAATAGAACGAAAGGGCAGTTGGAGCTTAAGAGTGACTGGCAACAACACCTTCAAGATTGGATATGATCCTTTCCAAAACTTCTTAAACTTTTTGTCTTGACTCTTCTTTAACACCACGTTGCTCAGATACACAAGATCTCCAACTCGATACTGTGACACTGATGCTTGGTGGTCGCATGCTTCCTTTAGTTTGCATGCTAGATCCCTTGTGTGTTCATTGCTGATTCTGGCAGTCGATCGTGCAAGGTCCAAAGGTGAATGCATTCTTCTTCTGTAGGCGATATCATATGGACTTAGGCCGTTGAGCTGTGCATTTTGGCATTGTAACAACTTACCAAGTACAGTAAACAGACATCCCAATTGTCATGTCTGCTGCCCCCATAATGGCTAACCATTTTAATAATTGTTCTGTGGACTCGCTAAACTCTTCCATTTCCTTCAGGGTGTGCTGGAGTAGTCCTTAACTGAGTTATTTGTATGAACTTACAAGTATGTTTAAGTAATTCACTCATAAAATTCATTCCTTGATCACTAATTATACTTTATGGTGATCCAAACTTAACAATCCGTTCTTTTACAAAAACTTCAGATATAGTCTCACCACTCTGATCAGGTATTGGTATCATCAGAAGGTATCTAGAGAAATAATCTAACATTGTCAGTATGTATTTGTTTCCATCTTTGGTCTTAGGCAACAGTCCTACATCATCTAGTCCTACTCTTTCAAATTGTCCACTTGTCTCTGGCAGTTCTTGCAATGTTGCTCTACTTTTTCCTACATTATTCTGTCTGTTACAGGAATCACATTGTGAAACTCAAAAACGTCAGCTTTGCAGCTCGGCCACTGAAACATTTGAGCAGTTTACTGTTTGTTGCTTTTTTGCCGCAGTGTCCTGATAATAAAGAATGATGTTGTTTTCTCATGATTTGATCTTTCATGCTGTCTGGAATAACTAGGCGGTTCCCTTTTCTAGTGATTTTGTACAATAATCCATCTATTTCAACAAAACATTATTCATTTTTCCATAATTTACATTGTGGATCTTCTTCTTGAGCTGCCTTTAACTCTTCTTCTCGACTTATTGTAGCACAAACGTTGACTTTTCAACTCATTGCATCAGCATTCACATGTTGTTTACCAAGTTGGTGAACAAATTGGTACTCACTCAGTCTTAATGCCCATCTTATTAATCTGGAACTTGGATCCTTGAAGCTCAACAACCATTTAAGTGCAGCGTGATCTGTAATAACTGTAAATTCTGTTCTTGTTAAGAAACATCTGTTATGTGTTATACCAAAAACCAAAGCACAAAGCTCCTTCTTGGTAATAGTATAATAACATTCTGCTTTGTTCAATTGTCTGGAAGCAAATGAGATTGGATGTTCATGACCATCAACTTCTTGAGACAAGATTGCATCTATGGCAAAATTGGATTCATCTGTTGAAAGAATAAAAGGTGTACTAAAATCTGGATAGGCTAACACTGGGGCTGTGGTTAGAGCAGTTTTAAGTTCTTCCATTGCCCTTTTGCATTCTGTTGACCAATTAAATGTGGCTCCTTTCTTCAGTAGCTGTGTCATTGGACGTGCTATATTCGCATAACCGGCTATAAATCATCTGTAGATATTTGACAATCCCAAGAATGGTTGTAGTTCTTTCAAATTCTGTGGTTCAGGAAAATTCTTTACATCTTCAATTAATTTTGGATCAGGGCACCTTCACTGATTATAACATGACCAAGGCAGTTAACCTTACTTCGTGCAAAATGACATTTATATATTGACAAAGACAGGTTTGCACTTCCTATACCCTCAAAGACAGCTTGTAGTCTCTCAGTATGCTGCTTCATGTTTTCACAAAAAATTATTACGTCATCTAGATAAACAAGTGCCTGTGTTGGGGTGAGCCCTCGTAAAACTGAATCCATCAGGCATTAAAATGTAGCCGGAGCATTATGAAATCCAAATGGCATACGAAGGTACTTGTATACTCATGTTGCAGTTACAAATGAAGGTTTTGCTTGATCATCAGGGTGCACTGTTAACTAGTGATAACCACTTGTTAAATCACTTACTGAAAAAATTCGACATCTGCCCAAGTAATCCAAGGTTTCCACTATATTTTGTAAGGGGTAAATGTCAGGTGTGATTACAGCATTCAAAGATCGGTAATCAACACAAAAACAGAACTGTGGTTCTCCAGAAACTGATTCCTTATTTACAATTACAACAGACGAACAGCACGGTGGGTCTAAATGATCTCTTGGTTTTATAATTCCGGCTTCTAATTGTTCTTTAACCATGTCTTCTATCAACTCTCTTTGACTAAATGGTATTCGGTAAGGCTTCTGTGTGACTGGGGCTGCATTCCCTGTATGAATATGATGCTAAACTAAATGAGTGACAGGTAAATTTGCGTGTTCTTGGAATAAATCTATATACTCCAATAAAACAGGCCCAAAATCTTCTGTTAATCAGCTGCCAAATGTTCTATCTTCTGCCAAATGTTGCGCTTCAGTTCATTATTAACTTTGTCTCCTCATTGCAATTTTGCGGTACTGTTACCAAAACCTATGTTCATAACCGCATAACGGAAGAAGAAGACCGCAGTGTTTGTTACTTCATCTGGAATCTGTATTACATCGCTTTTACTTATCCTCGACACTTCAGCAACCTTCGTTCCTCATGGCAAAACAGCTAACTCATTGTTCATATTTGTTATTGGAACCAGGACTTTTGCAACATTCTGTCTCACCATTGTAGTGACACCTACACTTCTAACAACATAACAATGCATTGTATCCAGTAACTCACTTTCCCAGATCGCTCAATTAATAACAAAGTTCCTTCCTTGCATCAGGGTGACTTAACTTCAACGTAGAGTGTCTTTCCTGCTACCTTGGGAATTTGCTGAGGCTGATCAATTTGAACATCGACTCAGACGGTTTGAACTGATGCATCGTTTGGGCGATCCATTCCCACGACGTCAGTATTGCTGCTCCTTTGAGTACGATCTGAAGAACGATTTCCTAGGTTGTAGTTGCTACAGCCTAGTCTGATCTTTCTTTCTGCAACAAATATCTCTGCCTCGTTAATGGACAAGAAATCAAATCCAAGTACACTGTTGTAACGCTTTTCTTTATTTGAAACTACTTGTACCCTTGCTGTGTATTTATCTGTATCTTTATTTTCACTTTCATCTTGGACTTATGAAGTCTGTGTTTCTGTGTCAATAAGTAGTTTGATGTTTCTCCCACGATATGCAGCACCTATCACATCATTTTCGGTCTGATTTTCACTAGAACTAACAGGAATCATTGTCTCTGGCAGGGGGCGGAAAGAATGGTGGCCTGTACGTCCCCGTACTCGTTTGAAGATCTGGCAGATTATCTTTGTTCACATTACTTTTCTTTTTGTTGGTTCAATTCTCTTTACAATCCTTACACTTGTGACCCACCTTATTGCATCTGTGGAATTGTACTGTTGTGTTGAAAACTCTGCATTCTTGTTTCTGCATCTCATTCGGTCGTCTTAGTGCTTCAACGAAACCAACAGCTGATTCTATTGCTTCCTGAAACATTTTACATCTTGCCAATCTATCGGCTTTGAAGAACTGAATGCAATTTTCATTTTCACTTCTACTAACTCTATGTTTGAGCGTTGATGTTTCGAATTCTGCCAGCAAACTGCTCGATAGATTCGTCTCGTCACGTTCTCAAACTGTAAAGCTGCTCTCTGTAAAATCTGATCGCATTTTTACATTTAAATCTCTGAACAAGAGCCATTCTAAACTCCTTGTAATCTTCTGTTTTCACGCAAGTAGGCTCCGCACTAATGAAATCTTGTGCTGCTCCCTGAATTCTTAATTTGGCAACCACTAGCTTATCGGTATCTGTCCATGATCCTAACAGGGTGGCATCTTCAAGTTTACAAAAAAACACTCACACATCATCTTCGGGTTTCCCGATAAACACTAGTACTGATGGCAATAATGAAAAATTCTTTATTGTAGTTGTACTTGTACCGCATGAACTATCATTTGACAACTCTTTCGGAATGTTATGCTCACTTCTCTGCTTTGAACTGCCAAATCTCTCCTTGCAGTTCGTAGATCGACAACATTATTCAGACTGGATTGCGGCATTTTGTCTAATTTAACGCCAATGAGTCACTAAAGTGTAAAATAAAAATCCATCACTGCCTTTCATATTCTAGCCATACTGGAGTAGGCAAACCTGAATTCCAGCGTTGGATGTCCCGGCATAGTCGGAAGATGTTCATGCTGCTGCTGCTCGAAGTTCACACTGTGCTGCACCTCTTCAGGACTGTAGGTTTTCTATAATTATCCCCATGCTGACACCTCTTCTAGAAGGAGGTTGTTTGTGTTGTTACCCCCGGATGATAATTACACGAAATATTAGTCAGGATTCGTAAGCAGTGGGTCCCTGAGGTACAGAATACGCAAACACCGAGAAGTAACTTTAAACAGTTTATTAACAAAAGACTGATTATAAAACACATACACTATGCACACCCATCATCACTGTTTCTGACATCCTAATACCGGCTAATTACGGTCTTATCGAAAGGCTCCCTGGTGAGCTTAGAAAAGAAACATATTCATGCCCGAGGCCACGATAGTTATACGGCACGCTGCAGACGGTGGCCAGTGGCTTACTCTCCTGTGGCACACTGCGGCCCGACGCACGTCTACTGACCAAGCAAATTGTCAGCATTCCAAGATAGGTTGGCTGGCAAGCAATTGTTACGTACTGTACCGCTACTTGCAACCCGTAGACCCTCACACCTGACTAAATTCAACATTATGTATTCTGAATGTTAGGCAAATCTGATTTCTTATTGGCTTACTTAGCTTATTTGCTGCTCTTCATATCTTCACCCCAGTGGCTGGCATCACAGATAATTCAGTGTGTGCTCTTATGTGATCTACAAACATTTCTGATACATCATAAACCTGACTCATTGTTTCAAGTAAAGGCTCTGCTTCAAAATCTCCTATTTATATATTCACATCGGGTTGAGTTTTAGTAGTGATTCTCTCCTCAAGCTACTCTTCCTCCAACTGATCTCTCTGTATTTCTTCAAAATTATCTGTGTAAGGAGCTTGTTATGTATATGAAGTTTGTAGAAGGTGCCAAGTCTAGTAATTATTTCATTCAAGGTTCAAATTATTAGCAGTGTTATGGAAAAAGCAAATTGTAACCCTCATATGGTTCACAGTGGATGTAATGCTTCCCACATAGAAGATATATCTGCTGGAACAAACATGGTGCATTTCTGAATGCAACATCCGCTGTCACTGTCGTAAAACAACCGGAGGCAACTTGCTTACCTCCTGTCTTGTAAAGATGACTCTTGGCCATGGCCCCGATTGGTTTCTTCTCTACCTCTACTGGCCACTTATGCTAATGTGTGTGCAATAAACGTAGCGTAACGAAGTGGCAGATAGGGAAAATCTTAGTGCTACTAGAAAGAGAAATTTTGAAATATTGGGATGCCACTTAATTTTCCTTTTATTGATAGAATCATAAAAATCTTAAGAGCCGGTCGACTATTAGCAAAGTTCCCTGTTATTAACTACTCCCAGACCACCATAAATAGTGAAAACAAAATGCTCCACATAATCTTAGAATTCACATATATGTTTTCAGAAGCATCCTTTAAAAATTTGACCAATGTTTAAGTGAAATCAAACTTCACACAATAAATCACTTTTTACCTCCCCAGAAACTGATCATAGACTAGTAGTTGAGCTATCTTAACTATTTTTCGTCTGCCTGCTCAGGGTACACTTGTGATCAGTTCTCAGTATCTGCCAATGACTATCAGTGGTAACTTAAACTTGTAATAAGTCTCTAAATGTGAACTGAAAGTTACAGAAATTATTATTAATAAATTCTCATTGCAATTAATGTCAGCAGAAGTGTTGCAGATGTACATTAACATTTAAACATTAAATATAAATAATAAAAGTCACACTTATTAGTACTCAGCCTCATAGTTGAAATCACCAATGTCTGTCTATGCTCCAACATGATACAGCTTCCACTCAACCTGCTGTAGTACACCAAATGTTCCTACCTTCATCCTAGCTTCCAGCAACACCCTTCTATACTGTACATGGAAATGTAACAACAAAATGTCATGAAATTTAGGCAGAGATGTGGCAGAAACACCACAAACTGACTACATGGTACCTACATTATTTTCCTCATCAGGAGGCTCTATTTCCAAATCACCTTTAAAAATTTTGTTACAAGTCTTTTTCAAGAAATAATGTTTTGTACATTGCAAACTTCTCCATTGCGAACTTGACTTTATTAGGTTTCCAATAACTTATACAGGTCTCCTGCTACAGGTGAGTGAACTCTTTACATTCATCCTGACTGTATATATTTCTATGTTTATAAAACTAGCCATTCCTCTCTATAGTATCATATCCTTCGTGCAATTTATTAACTGCTAAATATAAAGTCTCCCATATCTTTAAAATTTGCAGCATCACCAGTCTTATGTACTATTTATTCTCTACCATTTTATGTTAATGCACTCATACTTGATCTTAACTCACTTGATTTCACAATATCGTCTTCATTTTTCCCAACTGTTGCAGCTGATTCCAGAACTAGAAAGTCTTCAGCCTCATTAGTACTTTCTGCATTATATATATATATATATATATATATATATATATATATATATATATAAAATAGAAGGAAACATTCGTGTATATATATATATATATATATATATATATATATAAAAATCACTATGTCATTTTTTGAATCACTGCCTACTTCATTAATACCCATTTCTGCATTAACACAAATGAAATCATCAACAATATCAACACAAAAATTAGCAACATTATCATGAGAAGTATTTTTACTTGCAAAACCGTAGAATTTTGACCTCAATTAACATGCATGTCACTCACTTCCACATTCATTCTCTCACACTCATTCACATTATCTGGCTGCTGCAGACACTTATCCACATCACTTCTTTCCAGTGGTGCCCTGCCCTCAGGGCAGGCCTTTGGCCTTTGAATTTTTTTTTTTTTTTTTTTTTTTTTTTCTGCCTCTTGGAATCCTGTTCACCGTATTACTGTGTAGCCTCCCATTATTTGTTTTGCCAAATCTCTCTTCCATGCTCCCCGTACCATAGCCTATACTGCCCATTATAGTTTTCTTTACTTCTGCTTCATCCCTCATTGTCATGCACATTTATGCAGGGTGGTACAAATAAAAATGGCCTGAAGAACAGAGTACCAGTGTACAAAGAAACATAGTAGAGGAAAGGAAATACAGTGGTTATAGCAGATGTTGAAAGTGGCTACTATTCATGTCTTTGCACTTTTGGGTCACGGTCAGCAAGTTGCTAAAGGCGGATTGAAGCTGGACTGCTAGAATTCCTACAGTCTCATCTGAAATGTTCTGCTACAGTTTTTGAATGCTAGGAGGGTTGTTGGGATACACCATAGACTTGAGGGCTCCCTGTAATCAAACGCTGACAGATCAAGTGATCTGTGTGGCCAGCCAGAACTGCGACCAGACTGAGCTTTGTCAGGCAGGAAGATAGTGTGAATGTGCTTCAAGATTTGGTGGCTGATCGGGCAGTTTTTCCTTCCTGTTGGAGGTAACTGTAGGTTAATGCTACCACTAATTCACATCCAATTGTACCCACTCATCTAGGGTACTTTTATTTGCCCCATCCTGTGTTTCTGTAACCCTGCATTTCCCTTTGTTAGTTCTACCTGCCATTCTTAAAAAAAGAAAAATCTGTCTATCTTTCTATGTATTCTAGGAAACTATCTGTGTTTCATTTGGTGTATTAATCAAATCTCATTGAATATTGTAAGGTTGCCTTTTTTAGAGTGGAAATGATTGTTAATGGGGCTTTTCAGTTTCTTCCATATAGAATGTTTTTATGTTTTGTCTACCTGGTCTGTATAGTGAACCATTCAAAAATTCATTTTGTATCCTACATTGCTTTGCTTCTCCCCAACATCTGTGCAGAAATCCTTTTGTTCTAAAATTGCTAGTATTCCAATTCATTAATGATAAAGTTTCACCTTCTAACAAACATATCACAAATTTAGCTTTAGGCCCATCTCCATCGATACTCGCATTTAGAAATATATCCGTAGAATCTCGTAGAAAGTCTAAAGGATCCTAATTCCCAGCATTATCAAAACTTTTCATTCCAAAATTACTAATAAAAGGTGCCATTGTTCACTACTCTTCCATGCTCCAGATTTAAAAATTTCTTCTTCATATATGATTACAGCGTGTTTTCAGTGTCATTTAATCAACTATTCCACATACTTTCCATTACTTGGATGCTCTTCTTAAATTCAGTCCCCTGTTCTTTAATACTCTGCTTAATCTCAGCCATTTGGCCATCGACTTTAACTATAGCTTTCATTATTGAATTTAATGTATCCACTTTCATTGTGCGCTGACTGAAGATTGCCATACCTGGCAACTCTGTTATCACAAATACTATTTGAATTACTTGTTGTTGTACTTTTATATGAACCAACACATCTTTTTTAAAAAAGCCACAGCACTGTGTTAGACAGTTCATGTTTCGCAGTCTGTACTTAACTTTTGTAGTCTTGTTGCTTCCCGCAAGACGTATCAAGCCGATACACTGCTCTGCCACTGCCGCTGCTGCTGCTCGTAGGGTTTCCTGCTTCCTGGCTCAGGTGGGCTGCTGCATTCGCTAGATTTTCCATTGGCTGGTGTGGACTGTTACCACTGCTTGGTGGTACCACATAGTTAACCTGGCTTTTCATCATCGCCAAACCCATTGAGGCTTCCAAAGTCACTTCTGAAGTCATTTAGTCTTCAAAAGGAATCTCTTGAGCATATTCTTCTAATTTGGCTAGTTAAACAATCACGACTTTGGGTTTGTCTGTGATTCAGTCAGACAAATCAGACATGGCCCCATATTATGATATCATCTTACCATATTAAATGTATAGACCTGTTAAATGTTTGAAGAGTATTTGTAATTGGTTGAAATGAAAGTTTCGCATTCACTAAACACATTTATTGAACTCGGCTGAAAACTGGTTAACATAGTAAATTAATGCTGCAGAACAAAAGCAAACTAGCACTTTTCATTTATCATTGGTACGATTTTATACAACAGGTGTTGCCCTCGTGGTCGCCACATTCAAATTGAGCACTTCTGGCTGTCAGAACCTCATCCTGCCCCCTTGCCTGACGTCCCATTTGCGAGCTACCTGAGGGTGTGTTCACTACCCCATACACAATAAGATATATCTCTGCCCATATATTGAACTATGATTTTATATTTAAGCAGAGGCTGTGACTTGTACTATCACAATACCATGGCTGGCATTGGTGCTCCTGAGGTCATAGTGTGAAACATAAAACATTACGCTGATTTACAAAATCAGACTCCACATGGAAAATATGTGTGTGTAAAAAAATTGGAAAAAATAACACATTGTCACAGGACATGTACATCAGAAGGAAACAGTGGTTGTGGGAAAGCAAGGAGGAGGATAATAATAAGAAGCAGCAGCTTTGACAGGAAATGTAACGAAAGACGACAGGCAATTCTGTTAATGGCATTGAAAATGATTTTACTGTACAGGGATAGTTAACCAGTAATAATGTTGCTTTTCTAATTAGAGAAAAAGAAAGAAGAAAAGAAAATTGTAAGACAGGGACAAAGTGTAATTTGAATATGTATACTAGTGACTGAAGTGAGTGAAAATGAAATGGAACTCTGGTTTGGAACTCTGAGAACACAACATGAAAAAATTACCTTCTTGGAAAAACTGGTAGCAAAAACAAAATAAAATAACTTCTCAACTGCATGGCTGTTTGGTGAATTTCATTCTTACAAAATGTTAAAAATTCCAGGGTAAAAGTTGTGACAAAAGCAATGTAAGTACAAAGATTTGGTGGTAGGTCAAGTGTGATATTTTGTGAATATTTACAAGTCCCTCCCTCCCTCGCGCGCACACACACACACACACACACACACACACACACACACACACACACACACACACACACACACACAGCTTTGATAGTGACTATCAATTCACAGGCAGGCAAACCACATACAAATTGATTTAAGCAGATGCTCTAGGAATGCAGCAGATGTAAAAAGAAGATAACTTTTGTAGAGATTCGAATTCGCTTGCCATCTGGGTTGGAGAGTTTGCAGTGTCCCAGTTTTGGTGCTAATAAACCTGCCAGATGTTTTGCCAGTCTGTAGGTGGTCAGGCTGATTGCACTAACAATGGGCCTAACATGAGATGGTCCATTCCGACATGTCAAAACCCAACCTAAAATTTTTCGTGCAGGAAGAATACACCGAAAGAAGTGCACTGTCATAATTTTAGCTGTTAAGATGCACTGTAAGGTGATGTTTTTAGTTGGTCATTTTTGCGCTAGGTTCTATAGCCCTACCTGTCTAGTGTGCGATTCAGTGAATAAACAGAAGCAGTCGTGACAAGAGGACAAAGCACAATGGAATGCATTGCAATGGAATGCAATGCAAATTCCAAAGTGCACACATGTGAATTGTAACCACTTAAACCGTACCAAGACTGCCTCAAATCATTAATTTTTTGAATAACTTGCAGTTCGTATTGACAATTAACTATTGCAAAAATAATTGTTAAACAATTGGCTAGTAGAGGAGAGAAAATTGAGGCAGTGTTTGATGTCACATTACGGAGGATTTCTGTCGGTCGAGACTTTAATTTGTTGACATGAAATATTTTGTAGATGTTAATTTATTAGCCTTTCAGCATGTTTACCTTGCAATTGGCTTCGCCATTTAGTGAATTTACAATTACTGTAGCAAAGTTCTTGTAATTTTTCAATAACATGTATTTCACTAACAATATAACAGGTCTTTGTTAGCATTTAGTTTTTTTTAAAATGTGGAGTGTCTGTTGGATGACAGAAACAAACATTTTCCATACACAAGGCTCACCTGATAAATGAAGAACTAATGCATTCAGGTGCTTCACACTACTAGTTTTGTTTAGACAGAACTGGAATGGAGTAAAAAATGGTTTTGGCTGCTTTTCTGCAAATTGGTGGCGTGTTCCAGGCACTCTTCATCAAATTTGTAAAGTATGTTGATGCAAACTGACAATACAGAAATTACTGAAGTTTAACAATACTGTTTGCTGATAATTCTGAAACGACAAAGTGCTGTCGGAGACACAGGTGTCAGTGTGTTCACGCCAAGAGTCCAACAAAAGTAATGAATTATTTCTGCAGATGGTAAGAAGTTTTTGATGTAACATTGAAAAGTATTCTGTCCCGTTTTTGCAGATTTTGCTATTTTGATTACAAGACTTTTACAAGTAAATACACTGTTTTACAAATTTTTGGTCCTGATGTACCTTGATTTTCTGGAGACAGAGATAAAGCTGCAGAAACAGTAATCCACTGATGCTTATCACTGACATTGTTGTATATGAACATGTTGTAGCATGCGCTGTCTGCTACAGCTGCAGCAGGGGTGTACATTTCTCCAGCCACCTAGCGAGCTTCGAATTTATCAAATTTACTTCCTGTGCCATGACGAATATTATGAAATAACAGATGGCACAGCGATTGATCACCACTGTTTCCAGCAGTCGCGAATTTCTTTACAGAGCACTTTGATGAACAGACTCTGAACTTTATTGGTGTCGTGTTTGTGTTGCTCCCTAAGGCCATTGAATGACGCTCCTGATATGGCCTCATAGGGAAAATGCACTGCAGCTCTTCGTCGGTCACACAAATGGTTGCCCATCTCAAAATTAAATTTCCTATCAAGATGATGAAGGCTGGAAAGGCACCACACTTGAATTTTTTAGTTCAGCGGAAGACAGAAGGCTGAGTTGGTCATTCAGTTACAGTGAAGCAACACATACTGATCGATACTTGAACGCTGATAGTTTTCATCATCTTGTACACAAGAAAGCAGTCCTGAACAGCAGGGCAAAGATTATTTCTGATGACAATCACTTATAGTCTGGATTTTGCAGCATTAAAGACAAGTGGCACCATCTGTATGGGTCTAAAAATTTGCACAGTTGTGGAGCACTTTCCTAAGCACAAGTGCCATATTAAACAATAGGAAGCAGAAGGTACACTTTAAATAAATGAAAGTGAGCTTGACAAGATAGCTATAGCTGAACATTGCCTGAAAAAGACACAAAATACTGTTTGAAAAGAAGAGACTCTTGGCTCTTGTCAACATATTGGGATTCCATTCTAAACTCACTTTTCATGCACATGTCACTCCAGCTGTTTATGATGTGTGCCAGATGCTACAATCGTGCCTATATATGTGGAAAGCTGTGCTAGCCCTGGCAATCAGTGCTTTTTACTCCTGATGACAATGGCAGAGACAACCATCGAAACCTTGAGTGTTTTATCCAAATTGATGCGACATGAAAACCGAGGAGATTTTATTTGGACGTGCCACTGCAAAAGACTCGGTGGACACAGGATATAGAGGGTTTTGCAAAAGTCCCAAAGTTTAGGAGAGACTATGGGAACATTCACTGATGATAAAAACTGCTACATATTTACAAGCGACTAAGTATTTAAAATCTTACATGCTTGCCAGTACCCATTGTACACTACTGGCACTTAAAATTGCTACACCATGAAGATGACGTGCTACAGACGCGAAATTTAACAGACAGGAAGAAGATGCTGTGATATGCAAATGATAAGCTTTTCAGAGCATTCAGCACGGTGGTGACACCTACAACATGCTGACATGAGGAAAGTTTTCAACCCATTTCTCATACGCAAACAGCAGTTAATCGGTGTTGCCTGGTGAAACGTTGTTGTGATGCCTCGTGTAAGGAGGAGAAATGCATACCATCACGTTTCTGACTTTGATAAAGGCCAGATTGTAGCCTATCGCAATTGCGGTTTATCGTGTCGCGACATTGCTACTCGCATTGGTCGAGATCCAATGACTGTTAGCAGAATATGGAATTGGTGGGTTCAGGAGGGTAATATGGAATGCCATACTGGATCCCACAGTTCGACGACATTTGCAGTAGCATGGACTATCAGCTCGGAGACCGTGGCTGTGGTTACCCTTCACACTGCATCACAGACAGGAGCGCCTGCGATGGTGTACTCAACGACGAACCTGGGTGCACGAATGGCAAAAGTCATTATTTTGGATGAATCCAGGTTCTGTTTACAGCATCGTGATGGTCGCATCCATGTTTGGCGACATCGCAGTGAGCGCACATTGGAAGCGTGTATTCACCATCGCCATACTGGCGTATCACCCGGCGTGATGGTATGGGGTGCCTTTGGTTACACATCTCAGTCACCTCTTGTTCGCATTGATGGCACTTTGAACAGTGGATATTACATTTCAGATGTGTTATGACCCGTGGCTCTACCCTTCATTCGATCCCTGCGAAACCCTACATTTCAGCAGGATAATGCACAACTGCATGTTGCAGGTCCTGTACGGGCCTTTCTGGTTACAGAAAATGTTGGACAGCTGCCCTGGCCAGCACATTCTCCAGATCTCTCACCAATTGAAAATGTCTGGTCAATGGTGGCCGAGCAAATGGCTCTGAGCACTATGGGACTTGGACTTAACATCTGAGGTCATCAGTCCCCTAGTACTTAGAACTACTTAAACCTAACTAACCTAAGGACATCACATACACCTATGCCCGAGGCAGGATTCGAACCTGAGACCATAGCAGTCACGCCTAGAACCACTCGGCCGGCCGCGGTGGCCGAGCAGCTGGCTCGTCACAATACGCCAGTCACTACTCTTGATGTACTGTGGTGTCGTGTTGAAGCTGCATGGGCAGCTGTAACTGTACACACCATCCAAGCTCTGTTTGACTCAATGCCCAGGTGTATCAAGGCCGTTATTACGGCCAGAGATGGTTGTTCTGGGTACTGATTTCTCAGGATCTATGCACCCAAATTGCGTGAAAATGTAATCACATGTCAGTTCT
Organism: Schistocerca piceifrons; assembly: GCF_021461385.2. Taxonomy (NCBI): domain Eukaryota; kingdom Metazoa; phylum Arthropoda; class Insecta; order Orthoptera; family Acrididae; genus Schistocerca; species Schistocerca piceifrons. The sequence continues at coordinate 1,001,128,566 of NC_060138.1, forward strand.
AGTATATTTGTCCAATGAATACCCGTTTATGATCTGCATTTCTTCTTGGTGTAGCAATTTTAATGGCCAGTAGTGTACATGAAGTACATAAAACTAAATTCTAGTTGAGGGTTGTGCATGCAAAATCTACTGAATGAGGATCCTGCCGAGCAGAAGAATGGAGGTTTTGTTCTAAAAGCAGACATAACGCGAAAGGTGAATGACAACCTATAAAAGAGCATTACGTTTGTTTTGGCATCTTTGCTCTAATTTTGCAAAGGCTGCATTTAGCCTCATTCAAATTATGGTTGCATGATCTATGAATCAGTGTGGCAATCATATTTTAAAACTCTTAATGGAGTACACAACAAGGATATTGAATTGGACAAGCACCATAGCATCTTATGCGCAGAGGCAGAATAACCTCCATGATGTGATGTGTTTCGAAATGTTCTTTGTGGATAACAAAGTATAAAAGCTATGGTCATTAAGTTGTTAATTTTTCATATAATCATTCATATTTAGTATTTTGTCCCTCTTCAGCAACTGTTTTTCCATTTGTTGAAATAATCAGTAACCAGTTGCACAAAAGAAATTTATTTCCTTTACTCATTTATAGAAATATAGTTGCTGAAAGTGGATAAAATGCTAATCTTAACGTCAAGCCAGACACAAAGAACCATCTACTTGTACAAGAAAAACAAACTGAAGAATCGTGAGATCTCCAACCACATTAATTTTAATAAGGAAGGAACTGACAATAAGACTTCTGAAGAGGGGCACTAGCTGTCTGAAACCAGCAAAGGAAATAAAATTTCTTTTGTGCAACTGTTTGCTGATTATTTTAAAAATGATTCATATCAATGAAATCTTAGGATGATTGTATTGAAATTCTCCTCAAGTGTGGAAGCCATTTGGAATAGGAGCACATTATAAATCTTCTTGAAATAGACATGGGGTTTCACTGATATGGGGTTTGTGCAAACCCCCACTGTTAGTATTAGTGAGGTCCAGAATAATTTTAAACATGACTGAGTACTACATAGTGTCTACTCAAGAATGCATTTTTCCTCCAGTGAGCTCTACTAACAGGCCTAAGCAGGAGGAAACTCTTAGCTGTTCATTTGTTTTCTCTAAGCATATTTGATGCTGAGCTGTATGCATTTCTGAGGGCCATGGAGCTGATGAAATGTGATCACGGCCTGAATTCCTTTCCTTTTCCAATTTCTGTAGTGCTCTGCAGTTGATACAGTACAGACTGTTCCAGCTCACATGCCCTCCCATGAGCAGACAGTGCACAAAAATTATTTGAAATATGTATGAAACGGCTATTGCTGATATTAAAACATAAATTGGTGACCACTATTTTTGGCTTTGAGTCAACAAGACCACTGACAGTTGTGGTTTATTTATAGCTAATGTCATGGTAGGGAAATTAGATTCCACAACAGCAAGAAAACTTCATTTACTTCTGGGTAAAGAGTTGGAAAAGACAAGTCACAGTACTGTAGTCTGCACTGTCAGGGATTCCCTATGCATCCAATTGTAGTAAACTACCAGTTACTACAACTACCACCCACATTCAGGCCTCCAGTGTTAGAATAGTGCTCACCAACATTCAAGCAGCGTGCCTCAAGGCTACTTGGTCGCTGACTGCTGTCAGCAGGTCTACTGTGCATGTGCAGCACTACACCAGCGACCCATTGTGTGGGTAGTGCTTTTTAAGGGCATGCACAGACCTCTAGTCCCTGTGACCAGGAGAAGATAAGGATAAAAAAATTTTGGTGTTGGTGACAAGACTGTGTTGCCTATATGTTCAAAGTGGGAGCAACACTGCAAGAATTCTGTCCTTGTATAATCTGTTACACCTACCTTGCCCATGGTCGACACCATGTAGCAGAGGAAGTCAGAATAATTTTCCTGGGGTTAACAGTATTATTTCTTCTATTAAGAAAATACTTCTCAAAGCTCCTAGCCCTTTAAAAAAAAATCTCCAAACATTCTTCTCCCACCTGAACCCAGACTTACACTTTTGGGCACATGGCTGTTGGCAGTTTCATAGTTTCCTTTTGAGGGCATTGCTGCAGTGTATATGCAACACAGTGCGACTCTGATTTAGGTGTGTAAGCATCGACATGTAGGAAGAGACTAGTGTGGCATTTGTGTCTTTCTGAAATGCGTATGGTAAATGCCAAAACATGAACTATGGCGACATTATTACCAGATGCTTCCAAACAGTATTACCAAATGCTTCCAAACAAGACTAACATGATGTTATTATTTTCTTGGTTTCCGAAGGACAAACACCGGTAGACATCCATTGGAGAATGAAGGATGTGTATGGGGCAACATGTATGCTGGAAACCATGGTTGTGAAATAGGCCAAGTTCCATGCTGATTGTGATTTGACACAAGATGCCGTTCGATCTGGGAGGCCAGCCTCTTCCGTTATGGACCAATTCTATTGGGAGACACTTGATCATGTGCCGTATAGTCCTGATCATTCCCCATGCGAATATTAAATCTTCATTCCATTAAATAAGGCCATGGATGCACTAAGATTCCTGTTAGATAAGGATATACAGCAGACAGTTGCGGACTTCTTCATGCAGCGTGACACGATGTTTTACCAAACGTGTATCTTCAACCTGGTGTGTTGGTGGGATGAATGCTTCAGTGCTTACAGCGGTTTTGTCTGAGTGGCATACCAATTCTGGACTGTGCGGTCTTCGATTGGAAACTTTTTGATCGCTCCCTTATATTATGCCAAAGACGACCAGAAAGTTAAAGAGGTAGTAGACACATTCGGCTGTAGTGAATCAGTGTTCACTGAAGAAACCATTGATGGTCATTAAGAACAACAAGAATGTTGCATCCTTGACATTTTTAAGAATTTATTTCCAACATCTATCTGTTGCAATACAATGCCTAAAGTCCACATCTTTGCCCCAAAAGATGCTGTAGACATGATCTCTGAGGTGCAGATATCAGGAGAATCATTGGACATAGCATGTCACCAAATTAAGGAATATTCTTCTGAAGCACCCCAAATACGAAGAAAACGTCCTCCATTATTGAAGGGGAGAGGTTTTGAAGGTAGATTGTATTGAGAGCCACAAGCAGTTGTGTTGATGAAATATGCTCCTTGTGTGCTGTAGAGAGATATTTCTCAGTGTGCAAAAGTGTGCCGATAGCCCAATAAAAAAAGTCTCATTTTAAAAATATAGAAATATTTTTAAATTGCACCAAAATGCAATATAAAATTACTTTTAGTTGTCATGCTAGGCCACAGACAGTGGTGATACATACACATATACAGACCTTAAGTTTATGTTTTCATCTTAGCGACAAATGAAAATAATTTTTCAGTAAAAGAATTTTCATTAAAATATTAAAAGAAGTGAAAATAATTGTAGCATGATTAAAATACCTCAATTGTTATTGCATTTTTTATTTTTTTATTTTATTTTTTGGGCCATATAAGAAATAGTGAATTGTTCATTTTCTACAAAGAAGTAGGATAACTGTGTCATAATTATAATAAAATTTTCTATGTCAACATTAATTTTCATTACATTTTTTATTAAAAGATTCCAAAAAGGTTAAAATAGTGTGTTTGAACTTATTCCAAGGAAGTACAGGGCCCTAGTAATAACACGAATAATTTATTTTAGATTAAACAAACTGGAAGTAGTTTGTGTGCAGTTGTACTTATCTTGCTGGATAGATGAGTCGGCGGTGTTCTGTACGTTACAAGTTAGTTAAGCCCAATCCCCTCCCCACTCGACTTTCTTCTGTGCTTCAAAAACTTGTGCCTGGAGTGAAGTTCTTATCCAATTACAGTATGTATACTATCTCATGAAGTCTACACTATTGCTACAACTAAATAAAAGTTTTGAGAGACTGATTAGCCTTTGTTATGTGAAATTTCATATTACTCCAGCTTTGTATGTTGCACTAGTACCAGATCTGGCACTTGTCTCATTTATTTACAAATTTTCTCTTATGTAAATAAATCCATGATTTTGAGTGGGTAAATGCAGACTACCAATCCAAAGATTTTGGGATTCAGTCCTCAGAAGGCCCTAAGATTCTTTTCTATCTATTTATCATTTCATTCACCTCTGACAGTGATTTGTAAATGGAAAAAAATCCAAGTTTTACTGTGATTCAGAGTTCATGAGAACTTTTAAGTTCACACTATAATTATCTGATTTGTTCAGGTTGAAAACTCAGATACAACCATGCGTATAATTAACTGACATTTGGGTTGAGGGCAGCTTCATTTATGAAAACTTACACTAACACAATAGTGGTTCGGACTGATTTACATGTATTAAGTATAATTAGTCTAGTGCTAGTTCATATCAGATGAGGTACTGAAGTGTCCACTCATCATATTTGGGTAAGAAATAATTGGCATAATATAGCAAATAATTTTCTATCCACTGGAGGGAGCAATATTGACTTGTGGGGCGCGCGCACACACACACACTCACACTCACACTCACTAACACACTCCTTCTATTCTCTTCCTTCACCTGCATTTCACTTCCGTACAAGATGGCGCTGCAGAGCCCTGGAAAAGAGTTTCTAACACTTAACTTTATGTTTGATATTTTCTTGCTATTGTCTGCCTGAATTTTGTATCCTCTCTACTTTGGCCATTGTTACTTATTTTGCTGCCCAAATAACAAAATTTGTCCAATGTTTTTAGTCTCTCCTTTCCTAATCAGTTCCCTGTGTCTGATTTAATTAGACTTTACTCCATTACTCTAGTATTGCTGTTGTTGACCATCAGTTTATAACTTTTTTGAGACACTATCCATCCTGTTCAACTGCTCTTCCAATTCCTTTGCCGTCTCTGATAGAATTACAATGTCATAAGTAAACATATAAATTCTAATTTCTTCACCCTGAACTTTTAATTCTCTTTCCAAACTGCTCCGGAGTTTTCTTCACAGCTTGCTGAATGTACAGATTGAATATCAGGGATAAGCTACAACCCTGTCTCAATCCCTTATCTGGTACTGCTTTCTATTTATATCCTTTGACTCATAATTGCAGATTAGTTTCTGTATGAGTGGTAGATAATCTTTTCCTCATTATATTGTATTCGTGCTACCTTCAGGATTTCGAAGAGTATATTCCAGTCAACATTGTCAAAAGATTTTTCTGAATCTACAAATGCTATAAACGTAGCTTTTTTTTTTCAACTTTACTTCTAAGGTAATTCAAAAGGTTAGGAAGACTTAACTGTTCATTTTTATGTGTATTAGCAGCAACCTATGATCGCTTCCTGCTATGCTTTCCTTCCTTCATACCTATCCATCTGTAGTCCCATTTATCGCTCACCTCTTATTGTGTTGTAAGAGGTCTATTTCTGATGTTATGTAATAGTCATCCATGTTTACTGCCTTTTTTTATTCTCACAGGTATGCAACAGGACGCACAACAGGTGTTGTTTTGGATGCAGGAGATGGCGTTACTCATGCAGTACCTATATATGAGGGATTTGCCATGCCTCATAGCATAATGAGGGTAGATATAGCTGGAAGAGATGTAACTAGGTACCTTAGGTATGTCACGCTACTTTATATTATTTCTGTCTCTGGCAACTTGTCTAGTCTCAAAATGTTGATTGATGCATGATTCATTTTGTCCATGAAGAATCGTAATGGGTCATGTTAGTTTCACAGAAATACCTTTTAAGTGATTCATGCACAAGCATGTTTTAGAAATAAATTTGACAATAGAATATAATTACATTTGTCTTTGCTTCATATGTTATAATTACTTATAGTGTAAGATACGAGGATGGTTTGAAAAGTTCTCAGAACGGAATAGAAAAGAAGTACTTACATCACTGAAACTATTTTATTTTTGAATGTAGTCTCCTTGTAGATAAATGAACTTTGTCCTATCTCGAAAATGAGTTTCCTCCGGGCCTGCAAAATAATTGTCAGCTCTGACTATCAGTTCTTCGTTTGAAGTGAATTTTCATCCAACAAGAAAAATTTTCAGTTTTGGGAAGAGGTGGAAGTCTGACGGAGTCATATCAGGTGAATAAGGTGGTTGTGGCAACATTTCATAACTTAGTTCGTGTAATTTTGCCATGGTGATGGCACATGTGTGCGGTTGCGCATTGTCTTGATGGAAGAGGACTTTCTTCCTTGCTAAATCTGGCCTTTTTTCACATGTCTATTGTTGCAATTTGTCCAGGAGTTTAGCATAGTATTCTCCAGTAATTGTTTGCCCAGTAGGGAGATAATCTACAAACAGAATCCCCTTCGCATCCCAGAACACTGATGCCATGACCTTTCCTGCCAAAGGAATTGTCTTTGCTTTCTTTGGTGGCGGAGAATCAGCATGTTTCCACTGCTTTGACTGTTGTTTTGTCTCTGGGGTGTAGTAGTGCACTCAGGTTTCATCTGTGGTCACAAACCAGCACGAAAAATCTTGTTCGTTTCTCCTATAGCAGGCCAAACATTGTTCCGATATGTCCATTCTCGTGCATTTTTGATCCAGCGTCAAGAGTCACGGCACCCATCTTGCAGATAATTTTTTCATTTCTAATTTTCAGTTAAAACGTGATACACCCTTTCAGATGACATCTGGCAAGTGTGAGCAATTTCATGCACTTTCAATCAGCAATCCTCCATGACCATTTTGTGCACTTTTGCAGTGATTTCTGGATTAGTGACACATGTTGGCCAACCACTGCGTGGATCATCATCTAAGCTCTCCTGACCAAATTTAAATTCATTTGTCCACTTGGCAATAGTTGAATATGAAGGAGCAGAGTCCCCCATTGTATTCTGGAAATTGACATGAATGTCCTTTGGTTTCACACCTTTATTTACGAAGAACTTAATCACCGCTCGAATCTCGATTTTTTTTCCAACTTTGCAAATCACTCCGCGGGAACAACAGAGCCATGTCACAGCCACAGCTCTCTTCCAAGAGCACTGACGAGGCACGTGTATACAGGCAACAGTCCAATGAATATCGCGTGAACAACTTGTTGCGCTAACACTGACCTCTCGTGGTGATTCCGAGAACTTTTCAAAACACCCTCGCAGTTTATGTGAGTAAAACATGAAAAAGTGGGTTTTCATCAGAAAGTAAGTTTGATATTTGATGATCTGTTTTTAGACACCTAATTTACTCCCTTTGTCAGCTTGTATCAAATTATGTGACTGCTAGTGAAAGTTATTTACATCTGTGTTTACAATATTTCTGAAGATTCCTTTTACATTCATACTGAGGACACCACATACAAGAGATGTGCTGTAACTATTGCATGATAAAATATCTGTAGAAGTATCACTGTGGACATGCCACCAGCCCAAGGTTTTCTTTCTTCCCCTTTAATAGTGGGAAAGATTAAATTTGTTTATTGCTTTAGTAGTGTACAATATTTATGAGGATTGATTGATTTACGCAGGAAGAGAAAACAACAGTGGTCTTAGTAGACTGTTGGCTGTACTAGAACTGGGTTTATTGTGCTGTTTCTCTCCCTGGAAGTCTAGTAAATCCAGCCAGTACCTTTAAAGAGTAGTAAGAGGCATATTATTACTTCTTTAGTGGATATAAGTTCTTTTAGAATTACTGACCTTAGTATCCTGTCTTTCTGCTTCCCAGCTCTTCACATCAAAAGATTAAATATGGTGTGGTTTCATCCCCCTCACCACATAGTCTGCACTTAGGGACTCTATTGTCTACACCCAGTGTGTGTGGGGGTTTCTTAAACTTCCCACAGCCACTCATCAGTCCTATCATGAGTTTAATCTGTCTTCTATTCTAACCCAAGTTTACAGAACTTCCCCTGAAACATGGCTTTGACAACATTACCTCGCCGTGTTTCTGTTTTTGGATCTTCGTTCAATATTCTGTTTGGTGCATCCTAATCCAGCTAAGTAGTGTCGTTCTTACCATTACCTTAAGGATGGACACTTGCGAAGTTGCAATAATTTGGTGAGAGGAAGGGGGGGGGGGGGTTGAACCTTACAAAGTTCGAAGTTTTCAAGGCATAAATTTGGTACAGTTGTTAAGGAATGTTATATGGATAGACACATACATTTTCATGCTTATTGAATTATACATTTGAAATTATAAACAATTAAATTTTTTCCGGCAAGATGGGTACAAGTATTCATTTTTTGAAAAATCTGTCTGAACAAATTTAATGTAGTTTTGGATAAAGTTTGATATACAATTATTACAGAGATCTGTAGAATGGAATATTACATCATCTTTTGCAAGTTAAGGGAAACCTGAATCAAAGATCTGGCAGTGTTTGTATTAGGCCTTGTGTGAACTAGTGCGAGCCATATGCATTTTCCTCTTCATCCTCAAGCAGTCTTTTCTTTGTTGTCGTGTTATGCTAACCAGAATTCTAAATTGAGTAACATCTGCATCAATTCCCCTGTTATTGGTTTCCTTCAGTATCTACAGCGTGAAAGCTCCTGGATCGAATGTTAGCCTCCTGAGAGGCTGTAGTGTGCAAAGATTAGCACTGTTAAAAATTAAACAAGCATCAAATGCTACAACTTCTTCAGCAGTTTTGTAAACAAATGTTGTCTTGGAGGTTGGCTTTCCTGTCGTCAGAGAGTTGTAACTTTCATTGGTATTTCGAGTTCTGGATCTGCTAAACACCGAAATATTCCTCACGTTATGACTGCATAAAACTGGAAGGAAACACAGCAGGAATAAATAATATGAGAATACACAGAACAACAAAAGGGCTTGGACCCAAGCGCTTAGGGGGTGGAACTGGTATTTAATACAGTGAAGCCCTATTTTATGTTTTCGTATAGTCCAAATGTAAAAAAACACAAAACTGAAGAAAATGCAGAATCGAGGAAAATATTGAAACTCCCAAAATACGAACAAAAATATATGCAATTGACATAAATGATTAAAAATTGTAATCCTCTCCAATGCATTGTATAAAATCTGTGTAAGTGGAGGAAATTAAATGTATTGTACAATAATTTGTAGTAATGAAATTCATCAGTTCTTTAAAAAATCACAGATGTGTAACAGCATGTAAAAACTCATCAAAAAATTGAAAATGGTATCTGGGTACAAGGTAATTGGACTGTTTTCCGACATGCTATGATCATAAATTATAAGATAAAACATGCTTTTTTGGGAAACCCTTCCTTTGTGCTCATCCAGAAAAAAGCAAAAAGTGGCGAACAAGGTGAATGGTATAAGAATGTAATGTGGGGGTGTTTTCCTTCTGTAACTAGTGGCAGTGCAGCATATTCTGGTGACATAAGCGTATTGACCTCTAGTGTATTGCTTGTAAACTTTACCTTATTCATGTGCTGAGCAGTCAAAGTGGAGCATTTTGCAAGATTGCCAAAGCGTTTTTTGCACTTGGAGCATGTCACTTGCTGTATTGTAAACAAGCAAGTTTCATGAAAGCACTTGTATATACAAACATTTTCCTTCACATGTGGTGCCTATTTATACCAATGAATATGAAATAAAGCTAAGCCTGCTGTGATTTCTGTGTTACTAAGTACCAGCAATCCATTAAATTTATAACGATCTGTCTGCCATCACAATGTATTGAATAGCATTGTGGACTGCAACAAAGACAAACAAGCCATCGCTCAACATATTCATTGAATACGTTTTATTAAGTGTGATGCTGCAAATAGCAAATGGAGTAGCCTACGTTGGCTGCAGTCGGTAGAAGCATGATACGTTCTGGATTCTGTCGACAGGCTTACAGCAGAACTACTGTAAGTAAAGTTAATTCACGGTAGTGGAGGGCGTACAAGATTTAACTGTATAAATTAAACCTAAATGGAAGCCACAATCACTAACATGGCTACACAGACATATGACGACAAATTTAGCACAGCTGTTGTGAAATTGCACAGCATCATAGTAGCATTCCTGTCTCCACTTTCAGCTGTGCAACACGCTACCAAACTTTCGCCTCTGTGGGCGAAGTCACCAGCCACACAATTGGCAGGCAAGAAAGGACAGAAGGCATACTCCCATGAAGACTTCCTATGTCCCTTCAGCCAACAAACATCTGTGTCTTCTTCTGCTAACCGGAAAGGTTCAAAGAAGTCAAACAAAGGCAAACGGGCTTCTCCTTCGTTGACTCAAAGATCCTCTTCGACGGTGTCGTTATGTGATACCCTCACCCACCCAACCTCTGTTCCGCGAGTGCACACCACCTACCATTTTTCTGCCCTGGACTCTGCAGGCCAACAGCTGATGAATTCCGATGCTCCTGTAATCCTCATGGAGCAGGATCCTCCTGCCTCTGTGCCCTGTAGCAGCAAGTCTTTGAAGACTAGCCTCCAAGGTGACACCCCTTCATTTTTTCCTTGTCGTGATTCTCCTCCAATGGAACGATCACAGCCTTTGATCCAACCAAGAGAATTTACGGCTCATCCTAGAATCACAGCGTCCACTTGTTCTCTGCCTCAGGAAACAAGATTGCATCCTCACGACCACATTGAGCTCTTGCAGTTCTTCCCAGTCTGTTTTAACCTTCCTCCTGAGGTCAGCATTCCATCTCATGGGGGATTCATGCTGCTCATATGGGATGACGTTCATAGCCAACCCAGCCCCCTGACTACCCGCCTTCAAGCTGTTGCAATTTGCCTTTTCCTTCCTCACTTGACCATTTCCCTTTGTACCGTTTACATCCCTCTGTCATTCAGTGTCACCAGGGCAGACTTCCTCCAAGTTATTGAGCAGCTACCTCACCCCTTTCTACCACTTGGTGACTTTAATGCACACCATCCCCTTTGGGGTTCTCCCAGAACACGTCCAAGAGGTGCCCTCTTGGCTGACTTTTTCAATCAACTTAACCTCTTCTGCTTTAACACAGGAGCACCCATGTTCCTTTCAGACTCCTCACACACCTATTCCCATTTGGACCTATCCTGCACTGCTCAGCTTTCTCATCGTTTTGATTGTACAGTTATCTCTGACACATACTTTTCCTGTGTGCTGACTCCTACCCCGCCTATGTGCACACCAAAACGACAGCTTACTCAGGCTGACTGGAGGTTTTATTCCTCACTGGCGACCTTCGACAAACAACAGTTCTCCAGTTGTGATGACCAGGTGGAATACCTTACAAACGTTCTGCAGAAAACCATTCATGACATGAGTCAAAAAAGGGACGAGATGGTCAACTGCAGAATGGCGTGCTCGAAATCCACATTGTGCTATGGTTAGTAATGTTCCATTCTTCGCACTTCCTCTATACCACACTGTGTCCCAGTCCCTTGGTGGACTGAGGCGTGCCACAATGCAATTTGTTTGTGGAGACTTGCAGTTTTTAACCATCTCTTACAGTGGCAAACTGCATTCATTATAAACAGATGTGTGCACAATGTCATCGCTTTCTTCAGGCTAGCAAAAAAAAGCTAGCTGGATTTCACTCACTAGTTCTTCCAGCAGTACCGTTCCCTCTTCCTTCTTCCAACAGTGCCATTCCCTCTTCCGTCATGTGGGTCAACATCTCACAGCCCTCTGGGACCAAGATCCATTCCCTAATTTCCTGCCTGACAGTAGCAGATGATGTCATTGTGGAACCTATTGCTATCTCCTGCGGAGATTTCAAGCTCCTCCGTATCACCCTGCCTTCCTCCATCGGAAACGAGTGGAGGCAGCTCAGGCGATACCCTTCTCTTCTCAGAATCATGAGTGCTACAATGCCCTCTTTACTGTGAAGGAGCTGGATCATGCTTTCACTTCCCCCAATCCTCTGCCCCAGGGCCAGACGTTGTTCACATTGAGATGTTGCAGCATCTTTCTCTTGCAGGCAAGCACTTTCTGCTTAATACGTACAACCGCATCTGGGCAGAGGGTACATTTCCCAATTGCTGGAATGAAGCCACTGTCATACACATACCTAAGTGTGATAAGGACAAACACCTTCCTTTTAGCTACTGCCCCATTTCTCTCACCAGCTTTGTTTGCGAGGTGATGGAACGTATGATTTATGCCCGGCTGGTATGGTGGCTCAAGTCTTGCAGTTTACTAACTATTGCTCAATATGGATTTCGAGCACGCCATTCTGCAGTTGACCATCTCGTCACTTTTTTCACCCGTGTCATGAATGGTTTTCTCCAGAAATCCCAGCTGTGGCTGTGTTTTTCAATTTGGAGAAAGTTTATTACACCTGCTGGAGGACTGGTACCCTCCGTAGTCTGTATGCATGGTTCTTCTGTGGCCACCTGCTCCGTTTCCTTGAGAAATTTTTAAAAGACCGAGTTTTCAAGGTACATTTGAGTTCTGCCTTGTCAGACACCTTTACCCAGGAAAACCGTGTGCCTCAGAGTTCTGTCGTGGTCATCGTCCTCTTCACTATCACCATTAACCCTATAATGGCCTGTCTCCCACCGGCCATCTCTGGCTCCCTTTTCCGTTGATGATTTTGCCGTCTGTTGCAGTTCTCCACATACTTGTCTCATTGAGCAGCATCTTAAGCGATGTCTCAATTGTCTTTACTCATGGAGCATCAACAATGGCTTTTGTTTTTCCACTGACAAAACCGTTTGTATGAATTTCTGACAGCGCCATTGGTTTGAGCCTGTTGCTCTTCCGTTCATTGAAACAACAAAATTCCTGGGGCTCGTGTTTGATAGAAACTTTATAGGTCCTCCCACATGTCTTACCTGGCAACATGCTGTGTGTGGTCCCTCAGTGTCCTCAATGGTACTTCACGGGCAGCAGATCGTGCTGCCCTCCTCTGTTTGTACCAATCCCTTGTCCGTTCGAAACTAGACTATGGGCGTTTCATGTATGCATCTGCACGTCCATCCCTCTTACGCTGTATCAATACTGTCCACCGTTGTGGCATACATTTGGTCAGTGGCTCCTTTTACACTAGCCCAGTCAAGAGCCTGTATGCAGAAGCTGCCGAACTACTGCTGTCCTACCGCCATAACTTCCTTCTAAGCAGATATGCGTGCCATTTGTCTGCCATGCATGGCCACCCTTTCTATGCTTCCTCATTCGATGACTCCTTTGATTGCCAGTATGGGATGCGTCCCTCTTCTCTGTTACCTCCTGGAGTTTGCTTTCGGCTCTTGCTCCAGCAGCTTAATGTCACGCTGTCTGCAACTTTCCCTCCACTACCTCGGCTTTGTGCAGTGGCCATGTTTACCTAGGCCCTCATTTGCTTCCTAAGGACACTTCTCCAGCCACGCTCTATTACCTTCAGTTTCACGACCTTCGCATGGAACTTCGCAATAGTACCTTTGTGTACACTGATGGCTCTTGGACTGACCGTGATTTAGGGTATGCCTTCATCATTGGCGCTGATGGTTTTCGGTATCAGCTTCCAGAACATTCCTCAATATTTACAGCAGAGCTCTTTGCCCTGTATCAGGCCATGCAGTACATCTGGCAACACAGGATTTTCAATTGTGTCATCTGCTCAGACATTCTCAGCGCCCTCCAAAGCCTCTGTGTGCTGGACACCATCTATCTATTAGTGCAATGGGGCCAGGAAAGCTGTAACTTGCTCGCTCTTGATGGAGCCACTGTGATGTATATGTGGGTTCGTAGTCACACTTGTCTGACAGGAAACGAGGCTGCTGACGCTGCTGCCACGGTTGCAGTCCTTGTACCTCAGCCTGCCAGTCCTTACATTCCCTTTGAACATCTCTGTGTTTGCCGTCTGTCAGCAGGTGGTGTCACTTTGGCATCACCACTGGTACTCCCTTCACAGGAACAAGCTCTAGGTCATTAAGCCTCTCCCAGCGGCTTCAGCCCTCTCATTTTGACTAGGTTTGTATTGGGCACTGTCTTTTTACTTTTTAGCCATCGCCATTTGTTAACTGGTGATACCCCACCACTTTGTCCACATTATGCCCAACTTGCGACTGTCCACGATTTTCTGACAGAATGGCTTTTTTTTTTTTTTAACTGCTTACGTTCCCATTTGTGTTTGCCGTCTGAGTTATTGGCCCTTTAAGCGAACGACTCCTGGGCTGTCGACAGTGTTTTACCTTTTATCCATTGTAGCAATATGGCAAAGGCCATTTAATTTTTAGTTCTGGCATTTTTTACAGACCTTTCTGCACATCCCTGTTTTTAACTGTCTTCTCTTTTGTTGATTGGGATTGATGTGTAGTCATTTCTGGCTCCTCAGTCTTCTGGTTCTAGAGTTTTGACGTGGGCATGTGTGACCCTAGTTGTTTTTGCGCCCTAAAACAAAATGAAATGAAACAAAACAAAACAGTCACTAAATTTGCTTTACACAAGACACATCAGTCATACTTTGGAACAAGCCACCAAGTAAGCTTGCTGTTTATCACTCTATATGCTAGAAGCCACTGCATTACCGTGAGGTCACCATGCTATACAGCTATTGGCTGCAGGGGGAAAACAAACATCCAAGATGTCGTAATCCAGCAGTTTTCATTGTATTTTACAGCAGTTTTCAGTTTATTTCATCATATAGGCTATAAATATTTGCTATATTCGAGGTGAACATAAAATGAAAGAATCCTCAAAACTGCAAAGTTTTGTAGTACAGTTTGTGGCAGTAGTGTGTTGATAAATGGCTCAGTTACCTTGTACATAGTTACCAAAAGTAATAGTCTGATAGTATTTTCAGTTTCGTATCTTACTATGGCAAAAGCCACGTTTTTTCGTAATAGTCTTCTATATGACGTAAAATTTTGAAATTTCTTTGTTGCTTGGTTATGGATTTGGTCATGTCAGTTGACGTTATGAATGAGTGTTTGTAAAATTGCTACCTAGGAGGAGAAGAATGAAATTCTAGCACCTACTTAGATATAGTTTCTGTGCCTGTTTATACTGTATAATCCATTACTTTAGGAATTTCGAATGTTTCATAGGCTGAGGTCTGTAAACTTATTACATAGTGAGCTAAACAAAGTGGGTTTGACTGGTACAGAGTGATGGGAGGGATAAGCAGTGGGGGGGGGGGGTGTAAAGAATTTCATGTAGGGCTAAAAACATATTTCGCTGGCAGAACAGCTCATGTACGCTATTCTACAGAACACTATAAATTACACAAAATGTCGGCAATCAGAGATGATAATTTCAAAAGTACGTTCTTCACTTTACATGCCGTAAAGTAAAAGGAAAGTAAAATACAGTACCAAGTTTTCTTGACAGGAATGATAAATAATCCGAACTTAATGTGGCAGACTTTCCATGCTCTGCCAGGAGCCGCTAAGCGCTAATAGGAAACACGACACAAAGGAAAGGCTTCCTTGGGCATAAAATACAAAAGGAACGGTCACGTGACTCAACATCCACGAATTAGGTTACTAAATTGAATTGTCAAGAGTCCATGTATGAAATACAAAACAGATTTGAACTACATGTTTTATTTGGAGGTTAATTATTTAGTAATTGCAATACAATATTCACTCCTTAAACGAGTCCAGACTACTCGTTGGTTTGGATTTTTCTTGCCGCTTAAATAAATAGAGCTTGTTTTCTACATTTGATGACATTGCTAGATAGTGTCTCCCACGTCAGATTACTGCAGATATTTTCTTAGTCTCTACACCCTGTAGTGTCTACAGAAACTCACTTTCTCGGGAATTTCTTTATCAGATTCCTCCTCCTCTTCTTCTTCTTCCTCCTCCTGTTCCTCTTCCTCCTCTCTAGCACCACAATTAAGTCTGATATGCTCTTTCACTACATGGTCAACAGAGTTGTTTTGCATTACACCTAAATTTATGTCATGCAAAACATACTCACCGAAATCTAAGTCTGCTGGTCACACTGAATCCCAGTCTTTTGCTGCTTCTTCGTCCAGAACAGTAGACATGTCATTATAGTCTCCCCTGTGTGCCAAAAAGCCACATTTTCTAAAGCAGTTTTGTATTGTGGTGCTGTTCCACGCTTCTGAAATAAAGTTAAGAGCAGTGAGGAGATTTATCTTCAGTGTGGATGCATCTCCAAGTAGTCCTCTGTCAATCCATCACAACTGCTTTCTGAACTAGCTGCTATCAGTAATTAAATTTAAAAGCATGGATAATCCCCAAATCTAGAGGCTGCAATTGCCCAGTGCAATTTGAGGAAAAAAACATTTTCACATTTCTCACCAAATGAAAATATTTCGGATGTGCAGCACACTAATTGACAAGTAGAAATTTTTCTGTTTTTTTTTTCCCCCATTTGATGATATAATGGGATGAGGAAGTCTTCAAAATTTCGAAAGTCACCTAGGGATTCGAATTTGCTGTGTTCTATATGGAAAGCTTTTTAATACTTTTTAAGCAGTGTAGATTTACACACATACTCATAAATTAAGGATAATTGCAGAATGTGGTGCCACACAACGTGGCACTACACAAAACTGGCGTTAATAGCATAGGCACATAGGGAACACACACGACACAGATCTATATGTCCACGATATTGGTGATAAGTTTAGAAAACCATCCGAAATACATGTGCTACAAAACGCCACTATCCTGTGCATGTACCCCGATGTCAATATGGGATATGATCACCATGCACACGTATACAGGCCGCACAACGGGTTCTCATACTTTGGATCAGGTGGTCAAGCACCTGAAGTCTCCTAGGGGTTTGAAGACGTGCAGCGATACGTCGACCGAGAGTATCCCAGACGTGCTCGATGGGGTTTAGGTCTGAAGAACAGGCAGGCCACTCCATTCGCCTCATTCAAGGTACTCCTCCACGATGGCAGCTTGGTTGGTGGGGCTGTGCGTTATCATCTATCAGGAGGAAGGTGGGACCCACTGCATCCCTGAAAAGGCGGACACACTGGTGCAAAATGACGTCCTGATACTCCTGACCTGTTACTGTTCCTCTGTCAACGACATGTAGGGGTGTACGTGCACCAATCATAATCCCACTCCACATCATCAAACCACAACCTCCATACAGGTCCCTTTCAAGGATATTAAGGGGTTGGTATCTGGTTCCTGGTTCACGCCTGATGAAAACTCGGTGAGAATCGCTGCTCAGACTATACCTGGACTTGTCCGTGAACATAACCTGGGACCACTGTTCCAATGACCATGTACAGTGTTCTTGACACCAGGCTTTACGGGCTCTCCTGTTACCAGGGGTCAGTGGAATGTACCTTGCAGGTCTCCAGGCAAATAAACCATGACTGTTCAGTCGTCTGTAGACTGTGTGTCTGGAAACAATTGTTCTAGTGGTTGCGGTAAGCTCCCAAGCAAGGCTACCTGCAGTACTCCGTGGCCGTCTGTGGGCACTGATGGTGAGATATCAGTCTTCTTGTGGTTTTGTACGCTGTGGATGTGCCATACTGTAGCACCTGGACACGTTTCCTGTCTGCTGGAATTGTTGCCATAATGTTGAGATCACACTTTGTGGCACACGGAGAGCCAGTGCTACAACCTGCTGTGTTTGACCAGCCTCCAGTCGCCATAGTATTCCTCCCCTCATAACATCATCAATATGTGTTCTTTGAGCCATTTTCAACACACAGTCATAATTAGCACGTCTGAAAATGTCTGCACATTTACCCGCTGCACCATACTCTGACATGCACCAACACACCTCCGCGTATGTGGATTGTTGCCAGTGCCACCGTGCGATGACCGCAGGTCAAATAAACCGTATGGTCATACCCCGAGGTGATTTAAACCTGCAAACTGCCCACCAGAGCATTTTTTCACCATGTATCAGCATTATCCTTAATATATGAGCATGAGTGTACATTGCAGCATAGCAGAACTGTGACTATTTATTTCGAATTAGTGCCACCATGACAGACATCTTTATATTACAAAGTTTTATTTGGCTGCACATTATAAAACAGTCCGTTTGTGTGCATTGAAAATATCTCCCAGTTCATAGTCCTCAATCAATTCCATCAACTCACTTTCCACTCACAAACGTTTTTCGTTAACGCTTGAACTTTCAGCACATAATGTTTTGTAAACTAGATTGTGGCAGTTTTTAAATCAGTCTATTCATCCATTGGATGCTTGGAAATTGTCAGTTCCTAACTAGACAGCAATATGTAGGATCTTTTCTTTCAAGATAGTGCCATCTATGGCAACATTTGCTGTGCAGGCTTGCTTGAACCAAGTTGCGAGAATTGATTCTAGTTCTTCAAGTGGTGATGGCTTCATTGATTTCCTGCCCACTATCCTTCCCACTCCTTCTACCGTTGTATTCCGCCGACCACCGAACCTACACAATATACTCATCCATCCTTACACAACCCCCAATCCCTTACCTCATGGCTCATACTCCTGTAATCCCCCCTGCGGGTCCGGGGATTAGAATAGGCCCGAGGTATTCCTGCCTGTCGTAAGAGGCGACTAAAAGGAGTCCATCCCCCTCACGGGGGTAGTTAGCGCCTGCGTCCGGAGACGGACGGTTTCACGACCTATAATCGTGGTCTTTTTGGTTTTTCACTTCTCGTTTCTTCCTTCCTTTTGTTGGTTCCTTTCTTTGCTCTTCTCCACTTCACTGTCTTCCTTACTCTTTCCCTTGACTTCTCCTTGCCTTCTCATTGCCTTTTTCTCCTTGCCTTCTCATTGCCTTCTTCTCCTTGCCTTCTCATTGCCTCCTTCTCCTTGCTTTCTCATTGCCTTCTTCTCCTTGCCTTCTCTGGTCTCCGCCTCGGCGTTTGAGACAGTCTGTCCTCTTTCTCCCTCTCTCTTCTTTTTCCTCTTCTTCCTTCCTCCCTGTGCGTGTCTGAAGGCCGACCCACGCGTTCGCACGCGTAGCCGGTGACGGGGTAACGCGTAAGTCCCCGCCCTGGGTAGACATGTAAGGCACGCGCGTACCCCCTGATAAAGGCCAGGCCCGGGGAGGGGTGATTGCCTGAGCTGATACCTTCTCACCATGCCGATTGGTCCCTCCGTCTGTTTCTCGGGAGGTGTGACCTGAGGTGTAAACATTCACCTAAGGCGGGAGTGCCCTCTGAGAGGGTCCCCACAAGGAAGGAGCGCGCCATCGGAGATGCTGGCAATCATGGGGGATTCCTCCGCAATGGATTCTACTCCATCTCTTTCGACTTCGACCCAAAAACGGAAACGTGACCAGCCTACAGTGACAAAAGTACTACCGCCTGCCCCACAGTTCCTCGTAGTTTCTCGATCTGAGGACGGAAAGGATTTTTCCTCTGTCAACCCTTTCGTTATTCAGAAGGGCGTAGATGCCATAGCCGGATCTGTCAAATCTTTTACCAGGTTGCGTAACGGCACCTTATTACTAGAAACTGAGAGTGCCTTTCAGGCACAAAAACTGCTTCGGGCCACCCTCCTGTACACGTTCCCTGTCCGGGTGGAGGCCCACCGAACTTTGAATTCGTCTCGAGGTGTAGTCTATAGTAGCTCTCTCGACGGATTGACTGACGAGGAGCTTCAATCCTTCCTCGCTGAGCAGGGCGTGACGGCTGTCCATCGGATCATGAAAAAGGTCAACAATGACCTTATACCGACCCGGACACTTTTCTTAACCTTCGATAGTGTTAAGCTGCCATCGCGCATCAAGGCGGGCTACGAGGTTATTTCTGTTCGCCCCTATGTCCCGACACCTACGCGCTGCTACCAGTGTCAGCGTTTCAATCACACTCGACAGTCTTGCTCCAATGCGGCTAAATGTGTCACTTGTGGCAGGGATGCCCATGAGGGTGACTGTCCACCTCCGTCTCCTCGTTGTGTGAACTGTCAGGGTGACCATGCCGCATCCTCCCGCGACTGTCCTGTCTATAAGGAAGAACGCTGTATTCAGGAAATTCGAGTCAAAGAGAAAGTGTCCACCTCGGCTGCTCGCAAGCTATTGGCTAGTAGGAAGCCCACGCTGCTCCCAGCGGGGAAATACAGCACTGTCCTCGCCTCTCCTCGGACTACCCGGGAGGTAGCAACCCAGACATGCGATCTGACCTTCAGCACCACGGTCGTCCGTTCGGCCAGTGCTAAGATCGCGCGGTCGACGTCTCCTCTTCCTCCCATCACCCCACAGACACCAGCCACTTCCTCAGCTTCTGCTCAGTCGAAGACCCCGAAGTCAGATGCACGGGCCTTCAAGAAGGAACCATCCCGTGCAGACTTCCTCCGTCCCTCGACCTCCCAGCCTTCGACCGGTACTTCCACCAAACGTCCTTCTAAAAAGGCGCATAGGAAGCACAGTTCTCCTTCTCCGCCGCGGCGCCTTTCTTCTCCTGCGCCACCCAGCGGTTGCCGCCCCAGGCCGTCATCCGTTTCGCCTGGCCGCACCGCTGGTAGCCGAACATCTGGCCGTTCACCGGCGGAGGAAGCTCCCCCTCCCGGCCATCCTCCCGAGATGGCCGATGACCCTATAGACCCCATGGACGATGACTGTCCGCCTCCTGCTAGCGGCGGCAGTGCTCGCTCGAAGCCAGGCCCTAAGAGGCCTTCGAGGTGACCCCTTCTCTCATCTTCCTTTTCTTACGATGGCACTTATTAACTGGAATATTCGCAGCATTCGCTCCAACCGAGAGGACTTGAAGTTGCTGCTCCGCTTGCATCGTCCGCTCGTCGTAGCCCTCCAGGAAACGAAGCTACGCCCATGCGATCAAATTGCCTTGGCACACTACACCTCTGTGCGTTTTGACCTACCCCCTGTGGTAGGTATCCCAGCTCATGGAGGGGTTATGTTGCTGGTCTGGGATGATATTTACTACGATCCCATCACGTTGCACACCGGCCTGCAGGCAGTTGCCATCCGCATTACTCTCCCCACTTTTACGTTTTCCTTTTGTACCGTTTACGCTCCATCGTCATCTGCCGTTACCAGGGCAGACATGACGCAACTTATTGCTCAGCTACCTGCACCATTTTTGTTAACAGGAGACTTCAATGCCCACCATCCTCTTTGGGGCTCTCCCGCATCCTGCCCGAGGGGCTCCTTGTTAGCAGACCTTTTCAACCAGCTCAATCTTGTCTGCCTCAATACTGGCGCCCCTACTTTTCTTTCGGACACATCTCATACCTATTCCCATTTAGACCTCTCTATATGTACTCCCCAACTTGCACGCCGGTTTGAGTGGTATGCACTTGCTGATACATATTCGAGCGACCACTTCCCGTGTGTTATCCAGCTCCTGCAGCATACTCCCTCTCCGTGCTCCTCTCGTTGGACCATCTCCAAGGCAGACTGGGGGCTCTTCTCTTCCAGGGCGAGCTTTCTGGATCAAACCTTCACAAGCTGCGATCGTCAGGTCGCACACCTCACGGAAGTCATTCTCGCTGCTGCTGAATATTCCATTCCTCACCCGACTTCTTCTCCTCGTCGCGTACCGGTCCCCTGGTGGACCGCAGCATGTAGAGATGCTTTACGTGCTCGTCGACGTGCTTTACGCACCTTTAAACGCCACCCTACAGTGGCGAATTGTATTAATTATAAACGATTACGTGCTCAGTGTCATCGTATTATTAAAGAAAGCAAGAAAGCCAGCTGGGCTGCTTTCACAAGCACCTTCAACAGTTCTACTCCTTCTTCTGTTGTCTGGGGTAGCCTGCGCCGGCTATCTGGCACTAAGGTCCACTCCCCAGTTTCTGGCTTGAAGGTCGCGAATGAAGTCCTTGTGGCCCCTGAGGCTGTCTCCAATGCCTTCGGCCGCTTTTTCGCCGAGGTTTCGAGCTCCGCTCATTACCACCCTGCCTTCCTCCCCCGCAAACAGGCAGAGGAGGCTAGGCCACCTGACTTCCGCTCCTCGAATTGTGAAAGTTATAATGCCCCATTCACCATGCGGGAACTCGAAACCGCACTTGGCCGATCACGGTCCTCCGCTCCAGGGCCTGATTCTATTCATATTCAGATGCTGAAGAACCTTTCTCCTGCGGGTAAAGGTTTTCTTCTTCGTACATACAATCGCATCTGGATTGAGGGACATGTTCCCGCATGCTGGCGCGAGTCTATTGTTGTCCCGATTCCTAAGCCGGGGAAGGACAAGCACTTGCCTTCCAGTTATCGACCTATCTCGCTTACCAGCTGTGTCTGTAAAGTGATGGAGCGAATGGTTAACTCTCGATTGGTTTGGCTGCTCGAGTCTCGACGCCTACTTACCAATGTACAATGTGGATTTCGCAGGCGCCGCTCTGCTGTTGACCATCTGGTTACCTTGTCGACCTTCATTATGAATAACTTCTTGCGGAAGCGCCCGACCGCGGCTGTGTTCTTTGATTTGGAGAAGGCTTACGACACCTGTTGGAGGGCGGGCATTCTCCGCACCATGCATACATGGGGCTTTCGCGGTCGCCTCCCTCTTTTTATTCGTTCCTTTTTAATGGATCGACAGTTTCGGGTACGTGTGGGTTCTGTCCTGTCCGACACCTTTCGCCAGGAGAATGGGGTGCCACAGGGCTCAGTTTTGAGTGTCGCTCTCTTCGCCATCGCGATCAATCCAATAATGGATTGCCTCCCAGCTGATGTATCAGGCTCCCTTTTCGTGGACGATTTTACCATCTATTGCAGCGCGCAGTGTACACGTGTCCTGGAGCGCTGTCTTCAGCGTTCTCTTGACCGTCTTTACTCCTGGAGTGTCGCCAATGGCTTCCGTTTTTCTGCCGAGAAGACGGTCTGTATTAACTTCTGGCGCTACAAAGAGTTTCTCCCACCGTCCTTACGACTCGGTCCCGTTGCTCTCCCACTCGTGGAGACAATCAAATTTTTAGGCCTTACCTTTGACAGGAAACTTAGCTGGTCTCCACATGTGTCATATTTGGCCGCCCGTTGTACCCGTTCTTTAAATGTCCTCCGTGTTCTCAGTGGTATGTCATGGGGAGCGGATCGAACCGTCCTACTTCGTCTATATCGGTCGATCGTCCGCTCCAAGCTGGATTATGGGAGCTTCGTATACTCCTCTGCACGGCCATCCATCTTACGCCGCCTCAACTCCATACAACATCGGAGTTTACGATTTGCGATCGGAGCATTTTATACCAGTCCCGTAGAGAGTCTTCATGCTGACGCTGGCGAATTGCCACTCACCTACCGGCGCGATATACTGCTTTGTCGGTATGCCTGTCGGCTACTGTCAATGCCCGACCATCCGTCTTATCGTTCCTTTTTTGACGACTCTCTTGACCTTCAATACGGGTTGTATGTCTCTGCCTTGCTACCCCCTGGAGTTCGCTTTCGTCGCCTCCTTCAACACCTTCATTTTTCACTCCCTGCAACCTTTCGGGTGGGCGAGAGCCGCACGCCACCTTGGCTCCAGGCTCAGGTCCGCGTTCACCTAGACCTCAGCTCGCTCCCAAAAGAGGTCACCCCCGGTTCGGTCTACCACTCCCGTTTTTTGGAACTTCGTTCGAAGTTCAACAACATGACTTTCATTTATACAGATGGCTCTAAGACCAATGACGGGGTCGGGTGTTCCTTTATTGTCGGGGCACAAAGTTTCCAATACCGGCTCCATGGCCATTGTTCGGTCTTCACAGCTGAGCTCTTTGCCCTCTACCAGGCTGTTCTTTACATCTGCCGCCACCGACATTCTGCTTATGTCATCTGCTCAGATTCCCTGAGCGCCATCCAGAGCCTCAGTGATCCGTACCCGGTTCACCCTTTCGTACACCGGATCCAACGCTCTCTTCAGCAGCTGGTGGACGTCGGTACGCCGGTTAGCTTTATGTGGGTTCCTGGCCATGTCGGTATCCCTGGGAACGAAGCTGCAGATGCCGCAGCCAAGGCTGCGGTCCTCCAGCCTCGGACAGCTTCTTGTTGTGTCCCTTCGTCCGATTTTAGCAGGGTCATTTGTCGGCGCGTTGTGTCGCTGTGGCATGCCGATTGGGCTGCACTTACCGACAACAAGCTTCGGGCCTTAAAACCTCTTCCCGTGGCTTGGACGTCCTCCTCACGCCCTTCTCGGCGGGAGGAGGTCGTTTTAGCAAGGTTAAGAATTGGACACTGCCAGTTCAGCCATCGCCATCTGCTGACGGCTGCGCCGGCGCCGTTCTGCCCATGTGGGCACTTGCTGACGGTTAGACACATTTTAATGTCCTGTCCAGATCTTAACACACTGCGCCTCGATCTTAACCTGCCTAATACTTTAGATGCCATTTTAGCGGATGACCCACGAGCAGCTGCTCGTGTTCTTTGTTTTATCAATTTGACAAACCTTGCTAAGGACATTTGATGATGTTTTTTAATCCTATGCCTGTCAGTCTGTCTTTTATTGTGTTTTCCCTTTTAGTTGTTGTTGTCAACTTGTGCCTCGCGGTGCATTCTTAGAGTAGTCAGGGCGCTAATGACCATTGAAGTTGTGCGCCCGAAAACCACAAAAAAAAAAAAAAAAAAATACTCCTGTAATGGATCTAGATGCAAGATCTGTTCCATACATCCTCCTACCACCACCTACTCCAGTCCGGTCACTAACATCACCTACCCCATCAAAGGCAGGGCTACCTGTGAAACAAGCCATGTGATTTACAAGCTGAGCTGCAACGTCTGTGCTGCTTTCTATGTGGGAATGACAACCAACAAGCTGTCTGTCCACATGAATGGCCACCGACAAACTGTGGCCAAGAAACGAGTGGGCCACCCTGATGCTGAATACGCTGCCAAACATGATATCCCTCATCTTAATGCCTGCTTCATAGCCTGTGCTATATGGATCCTTCCCACCAACGCCAGCTTTTCTGAATTGCGCAGGTGGGAAGTTTCCCTGCAATACATCATACGTTCCCGTAACCTTCCTAGCCTCAACCTTCGTTAGTCACTGTCCTCACCCATCCAGCCCCCTCCCTGTTCCCATTCGAGCACTACACAGCCGTCATTTCACCGCCACACCCAGTCTTTTAATTTCTTTTATTTCTCTCCTTTCTGCTTCTTACCCCCTCCCCCCCTCCGCAACTTCTTTCCTGCCCTCCATCTAAACTGCAACACTTGGCTGTCTGCCACTCCCGCCATACTATCCCTCTCCCTCCCCGCCCCAGCCTCCTCCTTACCCCCACCCAGTCGCCACTCCCATCATGCACTGGTGCTGCTGTTCGCAGTGTGGTCTCAGCTCTCTGAGACTGCAGATGCGTGTGCAAATTGTGTGTGTGTGTGTGTGTGTGTGTGTGTGTGTGTGTGTGTGTGTGTGTGTGTGGGTGGGTGGGTGGGTGGGTGGGTGGGTGGGTGGCTGGGTGGGTGCGCGCGCGTCTTCTGCTGACAAAGGCCTTAATGGCTGAAAGCTTTAATTGTGTGAATCATTTTATTGCGCCTATCGCTATATGGGGAGTAGCAACTTTCCTTCTCTGGTATTATTTGAAAGTCTTCTAGTCTAAACTGCATATCAATTGGGTTCCTTTCAGAGTGTGCTGATGAAGTAGCTCCTTTTTTAACAACTGAATACAACCCCTTGCTTGATGAAAGATCTGTAAGATCACACCTATATGTAAGAATGGAAATACTGTATTTACCCAAGTATAAGACTAGGTTTTTCCAAGATTCACCATTTGAAAAACTGCGGTCGTCTTGCATTTTCAGATTAAACTATTGCTGCTGATGTCAACGTTTTTACATTCTTTTGTAGATTAGTGGAGAGGACATCTTAAATTTACAAAGGAAGCTTTGGCTATTGAGGTTTCTTACAAATTTATTTTGAAGATTCTGGAGGATAGGGCTTGTCAAACAATGCGTTCATTTGAAAAGGCTCAAGACTTTCTGAATATGCCAAAGAGCTTGATACAGTATTGACTTTGCTTGAACAATTGTGTGATACCCGATATTTGACTCTTAAGTGCTAGTGCAAGGGAAACATGTGGGACTATGAACTAATGAGGGACTATGAACTAGCCACTACAGCAATCTAATGCTTTGCCCTAAAAACTGACAATTATGTGAAACACAGAACTTAACTTTTGTTATATTTGAACAAGTTTGCAATAAAAGTCTTCGTACATGAGTGGTTATCATATACATACATATATCCATACTATGAGAAGGAAAGTTGCTACTCGCGATATAGTTGAGATGCTGAGTCGCAGATAGGCACAACAAAAAGATTTTCACACCCAAAGCTTTTGGCCAATGGCCTTTGTCAACAATTCACACGCACACACACACACACACACACGCAAACACAACTCACACACACGTGCGTATGTGAGTCTATTGTTAAGATCATTGGGTGAAAGCTTTAAGTGTGAAAATCTTTTTGTTGTGCCTATCTGTCTCTCAGCACCTCTGCCATATGTTATGTAGCAACTTTCCCTCTCTTAATATTGTTACATTCCATACTGGATTTTCCATTTTTGATACATACATATATGCTGCTTTTTAAGTAAAGATAACATTCAGAGGGGAAAATCTTGCCCATCACAAACTGTTCCTTGTTTCTGGACCCAACTCAATATTTTACTTGATTATGAAAAACTGTAATTATTTACCAAGCAGATTACAGATGAGAAATTCTTTCCATATTCACATATTACGAGGCAGGAGAAAAAGTCATCAGCTTTTGAGTAGTATGGTGACAGTCAGATGAAACAAGAAAGAAATTTAAACCAGAGCTAAATGTCTGACAAACAAAATAAATTGCATTACACCGACTGTAATTATTACAAGAATACACTCCTGGAAATTGAAATAAGAACACCATGAATTCATTGTCCCAGGAAGGGGAAACTTTATTGACACATTCCTGGGGTCAGATACATCACATGATCACACTAACAGAACCACAGGCACATAGACACAGGCAACAGAGCATGCACAATGTCGGCACTAGTACAGTGTATATCCACCTTTCGCAGCAATGCAGTCTGCTATTCTCCCATGGAGACAATCGTAGAGATGCTGGATGTAGTCCTGTGGAACGGCTTGCCATGCCATTTCCACCTGGTGCCTCAGTTAGACCAGCGTTCGTGCTGGACGTGCAGACCGCGTGAGACGACGCTTCATCCAGTCCCAAACATGCTCAATGGGGGACAGATCCGGAGATCTTGCTGGCCAGGGTAGTTGACTTACACCTTCTAGAGCACGTTGGGTAGCACGGGATACATGCGGACGTGCATTGTCCTGTTGGAACAGCAAGTTCCCTTGCCGGTCTAGGAATGGTACAACGATGGGTTCGATGACGGTTTGGATGTACCGTGCACTATTCAGTGTCCCCTCGACGATCACCAGTGGTGTACGGCCAGTGTAGGAGATCGCTCCCCACACCATGATGCCGGGTGTTGGCCCTGTGTGCCTCGGTCGTATGCAGTCCTGATTGTGGCGCTCACCTGCACGGCGCCAAACACGCATACGACCATCATTGGCACCAAGGCAGAAGCGACTCTCATCGCTGAAGACGACACGTCTCCATTCGTCCCTCCATTCACGCCTGTCGCGACACCACTGGAGGCGGGCTGCACGATGTTGGGGCGTGAGCGGAAGACGGCCTAACGGTGTGCGGGACCGTAGCCCAGCTTCATGGAGACGGTTGCGAATGGTCCTCGCCGATACCCCAGGAGCAACAGTGTCCCTAATTTGCTGGGAAGTGGCGGTGCGGTCCCCTACGGCACTGCGTAGGATCCTACGGTCTTGGCGTGCATCCGTGCGTCGCTGCGGTCCGGTCCCAGGTCGACGGGCACGTGCACCTTCCGCCGACCACTGGCGACAACATCGATGTACTGTGGAGACCTCACGCCCCACGTGTTGAGCAATTCGGCGGTATGTCCACCCGGCCTCCCGCATGCCCACTATACGCCCTCGCTCAAAGTCCGTCAACTGCACATACGGTTCACGTCCATGCTGTCGCGGCATGCTACCAGTGTTAAAGACTGCGATGGAGCTCCGTATGCCACGGCAAACTGGCTGACACTGACGGCGGCGGTGCACAAATGCTGCGCAGCTAGCGCCATTCGACGGTCAACACCGCGGTTCCTGGTGTGTCCGCTGTGCCGTGCGTGTGATCATTGCTTGTACAGCCCTCTCGCAGTGTCCGGAGCAAGTATGGTGGATCTGACACACCGGTGTCAATGTGTTCTTTTTTCCATTTCCAGGAGTGTATATTACAGTGGAAAGAGGTATTGTGAAGATAGTAGCAACAGATGTCACTAGTCACAGGATTAGCAAAAGTTCGAGCATTGGACTAGATCATTATTGCGATCTTTTATTTATGTATTAGTTGTTGTTCTGCTTATACCTGCACCCTGCCATCCATGTTTCACCATTGCTCAAGCACAGCAGTACAGAATTTGGAGGGAGAGCAGTGACACTAGCTTGGCTGAGAACTAGGATGAGTGCGAGGAATGGATTGGTGAGAAGGCAGCAAATTTCGTTGTGCTGCTAATAAAGGGATTTTATACTGCGTATTATGGCTTTTTATGAACATCTACTGTGTTTAAACTGCAGTTTACCTGAATCCATTTGTACTCTGAATAGAATTGGTTTTAAAATTGGACAAATACCCAACAGTAGCATGTATTTCTACAGGTGATGCTTAAAGTCTAGATTGGGGCCATTAGCATACTTACGCATTTCATGCAGTAATGTTGTCAACACTCACCGTGAAGTACGACAGGAGTGATAAAGGGATGTGTCAGCTACTGGTTAAACACAGGCAATGAGAGATCGGAGGGCATACGGTATGTTTTGAAGCAAGAGATAATGTAACTTTCCCACGTCAGTATAGGAATGAAATCCACTATGTGTATGGGGCGGGGTGTTAGCTCGCGGATCCCAACATTACCATGACCTCAGAAATCACAACATGTTCGGAAGAAATAGCCAAATATTTGTGACAACAAATACGTAGGTTTCACAGCTGTCCTGTTAGGATGATGATGATTAACAATAGTGATACCATGGATGACAATAAACAAAAAAGGCAGTAAAAATAAAAATTAATGTAAAACCATTTCTTTTTGTTTATTTTACTTCCCCGCATATTATCAAGATGTAGACAATGAATAAATGGCCTAACTTTACAATAGATGCACTGTTAACTTTTTAGGCAGATGCGTTAAATAAATATAAAAATTTGTAATTTTGATTAACCAGAATTCGTTAAAAAATAAATTTTTCTCAAGGAGCCTCTTATATGAAAAGGGGGAATCGTCTTGTATTTAGGGTCATCTTATACTCGGGTAAATATGGTAGATTTCCAGAAGGCTTTTTACACTATTCCTCAAATGCTTTGTGGCCAAATTGTGAGCTATGGAGCTATACAGTTCGGTTTGTGATTTCGTGTCCAAAAGGTTACCATTTGTAGTAATTGGCAGGAAGTTATTTAGTGAAACCAAAATTACATTTTGGGTGCCCCAATGTTATAGTCCCTCTGCCTTTCTTAATGTTTGTAAACAGTTTAGAGGAGAACCTGAGCAACCCTCTTAACTTTTCTTCAGATATTGCTGTTGTTGTGTAATGAAGTCATCAGAAGATCAAAATGAATTACGTAATGATTCAGACAAGATAGTTCCGTGGTGCGAAATGTTGCAGTTGACCTTGAACAATAAAAATGTGGTCCTCTACATGAGTATTAGAAAATTTCCATTAAATTTTGGTTACACAAAAGGACACACAAATTTAAAGATTGTTGATTCATCTAAATATCTAAGGTTTACAGTTATGAATAACTTAAATTTGAACCATAGTTGGAAAATTTAGTGGAGAAGACAAACCAGGGATTGCCTTTTCATTATCAGAACACTTAGAAGATGCTACAGATCAGCCAAAGTAACGGCTTTCACTATCCGTGTCCATCCTCTTTTGGAGTGTTCCTGTGCAATATGGGATCCTAAACATGTATGACCAATCGAGGACATTGAGAAATTTCAGAGAAGAGCAGCTTGTTTTATACTGACTCAAAATACTGGATATAGTGTGACCGGTATGATAAGTGAATTGACAGTCATTTTTCATCATGGCAACATCTTTTCACAGAATTTCAACCACCAGCATACTCCTAAGAATTTGTTGACTTCCACTTACATAGGGAGAAACAACCATCATAATAAAATAAATCGGAGCTTGCACAGAAAGATTTAGATGTTCATTTTTCCTACATACTGTTTGACAGTGGAACAGTAGACAAACAGTTTGATAGTGGTTGAACCCTCTGACAAATACTTACAGGGTACTCATGTAGTTGTAAATGTAGGGCACAAATATGAGGTGTGGTTGGTGCAAAGCTGAATTGGATGATGAGTGGAGATTCTGCCTTGGTACCATTGATATTTATTTGTAGGTAGAGCAGGCAATTATTGGAGGGTGGCACTAGCACTAGCTCTAGGCGTCATGGTGCCAGTAGCTTTTAACGTGTAGTGACCCGAAACGTTTGGTTTTGTTGAGGTAACATCAGAATGTGCAGTATTCGACAAGATCATCATCCAGCCCATTCTGTTATTGTTGTACAATGTTTTCTAGTGGGAGAATGTCAGTTCACACCCCAAAATGCACTGTCACAGATTTTCATAAATTCTCTGTGAAAACTATCTGCAAAGATTTCGTTCAAATCCTCTTTTATTATTGCTGTACAGGATTAAAGCTTAATGATGACAATTAAAGATACTGAAGTTATTATTCAAGACAATATTGGTGTAATTGATGACCCTATGATCATAGCTTTATGTATTACACATATTGTACAATATTTGAAAGAAAGAAAAAATGTGTGAAGTGTACTTACTTGTGTGTGTGTGTGTGTGTGTGTGTGTGTGTGTGTGTGTGTGTGTGTGTGTGTGTGCGCACGCGCGTGCTCATGCGTGTGTACAGGACCTCCTGCCAAACACTTGTTTATTTTAACCATATGTGGCACAGAAACAACATATGTCACAGGTATGACCACCGTTAGGTTTATAACCTTCTAGCTCCAATAGGAGCGGAGATACAGGTAAATTGTGTTTTTCGTCCAGTCCCTTGTGTATAGGCTCCCCTGCGCAACATAAATGTGTTGGAACAGTATTGGTCTGCAAAATCAATTTGTTTGCAGGGCAGCCTTCATTTTAAGGCAAGAAATGGTTGTCCGGGACCAGAAATGCCGGCTGACAGGCATGTCGTGTTGAAGGAGTATCGACCTGCTTCGCAACGTGGTCTGTATGTCGAAGCAAATACATGATTTTCATGCCCCTTATTTGTAGCCTGCTCTGCATGAAAAGTGTGTTGTGGGAGTAATATTGGCTTGCTTTATTGAATAGTATTGCAGGGGCTACATGTCCCATTGAGCATGGCTGGGGACAGGTTGAGATGGATAGAGGGGGCAGGGGGGGGGGGGGGGGGAGGGGAAAGATGCATGAGCCAGGTGGAAGTTCTACAGGAGTAGTGGACTGGTGAAAAAACAAGAGGGGAAGGTGGATATGGAAAGAGATAGGGGGAGGAGGATATGACCAGAGGGAGGGGGAATGGGAGGGGGGGGGGGGAGATATAGTCAGAAAGAGGGCATGTATCGAACGCATATGCAGGTGAGGCCATGGGAAAAGGCTAGTACATAAATGTGTGTGAATGTGAGTGGTAACCCTGACATCTTGGCATTCCCGCAGGAGAGACGTATTGTGCAGATAATATTGGAATGAATTCCATGCAGTATACATGCAGATGGGCATGGCTAACAGAGAAAGGGGGAGGAAGAGGGGACATTGAAGAGGAGTAGGAGAAGGAAGATGAAGGGGAGGTGTAGGAAGCAAGTGGAAGGTGGAGAGGGGTATTGGGCAGGTGGAAAAGGAAGTTTGTGTGAGGCAGCAGGTTGGAGTACTGTGGATTTAAGGTACCCCATTATCCTTAGTGACAGGGATGAAAAAAGGGGGTGACATTTAAAAAAGTTTGTCCATCTATCTGCCCGCCCAACTGTTAAGAACCCTTTTTCTCAGGAACAGTGGACCTATCGAGTTCAAATTTGTCACATACTGAGGTCTGTGGTGTCTTGGCAGTGTAAAAATTTTAAGCTTCTAAGTGTCCCTTTTTTGATACTCAGAAACTCACTCACCAAAACCTACATGGTATTTTCCTGTTGACCTAGAATCGTGGAATTTGACAAGAAGCAATGTTTCACAATGCAAGTAAATGCGAAGATCTGAAATTGTTAATTTGTAATTATATCACACCAAAAAATATTTCTGTTGCCATTTGTTATCAGATTTCAGACTTGAAATTAAAACATTCTCGTAAGTCGTGGAATGCCTGTGACTGACATCTTATCAGTATCAACGTGAAAACAGGCAAAAATCGTCAGTATCCTTGATTCACAGAATGGATAAACTGTCTATATATGTAATTAAGTTTGTACGGAACCCTCAGTGCAAGAGTCCTACTCGCACCTGTCTGGTTATTTTAGCATTTTTATGGACCAAAGATCATGCCATATGGCTGAATACCACAGATAACTTTGACATTCTCTTTGTGGTTGCATGGTGTGTGTGCATACCTAGTGGTGTGAAAAAATTAAGGACGAACATAACTTTTGTATGATGTGCCACTGCCAAGTAACATAGGTCGATGAAGTGCGAACCATTCATAGAAAGAATTGCAGCAGTATACTACAGAAGGTAACTGAGAGAAACATGCAATGAGGTGAACAAAAATGACATTTTTATGTGAAGACAATACTACACTGAAGTTACTGAGATACGTGATGGTCCCCTGGACATTACAAAAGGTGCGACATGGTTCTTAATAGGGTGTGAGATCAACGTGGGTGACAATGGATTTTGTATAATGTGCTCCCATTCTGCCCACAAGGTTGGTAAGGAGTTCTTGTGGTAAGGCATTCCATTCCTCCATCACTGCAGGACAACTGGACCGTCTAGACCACCAAAATGATTATGTTCGACAATAATGGATGTGTCCTCATATGGAATGCACCCAGGAACATTGTCAAACATGATCTTTTGGTGGTCCGGGTATTGTGGTATGAGGAGTCATAATGTTACATGGGCACACTGACTTTCATATCTTTGAACATGATACACTTGCCAGTCACTGTTACCATGGCACTGTATTCCTTTCCCATGTACATCTTTTTGGTGATGCATCTGGCCCAGACTTCATTTTTATGGGTGACATTGTGCCACCTCATCAAACAGTGCAGGTGGAGGAGCTTGACCAAGACATATTCTGAGGGTAGACTGGCCTGCTTGTCCCCCCTACTTAAATCCCTTCAAGCATTTGTGGGATGGTGTTGGGGAGATGTATTGCAACATGTTCGCATGCACCAGTGACCATCCAGCAGTTGTCAACCGCTTGTTAGAGAAATGAAATGGCCTACCACAAGAACTCCTTAGTAACCTTGTGATCAGTAATGGAGCACATTGCAGAGCATGCATTGCCGTTTGTGGTGTTCACAAACCCTATTAAGAACCATGCGCTGCCTTTTGTAATGTCCAGGGGACCATCACGAATTGATGAGTTCAGAGTAATTTCTGTTAGTCTCATTCCATATTTCTTTCCTTTACCTTTTGTAGTGTACAGTGGTAGTTCTTTCTGTGTATTTAGTTGACATGGAATACTTTAAAAGTATTATGTGTAATATGTGTCGTATTTATGCTGTTCAGTGTTTCGATTAAGTCGTGAGACTGAGCACTGCAGTAGGCCAATAATCTTGTCAGCATGTTTCATGACTGAATATCATGCCTCACAGCTGAATACAACAGATAAATTTAACATAGTTACTTGGGTTGTGTGGTACAAAACAGCAGAGAATCTGTCACATATGTAAGCAATATATGTGACACAAGCATACACACGCAAAGTCATGGGTAAACAAGCTAGTATGTTATGAAAATGTTTGTATGTTCCACACCAAATTAAGTGCACCAATTTCAACTAAACTTGTTACTCATATCACTTAGTATCTGGAAAGAAGCACTGTAGGGGTAAGAACCACTATCTCTCGTAAGGGTGGGGGTGTGGGTAAAAGAGGTGCGTTAAGTCACATAGTACTCAGAGCCAAAAGAGGTGCGACATAGAAGCATAACTCAAGAAGTTATGGTGCGATTTCAACCAAATTTTGTATGATTCATGACTCACTATTTGTAAAAAATACTGTGGGGCGATATACACATACCATGCCTAGGGATGGGGGTGAAAAGCCAAGGTGGTCAGACTATCAGGCCCATGGAGGACAAGTGTACTGAGCACAAGTGTCTCACACACTTAAAACGACGAGCAGTCGGCTATCGTAGAACATTGTTTTGGTACTAGTTATCCTACAGACTATAACTACACGGAGATTCTGGCATTCCCTTCCCATTATTAAGGAAGCAATTGAAATTAAATTAGAAAATAACCTTGTAAATAGAGGTGGAGCTTTTTGCTTAAATTCTGTGTGGGATCCTGCTCTCTCGCATGTCAAAAAACAGAGGGACGAAATGAACACTATCTCAGCCATTGTTTAGTAGTTCTCACTATCAATAACTTCTGTCTTTGGTCACCTTTTGTTGTGTTGTGGTGCTAGACAGATAGACACACACACACACACACACACACACACACACACACACACACACACACACACACACAGAGAGAGAGAGAGAGAGAGAGAGAGAGAGAGAGAGAGAGAGAGAGAGAGTGTTATCTTTCTGGAATTGCTCTGCAAACATAGGTCTTAAATTCCCTTGCACAACACTTACTTGCTGCAGTTTTGCCTTCGAAATGATAGGATGATCACCTGTTGAGTTGCATTCCCATAAGTTACTTTAACAAATGAAAGTGGTTCGATGAACACTGTACCAGGTGCTTAAGTGTGAAATACAGAGTAGTCATGTAAAGGTAGTTCTTTAATCCTGGAGGGAATAACTTATTCTTTCATGTATTTCTGTGGAAAATATTTTCCCTTTGCATGCGAAAAAAACTAGCTTTTAAAAAATCTCATAATTGGATGTTTTTGTTGATGTAGCTCTTTCACAATATTTTGGGTACAAGGGTCATCCTATAAGTAGACTGTGCCCTTAACATATGAGGGCTAGCGATTTGGACTGGTATGTGCTGACAGTGCTCACACTGGCTTATGATGCACGTCATAGTATCTTGCCAGTATGCTGCCAGTTAGCAAGGAGTTACCAATACAAAGTGTTTCTGCTTGTAAGTTGCACTCTGTCATTCTTTTTCTCACAGCAAAACAACTACCTGCTGTCAGTATCCATTGGTAGTTAATCTTTGTCAGTGGGGAAGGCCTTATGAGCATTCAAATGGGGTGAGACCTGGGTCCATCATTCCAACCCCGAGACAAAACATCAGAGCATGATGTGTAAGAAACGTAGTGAAAGCATCCCCCCCACCCCAAAAAAAAAAAAAAAAAAAAAAAAAAATTTAAACTAAAAAAAAAAATAAATAAATAAAAAAATAAAAATGTCACACTTTTGGCACAAAAAGTTACAGCAAGAAACTTTTGGGGTGTTACTTGTTCATTACCTGTGTCACAACACCACAATAAATGCAGTGAAGTACTGTAAAGACACGAGAAAAAGTTTTCTTTCTTCATGACAATACTCGGCCTCATACAGCTTGAATGACCCAGGTGGAGCTTGGAAGAGTCAACTGGGAAGTGTTGCCGCCACCTCTTTATTCACCAGATCTTGCCCTCAAGTGATCTTTATATGCTCCCCCAACCTGGAGGTCGTCTTGGAGATAAACATTTCTGCACTGATGAAGAAGTCACATCAACAGTGAACGACTGGTTACGGGCAAGGGACCTGACCTGGTACAATACTAGTTTGGAAAAATGTGTTGTGTTACTAAAAATGCTTGGAAAAACATGATGACTATGTAGAAAAGTAACAGAAAGATTGTACAATGCCAATAGAATTATTTCACCATGATAAATTGTATAAATTTTTTTTAGTTACTATAGAAACTTACGTATGGGAACCCCCCTTGTAGTTGACATTTTTTGCCTGTTTATATTCTTAATCACACATATTGAAAAGTTGTTCATGTAAAGTTATGATCTGTGTTGCTGTTCCCGTGCCCCCCCCCACCCCACCCCCCCCCCCCCCCCCCCCACCCCACCCCCATCTCCCACCTCACACACACACACACACACACACACACACACACACACACTTACTATCATCTCTAGCAGTGTATGCCACTGTACTTGATCGAGCATCTCCATAACGCTGTCATGCCAAGTAAACGATCCTGGATCCTGTGACTAAACGTGCCGCTCTTTGCCGAATCTCGTCTATCTGTTTTATTGATCCTGCGTGGTAAAAGTCTTAGGTAGAGGGACAATAACCAAGAATCTATTGACCAAGTGTCTTGTGACCTACTTCATTTGTGGATGTATTACATTTTCTTAAGTATTGTGCAATGAATAACAGTCTGACATCTGTTTATCCTACTATTTGTTTTGTGTGGTCACTCCACTTTCTTCGCGTATTTGTGCACAATATGTTACATTTACTTACACCTGCCCAGATAGCTGTGCATGTTAAAGCACTGCTTCCAGAACAGGGAGGTGCACGAGCTCTGGATCAATTCCAGCCAGCAGATTAACGACAAGGGTTATTATGCTGGCCAGCCTGGGTATGGTTTTTAGGTGGTTTCCCAAATCCCTCTAGTTGAATACCAGACTGTTACCCCCATTTGACCTCAGTTACATGATTCTCAAGCATATAGGGAACTTTTGCTCACTTTCACATGAATAACATGACACGCAGTCAGTTGGGCTACACATACCCCATCCCAGGGGGTGTGACAGGGAGGGCACCATCCCAGGGGGTAATGGGGTGTGACAGGGAGGGCACCCGGCTGTGCCATAAATTAACCATACTAAATCTGTTAATAACCATAACCATGATGATGTGGGACAGAGGCACAAGGAAACCAAGAAGGGGCAACTGCCAGTCCTTAAACCAATTGTCGATCTTCCACAGGTCTTCCTGCATTTTGCAACAGTCTTAGGTGTTGCAACCATCCTTATAGACAACAGCATCATCCTTGGATAGCATCGTGAGACCTCCAACATTATTTACAGGATCATTAATATAAATGACAAATAGTGGTGGCCCTATAACACTACCTTCAGGTACACCCGAAATTACCTTCTAATTTGTTGGTTTAGTTGCATTGAGAATGAATTGTTCAGTTCTGTCTGCAAGGAAGTCTTGTATCCAATGAAAGATCTGGTCCAGTAATCGGTAAGCTTTTATTCTGTTCACTAAATGACAGTGCAGAATTGCACACATGCTTTGTGTATGGTAGCCTGGATCTCGTGAAGGAGAACAACAACTGAGTTTCACAAGATACGTGTTTGCAGAGTTCTACATCTACATCTACATCCATACTCCACAAGCCACCTGACGGCGTGTGGCGGAGGGTACCTTGAGTACCTCTGTCGGTTCTCCCTTCTATTCCAGTCTCATATTGTTCGTGGCAAGAAGGATTGTCGGTATGCTTCTGTGTGGGCTCTAATCTCTCTGATTTTATCCTCATGGTCTCTTCGCAAGATATACGTAGGAGGGAGCAATACACTGCTTGACTCTTCAGTGAATGTATGTTCTCGAAACTTCAACAAAAGCCCGTACCAAGCTACTGAACGTCTCTCCTGCAGAGTCTTCCACTGGAGTTTATTTATCATCTCCGTAACGCTTTCACGATTACTAAATGATCCTGTAACGAAGTGCGCTGCTCTCCGTTGGATCTTCTCTATCTCTTCTATCAACCCTATCTGGTATGGATCCCACACTGCTGAGCAGTATTCAAGCAGTGGGCGAACAAGCGTACTGTAACCTACTTCCTTTGTTTTCGAATTGCATTTCTTTAGGATTCATCCAATGAATCTCAGTCTGGCATCTGCTTTACCAACGATCAACTTTATATGATCATTCCATTTTAAATCACTCCTAATGTGTACTCCCAGATAATTTATGAAATTAACTGCTTCCAGTTGCTGACCTACTATTTTGTAGCTAAATGATAAGGGATCTTTCTTTCTATGTATTCACAGCACATTACACTTGTCTACATTGAGATTCAATTGCCATTCCCTGCACCATGCGTCAATTCACTGCAGATCCTCCTGCATTTCAGTACAATTTTCCATTGTTACAACCTCTTGATATACCACAGCATCATCCTCAAAAAGCCTCAGTGAACTTCCGATGTCATCCACAAGGTCATTTATGTATATTGTGAATAGCAACGGTCCTATGACACTCCCCTGCGGCACACCTGAAATCACTCTTACTTCGGAAGACTTCTTTCCATTGAGAATGACATGCTGTGTTCTGTTATCTAGGAAATCTTCAATCGAATCACACAATTGGTCTGATAGTCCATATGCTCTTACTTTGTTCATTAAATGACTGTGCGTAACTGTATCGAACGCATTGCGGAAGTCAAGAAACACGGCATCTACCTGTGAACCCGTGTCTATGGCCCTCTGAGTCTCGTGGACGAATAGCGCGAGCTGGGTTTCACACGACCGTTTTTTTCTAAACCCATGTTGATTCCTACAGAGCAGATTTCTAGTCTCCAGAAAAGTCATTATACTTGAACATAATGTGTGTTCCAAAATTCTTGTTCATTTTTGTAGAGGAGCTTTTCATTCTCCATGTACATCGTAATATGTGAGTATAAAACATGTTCCATAATTCTGCAACACATTGACATCAGTGATATAGGCGTGTAGTTATGCGCATCTGTCTGCTGAGCGGTTTTCAAAATGAGAATGACCTGCATTTTTTCCCATCTCTAGGTACTCTTCATTGCTCCAGTGACCTACGATAAAATACTGCTAGAACTTATTTAACCTAATCTCAGTAGAATCTTACAGGTATTCTCACCTGGTCGAGTTGCTTTTCCACTGTTAAGCAGTTCACCTTGTTTTATATTCCACAATCGTTTATCTCAATATCTGCCATTTTAGGTATTCATGCAGTGATTGAAAGGAGGAACCATGATACAATACAGGAATTATCTCTTCACGTATTTATGCACAATATGTCAGAAAACAGATCAAAATCATGTATTTAGTCGCTCGGTGACCATACTGGCACCAAAACAAAAGTTTTGGGGAGCAAAATAACTGACGATGGTTGAAGTAAAGAGGATATAAAATGTAGACTGACAATGGCAAGGAAAGCGTTTCTGAAGAAGAGAAATTTGTTAACATTGAGTGTAAATTTAAGTGTCAGAAAGTGTTTTCTGAAAGTATTTGTATGGAGTGTAGCCATGTATGGAAGTGAAACATGGACGATAACTACTTTAGACAAGAAGAGAGTAGAAGCTTTTGAAATGTGTTGCTACAGAAGAATACTGAATTAGGAGGGTAGATCACGTAACTAATGAGGAGGCACTGAATAGAATTGGAGAGAAGAGGAATTTGTGGCACAACTTGAATAGAAGAAGGGATCAGTTGGTAGGACATGTTCTGAGGCATCAAGGGATCACCAGTTAGTATTAGCATGGAGGGTAAAAATCGTAGAGGGAGACCATGAGATGAATTCACTAAGCAGATTCAGAATGATTTAGGTTGTAGTAGCTACTTGGAGATGAAGCAGCTTGCGCAGGATAGAGTAGCATGGAGGGCTGCATCAAACCAGTCTTTATACTGAAGATAACAACAACAACAACTTACTATGTAAGATCAAAACTCCTTAGGGTATGTAGTCAGATTGTTTGGACAAATTTTACTTAAAATTCATTTAATGCTTTTCACATTACTCTCAGTGCGCCCTTTTTGGCCCCATTTAGCTTCTGTTTGTCTACCAGGCTTTCAGTTCGTTTAAATCAGAGATGAAGCACTCTTTGCTTTTGTAGCAACTTTCTAACATGGTCAAGGAGGGTCTTTACCATCCCTCACTACCTTTCTGTTATTTCTGGAGAAAAATTATGCTGTTATGGACTAATCCATTTGGGCATGTTCCACAATGAGGCTCACAGTGTCAGTCAGTCAGTACCTCTATCCGTCTTTTCAAACTCCACTTTGTTTCTTTGTTGTACTACATACATTGATAGGCAAACAACGTTTATGAATTTGCTGGCATAGAATATTGTAAACTAGGCTTTTCTAGAGGTTAACAGTGACAGTTGTGTTGAGAAAATGTGATTAATTTAGTTGTTCAGTGTTGGAAGGAATCTCATAAACTGCCAATGTTTTCAGCTACAGTCTAACAGTAACTTTACTCATTTAACTGTTCTAAACTTTTCTCTGTTATCTGATGTACATATATTTTTAGGTTACTGTTGCGGAGAGAAGGTGTTAATTTTTATACAACTGCCGAATTTGAAATAGTGAGAACAATTAAAGAA
Organism: Schistocerca piceifrons; assembly: GCF_021461385.2. Taxonomy (NCBI): domain Eukaryota; kingdom Metazoa; phylum Arthropoda; class Insecta; order Orthoptera; family Acrididae; genus Schistocerca; species Schistocerca piceifrons. Next base: position 1,001,168,658 of record NC_060138.1, read on the forward strand.
AAGGCGTGTTATCTTGCAAATAATCCTCAGAAGGAAGAAACTGTTGAAACTGAAAAGTACCAGTATGTTCTGCCAGATGGCAGCACTCTTGAAGTAAGTAATTTTTTTCTTGTAAAACAGTCGATTTAAAAAAAAAGTCAAGAGTTATATAACTGCACCCAAATCACTGCACATAACTTATTGGGCCTTTTTTCTATGCCAGATCGGTCCAGCAAGATTTAGAGCACCAGAGGTTTTGTTCAGACCAGATCTGATTGGAGAAGAATATGAAGGACTCCATGAGGTTCTCCTGTACTCAATTCAGAAATCTGATCTAGATTTACGTAAAGTACTCTTTCAAAATATCATTTTGTCAGGCGGCTCAACATTGTTTAAGGTAAAGTCGTCTGTATTTTTCTTGTGTACATAATATAATAACGTTCTTCCCCTCTCATTGTATGTATTTGTTATTTTTATCATCCAAATTAGATGGTGGTGATCTCATAGTGTACTTGATGTTCTTCTGTTTTCAGGGATTTGGAGACAGACTGTTATCAGAAATACGAAAATTGGCACCAAAAGACATAAAAATTCGGGTAAGTTTCTTCTTGGTTTTTAGTTGTGAACTGCTGTAATAAACTGAATTTATATATAAGCTTCCAATTACTGTTTAATTTATGTTTTACTCTCTCTCTCTCTCTCTCTCTCTCTCTCTCTCTCTCTCTCTCTCTCTCTAAATCAAATTCCTAAAACACCCATGTTTTTCAAAATAAAAAAGCCTTTCTTCTTATAAACCTATAACTACACAAGGGTCTACTGTCAGGAATGTCATTTGAGTATCTCTGCTGTAAGCAATGGTGTGGGACAAGTTGTTTGTTTTGAGCAAATTGTGCTGTAAAGTTTCTGTAAAATCTTCTTAGTTAAGGTATTTTGTAAACAATGTTAGGGATGGTCCTTAACATCTCTGCCACCACACTGTCATTTAAATTCATGCAAACCATGGCAAGGGACGCAACATAATATAATTGCTTAAATAATTATTCACATTTATCTGATTAGCAACAACTTTTGAGGCACATTTTTGTTCAGGAACATATTCCGGATTTTATTTGAGTCATAGTTATCGACATCATCCTTGGATTTGTACAAATCTTCCCTGGAAAGCATTTTCATATCATGAACACAGCACATATTACACTACTGGTAATAATGCTTTCAGCACTTACCACTGTTTACAGGCACACATTCCGACAAATCTACCATTAATGAAAATAATAAATTTTAGTTAAGTTGTCATTTCTCAGTTTATCGTGGAACTGTTTTATTTGTATACCTTGTTTCCCATCGACTGTCCCATACCATTGTTTCTAATCAAGGTCTTCATTCATGATTAATAAAATTGTTTTATTATTATGTTCCTAAAGAGTTTACAACTTACGAGATACTTACAGCCTCTTAAGAGAACAAATTATTAATTATGTCTTCAAATGGATAAGTTGCAACTATTTATCAATCTTATGAAAGAAAAATATGCTCCATTGAAGCCAAATCATTCACTTGAATTGTCCAGAATGGTCTTCAAACCAGTCTCTCATAATTGTGGCTCAGTGACATGGCACATCGTTGTTTGGGAATATGAAGCCCATGAATGGCTGCAAATGATCTCCAAGTAGCTGAACATCAAGAGCACCCAGTCCATTCCATGTAAACACAGCCCTCACCATTATAGAGCCACCACCAGTTTGCACAGCGCCTTGTTGACAACATGGGTCGATGGCTTCATGGGGGCTGTGGCACAGTCGAACACTATCATTACTCTTTCCAACTGAAGATGGGACCGATCTAACCAGGCCACGATTTCAGCTAGGGTCCAACTGATATGGTCACGAGCCCAGGAGAGGCGCTGTAGGTGATATTGTGTTGTTAGCAAAGGCACTCACATTGGTTATCTGCTGCCATAGCCCATTAATGCTAAATTTATCAACAACATCCTAATGGATACGTTTGTAGTACATCTCACATTGATTTCTGCAGTTGTTGCTTGTCAGTTTGCACTGACAACTCTAGAGAAATGCTGCTACTCTCGGTCGTTCAGTGAAGACTATTGGCCACTGCATTGTCTGAGGTGAGAGGTAATGCCTGAAATGTGGTATTCTCAGCACACTCTTGACACTGTGAATCACGGAATATTGAATTCTCTAATGATTTCTGAAGTGGAATGTCCCATGCATCTAGCTCCAACTACCATTCTGCGTTCAAAGTCTCTTAATTCCTGTAGTGTGGCCATAATCAGTTCAAAAACCTTTTCACGTGAATCTCCTGAATACAAATCACAGCTCCGCCAATGCACTGCCCTTTTATAGCTTGTGTACGCGATACTACTACAGTCTGCAGATAAGCAGATCGCTTTCCCATGACTTTCCAATTTGTTAGAAGGGAAAAAAGCGGGAGGCAAGACACAACAGTCTTGCCAGGTTAAATAAATTAATAAATAAAAAATGAAATAAACAATGTGTTCCCCCTGCGGCTCCGGGGGTAAGAATAGGTCCGATGTATTCCTACCTGTCATAAGAGGCGACTAAAAGGAGTCTCCAACATGTCAGCTTTTCTGTCATGGTCCCCTCTCGGGTTTGACCTCCACCTTTTCCAAATTTCTGTTGATAGTGCGTGCCATTTGTGGAAGGACGTCTTATGTGGTGTTTTTTTGTGTGTACATCGTGCACTGAGATCTTGCATGCTGCTTATTGTCGTGTGGCAGGCTTGGCCCCCTCAGTCTTGTAGGTTGCGTACTTTTTGTCTCTTGCCCCTAACCATCCTTTGCACCTCCAACAATTCTGCGCATTTTGGCACCCGAAATCCAGTCCAGTCCAGTCCATCGTGGTGGGTTTGTCAAGTGTACCGTCTTGGTGGTAGCCCCCTGACAACACAGGGATCGCACTGCTGATGCCTGAGCTGCGACCTCCCCGCATATGCAAGGAATAGGTGCCCGTCCTTTCTGGGGCACCAGGACTCCCAGAAATGGCCATCCCGCCATGTGGCCCTTGTTATGGCTGGGTGGTGCCTGCGGGCAGAGCCCCTGATTGGAGTGGGTGGCGTCAGAGCGGATGACCCGCAATGAAATGGGTTAAATTGACTCAAGCTGGTGGTCGCTCAGTTTAGCAGTCTCAAAGCGTGTATGAAATGATTTTAATGCTGCAACATATGATTCCCGATCGTTCCCAGGGCAACTCGTCTCGTGAGCCATATTTGCCTCGGTACCTAGTTTGCTGCAGGACTGATGCCGAGACTTTTCAGGCAACGAAGCCTCAGTTTTCATGGACCACCTTGAAGATAGTGGCGGTGTTATCTAGAATGCACAGCGGGGCAATTTTGATCCAAGCAGCCTCCCCAGCCTAGTCGCAGGAGTTGGTCATCTGTGACAAGCTGGGTGATATTCCCATCTCGATTACTCCCCATAAAAGCCTTAACTTGGTCCAGGGTCTTATTTTCCATCATGACCTCCTTTTGCAGTCTGATGAGGAGCTATGCACCAACTTAGGGCGTCAGGGTGTCCACGTCATCCGGCTCGTGCATAGGGGACCCAAAGACCCTTTGAGGGTGACTTGTTGCCTGAAAGGTCAAGGTGATGGTTTACCATTGTGACATAAAACCATACATCCCTCCTCCTATGTGGTGCTTTAAGTGTTGGTAGTTTGGTCACATGTCATCTCATTGTACTTCCAGCGCCACATGCAGGGATTGTGGTCGTCCTCTGCACCTGGGTGCTCCGTGTGTGCCTCCTCCCACTTGTGTCAACTGTGGGAAGCACCACTCTTTCTGCTCACCTGACTGCCCTGTTCTCCATAAGGAGTGATGAATCATGGAAACAAAAACCCCGGACAGGCTCACCTATCAGGATGTGAAGAGGAAATACGAACGACTTCATCCTGTGCAGATGACTACATTGTATGCTGCAACTGTGACTTCACTTCGTTGCCCCGGTGGAGACGGCTGTCCCTGCGGTTGTTAAGCCTCCAGTGGGCCCTTGGGGCCACACCGGCTCTTCCCCCATGTCTGTGATAGGGGATGCTGTTTCTTCTGGTGCTCCCAAGGTACCGCCTTTGGGAGACCAACCCCTCAAACTGATGGGGATATCGGACCCCCCGCGCCGAAGGTTCACCAGCCTCCTCCGGCTTCTCTCATGCAGAAAGGGTCCCTTGGAAGTCTACCTTCTAAGACCACCTCCAGCGCGACAGCTGACATCAGTCAGTGGCTCAAGGAGCCATGAGCGGTGGATCAGAGAGCTTCCCACTCTTTGTCTGTTCCTGACGCTCTGTCTGAGTCTCCCTCCTCGGTTGCTCCTAAGGAGCAGCAGGAGGAGGCGAAGAAGAAGAAGAAAAATAATAGGCTGGGTAGGACGGACGAGGTTCAGGTTTGCCTCCGTGCCCCCTGTTTCTACCAGTTCTGAGTCAGGACGATTTGCAGATTTTGGCCTCCCCCGACAGTCTCACTCTCATCCCTACCTCAGACGCACTGATTCTCAATTCAGGCACTCCTTCAGTGGTGGTTGATGACCCAGTGGCGTAATCTACCTCCTTGGTCCCTTCATGCCTTTTTTGGCCGTGGGCAGTGTCATCCTCCAGTGGACTTGTAGAGGTTTTTTCCACCACCTTGCTGAGCTCTGACAACTTATCAGCCTCCACCCTTTCTTCTGCATTGCTCTCCAGGAAACTTGGTTTCTGGCGTTGTGAATGCCTGCCCTCTGTGGCTATCGGAGTTATTATAAGAATCGGGCAGCTTATGAGAGGGTATCTGGTGGAGTCCGAGTTTACGCTCTTCACTCTCTTTACAGTGAGCGTGACCATCTTCAAACACCTTTAGAGGCTGTCACTGTTAGGGTGTGGACGCCACAGGCTGTTACTGTCTGCCACCTTTATCTTCCACCTGATGGTGATATCGTGCAGCATGTATTGACTGTGCTGGTGGCCCAACTGTCGCCACCTTTTCTGTTACTGGGTGACTTCAATGCCCATAACCCTTTGTGGGGTGGATTGGTGGCAACAGGCTGAGGCACTGTCATTGAGTGAGTGTTGGCACAGCTAGACCTTTCCCTCTTAAATACTGGTGCCTCCACACATTTCAGTATGGCGCACGGCACGTACTCGGCCATCAACCTTTCGGTCTGCAGCCCTAGCCTTCTACCATCTGTCCAATAGTGTGTGCATGACGACTTGTGCGGTAGTGACCACTTTCTGATCTTTCTGTCACTGCCACAGTATTGCTCTTTTGGGGGCCTCCCCAGATGGGCCTTGAATAAGGCTGACTGGGACTCGTTCGCCTCCATTGCCACTATTGAGCCTCTTTCTCATGACGCTATTGATGGTGGATCACACGATTACCACCAGCATTGTTTATGCAGCAGAATCTGCAATTCTCTGTTCTTTCGGGTCCCCTCGGCAGAGGACTGTACCTTGGTTGTCACCAGAGATAGCTGAGGCGATTAGCGATCACAGGCGGGCCCTCTAATGTCATAAGCGGCACCCATCCCATGAACACCTAATCACCTTTAAGCGGCTCCGTGCCCGAGCCCGACACCTTATTCACCAACGGAAGCTGGAGTGCTGGGAAAGTAATATCTCCACCGTTGGGATCCGTACCTCTCCATCGCAGGTTTGTACCAAGATTAGGTGTGACTACGGATACCAGACCCCCGTCAGTGTACCTGGGCTTTCCCTGAATGGAGCAGTCTGTACTGAATGAGACATGATTGCAGAACTCTTAGCAGAGCATTATGCTCAGAGTTCCACTTCTACGAATTACTCGCTGGCCTTCCACTCCCTGAAAGAGCAGTTGGAACTTCAGAGCCTTTCATTCCATACACGCCACTCCAAATCGTACAATGTCCCATTCAGTGAGTGGGAATTTCAAAGTGCCCTAGCCTCTTGCCCTGATATGGCTCCCGGGCCAGATCACATCCACTGTCAGATGCTCAAAAACCTGCATGGACTGCCTGTGACACCTCCTAGACCTTTTCAACCGTATCTGGGTTGAGGGTGAGTTCCCATCACAATGGTGGGAAAGCATCGTCATTTGGCTGCCGTCAGCATCTGGTTGCAATCTTTTATGACATGCGGAAGGCGTACGATACAACATGGCGACATCACATCCTCACCACGCTTCATGGGTGGGGTTTTAGGGGCCCGCTCCCGATTTTTATTCAAATTTTTTTGTTGCTTCGTTCCTTCCGCATCAAGTTGTTTCCTGCCATAGTTCCTCCTGAGTCCAGGAGATGGGATCCCGCAAGGCTCTGTCTTGAGTGTCTGGCTCTTTTTAGTTGCTATCAATGGGCTAGCTGCAGCTGTGCAAACGTCCATATCAGCTTCTTTGTATGCTGATGACTTTTGCCTGTATTACAGCTCCACTGGAATTGCAGTTGCTGAACAGCAGCTGCAGGGCGCTATCCGCAAGGTGCAGTCTTGGGCCGTAACGCGCGGCTTCCAGTTTTCGGCCACCAAGACTTGTGTCATACATTTCTGCCGGCGTCGCACTGTTCACCCTGAGCCAAGGCTTTATCTTGACAGCGAACCTCTTGCTGCGGTGGAGACGCATTGGTTTTTGGGAATGCTTTCTGATACCTGGTTGACTTTGCTCTCTCGTATTCGGCGGCTTAAACAAACATGCTGGCGGCATCTTAACACTCTTCATTGCTTGAAGCACACCAGCTGGGGTGCCGATCGGTCTACCCTTCTACGGCTATATCATGTGTTGATTCAGTCCCGTCTCGATTATGGGAGCCTGGCTTACAGTTCGGCATCATCTTCCGCGTTGCGGTTGCTTGAGCCCATACTTCACTGTGGGATCCGACTCGCACATCCCTGTAAACAGCCTACTTGTGGAGGCTGGTGTCCCTTCATTGTGGATCTGGCACCAACGACAACTGGCCGCTTATGCTGCACATGTTTGTAGCTTGTCCAGGCATCCAAATTACCATCTCCTGTTCCCCAACTCGGTCGTCCATCTTCCAGATCAGAAGCCCCAGTCAGGGTATACGATTGCGGTTCGCGTCTGGTCTCTTCTCTCTGGGCTTGACTTTTTGCCTCTCGCACCTCTTTTCTGGGCCCGTTTATGTATACCCTCGTGATGTGTGCCCTGCCCATGCCTTCAGCTGGATTAGGCACAAGGCCCAATAGACTCAATCACTACTGAGGCCCTCTGCTGACACTTTCTTTCCATCCTTGCCACATTTCACAGCTCTGACGTAGTCTATACCGATGGTTTGATGGTTGCTGATCGAGTTATTGCACCATGAGAACCCACTTCTGTGAGTCAGTGTTGACAGTGGTCCACATCTTGTTGGACTATCCGCTTTTAACCGCACTCAAATAGGATGCTGCCATGCTTTGAGTTTTACTCAGGCAGGGGGCTTTTATCGCTTGATCTGAGGGTTTGTGTCCTTTTTGTGTTGAGTCTGGCCTTTGGCCTACGGTTTTAGATTGAGGTTTTTAATGTCTCTCTTTGTGGTTGGCTTTTCCTTTTTTTTTTGTTTCTGTGGTCAGCCAACCACTGTAACACTTGTGTTTTTAATTCCTCTTTTCTGGTCTTTGTCTTTCTTGTTCTGTGTCATCCCTTGTTATCTCCAGTACTTGTTTCTCTTCCTTATGGGCGTTTCATGGTCATGGAAAAAACCCCACAAAGCAACCAAACAAACAATGTGTTAAGGAAACAATCCCAGTACAATGCAAAGAGGTGGGGGTGGTGATTGTATAACTTAAATAAGCACTACAACTTTGCTGATGGAAGGTTGTGTCCTTGGCTTTCTGTTAACAACAAATACACAACACAACCTGTCAATAAAATTTATATTTATTAGTATCAGAGTGTTTTTGGATGAACTTGGATGTTAGCCCCCCACCCCACCCCTGCCAATGGTGTTACTGTGATATTAAAGCACAGTTTTGCATGTGTGTGTGTGGGGGGGGGGGGGTCTCATACAGTGGGTGAGCTGTTCCTCATACCATTCTTTGTGATAGTTTATATGTAAAATAAACACAAGCACTCACCTTTGGTTAACTGATGGAATACTTTTTCCTGTTGCGGGTAGCTACGTGCCACTGACCAGTTAGTTATCGGTGCCTTTCATTTATTTTACGTATTATTCCACCCAGGAATTTCCTTTAATTACAGTTACTAATGTTCCAGATGTGTGAGGACTCTTCTTCATGTTGAGATCTACAAAATATCATATGGGAATGATGAATGAATACCATCTAGCAAAGAACCCTTGCAAATTTCATGTGGAATAAGAACTCAGTTTCCATTTGACCACCACGATTAAAGTTTCCTTAAATTCTTCAGGACTAGTGTGAAGACAGTAGCACAATTTTTGTAGAAATTGTTTTAGGATTGCATTGCATTGCATTCAACACCAGTATTTAAAATAATAATAATGTTCGTAAAAGAGCCATATTTGTAAATTTAATTTGTAAACTATTTTTGGCGTACTATATGGTGAAATACACAAGTCAAGTACATAATGAAATTTAAACAATGGAAAATCTAGAATGGAATAATGACAGCATTATGGAATGCATAGGTTGCTACTCACCTTGTAGAAGAGACACTGAATTGCAGGCAGGCACAATGAAAAGGCTGCTGTACGTTGAAGCTTTTGGCCAAAAGGCCTTCTTTCAAAGTAGAAAACACACACACACACACACACACACACACACACACACAAAATTGTCTCTAGCGGTCCAGCCTCATTGGCTAGTGACAGTGGTTATGTGTGTGAATTGTGCTTGTGTGAATGTGTGTGTATTTTCCACTTTGGAAGAAGGCCTTTTGGCCGAAAGCTTAAATGTATAACAGTCTCTTTGTAGTGCCTGTCTGCTACTCAACATCTCCAATACAGTGAGTAGCAGTCTATATCTTTTCCATATTATAATGAAATTTCTCTTGAGCTGAATGACAGTTTCACTAAGAAATAAGAAGTCTTGTCCACACCTTCAGTGCATTTATTAACAATTCCTTTGTTGTCTTCAGATATCGGCACCACAAGAACGTTTGTATACAACATGGATTGGTGGTTCAATTCTTGCCTCTCTTGACACTTTCAAGAAAATGTGGGTATCAAAAAGAGAGTATGACGAAGAAGGTCACCGAGCAATCCATAGAAAGACTTTCTGAAGAGACCACTGCTGTTGGAATTATAATATACCAATATTGCGTAGGCTGGTACAGAGCAATTATGTTACCAGCCTTGAGAAAATGTTGGACCACAAAACAGTACATGTCTGTTTAAGTGATTAACTTGTTTGGTTGTAATGTGGTAAATGCATTAAACTTTGCTTTATATTACAGTAAGATGATTTAAGAACTATACTGCTGTATTTTACAAGCCACTGTAGCTATCATGTGATAACATTCAGATGTATAATTTATTGCTAAAGTCTGTCTGAGCTTTATTATACAAATGTGCAAGGTATTGAATTCTTAGTTGTTTTTTAAAAAAACAAAAAAGAAAATAAAGAAAGGGTAATGAAGAAATACACAGGTTTGCTGACTCTTGTTGATATACAGAGTGCCAGTTTCTGGATGTTGAGTTTCAAACGAAATTATTTTAACGGGAAACTTAATGTGAGTATCACTGTCAGAAATATGTTAAGTTTCAATAATGTAACTCAAATTCGATCTCATCCTTTACACAGAAAAGGCTAAAGTAACTAATGTGCATATTTAATTTCATTTGAAAAAGTAGGATATATGTCAGTAGGCAACAGCAGGTCTTTATTGCATAATTATTTATTGTTGTATTGTTATATTATGAAATTTTAATGGTTGTAATCTCACGGAAAGTTGAGAGAGAGGCTATTCTATTGATGTGTACATTATTTATTTGTAATTTCCTCTTGAATAATTTAAAATTATGTTGCAACAGTATCGGCAGCTAACTTATGGAATTATGGTGGAATGCACTCAAACTGCTAGTGTGTGTAATGTGTAGAGCATTTGAGTTGTAGAAATAATGGTTTGTAATGTTATTTGTGTAATAGTTAGTGGCTTTGAATATACAATCAGTGCGACAACCATTACTATCTTTTGTTATAAGTGGGGCAGCAGTATGTCATAACCAGATAACATTTGCTATGTGCCAGAATTTGTGCAGGTAATTTATAAATTTGTAAAAAACACTGTCATCAATGAGGAAATATATTACAATTTATCTGTTGTTTCTGTGCGGTGGTACCAAAGGAGGCGGCTTGAGGTGGCCAAGTGTTCATATTTAATGTTTTCTGTTTGTAAGTTAAACTTACAGAAGAGGTGTTAATCCACACTTGTGCAGGGCTCGGAAGAAATAGTTTTAATTACCTCCAATCTGAACTAATGAGATAAGTGCACAGCTTTGTTTTGTTTCCAATATTGTTATATTTAAGGAAAAATTTTCCTAGTCTGTAAATGTCTTTTCACTTTGATTATGAGGGAACTGGTGAGATAGTTCAGGACTACCTCTGTCAGTAAATCGTTGGTGTACGCTAAATTTTAGTTCATACTCAATGCTGTAATGTATTTGTCATTCATTGTTTCAGTCTTGTGACTTTCTTTTAACTAAATTTTTAAAATTTTAACTGGAAGATGGACTTGTGAAGCTGCATTTTCGAATTTACAGGTCCTGTGTTGCAATGTAATTATTGTTTTTTTGGGCACAGTAATATGTATAATTTTGTTATGAAAGATGGTTTTTCAACACAATGTGTATTTATCAGCAGTTTTGCTAATAGAAATGACATTGTTGTTTAGTACATATCAATGTTGCCTCTATGGAACAAATTGGTAAATTGGGATTCCAGTAACAAAAAGATCTGAAAGGAACAGGCGAGGGAAGAGGCATGTCTTAGTGAGGCAGTAGTAATTTTTAAAAAAATGGTGTACTATTTTTCTCAAATTAATTGCCTATTGCCATTCTTCGAATAGTAACAGATATGCCACAAGTGTATGGTGTTGCTGGTGCATCAGTTTATTTAAATATGAGAAATGTATGTCTTTATAAGGAGATATTTGTTCACAGGATTGTGAAATGAAACACTGAGAAACAGGTTGCATATTATGTTCCGGTACTATTTTGCTTCATGAAACAGGAGCAGTAATGAAAAGCAAATGCATGTGGTAAGCAACTGGTCTATTACTCAGCCTGCATTGGCTTAAACTGTCTTTTCAGGAGTAATTGCAGAGTTGAACTCCAGCTCTGACAGTCAGGCTAAAAAAAGTTTTAAAAAAGCAGTAGGATATAATGCGCTGATCATGTCACTGTAATTTTTATGTTAATGGCAAAGTAAAAGTTAAATCATCAGAGATACATTTTAGTGTAAAGCAGTGGCCTTTAGTTTGGAGGAAATTGTTCGAAAGTATAATAGATGCATACTTGTTAATATTGAGAAGAACATTAATTTGTTGCTACTGCTGCATAAACACACTGCAAGTTGCTTGTTTTGCATTAGTTATCTTGTTGATGCATTCATTCTGCACAACATAATTGCAGTATCAGCTTGAATAACTCATAAAAAAGACAGTGCACTTATACAATAACCGTTAAGATTTGTTGTTGCTCTCATTTCTATTTATTAATAAATTGAATTATACTCACAGTTTTCTACATTGTAGTGTGTATACATAATAAAACTATAGTGCCCCCTCCAGAAATTAATGCACTAGCCCTGCAGCATACTGTAGTCATTATTGTAAAAGTTTGATTTTTGGACAAATTAAATATGCATTTTCTCATATTAGTTTTGATACAAGGAATAAATACAGCATGTATCACAATAAAACACACTGACTTTTGAAAAGACAAAATGGAAAACTTTCATAGTGCAGCTTTTGCAACAGTCTTTCTTTTGTGCAGTCCTTCTACATATACTTATTCAAGAAAAATAAACAGTATCCTGTTATGGAAATATAAAGATATTTCAGAAATTGTTTCATTATTTGTTCATTTGGAAACTTTTTTTCAGTGCCTTTTGCGTTGTGATACCTCACCAATAACTTACTAATCATGCCTGTTTATTACTGTCATATGTTTAAACTCCGATTAAGCACACATTCCTTAGTAATAAGTGAAAGCACACAACCTGTATTTTGTAATCTGTGAATTATCTGGTATACTTGAAACTGAGTGACAATGACTGAGTTAAATGATGTATAAATGTGGTGTTGGAATGCAGAACGATAGATAATGTAATTCTTTAAACAATGAAAGATTAATTAACTGAATGCCACTTTTGTAATGGTTAGATTTTTTTCAGTAAAAATGACTCGGTGAGTTTAATAATGCCGACAATAACACTCAAATCCTGTAATTCAGACCACAAACATTGTAAAATGCAGATTGTGAAACAGAGGTGGTATCTACCAACTATAAAGCAGAATTTGTTATGTATGTGATGTTTTGGGAGTGATAATACCATATAATATCTTCCATTCAGATGGAGGCTGTGCTGCTTTTGCAGTTTCTCTTCAGAAATCACAAGAGCTTGCTGCAAACAGTATTATTTTTTTAAGATTATAATTTATTGAGTTTCTGTAGTTGCAAGCTGTTTGTGTACTTTAATTTTTAAAATATAAAATTTGTGTGTTTACCTTGTTTGTAATAAATTTTATACATTTTGCTTATTTTCTGAGTGCTTTGTGGCATTAGAACTTCGACAATGGGAGCATTGTTATGGCTCATTCGTTATCCCACTATGGTTTCATATTATTTATAGCACTAGGAACATTTTTCAAGAAAAGTGGAGTATCTCCTTGGATGTGGAACTGAAAGTGTTAAAACTTGGATTTTACAGTTTCTCATAATGACACTATTTGGTTGCTCAAAAGATTGCCAAGTATTATCTACAAGTTTTAAGCATCACATCAGATTCTCCTGCGGTTTTGCATGTACTCAGAGAACCGTATTAGATACAGATCTACAGAGAAACAAGTTAAAAATGAAAACAGTGAAGGCACAACATATTTCAAGGCAATATCAGTTACATTTATAAAATTAGAGAGGCAGAATAGAGAAATGGTATATGGAGTAATTACATATTATCAACATAGACAACAAACAGATCATGGGCTTAGCCTTGGGAAAAAGGCTTATCAACAGACTTCAATTGTCTACTAGTTACTTTTGGTATCAAAAGTGTGCAAAGTGTGAGCTTTACGGGCTCTCCTGTGACCAGGAGTCAGTGAAATGCACCTTGCAGGTTTCCGGGCGAATAAACATGTCTGTTCAGTCGTCTGTAGACAACTGTTGCAGTGGCTGCAGTAAGGTCCCGAGCAAGGCTACCTGCAGTACTCCATGGCTGTCTTCTTGTGGTGTTGTACACTGTGCACGTCCCGTACTGTAGTGCTGGACACGTTTCCTGTCTGCTAGAATCGTTGCCATAGTCTTGAGATCACACTTTGCACACTTTTGATGCCAAAAGTAACTAGTAGACAATTGAAGTCTGGTGAGGATGATTCCATCAGTAAAACAGCATATGTTCTTATTTCACAGTTCTACTTATCTTGTTTCATTGTGACTCCAATTTAGCATGGCGAATCAAAAAGCGTAAGACACCTATTAGCACATGCTGTCTGTGAGGGAGTAGAGTTGTGCATTAGTCTTTCCGAGCTTCAGTAGGAATAAAATTCCCTTTCCAAATGTTCAGCTATTACAGAAGATGAAACTCTCGAACAAAGTAAATTAACTTGGAAATATTAAATTTCTTGGTGAACAGGAAGGATTTAGTATACTCTCTCCCAACCATGGTTTCCTGTTCTACACATATTGTGGCGTTTAATATATCAACAAAAATAATCAGTTTTTGGAAATATAACATAATTTGATAGATTAGAACTACTTGCCAAGTGGCAGCAGGAGAAAATACAAATAAAATTTAAGGAAATGTGCAAGCTCTCAGAGCCCGTGGCTCCTCCTTCGGGCAGAAGAGGGATCAAGGAAAAGACTGGAGAGGTTTAGGAAATGGGGAGACTTAACTAATGGGAAAGTTGCCCAGGGTCAGCGGAGACTTACTGGATGGGATGAGAAGGAAAGACTGATTGTTGACTGCAGCAGACAAGATTTAAATACCTGGGCTTAAAGGAAGACAGATTACTGACTAAACATTATGCTAGAGGTAATAAGAGTGGAAAGCTAAGTGCATTAAGATGGGAGCGGGAAAAAATAGACAGGTCAGAAAAAAAAAGATACAGAAAACTAAAAGGGACTGAAGAAGGGAATAGTTACTGTAAAGAAATGCTGAGACCGAAGAAATTAATGTAAATGAAGGCCAGGTGGATGGCAAGAACCAAGAACATGTAACACCAGTTCCCACCTGTGGATTCTGAGAAGCTGGTTTCAAGAGGAAAGATCCAGATGGCACGTGTGATGAAACAGACACCAAAGTCAGTGTCATGTTGCACATTATGCTGTACAACAGTATATTGCGTGTTGCCAGTATACATCCTCTTCTATGCCCATTCATCCTAACTGACAACATTGTGGTTGTCATACCAATGCAGAAGGCCAAACAGTGTTTACATAACAGATAATACACAACGTGTCATTTCACGGATATCTCTCCCTTTAATAGTATATGTTTTACTAGTTACAAAGCTGGTATAAGTAGTGGTAGGAGGGTGCGTAGGTTAAGTCATAGGTGTAGGAGCTGTAGAGTAAGGAAACAGGTACACAAGGAGCATAGGGTCTGACCAGGATATTGCAGAGATTCAGAGGGCAACAAAAAACTATTTTATGTGTGGTGGCAAAATGACAGACAGAATGGACCTCATTTCGGGTCATGATTTTAGGAAGTCACAACTTTGTTGAAGTAGCTGATAAATACATTCAAGACAAGGATATGGAAAGGATGCCAGTTGTCAAAATGTAGTGAGTACTGTTGCTTGTTAGCAGCTTTATTGTGAACAGAAGTGTGTAGCTGAACCTCAGTGAGAATGAGGTCAATATCAAGTAAAGTGACATGGGATTTCGGATAGGACCATGTCATGTTTAATTGGGAGAATGTAATGTTTAGCAGTAGGCAGAGCATGTTATGTGGGGAATGTTCGTAAAGAAGGAGGTGCTCTGCTGAATGTTACCTCGACCAGCAGCCACCTGATTCCAAACATACGATTTTCTTCCCGCTCACCTTAATCAGATTTGTACTTACAAATGGCTGCTTTACGTTTGACGCATAGACAACAAACAGATCATGGGCTTAGCCTTGGGAAAAAGAGTTGGCTCTTTTCTATGCCAACCTTTTCGTGGGTTGCTTGGTGGGGGCTTTTGTGGGATCCATTAGCTTTCAGCACCTGGTTTGGTTTAGATATACTGATGATGTCCTTGCAACACTTATCATGGTGAGGGTGACCTGTTAAAATTTTTGGAATCTCTTAATGCATTCTTCCAATTAAATTTCACATGGTCCTATGCCACTTTCCATGGTGTTGACCTGATTCTCATCGACATTCAGCTACACACTTCTGTTTGTATTAAGGCTACTAAAAAAGCAACAGTACTTACAATTTGACATTTGCCATCCTTTCCATATCAAACATTCTCTCCCATACAGCCTTGGCATTTGAGGCAAACATATTTGTTCTGATGCAGACTCTTTACAGCACAGCAATACCTACCATTCTCACCCTTGCCTTCACTAGACATAATTACTCCATAAGCCTAGTTCCAATAAAGCAAATTTCTTTGGTCATCACATCCAACCTTGATAATACTGGGCCCTCCAAGAAAAAAAAAGCTTAGTACACCTCTTGTCCCTCAGTAATATCCTGGTCTTGAATGTATTAATCAGTTACTTTGACAAGGCTATGACACATTAAAATCATGCATGAGGCCTGTTGCATCTTTTGCTCACCACACCTAGAATAGGTCAGACTCTATGCTCCTGCATCTAATCACTACTCTGTGCCCCATATCCCTGTGTCCATTCCCAGTGTAATACTTACCCTATGCACCCTCCTACAACCACCTATACCAGCATCATAACTGATAAAATGTATACTGTAAAGGGAGAGCCACCTGTGAAGTGACACATGCCATGAACTACACTCATGCTCATAAATTAAGGATAATTGCAGATTGTGGTGTCACACAATGTGGCACTACACAAAACTGACACTAATAGCAAAGGCACATAGGGAACACACAAAACACAGATCTGTAAGTCCACAATATTGGTGATAATTTGAGAAAACCGTCCCGGAATACATGTGCTACAAAACGCCACTGTTTCCTGTGCATGTACCCTGACATCAATATGGGATATGATCACCATGCACATGTACACAAGCTGCACAATGGGTTGGCATACTCTGGATCAGGTGGTCGAGCAGCTGCTGCGGTATAGCCTCCCATTCTTGCATCAGTGCCTGTCGGAGCTCCTGAAGTGCCTTAGGGGTTTGAAGACGTGCAGCAATATGTCGACCGAGAGCATCCCAGACATGCTTGATGGGGTTTAGGTATGGAGAACAGGCAGACCACTCCATTCGCCTGATATCTTCTGTTTCGAGGTACTCCTCCACAATGGTAAATTGGTGGGGCTGTGAATTATCATCCATCAGGAGGAAGGTGGGACCCACTGCAACCCTGTAATGGCGGACATACTGGTGCAAAAATGACGTCCCGATACAGCTGACCTGTTACAGTTCCTCTGTCAAAGGCATGCAGCGGTGTACGTGCACCAATCATAATCCCACCTCGCACCATCAACCACGACCTCCATACAGGTTCCTTTCAAGAACATTAAGGGGTTGGTATCTGGTTCCTGGTGCACATCAGATGAAAACCCGCGAGAATCACTGTTCAGTCTATACCAGGACTCGTCCGTGAACATAACCTGGGACCCCAGTTCCAATTACCATGTACAGTGTTCTTGAAACCAGGCTTTACGGGCTCTCCTACGACCAGGAGTCAGTGAAATGCACCTTGCAGGTCTCCGAGCGAATAAACATGTCTGTTCAGTCGTCTGTAGACTGTGTGTCTGGAGACAACTGTTGCAGTGGCTGCGGTAAGGTCCCGAGCAAGGCTACCTGCAGTACTCCATGGCTGTCTTCTTGTGGTGTTGTACACTGTGCACGTCCCGTACTGTAGTGCTGGACACGTTTCCTGTCTGCTGGAATCGTTGCCATAATCTTGAGATCACACTTTGCAGCACATGGAGGGCCCATGCCACGACCTGCTGTGTTTGACCAGCCTCCAGTCACCCTAGTATTCTACCCCTCGTAATGTCATCAATATGTGTTCTTTGAGCCAGTTTCAACTCAGTCACCATTAGCACATCTGAAAATGTCTGCAAACTTACTCGCTGCACCATACTCTGACATGCACCAACACACCTCTGCATATGTGGGCTGCTGCCAGCGCCACTGTGCGACGACTGCAGTCAAATGCACCACACGGTCATACCCCGAGATGATTTAAACCTGCAAACTGCCTACCAGAGCTTTGTTTCACCATTTATCGGCATTATCCTTAATTTATGAGCATAAGTGTAGCTGTTATGTAAACACTGTTTGGCTCTCTACGTTGGTATGACTGCCACTAAATTATCAGTTAGGATGAATGGGCATAAACTGGCAACACAAAATATCCTACTGTAGAACATGCTCTACAATATGGTAGTTGCGACCTCAGTGCCTGTTTCATCACATGTGCTACCTGCATTCTTCCCCGATAACCATTTCTCAGAACTCCGCAGGTGGTAACTGGCATCATATGACCTTGGTCCTTGCAACCAACCTGGCCTTAATTTATGTTAATTTCTTCAGTCTTAGCATTTCTTCACGGTACATATTCCTTTCTTCAGTCGCTTTTAATGTTTCTCTATCTTTTATTTTCTGACCTGTCTATTTTTTCTCTCATCCCCACCCCAACCTCTACCATATATAATGCATATAGCTTTTCACTCTTGTTGACACTTGCACGATGTTTTTGCCAGTAATCTGTCTTCCTTATTATCCATCTTACACCTTTAAGGTCTCAGGTTTTCAAATCTTATCTGGTGCAGTCCCCAACAATCAGTCTTTTCTTCTCATCCCATCTGATAAGTCTGTTCTGACCTAAGGTTCTGGGCAACTTTTTTGTTACTCTCCCATTTCCTAAACCTCACCAGTTATTTTCCTTCATCCCTCTTCCTCCTTCAAATCTGCAAGAAGAGCTACTGGCTCCAAAAGCTTGCACATTTCTTTATTTATGTATGTTTTCTCCTGCCACCGCTAGTTGAGTAGATTTCTTATCTGTCCAATTATATTACTTATGAGAACGTGCAACTCAGAATAAATAGAACTAAAACTGAATGGGCATAAACTGACAACACACAATATCCTACTGTAGACCATGCTCTACAATATGATATTGTGACCTCAGTGCCTGTCTCATCATATGTGCCACCTGGATTCTTGAACATTAAAATTGCAACACCATCAAAACTGGCAAGCAACATGTCAAAAATTATAATTAAACTGATGATGTTCATGTTTCTGGAGTGCAGGCTGTATACATCACGAGATGATGAAACGACGTATGTATATTCATTAATCGGCGCATTAATGTCAAGTACAAATCCAAAATGAACAAGCCTGTGATCCGGTTCTGCAGATCGTTCAGAGCGATTGGTAGAGGCGGGACATAAATAGCTTCCTTCACATAACGCAATAAGAAATAGTCACAGGGTGAGAGATCAGGAAATCTCAGTGGCCAGAAGAGCAGAGCCAGGTCCTCAAGTCCTCTGCGACCGATCCAGTGCTGAGGAAGGGAGTCATTCAAAATGCCTCGTAAATCATGGTGCTATTGGGGTGGAGCTCCATCCTGTTGGAAAATGAAGTCATGGGAATCTTCCATAAATTGGAGGAGGAACAGCCACTGTTCCAACATGTACGTGATTCCTGTTACAGTTCTTTCTGCAAAGAAAAATGGCCCATAAACCTTTGCACGGGATACGGCACAGAACACAATGATCTTCAGTGAGTCTTTCGTGTTGCAATGGTGAATGTGGATTTTCCAAGTTCCACATGCGAACATTGTGTCTGTTGACTTTTCCACTAAGGTGGAACATCGCTTCATCGTTAAAAATTACACACTGTAGAAATGTGTCATCCTCCATCTTTGCTAGTACAAAACCAAAAAATGTGAGATGCTTCTCTTTGTCATTGGGGTTGAGAGCCCGCACAAGTTGTAATCGGTAGGGCTTGTACAGCAAACACCATCTCAGAACTTTCGATACAGGTGGTTGGGGTATTCCAAGTTCTCAACTGGCTCTATTGTTAGACTTACTAGGCCTGCACACAAAACTTTCTTGAATCCGTCAGCATCATCCTCTGACACACACGGTCGAACTGTGCTTTTTTTCCTTTGCACACACACTCCCAGTCTGTTTAAATTGCTTAAACCAATGGCTAATGCTTTTTCGAGTTGGTGGTTGAATATCGAATTTGGTACGAAATGCCCGCTGCATTGCAATTTGTGACTCACTTTTCACGAACTTCAGAAAGCAGAAAACCTTGTGATCCACAGTCACCATCTCACTCGCAACTGACAGTGAAACACAATGACGGTCCTATTGCTGCGCAAACTCTACCGGCCACTTCTGAAACCATCACCAGTTGCCTGCCACCTGCTAAAATCTTTGAAACTTCCACTTTTCATTGGTATAAAGCTTGTTCATTTTGGATTTGTACTCGAATATATAAGAATTTTTGAAAAATCCCATCATTTAGAATAATCCTGTTGTTCCACTTTCTTCCACCAGCTGAAAATTTGGGCTGTAAGTAGTCTGAACCCGAAATGATTTGTGTTTTTGACGTCAGTATGCTGTTTGTCGCTCGGCGACATATGCTGTTTGTCGCTTGGCGATGCACATTGATTTCATTTGTGAAAAGGATTATGAAATCTGAAGTTTTCCATATGAAACATAATGGCTGTTGAGAAGAAAGATTGTGCATTGCTGATACAGGTGCTTTATAAGAATGGCAGCAATATACTTGTGCTGCACTGTGGGAATATCACCAACAGAAACAGCTGCAAAGAGGTTCCATATCACTAAAAGGGCTAAAGAAATGCACCACATTTTTCACTGGTGCGCATTCCAGAATGTGCATCAAACGAAGCCCCAAAATAGGCTATAACGCTGTGACTTTGCCGTTTGTTTTTTTGGCACGCATGGAAATGGATGATATGGCTGGAGAATATTCTTTGGACAGAAAAGGCACATTTTACTCTACGTATTGCTGTGAATGTACAGGACTGTCGGTTATGGGGTTCTGCTCTGCTACACGTTATGCAGGAACATCCACTGCACTCAGCTTATGTGGCTTTGTGGTGTGATTTTAAAAGCTCCTTCATTCTCAGTCCGTTGTTCTTTGAGGAGGTGACACCTCATAGGCATTGAGTGCACAGTAATTTGGATGTTATATGGACCTCTTTGTGCAAAATGTGATTCCAGCTTTCAAAGAACACAACTGCGTCCACGTCATTATTTTCACGCAAAGTGGCACCATATATTGCTCGATAGGTGAAAGATTTTTTCGAGAAACCGTTGCTAATGACCGCATCATCTCTAGGCAATTTCAAGATGCGTGACCTTCCAGCTCCCTCGAACTAAATCCATGTGACTTCTTATTGTGGGGACATCCGACAGATAGTACCTGTTAGGAATGTATCCTCACTCTTTGTGATCTGAAAGGTAGCATAATGTGACAATTGTTCCGACTACATTGAATATGCTGTGAGCAAGTGTCAGCCACGCCGTGTTACAGATACATCATGTCGCTGAATCAGAAGACCATATCCTAATAAAAGTGCCTGAACCACCGTTATCATGTGTTTGTTTCCTGCACCCACAGCAGCACCCTATTTTCAACTGGTGGCAGAAAGTGGAACTATTATGTTTTTCAGCATAGCTCGCATGCACACTCTTGGAACTCCATCAGTTTGATTATAACCACATGGTACATGCTTGGTATTCTAATAATGAGCATTTCAGTGTGACCACACAAGGAAGATATAAGTAATACCATCTGCATTCAGTATGTAAGGAAAGATTATGCAATGACTTCCTCATTCAGCAGTCATACTGGAATATTGGTGGTTTGTGAGAAGATTGTGTTGCACTTCTGTAATGAAATGTCTACCTGTGCATATGAGACTTCAGCAGTGGTGGAATCATTGTTCTGCAATATTGCTGCTTGTGTTTATTGGGATCCTATGACTGTTATGCAATATTGGGGGATTCAGGAAGGTCAGACGCATCCAATGACAGCACTAGACATAAGACTGACACCATGCATTATTTTCATATGAATCCCAGTTCTGTGTACAGCATCATGCCAGATTCCATTTGCTGTTATCGTACAGGTCCAGCACCTGGAATTATAGTATTGGGTGCCACTTGCTAGACAAAAGAATCATCTCTGGTTCGCATAGCTGGTAATTTGAACTGTAGTAGTCAGATACCCAACACTGGTAGCTGTGCTGTATCTTTGAACTTATCTTTCAAGAAGATAAAGAAAAATTACAGGTTGTCCATGCTGTCCTGACCTACATTAATATAGAGGACATTCAACCATTGCCCTGGCGAGCATGTTCTCCAGATCTCTCACCCAGTGAAAACATCTGGTCATGGATTTCCAAGAGAATGGTACTCCACTACTCGCCAGACACTACAACTGATGAACTCTGGCAAGCTGAAATAGTGTGGAATGATGTACCTGATCTCTCATTCAAGCTCAGTTCAACTTAATGCCCAATCTGGCTAGAGATACAACCAGAGGTGGCCGTTTGTCTACTAAGTTTACAGTGTATATGTCCGTTACTTTGGTTATATCACAAGAAACACTCACCAGATGTACCATTAAAATTTTAAATGCAACACAAAAAAATAAATTCACAGATTGGTATGAACACAATAACTGACTCCTGAAAGGAGGAGGGGGGGGGGGGGGCACTACCTTCAATGAGTGAATGCTCAAATTACTTAGATTCAAAAGTAACAGTCGCAGGACGAATCCTTTAGTCTGTATCAATGAAGTTTCTTATAATGGCACTAATTCTGACACTTTCCAAGTGTGGTAAATGTAGCAAAAACAGAATACCCAGTCCTCTCCACTTGGCAGCATCCCACTGGCAAAGTTCCACTTCATTGTGGCAATGATGAGTAGAGATGTCGATTGTAGTAGTATACTGTCCAGGTGTGGTCTTACAGATGTGGCTGGAGCTGCTGGTTCCCATCGCAGTGCAAGCCTAAATAGTAAGCTTGCAGAGTGACACTTCTGTTTGATTGGCTCATACTTAGTTTCGGTGGAAGTAAGAAATAGTTCAGTCTGCTTGTGATGGTCAGAGATGCAAACATGACTTTGAGCTGCTTTGGCCTGGCCAATAATGCCACCCTCTGTTGATCGGGTAGTGAGCTGGTCAGTTTGAATTTCTGCATCCGGAGTACTGCCACTGCGATGTAGGGGTTTCTGTTGCACATATTGCCACAACAGTGTGTACCCCAAAATTGTCTACAAATGTAGTCGTGTTCTTTCTGTTGTAGTGTATATTTACAAGAAGTAAAATTTCATTATTTTCTAACTTTCCTGGTGTTGCACTTTAAACAGATAGCAATGCTGTATGTCTTGACCCACTGCATTGCCTGTCCACTAGTTTTATCCGAAACATGTGACCTTCACCTCTTTAGAGTGGAATGTAGAAAGTCCATGGCAGAATATCATATTGCAAACACAAGAAAAACCCAGATCTACCTCTACATCTGTACTCTGCAAACCACCAAGAGGTGCATGGCAGAGGATATGTGCCACTGTACCAGTTATTAGGGTTTCTTCCGCTGTAATTATTCTAATCTTGTCCTCACAATCCCCATGTGAGTGATATGTAGAGGTTGTAGTATATTCCTAAAGTCGTCATGCAAAGCTGGTCCTGGAAACTTTGTTAGTAGACTTTCTTGGGATAGTTTACACCTATCTTCAAGAGTCTACCAGTTCAGTTTCACAGTAACACACTACCAGGGGTCAAACAAACCTGTAACTGTTTGTGCTGCCCTCCTTTGTATATGTTCCATATCCCCTGTTAGTACTGTTTGGTAAGGGTCCCACAAACTTGAGCAAAATTCTTGAATGGTTCACACATGTGATTTGTAAGCAGAGCCTTTGTAGAATGATTGTACTTCCGCAGTATTCCACCAATAAACCGAAGTCTATCACCTGCTTTACCCACAACTGAGCCTATGTCATCATTCTAGTTCGTACTCATACAAAGTGTTACACCCAGGTATTTGTATGATCTCGAACTATGACTCATTGATATTATAGTCATAGGATACTATGTTTTTTCGTTTTGTGAAGTGCACAATTTTACATTTCTGAACATTTGGAGCAAGTTATTATTAGATATTCTGTATGTCAACAAGCTAGCAGCCTGCTTATTCCCCTCAGAGCAAGAATTGAAAGGGAAATGAAACACTTTCACACTTCGTGATAACCACATTGCTAACAATGGTAACTGCAGGTAAGTGGCACTAAAAGGTGTCCGATGGGTCCATCGTTCGGTTTCATCATTTATTGGATTTGTCTGGAACACTTCATGTTGGCTTCCCTGTTTTTTCATTTCTGCAAACGCCAGCAACCTAGCAGTTGTAGTGTCAAAATTGCGTGGTGAAGTTAAATGCTCCAGTTTCTGTTGGTAGCGCCGAGTGCCTATTACGTCAGCATTTCCCCTCACACATCTCCGCCCACCACAAAGACCAATCTTGTCTTTTAGATTTTTGTTCATCAGTTTCAGCAAGTGTTTTTGAAGAACGCTGTCGTGAAGAAACAGCACACTAGTTGCAATAAAAATTGTTTTTTAACACAACTGGTGCACTATTTCTTCACATCGGATATCTTGTTATTCCATTCACACAGTCAAAGAGAAAGACCTTCACACAGTGAAAGCAAATTATGTTCTACTGCAATTTCAAAAGAACAACTTCAAATATTTATAAAAAATTGCAGAAAAAATATAATACAAAATAAAAATATCGGCTCGAGATTTCGATATTGATACATTGGTGAAAAAAAGTATCGCCGATATATACAGATATTTTTTTTGGAAAAACATCAATATTTTATCAACAGCCTTATTTCAATACACTTCCCTGAGGCACACCCGAAGTTACTTCTATGTCTGATGATAACTCTCTATCCAAGACAACATGCTGAGTCCTCCCTACAAAAAGTCCTCAATCCAGTCACAAGTTTAACTTAATGCCCTATATGATCATGACAATAAGCGCAGGTGTGGTACTGAGTCAAATGCTTTTCAAAAATCAAGCAGCACTGCATCTAGCTGGTTGCCTTGATCCAAAGCTTTCAGTATGTCATGTGAGAAAAGTGCGAGTTCAGTTTTACGTGGTTCATGTTTTCAGAAACCATGCTGGTTGGTATTGAGGCAGTCATTCCATTCAAGATACTTCATTATGTTTGAACTCAGAATAAATTGGTGTCAACAGTATTGGATGGTAGTTTTGTGGATCACTTCTATTACCCTTCTTGTAAATGGGTGTGACCTGTGCATTTTTCATAGAACTGGGTTCGGTTTTTTGTTTGAGGGATCTATGACAGATTATAGTTAGAAGAGGAGCTAACTCAGCCACAAACTGAGTATAGAATCTTACATAACTTATGCTGGATGCTGTTGTTAGCTTCAAGTTTGGCAGTGATTGTGCAGAGGAGTTCAGTAGATGCCACACCAAAGTATTTTGTATACATTATGGTATAAGCCTCTGATGCGAATTTGTTGTTAAGATGGAAATAACACTTTTGTTTTGGCTATAATTGGACAGAGCCTGTACTTCTGGAAGTACACGTACTTCCATGATGGTTTCATCATCAGTGAGCGGCTTCCAAAGATAAAGGCAAGTTTTGACAGACAAGTTATTAGTATACCCAAACTCCCAGAAATGCACTCTGGATATTATGACACTCTAATAACTGAAAAAATAACAAGGCTTAAACTGATCCTTCTGAGAGTTCAGTGTTTAAGTACCTTGTTGGCATTTTCACACAGTTCATAGAAGTTTGTTTTGCAGCGTTCTATCAATGACATTACAAATACTTCCTATTAAAAAAATCTAAAAGGGTGTTACTTGGCACTACTTGAAATATCTTAAAAGCACATTATGTTAGAAACAGCACTCGAGTCAATGAAAGCATTACAGACTTTTTAATTGCTTTTGGAAAGAGAACAAATGAGAGGGGGATGGGTACTGACTTCCTGTTTGGTACTGACTTCCTGTTTGAAACTGTCATCTTTATTGGTGTGTCTATTATAGAAACCAAGAATATTTGTAGTGTGTGATGTGGCATAATATTTGTGTCAGTCCAAGACCAAGTCAGGGGTGTTCCGACACTGGGATGCTATTGCAGTGTTTATGATATATCTTGTTCCCCCATTTCTTGCATAAATGGAAGGGGGAGGAGATTTGATTCTGTATACTGTCATTCGTCATGGATGTTCCATGGACAAACAGCCAGGAAGGACTGAGTGTCATCACCAGAGGTTGTCATGGATGTCTTCCTGGATTTTTGCTTGCTGGCGTGATCCGTGCAACACTTGTTATGCAGGGTACCAGTTGCTCTGTTCAGTGCTGATGTTTTTCCAGCATTACATTCACCAGTTATATCATCTGTCCATTGTTTTTTACACCTGCAGCTACAGGGAATACTATATATACCACATCTTCAAAGCTTGAAGCTATCCTTCACTGTGTACAACAGCACCTGTGTTTTGGCAAGGATGTGGAAAACATACTTGATGCTAGATTTCTATCAACTGTAAATAATTCTCTTTTATGTCTGGCCTGCACATTGCAAGAAGACCATGGAATGTGGTTCTCCAAGATATCTCTGTATGTGCTGATGGTATACAATAGAAAACCAGACTTATCTGGCAGTCACTATATCCTTTTTTTCCACTTCCATTAATACCTGTTATAGACGTTACGAATTCTTTTCTGAAGGTAGTTGTCTGGAGTGTAGCCATGTATGGAAGTGGAAATGAAATGTAAATGATAAATGGTTTAGACAAAAAAAGAATAGAGGCTTTTGAAATGTGGTGCTACAGAAGAATCCTGAAGATTAGATGGGTAGACTGCATTGCGTAACTAATGAGGAGGTACTGAATAGATCAGCAATACAAAAATGTTGTGCAACAGTTTGACTAGAAGACGGTATCAGTTGGCAGAACTGATTCTGAGACATCAAGGTATCAGCAGTGTAGTACTGGAGGGAAGTGTGGGTGATAAAAATCGTAAATGGAGACCAAGAGATGTATACAGTAAACAAGTTCAAAGGGATTTACATTGCAGTAGTTATTAGGAGGTGAAGAGGTTTGCACGTGATGGAGCAGCCTGAAGAGCTGCATCAAATTAGTCTTCAGAGTTAAGACCAGCACAATAACATAAGATGACATCTTTCATTATTTTGTAATCTCCAATTTAATACTGATTTTTATTTATATTACCGTGATTATTTTTACTGTCTCGCTCTGTGTCCTAGTAGTGCTCTCTCCGCATGCTCTCCACAATGACACCTTACTCAATGTTCTAGCTAAATGTGTTTCCACACTACACTAATTTAGAGCTTTATGCAAAGCTTATTTGCAGCTATCACATTGTGCACCTGCATTGGTATGAAGATATCACAGGAAAAATAAGTACTGTGAGACGAACATTTACAGACAGGACATGATATTGTGGGCTCCACCTTTGTTCAGTTCAAAAATTATGGTCTTGTAGTTATTGGTGATTAAAATTTCATGGTATTTTGTTCCACAAAGGCATTCAGCCAACATGTGAATAATTTCACATGTGTGTAAAAAGAATGAAGGGGGGGGGGGGGGGGGGAGCAGAAGAAAGAAAGACTGAAAGGCTTCCACAGGCTGTTAAAGCCACAACATAAGCATGTAATTGATATATCTAAATATTTAGTTAAACAGATATTTTTACTGTCATGAGGAGACTACTCTGAACTTTTACTTTTTCATGGAGTGATTAGGATTTACAAGCACAGTTGTCAGTGGGCTTCCCATGCCCACACCAACAGTTTGTTCATAATGCTCTCACTTGATAATAAAGGAGAGAGATGTAAGTGCACAAGTTCAGTCTCTCAGGCTTATCAAACTTAAAAAAAATACACTGGAGTAAGTCTGCCACTCGAATGTTAGTGAAAGGTAAATATCCATGTGCTGAAGTTGTAGCTTTGTCCACATGTTTGTAAGTTAAACTAATGACTGTCTGACTGTGTACCTTAGCTAAATGCTTATTGGAGAGACACTGCAAGCTTGACATCTGTCAACATGCAGCTGTTCTATTTGACGTGAGCCTGAGTCCAGGTAAGGACTTCCAGCCTTATTCCAGGTGTGTAGTGTGAAGGTAACTGCAAGCTCTATTTGCACAGTGAGCACTACTGTGGCATTTGTAATGGCACATGGAACATAGCCAAGTGACAGCCTCTTGTGACAATGGTCACACACTCTTGGGCATGGACAATGCATGGAACATCCACAAAGTAACCCAGCTGCTGGAAATCAGGTTTCATCCCTCTCTGTACACCAGGACTTGGAGAAGAAGGTATATCAGAAACCGATAACATGTCAGTACATGAGAATATCTGATTGCATCTTGGTCTGAAGCCAAAAAATTGTGTTGCTTCAACACAACAGCTTGCAAGATACCTCAATAGCTCTTTCTTCAGCTTCCTGTCTGCTGAAGAAAAATGAAAGTTTAATAACTCAACATGACTCACTTGTTTTTCATATGCCTGTCAGTGATCAGTTTCTTAAACAGATGTTTTCATCCCATACAGGGCATTTGCTCTTAAAAAGAATATTATATAACATTTTTAAATGAGAAATTTCCAAGAATGACTTGAAATATCCCCCTGACTGTGAATTTCTTACACTGGAGTAGAAGAACCAGATGAAGTCACTTTTAATTCCGTGGATGGTTAGAAAGCAATTATCCCTAAGACTTTTTTAATTAAAATAATGAAGGAAAAATTCACTGACTTTAATTGTCACAAATATAAAAACATGAAAGTTATGAAAATTGCCATGCTCATAGGTTATGAGGTTAAATTACCAATTTTGTTGTCCAATGACATTATTATGAATATCAGCTAGCTACACCGCTCTTTAAATGGTTTTTATTTTACAAATAAATCACTCACGATGAGCCCATTTCAGCATATTGCCATCATCAGGTGCTCTGTAAATACATAAGTAAGTAATGGTCTTAAAATAATGGTCTGTAACTTATGATTAGAAAAGTTGCAATACATTTGGTTGGTGTTTTTACCTTACATGTAGTATTGTTGCTGCCATGTCCTGTCTTAGTTACCATTTATAAGTAAACACTTCATACTTCTGATCAACTGTCATCTAAGCTGTCAAGAGAAAAATAGCATACATAAAAACTGACTAAATGCAGAGATATGTCTCCAATGTACATCTATCAAGAAACTAATTATTCTTAAAAACAGGAGAGACAGACACAGGATATGGCAGCAACAATATTACATGTAAGATAAAAACACCAAATGAATGTATTATAACGTTTATGATCACAGCTACAGGCCTTTATTTTAAAACCACCTCTTACCTAATGTGTTTATGGAGCACCTGAAGATGGCAATATGACAAAACAGGCTCATCAGGAGTATTTTTAAATTAAAAACCATTTAAAGAACAGTGTAGCTGGCTGATATTAATAATAATCATGTTATTAGAGGACATATTTTGCACTGCATGTCCCAAAGAACAAAAGTTAATTTTGTTATCATTGTTAATGAAAATTTGCCACTCTTCAATCTGAAAAGGAAATATTGTTGCACTGTATCGAGTCTATGTGCCAGTATTTAACATGAAGCTAAAGAAGATTTGAGTTTAGAAGAAAGTAGCGTGTTATTGCCACGTGGTGGTGGTTCTCCCATGTCAACAAAACAATAAGCTAAAAGTGTGGTATATTTGTGATATCAGTTGCCCAATCAATGCAGTGTTACCTGACCACCAACCACCTGCCAGTTGACATCCAACTGTCATTTCCTTGGAATGGTCATTGTATGCATAACTGGACATAAGAGAGTCCATGCAATGGAATGTGTTTCAACAACAAAACAGTCAGGAAACAACTTCAGAAAAAGTGACAGAGAAACTTCAAACAGTGTTATATTGGAGTGAAGACATGTAGGGAAATATATTCTTGTATAAAATGACAAATCATTATAATCACAGCAAATAGCTGTTTCATGTATGACAACTAGGATTTTGTAATTGATACCATAATAAATGCTGTGTAAGAATTTGATGTGTACTTCTAATATCACATAATTTTATTATGACATATTTCTACCACCTAAAATAATCATGTGACTGTAACAAGGAGTGAAATAAAAAGACGAACTGTGGCTGACAAGAAAGAGTACTACAAAATACACAACAGCTGTGGACCGGAATATAA